>NC_068310.1:23977490-26377490 GCF_025860055.1 Xyrauchen texanus | reverse complement strand
AAGAGTCATTGTGACTCCAATCCGAAATCAGTGCTTACAATGTTCTTTAGAGAGTTCAACATGAAATCCAAACTGAGTCTTTTATCCATTTTTAATGCATGTTTCTGGCCTTATTGTGAACGATTCATTGGTGTGCTTTATGCAAATCAATATTTTGTCTTTTATCGAAGCATAAAAATGTCTTCTTCCTCTGAAATGGCTTTTCTTTCTGCTGATGTCTCTCATAGAGGACACATTAGAGAAGTAAAATGGGTTGCAAACAGGCTTATGTGTTTACTTTAATGACAGACATTACTAATGGTAAGAAGTACACACAAATCATTCCTAAATCATATTGGGTTAATTAAGCCGTTTGAATGATAGTCTGATCGTCCCATTAGGAACATCCATTGAGAGAATATTGAATAATTGTCTATTCCAATGTTTAGCATATTTTCATAACAATGTGACAAGCTGCAATATCAGAGCAAAGTCGTCCTCGGGGTGTAAGCAGCTGCGTCCCACCCTCCAAAATTACATGAGCGAGTGAGAAAAAGAAAGAAATGAAAGTTGAAGCATTGATGATAACTCGTCTGCTGTGTCTGTAAACAGCTATGTGCTCACTGTTCTATCAATAACCTCTCGGTTGCAGGGATCGGTAATTAATAGGTTAGTGACCTGGAAATAATGTCCTCGTTCAAAGATCTCCAAATGTCCGCATAAAAAATACAACATCAAATTAGAATAGCAATACCACGAGGCAGAGTCTTCCAGCTATAGATCTATTGATGCTCAAACACACCCTAGGGGCACATTGGCATGATAGTCATGGGTTCACTGTGTTCTCCATTAGAATCTGGCTCTGTCGTACAGAGAGGTCAAAGTTAATCTAAATACATATAAAAAATACATAAATGCATATAGACGCGTTCACAATTTATACGATAATTCATATGGGGTCGTGGTCCAAAAGTCGAGAGCATGTTGAATTGTTCATTCATGACATTGACGATGTAAACTTATTTTTCTTAATACATATTAAATTTCACTGCATGTCAGATAAACAACGAATAATAATGAAAATATATATTTGTAAAATTATATTAAATCTGTATTAATGAAACAGTTGTATTCATGTGGATTACTGGGATCCACTGAACACTATTGACTTCAGTACCCAGTGGGGGGGTTGACCTATCATGAAACAGTGCCACGGCAGCATATTAATATTTGATGCACCAATACACCCCTTGGAGAAAATAATTTGGACCGCTTTAAATATGCTTGTTATAAAACACAAATATAATGCAGATCGCTCATGGCCTGAGAATAACTGAAACTTGATACAATTTCAAAAGTAAACATTCACAGTGCCACATTTCATTATAAACATACATATTAAGCCGCATAAGACAACTGCGAATGATAAATGAACCAAACTGCTCCTAACGAGAAGTACTAACCAAAGAAAATGCTAAAGATATTGAGAAGTCATAATAAGCCACTGATGTGAACAACAGCATCCGGCAACTATAGATTTTGTCTCTGGTTATTGATACCAGTCATGAAGCTATTAGGTTCTAAACCTGTATAATTGTATTTCTTTCATGGAACACAGAATCTGAACTGTCAAGCTTAAAAAATGTTAAAAAAGCACCATAAACGTATCATAAATGTGTTCATATGACACAAAGTCTTCTGAAGTCATATTATAGCGTTGTGTGAAGAACACACCAAAATTTAAATTTGTTACCACTTTTATGGTGCTTTTTGTCATTTCTTTGGCTTGATAGCAACAGCCTGAATCACCTTCATTACATGGAAAATAGAGGCTGGGAGATTCTTATTAAAATAAATCACACTTTGTATTTTAACAAAGAGAGTCATACAGATTTGGAACAACATGACAATTTGCATTTTTGTGTGAATTATTCCTTTAATAAGTCCCTACAGAACAAATTCCATTTTAAGGGTAAAAAGAAGACTATGTTGGATAAGCAGAGCTGTGTTGTAACACCAGGCTAAGATTATTACAATTATCGATACGCTGCAGGGACATATGAGTTATCGAGTTATAAAAGGACAATGCTGACCTTGCTAAACTCAACTGTAATCACGATAAGACTAATCTGACCTTTGTGACTATATATTATTCTAAAAAAAATATATATGCATTTCGGCACTGAAGAGATCGTCATTTTATGTGACTGATTTAAAAGTTGAGACCTTCTTTGCTTGTAAAACACTCAAATAAGCCATAAAGTGAGACTCTTCTCCATTTCCATCACTGCCACTACCCAAAGTGATTCAATGAAACATCACAATGTCATTTTCAGTGCTGGGTTTTCAAATGAAAACAAAAATCTTTAATAATTTCAAAATACAGTGTAAGAATTGATTTCTATACAGCACACACTTGGGCTGGTGATCTGATCTGAAAGGGGTTTGTGCCATAGGAGAGATAGTGGAGGGTTATACATCAAACACACATATTGATTGATACCTAAACTGCTCTGAATTTAGAGTGAATGCATATGTATGCTCACAACATGTTACTTCTCTGGTCGATAAAACTTTCCAATGCATTCCAGCGCTTTAATATTTATGATAACAGCCAAATTAAGTAAAAGCTTTAAAATGCTGGGAGGTAGCATAATTGACAATTCCATTGAAAGTGCAGGAGGGTTTGTCAATATTAATTTTCTGGATCCCAAAAAGCGTCCCAACTGATAGGTCATTTATCCACACAGCTGGGATCAAGCGCTCTGCAGTCTAATCGACCCCTACCTGACCCTCCAGGGTATGCAACAATGGCCTCGACCTTTAACCCTTAAAAGCAAATTACCTCATCCTGTGAAAATGATGGATCAAAGCCCACAGAACTTCATGCTGTTTCATCCCCAAAATTGAGGTGTCTTTAAAATGAAAAGAAAAATCTTGATTAAGCTGATTCTAGCCATTTAAGTTATGTTTAAATTGTTTAAGAAATGTATAACTTAATCAGAATCAGCTTTATTGCCAAGTATGCTTACACATACAAGGAATTTGTCTTGGTGACAAGAGCTTCCAGTGCACAACATTACAAAAAACAATACAAAAAAAGCAGCAAGACATAGATAATAATTAAAAAAAAATCATACATATACGTACATACACACAGACAAACACCTATGTAACAAATCTGTTATATAAAGTACAAAAATAAAGTATGTTATGTACAGTCCAATGTATGTAATGGCAGAAGAGGATATGTTGGATAATATAAATAGACTTAACTGTGTATTGCACATAATTATTGCTCAATCGGGCGGCTTTAACCGTTTATGAGATGGATAGCCTGAGGGAAAAAACTGTTCCTGTGTCTGACGGTTCTGGTGCTCAGAGCTCTGAAGCGTCGGCCAGAAGGCAACAGTTCAAAAAGGTAGTGGGCTGGGTGAGTGGGATCCAGAGTTATTTTTACAGCCTTTTTCCTCACTCTGGAAGTATATAGTTCTTGAAGGGGGCAACCAATAATCCTTTCAGCAGTCCGAACTTTCCTCTGTAGTCTTCTGATGTCTGATTCCGTAGCTGCACCAAACCAGACAGTTATTGAAGTGCAGAGGACAGACTCAATGACTGCTGAGTAGAACTGCATCAACAGCGTCTGTGGAAGGGGTGGCAGGAGATGTAAATATTTGTGTGAAGTGAAGGTCAGAGTGGGTGTGAGGTGTGAGACTGGGCCTTTCGAATCTGCAGTAGAACACATACAGGTCGTCAGCCAGTTGTTGGTCCACAACGGGGTTGGGAGTCCTGTAATTAGTAAGTTGTTTTAGGCCTCTCCACACTGATGCAGGACCGTTAGCTGAAAACTTGTTTTCCAGCTTCTCAGAGTAACTTCTTTTAGCCACTGTGATTTCCTTATTCAGTGTGTTCCTGGCCTGATTGTACAAGACTTTATCCCCACCCCTGTAAGCATCCTCTTTGGCATGACAAAGCTGTCTGTGTTTTCATGTGAACCATGGTTTATCATTGTTGAATGATAAAAATGTCCTAATAGGGATGCACATGTCCTCACAGAAAATGATGTATGATGTAACAGTATCTGTGAGCTCATCCAGGTCTGTAGCTGCAGCTTCAAAAACAGTGCAATCGAAGCAGGCTTGTAGTTCCCACACTGCTTCATTGGTCCATTTCTTAACAGTCCTTACTACTGGCTTTGTCGATTTTAATTCCTGCCTGTAGGTCGGAAGAAGATGAACTAGACAGTGATCAGACAGCCCCAAAGCTGCACGTGGGACAGAGCGATATGCATCCTTTATTGATGTGTAGCAGTGATCCAGTATATTCCTGTCTCTGGTGGGGCATGTAATGTGCTGTTTGTATTTGGGCAGTTCACGTGTGAGATTTGCTTTGTTAAAAACCCCAAGACTAATAATAACTGAGTCCGGGTATTGTTGTTCTGTGTCTGTGATTTGATCAGCCAGCTGTTGCAGCGCTATGTTCCCACACGCGTTTGGAGGAATGTAAACACACACACCAATAAACGAAGAAAACTCCAGCAGCGAGTAGAACGGCTAACTGTTAATAAAGAGCACTTCCAAATTAGGACAGTACATCCTCTTTAATGTTGTTACATCTGTACACCAACTTTCATTGATGTAAAAGCATGTTCCACCGCCTCCCGTTTTCCCCATTAACTCCGCAATGCAATCCGCTCTGAACAGCTGAAAACCTGGCAGATGTAATGCGCTGTCTGGAATGGCTTCACTCAGCCAGGTTTCTGTGAAGCACAGTGCAGCAGAGTTTGAAAAGTCCTTATTTGTACATGTGAGGATATGTAGTTCGTCTGTTTTGTTAGGAAGAGAGTGGAGATTCGCTAGATGAATACTCGGCAGTGCAGTTCGAACGCCACGCTGACGGAACTTTACCAGCGCACCGGCTCGTTTCCCTCTCTTGCGTCTTGTAGCGCATTTAAACAACATAGCTGCGCCTCCGACTAAAATGTCCAGCAAAACGTCAGAATATTCAAAAACCGGAAAAAGATTATCTGGTATGTGCTGCCGAATGTTCAGCAGTTCGTCCCTGGTAAAACTGACTAGAAAAAGATTACTAAACAAAGGACAAACAAACAAAAATAGCAAAAGAATTGGAGTGCTCCACACCGAGGCAGCTATCTGCGGTTCCATCATTGTTTCATCTGCGACGCCATCATTAGGTTCATTAATTGAGCTACAGTACCTTAATTCATTGCACTTTAAAGGAATATTCTGTGTAAAATGCAAGTTAAGCTCTATCTGCAGCATGTGACATGAGAGTTACCACAGAAAATAAAAACAAACAAAAAATGCCTGTATAGAAATGCAGTATCAATGGAAGTCAATGGGGCAACCGTTTGCTTTACACTTGCCCCATAGACTTCCATTGCATGTGCAAACTATCAACAATTATTTGTCATTTCAAAATTATTGTATGTGGTATTCAACAGCAGGCCACAGATGCTATCAATAGAGCTTAACTGACATTTAGTCCAGAATATTCCTTTAAGGTTAAAGTCTGAGAATGGAGAAGTATCCTTTTCAGCCTTTAAAATTGTTAAATTTTATTGCACAGCAGGTTCAAGAGCATACTGATAAAACTCACCTTTTTTCTTCAAGAAACCTTTTCTGGTGGTTAATGGACTCTGACGAACTTTCTGGTTTTGTAAAAACCTCACTGCCGTGGCAATCTGTGAAGGGAAAAAATAAAGACTTAAATTAGTGTGAAACGAGCTACAGCGACTCATCAGTAAATTACCTTCTTGGCTTTAAGAAAGAAAAAAACTTCATTGTAAATGAGAGAAAGACTGAACAATTCTTGCAAGGCAGATGATTTATTGTACATTTCCAACTCTCTGTGGTATATCATCAGCCAACTACAGGAACTCTTAAAAAAACTTCCCTCTCCCAATAAGTATATAGAGGCCAGACCACCAAACCACTTTAGAGATAAATCTAGGAAATGAGTGAATCAGCAGTTATAAAATTATCCCATCAAGATTTGCTGAACAAATGGGGTATGGAGTTTAATTTGCCATTATCCTCTTTAAGACAAACTCCTGGCCTTAAGTGAGCAGGGACTGAAAATCTATACTTAATGCTGAAGTGCCCATCTGTATCTAATAACTGCAGAATACCTGGCTAAAAACTTCAGCAATTCTTAAAGAAGAAAATGCATTATGATCAAATAACCTAGCTGCGTATTGTAATGACTTAGTGTTAATGCACTAGAAAATTAAATATCCCCAGAACACATGTAGTTGGAAGTGCAGCGCCATTCTCATCGATTCCATTGCGTTTCCCTTCAAGATGCACCTTGATCTGCCACTTTAGCTTGCTTGCCTTAGAATTAAAAAAGGTCTCTTGCTCAAACACCATTATAGCATGAATTTGAAGTGCAGACTCTGAAGTGGAGCTTTTAAAGAACAGATAAACATGAAATAACATCTGGAGATAGGGGGAAACGCACACTCAAGGATAAAGCCGAGCTGCCTCGTTATCGCACCTGTGGTCCCAGTGATTCAATTGTAAAAGTCATCCCTCTAATAGGTTGAAAGGTTTTGATTACTGTTCTTTTTCTTTAAGCGGCAAAAGATAAAAAGTGATTGAGCATGCTGTCTGTGGTAATCCGTTTTGGGTAATGCATTGCATATACTAAAGACCTGTTTCAATCCAAAAGAATTGCATTTTGAAAATAGGCTGAGAAGAATGTGTAATAGTCGCCCGGCCGAGCACCCGTATATAATTCTGTGGTGACAAATTAAGACAGAGTGAGTCGGGACCTAGTTTTCCTTTCAAAAACGCATCATATTGATTTCAGCTTAAATTTATGGGGAAGAACTTTGACTTTGTTGGCGGAATAAGGAAGATGAAAAGGGGGGCATTGCCAATTTAGGGAACAGCATGAGATTATGATTACGATAATTGAAATAACCTAGCGGACAGGTTGCATTTGTCTTAAAATACAGTGGGCTTCAAATGTCTTGTGAAAATGCCTCTGTTTTACATTTTTCTGATTTAAAATGTTCACATTTATTGATCAATTTATTATCAGCATAACACATTGAGTGAAAAGCTGAAGTGAAAAAGTAACAATACAAGAATGACTAAGTATTTGGTATGTCCTCCTTTTGCTCTAATGACAGCAAGCACTCGAGGTGACACTGAGTTTGTGCACAACCTGATGATCCATGTTATTCAAGCATGATTTGAAAATGCTCCAAAGAGCATCTTGTGTTTTTCAATGGAAGCAATGGAATCTGAGTTAAATTAACATGGTCAATTTCACAAATACTTATTTGATTACCAACCAAGAAATAGTTCAGATTCTTAAATATTTATAATTCATTTTGTCAAAACATTTCATTATTTTGAATGAGTCAAAATCCTAAAATGTTGCTTTTTCCAATTTTAAATCAGATTTATAACTGTGGACTAATTAAGTCATGATTGAGTGTCTGCTAAAAACACAACCTAAGTCACATCTGTTTTCAGAACGCATCAGAGACAATTTCATCCTGTACCACCATGATATTAGCATGACCTTTAGTGTAAAAGCATTACGCAAGAGGTGTGAAAAGTTCTGGATCTCTATTTAGGCTGAAGGATTATAAAACCCACTCATCCGGAACCTTTATTGTGACAAGCAGATTGAAGCGTTTGCATAATCGAACCCTTGACGAATGTTTTATCATTTAGAATATAGTCATTTTCATAATCCGACTACATTCTGGGAAGTCTTCAGAGCATGAATTGTAAGTGAACATTTTTATTCATGTATTTGAACGGATGAGGGGTTTGAGTATTAGAAAACGTGTGGTTGGTGAATCACACAATAAGTGCTTTTACGATCTACAAACACATTTTCAGCCTCTTTTCATTGTTATATTGCCCACTCTATAAACATCTCGTAAATTGCACAAACAATCAATTTCCTTATTCGCTACACAAAAAAATGATGTCAGACCATGGCGCGGCGCGTATACAGTAAATCACATTTTACAGGAAAACAAAATTCGCAATTGAGTCACTGCCAGCTAAAAACTATGTGGAGGGATGTTTCATTTAAGATTATAAAGACAAGGGGGTCAAAATCACAGCTCTCTGTATTGAAATACGACTCCTATTTGTGATTGAGACTAGCTTTTACTTGAATAGAAGGGGCACAGCGTTCTTGTAAACACTTCTTTAGAAAATGGGATCAAAGTGGGATAACAAATGAGGTCCATGTCCATTTATTTTTCAAGAGTGTTACGTCTGTTCTTCAGGGAGAAGAAAAGTGCTTTTCTTTGCAGATGACACGACTGCTTTATGCAAGTTCCACCCAGACATCTCAATCAATTATAACCACATTGCGCAGATTTTAGTCTTGTCTACTTATTGACGTATAGATCACCCTCGTTGTCGTATAAGGTAGCAGCGCACAATTGTGCTCTTAAGGGGGAGATCTGTATCTCTGCATGTCAGTACAAGGCACATTGGGTTTGGCAAGCAAAATATTAACTCAAATTAAAAAGGTGGGCACATGTTTCTTTGCCGAATACCAGTAAATACTCTTTGTTAATCAACCATTATTTTCTAGTGTTTCTTGTAAGGCTAAAGTTGCTAATGCACGGAAAGTGCTCCCTGTTCTAACCAATAATCTTTACAAATGAGATGAATGATCTAGTGTCAGGTGCTACCTAAAAAGTGGTGAAAACTCAATCATAGGGGCCGAGCAACATTAAGGGCCATGTCTGGAGACATGCCTGCCATTGAGCATGATGACTGGACAAGGTCTTGCAAATCGCACGCGTTGGTTATTGAGTTTGGATCGGACCGAGTTTTAACAGAGCACTTTTCTCTCACACTCACCTTAAATTTGGAGGAGGTGGTCGTTACCCTTAACATGAGAATATTGATTGGCTGTGGAAAGCCAAGGCCCTGACTCTCCTTATTTGGATATAATGGGGGGAAGGAAACATATATATCCTATTAGAGAAGCCAAAATTTTAAGGCCAAGCTCTTATGATTCTTTGTTCATTTCCGTCTTGTGGAAATTGGATTAAAGTTCAATATTAAGTCTAAATAGAATCACCAGGCAAGCTTATAGCAAGTTGGATTTTTTCCCCCCAACATTTATTATAGCATTTAAAATTGAGCAGATTGAATCAACAAAACCAGTCAAAAGTTTGGACACACCTACTTATTCCTTATTACTATTTTCCACATTTAAGAATAATAGTAAAGTCATCAAAACTATGAAATAAGACCAACGGAAGTATGAGAATTATGTATTGACTACAAAATTGTTACACAAAGCAAAACAATCTTATATTTCATATCCTTCAAAGTAGTCAGCCATTGCCTATTTTAGAACTCTGCACACTACTGGCACTCTCTCAACTAACTTCATGAGGTATCCAACTGGGACTCTTTAAAAACAGTATTGAAGTACTTCCCAACCTGGACATCAGGCAGCGTTACATTCCATGGCAACTATTTCATTTCAGAAATCAGTTTGTAAAACAAAATTTTAATTTTGTAAAGAAATTCATATATAGGCTAATTTGTACATATATATATATATATATATATATATATATATATATATATATATATATATATATATATATATATACAGTGGGTACGGAAAGTATTCAGACCCCTTAAATTTTTCACTCTTTGTTATATTGCAGCCATTTGCTAAAATCATTTAAGTTCATTTTTTTTCCTCATTATTGTACACACAGCACACCATATTGGCAGAAAAACACAGAATTGTTGAAATTTTTGCACATTTATTAAAAAAGAAAAACTGAAATATCACATGGTCCTATGTATTCAGACCCTTTGTTGCGACACTCATATATTTAACTCAGGTGCTGTCCATTTCTTCTGATCATCCTTGAAATGGTTCTACACCTTCAATTGAGTCCAGCTGTGTTTGATTATACTGATTGGACTTGATTAGGAAAGCCACACACCTGTCTATATAAGACCTTACAGCTCACAGTGCATGTCAGAGCAAATGAGAATCATGAGGTCAAAGGAACTGCCTGAAGAGCTCAGAGACAGAATTGTGGCAAGGCACAGATCTGGCCAAGGTTACAAAAAACTTTCTGCTGCCCTTAAGGTTCATAAGAGCACAGTGGCCTCCATAATCCTTAAATGGAAGACGTTTGGGACGACCAGAACCCTTCCTAGAGCTGACCGTTCGGCCAAACTGAGCTATCGGGGGAGAAGAGCCTTGGTGAGAGAGGTAAAGAAGAACCCAAAGATCACTGTGGCTGAGCTCCAGAGATGCAGTCGGGAGATGGGAGAAAGTTGTAGTAAGTCAACCATCACTGCAGCCATCCACCAGTCAGCGCTTTATGGCAGAGTGGCCCGACGGAAGCCTCTCCTCAGTGCAAGACACATGAAAGCCTGCCTGGAGTTTGCTAAAAAACACCTGAAGGACTCCAAGATGGTGATAAATAAGATTCTCTGGTCTGATGAGACCAAGATAGAACTTTTTGGCCTTAATTCTAAGCGGTATGTGTGGAGAAAACCAGGCACTGCTCATCACCTGTCCAATACAGTCTCAACAGTGAAGCATGGTGGTGGCAGCATCATGCTGTGGGGGGTTTTCAGCTGCAGGGACAGGATGACTGGTTGCAATCAAGGGAAAGATGACCCTAAGCACACCGCTAAAATAACGAAGGAGTGGATTCACAACAACTCCGTGACTGTTCTTGAATGGCCCAGTCAGAGCCCTGACTTAAACCCAATTGAGCATCTCTGGAGAGACCTGAAAATGGCTGTCCACCAACGTTTACCATCCAACCTGACAGAACTGGAGAGGATCTGCAAGGAGGATACCCAAATCCAGATGTGAAAAACTTGTTGCATCTTTCCCAAAAAGACTCATGGCTGTATTAGATCAAAAGGGTGCTTCTACTAAATACTGAACAAAGGGTCTGAATACTTAGGACCATGTGATATTTCAGTTTTTCTTTTTTAATAAATGTGCAAAAATGTCAACAATTCTGTGTTTTTCTGTCAACATGGTGTGCTGTGTGTACAATAATGAGGAAAAAAAATGAACTTAAATGATTTTAGCAAATGGCTGCAATATAACAAAGAGTGACAAATTTAAGGGGGTCTGAATACTTTCCGTACCCACTGTATATATATTTGTTATTTTTTTTAACAAAAGCAAGCATTTAAGCATATTTTTTTATATCAAAAGCTCTTTAAAATCTTACATTTCTTGAAAATCATACATTCAGTCAAGTGTGTCCAAACTTTTGACTGGTAGCAAGCATACTGTGAAGAGATAAATTAAAAGGTTTGCTTAAAAAAGCAATTTAACCACCACATATGAGAAAAAAGATTTCCTTTAAAGTTTTGCAAACAGGTCAATCAGGGGAACGTACACGTGATGCTCAAGAAAAGCATGTTTACAAAGGAACTATTAAGATGAACAAGATTGTATCAAAGCAAAAAAACAGCGTGAAACTAGTCAAGACTATGTCAGTTTGCCTAAAACAGGGTATGCATGTATAAAGTAATGAAATATTAAACATTTGACGACTTTTTAATGCAAAATTTAAAAAAGCATTATTTTGTAAAAGTTTTAATAGCACATCAATGCATTCAAGTTATTAGGACTTGGCATATCTGTAAAAAAAAAGTGTGTGTGTGTGTGTGTGTGTGTGTGTGTGTGTGTGTGTGTGTGTGTGTGTGTGTGTGTGTGTGTGTGTGTGTGTGTGTGTGTGTGTGTGTGTGTGTGTGTGTGTGTGTGTGTGTGTGTGTGTGTGTGTGTGTAGTATGATCTATGGAGTGGTGGTGGTGTAGTGGTCTAATGCACATAACTGGTAAACTGGTAATCAGAAGGTCGCTGGTTTGATCCCCACAGTCACCACCATTGTGTCCTTGAGCAAGGCACTTAACTCCAGGTTGCTCCAGGGGGATTGTCCCTGTAATAAGTGCACTGTAAGTCGCATTGGATAAAAGCGTCTGCCAAATGCATAAATGTAAATGTAAATGATCTTCATTGAAATGTACAAATGTAAGAATCAAAAGTATGTGTATAAGTGCAGCAGACAGGGTTTTTTTCGGTTTGTAATGAATCTTGTGTGCTCTTTGGATCCGTTTAAAAGTTTGAAGAGGGCCATCTGAAAATGTGTGATAGTTCACCCAACATTACAAATTCTGTATCAACTCATTTTCATGTTGTTCAAATCATGTCCTTCCTTGGAACGAAAATGTTACCCTAAAATTCTGCATTAAATAGAGGAAAGAAAGTCATGTGGAACAACATGAGGGGGAGTTCATGCCAACAGAATTTCATTCAAACTGCAGGACTGTTGACAGTGATGACCGCTCTGTTAGAGAGGACATGAGCTCGCAGCAAAAGGTGGGGGCCATCAGTTGGCACTTAAAAGGAAAGGGTAAAGGAAGCTAAAAGGAAATCATTAGCAGGTCTGGGGATCCAGTCTCAGCATGAATCAATTCATTTCAAATTGCCCTGTACATTTGTGAAGAAGCACCCCTGATATAATAAAGGCCTAATAGACACTGATCCAATTGTGTTAGGTTGGTCTCAGATTCCTACAAAACAATGGTTTCAGGAGAAGAGAGAGGGAGAAAGAGATTGTAGCCGACTTTCTATATTAATTAACCTCTCTCGTGAATGATTCCATGACATAGATGGATATCTAGGAGGCTTTAAGCTCTCAGAGTCTCTGAAATTGGAATGAGTCTTATACTGTATGCAGCCAGATTCCTTTCACCTCCTGATGGGTTGATGCACAAAATGGTGTTTTTAATCTTTAATAATTAGATCTTAAAATGTCTTTCTAATTATGACAACTTCCGCATTAAATTACCTTTATCGAGGAGGCCCTACTGAGAACAGCTGGAAGAAACATACTCAAACGAGTGTGTGTGGGAGTATGTGTATGTATTTACTTAGCTATTACTGCAGTACAAGGGCAAAACACTGTAGCAACACATAAAAAAAAATTCGAACACTATGATCATATGATAAAAGTTTGGCTCAGCTATGGCGAATTGCAGAGAATCATTCTGCCCAATCATTCTGCCTAAAAAAATTTTAATAAATAAAATGTATGGTATATTCAAAACAGTAATGGTAACTGCAGTTTTACTATGAAACCATGGTTCTTTAAGGTCTTTTGATTTGAACCATGTTTTTTGAAACCATGGTACATGTACCATAATTTCAATATGTATCATTGATTTTGAGTTGCATATTGTTGGTTTTGTGTTATTACTATATGGTTTACAACAAATATAATGGCTAAAATATGGCTACTGTAGTAAAACCATGGTGAACTTTGGTGGTAACTGTGGTTAATTACAAAAACCATAAAATAACTATGGATTTGTTTTTTGTTTTTTCTAAAACCATGGTTAATTTTAGTAAGAGTTGAACAAAATTATTGCGAGGGATTGCAAAACTATTTCAGAGAATATATTTTCTCCCTGTCCTTTAAGGGGCTCTGTAATAAAAAGGCCCTGTTCTAGAGGGTGAGTTGGTGAATATGATCAATGCCTGTTTTCTCTAATTAGCCTTTACAACTTGAGCATAGTTATGTTAATGCATTAAAACTTACTTTAAAAATATAATGTAAACTTTGACAGGCCTAGTTTATGACAACTTAGCATTATTCGATGGAACTCATTGGACCCCACATTAATGAAGCCCACACTTTGGGGAAACACTGGTCAATGCATCTGTTTTTGTTTGTTGTTTGATTTATTTTATTTTATTGTTCTAGATAACCAGTTGATGACCTGCTATGCAGTGGATATGCAAGTTTAGCACTTAATCCTAAAAGTAAAAAAAAAGCAGTCCATATGACTAGTGTGTGAAAATATTTCTGTGAAAATCAAAATGTCCGATGAGCCTTCACACTATAGAGAAAACACTTGTTGTTTTTGCTGCATTGCAATACAAAGCAAGTTATTGTGGGAATTAGTAAAACAAACATCAAGCTGTTTCTCACCAAACCCTATTTAATGCCCTCAGAAGACTTGGAATATGATACAGTAGTCGCAGGGAATACTTTCATGATACTATTGTCCTTTTTTGAAGATTTCAATCTTCAAAAGATTGAAGATATGCTGGCCCAAACTCCATATCCCCTTAGTGTTCAAGAGCTGTCTTGAATGATAAATAAATAGTTGAGAATTTAAAACATGTGTTGCATGCCTTCTGTTTTAGTTTTACTAGCACAACGATTTCTATTCACCATAGCTTAAAATCTTAGATTACTACTAAGTCTTAAACAAGATGAGTACAGATTCTAGAGTATATTAAGTATTAACTGAAATGTATATATATATTTAACAAACTAGATATTTATTACCGTATTTGCTCAGCAAGAGTGTGTTCAGTTTAGTTTTGGCTGATTATTACCTTGACTTCAATTTTACCTTTAAGTTTACTTTGCAAAAGTGAGGCAATCAGTTTTCAATCTTTTTACAAGTAAATTGAATTTACAGTGAACATGGAATATAAAATTACAGCAACTGCAAAATCCACACTTAAAACAAGTAATTTTGCTCAGTAAATTTACTAGAGTAATCATAATTAGCTTTATATTAAAACAACACAAGTCTATATGCATATGCATTAGACTGGCATTAGACTAGAAAGAGAGAGAGTTCATCTAAAACAGCTGAATAAAATCAATTCTTACTGATCAACCTAGAAACCCACAAGGCACATACACAACCTACACATCAATAAACCTTTACCATCCTTCATAACACACTGTTTTAACCCATTTTAGCTTTCTTTTTGTAGTGATGGATGAAAAAACTCCATCTTTTATGGCAGCTCTTAAAGTTTTGCCTTCTCGTCATCACCAAATCCCAGCAGTCCCTCTAGTACGGCCTGCTTGTGACACTGAACTACTGACAAAAGTGCATAAAAGGGGAATCTCAGTCAGTTATGCCTATACTATACTGATCTTCCTTATGAAACCAAATCCACTTTCAAAAGGTCACATTCATGATAAATAGATATATGCAAAAAGAGCCATTACTGATGACAAAGAAGAGCGACACATATTTTCCATCGAGCAGAGAGACTCTGGCAAATTACAGTGCTGATATTCAAATCATGATGGCATCTATTTTTTTATGAATGTTCTGAACTTTGATGACTGAAAATCAGAACGAATTGCACCATCAAAAAAAAAAAGAAAGAAAGAAACGTTAAAGAAAATTTAAAAAAGAAGGAGAGAGCAGCGTTTCGTTGTTATTTTCTCTACAAGACTTAAAAATAATCTAATGTCCAGAATATGTGTAATTTGAAGCTATTTGGGCAAGATTCAAAAAAATTAGGTAAAGTGCATTATACATTTTAATACGTGCAGGAGACAACGACATATAGTACAATTAAATACAAAAAACAATTATGGTAAAACTTTATAAAAAGGTTGTATATGTATAGAAAAAAATGCACTGAAGTGAATGGAGACAGAGGCTACCATTCTGCATCTTCTTCTGTGCACCACAGGAGCAAGTCATACAGGTATGGAATGGCATGGATATTAAATAATCACAGAATGTTTTACTTTTGGGTGAACTATCCCTTAAATTTGTATATCTCCTTTTACATACAGTATACACTACCAGTCAAAGTTTGGGTCTTTTGATCTGAAGGCGTATGCTTAAATGTTTGAAATTAGTTTTGTAGACACAAATATAATTGTGCCACCATATTAATTTATTTAGTTATAAAACGAATATTTAATAATAATAAAAAAACAAAAAGATTTGAAATTGATGACTTGGACCAAATAATAAAGAAAAGCAGCCAATAAGTGCCCAACATAGATGGGAACTCCATCAATACTGTTACTAAATACCAAAAAGCATCCCAGGGTGATTCCTCAAGAAGTTGAGAAAATGTCAAGAGTACATGTCTGCAAATTCTAGGCAAAGGGTGACTACTTTGAAGATGCTAAAATCTAACACAGTTTTGATTTATTTTGGATTTTTTTTTAGTCACAACATAATTCCCATAGTTCCATTTATGTTATTCCATAGTTTTGATGACTTTACTATTACTCTAAAATGTGAAGAAAAATAAGTGTTTCAAAACATTTGACCGGTAGTGTATATTAACATTATTTATTAGATAATGCATTATGAACTAACATGATGTAACAATGAACAATAACAATGAATAGTATATTTATAAATTAACATTACCCAATATCCATAAGTTCTGTAACAATTATAGTTCATTGCTAGTTAGTGATAACCATTAACTAATGCTAACATATAGAACCTTAATGTTAAGTGTTACCCTTTTCTCATAACCAAAGTGTCTATAAACTTGAAAATCTCTGCCTAATGGAAAAACACTTAATATATTCACACACACATACTGATAAAAAAATATGTGTAAAAGATCAGGGCACATGTGCAACATGGTCACAAGTCTATGTTGGCACTAGCATACATATGAACACACACACACACACACACATTCCAGCAACTTGCCTCATTTAGCCCAGGCTAATCTGTAATGCTAGCCTAACTAGTACTCAATACTTTCGATTAAAGACCAGAAATATTTCCTCTTAACATGTAAATCAATAGAACACAGTAAAGCACAGCATTTGCTGGAAACATTTCTGTTAACGTGGGGCAAATTTATCTTAATCGTTATTATTAACTGTTGGGAGATATGTCCAGCTTTCACATGTGATCATTTGTTTTCTCTAATGAGAGAGCTGAGGATTCGTAGAGCTGGAATAAAACGTCATACATATTTAGCCGGCTTCCCGAGGTGTTTGTAGCATGACTCACATTTTTAGTTTTTTCAAATATATATATATATATATATATATATATATATATATATATATATATATATATTATATATCTATCTATATATACACATATACATATACACATACACACACACACACACACACACACACACACGTGCGTATATACACACTCGCATATAAAAATTTGTCTAAAGAGCTAAAAAAATACCTTGCTTAAAGGGACAGTTCACCCCAAAAAAAGGAAAGAAAGAAAGAATATTCTGTCATCATTTCCTCACTCTTATGCTGTTCCAAACACATATATCTCTCTTTCTTGGAACACAATAGGGGATGTTAGGTGGAATAACAGCTTCAGTCACCATTCAGTTGCATTGTTTGTTTTATGCAATAAAACTGAATGGTAAATGGCTAAAATCTTCTGTCATGGTAAACTTAAGAACGTTACACCAGTTTGGAACAACATAAAGGTGAATACATGACTTTTATATTAAAAGTAATAATGTAAAAAGTTTGCTTAGTAAATATGTAATAATAACAATTATATTATTGATAAAAAATATAATAGCCCTTAAAAAAACTAAATAAAATTAAGATTTTTTAAAAATATTAAATATTCTTAAAAAAACCTTTATAGGTGTGAATAATGTTTGCATGAGACAAATATATAGAGATAGAGAGAGAAAAGCAGAGTTAATCAGAGATAAATCTGCAGCCCCTGGACTCGGCAGTGAAGAGAAAAAAAACAGTACTTAGCTCAGCTCACCGCAAATATTCCAGCAGTAATCCAGTAATGGATACTTCCTCAGCTCCTCAATTGGTCAAAATGTTTTCATACAATAATTTAATTCAGAAACACTTTTACAAAGGAAGAGTAATCAATTTTAATTAGTTGATTCCCCCCCAATTGTATAAAGTTTAATGTACCCATCGATCCTCTTTGTTCTTTAATGCAGTGCTGCTTTCCTGTAATTTGAGGCATTTTTTGCTCTACTTTTACAGTCAATGATGACATTCTGTGACAGGCTGTGCAAAATGTCTTGGAGTTGCAAAAGAGCAGGCCGTAAACACACACAAACACACACACACTCAGTGCCAGTATAATTCATAATAAAACATCTGTTGATTTCACGACAATCTATAGGAAACGGGCATAAATTAATAGCTGCCTATCATGACGCAGTGGACTATTCTAATAACACGCTGCTATTCGGCTCATGGATAAACTCAAAGGCGGTCTTAAACCCAGCACTGGATACTTGTCCTTCATTTTCAGAGAGACACTACCACCCTTCACATCCAATTAGCTAATTGAAGCAAAATGAAAACAGAACTAATGGCAATAACGCCACACTCGTGTCCAAACCGCACAATGCAAGCACATTATGGAGACGAAGGAAGAGCCTTCTTGTCAGCAACGACTGCCAAAACACTGACGAGTCTTCCCTCTGATCCTGACGTCCACCTACCTATAAACACAGACAATCACAGTGCGGTGCCATCTTTTACACTTAACTGACTAATAGATATTTATAGTACAGTGACAATTAAAAAGGAAATGTGCTTGCCAGTGGATACTTGATTAGGCGTAAGCAAAATGTGACACTGGGATATGACGGCCATGCCACCGGCAGACAGATTGTGACATAACATCATTATCTCACAACAACTCGTTTTCAGTAGCTTGGAACGCTAATCACATGATGTGAATCAACAGTTTGGCGGTCCTCAAAAAGAGTCAGAATTGGTGGTGACCCCATCTCAATTACTCAAATGGTGGTGGAGCTCGGAAAAGGAAGGAAGAGAAAAAACTGTATGAAGGACTTAAAGTAATATTCCAGATTCAATACAAGTTAATTCAATCAACAGAATAATGTTGATTGCTACAAAAAAATTATTGACTCATCCCTCCTTTTCTTTAAAAAAAGTGAATTGGGCCAATTTTTGGAGGGTTTAAAAAGGAAGAAATGTGAAGGTTTTAATTTGATAAAAGCACTTAAATAAAATTTTCTGTTAAAATTAGTTATTATTTGAGCTGCAAAGTTTTTACAGTCGTTTAAGGGTTTTAGGGTTTACAGCATTACATCGTCAAGGCAACGAAGTAGCAAAACTGGATATAACTTTACACAGAAGCGATTTATCACACTAAAATCATGTTAACACACATATTGTTCATATCCTGTGGGTATTGTTTTTGAAATTTTTTAAAGAAAAGGATTAAAAAGGCTACAGAACATTTTGACCAATTGAGGAGCTGAGGAAGTATCCATTACTGGATTACTGCTGGAATATTTGCGGTGAGCTGAGCTAAGTACTGTTTCTTGCTCCTCAAGCTTGCTGAGTCCAGGTGCTACAGTTTTATCTCTGGTTAACTCTGATTAAATGATCAGCCACAATATTCAAACCACCTGCATAATATGGTGTAGGTCCCCCTCATGCCGCCAGAATAACATTCTGAGATGATGTTCTTCTCATCACAGTTGTACAGAGTGGTTATCTGAGTTATCACAGACTTTGTCAGTTCTAACCAGTCTGGCCATTCTCTGTTGACCTCTTTCATCAACAAGGCATTTCTATCTGCAGAACTGCAACTCACAGGATGTTTTTTTTTTTGTTTTTGGCACGATTCAGAGTTAATTCTAGGGACTGTTTTGTGTGAAAATACTAGATCAGTAGTTACAGAAATACTCAAACCAGCTTGTCTGGGACCAACAATGACTTTAAGTATGCACTAAAAATTATCTTGGGACCAGTTGGTTAGAAGTAATAGCAAAAATGGCTATTATTAACTTATATATAGAAAAGTTCGTTTAAAAAAATGCTAAAATTATTTGTTTGCAGATGCCACTTGGTTTAATATTTTGTTATGTTTTGCAATGAATTTAATAAACTTAATCGTGACAAACATATACTGTAAATGTCCAAATGCTTTTTGGTGCCACTGTACAGTATGTGTTTAAAACACAAGAATTTGCTGTGGCCGGAGGTGACTCGCACTGGCTTTATGGGGCATGAGAAGCCAGACGTGTGTGTGTGTGTGTGTGTGTGTCTTGGTCCAGTGTCACAGCATTTCATGTTAGAGCCCAGGGCCTTCGCTGGCAGGCCACTCACTGACAGACACACACCTGCTCTGACATTTCCTGCCGACCTTGACTGAAAAAAACACATGACAATACTCTGCAACTGAATCCCACAGGACATTCATTCCTCTCTCTTGTGCTTTCTCCACGTATTTAGTAACTAATAGCAATCTCAGCTTCAGTTTACGGATAGGCATTTTGTTCATTTTGTCTTTTTGAGTGCCTGATTGATATATCAACCTTGAATACTCTTTTACGATGCACAATGCTAGATAGAAATCTTTGTCCATTGCTTCAAAACTAGCAGTTTTTTAGCATCTCGTGCCATGAGCATCAAGTTAAAAATGGGATGGTTAAACATGGGATCAGAGTAATCCTGAGTAATCTTTTTTTTTTTCAGATATTCAAGAGTTGTTGCTGTGTTTGTTTCCTTTCCATTGCGACCTGCAGTCTGCAAAATCTTTATTAAATTACAGGATGATTTGGTCTAAGACATTCTCATTGTATGACTGTGTCCTACACACCTTCCCGCAGTCGACCTGCCCGAGGGCTGATGTTTGTAAAAATAGTCCCTTTAAAAAAAACACACATCTCTAAAACACTTTTTATAAGCCGTCTCAACACCTCTGCAGTCTGTTTCATTCAGTTGCGCTCTGTCTAGTAGTTGGAAAGTATTCATTGTGACTCCCTCACTCTCCAGTTTTTAAAAATGCTGCCCCAGACCAAACATCACATTGAACAGTGTTGACTCAAATTGCTGTCTGAGGAATCAGACTGCAAGATACCACCAAAATGACACCGTAACAAATCACACAATTAAAAATAAAGTCCCTTTTTGACATGTTTATATTTTAATGGTAAATTTTACTTTTGATATTTAATCAGTCTGAAACAGTCTGAGATATCAAACTTTTTCTGTGAAAGCCCTATAGGGTTCTTTTTGACCAATGTTTTTCTATTACTTTTCCAAGAGCTTTATTATAAGAGCAGTCATTTTTTGCTAAAGAATCATTCAAATCTATTTCTGAACTGGTTGACTCTAAACAATGATTTGCTCACAAATCAGACTTTGCTAGAAGGTTTTTCTCTATAATTTGCCTACACACACACACACACACACACACACACACACACACACACACACACACACACACACACACAAAAATAATTCATAACAAAATTCCAACTAAATTATGTAAAACAAGTTATAAAATATTTAGTTCTTTTTTTATTTATTTAGTTAAAGATTACTCAATTCAATTTGATGAAATTATGTTATGAAATTCAAATGTTTAAATCTTAAAATTACTTTTGAGTGTAATTATTTTTAGTGCAAGTAGGAAAATGTATATGTTATTCATTAAAGAAATTTTCATGAATTTTCCAGGTCTGAAAAACAAAATTTTAAAATTCCCTGATATTTCCTTGACTGTGTGAACCCTGCCTAAGCTCTATAAACAACAAACGCATTCAAGGAAGCAAGCAGCCCTTTCTTTTAGCCAATCAGAAAACTAAGACAATCATGAATGCTCTCTGTCTGTCAATCATTTTACACATTGGGGTTTGCTGACCGATGTCTGGAACGTGGGTTTTGTACAGAGCTTTTGTGGTTGAATGGATGAGGGTGGTCTAATTCAATGTCTAAATCTGTCTGAATTTAGCAAAATGGCTGAACCAGCACTTTTAATCTGAGATTAGACTTGTTTTTATCAAAAAGGGCAAAGGTTGGATTATAGGTGTGAGTCTGCAGAAGGACTGTGAAGTCCAACTCCTCTGACTGTGCAACAGCTCTGACTAAGTCAGCACGGCAGATCCATAATCAACAAAATTGCAGTTACTGGAGCCCAGAGGCAACTGCGATTTTATATAAGCAAGTTCAAGCAGTGCCTTTGCCCTTTTGAGACCTATAAAATGCATTACTGCCCTTTGGAGGGGATTTACTCTGAGAGAGGAGCAGGTAGAAATCGATAATACAGTCTCCAGCAGCCCCTAGTGCTCACATATGGGGCAGCAACAGGTGGCCACAAACTAAACAACACATATTATAATGCTCCTAAAATAATTCCAGCCTAAGCAATGAACCAAACCCTCTCTTTGCACTGGTTTAGCGCAATTAATTTATTATGTTTCCCAAACTTAGATTTTTCTCGCTATGTTTATAGAGCTCACACACTCTATAAGAACTTTTACACTCCATAATGCAGTTCACTCAAACTGATTTCTGTTTGGCTTGTTAAAGCTCTGATCTCCCAGCGACACAGAGGGGGGAAAACGAATGCTATTAGCAGCTTCTCTTCATTATTTATCATAAAAATGCTTAAAACTGACATGTATAAATTAATATCTATTACTCGTTTTTTTTTCCTCTCGGAGGGTTAAGATGGGGTTGGGTGGGGGAGGGCTGCAATTAGTTGAACAAAACAATCAAAAAAGTGTATTTGAATGAGCGCTGATAAATGTCCTGCGCCGTCCCATCTAAGAGAGAGAAAAGCAATATATTCTAGCTGTCACATTCTATTAAACAGCTATTACAGTCTTGATAGAACTATTAGTCACTTCATTATTAATAACATTAATGTATTTACATTTTAGTGTACATGCCAGTTTTCCAGCAATAATTTATGAACTCGACTTCAAATATTTCATAATGTTCCTCCATCTGAGCTTTTTTGAGCTTATTATTGATTATAAAAAACAGACAGAATTTTTATGTTCTCTCGCCGTCGACCTAACTCACTCTCATAATGTATTGGCGAGAGGCCTCTGCATTAGGAGACTGAAACAAAGTGCATTTACATCTGAAGCATAACTTCATAATTTACATTCCAACATTTATTAGAGGTGACAAATGAGTGTTTGGTCCACTCGAGCTTTTCCACAATACGGCACTTATTCAATCCGCATAAATTACAGCACGGGATTGAGAGTGCTGGTGCAAATGATTCTATTACATTTATGCAGTAGTACACGTGTGTGTGCCTGCGGAGGTTATTCGAGGGGCGGGCATTCTGTTTATGAACTAATCCATAAAGTGGCTAACTACAATAAGAATAAAAAGAGTAGAGTGTTGTATAAAAGGCTGCGTCTGCATGCAAGCTTGTATTGGAATCCTATGTAAGTCTCATTGCCTGGATAAAATAAGATTGGGCCTGTTTGTTACTGATAGAGTAGAGCAAAGATTGTAAGAGAAAATCAGAGTAGACTAGAGTGCACTGGAGAAAAGTAGAATAAAGAAAGGTAGAGTTGTGTGGCCTGGCGTAGACAAGAGTGGAGAGAAGTATAGTCAAGTCAAGTCAAGTGAGTTTTTATTGTCGTTTCAACCATATACAGTTAGTACAGTACACAGCAAAACGAGACAACGTTCCTCCAGGACCATGGTGCTACATAAAAACAACAAAGGACCAACATAGGACCACATGAGACAACACAACGAAATAAAATACCTATATAAAATGCCTATATATACCTATATAAAGTGCACGTGCAAACATGTGCAAAGTACGGGACAGTACAACAAATTACTGACAATGACCAGGACAATAGACAGTGAAGCGCCGACCAGTACTCAGTAGTGCAAAAAGATGACAGTTTCTAATAACGTAAACATAACATACTATGTATAGTGAAGTGGAGTAGAGTAGTATTGACCTGGATTAGATTAGATTGGAGTAGAGTGAACTGGAGTTGAGCAGACTATAGAAGAGTAGACTGAAGCAGAGCAGAGCAGAGTAGACCAGACTAGACAAGTGTAGAGTGAAGTTGAGAAGAGTAGCATGAGCTGAAGAAGACTAGAGAAGAGTAGATTAGATTGAAGTTCAGAAGAGTAGTGTAGACTGGAGTAGATTAGAATAAAGTACACTGGGCTAGAGTTGAGTGGACTGGAGTGGAGTAGAGTAGACCAAAGTAAAAAATATTAGCATAATCTGTAGTAAAATTAAATTAAGAAGAGCAGCGTAGACTGGAGTAGACTAGACTAAAGTACATTTGGCTGGAGTTGAGTTGACTGGATTAGAGTAGACCACATTTGAGAAGAGTTGCACAAACTGTAGTAAAGTGAAGTTAAGAAGAGCAGCATAGACTTGAGTAGACTAGACTGAAGTACACTTGGCTGGAGTTTAGTTGAGTGGTCTTGAGTAGAGAAGACCAAAGTTAAGAAGAGTATAAACTGTAATAATGTGAAGTAGAGAAGAGCAGTGTAGACTGGAGTAAACTAAAGTACAATAAATTGGAGCAGAGTGAACTGAAGTGAAGCAGAATTTAATAAGAGTATACTGTAGAGTACAAAAGAATATAGTAGAGCTGAGCTGAGTGTTTAGCCGTACTTCCAAGGGGGGTCCCCCTGAGTGACCCATTGTCCGCCCAGGGAGGGTGTATGCGATTGTGTTCTGCTAGACATTAATCGGACCACAACTGCCTCAGCCATTGTATCCAAAATCCGAAACACAAAGGAGAGGTGTGACCCTTTATTTAAATTGGACATCTACCGCAACACAAACAAGGAGGAGATATATTGTTCGATTACACATTGCGTCATGTATCCTTGGACAAACAGATGGCATTACTATGCAAAAACTCACAGTAGCTCAATTATAACTGTGCATGTAAACGTACTGACTCATGTTTCATTGCATTTACTGGATAGGAAGCAGTATCAGGTCACATCCAGAGCCATGTATTGTGTATGAAAATTTATATATAGCTGCATTTGCTAAAGTATTCTATAAAAAAAAGAAAAGAAACAGATAATAGCAAACCCTGTGCTTCTAAACAGAACTCTGACCCAAAGTCTCAGTCCTGATTAAACAGTCTTGCCTACTCCCATGTTAATGTTACAGCACCGATAACCACTATAAGTCAGCATGTAATGTTAAATAATTATAGAGAGGAGCATTTCAGCAGTGTAGTTACAAATGCAACTTGGGAATCCCCCCATTTGAACAAATAACGCACGCTGCAGGGGAGTTGGCAGATGAATTAACAGCTAATAACTTACAGTGCAGGCAGATAAAGAACAGTCCCAATGTGTCAATTACATCGCATTTTTCTCTGATTTCTAGACTTCCAAACATAATCGAGCACTTCAAAGTGGTATAACTAGGAAAATGTGGCTTTCACATGGCACAGAGGAGACACTCATTTTTTCTTCTTCCTTATTCATTTGATCAAACGTTCCAAAAAATAAGAGGAACCACAGTCAGTGTTAGGCATTTCCAAAAAGTAAAGCTGCAGGTCTTTCCTGCATGCCGTCCTCCCTCCTGACAGATCCTGGGAGCCAAAAACGCAGGTCTTCAGTCTCACTCCTATTCATTAAAATCACAGGGACAGGGCCTTCGACAAAAGATGCTGACATATCAAAGGCTCTCTCTACCTGCATTACCAGTCATTTACTTATTAAAGCAGAGATGTTTCCTGTCAATCAGTGGGCCATCATGTCTCCTCATTTGCAGCGGAAAAACTGGCATAATTGCTTCTTAGACTAATCAACACAACTTGGAGTAATTATGCCTTGAAAGTGACATTGGAGGTCGAGAGTGAAGTGTGTGCAAGTGTGTGTGTTTGAGAGGACTGACGGGAGGAAGGCAGTCACTGATTCAGCCTGATCATCAGTCATATGGAGAGTCTCTCTCTCCATCACATATTATATTCCTCTTCGTCACACATATACACACACACAGATATGTCTGCTAAACTTAGCTTCGTATCTGCCGTACAAATAACACGAAGGAGAACCTTCACATCAAACGGAAGTAATTACAAAGCACAACCCAAACTGGTGTCACAGATCTCCTTCCATGCTCTTTAAAAACATGGCCATGCTATAATTAAAATCCTGTCATATTTCCATCATCATGTCAGGCAAACATATAATGACACAGTTCACCAGGCTACAGCAAAACTAGAAATTACAGATCTGTATTTGCCATTCTGCTAGGATTAATATATTTGCCAAGATTACAAATTCTACAAATTACGGGCCACGTATAAATTAGGTTTTATTGATATTTGGCTAATCAAAGACTTCAATTAAAGTCTGCCTTCAAAGCAGTTGGCAAACTGTAGACATCAGAGGGAAAGCACTGAAAATAAACTGCAAGTTCTCAGGCAGTACTGCCCAACCTCATCAGGTCATTGAGCAATATGAAAGGAGGACAGTGTGATGTTTAACTTTCATACAAAATTAATCTAGACGAATAGAAAAGAACCAGACAGAAAGAAATATGCGCTGACAAACAGTGACGCTCATCATAACACAAGAGTTTTTAATTGGGGATGTTTTGAGAATTTAATGGGCAATAACCCACAATTTCCTAAATTCAATCAAGACATTCTCAGTCTTTTTGAAAGGCTGTAAAATAAAGCAAGGCGAAGAGGCAAATGGTATTTTGCTGGGAAAATCTTTGGCTTGAAGAACAATATGACTTCTCAATTATGACTTCCAGACAGAAACATAAATTTTAATGTTTAGCAGGCTACGTATCAACACCATCACCCAACAAACACTCTTTGAGGTCCAACTGAAAACCAAATTGAATTAGCAGCGTTTACAGGCCAACATGAAATCATCATGAAAGCTATTGACTAAAGAAAGGCAAAGCCCCTGGTTGTGATGGGTTGGGCAGTCACCAGGAGAAATGGACAAACAGCCAGAGATGCTGCTGGTGACTCAGACACATGGTTCAGAGGATCAGCCCTTGTTTATGGATTGATCTCCATGAGCTGATAGCTTTTCTGAAGATTTTTCACCCGAAAAATCTAAAGAACCTTCCCATAGGGCCGCAAAACAAAGAAATTGCCGGATGTCACAGAAAGTTAAGAAGCTAGAGCCGGTCAGAAACAAGAGACAGAGACAAATAGCTCCTTTACACAAGTTACACAGGTTTTTACACTGGGTATTTTAGAAGAAAAAAAAAGTTAATGATTATAATGTCACCATAGAATCCTAAATAAAATGTGTGGCCTGAACATTAACAAAAAAATGTACTACGGTATTACCAGGTTTTTTTTACATTGATAGTACCCCAGTATGCTTCAGTGCTTTGGATTATCATGGATTATCATGCAAATACCATGGTATATAAATCTGATAATCACTTAGTATCAAGATATATATAGAAGTACCATGATATTATTAACCATCACCATACAATGGTATCACCACAGTCAATTTTTCTAAGGGAAATGTCAGTCGCCATGATGTAATGTAATAACATGTATGGAAAAAAACTCATGCTGAGATCAGACTATTTCCCGATTACTCAGAATCATAACTTTACCTTGCATCAAAAGAGACTTTGACATGAGGTACATTAATAGAATTAAGCTATATTGATATCTCAGCAAAGAACCCACAGATAATAAAACAAAATTGACTGCACCAAAAATGACGTAAAATGAATGAAAAGAAATGGGCTTTTCATGTGGGAAGATGTCTGGCTATAAATCTGCTAAATTTGGCCCCGTGGGGACCGGCTCCAGAAATCTGGTCCAACAACACACATGAGACCAAAACCACAGTGCTAAGAAATCTGGGCGCCACTTGTCTTTATCTGCTCAGCCTTTTCGAAGAAAAAATACATGACCAACATAAAAAAACAAACCATTTACAGCTATGGAAACAACTATAAAAGAATCTAAATAACAGTCATACAAACACGTGTCATATAAAGGCAGACCAAAGACATTCAAGAATTCGGTAGATGCCATTTCACAGTTCAAAAGCAAAACTGGGAATTCTGGTTTGTGTTATTAAGCAGTAAACACACACACATTCAATATGGGACACTACAAACAGAGGATAGTACTGAAATCAAGGACGGATTAACTACCACTGATTGGGCTTTGATTTTAAATGAATTAGCATTTAGCTTGTGTAATATTGTCTGCACACCAAAGCAAAAGGGAGAAAAACATTGGTTCACCATTTGCCAGGTGAAAAACAATCTGAAATCATGTCACAACTTCATCAGAATGTCAATTTGTCACACCAGCGCTGAAAAAGCTTGATTCAATGCAACAAATGGTTAAACAGAACACAGGTGTCTCGTGATGCATTTATAAATATTGAAGTTCTTTTTAAGTGCAACAGTCCTGCACAAGGTATTGTAAACAGAATGCAGGTGTCTTGAGATGCGTTTATAAAAATTAAAGTTATTTTAAACTTAATACAGTGTCTATGAAATATGTTTGCGCGGTACTCAGAAAAAGTGAGTTGTGGAGCAACGATCAAAAATGTCCATCCATTGTCAAGTCAAGTCAAGTCAAGTTTATTTGTATAGCGCCTTTCACAACACACATCGTTTCAAAGCAGCTTTACAGAATATCAGCATTAACAGACGATAAAACTGTAATGTCTATAAAGTCGATTAATCATCATTGTGTGTTTACATTTATTGTACTATTGAAAAACAGCCCGTAACTCACCTTATAGTCTACTTGAAAAAACTGACCTGAACCTGGCTCAAAACCTGAAGGTTTGTTGGGTACAGTCAGTCTCTGGTCTGGTTGAAGACCTCTATACAGGTGCAGAATAACTGAATAATGATTTTGGTATTTGAATACAGGCGTTGAATATCCTGTACGGTCCAAAAGTCTGAGACAAATAGTGAAAAACCTTATATTGCGAATTTTTCAAATGTAATAAATTCTTATTTACTAGAAATAATATTATAAGCGTAACAATTTCAGTGAAAAGTTGAATTTAAAAATTACACACTTTATAGATTCTTAGTTTTTGGTATGTCCTCCTTCTGCTTTATTGACAACATAACTTTGCCCTTACATTTGCAAGTGTGTGCCAAACCTGATGATTCATGTTCTCCCAATATGATTTGAGAATGTTCCAAAAAAACATCATGTGTGCTTTAATGAAAGCAAGGAAATCTGACCTTTATGAACAAAGGAGTTTACATTGTCAATGTCACAAATTTGCTTACATTTGATTAGTGACCTAAAAATAGTACAAACTGTTAAATATTTATTTTTCATTTCATTTTCAAAAATCCTTAAACTTTTTATTTTTTTTTTTACTTCCTGGTTTAAATTAGATTTTGAATCCCATATTTATATTTGTTTCTCAGTATTTTGTAGTTCACAGTAGCCCACTCGAGGAGAAGACCATAAATTGAGTCAAAAGGCTGACTGATACAAAAGAGTCGAGCTGCGGAGCTGTAAACACATTTTCTGAAGCCCCTGATCTGCAGACTTCTGGCATGCACGATAAATCTGACGTGAAATCATAATTATAAAAGCAATTAGCTGACCCTGCGCCGCTCGCCCTTGGACGTGACAGTGAAAATTCACGCAGAGCCACTCCAAGACGGCTGGGACAGAGTTGGTGGGGGTGGAAAAGTGCAACATAGCAACAATAAAACCGCAGGCTCTTCCTGTATCATTAACCACAAACTAAAACAGCCCAGGACATGACAGTGACATCTCAAACAACACAAACTAAACTTCCATGTCTCACACAAACACACAGGGATTAAAAGCTGACAATTCCCCAGAATTCTTCAGAATTCCAGATTCTCCACAATGTACAACTGGCTTCCAATTGGTTCTCTAATACTTTTTTTTTACACCAAACTGGTGCTAATGTTAGAGCTAGTGTTCGTGGATCTAACGAAACTCTCTCAGAACAAACCTGCATTTCCAGTGAGTTGACAGTATGCAATAGACTGGCATGTCTTAAGGTCAATATCAGGTCAAAAATGGTAAAAAAGAAACAGCTTTCTCTAGAAACTCGTCAGTCAATCATTGTTTTGAGGAATGAAGGCTATACAATGCTTGAAATTGCCTAAAAAAAACTGAAGATTTCATACAAAGGTGTACACTACGGTCTTCAAAGACAAAGGACAACTGTCTCTAACAATGACAGAAAGAGATGAGGGAGGCCAGATGTACAACTAAACATGAGGATAAGTACATCAGAGTCTCTAGTTTGAGAAATAATCGCCTCATGTCCTCAGCTGACAGCTTCATTGGATTCTACCCGCTAAACACCAGTTTCATGTACAACAGTAAAGAGAAGACTCTGCAGGCCTTATGGGAAAATGTTCAAAGAAAAAGCCACTTTTGAAACAGAAAACAAAAGGTTAAAGTGGGCAAAGAAACACAGACATTGGGCAACAGATAATTGGAAAAGAGTGTAATGGATCTTAACCCCACTGAGCTTTTATGGGAGCAGCTAGTGTGTGGTAAAATGTCACCTGAGTATCTGGGCAAACTGACAGCTAGAATGCCAAGGATCTGCAAAGCTGTCATTGCTGCACGTGGAGGATTTTTTTTATGATAACTCTTTGAAGTAGTTTAAGTAAAAAAAAAATTTAAAACATTTTTAATTGTAATAGTAATTTTAACGTTATTAATGTCCTGACTATACAGTAAATTGCATTTATTTGAATGCCACATTGATGAATAAAAGTACCAATTGCTTTCCATAAGAGCAAAATCTGTACATTACTCCAAAATTAAGTACTGTAGTGCATCTGCTCCTCACGGTCTGCACCAGATTTGCCAGTTCTTGTTGTGAGATGTTACCCTACTTGCAAGTTCCCGGACATTTCTGGGAGGAATGGCCCTCACCCTCCGATACAACAGGTCCCAGATGTGCTCAATCGGATTGAGATCCAGGCTCTTCGCTGGCCATGTCATAGCACTGACATTCCTGTCTTGCAGTAAATCACACACAGAACGAGCAGTATGGCTGTTGGCATTGTCATGCTGGAGGGTCATGTCAGGATGAGCCTGCAGGACAGGTACCAAATGAGGGAGGAGGATGTCTTCCCTGTAACGCACAGCATTGAGATTGCCTGCAATGTTAACAAACTCAGTCCGATGATGCTGTAACACACCGCCCCAGACCATGACGGACCCTCCACCTCCAAATCGATACCGTTCCAGAGTAAAGGCCTCGGTGTAATGATCATTCCTTCGACGATTAACATCACCCCTGGTGAGACAAAACCACGACTAGTCAGTGAAGAGCACTTTTTACCAGTCCTGTCTGGCAGAGGTGGGTTTGTCTGGTAAGGACCTGCCTTACAACAAGCCTACATGCCCTCAGTCCAGCCTCTCTCAGCATATTGCGGACAGTCTGAGCACAGATGGAGGGATTGTGCATTACTCATGTAACTCAGGCAGTTGTTGTTGCCATCCTGTACCTGTCCAGCAGGTGTGACGTACCATTTTTTTATTCTGATATACCGATCCTGCGCAGGTGTTGTTACACGTGGTCTGCCACTGCGGACAGCTGTCCTTCCTGTCTCCCTGTAGCGCTGTCTTAGGCATCTCACAGAATGGATATAGCAATTTATTGCAATCCTCAGGCCTCCATGCAGCATGTTCACGCAGGTGAGCAGGGACCATGGGCATCTTTCTTTTGGTGTTTTTCAGGGTCAGTAGAAAGGTCTCTTTAGTGTCCTAAATTTTTATAAATGTGACCTTAATTGCCTACCGTCTGTAAGCTGTTAGTGTCTTAACCACCGTTCCACAGGTGCATGTTCATTAATTGTTTATGGTTCACTGAACAAGTATGGAAAATATTGTTTAAACACTTTACAATAAAGATATGTAAAATGATTTGTATTTTTACAAAATTCTCTTTAAAATACAGTGTCCTGAAAAATATATATGTATAAAATATATAATAACACAAGTTGTGCATTTGGGGGGGGTTATTGTATCATTGGTCAGATGATGTTGATCTTCAAATCTAGTGATGTGCACATGTTTGTGTGATAGATAGGGATAAGTTTGGGGGTAGAGTTTGTAAATTAAAAATATTGCCAGAACTGACGCACGTGAGTCACTCCCGGAAGAGCAGTGCTGTTTACAAGTGAAGAGGAGGAACGCTATTCAGTAGCTTGGTTGGTTTTGGTTTAGATCTGTTTTTATCTGTTTCTTTACTCACAATGGTCTGTTTGTGTGCTTACCCTGGACATCTCAACTGAGAGGAGAATTTGAGATGACGTCCATATCATGGCAACAGTAATACCTCACACAAGAGACAGCGTGATCGCCGCCCTTTCGTGAAGCTAGCTTGAAGCGATGATTTAGAGTTAAAAAGTACTTAAATATTTATCTTTTGCCCACTAAAAAGTTATCGTGTCATTTTAGAAGACATTAATTTAACTGTTGGAGGCGTATGGATGATGTTTATGCTGACTGTCTTTGATTTTTGGAGCTTCAAAAATCGGATCACCATCCACTTGCATTTTAAGGAACAACTGAGCAAAGATATTTTTCAAATTTTCTCTAAATGTGATCTGGTGAAGAAAAAAAAAGTCATACACACCTGGGATATCATGAGGGTGTGTAAATATCATGAGGGTGTGTAAATAATGAGATAATTGTTCATTTTTGGGTGAAATGCCCCTTTAAGTTGGTCATAGAGACCATTGGTGCCAATGGTTTCTATGATATAGTTAGGCTTACGATGCTTTTGGGAAATGCAGACCAGATTTCTTTGTGAGTTCAGATAGCTAGTGGAGGAAAATTCAACAAGTCTTGTAGTACTCGATAAAGGATACCATTTTTTATTAAATAAAAAAAATTAAAAAAGACCCTAACAGGAACAGCGCACAAGGGTTAAGTATTCACCCATGCCCATGATGGAGTGACCCATGGAAGTATACCCTAGCCTTTAATTTTTAATTATTTATTTTGTCTATCAGGGACAATAAACATTAATCAAACGTCTCACTTATGTAAATGTGTAAGATTTCGCCAATGGGTCATTTTCATCTGCTGTCCCTTTACTCCTATTGAGAACATATTTTAATATCCTCAGTCATTTAAGCACCTTTATGCCATCACAGGCTGATTATATAATATTTGCATATAAAACCTGTTTATTTCAGATGGACGGGGGAAAGAAAGTGACTGGAGTAGCTTTGCAACATGACACGAAATAGGAACAAAGCATCTGTCAACTGAAAGTGAGTTGTAATGTGCCGCATCAGGCACTTCCAGTGTATGCAGCATGAGAGATTTCATTTTGTCATTCAGTCTAGCCAGACTGTAGTTGTTTCTAAAACTTTCACAGGTGAAGTCATTATCTTGGCCTCGGCCACTGACGTTAGTGGTTACTGTTTCAAGACAAGCAGATTTAAGGGGGAAACCGCCTTTTCTTTGGTGTAAATGCACAGAACAGGGCCCAGATTGGGAACCGGCACTGTGGGAGTGGAAAAGATGTACAAGTTATGCCAAGCAGAACAACTTAAGTGCACAGCTTCAATCAACTCATCAACTTCAGTCAAAATCCTCAAAGCAATCTCTTAGGAATGAGAGACCCCTTATTGGCCCACTCATTGCCACCTAGTGACCATCATCCTCAGCAATCATGAAATATCTCTGCGGCCAGTGCCCCCACGCCAACCATAACTCTCCTTTACTGCAGACAGCTCCAATAAAGGATTACAATTACAATTAAAGTAATGAGCAAAGGGGGAAAAAAAGAGAAAAGTCAGAGGATGGATCCCCAGGCAAATTAAATTGCAGCACAGTTTGAAACTGAGCACAGAGTTAGTCTTTTGAGTCATTACTGGCTAACCACCCCTCATTCCCTCAATAATTAAATTTCAACTTTTGCAATCAGGAACCGCAGAATTGAAACAAAAGTGAAAAGCTGTCCCAAAATGTCTGCAGCCTCATATGGATAAAACCTCATATTAAAGGGATAGTTCACCCTAAAATGAAATGTAGAATGTTAGCCTCAGTCACCATTCACTTTCATTGCATCTTTCTTCCATAAAATAAGTTAAAAAATGGTTCACTGTGAGCTGAAGCTCATTTTAAAAACCAACACTTGGGCAACAGATGTATCCAATGCCTACAAGGCAAGGGGGGTGACAGCAAGTTGTTCGCAAAAAGAAAATGATGGTAACACTTAAACGGAGCGGTAATCCAGCACAATAGCCAGTGTCACTGGCTGTAATGTCAACATTGGGCATCTCATCAGGCAGCCCCCAATTCCCAAGCTTTAGGGATGTTGTCTCTTTTTTTTCAGGGTAGTGGTGATAGCAGAGGGGCTCCGGAAATTCAGACACTGCTGAGCCAAAACAGATCACTTCAAAGCGCCTTATTTAACGCTTGCTAAATTTTTCATCACAGTTGCGTAATATCCTGGGGAAGGGGAGCTTTTGAAGTTGCGACGAGACCAGGATGTTCTTCTGACAACTTTTCCTTTTTTCTCCCCATCTCTATTCACCTCCTCCCACCGCTCCCGCATCCCTTGCTCTTGCCACAGGAGGCCAGTGATATTTGGGGCGCACGGTGGAGCCCCAGCGGGCAAAGCGAGGCTGGAAGAGCATCCCACGGAGTCGGTAGTTACCATGCCAACACACCGAGCACTACAGTGAACTGTGTTAGTGTGCAGAATGTGACTGCAAAAACACCACTGGAGGGAAAGATATTTAACCTTTCAAACCCCTTTGAGGGAGAAAGTCAACTACAGATGACTGAAAGACAAACAACAGAGATGGCAAATATGGATATTGCAAATATATCTAGTGCAAATACAACCAGCGATGATTATATGAGAGCCTGGTGATGGAGATGCAACATGATACATTCAATGGGGTCCAAAATTTCAATACCACTGACAAAAGCTTCTTTTGCATTCTTTTATATTATTATTTTTTTTTTTAAATACAAATTATATTATCAGCATAACAATTTGTGGGAAAAGTTAAATGAATATTATTATCAATTTCTGAAAAGAAAAGAAAAAAAAAGAAAAGGTGAGTGGGCGGTTAAATAAAGAAATAATGAATTAGTGAGTGGGAAAGGGACAGGGCAGGAAGAAGAACCCCTGGAGGTGAGCGCTCAACCCTGAATGTGACTAGTGGGGGGTTTGAGTGACAGGTCAGATTCCAGCGCCGATCCAAACCTGCTCCAGCTCAGACTCCAGCCAGGGCCGCCTGCCACATAGGAGCGAGGGCCGCCCATCCGGTGAGGTGAGTCAGAACCTGTTAACGTGACTGGTGTCCCTGGCCTGACACCCCAGCACTCGCGCCCAGAGCCTCCCTCCAGCCCTGCCACTATTCCCCTTCCGCTCATCCACATCAAATCTTTTCAGACATAGATTTCAATTATTCACCCCATCCAAATAATGCCTTGTGACATGATTTATCCAGAGCTGTAATAATCCACTTAACTGGGAAAGAGCAGCTCATCAAAAAGAGAAAAGCAGAGGAAAAAAATGAGGACTTGTCAAGCAGTTAGAAAGCCAAGAAGCCTTCATAATCGTAATTTTTCCCACTGTAAAGGACAGTGCTATGAGCTTGGCTAGATATCATTCATAGCGTAAAAATCGCATCAAACAAAACCGAACAATAAACAGTCTAATTGTCCAGTGATCGTAAATGTGCCATAGATAATCCAAGAACTTCCTGGTTTAAGAGAAATAAAAGATACTATTGAGAAGCACACTCTAGGCTAGGGACACATAGTCATGTTCATTCTGTTCACAAAACTGAAGAACTGCTTGATATTGCAAATCAACTACAAACTGGCATGAAATATATTTTCATATAATCAAGGTCAATGACATCTTAGATCTGCTGAGAACTCCATGATATATGAATGTCATGATCATATCAGTAGTTTCTGTTAAAAACTACAATGTGTTCCAGTGTAATATCACTGTAACAACGTAATAGGAACAGCCATTTACTGTATGATAAAAACCATCCATATGTTCAATAAATAATAAAATCTATTAACAATTAATACAGAATTCAATGATGTGCGGTCACAGGTGTGTGTGTATATCATATAATTATATTGCACACTGGTACAAGGTATGGTTATATTATATACATTATCACAACTTCAATAAATGCTCAGTAAATAGTTAAATATACTAATAACAATAATAAGAAAAACAATATTCTGCCAAGTAATGCAGTTCTGTAGGCTGTTTATAGTTTCATGCAACATAGCAATTCAATGCAATGTACAGTCAGAGGTGTGTGTAAATCAACTGTTTTACAACAGCTTTGAATGTGGCTCATCTACTGATATTTTAAAGCCTAAAAATGTGTTAATTATTATTAGTTATTAAATATAATAACATACATTAATATATATTATGTTGATTGTCAATTCTAAATTAATAAAATAACTTAGCTGGCAATGTAAAACAATAAAATTAACACTTATTATACTTTTCGAACATTTCTTTTAGTTTTTTTCTATTCTCTATATACTTAGATTTTTATTAAGTAAGTTTTATTATTGGATGTGATAATAACTGGTAACACAAACCAATGAACTGAAATATTATTGAGTGTGAGCATATACAACCCAATTCTTATATTTAAAAAACTCCCTGTAATATACAATAGGTACCGTTTAGCCACTTTCATATTGTTGGGGAGATTATTTGACTTGCATTCTCTTATTACTTATACTCATAACTTACCAGCGCTTCTCTTGGAGCCGTGTCTTCACTGGATGGAGCAGCATTCTGAAAGAAAACACCAGCCTTGTGTTACCGCTCTCTCTAGTGGTAGAAATAACATAATACATCTGAATCTGGTGCAGTGAAGGCCAGTCGACTGATTTTAACTGTAAGCACTAGCCTCACATTTCACAGAAATGTGTGGCTCAGTGTTTATTCGGACCTCTGAAAATATTATATTAACATGACACAAACCCTTCTACCATACTATAATTATGGAATAATACCCAGCAGGAATGCATGTAGCCACATCATTTGTAATTTTGAAATGACTCATCATCATGTAATAACATTATCATGGGAGGGGGGGGGTCGCTCAAAGATACAGGAGAATGACTGATGCCATTGTGAAACTGAGCAGAGGATATCAACACTCTAACATTATTAACAAGGATATGAACCAGACTGTATTTTGTTCATTGTTTCCATTATGCTTAGTCTATGTTTGCCCTAGGGACCCATTAAGGAAATGGACAGCATTACCATCTCCAAAAACAACAACAGAAACAAAGATAAGATCCACCAATAATAAATCTCAAATGAACTGAGCTTTTTAATAGTCCTTGCAATGTTACAGTCTCTTCATTCATACACTACTCAAAGTCTAGCTCTCTTTGTAGGCATACTGTGCACATTTCAAAATATACAACCAATACCCTTCTTGTCCTTCAATTATGTGACTGTTGACATTATCTTGTCTACAACTTGCATTTTGGACCCCAACATTCAGTTTGTGTCTCTTGTACCTCCTAGCCTATACCTCCAAACTAAGGCCAAAAGGACAAACCTGCTTCTTTGTTACTGTCATGATTTCAGTAATGAACCTAAAAAAATATTGAAATTAAATACCACAGCCCAAAAACATTTTGAAAGCAGATCACATGCTAACAGTGTCGCAGTTGTACTGTAGACGACTGCAGAAAACAGGCACATAACTAGAGGTAACACTAGAACTTTGATGTACTTGATAATAAATATTATTGATTTTAGATATTGATTATTGACTTGATAATCTAATTACAATTGATAGTAAACTGTATTTTGTTTCTTTAATATTTCAGTAACTTCAGCAATACAAATTATATTCAAAATTGAAAGATATGGTCTTTCAAAGTTATTGTAATTATTGCAGGAGCAGCAGCAGTTAAATCTTAAGAAGTTCGATTGCAGTTAGAGGTCGCCCACAATTCTTTCCTATCATCATTATAATATTGAACCAGGCATTTAACTTGGCCGAGACTCCCCTTGTAGGCAAATCAGTCATTTTGTATTTTATTATTTAATAACCATTAAAAGCAATCAATTTTTCTACTCCGGAAGATCTGCTTCTCATCAATGCATGATAACCTCTGTTTAGATCGACTATTGAACACTAAGTTGCCCTGTGATGTACAAATTAAGTTACTGATTCTTTTATCAAAAAGTGAATTACGCTTACTACAGAATCTATAAAGCAACGTTGGGTTAAAGGAATAGTTCACCCAAAAAGGAAAACTCTCTCATCATTTCCTCACCATCATGCCATCCCAACTTACTACAGAATCTATAAAGCAACGTTGGGTTAAAGGAATAGATCACCCAAAAAGGAAAACTCTCTCATCATTTCCTCACCATCATGCCATCCCAGATGTGTACGGCTTTCTTTCTTCTTCAGAACACAAATGAAGATTTTTAGAAAAATATCTCAGCTCTGTAAGTCCATACAATGGGAGTCTTATGGATTAATTCTATGTTGCTTTTTTGTGCTTTTTCAAGCTTCAGATTTTTGGTCATCATTCACTTGCATTGAATGGACCTACAGAGCTGAAATATTCTTCTAAAAATCTTTGTTTGTATTCTGCAGAAGAAAGAAAGTCGTACATATTTGAGATGGCATGAGGGTGAGTAAATGATAACAGAATTTTCATGTTTGGGTGAACTATCGCTTTAAACGTTTTGCTTAACAGTAAAATGATGATGGCTCAAAGATCATGCCTTGTTAGGCTTAAACTAACAACCTTTTGGTTACCAGCACAGACCTTTCACCTCTAAGATACACCATACACAAAATCTCTTGTGGACTAAAAACTGCAGATCTTCCAAAACCTGATTATAACTAAGTTAGTCACTACAAATAGCCTATTGGTGCACTGAACTTATCAGAATGCAGGCAAGAAATGCTTAGAATATTCTCAATTAAAAATCACATCAGTAGAGCTGAACGTTCATGTAATACCCTTTTTATTGTTTAACAGTTTATTACAGACTTATATTTTTCATAATACTAATATTGGATAAGGAAAATGCACAAGAACTATCAAGCCCATTTCATGTCCTATTCACAAAGCAGACTCCTTTTTAATTATTACAGCAATATTTAGTACATTTGTTTGAGAAATAGCTTAAATACAGCTTATATGTGTAAACACAGAACAAATAAACTTTTTAACTAAATGAAACTGGATGAAAGTGTCTTCTGACCCAAGCTTGTTTCCAGGGTCAAAGACATGACTGAATATAGCCAAAAAGCAGATGCCACTGTCTGCAAGGTGTTTATATAATTTCCACTGTGTCTGACACATTCAGATCTGCAGCGGCAGGTGTCTTTAGAAGTGAAATCTCCTGCATGTGCTGTTGTGTGGCCTGCAGCTGTCTGACACATCTGTCTAACTGCATGAGTTGAGAAAGGTTGCAGTGCGCTAGCAAACCAGCTAAAACTTTCCAAAACAACACAGGACAGACATATGATGAGCAGACCTATACGAGGCAAGTCATGCATTAACTATGAAGATCTACAAAGGAACAACCCAAACGCATGTTGTTAACTTTCAGAATGCTCAACTACCTGGTTTTGCTGGTCAGATGCCATCTTCTCAGAGCTGTTAGCCAGGAAGCTAATATCAGTGCATTCATGCTCGATAACTTCTGTCTGAACTAGGTCAGCAAGCCGATGCATATTCGATCGAAACATATCATAACACGGAAGCCGAAATTAATTTATTTTCAAACGTTACACACATCATACAGTGCCACACGGATGGTCAAAATAGGAAGTGCAATGAGTTACGAGTTTTTAGACACAAAATAACACACACGCACAGAGTTTGAGTGCCTAATTATGCTGAATAATTGACTTGTAAACACAATACAATCATCATGACAGAATTAAAAGCGTGTAAAGTGTGTAACATCGGCCGGCAGAAGTGTTACGGGCTGGCAGTGACATCTCTGGATCAGCTCAAAATAAAAGGTGAGATAGAAAATAATTGAGTTTTTTCAGTATATAAATCAATAAAGTTGATTTCGTTTATTATGCTAAAACTGTGTTGTTATTGGTGTAACAAAATGTGAGATGTGTTATCATCAGGAGGTATTTACTTGAGATAACAGTTTTTGTCGTGTTCGTGGTGCTTTTATACTTCGCTTAGAATTTAAAAGTGCACTCAGTAATTTTCTGTGTCGACTTAGACTTACACTGATAAACAAAATAGTTTTCAGTTATATATTTCATTGTAGAAATGCACTATTCAGTCATGATAATCCAGGGCAGTTACTGAGATCAGCCGTATTTGGCTGGTCATGTGATCATAACATGGCAGCCTCCATGAGGGGACCCTCTCCATGTAGAATAAAACAGCTTTTATAAGGTTACTGATATGACTGGAGCCTTTATCTCATGTGAGTGCTCATTAATCTATACATATGTTTCCAAATTACAATTAATTTCTTGAGGAGCACAACTTTTTTAATAAGGAAAAAATTACAGAGTGCACCTTTAAATTTCATAGGTGTAGGTAACAACATCCATCTTGTGTTGTATTTGTCATTTGACACATTCTCTTTGCCTCTGTCACCCACAGGATGTGAGGCTCTTGGGTTCAGTCCTTGTACATCAGTCACAGTAGTGCTAGAATATGATGGGACCGTCATAGAAGACGAGGATTACTTTCTGTGTCTGCCTGCAAATACGAAGTTCATGCTATTGCATGACAAGGAAACGTGGTCGCCTGCCCATCAAGGTGAGATTACACCTATTGCAGGATTTTTTTTTACACATTTTTCTCAAATGTCATCATTAATCTAATCTGATAATCTTCTTCTAGTTGACAGAGGAATTGCAGGGCCTAGCAGAGAGTCTGTTCATCTGATATTAGGTGCAGTGGACAATGTTGATGGGGCCGAATGCTGGCACCGTTTGGCAGAGCAGCTCAGACAGGACCTGGCCAGCATTATCCTCATGTCCGAGGCTGATCTGCAGGTCTGCTTGATTCTGCTTTTATTTAAGGGGATAGTTCACTAAATAATGAAAATTCCCTTATCATTTACTCACCCTCATGCCATCCTAGATGTGTATTGCTTTCTTCTTCAGCAGAACACAAACTTTTAGAAGACTTTTAGAAAAATATCTCAGCTTTGTAGGTCCATACGATGCAAGTGAATGGTAATCAGACCTTTATAATCACATGAAGGAATCCAAATGATTAATGTGTTTAAATCCATATATTCAGCAGTCATATAATTGGTGTGGATGAGAAACAGAACAATATGTAAGTCCTTTTTTAAATCTCCACTTAAACAGTCACATTCAGATGTGAAACAGGCACCACATGTGACTTTCAAATGGGAAAGTGGAGATTTAGAGTAAACAAAGGACTTAAATTTGTATCTGTTTCTGACCCACACCTATTCTATTGACTCTGAAGTTATGGATTTAAAGGAATAGTTCACCCAAAACTGAAAATTCTCTCATTATTTACTCACCCTCATGCCATCCTCGATATGTATTACTTACTATTTTATGCAGAACAGAAATTCATATTTTTAGAAGAGTTTCTCTGCTCTTTTGGGCCATACAATGCAAGTGAATGGGTGCCAAAATGTTGAAGCTCAAAAAATCACATAAATCAGCATAAAAGTAATCCATACAACTCTAGTGGTTAAATCTCTTTCTTACCTACACCTATAATATCACTTCTAAAGACATGGATTTAACCACTGGAGATTTATGGATTACTTTTGTGATGCCTTTAATTGCTTTTTGGAGCTGCAGAATTTTGTCATCCATTCACTTGCATTGTGTACCTACAGAGCTGAAATATTCTTTTAAAAATCATAATTTGTGTTCTGCACAAGAAAGAAAGTCATACACATCCTTTAAACACTGGAGTCTTTTATTTAGAGATTACATCTATGTTTCCTTAATGTGATTTTTGGAGCTTCAAAGATCTGATCACCAATCACTTGCACTGTATAGACCTACAGTGTTGAGATATTCTTCTAAATAAATTGTTTGTGTTTTGCTGAATAAAGTTAGTCATACACATCATGTATGGCATGAAAGTGAGGAAATGATGAGAAAATGTCCATCTTTGGGTGAACTATCCCTTTAATCTTGTCTCGAAGAGCCTTCCCTTTCTTGTTTTTGTAGATCATACTGATCTTAACTTTATTATCAACATATAATGAATATATGTATGCAAATAGCCAATGTTTTACTGTTGTGATGTAGCTTATATACATGTGCTTTACAGAGTTTGATTGATGTGCCGTGCTCCAATCTGGCCTCAGCACTGGGCTTCTCACAGCAGAAAACACAGGTCCTGCAGGACACATTGCAGAGAATGCTAGACCGCAGGGAAGAGGAGCGACAGTCCAAAGAATTGCTGCAGCTCTATCTGAAAGCTATGGAGCAAGAAAACAGCCAAGATCCACAAGAAAAAAGTAGGAGTATGATCAAAGTAAATCGTTGCCTATTTTCAGAATTGGATGCTAGCTTACTGCTTGCTGTATACTGCTTACTATTCTTTAAAAATAGTAAGGAAAAACAGGCATTTTGCAATGATTACATTTCAAACAGTAGTATACTATATTGTTGTCAAACCTTTGGCAATCTAATCAAATAATGAGTCAAAATTGAGAATTGCAACTTTTTATTTGGTTCATTACACTGATTTGTCACATTGGAAATAGAAGTTCAAGTCGAACACACTGCATTGAATGTGCATTCATTATACCAGGCAGTGTGCTTTGTAGTATACTTCACATTTTGGCAAATGTCATAGCTCATCCAGGTATTCCATACATACCAAAAATGTACTGTGCACAGTATGCATACTGTATACTGCAGAAATAGTAAAATTAGTATGTTAGTATGCTATTCCGTTAGTATGCTATTCCGAACATTGCCTTATACCAGAATACTAGCAAATCAAAAAACAACCCTCAGTGAACATGTAGTCCTGGCAAGTTATTCAGTATTGCTATTACTCGTTTGACACTAGGTGGTGCTGCTGAGGTACAGTGAGGAAAATAAGTATTTGAACACCCTGCTATTTTGCAAGTTCTCCCACTTAGAAATCATGGAGGGGTCTGAAATTGTCATCGTAGGTGCATGTCCACTGTGAGAGACATAATCTAAAAAAAAAATCCAGAAATCACAATGTATGATTTTTTAACTATTTATTTGTATGATACAGCTGCAAATAAGTATTTGAACACCTGAGAAAATCAATGTTAATATTTGGTACAGTAGCCTTTGTTTGCAATTACAGAGGTCAAACGTTTCCTGTAGATTTTCACCAGGTTTGCACACACTGCAGGAGGGATTTTGGCCCACTCCTCAACACAGATCTTCTCTAGATCAGTCAGGTTTCGGGGCTGTCGCTGAGAAACACGGAGTTTGAGCTCCCTCCAAAGATTCTCTATTGGGTTTAGGTCTGGAGACTGGCTAGGCCACGCCAGAACCTTGATATGCTTCTTACAGAGCCACTCCTTGGTTATACTGGCTGTGTGCTTTGGGTCATTGTCATGTTGGAAGACCCAGCCTCGACCCATCTTCAATGCTCTAACTGAGGGAAGGAGGTTGTTCCCCAAAATCTCGCAATACATGGCCCCGGTCATCCTCTCCTTAATACAGTGCAGTCGCCCTGTCCCATGTGCAGAAAAACACCCCCAAAGCATGATGCTACCACCCTCATGCTTCACAGTAGGGATGGTGTTCTTGGGATGGTACTCATCATTCTTCTTCCTCCAAAAACGGTTAGTGGAATTATGACCAAAAAGTTCTATTTTGGTCTCATCTGACCACATGACTTTCTCTCATGACTCCTCTGGATCATCCAAATGGTCATTGGCAAACTTAAGACGGGCCTTGACATGTGCTGGTTTAAGCAGGGGAACCTTCCATGCCATGCATGATTTCAAACCATGACGTCTTAGTGTATTACCAACAGTAACCTTGGAAACGGTGGTCCCAGCTCTTTTCAGGTCATTGACCAGCTCCTCCCGTGTAGTTCTGGGCTGATTTCTCACCTTTCTTAGGATCATTGAGACCCCACGAGGTGAGATCTTGCATGGAGCCCCAGTCCGAGGGAGATTGACAGTCATGTTTAGCTCCTTCCATTTTCTAATGATTGCTCCAACAGTGGACCTTTTTTCACCAAGCTGCTTGGCAATTTCCCCGTAGCCCTTTCCAGCCTTGTGGAGGTGTACAATTTTGTCTCTAGTGTCTTTGGACAGCTCTTTGGCAGACTAACAGGTCTTTGAGGGTCAGAATTCTAGCTGATATACAGGTGTTCAAATATTTATTTGCAGCTGTATCATACAAATAAATAGTTAAAAAAATCATATATTGTGATTTCTGGGTTTTTTTTTTTTTAGATTATGTCTCTCACAGTGGACGTGCACCTACGATGACAATTTCAGACCCCTCCATGATTTCCAAGTGGGAGAACTTGCAAAATAGCAGGGTGTTCAAATACTTATTTTCCTCACTGTATATAGAAACAATATTGCACATGTTCAAAAATATTCATTCATTTTATCAGTATTGCTATTACTCTTTTGACACTAAGTGGTGCTGCTGAGGTTTTTAGAAACAATATTGCACAAGTTCAAACAAGTTCATTTTATTAGTATTGGGGGGAATAAAGAAAAGTTGCAGCTTATATGATCAAAAGCTTATCTCTTGTTGTGACAACCCTAATCTTTCCAGTGCTTTCAGGGCATTTTCTTTAAAAAGGGGACAATTTGGCTCTCATTGCTGCAGGCACTAAACTGGATGAGACAGATGGGGTGCAGGTGGAGTCCGTGGTAGGGTTCAGTTCCAGAACACTAATGGTGCTGAAGGACAAAACCCAACCAGAGACCAGACTCTCCAATGAGGAACTACAGGTACATTATCTGACCACAAGCGTGTTCGGAGATGTACATGATTTCTTAAGCATAAAAAGTAAGCTATAGACATTGTTCAGTCAGACGATCATTATCGCAAAATAAACCACAGCAAGATGATCACTACTATTCAGATCAACCTGAAATAATTTATTTTGCAATAATGAATGACTGACTGTACATTATTTTGCTTAATACATGGGAACTGAACAAACAAATAAGTACATGGATGGTTTGAGTAAAAATAATTTTGTTAAATGAGAAGATGCCACAGAGTGATGTAAAAAAAAATATGTAGGAATTTGGTTGCCTTGGATAATGGTTATTTGTACAGTTCAGCCCATGGCCTGTTCTAAGGGAGTGCTCGAGCCCCCACAGAAACTTCTGATGCTCCCTCCCTGGCTGACTATATCTGGGTTTCCATCCACAAATTGTTCTGTACATTTTGGGTTATCGCATAAAACTGCTGGATGGAAACACTAAGATGCAAACAAAATTCCCAAAAGACGTATAAAAAAAATCACACTCGCTTAAGGTGGAAAAATATTTGATTCTATAAGAAGAAATGTGCATAAACTGTGATGGAGAACCATTTACCGAATAAACTACTATTGAATTTATTATGAGTACAAGATGTGCTTCAAAAATAGTATGTGACTGAATAATTTGTTCATAACTGGACTAACCAGCGGGCCAATTCTGCTCTGGTCATCCTGAAATAACAGTGTCCTGAAAACCCAATGCCTGCAAAGAGTTTGCAGAGAAAAATAAACCAAATACTAACTTGAACTGTGCCGAAGAGCAGGTTTATGAAACTTTCAAATATATTTTGTACACTATACACTTTCAATATATTTCAAAAATATATTATTGATCCGTACGGTTAAGACATAAGGATGGAGGAATGCACACATGTATTACATTTGCAACTTGAATGGAAACATAGCTAGTGAAATGATCACATATTATCGGCCCTGGTTTTAGCGATCATTATGTAAGGGTTAATGTACAATCAGCCGGCTGTTATCGCACAATAAACCCTGCCATGGTGATCGCCCTGAAAGGGTTTATTTTGCGATAACAACCGTCTGACTGTACATTATTCCGCTTATTACACAGCTACAAACGTAATAAATATATGAACTTAAAATGTGGATTTGCGTTAAAATTAATTTGAGAGGGAATAAATCGCTGAACAGCAGAAATCCACCTCTCAAATTAATTTGAATGCAAATCCACATTTTATGTTTATATATTTATTAAGTTTGTAGCTGTGTAATAAGCGGAATAATGTACAGTCAGACGGTTGTTATCGCAAAATAAACCGATAACCGGGATTTTCTCTGTAATAAGTGCACTGTAAGTCGCTTTGGATAAAAGCGTCTGCCAAATACATAAATGTAAATGTAAAATGTTGAAATTATTTTACTAGCTTGTAGAGATCGCACAGTGAGCCGAGAAGCAGGATAGACAGCTCGCAGAAGTGGTATAATATGTCTTTATCCCGGATGTGCGGTTGTTACAGAGCAATATCTGACTGCTGGATGGCGCCATTGACCAATTTGAATTAAGAATTCCAGAGAACTGCATAATAAGCTAATTTATAATGTTTTTACACCCATTATATAGTGGTATATAGTGGTGAGTTAAAAAGTGAAGAAAATGAAAACAATTTATCCATTTATGGACTGAGTTATATATCAGTAGGTGGAAATCAGATTTTTCAGTGTTTTGAATGATATGAACACAAACTCACAGTTAATACATTTAAGTGATTTCTTTTTAAATAGATTTTAAAATAAATACAGAGTGTGATGGCAGATAGTATAAGATGGCATTTTATTAATTGTGTTAAAAATATTCAATTGAGATTTATTGACTTGTATGAATGCATTTGTACATTCAGATGGTGTTGAGGCTGGGAGTGAAGATCATGATGGAGGTATTGGGCTGGGACAGTGAGAGGGCAGCATTACTTGTGCAGGCTTGTGAGTGTGAGCTCAGTAAACGTCTGCAGCAGGTTCAGGCCCTGCAGTCCCTCAGAGCTCAATGCCAGTCCATTTCACAACCACAGACTGAGGGAGAGACCAGAGCCAAACGCCGCAAATAACAAACATACTGAGTATATAAAATGCAGACTGGTCAATAATCTTGGACCGTTTTACTACAGTTCATATAATAAACAAACGTTTATACAGATTTTGGTTTGTGATTATCTTGATAATGGCTATATAGTCTAGTAAGTGATAAATGTCAAAAGTCACAATTAACTTTGAATTGTATTTTATGTTATATAGATTAATAATTATTTCATGTTTTCAGTCATCCACTGAAAACATGAAATAATGCTTTGAAACAAGAAGTGGTATTGATCTGTATGATATTCCATCTTTCTCATTTATTATCTGTAAAGTGGCCCATGAACCCATCTTTAGAGGGGTTGTTTGGTGATATCAGGAAGCTGTGTTAAAAAAAAAAGTTAATTTGTTAAATAAAAAACAAGCAAACAAAAAAATCAGCTGTTTAATTACAAGTTAATTTGTGGAATAATTTTGTATTTATTTTTTTTAAGCAGGTAATTTAGAAATTCTAATGTTAATTGTTTTGTTTTTCTAAAGGGTAGTATTCTATCCATTGATTCATTCCAGTCCAAATGTAGTGTCCTTTTATATATTCTGGATGACATTTCTATGCTTAATAGCATTTAATTCAGCATTTATTATATTGCTCAGTGAAGGAGTGGATGCGATCATTTTGTGGTATTGCAAGGTTCACTAAATGTGTCAAATTGAAAATGTTAGCAATTAATGCCATGGGGTGCATGCTTATTTTTTCTGTTGTACAGTTCACTTACACTTGCTGGAACATCATATGATTAAAAACAATTTTGGCCAAATAAAATGATAACTCTTTGTACAAATTACTTGATATGTCTTTTTTATGTTATGTTATGTTATGTTATGTTGTGTTGTGTTGTGTTGTGTGTGTGTGTGTGTGAGAGAGAGAGCGAGAGAGAAACTGAAGTTTGGACATTTATTGTATTATATTTATTGTATAAATATAGTTATATTTCAGCTTATCAGAGAACATTGAGAGCAATTATATACTGTATACATAAATATTTAACGACCTCCTTTATCTGAGTGGCTGAAAAAGTAATGAAGAAACATATGTACCTATTCAGAAGAAAAATATCTTGTTAAAAGCTCCTTTTTCCCCGAGGATGTAGTTCCACCAAACATTGTAATGAGCACATGTTGGCTTTGATTGGTGGTGGGCGTGATTGTGAAGCCAGTCGGTCAGACTTAGTGCTGCATTTTAGACTTGATGTATCACTCTTTATTTCAATTTCTTAACTCTAACCATTGTTAGGCTGTATGCCAACAATCTGAGTATCACTTCAACTGTATGTAGTGAATGTTCCTGAGGAATTCATTAAACTGCTGTAATGTATGCAGTCATCGAGCGAACGCTTCTGGTAATGGCTTCACAGTGTTTGTAGTTATGTTGCCTGAGCCCTCTTGTCTTGAAACACTTAACAGATGATGTTATCAGGGTGTTTTTATTTATTTATTTATTTATTTATTTTATTTTTTTCCGTTCTTTCTCAGTACTACAGCAGGATATCAAGCATGTCTTGTCTGTGGTTGTTTTGGGAAATATAAGAAATCAGAACATTATTTTTGTGAGGTTTATTTTTTGTGTGTGTATGAAGGATTATTCATTTGACTATTTCAAATCTTGAAAAATGTAACTTGAAATTATGTCTTGAATAAAATTAAGTGTTTTTTTGGCTTAATGCGTGATGATGTGGAATTTTGGAACTGTGTGTGAGGGCAATGACAGTTTTTGAGTATAAATATTTTGACAGTTTTTGGAGGAAAAATGTTATAAGCCTTTCTATCACTACTAAGATATTTAGCAGTCAAACTTTTTAGTTTAGAGTATAAAACATTTTATTGATAATATAGTGTTATTTAGACTATATAAACATATTATTAAATAGGTATTATATAGTTTGATTTAATTCTAGATGGGAAGTTAAATAGACTTGTTAGGGGGCAAGACCAAATTATAGAAACCATTTCACATTTTACCTTTCAACACTTAAATGAGCAATATGTAACATTGGCATCAAGCGTTTAAAATGGGCATTGCAGTCCAAATTCAAAATATTGGAGGGAGTTGTCTCCCCCTCCTCCCCAGACTTGAAGCTCACGTGGGTTGCCAGGTTATGGACACGCAACAGGAACGAGCATACTGATAATGGAAAGCGATGAGCCATATATTGTAAGATGATCTGCTAAAGTTTACGTTTGCAATTATTTTATTGTTTCCAAATTATAAACTAGCTCATATGGATGTTTTATTACTCTGTCAATGTTTGCTAGATGTATTGCTGGCTTCCATGGCTGCAGCGATGGTGTCGAAATACTATTGGGTGATGGGCAGTGGGTGGGACTCTTCAAAGTAGAATATACTGGCTATACTGGTTTGTTTTCGGAGAAGCCAGTATTTCAACTTAGCAGGTTTCCTAAATCTCTGATAACATATTGTGATAATTGTGTGCTTTAGTTCAGTAAATATTTTACATATCGCACCTTTTGAAAAAAAAATAAGGGAAAGTAAATAAAGAGACATAAAATTTTAAATCTCTCATTTACAACTACAATAAAATCTTTTTTATGTATTTATTTTTATGCATCCTAGAAAAGTTACCCTAATTGAAGAAATACCCTTAAAATAATTATAACAGCATAGTCATAAGTCTTGATGTATTTATATTATGCATTACTTTGTACATGTTACAAATTAGAAATAAGCAAAGTGCATTTAAAAGCTCTTGTAATGGTGCATTTTTGATGTCTTTTTCTCAGTGTTGATATAAAGTCATCATGCCGGATAAATGCATGACACTAAGATCTCTCTGGCCTCACATCACTGAGCTCTGACCACCTGAAGCAAGCAAATCAACTGTGAATTATGTACTCTCCACCAGACAAGCGTGACAACAGCTTCAACCGGCAAAGGTCTGGCAGTAACATGGTCTGTTGTTGCATGATGGATTGGCTGTGTCATACAGGGCACAACCACAGTCATTCGGTGGACCATGATAGCATTCTTAGAGTAAAGTATAGCTTGGTATCTACATATATAAAATCAAATGAAAATACTAAATAATAAGTTGTATGAAAATATACATGAATCAATTCATATTATAACTAGATTTTTGCTGGCCTTTTTGCAGTTCCTTGCAATTCTGTAGCTATATTTTATGTCATCCATTTTATCATCCAACAGAAAAAATCATTTTGAAAAGTAATACCACTCCTCTCCTCAACAAGCCATGCAGATCTTAAGGCATAATTCACTTAAAATCTCTTATCATTTACTCATCCCCATTCCATCACAGATGTGTATGACTTTCATTCTTCTGCTGAACACAAATTAAGATTTTTTGAATAATATTTCAACTCTGTAGGCCCATACAATGCAAGTGAATGGGTAGCAATACATTTCACATAAAGCTCCTAAATACACATAAAGGCAATCTAGTGAAAGGTAATCCATTTGACAACATTGGTTAAATCTATATCTTCAGAAGAGATATAAGTGTGGGAAACAGATCATAATTTAAGTCCTTTTTCACTATCAATTTCCAACTTTGACCAGCCCCAACCAGTAGGTGGCTGCTTCATGCCGCTTCTGGAGATAAGGATTAAACCTCTAGAGTCTTATTATAAGATGATTTAACATGCTTTTGGGGCTTCAACATTTTGGCCACCATTCGCTTGCATTGTGAGGGCCAATAGAGCTGAAACATTCTTCTAAAAATCTTCATTTATGTTTAGCAGAAGAAAGAAAGTCATACACATCTGATGGTATGAGGGTGAGTAAATTATGAGAGAATTTTACATTTTGGTTGAATTATACCTTTAAGGTATCATTCATGTCTATAACCGAAAGTTTAATATGGGAGGTAAGGGGTTTGTTCAAATCACTAACTCTGAGCAGTATGATGCAGTAAACTCTCAGCTACTTATTTATTCATGCTTAGAGTTCTTGTGATAGGACCAAGGTTTAAGTACTTGATCATGATTAGAACTCCACAGGGCTACAATGACACTGGAGAGGTAATTACACAGGGCTGGAGAAACCCTACGGTCCCTGTTGATAACCCTACGGTCCCTGCCTGAGTAACTCAGAAATCAAAAGCATAATGCCTAAAAACTGAATGACTCTAAATCATGATGCCTGGGAATACTTAACTTTTAAACAAACACCTCTACTCTACATTAAGTCTAGTGGCTTGCTTAAAATAAAGCAATTAATGCTTAAATAAAGTTTCTGGCTATAAAATACAAAACATTTTATGAAATACTGTAAAATAATTAGGCATAAGTTAGGGAAGGCTGTGCTATTTTGTGAAAATAGTCACAGCTAAAAGACACAGTTGTCACAAAACAGCTAACTCGCACCTTATTGATTTTCTGTAGAACGTACAGTATAGTTCTGACTCAAAATTCTAATTCGATAACCCATGTTCGATTTCAAAGTCATTGTAAAATAACAATAAACACCTGTGCTTTGCAACAGCAAACTCCGATCACATCCTCACTAGTTTGTTTTTGTTTAAAACTTCAAATTCCTAATATCATCATTTTCTAAAGTATGCGGTAATGGAGTGCGTTTTCAAAATGTTAAATTTCCGGTGGAGGGAAATGCTGTGCTAGTGTGGATGAGAGGTGTGATGCAGCAAAATGATTGCGTTTTCAGTGTGGACATGGCCATGACTATGTTACTTGTTGGAGGAATTGTTTATTCCGAATACTAGAGCATCCTGAGATGCATCCTGACAGGAAACATCACAGCCTGGTTTGGAAACAGCACAAAACAAGACAGACTGGCAATACAAAGAGTGGTGCAACCAGCTGATCGCATCACCCACATCAAACTCCCTGACCTGCAGTCCATCTACAGCAAACGATGCTGGGCCAAAGCCAGGAAGATCATGAAAGACATCAGCCATCCTAATAATGGACTCTTTTCTTTGTTGAGGTCAGGGAAACGCTTCCGCTCCCTGATAGCCAAAAAAGAGAATGAGGAGGAGCTTCTTTCCCCAGGCCATCTGTGTCCTAAACCAAGGACAACTCCAGGACTAGGTTCACTATTCAACACCACACACTTGATGCAATATTCTCCTGACCAATATTCTTACATACTGAACATTACTGTACACTTGCACTTTACCCTGCACAATATATATATATATATATATATATATATATATATATATATATATATATATATATATATTGCCAGTCAAAATGTTGCTGCTAATCTACATCTATCACAATGCACTATTTCATATTCATATGCATACTTTAGTATATTTCTCTTTCCCCAAATGTTTGTGTATTTTATTGTTTTTTAAATGGGCATTTTTTAATAGGTTTTTTTTTGTGGTTTTACTTCTATTATAACTACTCCTTATCTATATACAGTGTATATATATATATATATATATATATATATATATATATATATATATATATATATATATATAAATCTTTATCGTAAACTGTGGGGAGAAAAGTCAAATCAAGCATTTCACTACATGTCGTACAGTGTATGGTTATGTATGTGACAAATAAAACTTGAAATTTGAAACTATTAAGGATTAATGAATAACTACTATGCTATACTTTAGAATAACTATGTGGTTTTTACCATAAATATAAGGCATTCTTACAACCTCATTACCCATGGTAAAATCATTGTAATACACAGACTTGAGTATATTTTATTAGCAAAAATAGTTCCTTAATAATAAATCATTAAAAAAAAATCTTTAAAGAAGATATAGTCCCTGACATGTAAACTTACCCAGTGCTAAGGTTAATAGTTGGCTTCCTTGAGTGCTGCTCAGTGATATTCAGTAGCAAGGTGAACATGTGTTTCACATTATACAATCACAAAAAAACACAATAAAAACAATTTCAGCTTCAGAATTTGACTTCTGTAACTGATTTATGAATGTTGTTGCATCTTACAACACACAGCAATCACCTACAGGACTGAGATGTCACATGCAGAGTTATAGTAATTAGCTACATTTTGCTAAATGAAACCATTGAAAACAAATTCAAACATTTGAGCATTTTCACAACGTTTAGCTGTTTTTTGACATTATCTCTTTAATCCAGGATAGGTAATTGCTCACTTTGGTATAAACCCCATAATACTCAGGCTGGGCGCACCCATAACCCCAGGACACAATACCTCCTATGAACCAACTTTCACTTTGTCCATCAAAAAACACATAAGGTCCTCCACTGTCCCCCTCACATGAATCTACCTTTCCCTGAACAAACCCTGCACATATCATGTTCTCTGTCACTACTAGTTTCCCTTTATCTGACACTGTGGAATCATATTTAGCTTTACAGCTCTCAAAATCAGCAACGGGTAAGAGTGCATACTGGAGACTCTGGGAATATCTTCCACGTCCTTCTGTATTCCGTACACCCCATCCAGACACTTTACCATTGTCATCAGCCTTCAAAAGAAAGCGCTCTTCAGTCCCAGGTAAACACACAGGCATGACTGCTTCAGTGACAGGTACCTTATACTGCAGTTTAATCAGGGCAATGTCATGATTGAAGTTAATATTATCATGATAGTACAGAGGGTGAATGAAGATTTTCTCTGGAATGGCAACTATTGCATTTTGGTCCTTATATGTGACTATGCCCATCCTCAGCATCAGGTTGGAGGAATCTTTATAGCTTTGCAGGACATGAGCAGCAGTAAGGGCCCAGTCATCCGACACCAGAGAAGCACCTCCTATGAACTTGGAGCCCACCAGTATCATGACCTGCCAGGGAATCTCATTCTTCTCTGCATCCTTCCCACCAATCACTCTGGATAGTTTCCCTAAGGGCTTGCCACAAACTTTCAAGAATGACAGACACCAGATCAGTGATTAGATGTTTGTTTTTTACACTCAAAGATATGCAATTGATATACACAGCCAGTTAATAGGATTTCATCAATGCTTTGAAATAACTCAAATGGAAGTATGGGAATTATGTAGTTACCAAAAAATTCATAAAATGTCTGTAAAAAGTGGTCACCAACAGTTGTTACCTAAAGGGGCTATTTGTAAAGTACCCTTTTTTTCTTTCTTTTTTTTTTTGCTTTACTTTTGTACAGTAACTTACATAGGTAGTCGGGTCGATTCAATCATGTTAAATATTATTTTTGACTTGGAAAAAAACAACAAGTTAATTTAAATGTTACATTATATTTTTTCAGTGTATATTTTAGCTTCTTCAAAGTTAGATTACATTTCTACAAACTCTGCGCATTCTGAAAGTTTGGCAACTTGCCAAAAAAACAAAAAGATAGGCACAATGTAAATTTGCCTGTAAAACAAATTTCAAGCGTTTAAGCATACAGTACACCTTTTTAGATCAAAGGGATTTTAATATTGTGAGAAACATAAATTCAGTCAAGTGTGTCCAAACCTTTGACAGGTAATGTACACTACCATTCAAAAGTTTGGGGTCACTTGCCTGAAATCTTTCTCATGATACAAAAAAATCTTTTGATCTTTAAAATAAAAGTTTTTGAAGTGGATGACTTGAACCGAATAATTAAGAAAAGCAGCCAATAAGTGCCCAACATAGATGGGAACTCCTTCAATACTGTTTAAAAAGCATCCCGGGGTGATACATTATGAAGTTGGTTGAGAAAATGTCAAGAGTACATGTCTGCAAATTCTAGGCAAAGTGTGGCCACTTTGAAGATGCTAAAATATAACACAGTTTTGATTTATTTTGGATTTTTTTTTAGTCACAACATAATTCCCATATTTCCATTTCTATTATTCCATAGCTTTGATGATGTACCTTTTATTCTAAAATGTAAAGAAAAAAAATTAAGAACGAGGAAGTGACCCCAAACTTATGAACGGTAGTGTACATCTAATTCCATTAGCATTAAACTATACTTACTGGGTGAACATTTTGGGAGAATTTTTCCACCCAGGGCATTTCTCCAATAGCCATCATGTGCACAGGTATAGACTCCTAATTACAAATAGAAAAAGATTAAGGCTTTGTCCTCTATGTGCAGTAGCTGTAAACTATGGCAGCTAGTTGATCAGTATTATGTTTCCATCCATTAACTATGATGTGAAATATGTCCCTTACCATTTGTTCCAGCCTCCATTGTGTAGAATTTATTGCAGGAATACTCAATCATGGATTGATATGTTGTTGTTTTGAATTTTACACTTCCATTATAAATTTCAACAGGATTTCCACAATCAACAACTGCAAAAGAGAAAATTTACAAAATTAAAGGAAATGTTCCATAGTGTGTATATGTGTGTGTAGGCATGTTTATGGGTTTACGAGGACAATTTTTCAGGTTACAAACTGGTAATTACAAGGGTATTATGCTATAAATGTGGTTTATGAGGACATTTCTAGTGTTTCCCCATAATTTAAATAGCTTGAAAAACATAGTGAACAATGTTTTATTGAAAATGCAGAAAGTTTTTTGTGAGGTTTAGGTTTAGGGGTTGTGTTAGATTTAGGGGATTAGAATCTATAGTTTTTACAGTATAAAAATCATTATGTCTACGGAAGGTCCTTATAATGATAGGTAGACCAACACATGTGTGTGTGTGTGTGTGTGTGTGTGTGTGTGTGTCTGTGTGTGTGTGTGTGTATGTGTGTGTGTTTGTGTGTGTGAGAGAGAGAGAGAGAGAGAGAGAGAAAAGAACAAATAATTTGATGAAAATTAAATAAAGAATAAATTAAATTAAAAGAAAGGAACATTATATATATATATATATATATATATATATATATATATATATATATATAGATATATATATATATATATATATATAATAACCTTGTATTTACTCATTTTACAAAGGCCAGTTTTATTGTTTTAATCTTTCATTTAATTTATTTATCAATTTCAATTTTTTGCTGCTCAAAAACATTATTTTACCTTTTAAATACATATTTATAAATATTAATTATATTTAAGCTTTTAAATATGAGTGTCATCGCTATGTATTTCCTGAAAATAAATCTACACTTCAACCTGAACTATCATTTCAGGTTATAAAACATCCCTCCGACATGTTGCAGTAAACCCCCATTGAAGATTAGACACACTTCATGCTTATCTGGGATTTCAGAACTTACTGACGCAGTCAGGCATCGGTCCATTCCAATATCCACCCTTTAGGCATGTGGCTTGATAAAAGGGCAATGTTTCCTCCCCCTGAAGATGTAAGAAGTCACTTTTAAGTCTACAAAAGAGCATAGCAAGCTTTCTTTCACCTTTGAGATAGTTAAAGGAAAAATGTTTACCAGTTCTAACTCATAGCCCCGATCACATGTGACATTGAAAGTGTCCGTCAAGATGTACTGAGACTGCTTGGGGTCAATATGTCCGAGTTTAGGAGCCACAGGGTTTGGACACGGCTTGGCTATGTGAGAAGGAAACAGTGAGCACTGTCAAACAGAACTGGTAATGAAAGCACACATTCTGGAAACCAGATCATTAACTCTTGTCATTTAAATGTTTATGTGATTCTTAACGCATCATGTCTGAAATGTGTCTGCAGACAGCCATCAGATCTGAATAGGCCTACTGAAATTAAAAGCTGGTTAAAAACATTTCTTTTTGTGGTAGGTTGCACACCATTATACTATTTTTATTGAACAAAATAGAGATCTTAGAGCCTTTATATGTTTAGGGGCACATCTTGTTTTAAGTGTTTTCTATGACTGCGGTTATGAATGTAACTGATCCTGCTCGACCCGGTCTGAGCGAGATTCGAACCGGTGTTGGCCGGCATGGGGGGCAGACATGCTAATGAGGAGGCTAAAGGCTACAGCCCCTAGCGTCAGTTGCTATTGCGCCTCTTGAGGCCAAGGAAGTGAGGTTTACACATACCGCACAGCTATCACTTTCCAGCTACCTCCTGTTACACTCACTCCCCTAAACCTCACTCCCATCCAGGTCAACGGCACCACTGTAACTGGTCCTGCTCGACCCGCTCAGAGCGGGATTCGAATCAGCGTCGGCCAGCATGGGGGATGGGCATGCTAACGAGGAGGCTAAATGCTACAGCCCCTAGCATCAGTCGCCAAGGGAGTGAGGTTAACACATACCACACTGCTATTACTTACCAGCCACCTCCTGTTACATGTACACGCACAAGAATATTCCCATATTGATACGAATTTGCTCATACATATTCTGATTATGTAGGATTCATTCAAACGCATTAACCTGATTACCATAATTATAAGACAGTATTCGTGTTTCTAATAATCTGAATGAAACAGTTTGGCATATGCCTGTATTAATCAGATTTTTGGGTCTTGTCAACATAATCAAAATATGCACTGTAACTGAATATTAATTTATATCCATTTCCAAACAAAATTAATGGATACAAAGACTGTATACAGGCTGTCGAGCATGTAAAAAAAATAATAATTCAGGCAGGCTTAACCAGAATGTGGACTTAACTGGAAAATGATGTGCGTGTAAACATGGGCATTGGGCATTTTCAAAGTTACTTTGGTAAGAAAGCATATGTTTAGAAAGTATCTGAATTAAGAACATAAATTTAAACGTAAATGTAAAACACCTTGATATTAAACACTACGGTGCATTACACAGAGTAGTGGCTTGTAAACTACCTGTGCTGGTATACTTGATCTTCCAGCCTTTGTTCTTCCCTGAGCCATCTGAGCGGAATGTCACATGCACTTCGTGTGTGCCTGTCTCTATTTTTTCTGGTGGAGTCTTCCCACAAAATGGGCCATACTCCCTCCCACCTGCGGTGATCTTACAAGAAGAAACAAAGCAGAGATTATTTCACTCAGACAGCTGAAGTGGACCGTTTGAATTGTGTGTACAAATGGCAACAGATAAACAAGTCTCCAGGGAGGTGGGAGGGTGAGCAGAAATAATTGCCAGTTGTGGAGGGCACGAGAGGGCATACATTATGTATTCAACAGCCTTCAGGTCAGTGATTAGTGGAGTAGTCTGATGCTTAGCATCAGTGCTGAGGAGACCATATTTGTTTTTAGAGGCAATGAGAAAGAATGGAGAAAGCCATTTAAAGGTGTTTAATGCCATGACAAGTTATAGGGCTGAGTCATTTAAACACAAATGAGCTTTGATGCAGAGTATAATAATCAGCTCAAAAAACAAACACTCTTACACACTTGTCATGTTTATATTCAAAGAGATACAATCTTCTCTGTGTTAACCACTCTAAAATCTCGCTTAACACCCAGCAAGGACACTAGAATGTATGGTATGTCTCTCGACACACAATATATTTAATGTAAATTACTTTACATTAGCATGAATCGCATTCCAACATTCCAGTTGTTCAAAAGTACAAAACCCCTTAAATATGCAGTAATATTAATAACCATTTAAAATATCTTAGTAAATTGATTTATGAATCCTTTATAACTCCATTATAGGACACAGCATTTGTAACAGTGGCAATAATAGTCAGAATAGGAATAGTTCACACAAACATTTAATATTCAAGGTTCACCAAACAATAAATGTGAAGGGGATGGGGCTGTCAACATCCCAAAAGGACACAAAAGTACAATCAAATTTGTCAATATGGCTTGTGTGCTATATTCCAAGTCTTCTGAAGTCAGACTGAAATTTAAGCCACATCCACATTAATCCGTTTAAGTTTGAGAACACAGTTTTCAGTCTCCTAATGTCAATGCTTTCCAAAGTTTGCGGTTATGGAGAGCATTTTTAAAAGTCCCTGTTTTCGGTGGAGGAAACACTAGGAAACTTCCTGTGTTCCAGGGGGGATGAGAAGCGTTTTCATTATAAAAATAGTTTGTTGAGGTTGACATCACTATTTTTAACATACTTTTCCAGCAGGCCTTTATCTCTCTGAATCGGTGCTTTTAGCGCTGCATCGCTTCTTTGCCTTACTGCACTTGTCACAAAGCTCCTTCCACTTTTGGAGGCAAGTTATCTCATCTGACTTCATAAAAACGCAATCTTCCTATACGCATTTATCATTGCCACGCTGTCTTTGTGGAGTTTGTGTTGAGAATCATAAAATAGTGTTCTTCTGCACAATCTCTGAGAGACGGACTTTGCAAGTGTGACGGAGTGAAGTGAAATTCGAAGAGATGTAGCCAAATACGCCACCATGGGTCTTCAACCCAAGGAGTTCAGAGCTTAATTTAAGCCGGAAACTATTGAAGTCATAAGGACTCACAGGTGTGTCATACCCAGTGAAGATAAGAGACTGTGTGTAAAGAGCATTTTATTCAAGGACACAATTAGTTAAAACCGGAGTAACAACAGTGGGTATTCAAATTCCAACAAATTCCATACCATCAAATTGCTGACACCGTTTCCATCTAATACGCGACAATTACTTGCTTCTGTCACACACAACAGCTTCTTATCATGTTTAGACACTCTACTGATTGGTTAAGTTTAGATAAGCGGTTTGGGTAAGGGCATAATATTAATAAGCATGTCCTTAAAACCTTGTGCGCGGAACTTGCGCTTACTTCCGCATTACACATCTAGAAATTTTGCACATGATGAAGTCATACGAGTTCATGCGAACAACATCATGCTAGACCATATGAAATAGCCAACTCCTAAATTCTGTACGAATTTTCATGAGATTGGGTTGGCCGGACTATCTTCTCTAAAATCTAAAATCACAATCCGAAAGTCTCGAGTCAGAGTAAAATGCTTCCGAGTCCGAACTCAAGTACCCCAACTCTAGAATATGTTCAGGGGAAAAAAACACCATAACATTGGAATTACATGTTTGTGAGAAAATAATGACAGCATTTTAATTTGGGGGCAATACTCTTCTTTTAACTCTAAAACAAACTCATGAATAGAGTTTTTAAATTCTTGTCATGAGGCTTGGCAAACTCTACAATATCTTTTTTTTTTAGCTAAAGGTATAGACAGTTTCCAAAGCACCCACAAGGACCCTGTCATGGCTGTTGTTTAGGCTTGATGTACCATACCAGCTGGACTGCTGTCAGTGCTTGCTGATTGTGAAATAACCAACCTTGAGGATGTCATAAGGGCAGAGGATTTCAGGATGAGTCTCCACATCAAATAGGTCCTGGAAGTCCAGGGTCACTTGGAAGCCTTCCATCAAGCTGATAGTGTAATCACACTGGCTCATCTTGGGGTAAATGCCTGGGTACTCTGGACTGCTCAGTTCTCCTGACCTCTTCTGAAATACCTGCCCACTACACTCAACTACAGTGGAAGAAATGCATTTTCAAACTCATTGACAATTGTCCAAAGCACACACATATAAATCCAACAGATAACTATCCAAGCCACATTTAACAATGGGGTCTGCATAAAAAGATAGAAACGGCTTTATGTCAATATCTTTATACTTACTCCTACCATAAGAGTATCATTTAAGAGTCACTTAAGAAGCTCTACAAGCATTCTGATAATCAAAACAAGTTATTTTGGCTAAAGCTAACTGATTCCAGATGAATAAAACAATACTGGTTTTGAGGTAATGAAGCTTATACTGTACTTTTGACATGTATGCTTAATCTGTAAAGCTAAAGAGTGTAATTTTGATGTAACTAGCATCACCAAATGGAATTACAAAAATAATTCTGAACACTCCTCTTCTGGCAATGGTCAGTCAAACAGAGAGCCCCACCCCAAACTCAAGCCATTGGTTGAACCAGTGTTGCTGTGTTGGGCTGGCCAGGATGCTCAAACAAACAGTAAAATGTTTTGAAAATGCCACAGAGCCACAATGTTTACACTTTGTGGCGAAACCAATCTACAAATGGCTTATGTATAGATGTTTCTGCATATTAAGCTGATATAGGAGAAAGTATTTTAACATAGAAAAATGTCCACAAGTGGGCCATAGATTTTTTTTTTCTTCTGCAATCTGTTGCAGTTTATTCTTAACTAAGGCAGATGTTACAAAAACAAATTTGGCTAACTCAGCTGAGGAGGGCAAAGGTCTGGTAATTCATATGATTAAATGATTCAGACACGAGTCATTGTTTCTGTCTTTCCTTCTGTCCCACATGATGTGATGTCTCTATCTACCCCATTAGCAAAGAAAAACAATTAAGAGGCACGTCTAAGCTAGTAATTGTGATTAATTACCCAGTATTACAGCTTGAAACAGGTATCAATTTTCCCCTGATCTCTATAACGCTGTTCCCTCAGGAACCAATGCTTATTAACCTGGACCCGCTTAGACTGACAGAGATCAACTGCTTCATACAGGCATACTAGCGAGACACTGCCCACTGTATCATCACTCTGTTGCTGAAGTGTGCTGTAGGCTAAAGCTAATAAACTCTGTCAAGAACTGCAGTGAACATTAGCATTTTATATTGAACTTTAAAGGGATAGTTCACCAAAAATGAAAAATTATGTCATCATTTACTTACCATTATACAGAGCCCTTTAGAGGACAGGGAGGGAATTTGAGTAGTTTAAAAATTTATTTTGTGTTCCCTCGCAATTGTTTTGTGTTCTTTCACAATTATATTGGGTTCCCTTGCAATAAATTAACCATGGTTTTCCTATAGTAACCGTAGTTGATGGTAACTGTAGTAAAACCATAGTAACCACAAAATGTACCATGGTTTTGCTATAGTAACTATAGTACAAATATTGTGTTTGTATATGAAATATTGGATTTTAAATGAACCATAGTAATAACAAATGAAAATGAAAACTAACAAAATTTTGTGGTTACTATGATTTTACTACAAATAGCCATGGTTCAACTATGGTTACTGTAATTAAGCATGGTTTTAATTCAGTAGCCATGCTTAAACCATGGTATTTGCAGTAAACACATACTATCCACAAGATTAATCATGGTTACAACAGTCGTGAGTATTAAACAGATCCCTCGCACCTGCATTTGGAATACCAATCTACCTCTTGTTGTAATCCATTGTCATTTTCATGCAACACCTGTGAGCGGACCAGGAACCTAAACACTATTTAAGTGTGATGAAACTGCGCTAATCAACTACAGAAGATGCGCGGCACATGCAAACCATTTGTGCTTCACAAGCAGCTGATATTGCAGTGCAGCATTTCACGTTCGGTAAGTCGTGCACGTAAATGCGTCTGCTTGGTTCCGGTCGCATAGGATGACAGCCTATATTTTCTTCATTAAATTTGTTCTTTCTTGCAAATCATGATGTAAATAAGAAAACACGTTTATCAATGTTTGAGATGTTCATTCAAATGCACCTGGTCCTGAAACCACAATAATGGTGACCTTGGTGGCAAACACATACAGGGGTTAAAAAGTATGAGTCTGATTCAAGATCTCAATTTAAACAGGGAATAAACTGGAAATTCATTAAAAATGTCAAGTTTTCTTGCTTCCATAGAAACACATATGAGGATTTTCATGCTAAGTAAAATAATCATCAGTTTTTGTACCAAAATTATAAAGGAAACTCTGGACTTCACATTAATTGTTCAATTAAACTTTACACTCAAACTGTTATGCTGTTAATATAATTTATATTGGGGAAAAAAAGTTACAGTGGGGAAGGAGAGAGATTCCATTTCAACAGCCTTGGACATGAAGGAGCTGAGGAATGCTGATCTCCTGGAATCATCGAGAGGGTTCTTGCAATCTGGAACACAGATATACAGCCCTCATGTCAGTTTCTTTATTTGAAACACACAGATGCACGAAACTTGAAGAGAAGGTTTGATAGCCAGAGCAAAATCTTGTCGCTGGTATAGGGATTCCAAACTTTGTGTCGCCATAGTCTCTTGTAGTGAGACTTGATACTTGGTCAATCTTCTACTGTCTCTCTCTCTCTGTGTGTGACGCGAAGACATAGCACGGTGGATGGTTTGTGTTTTGTTACATCTGTTATCACTCAGACCGGAGATTCAGGACAAAAGTGATTTGTTACATTCTCCTTCAGAGGCTCAGAGCAGGGTGTTATACTGTTACTGTCCCTCATGGAGTGGGACCAGAACGAAGAATTGTTATCATGTTAGAGTCTCATTGGATGGGAGATGCAGGATTTTATATGTTTTGCATTCTGTTGGCATCTCTCCCTCTTGGAGTGGGACCAGGAAGTTGTATCTGTCATTGCCTTCGATGTTGTATAATCTGTTACTGCCTCCCGGCTCGCCGGCCGGAAACACAGAATAAAGGTGTGTCTGATTGTAAGGATGCATTAAACCTTCCTGGTGAGGAGAAGACTTCAGTTTGGCACCCTCTTATTTCAGGGTCATGATTGGCTGCTGAAATCAGAGGGGCCCCATATAGTGTGGCTCACCCTCCCTTCTTTGTGTGGAACTCATTTGCATATTTTAAGGTACACAGTTAGATCAGTGCTCTTAAAGTTTTATCCATGCATTATTTCTTTTCCAAACCACTTTCAAAATATTCTAGGCATTGTTCTGCATGCATCTAAAGTCTAAATATGGTTCTGAAAGATGAAATATCACACATGCTTTCAATTAAATCTTAATAACTCAATTTGTGTGGAATGTTGTGGTAATCAAACAACTGCAATTTACATACACAGTTCCATGAACAAACATGGAGTGAATGTGAGCAGTTGGTGTCCATGTTAGAAGTAAAAGATTGGACATTTCTGTCTTTCTTTGTGGCTTCTTTGTTCAGCTTTTGCCACATGTTAATGTTGCCTCTGGAGTTTAAGGAATTTTAAGAAATTTGTATTATCCTTAGTAGTCTAAATCTCAGGATGAGGGTGGAGATGTGCCAGAGGATTTTGGTGATAAGTTACCCTTAATGGACCAATGAGAAGTCCTTTTCCATGTGTTGCTCAGCGCAACTGAGTTGGTTCTGATGGATTTTTGCCAACTTTTGCCCACTTTTGTGTACAACAGCTCTGAGGTCTGTCAGTCATGCTGCTGCAGACTTCTGGCATTCTTCAAAGACTGTTCTCATTCCCAGCATACAATGGCAGGGAAAGTGAGAGTGTTGTCCTGGGAATGTAAAAGAAACCACTTCACTTGGTCTATCCAGCATGCATGCCCCACAACGAGGTCTAAGTTCATGTTGCGACAAGGCGGTGAAAAAATAGCAAGCTCCTCACCTGATTGCATGTATGTTTCACTAATGAGAACACAGCAATATTAGCCTCCCCTTTATCTCTGCCAAATGTGATCGTATTATGCATGCCGATTGTGGAGCGCCGATCTTCACGTTCAGGCCAATCCGCTTGATATGGAGAAAGAGGAGGCTTGAGGCAGCGAAAAATCCTGCAAAAATCTCAGCGCTCTACATCTCCTTCTCTGTCTCACTCATACAGTCTCTCAGGAGGAGCAAGCAGGAAGAGAGGGGAGCGGATTCAGCTTTCAGAATGAACGCAATCCGCTAGAGCCAAGCTTTATGAGTTTTATGAGCTCACATTAAATTAGACTTAATGAGCACTGTTAAAGAAGGCTCACCAGTGGAAACACTTCTACCCGCATAATATTGCGTCTTTAAAAAGACGTGCTTTCAGCAAGTGAATCTTTAGGTTTTCTTCACTCTTTTAGGAGAGCAATAAATATACTGCAAACATGGAAGTGTTTTTGAAGGGGTGATTCTTTTGCACCAGCAGGAAGAAGTATAGAGCCCATTCTCACTGACCGGGTATAGATCAACAGCGAAGCTGGTTTAAGATTCTGGAGCACAAGAGATTTATACACTGTCCTGAAAGAGAAAAATTCTGTTGGTGTGACACAAGGCCCCAGCTTAAATGCTCAATATGAAGTCCCAAGCTTCACCAGCCAATTAAATTGGCATAATTGTCAATGCCCACGGGGGGTGCTCCCATTGCATCATCTTCTGAAGCAGCGTCAAAGTTGCCTTCTTGGCTTTTCCAAAGTCATGGAAAATACGATATTACTATAATAAAACCATGGATTCCATCAAAAAAACATGATTACTACAGACAATATTACCATAGAAAAATCATGATTTCCACAAACAATTTTTACAAAAAACTATTGCAAGGGAAAGCAAACTAAAGTGAGGGAATGCAAAACTTTTTGAGAGGGAATGCAAACCTTATTGTGAGGGAGCACAATGTATTATGAGGGAACGCACAGTATTGCAAGGTAATGCAAATCTTATTGCAGGGGAACGTAATCTATTGCGAGGGCAGGCAAAAAGTATTGTGAGAAAAAAGACATCTTTTGAGAGGGCATGAAAAACTATTTCGGAAAATATAAATCAATCCTAGTTTACTTCTGAACCATCATATTGTTCCAAGCCTGGATGTCTTTCTTCCATAAAATGTGAATGGTGACTGAGGCTGGCATTCTGCCTAACATCTCCTTTTGTGTAACATGGAAGAAAGAAAGCCAAACAGATTTGGAACAACATGAGGGTGAGTAAATGATGACATAATTCTTTTTTTTTTTTTTTTTTTTTTGGGTCAACAATCCCTACAAGGGAAATAAAGATAAATGTGCTCCTGCACTTACAGTAGCTGTGACACCCCCCCATCAATGATATAGCGAACAACTCTTCTATTTGGTGACTCCATTTACTGTTTGATTATAGCCTATGCTATCGCAGTCAGCGCTGATAGATAGTGTGTGTGGTGAGCAGTAGCTGCCCAGCAGCCTGCTGTTTTGATGGTAGTTTCAATAGGGCTGTGATGTACAACATTCATCATTTGCAGCATAAATCATAGAATTGAGCTCTATGACAATATTTCCTGAACATATTAGGGTTAGCTCAGCTCTCACAAAGTTTTGTTTCTTCAATAGGATTTTTAAAAACAGAGCAACATTTCTGCAATGGATGTTTATAAGCAATCAGACGGAGTCTGTTTCTCAAATATGAGTTTTTAATGCGTGTACCAGTAAAAATGATAAATTCATAAAACTCTTTAAAAACCATCTAAAATAAAAAGTAAATTACATCATAGTATGGCCAGTATGGCGAAAGTGTGGCGAACCTTGGTACACTGAAGGTATCAGATGCCATGATACTGAATAAATTCAATGGTATTTATATGGAGGTACTTCAAAGGTACTTCAAAGAATACCATGGTGTTACCATGGTAGAAGTTCAAAAAGCCATGGTATGATCATGGGACCATGATAAAAGAAAGAAAAAACATGCTAATACTATGGTACTTTTTTTTGTAGTGAGTTTAGGCAGAAATCATTTAAGAGCACTTTTTCAATACAATCAGAGATAAATACAATAATCAAGAATTCATGGTCTTCTACAAAGCAATATTTAATGAGATCACAGTCTGGCTATTCATTACCTCTCTTTTTTTTCATTACTGTATTTATTGCACAACTTGCTATTTTGTGCAAATGAGTGTACACCACACCTTAGCATATATCACAGCGTCAGTTCACAGAATCAATGAGCAGAGTAACTACAGACCAAAGGTGTCATCTGTTCTTGTATCAGTCTTACCAGTGCAGTGTTTTCTATTAGAGTGGAGCTGGTATCCCAATCTACAAGTGCAGTAAAATCCCCCCACATAATTGTGGCAATTATGGTCACACATGGGCTCTCCATCCACAGTGTTCAGGCACTCATCAATGTCTGTAAATAGTGAAAAGAGCCCGTTTAGCAACGTTTTTTTATTTGCACTTATTCTTGAGGATTTTGGGCCATATAGTTAAATGTGGGCCATATAGTTAAATGCTAAATATGGCAAATTACAAATGACTGTATATTCAATCAAGATTTTAAATGAACTAATTATCTATTAAGAGAGACAGCAAGCAGTGAATCCATTATCTCCATCACCTTCTGCAGAATAAAATGCCTGGAACCCTGTGAATCGATCTTCATTAGAGAAATCTGATCTGAAGAGCATGGACATCGTGTTGGTAGCAGAATAGATGATAGTGTTTTTTGGTGCATCGCCATAATGTTTCTCTACCTCACCACAGAACCGAACAGTCTTATTTCCTTCTGAGAACACCTGAAACAGCCAGTTGTCAGTTTCAGCAAGTAACGCATTAAACAAGTAATAGTAATTATAAGCAAACATCATTTATACCCTGAATTTGCATAAAAAGCTCACATAAAGAACATAGATAGCATCATGCTGCCGCTGGCCAAATGAATGCACTACAAAGGGGGGTATGTGTTCCCCAACTGCTTTCGGGTCCTTGAATAACATATAACGTGTGAGTAAGGGCAGCCTGTAGGTAAGATGGTGCCTCCCTAGGGAGTTGGTGCCCTACGCAGACAGCATAGTCTGCTTATTGGGAGTGGCGGTACTGGTTAGCATACACTAGCAGATCAATAGGGAACTATAGTATGGTGTATTACATGATAGAGAGGTTTAATTAATTGTTCATAAGGTTTTTTTTTAGAACTTTTCATAAATTTTTAATTACTTTTAGTAATCTAATATCATTAAACTTAAGTTTTATTTTTCGCAAGATGGTTATATAGGCCTATGTTGCATTATACTTGCAGATAGTGTTGCCATCCGTCTCATAAAATAGCCTAAGGGATCATCAAGTGATCCCTTATTTTCATTTCAAAGATGAAATGATGCATCCCGTATCTAATCAATACAGGACGAACTTTGTCCCTTATTTTTAAGATGACCCCGGCGGACCCTGGTTGGGTGGCGAAAACGTTCAAGGGGGTTCAAAATACTTAAATTCTTTTTTTAAGTGTTTGAAGATAAAGATCTAATCTGTGTTTTATATTAGGTTTGGTGGCCCCTCTAAACAGCTTATGTAGAAACACAGAATAAATGGTTATTTTTCCAGTTAAGTTATTGGTAGCTACAAGCAGATTTTGGAATTACTTGCATGGTAAAACTTTAGAATAAGGTTCTGTTTGTTAACATAATTTAACATGAACTCACAATGAACAATACTTTTTAAGCATTTGTTAATCTAAGTTAATGTTAATTTCAACATTTCCTTGTAAATTTTTTAAATCAAAAGTTGTTCTTGTTAACATTAGCACTATGAACTAACAATGAACAATTGTATTTTTATTAACTAACATTAAAAAAGATGAATTAATGCTGTAAAAAAAGTGACATACAGTTAATTGTTTGTTAATGATACCTAATGCATTAAATAAGGTTAATGAATGGAACCTTATAGTAATGTGTTACCAATTATACTTGAAACATGGGGGAAATTATAGGTATCTATCATGGTGAAAACCTTTGGAAAAACCAATACCCAGTTTAGCTGGCATTTAGCCATATCATCAGATTTCTAATTAAATCTGATTTGGATTTGACACTGAAAGGTCTGTTAAAGACATAGATCTAACCTGAACAAAGTCATATTCACATCGGTGAGAAGGCTCCAGGCTAAAATAAGTGAAGTAGAGGCGTAATCGGTGTCCTTCTGGTCCTGTGATATTCCACACCATGTGCAGGTTGTTTGGATAGACATTTGGGAAGTTGGGAGAGGTGAAGCTCCCAAACAGTCCTGTTAGCTCTGAGCCAAACACGAATGGAAGCAGGACCAAAGCCAAACATAGACTAAAACAAAGCACAGAGAAAAATAACAAAAACTAAATTTTGTGATATCAGACATTCATGTTTGTTTCAATGACAACATACTGAAAAAGACACACTTCTAACAATTCAAACTTCCCCGTTCTATACTTAACAAATTACACTTAACACATTTGAACAATTTGCATACCTGTTCATCATTCCAGAAAGCTTCAAACTTCAGTTTATCCCACAAAGACGTATTAAGGACAATATGTCCTAAACACCTATGCAGAACACTAATGTCCTCTAGGTTACTGAACCAGCCACCCAAAACGACTTTGTGCAAACATTGCTGTGAACAGCACTGCTCTGATTTTCATTATTGTTCATTTTGTCATATGAGAGTATCAGTTATTGGATTGAAGACATAGAGTATCAGCTAACCCTTTACATCACCTTTACCCTCCTTTAAGGATGGATTTTGTCATTGTTCCTGTTCTATGCTAAGATGAAAACAGCAATCAGATGGTTTCAGACCAAGTAAATAAAAGGTCTGAATAATTCAACCTGATGATTACAAATATGGTCCTCTCTTAGACAGCGCTTGTCAGCAAAGGGTCAAATTAACTCTAGTTTTTGGAGTCTGTCCCTCTCGCCAGTTGTCAATAATTGATTTTTTCTGTTTACTTGCAAACAAAGCAAAGAACAAAACAAGTATGTACACTAAAAAACTGCACATCTTACAAAGCAGTTGCTTCAACTTTGTTCATAGCTTAGTTTTCTTAAATGTTAGAAAACCTATTACAATAACAATATATTTGTTTCTGTCTGTGCTGTTTTAAATAGGTTTTCTATGTAAACATGCACTAAACAGACGTCTTTGACCACTTCATGACACGCTGTGTCATGTTGGGGGTCATTTACACCAAATACATTTTACGTCCATCTGCACCACTTTGAGAAAATGTTTACAAGCAGTTTAATGGCTTTCATTTAGATTGAGCCAAATCAATTTCCTTATTGGTCCAAATTAATTTAGACTCTCACGTGATGTAAGTGTGTTTGCCTCCTCTGCATAGATATTCACATTTTTATTTGCAATACTGTTTCCACAAAAAACGGTTTATTCAGTGGTCTGAGCAATGAGCTTGGTCTGAGGCATCTCCTCCATTCATTTGCATTCAAACCAATTCAAACATCTCTCCTTGTTTTGTTGTTTTTGTGTTTTGTTTTTCCAATTTGGCATGCCCAATTCCCAATGTGCTTTTAAGTCCTCGTGGTCATGTAGTGATTTGCCTCAATACAGGTGGCAGAGGACGAATCCAAGCTGCCTCCGTGTCTGAGACCGTCAACATGCATCTTATCACATGGCTTGTTGAGTGCATTGTCACGAAGATATAGCGCGTGTAGAGGCTTTACGCCATCCATGCTCTACTCACCACATGCCCTACGAACCACATTATAGTGACCACAAGGAGCTTACCACATGTGACTTTACCCTGCCAAGCAACTGGGCCAATTTGGTTGCTTGGGAGACCTGGTTGGAGTCACTCAGCATGCCCTGGGATTCGAACTTATGAACTCCAGGGTTTGTAGCCAGCATCTTTTAACACTTGAGCTACCCAGGCTCCCTAACAGCTCTCCTTGTTGATCGTTCCAAGATAGTGCTGCAGTTGACATATCCAAACCAGCAGAATGAAGTATCTATGTATGATTATGCTCCTCTGTTGTAAACAACAATGCATTTCCGTATTGTTTCATATTTCATACGTCAGTTCTCGCGTGAACCAATGTGCACAATGTGCGAGAGGCTGCGTGACTGTGAATTTTCAGTAAAAAAAGTTTTAAATATTGATCTATTTCTTACAAACACATAGCGTTTCATTTCAGAAGACATTAATTAATCCACTGGAGTCATGTGGATTACTTTTATGATGGCCGTATTTGCTTTTTGGAGCTATAAATATTTCACACCCATTCACTTGCATTTTATGGACCTACAAAGCTGAAATGTTCTTCCTAAAATCTTTGTTTGTGTTCTGCTGAAGAAAGAAAGTCATACACATCTGGGATGGCATGAGGGTGAGTAAATGATGAGCTTATTCTCATTTTTGGGTGAACTATCCCTTTAACACACCTGCATTCTGTTCTATTCATTATAATGCATCTAGTTTTTTTTTTAATGCAATACATATTCAGTCTGCCCCTTAAAAGTAGTTCAGCTTTGAAAAATGCACCTTGAGACCTCTGCCTTTTGTTCCATTCCATTGCATTGTGTCTCACTGTTTTTGAATGCAAGAACGCTTCATTTTTGTCCGGCCCACAAGTCATTATTTTTATTTTTCCATATACACTTCAAATCTAGCAACGGGGAGTAAATAAAATATTCAAACAAGAAGAACAGAAATGGGTCATGGCATACAACAAAACTGTCTCTGTCATCTGAGCCACTAAACAATGTGGAAAAGTGAATCTATCTAGCTAATTTGTAAAATGGCTCTTTCAACACCAATAGTTGATCAGTTTTAATTGTGCTGTGATAATAGTTGAAGACATATTGTAAATGTAAGGCAAAGCTAGAATGGTCATATTCACATCTGTATTTGCCGACAAATTAAATTTCCAGACCTGTGAACAGCGATGTGCCATAGGCAGACACTCAGCAGAGATGTTTGTGATGAAAAAACAACAGGTGACGATGAAAGCCTATTGCTGTCGAATGTGCCAATTACACTGAGAGCAGAATTAAATCTAAATGCCTTTGTAATGCCACAGTCCCTTTCATTTAAACATTTGGCACAGAATTAAATAGTTATTTAATGATTTAAAAAGATGGTTCAGCAAGAGTGAGAAAGAGAAAGAGAGAGTGGGTGAGAGAGAGAGAGAGAGAGAGAGAGAGAGAGAGAGAGCAACAAATGTTGCACAAGCAAGCTTATAATAGAGCCCTCATTTCTAATACACTACTCTGTTAATGGCTGATGTATGAGGAGATTATAATAATTATCCTCATAACTGACAATGTAATTTCCAGCTGTTCATTCCCATGTTGATTGTGGCTGTCTGGTATAATGTGGTGACCTTTGTCATTATGCCCGCTTGAGATCACAGGTTGTTGGGCCATAGCTGAAGTGATTCTTAGCAGGAAACAACACTTCACACTAGTTTTCCGACTAAAAAGACACTAAGTTTAATAAAAAGTCATTTCTGCCATTTTTCTAAATTCTGCTTGATTTAGTCTCTAATTTAGACCTTTAAAACCTCTTTAAAACCCTCCACTCTCACTCTCCAAACGATATGTCAGTAAAATGACTGACAGATAGATCATTTCTGATTGGTTCAGTTTTCTGTTGAACTAAATTTAAAAAAGGAACAGATCAGACTTTGTACGGAGTTTGCAGAGACTAGGGTACAGAGACAGGAGTGATATCTAAGGACATCTTTTTCAGTGATATTGTACATGTTGGGTCAGACAAACTTAATTGTGTAATCTTTAATACAATTAAATGAATATACCTTTAAAAATAAAATCTATGGTATTTAAATGGTAATTTGTTAAAGATTATTTAAGTTTAATGGAAATATGTAATGAAATTGAAATATGTAAATCGTAAAAATATATACAGTATTTTTTTGAGTGTACGTGAAGTTTTACTAGAAAAGAAGAAAAAAGAACAATTGAAAACCGTTTGGTTACGTATGTAGCCTCCGTTCCCCGAGGGAGGGAACGACACGTTGTGTCGGAGAAGCGACACTAGGGGTCTCTCTTGAGCGCCGATATTCACCTCTGATCTTATTGAAAAGGGCCAATGGGAGTTGGCAGTCGGTATTTGCATATCCCGCCCCCGGACATACGGGTATTTAAGCGGCGCAAATACGGGAGTTCATTCAGGATTTTTCTGAGGAGCCGGAAATGGTCCGGCCACAACAGTGGCTCGGTTCAGTGACATGGCGGAGGAAAGACACAACGTGTCGTTCCTCCCTCGGGGAACGGAGGTTACATACGTAACCAAACGTTCCCCTTCTGTCGCTCTCTCCACGTTGTGTCGGAGAAGCGACACTAGGGGACCCATTCCAATCTTGCCATGCGCTGAACCTTGTACGTGGACCGCCGATACAGAGGCGGGCAGGGATTTCATCCAGTGCCACGCATCGTCTGTACCTGGCTGCACGTACCCTTCCCCAATGCCCCATAAGAACATCGGAGTCCTTCTAGTTACCCTGGGAGGGGAACAAGGCGATGTTTGCCAACATGGGAACAGGCCAGCCTGGCTGGGCCTCTTTTCTCTCTATGTTTCTCGCATAGAGCAATCACGGCCGGGGCCCTTACACGCATATAGGGAAGGGGGTCTTACCCAGACCCTGCGGAGACCACACCTGCCCTTTTTCTTGGGGAGGAAAAGTGGTAGACACGTCACACGGCCGTCTTAGGGCTCGTGTGGAAAGTATGGTGCGGTGGTAGATCCAGCCTTGAAAGGGGGGAGTTGCTACAGCACGGCGACCGAGGCAGCTGTAACTGCCTAAGGGAGACACGGGGGTCCGCTCGTAAGGGGACAGAACCGTGGAATTACACACAGGGGGAGTCCGAACAGGAGGCCTTCTTATTTTACCTGTGGAGCCCCTATACCAGTACGGGGTGGCCATCAGGGTACCCGCAGTGGCTTGGGTCGGCGAGTTCCTCCGCTGAACCGCGGACCTGGAGGGCTGGGGAGGAATCGACCAGGGGCCCGACTCGGAGTGGGGCGCCCTGGGAAGAAGGCGCACTACTTTACCTTGACGTCAGGAAAAGGGCGCTGGGCGCAAGCGATCCACCCGGCCGGTCGGTCTACGTGTTACCGAGTTCTACGGGCTCGGACCTGAGAAAACACGAGACGCAACCGACTCAACGCGGAGGTTGTAAAACCTTGCGAAGGTGTTGGTTGTTGCCCAACCCGCGGCTCTATAGATGTCTGCTAGGGAGGTGCCCTTGGCCAGTGCCCACGAGGACGCAACACCCCTTGTTGAGTGAGCTCGGACCCGTAAGGGTAGGGGCACGGCCTGGGTGTGATAAGCCAGTGTGATGGCATCGACAACCCAGTGGGCGAGCCTCTGTTTGGAGACGGCATTCCCTTTCTGCCGTCCCCCAAAGCAGACAAAGAGCTGCTCAGAGCGTCTGGTGCTCTGTGTGCGGTCCAGGTAAATACGCAGGGCGCGCACTGGACACAGCAATGAAAGGGCTGGGTCTGCCTCCTCCCGGGGCAGCGCTTGCAGGTTCACTACCTGATCTCAGAATGGTGTGGTAGGAACCTTGGGCACATAGCCCGGTCGCGGTCTTAGGATCACAGACGTATCTGCCGGACAGAACTCCAGGCAAGTGTCGCTGACAGAGAACTCTTGCAGGTCCCCGACCCTCTTAATGGAGGCGAGCGCGATCAGCAGGGCCGTCTTAAGAGAGAGGGCCCTGAGTCCAACTGATTCGAGCGGCTCGAAGGGAGGTCTCTGGAGTCCTGCCAAGACTACCGAGAGATCCCAGGAGGGAACTAGGCCTGGCCGGGAGGGATTCAACCTCCGGGCGCCTCTCAGGAACCTGAGGATCAGGTTGTGCTTACCCAAAGACTTGCCATCTACAGGATCGTGGTGGGCGGCGATAGCGGCAACATACACCTTGAGGGTGGACGGGGACAGCCTCCTGTCCAGCCTCTCCTGTAGGAACAGAAGCACTGACCTAATCGCGCATCTCTGCGGGTCTTCGGCTCGGGAAGAACACCAATCTGCGAACAAGCGGGCTCACAGCGGGCTCTCCACGTAGACGTCAGCTCATCATGCACCTCCGGGAAGAAAGGGACCAGGGGGATGCGAGGCCGAGAACGGCGCGCTGCCCCCAGGAACCAATCATCCAACCGAGAAGGCTGTGGGGAGGATGGAGGGTTCCAGTCCAACCCCACGCTCAAGGCGGCCCGGGCAAGCATGTCGGACATGTGAGCGTCGGCCTCAGCCTGGGCCTGCTGGCCTGAAGGCGGCAGTCCAGGGGAGTCCTCAGCATCAGACACCGCACTCTCCGATGCAGCGGCGAGCTCATCTGCTTCGGACTCGGGAGGATAGACAGCCGGGCCGTGAGGCGAGCCGCTATCGCCGCGAGCGTGGACAGAGACCAGCGAGCGTGTCGGGAACGGGAGGTTCGCGGGGGCTACCCGGCGAAACTGCACCCGCTGCCGCCCCAAATCACCCCCAGCGCCAACCGCACCGTCCTTAATCCCGTGGGAAGAAGGAGCAATGCGGGGTGCAGCTGGGGTGGCTTGCTTTCTGTTGAAAGCGAGCCGCGACCGCAACGTGGTCATGGTCATGTTCTCGCAGTGAGAACATGAACCATCCACAAACGCCGCCTCGGTGTGATCGCGGCCCAAACACACGAGACAGCGCCTGTGGCCGTCTGAAGCAGAGAGCACTCTACCGCATCCAGGAACGACACAGGGGCGGAAAGGCATCTTGAAAAAGACGCGTCCTTAAAAGGACGTTCAACGCCGCTGTGTTTGCTCTTTTAGAGAAAATTACTCTTTTAGTAAAAAACTCTTTTAATACACAGTGTGTGTGTGTGTACGTGTCTCGCGCTGTCGAAGAGCTCAGGGGCAACAGTGCACGCCGTGCACTGAGAAGGAGAAAGCCGCTGTTGTGCGCCGTCAAGATCCAACAGCATGCAGATCGTCAGAGGAAAACAGGAACGTTTAAGTGGCGTGTAATTCGCAGCAAACTGCAGACAGGCCATCGGCTCGAAGAAATTTTCTGAATGAACTCCCGTATTTGCGCCGCTTAAGTACCCGTATGTCCGGGGCGGATATGCAAATACCGACTGCCAACTCCCATTGGCCCTTTTCAATAAGATCAGAGGTGAATATCGGCGCTCAAGAGAGACCCCTAGTGTCGCTTCTCCAACACAACGTGGAGAGAGCGACAGAAGGGGAAACTCCTGTTTGCCTCGACAACCCAGTGGGCGAGCCTCTGTTTGGAGACGGCATTCCCTTTCTGCCGTCCCCCAAAGCAGACAAAGAGCTGCTCAGAGCGTCTGGTGCTCTGTGTGCGGTCCAGGTAAATACGCAGGGCGCGCACTGGACACAGCAATGAAAGGGCTGGGTCTGCCTCCTCCCGGGGCAGCGCTTGCAGGTTCACTACCTGATCTCAGAATGGTGTGGTAGGAACCTTGGGCACATAGCCCGGTCGCGGTCTTAGGATCACAGACGTATCTGCCGGACAGAACTCCAGGCAAGTGTCGCTGACAGAGAACTCTTGCAGGTCCCCGACCCTCTTAATGGAGGCGAGCGCGATCAGCAGGGCCGTCTTAAGAGAGAGGGCCCTGAGTCCAACTGATTCGAGCGGCTCGAAGGGAGGTCTCTGGAGTCCTGCCAAGACTACCGAGAGATCCCAGGAGGGAACTAGGCCTGGCCGGGAGGGATTCAACCTCCGGGCGCCTCTCAGGAACCTGAGGATCAGGTCGTGCTTACCCAAAGACTTGCCATCTACAGGATCGTGGTGGGCGGCGATAGCGGCAACATACACCTTGAGGGTGGACGGGGACAGCCTCCTGTCCAGCCTCTCCTGTAGGAACAGAAGCACTGACCTAATCGCGCATCTCTGCGGGTCTTCGGCTCGGGAAGAACACCAATCTGCGAACAAGCGCCACTTTAGGGCGTAAAGGTGCCTGGTAGAGGGGGCTCTGGCTTGGTTGATGGTATTCACAACGGTCGCCGGTAAGCCGGCTAGCTCTTCCGCGTCCCATCCAGGGACCAGACGTGGAGGTTCCAGAGGTCTGGGCGCGGGTGCCAGAGCGTGCCCCGTCCCTGAGAGAGGAGGTCCTTTCTCAGGGGAATTCGCCAGGGAGGAGCTGTCGCGAGGAGCCTGAGTTCCGAGAACCAAGTCCGAGTGGGCCAGTAGGGGGCCACCAACGTGACTTGCTCCTCGTCCTCCCTGACCTTGCACAGCACCGGTGCAAGAAGGCTCACTGGGTGAAATGCGTACTTGCGCAGCCCCGAGGGCCAGCTGTGTGCCAGTGCGTCTGTCCCGAGGGGAGCCTCTGTTAGGGCGTACCAGAGCAGGCAGTGGGAGGTTTCTTGGGCGGTGAACAGGTCTACCTGGGCCTTGCCAAACCGTTCCCAAATCAGCTGGACCGACTGGGGGTGAAGCCTCCACTCCCTGCCAGGCAGGCGTTGTCGTGATAGCGCATCCGCTACGACGTTGAGCTTGCCGGGGATGTGAGTGGCACGCAGCGACTTGAGTCGCTGCTGGCTCCATAGGAGGAGACGGCGGGCGAGTTGTGACATGCGGCGGGAGCGTATGTACGCCACCACCGTGGTGCTGTCCGATCTCACGAGGACATGTTTGTCCCGAACTAACGGGAGGAACTTCCTGAGAGCAAGAAGGACGGTCAGCAACTCCAGGCAATTGATGTGCCAACGCAGCGGGGCCCCTTTCCAACGGCCCGCTGCTGCGTGCCCGCTGCACACGGCACCCCACCCGGACCGGGAGGCGTCGGTTGTGACCAGGACGCGTCGGGACACCTGCCGCAGGGGCACTCCTGCCCGTAAAAAGCAGAGGTCTGTCCAGGGTCGGAGTGTTTTGAGGCAGGCGGGGGTGATCCTTACCCGATGCGTGCCGCGGTGCCATGCTTGTCTCGGGACTCGAGTCTGGAGCCAGTGCTGGAGTGGTCTCATATGCATCAACCCCAGCGGCGCGACCGCCGCGGAGGACGCCATATGCCCCAGGAGCCTCTGGAAAAGTTTTAGAGGGACCACTGTGCCTGGCTTGAAGGAAGCGAGGCAGTCCAGCACCGACTGAGCACGCTCGCTCGTGAGACGTGCTGTCATTGAGACTGAGTCTATCTCCAACCCGAGAAAAGAGATGCTCTGAACCGGAGTGAGCTTGCTCTTTTCCCAGTTGACCTGAAGCCCCAAGCGGCTGAGGTGCCGGAGCACCTGGTCTCTGTGTGTGCATAGTAACTCTCGAGAGTGTGCTAGGATGAGCCAGTCGTCGAGGTAGTTGAGAATGCGGATGCCGGCTACTCGTAGCGGGGCAAGGGCCGCCTCTGCGACTTTCGTGAAGACGCGAGGGGACAGAGAAAGGCCGAAGGGGAGGACTTTGTACTGAAAAGCCTGGCCGTCGAACGCGAACCGTAGGAAGGGTCGGTGTCGTGGCAAAATTGAGACGTGGAAGTACGCGTCCTTCAGGTCCACCGCTGCGAACCAATCTAGATGCTGAACGCCAGCCAGAATATTTCTCTGCGTAAGCATTTTGAACGGGAGTTTTATCAAGGCCCGATTGAAAACTCGCAAGTCCAGGATTGGTCGTAAGCCGCCGCCTTTCTTGGGTACAATGAAGTAAGGGCTGTAGAAACCCTTCCTCATTTCGGTTGGAGGGACGGGCTCTACCGCGCCCTTGGCTAAGAGGGTCGCAATTTCTGTGCGCAGGGAACTGGCGTGCTCGCCGTGTACTGCGGCAAAGCGGACGCCCCTGAAGGGGCGGGAGCCGGGCAAACTGAATTGCGTAACCGAGTCGAATGGTCCGGTGCAGCCAGCATGATGCGTTGGGAAGCGAAAGCCACGCTTCCCAGCTCTGCGCTAGGGGCACCAAAGGGACGAGTATTTTGGACGTACCCGGCGGGGCCTCGCAGCGGGGCGGAACAGGTAATGCAGCGTCGGGCGGCTTCGTTGGGGCCTGAGGCTGAGGTGCTGAGAATAGACTCAAAGCACTTACCTTGCTCCGCGCGCCCGGCAGGGGGCGGGTTCTTGAATGAGGAGGAGGTCTGATGTTGGCGTCCTCTGGACTCGTCTGAACCGGCCAGCCGGGGGACAGTCGTGGGCAGGCGGAAGGCGGGATCGCCGCATCCGGTGTACCGGGACTGTTGTGATCTGAAAGCACATTGCCGTGAGAACGGCATTTGCGGGCCAGGTGACCCAGAGGCAAAGGAAATAGCTCTTTTATTGAGAATGTGGGTACCACAGCCCACGTCAGGGGGTGTGGCAAATGAAAAAACAAAGGATTCTCCTCCCGGCCCTCCACCGGGGGACGGAGCGGTCTTACCACCTCCGGAGCTAACGTCTTCGGCTCTGGGTCGGCTGTCTCAGGAACGCTTGGGAGCCTTCCGGGTCCTGGAGGGGGTTCGTGAGACAGGGGGCGTGCGCCACCTGCGGAGTGCTCGACGCTGGGGCTGAGAGCTGGGCCCGGGTTGAGGCGGAGCAGGAGCTGGTTTCCTCGCAGGGGGACGCCCTCGGCGGGCAGACGGGGCAGGGCCCGTAGCGACAGGTCTGCGGCGGGGCATGATGTGCGAAATGGCCACCGTCTGCTTCTTCACCGAGGAGAACTGTTGGGCGAAGTCCTCGACGGTGTCACCGAAAAGGCCAATCCGGGAGACAGGTGCGTCCAGGAAGCGTTTTTTGTCAGCCTCACGCATCTCGACCAGGTTGAGCCAAAGATGCCGTTCCTGGACCACTAGGGTGGCCATCGTCTGTCCGAGTGCCTGCGCTGTGGCCTTCATCGCTCTCAGGGCGAGGTCGGTCGCTGAGCGCAGTTCCTGCAGCACATCAGGATCAGGTCCACCCCCGTGCATGTTTCTGAGAGCTTTGGCCTGGTGGACTTGCAGGAGGGCCATTGCATGCAGGGCGGAGGCAGCGCGTCCAGCCGTAGTGTAGGCCTTCGCGTTAAGCGAGGATGTTGTCCTACAGGGCTTGGATGGGAGTACGGGGCGACCCCGCCAGGAGGTAGGGCTACCGGGGCATAGATGGTGCGCAACTGCCCTATCAACCTGGGGAATCGCGTCGTACCCGTGGCGCTCTCCGCCGTCGAGGGTGGAGAGAGTGGAGCGGGTGGCACCTAGACGAGCGGAGAGCGGGGCTCTCCACGTAGACGTCAGCTCATCATGCACCTCCGGGAAGAAAGGGACCGGGGGGATGCGAGGCCGAGAACGGCGCGCTGCCCCCAGGAACCAATCATCCAACCGAGAAGGCTGTGGGGAGGATGGAGGGTTCCAGTCCAACCCCACGCTCAAGGCGGCCCGGGCAAGCATGTCGGACATGTGAGCGTCGGCCTCAGCCTGGGCCTGCTGGCCTGAAGGCGGCAGTCCAGGGGAGTCCTCAGCATCAGACACCGCACTCTCCGATGCAGCGGCGAGCTCATCTGCTTCGGACTCGGGAGGATAGACAGCCGGGCCGTGAGGCGAGCCGCTATCGCCGCGAGCGTGGACGGAGACCAGCGAGCGTGTCGGGGAACGGGAGGTTCGCGGGGGGCTACCCGGCGAAACTGCACCCGCTGCCGCCCCCAAATCACCCCCAGCGCCAACCGCACCGTCCTTAATCCCGTGGGAAGAAGGAGCAATGCGGGGTGCAGCTGGGGTGGCTTGCTTTCTGTTGAAAGCGAGCCGCGACCGCAACGTGGTCATGGTCATGTTCTCGCAGTGAGAACATGAACCATCCACAAACGCCGCCTCGGTGTGATCGCGGCCCAAACACACGAGACAGCGCCTGTGGCCGTCTGAAGCAGAGAGCACTCTACCGCATCCAGGAACGACACAGGGGCGGAAAGGCATCTTGAAAAAGACGCGTCCTTAAAAGGACGTTCAACGCCGCTGTGTTTGCTCTTTTAGAGAAAATTACTCTTTTAGTAAAAAACTCTTTTAATACACAGTGTGTGTGTGTGTACGTGTCTGCGCTGTCGAAGAGCTCAGGGGCAACAGTGCACGCCGTGCACTGAGAAGGAGAAAGCCGCTGTTGTGCGCCGTCAAGATCCAACAGCATGCAGATCGTCAGAGGAAAACAGGAACGTTTAAGTGGCGTGTAATTCGCAGCAAACTGCAGACAGGCCATCGGCTCCGAAGAAATTTTCTGAATGAACTCCCGTATTTGCGCCGCTTAAGTACCCGTATGTCCGGGGGCGGGATATGCAAATACCGACTGCCAACTCCCATTGGCCCTTTTCAATAAGATCAGAGGTGAATATCGGCGCTCAAGAGAGACCCCTAGTGTCGCTTCTCCAACACAACGTGGAGAGAGCGACAGAAGGGGAAACTCCTGTTTGCCTCTGCAAACACCTGAGCATGCTTATATAAGTACCAGGTAACACTTTCTATGAAGGGTCCACATTAATGCTAGTTATTGTAGTTAACATGAATAAGACAGTAATTAATAATGAACTGAATGTAGAGTAAGCTATCTTAGCCATAATTAACAAATTATTAAGCGTCTTATTTTAAAGTAGAAAGTACTGCTCAATTTCAGATATGTTATATTAAGTTTACTAAGCAATATTAAACCAATAATAAAGACTAATTAGTATTTGCTTTAAAAAGCTGTTAAAATTATATATTAATACAATCTTCTATTAAAGACAACTTTGTTTTGCACATTAAAATTGCAATAAAACTACAAAAATATATATTTAATGCTAAAACTGTAATCACATAATGAATGTAATAAATCGTTTAATAAACATAAAATACCACATTTTAAAAGCAAAACATACCAATAACTTGAAGAGGCTAAACTTTCACTTTATGGGGTCAAGTTGTCTTAAATACAACATTTTAGCAATTTATTAGTAACAACTTAGTTAAACCAATACTAATTAGTCATAATTGCCATTTAAATATATTGAAATATACTTTAATACCCCCTCAAAACAAATTTATAATTTAGGTGAATGTTTCACTTAGAACAGGGGATCCTGTTGTATTTAATAGAAGATTTTAGTAATTTATTTGTAAAAGCTTTGTTTTATGATGAATCTCTGAAATTGAGCATTAATAACATTACTTTCTATACAAAACCAAGATGTGGAATTGGGCATGCCTAATATGCTGTAATGTCTGGCCAAGATAGCCTTACTGTATATTCAGTTATGCAGGCACGTGCACACATAGACATCAAAGGGGTTTTATATATATATATATATATATATATATATATATATATATATATATATATATATATATATATATATATATATATATATATATATGTATGTATATATACCTGTTTGCACACAGCTTCCACGACACAAATATATTTATTGAATAAAAAAATCTAAATATCAGGTTGGAAAATGAGACTTGGTCAAGTTCGGATGCCCTCCCGCCCTCTCTCCCTCTCTCCCTCCCTCCCTCCCTCCGCGTCTCCGCACAGCAGTGCAGCACACATCAGCACATCAGACAGCAGCCCTTCCCAGCTCCTATCCCAGTTGTGTTTTTCTTGGCTTGTGTGGAGGTGAGTGGTGATGAACAAAAGACTAAGCTACCAGTGCCTCAACTTTACAGCTGATTAGCCAATAGACATAAGACAAGTATAGTTAACTTGTGTCTTGCTACCATGCATGACTCATAAGCTACTAGCTAATGTAATAAGTTATCTCAAGTTTGGCTAAGACAATATATCATGGCCATATAGGCTAATGATAGCCATGTGCTTAATGGAGACACTTCAGGTGAATACAGTAAACATTTGTGTCTAATAACGTCATCACGATTGATATGCAAATTAGGTGTTAAATAATTAAAATGCGCTAATTTGCATTCATTTGACAAGGCACTGAAGGTGAATAGGATAAACAAAATAACTAAATTATATCACCACAGAACTTCCCCAGTTAATGACTTACATCAACAGTCTTTTTCCCTGAAATGTTATGTTTAAATATGCTGATTAGCTTGTTTTGGTTCATTTAGAAGAAATCTACAGATGCAAAAAGACGGAGGGTAGTAGGCTTAAAACAAACACCATCTGAATGTGTATTTTGGAAGTTTTCTTTCCATTAGAGTAAAATAAGACACGGAAGCAAAACCTAAATATTTTGTAGAAATCTGTTGAGTATGAAACAATTGCGTGAGTGTGAGGGAATTAAAATAACTTGGTAAGGAAGTCAGAGTTGTTTTAATATATTTAACATTTTGTTTAAAAAATATTTATAAAAAAAAAAATAATTATGAGTTCTCTTTTTCCACTTGAGCCCCTGCCCTCCAAAATGTCTCTGCACGTCCCTGCAGTTATATATTAATTACTGTCTTTTTCAAGTTTAAATAGTGCATTATTGTGTACCCTTAAAATAAAGTGTTACCAAGTAGCACATTGACTCAGCAACATGTAGCATATAACTTAAAAGCACTGCACTTGATGCTGTCAAAGCTGTGGTACATTAAGCAGTTCAAGTATTTACAGGGACCCAGGTTTAAATCTGTATATATTGAATATTTCCTGTATATATACTGTAACTAATATATATATATATATATAATGTATGTAATCATTTCTGTCATGTGGGAAGCAGGAAGTGGGAATCAGTTATGTTGAAACTCAAACTCAGGTCTTTATTATACGTTTAACACAGTCAAGCTTACACCAGTGTCTCTCCTTGTCTCTGGCATTGTCTCTCCTTTTATCGCTCTCTCCAGGGCTTACTGCAACCAGAAACATGTGTTAGACATCATAGCGCTCAGGTGTGCACCCTTACCGCTTTCTCTCTCTCTTGTGAATGCTCAATACCAACGCTATACCAAACATGACAGCATAATTTTCTGAAAAGCTGCTTTGTGTTTAACAATGTGTGCTGTGAAAAGCGCAATACATATAAAAGTGGCTTAATGTCGCATGAACTTGACAAAAATGAGTATTCATTACTCTCTGCATGTCACAATTTTTTTTCATATTATGAAGGGATAAAATGTTTAGAGGAAATTGACATTACTGACAATAATCAAAGCAAATTAGACAATCAGTACACATTCATTTACTTGCAAGTGACTCTGCGTCAGAGATTGGGTGCTTGTCTGTGTATTAGCAACTAGTGAAGTAAAGTCAGTGAGCCCATGTTCAATTCGAAAACTGTTTACAGCTCTTTAGTTCCTTTTAGAACAAGTTCCTTTTTGGAACAAGTTAATTATGAAAAGATGAGTCACTGTTCAAGTACTTGCATATTGTTGCTGAGTATGCACTAGAATATTGAGGACAGCTTGAAGCATTACGTGAACTCTAATTAAAACAATTCATCACTCTGATAGCTTACGGTGGCCATATTCCATTCCATTAGCCTTGTTTGACATAACTGACATATTTTGTTTAGCTCTCTATTGAAAACATCAAAAAAGTATCTCACAAGCAGTGGCGGAAACAAACAAGTGCATCCATCCAAGCTGCTTGCACTGATGAAAATTACACCAAATTCTGTCATTTTAAAGAATTAAAACAAACCGGGCAATTTTGCACAGAACAAACAAGATTTACATATACAGAATAAACACAGTGCAAGACTATATTAATACATGTAAAACTGAAGCCCACAACTCAATTCCTTGTCAAAGGAAAACCTTCCCACTGAGCAGCCCAATGATATTTGTTAAACCATAGGTAATGAAGTACATCCTGACAAAGACGTCAGTCATCACCAAACATGTCACTTTGATGTAGAACGGGCACCCTACGGAGCACAGTTAACATAAAATACATATCCAAGATCAATACTGACGAAGAGACAAAAGGGGACAGAATCACACTTGTGACTGTGACCTCAGACTAAGGCCCTAGAGAAAAACATGTTGAAACGCTGCACACAGGGATCAAAATTAACACTCGCCGAATGCCAAATGTGAGTGCATTTACATTGCATTTAGTCATTTAGCAGACGCTTCTATCCAGAGGGACTTACAGAATAGGAATAGAACAAGTAATTTGTCACACAAAAGTAAAAAATATCTGCAGTATAACAATGAGTAAAAACAAATGAAATAAAATGATGCCTCCTATGCTGGCTGAAGTCAGTTCGAATCCTGCTCGGAGCGGGTCGAGCAGGACCGTTTACACTTGTGTGTGGGTGGCAAGTTTCCGAAAACGTAGGATGACAACGCAATGGTCATTTCTATACATGAGGAAAGCAATACCCGATTTGACGTTTCAGTAAATTTTATCAGTAAGCCGCTAGCTGATTGGTTGGAGAAACTAAACTCCAACCCTAACCCTACGCCTAAACCTTTCCCTAAAGGCCAAAGTATACTTCGGTTTTCTGCGTTCCTGATCGGCTCAGTCACAGTATGCATAACGCAACTTTTGTCATCAGCACAGTCTGTGCAGTCTGTCCACATGTGGCCCATTTTTGTTTCCCGACACACAGACAGTCCTCTTCTGTGCATGTCATTGTGTGTGCGCCTGTAGTTGACTGTACTAGATAGATTAGTAGTATGCATCAAATGCCTCTGTAATCGCTTGTGATCAAAATAGTACACTTTGAAAGGCTGAGCGCTCAACAGTGTGCGATACAATCTGGCAAACGAGAACACAAAATTACCTGTGCCAAACAAATCCCATCACACTTCACTCATAAATATGAACGACTCTTCGTATGCTATCCTACATTTCAGTACACCGTTTGTGTCAATGACATGGACAATAAGCCCAAAATTATTAATAATAATAATAATAATGTCAGATAAAATGTTTATTTGGTAGGAGGTATTGAATTTTCTAAATGAGTTAATTTTAGACCTTGGTCACATGCTAATGCAACCTTATGGTTTTGTTGTAAGTTAATATACTATTGAACTTTGTATACGACAGCCAGTGTTGGGGAATAACAGAATACATGTAACGGGATTACGTATTTAAAATACAAAATATGTATTCCACTACAGTTACAATTTAAATAATTGGTAATTAGAATACAGTTACATTCAAGAAGTATTTTGATTACTGAAGAGATTACTTTGCATTTTATGGTCATTTGTTTAGTTTAATATTTAGTCCTTTCTGATGGAAAACATTTATACTTAGAAATGATCCAAAGTGCATTTGAACAGCAGTGAAACACTTTCTTATGATGTGTTACACTCATACGAGCAGACAGAGAAGTAAGTGTGAAGTAAGTTTGGAGCAGAAGAAATAGAAATAAACCTTGTGTAAATTGTCAGCTTTATGCTAAGCTAAAATGCTATTTCTAGCCATTTTACATGCATGTTACCAGACACGATTATATTTTTTTATCAAGAAAATTCACAATGGATTATAATTTCTTTTTTTATATTAAGACCTTTTATATTAGGGCAAAAATGGAAAAAAATCTAAAAATCCTTAAACAAGATAAATTTGATTGATCTTTTTTTTAGAAACAACGCTGCATAAGATATTTAAGTTTTTCAGAGAATGTATTTTTAACATGTGTATTTTGTCTTACTGTACTGGCAGAGTTTCTATAGTCAAAACAAGTGAAAAAAATCTACAAGTGCTGAAGAAGTAATCCAAAGTATTTAGAATACATTACTGACCTTGAGTAATCTAACGAAATCCATTACAAATTACATTTTACAGCATTCTGTTATCTGGAAAAGTGGAATACATTTCAAAAGTAACCCTCCCAACCCTGAAGACAGCATAAGACATCTACATACTTATTGTTGGCTGGCTGTTTCCAGAACCGGCTGAATCAGGTGGAGGAGTTATGCGCATCACCTGGATGATCTAAAATTACAAACTGAAGCAAAGAGGTTACGAAAAATGCAAAAAACATTATAAAGGTTGTCAGTCATACATGCCACTCTCTCAGCTTTGGTATTGACTCTAGTCCTACTTCTCAAATAACTCTTTAAAACCACAGAAACTAAAAACACAAGGTGATCAGTGGTATCACCCACCTTTTCATTTGCCCAGGTTAAATAAAAACACTACAATCAAGACAATGAATATAATTTTCCTCATGGGTCAACTGTGTCATAAACTGACAAACAAACAATAAGAAATAAATCTTTGCAGTCTCAAGATTTTTCTGTAAGAGATCAGTATTTCTTATTTCTCGCACATTCATTGGTGTGTCCACTACCTCAGGGGTGAAGTGTCACAAATCAGAGAGAGAGGGTAATCAGTCCACAGACCAAAAACCTCAGAATGTGCCACCATATCTGACAGTCCAATTATTTTCTGTTTGGCCATCAAATGTCTGCTTGCTAAGGTAGACTGAAGCTTTGTGTTCAAAAAAGCAGCTCAGATATCCTTAACAGGCTAATGGATTTGGGAACTTTGAGCAAGTCACAACAGAACACCACAATCATTTAGCATACAAAAATGTTCTTAAAATCTAAATTAACATTAAGATTACGATTTTCAAGGATAAGAGCATGTCATGCAACCGGTCCATGTTGGCATCTGCTTCAATTGAATATCTACTACTGAGTGAAAGAAAAAATTTAACTGATCGGACTTGCAGTTTTCCCATAGCGGGTGACCAATTAGCCTATATGAGGAATGTTCAAGCAATGGAATGCTTGTTAATTTAATATATAACTATAACAGATAAAAGATGGGTAAGGAGGAGGCGGAAACCAGCTGAACTGTAAACATAACGTTTAATGATAAAACTCAACATAAAACAAACATAAACACACACACACACATGCAGTGCAGCCGAACCAGTGTCTCCGGCTGCACTTTATCTCGCTCTCCCACTAATCAGCCGATTCAGCGCCGGCTGTGCTCCATTACGGTCTGGCCACGCCCTCGTCCTCCTCCTCACCTGCCCGATTCAGGCCGGAGCGCCACCGGTCTGACCAAATCCCACCCCCATCGCTGGCAGACAGAACAGCTCCTCCACTTCTTGGCAGATGGCCACGGTTCCTCCAGCTCTTGGTGGCGTACCCAGGCGGTGGCTGCTCCCCTGATGGATGGCAGCGGCGAGAACTCCACTACAGCACATCCCTCGTAACAGTTCGAGGACGGGCAAGGAGGAGGTGGGAGCTGACTGAACAGTAAACATAAAGTTTAATATAAAACTCAACTTAAAACAAACATAAACAAACACAGGCACACATGCAGCGTGGCCAAGTGCGTTCTCCCACTGATCAGCTGATTCAGCGCCGGCCGTGCTCTATCACAGCCCAGCCACGCCCTTCATCTCGTCACAATAACTGTCAAATTATTCAAATGTAAAAAAAAAAAAGTATTTTATATGCATATAGCACTTAAATAGACATGTCACATATCAAATGGAAGCACTCATTCTCATGATGTTGACTGCACAATTTATTTTGTTGCCATAATACCACAGTTTGAATTATTTTCAAAAATATCACAGTGAAATTTTATTTCAGTTAGGCATAAAATGCAAACATCTCCTTGAATAATCCAATTTTGTGTCAATTTTATCGAACAAAATATGAAATTCGGTGGAAAAAGTATGAGAAACAAATCATCAGCAAAATAGGTTCTCATCTATTGAAGATTCAAGTAAATTCAAGTCAAGTTAAATTTATTTGTATAGCGCTTTTCACAACAGGCGTTGTTTCAAAGCGTCTGTACCTGGAAATATGCTATATAAATTTAGAACTATTAGTGGTTAAAATGAGTAAACAAAGTAAGTGCGGGCCAATGGTTAAAGTCATCCTGAATTAACTGAGAAAATGCACATAGATGCACTGTCCTTTCATTTTGGCCGATGAAGGCTTTTTTATTGTGGTTAATTCATTTTCTATGTAGTTATTTTTTCTTTTCTTTTTTAAGAGAGTGTTGTCCCTTCTTTGACCAAGTTGATAAAGGTATCATTCAGTGAGGAGTAGCGCAGTCCGGCTGGAAGCTTATGGCAAATCATTTTGGTGAACTCCATCTCAAGCCTATTCTTCAGATAGTGGCTCTTGTCATTGAGTTTGCATAAATTCATCCTCTGTGAAGTCTGTTTTAGTAAACTGAAATGACGTCTGGCTGGCACATGCTGCAGTTGGTCATGATCACTCAGCAACACAGTGGGAGTCGGACATCAGGCAGGACCGGAGATGGATTTGGCAGACTCTGGTAACCTCAGGATATAATCCCATGGTTTAGGCAGGGAAATAAATTGTATTAAATTACCATAGATACTATTCACTTCAAAGCAGGGTTTTTTTTCTGTTCTGGCAGAACTAACTAAAGCAGCATAACTATGAATTGAGGGATGAATTAGATATTTTTAAGTAGAACTTTAAAATTAATATTAAACTTAACAGGTCTCCAATGTAATGCCAATAAGATGAGGCTGATATTATCATATTTATTGGTTCTATTTAGCACTCTAGCTGCTGCATTTTGAATTGCATTATTAAACCTGCAGGACATCCACCTACTAATGCATTGCAATAATCTAGTCTTGAGGTCATGAACGCATTAATACGTTTTTCTGCATCAGAAACATATAGCCTATGTCTTAACTTAGCAATATTTCTGAGGTGGAAAAATGCAGTTCTACAAATATTGGAAATGTGTTTTTGCTGTAGAAGTTGGTTATAGTACATCCATCAAGAGTCAGATTATATTTTATCATCTTATTTTTTTAGGTTTATTTCCAATTTATTCTTACTTGTTTTATCAGAATTGAGTAGAAGGAAATTTCTAGCCATCCACTCTTTCATTTCATTTATACACTCCTGATAATGTCTCCTAGGTGGAGCATATATAGGGAGAAAAGCAGAGACCCTAAAACTGATCCCTGTGCCACTCCATACTTAATTTGAATTTGATCTGACAGTTCCTCATTTACACAGACAAAGTGGTAGCGATCAGAGAGATAGGACCTAAACTGATCTAATGCCTGTCCACAAATGCCAACACAATTCTTAAGCCTATCCAAGAGAATGTCATGATCTTACAAAGATCTAAGAGCACTAGAAGAGAAATGCAGCCGCGATCAGATGATAAGAGCAAGTCATTTGTAACTCTGATTATGTACTATGTAATCTCTGTACTATGATGGGGCCTGAATCCTGACTGAAATTCTTCAAACATACCTTTCTCTGTAAAAATTAACATAGTTGGGAGTACACTACCTTTTCAGTCTTTTCTACATAAATGGGAGATTTTAAATATAAATCTATAAATCTCCAGAATCAAGCTGTGGATTCTTGATAAGCGGATTGATAACTGCCAGTATGAAATTTCTTGGGACATGCCCAAAGTATAATGAGGAGTTAATAATATTAAGAAGAGGTTCTGAGATTACAGGAAATGTCTCGGGTTACATGTGTAACCCATGTTCCCTGAAAAAAGTGGAACGAGATGCTACGCTGCTAAGCGCTATGGGGAACAATCCTAGTTGTGACCGAGCTGAATAATGTGTGTAACACGTCAATGAACATTGACCGGAATTTATAGCCTCGGCTGATGTAATCATTAGATGCGCCTGCGGCCAGGCTATAAATGGATACGTCACCAGGTGTCGTCAGATACTTCTTTTTGAAGAGCAGTCCTGTGACGTCTCAGTGTGGCAAAGAAGCGCAGCATCTCGTTCCGCTTTTTTCAGGGAACATGGGTTACACATGTAACCAGAGACGTTCTGCTTCACTATGATGCTGCGTTGCTAAGTGCTATGGGGAACACAATACCCACACCGCCGCACTTGGCGCTGTCCGGAGCCCTACGGTTGTGCAGTGTACTCACAAAAACGCGAGAGGTCCCAGACATGAGCTTGAGATGTCGACTCAAGGGCATAAGAGCCCGGAGTAGCATAAACATCTAAACCATTAAATTTTGATGAATGTGTGCGGAGAGGACCAGCCTGCTGCATCACAAACTTGTTTAGGCATGGGCTGAGATGTCGACTCAAGGGCATAAGAGCCTGGAGTGCAGAACATCCAAACTAAAAAAGTCCAATGAATGTGTGCAGAGAGGACAACCTGCCGCATCACAAACTTGTTTAGGCATGGGCTGAGATGTCGACTCAAGGACATAAGAGTCCGGAGTAGCAAAGCATCTAACCCATAAAGTTCGATGAATGTGTGCGAAGAGAACCCTATCGCAACACAAACTTGTCATAAAAACTGATGAATGTGAGTGGAGAGGACCAGCCTGCCGTATCACAAACTTGTCCAGACATGAGCTTGAGATGTCGACTCAAGGGCATAAGAGCTCGGAGTGGCAGAACATCCAAACTATAAAAATCGAATGAATGTGTGCGGAGAGGACAACCTGCTGCATCACAAACTTGCTGCAGAGGGAGACCTCTTGCCAAGGTTTTAGAGGAGGAGAGCCCTCTGGTAGAGTGCACCCTAAAACCTACTGGTGAAGCTTGACCGCGCGCCTCGTAGGCCCGGGCAATAATGAGGATGCCTCTTTGAGGGCACCCCGCCCACCAAGCTGTGGCAAACCACAGTGGCCACATAGAACCTGGTACTGGCGAGGCAAGTGCCCGCTGACAGTTCTTTCTACAGAAAATCCAGAACTGAAGCAAACTGGCAGTTAGCTGGTTCTGTAATATGAACTTTAGTAGAAGGAAACGCATGCAGGCGCATTTGTGCTATGTATGCGTTACTACGATCAGAGGGGGGGGCGGGGGGCGACTCGGGGAGAAGTAGAGGAGACATTGCGCTATCAACAGAGGCGAAGAGGTCCTCTTCTGCCCTGTAAAATCTACCGAGATCAGTTCCAAGTGGAGGGAGCCCTAGCACTTGAAATGGTCTTGATAACCTCAAGAGAAAACCCTGTGAACATCATTTGGTACCCTTAGGGGCCAGACATGAAAGGTTTCACAATTCGGGCTAAGGATGAGAAGGTCCTCCCTTGTTCTGAATCGCCCAAGGTGAGCCATCGAGGAGAGGAATTAACTCCGAGAAACATATCCTGTTCGGCCAGCGCAGCGCCATTAATAGGAGGCAAGACCCTTGCTGGTGAACATTGCCAAGACTCCCGGGAGCAGAGAAACCGGGGAAAGAAACACACACAGACGCATTCTGGGTCATGTATGTGTCTTAACGTCCAGACCCATGGGGGCTGGGTGATTTCAGGGAGAAGTAGAGGAGACATTGCGCTATTCATAGAGGCAAAGAGGTCCTCTTCTGCCCTAAGATCTCACCCAAACTTGTTCCAAGTGGAAAAAGCCCGGCATTTAAAAAGGTCTCGATAACCTCAGGAGAAAGCCCTGTGTCCCTCAGTTGGTACCCTTAGGGGCCAAACATGAAAGAGTCCATAATTCGGGGCAGGGATGAAATATTGCCCTGTGCCTGAGATAGAAGATCCTTCCTGTTCGGAATCGCCCAAGGCGAGCCATCAAGGGACGAGATTAGCTCCGAGAACCAAGCCCTGTTCGGCCAGCGCAGTGCTATCAGTAAGAGGCAAAAACCCTTGCTGGCGAACTCTGGGCAACTACTACCTTAGGGTGGAGTTCTTAACTCCCCCGTTGGTATTTTCTGTCTGGACCGTAAATCTGCTCCCATATACGGGCATCCAGGGATTTAACTGACCTGAGTGACAGGAGCTTGCCCTGGGCCCTAAGGAGAATCCGACATGTCAGAAATACAGCTGACAAGAACGTGGGTCTCCTTGATGATTTATGTAAGAGGCTACCACTGTATTGTCCACCCGCACCAAGACATGGCAGCCTCAGGAGGAGGTATTTCAGGGCCAGAAATACAGCTATCAACCCGAGACAGTGACTGTGACAACCGAGCTGATGACCCTCCTATCCCCATAAGCTGGACGACCACTTAAGATCGCTACCCCGCCCGTCAGGGAGGCGTCTGTTGTTAGCAGCCTGCGACAACAAGACGCACCTAGAGTGGGACCAAAGGCAGAAAACCGGGGTCTGAACTACATAGAAAGGGAACAAAGCCTGAGGCGAGTAACCCTTTTTAGCCTAGGGGTTTTGGCAGTAGGAGCTTAGACGATGTCCCTGTGCTGAACTGCCAGTTCCTGGAACTGTGCTAGGATCAGCCAGTCATCTACATAATTCAGAATGCAGATGCCCCGGAGTCGCAAGGAGCCAACGCTACATCATGCATTGTGAATGTGCGGGTAAAAAGGGCTTGGCCGAGTGAAAGAACCTGACACTGGAAGACTTCGTATAGAAGTCATATAGAAGTGCGTCATAAGATCGATGGTTACCAGCCAAACGAGTTGTAGGGCTTGAGACACGACTGTCTTGACATGCCTCATCTTGGACTTGAACACCCACAGGCAGTTCAAGTTTTAAGATCTAAACCAGACGCCACCCCTGACCCTCCATGGGAAATGGGAAGTATTTAGTGTAATAACCTAACTCTCTCTCTGGAAGGGGAACACATACCATGGCCCCTTTAACCAGGAGATTGAGGGGTTTTTTTTACATAAAAAAGAAATCCGATTTACGGTAGTGAGAACACACCGTTGAAACACAGAAAAGCGGCGAGTGAATTAAATCCTGACGCCCTTATAAAACCCACAGAAAAGAATATCTGGCAGAAGTTTCCACGCTGCCAGGATCTCTGAGATGGGTATTATATTTTAACACTTCCTGTTGAGGGGTTGTCGAGTGTTTCGCATCCTGAATAAAATGCAGGAACAGCGAAAACACCCAATTTTGACGGAAGCCTCTGCAACCCGAAACACCAAGAGGTGGCGGGAATGGAGGGGCTTCGAGGGGGTACCGGGAGGGGTGAAGTGAAGCACGCGCCCCGTCCCGAGGGGAGCTACCCCCTAATCTAGGCACAAGACCATCAGGGTTTTCTCTTACTAGAAATTATATTCCTGAGGTCTTGCTTCGGGGGCTGGCGAGGGCGGCAAGACTGTCTCCAATCCCTGGGAGGAGGAGCACGACTCGCCACGCTTTGCTTTTGAGCCTCCCTTCAGACAGGACCGAGGCGGGTCTGATGCTTGCTCGTCAAGCGCAGAACCCACACTCAGGTCATCCAGAAGGTCGGCCTGGTACGCCTTTAAAACAGCCTAGTGTGCAGAGCAGCACCAGCCTGACCTGCTGCTTGATAAGCCCTTCCCACTAAAGTGGAGGTTGTCCTACAAGGCTTTGAGGAGAGAAAGGGCTTCTTAAGTGACGATGCCAAGCCCGGCGAGAGATGGCCCACAAGCGTCTCTTTTTTTATTGCGGACGGAAAGCTCAGAGGCGGGAAGAGAATTGCGATCCTCGTGTAATAACCATGTGAAGGACCAGCTGGGTTTGGGGAGAGAGCAAGAGAAAGGGATCAACCCGTCTCTTGCTCCTCAGCCAAATCCATGCAAGAGCCCCACGAACTATCTTTTTTTCGTGAGTGCTGACTCCCGGAAGCAAGCGAGGCGAGTGCGAAGTACTTTGCCTGTTAAAGCAAATCGCAGTGCTCGCACCCGCCCTGCTGCAACGCGAGAGCCGCGTGCTCTTACCCCCAAACAAACTGATGCAGTGTTTGCGGCTTTCAGTCATTCTCTCTTTTTTTCTTTTCTTTTTTTGAAATATATATATATATATATTCTAACCAATTCTAACTCCTAACAGAGGAAAGAAAGTTTTGACAGGGTTTGTAAAACACACAGAAACAGAATCGCTCTGAAAAAAAGAGTTTCTGACGACACCTGGTGACGTATCCATTTATAGCCTGGCCACAGGTGCATCTAATGATTACATCAGCCGAGGCTATAAATTCCGGTCAATGTTCATTGACGTGTTACACACATTATTCAGCTCGGTCACAACTAGGATTGTTCCCCATAGCCCATAGCAGCGCAGCATCATAGTGAAGCTTTTTGTAAAGGGAACACCTCTTTTAGGAGTTTAGTCAGTTTTGGATCTAACATACATACTGTTGATTTTGACGTTTTGATCATATTTGTTAGTGCTTCCTGACCTATAACAGCGAAGAATTGAAGTTGCTCTTAGGTAATAATTTTAGTCTTCTGGGGTGAAGATGAAATATTTCCATTGTTACCATTGCAAAGCTGTGATTCTCTGTTTTTCAATGACACCTAGATTGGGCTTCTAGACAATTTAGCAGTCAAGATATTCAGCAAAACAATGTGCTCTTAACACTTCAGAAAAAGACTTGTTGTCTATGGGTGTGCACAAAAAAGTGTTAGAGCACCACCTACATTTCAGATCAGTATAATGTGAAGGAAGGTGATAGAGGGAAAAAAAATTTCAAGTACTTGCTGCCATCCAGCGGAATACAATAAGACTTTTTTAGAGGACACGGAACTGAAATGGCATGCAACTTCAGAAAAAAAAAATGATCATACAATTGTAAACATATACAATGTAATTTATTATTTATTGCAATAATTTCTTAAGCTTTACGGTGTTATCTGTAAAATGAGACCATTTTTATTCAATTAGTCCACAGTATGTGTGAACAGGGAGCTTTTAAATTTGAGTGTGAAAACTTTCAGGCAGCAGACCAAAAATCATGCAGAGCATAAGAGTTTAAACTTTCAGGTCAAGTTTTGTCAAATCAACATCAAGTTTGTCTCGACAGACTTTACCTATCTATTTTGTATTGCTATTCTAACTACGCATGAAAATATGGTTAGCTGCATTTTATTATTTGCATTTAACCTTGTTTTCTTCCCTACTGTCTGCTATCCTATTAGAAAAGACATAAGGTTGCATCACCAGCTGAAAAATTGACATGTACCGTATCAATGAACTGACTTTAAACTACTACATCAGCTGTTGTTTTAATTCTTTCAAACAACTGCCGAACTGCACGTGTAGGATATTGTGGGATATGATAGTCAGCGATAGTCCATGCTTCCTTTGATTAGATGGAGGCATTTTAGTAAAGAAGTCATGCAAACATTGGGTTTGTACTTTTGATAAGGCAGCATCTTAACATTTTCAGAGACTTGGAGTAATTGAGAAAGTTTACTCTATCTTAGCAGACTCAGCTATCATTAGTAACTTCAGGGCTATATAAGTCACAAAACCATTGCGAGTGTGCTTAAAATGCACAGCGTAACCGTGATTAATGCATTTTTGGTGTTTTCCATGTCCTATGATAAGTGGTTGTCCTGTTGTCTGTAATCAAGTTAGATATTGTTCCATAGTCTGCGGTGAAGCTATTGTCAGCTTGAATTCTACACCAAAGCTGTGATTGCTGCACCTGGGCACCATTTCTCGTCATTGCCACCTCAGTCTCCATCCTTGGTGCAGAGCTGCGTGTCAGAGATACTGATTTGGCAAACGGCCACTGGCCCACAAGAGAATGGAAATGGCCATATGGGGACTTAAATCTGTGAAAGATGCATCAAGGACTAAATTGAAAGTGTAATGGCAATCTGACATTGGGGCGAACCTCACTGCAGTGAGATTCAGCCTCAATTTATCACAAGTAATTTCCCTATCATTAGCTGCACTGTTTAAAAGGACATACAGCTGCAGCTGGAGGCTTGCTGTGTTTTTCATTCAGCCACACATCAGGGTTAGTCTGTCTTTCTTATTCCCACCGCCATGTTCCCATAGCACACCCTCACTCCGCTCCAGAAGCAGCTTGCCCATTTAAACTAAGTGCATTAGTTGTACCTAGCTGAATACAAAGAAGGTATTAAAATGATAAAACTTCTCAAAATGCATGATCAGTGGTTTCAAATTGGCTTGACTAAATATATCAGTATACAGTTTAGACCCCTTGATTAGCTGTGGTTGATATGTTACACAACATTGATGCCAAAATCTCAAAACTCAAAACAGGACAGCAAAAAAGTATAGTTGATGCCAGACTAAGAGGATCAATAAAGCTGTTTACATTTGATACATTTAATATGAAGATTTTGGTACTTCCTGTTAAAATTAATAGCATTCTTAGCAACCCAGTAAGACCCAGCAATCTACAACAACGATTGTTAAATTTTAGGCTTAGACATTAGTCACCTTTACCATTTCGTGTCAAGTTTTAAGAGAGTTTACATTTCCCAGTGTTTCCCAGATTGCACTCCTGATGACATTTCTCCAACATGCAGAAATCTAATAAGAGAGCCAGAAACAAACTCAGAATTGTATAGAAAGAATAAACCTATGTAATAACGCCTTGAAAACCATATCCCACAATATTATAATTTTTGAGTGAAATTCTCAATAGAATACTCTATATTTATGCCAGGGAGACAATTTGCACAAGGTGTAAATAGCATCTCACACAGTGTGGCTATTTACACTCAAATAGTCTAGTGGAAACACACTAATTAAAGACAAACTTACCTTTAAGTGTTGCTCCAATGGCATAGCATGTAATGACTTTGTGCGGGAAGGTTAGATTTGATTCGATGTCCCACATTTCCCCATCCTGTTTCGGTCTCCACTTTCAATATTTCCTTCAATACTACTACTACTAATAATAATAAAAAATATATAAATATAAAGTTTGTTTGCTTCGCAGTGATTTGATGTACATACCCAATCCTTGTATGTGCAGCAAAACGTGGTCCAACTTCACACATGCAATCCATATGCATCCTTCAAAAATTATCCATAGCAATCACAAAATTTTAACATAGGACTTTTCTGAACACACATATAATGCAATTTATAACATTTTATATTACCCAAACGATGAACAAAACCAAGAACTCTCTTATGGCTCTAACACAAGTGCCGAAACTCAGGTGTCACAAAACTCTGGTTCTTAAAGGGGCCACGTCCAATTTATGATGAGTTAAATTACATTAACATTTTCCACTTGGCTACACTAGGAAGAAAGAAAGTCATACAGGTTTCAAAGGCATGAGGGTAAGTAAAAGATGACAGAATTTTCATTTTAGGGTGAATTATTCCTTTAACGTTATGCCGTTCATGATTCTGAAAATTCAGTACTTCACAGCTATTAATCAGGCATGGCCGCATCACAACAAGCAGGTAAGTAATATTAACAAACTTAAATTTCATGCATTTACATGCATTATGCAATTTTTCCTCCACCAGTGAAAATAGTTCCAAAAGAAGCCTAAGCATCAAGCATTACACTCAATATTATGTTTTGAACTAGTGGTGTTTCTTTTGTGAACAAATCAGTGTTTTTGAATGAATCATTTATGCGATCGAATCAATCTATTGTTTCGACCATGAAAGACTCTGTGGTTTTTTTTATGGATCATTTGAGAATGATTCAATGACACACTCATAACATGCAATGAAAACCACTGAAGTCACTGAATGAATCAGTAAGCGAATCTTGTACTACAGTATTTAGACTTTCACTTGCTCAGCTGGTGTTTAGACATAGAATAGCATTGACAGATGTCCTTAAAGGCTTTTTAATCATTAAAGCTCCTCATTTGCTGAAATACCAGTCCTTCAAATTGTAAAAAATTGTAAGAAAAACAAACTATCATAGTCTAGTTGTGGCATATCACATGGGTTCAGTTGTTCTGCCTGTGTCTTGAGTGTGATGACTCTATTACAGGTTCCCTAAAGATGGATCATTTCTGACATTACTCCACAAGTGGCCAGTCTGTGATTGAGATATCTAAAGCACAAGTCTCAGAGGTCAATTCTGTGCTTAAACAAGACTGTGTTGTGTTTAGTGGCCTTCTCTCTATCCACAGTCCATTCTCTGTATTTAATTACACCAGAGTGAGCGAGCGAGCGAGTGAGTTGGGATATGACGGAGTCATTGCACAGATAATGAGCTGCTGCTACAACAACCACTGCTTGTTAACAGACTATCTGTGATACAGACTTAAACAAGTGTGATGTCAAAGGAGAGCTTCTGGCAAATGGTGCTTTACTTAAATTTCCCCAAATGCAGAGTCTAGAATGAATCTGAATCCATATAGTTCCCTTGATAAACATACTTAGTCAAACCATAATTATGCTAGAACTGAAGCTGGAAAACAGATTTGATGCTCATGAAAGAGGCTGTTGTTTTTCTCATCAAAATAATTATCAGAATTTTAGATACCAAAGAAACTCTCAAAGACAATGTTGCAGTAATATAGGGCAGGGCACGATGCATTATTAACAGTACATATGGTAACAACTGAGCGTTTGTGATTCGGTTTACTTAAAAAATTCTAATGATTCATCAACAGTTGATTGTAAACACTGTAAAAATAAGTAATTGAATAATAAAGATGTCTAGTAGTTCATTAGTTATTCAGTAGTTATTTCTTTAGTATCACTAAGTAACACTCATTAGGTTACTACACACTTTAAAATACTTCAGCATGCTAAAATAGAAACATTTACTTGATCTCTTTCCCCTAAATGTTTTAGTAAAAATCAAAGTGATGCAATTTAACCTGTTGTAATAAGTTAATTGCACCTTTTGGACCACTTTGAATTTAATTACAAATAAATAAAAATGGCCAAAACCACATAAATTGAGTTGAAATGAAAGAAACAATTAATTTAAATGGATAGAATCTTAAATTTAGTTATAAGAGCCAGATAAAAAATGCAGTGCTATGAAAGTTATATTTTAAGGTGTGGTCACATTTCCATAGGTGAATTACAGCCTTACATTACATCTCAATGGGAATCTGAACGATCAATCATTTCGAATGGAGTTGCGTTAGACTTCCAGTGGCGAATAATCTCCCCTTGCGGATTTCACATTAAAGTTTGGTGAACTTTGACAGGCAAATTCATTGAGTTGACCAATAAGAAGTTGTTTTATATGGCATTGTGTGGGTGGAGCAACTGAGTGTTTACAAAGGACAAGTCAAGGATATAATTTGAGCGGTAAGTTTCTTTTTAGCTTCACCCTCACATAGCATAAAGTAAGAGGCTACTTGACCGCTCAATTTCTACCCACGTCTAATTTGCCAGCGGAATTTCGCATTTCCATTGGCACGGAAAACGATTGTGGGCTGTGTTTGCAATGGCTTACAATTCATAATACTTTTACAGCTTCTACCACATCAGTTTATGGCAGAATAGTAGAGAAGTATGTAGTATGCCATTTTTAACTCGTCCTGTGATTGACCCTGAACTGAAAACAGTCTAATATAAATATGCATGATTACAGCGAGAAAGATACAATATGCTTTCAGCTCACACGTGATTGGCTCGCGCTAGGCGTTTTCCGCTGCTCATTTGCATAAAGTTGAGAATTCTCAACTGTTTTATGCTCTTGGCCACTCTCAACGATTGCAAGTGTAGTACATTCATAAAGTATTCAGATCCCATCATTTTCCCCCCACATTTTTTATTTTGCTGCCTTATGCTAAAATGCTTTAAATATTTTTTGCCCTCATCAGTCTAAACTCCATACCCCATAATGACAAAACAAAGACCAGATTTTTGATAACTTTGCACATTTATTAAAAAGAAAAAACTGAATTATCACATTGACATAAGGATTCAGCTATGACACTTGAAATTTAGCTCAGGTGCATCCCGTTTCTCTGGATCATTTTTGAGATGTTTCTATAGCATATGTATACAAAATTGATTGGAGTCCACCTGTGGCAAATTCAACTGATTAGACATGATTTGGAAAGGCATACACCTGTCTATATAAGGTTACTAATTTTAAGGTATAGACCAGGTAGAAATAACTCCTTAAGTTAAACAATTGCAATGTTTCCAATAAATTTTTTCAGTGTACCAGATTTGTAATATTTTTTTTATTTTATTTTCAGTGCCAAGTAAAAATGCCATTGGAAGAGAATGTGTTTTGTGCCCCTAATAAGCCCCTTCTGAGGACTCAGTCCCTCCTCCAGAACTGGCCCCCTCTGTGATGGGCAGGGTCTCTATGGTTACAGGCATCCTGCATCCCTTCTTCATGTCTGTGACATCTAATTTTCTCAGCTCTCGTTGTGATGTAGGGTGTGATGAGAGGGATAATGATATGCTTTTAGCCAGTGCTGACTAGCAGTGCAGTCACAGCACAACACATCAGTCGTCATTAGTGGCTGTTGAGCACGAAATCTAGAACTTCATGTCTGGTCACATATGCGGCCTATCGTGGTGCCCTTTACCTCAACATGCCCTCTGAGATATTGACAAGGGTTTGATTTTGTGGCTTGTTTCATCATTTAAGTTTATGAGAAGGCAATTACAGTGTAATTCTCATTGCAATCTGATGGCATAATGTACACTGCCTTTTCAGAAAAATGCAAGGCACATTTCTGTGTATAATCCTTTATAGACAGTGGGGTTCAAAAGTCTGAGTTTATATTTAAATCTGGTTTGCAAAATCAAATTCAAACCTTGAAATAAGCAGAAGTTTTGGGATAAAAAAAAATAAAAAATTTCTAAATGTTTAATAAAATCAGGGCTGCCCCCGACCAAAGATTCTCCTAGTCGACTAGTAGGAGTTAATTTAAGCCATTAGTTGACTAGTCGCCCATTTATTATATTAATTTAATAACTTGAATATATCGCATCAGAAAATGGTTTGAGTTCCAGGGTTGAGAAAGGATGTTATACGTAACATTGCTAACACTGTTCTACATTACAGAAAATACTAAACCGCAATAATGAGCCTTTAAAATATACATTTTACAAGCGCACGCACAAAGCAAGCCACAGTGACACCGGCAAAAGTGGTAATGATCCTGAATGTATCGGAAAAACCAGCAAGGCTGAACATTTTGTTAATTTATAATGAGAAATACACATGTTGGTGCCGACAGATGATGATCTCATCATCTGACCAATAGCTGATGCTTTTGACCATAAGACGATATTTGTCTAGTTTTCCCATATATTCATTTATTATATTTATATTTATTATCAAACTATTATTATCAAATTAATATTACAAATTCTATTAATAATAGACATGCCCTTGAAGAAACACACTTTATTATATTATTAAGAATAGATGACAGAAAAGTGTCTATGTATGTATTTTAATTGTAGTGCAATTTGAATATAGAAATGTATTTGAATTATGTTTTTTGTTATTTCGTTATTTTAAATTTTCAATGCAAAATCACTAAAGCAAGAATATTCACCAATCCCTCAGCCCGGGGGTTGCCAATGTAATTGTATGTATGTATGTATGTATGTATGTATATGTATATATATATATATATATATATATATATATATATCGTGAAGGAGGGAACGAAGCAAATTTATTCACACACATGATGTATTTTCCCCGATTACGAAATACCTGACCGGTAGACAATGCACAGATGAAGAAGGTTCTTTGCCAGATAGACGTTTACAACTGTTGTAAAACCATCTTTCAAAAAGTTGAACAACACATTTTAATTGCACTTATTTTTTTTTCAGTTTTATTTGAATTTTTAGTTAAAATAAATAAAAAATGAAGTTCGAAGTTTGAAATCAAAATCCAACCAGCGGTAATACTGGTGTTCATAATTTTTATGTGGAGTTTTTTCTGTGACAACTGACCAATCAAATCTTGGTCGACCAAGACTCTTCTCATCGACTAACTTTTTAATTATGCAAATAGCACCTTAGCATGATACTGCATAGCACTAAATCCAAAAGTATACTTCGCCTGTCCGCGTTCCACGACGGTCCGCGCACAGTGTCTGTGTGCAGCCAGATTTTTCTGTCCAAGTGGACTGTGCATGGACAAACATGCATGCGCAAGGTTGACTGTTGAGATAGAAGAGTCCACTAGGTGGCAATATGCACATTTGGGCTCACTGTTGCCAACTTAGCGACTTTGTCGCTATTTTTAGCGACTTTTCAGACCCCTTTAGCGCCATTTTTTCAAAAAAGCGACTAGCGACAAATCTAGCGGCTTTTTGGACAAACCTTTGCAACTTTCCAAATTCCAAATATCGCCAGTAATGCAAGCGTGAGGTCTTACTTCCCCGCTGCGTCTGCTCTGTTCAGTGAGCGGCTGAGAGGAGCAGCACATTCCGTTGACTGCACGCCAGCAGACATAGACATGAATGAGCTGCGCATGTGCACGCTGTGTTAGCAGGAACCAATCAGTGATCACATAGCAGCTGCCTTCTCCTTTGTTTTAATTCAAAACATTTAATTTGACCGTTTTTTCTTGGCCTGCGCTTATATTCACTACTAATCAGAGTTTTAGTTCATTCCGGTTCGGTTTCTGAACTCTCCAACTTCAGATCGTATATTTACAGACTCTATACATTTTACTTATCCAAACACAACAATAAACATTCTTCAAACTCATAAACATGTAACGTTGGCTAAGTTCTGTTCCGTTCCGTTGTCTAACAGAAAACATGTAATTGAGAACCGTTTTACTGGACATTCGGCTATATACTTATATAAAAACAGTATGAGCACGGTTTAGGGGAGATAACCGTTATTATAAACTGAAGTAGGCTACAGTACCGACAAATTAGGCAGAATGCAAATACAACGCAATGACGTCATTAATATGCTAATGACGCATGACGTCATCTGGCGACATTTAGCTACTTTTCGAGCAGGCTTTAGCTACTTTCCATTGAAAATAGTTGGCAACACTGTTTGGGCTGCACTGTCAAGCAGTAGTCGAAGGACATATCCTTCTCCTTGTTTTGTTGCTGTTGTTCTTGCTCAGTTTTTCTTCTTCCTTATCCTTCAGAGCGAATGTCCTGTAAATGACATGACTCGGTGCTGCCCTCTAATGTCTGCTAGCGTAAAACAAAGCAATTGTACGGCGCATGTTTCGAACAAGTCCATTCACGCGAGGTATACTTTCAAAGCTGTGCGCAAACTACTGTGCGTGAGATGGACCTGAACGCGCAAAGTTAAGTATACACTTGCACTTTTGGTGCGCACCCGAGGTCGAATTATGTCAAATTTCGGTTCGTTTGGATAATGTAAACCCTGTTTTCCGAACTCTGGTGAGCACCTGCGAACCGCACCCGGTTCTGCTTGAAAAGGTGGTCCGGGGTACGGTTCATGTGAACTCGCTGCTGATATGAACACATTCGACCAAATCGCAGAAGTGTACTGCTTATGATGACGTTAATCTGCGTCTTTGCAGGCTCCCGATCGCAATTGTTATGGTATAATGCATTTCTCATATCTGCTTATGTCCAAATACACCATCTTCAGAGAGCAACTCACATTCTTCACATCCCTTCTAACGCATCCGCGGGCACGCACCAGACAAACGTTAATATTCATCACAACATTGCACGTTCAATGCATCTGCGGGAGACAAACACATGTGTTGTTCTGTGCATGGCAAGTTTTCGTGGTAAATTCAAAGAGACTAACTTTAATACTTCACTTAACACAGTGGGTTCTTCTAGAGCAGTGGTTCTTAACCTGGGTTCGATCGAACCCCAGGGGTTCGGTGAGTCAGTCTTAGGGGTTCGGCGGAGGATAAGACACACCCGACTCATATGATTCGTGATGACACGCCCCCCTTGGCCATCGTTGGCTGCAGGTGATCACGCAACATCGCTTGGCCTATCTGTGCTGCAGGAAATTTGGTGCGCCCAGTAGTCGACTTGTGACTGTCGTGATGGTACGTCGTGTGATTTTTTTCTTAATATTTTAATCCCTTCATACTAACTATGTCGAGCAAAAAAAGAAAGTGGTCGGACGAATATGTACAATATGGATTCACATGTATAACGGAACATGATGGGAGTCAGCGTCCTAACTGCATTATTTGCAATGCCAAGTTGAGCAATTCTAGTCTAGCACCAGCAAAACTAAGAGAACACGTCCTTAAGCTGCATGGAGATGGAAAATACAAGAACACAACGCTCGCTGAATTCAAGGTGAAGAGAGCCAGATTCGATGAAAGGCTACTTTGCCTGTTCTCGGCTTTGTACCCATCAACAAACCGATCCTCACAGCATCGTACGAAGTTGCTTACCTGATCGCAATACAGGGCAAACCACACACCATTGGTGAAACACTCATAAAACCAGCTGTGTTGAAGATGGCGAATATCATGCTGGGAAAAGCGGCTGAAGTTAAGTTATCCCAAATTCCTCTTTCAAATGACACCATCAGCGACAGAATAGAGAACATGAGCAAAGACATCTTGGCTCAAGTAGTTGCAGATCTGATTTCAAGCCCGGCAAAATTCAGCCTTCAACTCGACGAGACCACAGACGTTTCCAATCTAAGCCAGCTTGCTGTATTCGTGCGCTATGTGAAAGGCGACTTGATAAAGGAAGATTTTTTATTTTGTAAGCCTCTTACAACAACAACTAAGGCAGCCGATGTGAAGAAACTTGTGGATGACTTCTTCAAAGACAACAATCTTTCGTGGGATATGGTTTCTGCAGTTTGTTCGGACGGAGCTCCAGTCATGCTGGGAAGAAAGTCTGGTTTTGGTGCGCTAGTGAAAGCTGATGCACCACACATCATTGTTACGCATTGTATTCTGCACAGGCATGCATTGGCAACAAAAACCTTACCTCCAACATTGGAAGAAGTATTAAAAATTGTAGTGGAATGCGTGAACTATGTGCGAAATAGTGCTCTGAGGCGCCGCATCTTCAGTGAGCTGTGTAAAGAAATGGGCTCTGAATTCGAGGTACTTTTGTACCATTCTAACGTTCGGTGGTTATCCCGGGGACAGGTGCTGAATCGTGTTTTTGCCCTGCGTGTGGAATTAGCCCTGTTTTTGCAAGAGCACCAACATTTTCATGCAGATTGCTTCAAAAATTCTGAGTTCATTCTCATTTTAGCGTACATGGCTGATATCTTCGCAGCTCTCAATCATCTCAATCAACAGATGCAGGGCGGTGGAGTCAACATCATCGAAGCGGAAGAAAACCTGAAGGCTTTTCAAAAAAAGCTACCGTTATGGAAACGACGAATAGAGAACGATAACTTCGCAAACTTTCCCCTGCTAGATGACTGTGTATGTAAGATCGAAGATGTATCTGGAATCGGAGACATTTCTTTACCCGCGGAACTGAAGCAAGCAATTGCCACGCACTTAGATGAGCTTGCAAAGTCTCTCGACGGATACTTCCCTACAAGAGAGTCTTATCCAGCATGGGTGAGACAGCCGTTCACGTTTAGTGTTGAGACAACAGATGTCAATGATGAATACCTTGATGAAATCATTGAAATTCAGCAGAGCCAGGTCCAACAGCAACTCTTCAGAACAACAACGCTCTCAACGTTTTGGTGTCAACAAATGGTAATGTACCCTGTTATTGCTAAGAAAGCTCTGGAGATTTTCATACCGTTTGTTACAACATATCTTTGCGAGCAATCATTTTCGAGGATGCTGGACATAAAAACGAAGAAAAGGAACAGACTTTGTTGCTGAAAATGACATGAGAGTGGCACTTGCCAAGGTGAAGCCGCGCATTTCTGAACTGGTCTCTGAAAGGCAACAGCAGAAGTCACACTGATTTGCAGTAAATATTCATTATTATGTTTTTGTTTTTGTGTGAAAATCATGTTTTAATGGTTTTGTTCTTTGAACACAGTGATGTTGATGCACGGTTCATTTTGTGCACCAGTAAAATATATACTTATGTTTTGAATTTGAAAAAAATCATATTTTATTTTTCCAATTAAGAAGTGTTCGGTGAATGCGCATATGAAACTGGTGGGGTTCAGTACATCCAACAAGGTTAAGAACCACTGTTCTAGAGTTATACCTAGATACAATGGTAAACAACAGCTGCCGCTTGTACTCACGTTGATGACGTAATCAGACTGTGGATCGGACCCAAAAAATATGATGTGAACAGAGAACAGCGGAGGCAGGGGAGGGTGGAGGAAACTAAGACAGATTCGGTCCTAGCAATCGAAACAAGTGTGAAAGCACCCTATCTCTACTTCATGGCACTAAAATATTGTTCATAAGCACAATTATTTGTTGAATTTATGAATTGAAGACCAACACTATTTTTAATTCATATTCAACACTTTTATATACTCTTGAAGTATGCTGACTTCTACTATGGCTTTAACATGCCATCAGCTACCCACACGCTCGCTAGCTCATTAGAGAGGAGGAGAGTGTGTTGGAATAACAGTGTTCAGCATTCACAAATGTGTCCTCCTGACCTAAACCAAAGAGGGCCTCTTTGCAAAATGAACTTTCAGGAAAACGGTGTGTTGGTAAAAAAAAACGATTTGCTCGGACGAATCATGTTTCAACACCATGTGGTAAAAGTTCATGTTTTGTAAATCAGTCCTGCTTAGCATTCAACAAAATACAGTAAGTGAAGAAGTTAATAAAAGTCAGTAGTGTTAGGTTTAAGGTTAAGAATATTTTAATGACGTTCCAAATGTAAGTCCGTGAGGAGCTTGTTCATCTAGGCCTGCCAATCATATTTCAATGAAATATAAGCACCCGCTTCCTCGCTCTGACAATGATTCGACAACATGTTTCTTACATCAGTAATGTCCTGACTTTACTTTCTGATCAGTTGAATGCAACTTTGGTTAATTAAAGTAACAATTTCCTTCCAAAACAGCAAAATCTAAACATTATTCCAAGCTTTTGGCCGCCAGTGTATTTAAATCACATTGTATCTCACAATACATATTGTTCCAAAGCAGTTTTACTAAGAGAAGTGTGTTACAAACCCTGCAGTGGGCAATCCAAAGGTAAAACTAGCAAGGAAAATTCTAAGACATACATTATAAGTGACGAAGAAACCTTGGCAGGAACCATGACTGGAACACATTGACTAATTTGTTGTTTAATTATATATGATCCATGATGGAATATGTGGCACTAGTCATGTCCAGAGGTGTATCTGGGCATGACAGGAGCTAGTGGGTGGACAAAAGAAATGAAAAGCTTAAACACACACACACACACGTTGAGTTTTCATGTTTTATGAGGACCCTGCATAGACGTAATGGTTTTTATATGGTATGAACTTTATATTCTAACCCTACCCCTAAACCTAACCCTCACAGAAAACTTTCTGCATTTATAAACTTTCAAAAAACTTAATTTAGTATGATTTATAAGCTGTTTTCATCATGGGGGACTGATTGTCCCGACAACGTAAAACATTTCAGGTTTTACTATCCTTGTGGGGACATTTGGTCCCCATAATGTAAGGAATACCTGGACACAAACACACACACACATATATATATTAGTCAACTTCAATAAATCTGAATCACCAAATAGATTTTCCGACCGCCAATGGCAATATTTCCACAAATGGCAATTTTCTTGGTTCTTTCTTTGATTTCAAATGTCTTAGTTACTCACCCGTGGTATGTTTGTGTCTGTTCCAGTAGTCATACCTTCAAATGTCACTACAAAATAAAAAATATTGATGGTGATAGAAACATTGCTGGTGGCAATAGGTAAAGCAAACGCACAGACAATGCAGAACTAATGAAGTAAGAGTGCCCTCTGACTCAGTGAAAAAGAACTAACATGGAGCATATTGCCATTTATGCAGCACTGAAACATTACTCACCTCTCACCTGCGGAAGTCTATCAAGATCAGAGGAACAAGACATTTTGATTGGGGCCTTAGTTTGGATGTCTCAAACCATATTATGTTTGCTGGATAAACAAGGCAAAACAAATGGCCAATCATTTAAAAATGTAACTGCGTATTTGCCATCACTTCCTATTTACTGCCAGTGAGGTGAATCCCTTTCATGTATATGTTCATTTCAATTGCAATAACACATAAGCAATTTAATAAATAAGCAGCCTGTGGTTATGGCCTGCCATCTGAAACATTAGCTTGAAGGGGAAGGTTTCAAAAAAAGAGGAGTGAATTTCTCCTCTCTCACATTACCTCATGCAGACTAAGCACTTGACATTTAGTAATTTGTGTCCTCCTTTCATAAGCAAAATTTAACTATAATATATAATAATGTTTAAATTAGACAAGGTAAGGAGTGGGATTTCAAACTTGGATATATATTCAATTATTTCTGAATTGAGTTTGTTTTAGTGCCTAAAATGTGTATTATTAAGTTATTTGTCGAAAAACAAACAGATGAGCTTTAATGTTTAGGATCTCACTTTGTTTTGGAGGACTTTAGTGAGTTTACTGACAAGCCTGATATTAAGGCATATTCAGGGTTCATTATTATGACTTATGCTTGACCTCAAATCATGGGCACTGAATACAGGGGTGCCATGCACCTTTTTAGTTATTTAGTTTTTGGAGCTGGAACCAGGTGCCCTGGGCAAGATAACATATTACCAATAAATAAATACATTTTATTTTATAACAACTACATAATTGTCTATGTGTTAGACTAGAGGTAGGCGTTTTTTTTTTTACGCATTTCAGTTGTGTAACAAATTTCCAAATAAGATATTCTACAAAATTACATTTTATTAAACTTTAGTTTTTTAACTATTTTTTTAAAAAAGTTTTACTAATCTAATTTTAAGATTTATTCATTTAAACGAAGGTTAATCAATTCAGTCTAATAGCAATTTGTTATGCAATTGAACAAGGGGCGATTATAGGGCATAGGACATTCGGGGCTTAAGCTGCTTTCACACTGCCAGCTACTTTGTCACTGCATGGTCGTTAGTGGTGTGACCATATTTACTTGGTCTTTGTTTTTGCATTTTTGCTTTATCAAAGGAATAGTTCAGCCAAAAGTGAGAATACGCTCATCATTTTCTTACCCTCATGCCATCCCTACTGTGTATGATTTATTTTCTTCTGCAGAACACAAAGACTTTTCAGAAAAATATCTCTGCTCTGTTCGTCCATTCAATGCAAATGAATGGTGGCCAGAACTCTGAATGCCCAAAAAACATATAAAGGCAGCATAAAAGTAATATATAACACATGTGGTTAAATCCATGTCTTCAGAAGTGATATGGTAGGAGTGGGTGAGAAAAAGATCAATATTTGGGTACTTTTCTTTTACTATAAATCTCCACCTTTGACCAGCCCCAACCAGTAGGTGGCGAAATACACGAAGAATGCAATTAGCAAAAAAAAAAGAAGAATTTGAAAGTGCAGATTTATAGTAAAAAAATGGACTTAATTATTGATCTGTTTCTCACCCACACCTATTATATCATTTCTGAAGACATGGATTTAACAACTGGAGTCATATGGATTACTTTTATGTGCTTTTTGGAGCCTCAAAGTATTGGTCACCATTGTATGGACCTACAGAGCTGAGATATTCTTCAAAAAATCTTAGTTTGAGCTCTTCAGAAGAAAGAAAGTCATAAACATCTGGGATGGCATTACGGTGAGTAAATAATGAGAACATTTTCATTTTTGGGTGAACTGTCCCTTTAGACTCATCATTAAACACTGAGGGCAAAAAAGTCATTCTAGTTTCAAGCGGCATGCGGGTGGGGATGATTTTCAATTTAAAGCAAGTGATTTGCAGAAGCTGCCATTGATTAGACTTATCAAATTAAATTTTGTAAATGAGTGACTTCTGCCCCAGTGTTTTAGACAAACACCTTTTACCTAAACTATTCCGTAAATATAGTGCTCAATTACGAAGATGCACATATTTGTTTTGTTTTCAAGATTATTTCATAATTTGCTTTGCTCACAATTTGTATAGGGCATGTGTAATCTGACTGCATGACTTTGGATAAACTTTAGAGGTACATTTTCAATGGCTTGTCTTGTGTGTAACGTTTAATTTGAGGCTATAGAACTCAAATAACTAAAACTGATGAATAGAAAATATCCTATGAATAACATTTGAAAAACAAAATACTTTGTGCTTACCTCAACATTCCTGAGTGAATGGATTTGTGCTTACAAAAATACTTGACTTAGTTTTATTTTACTTAAATTTTCTTCCATTTTTATTTATTAATTCATAATTATTATTTTTATTCATAGTAGTGAAGTGAGTCAACCCTGTGCTTATTTCCCAAAGATAAATATACAACACATTACATGTGAATTTCAAATTCATGTTCAGGTGAATGCATGCCTTCAGATCAAAGCCAAGGCAATCAAAATGCTTTAGTTACCAGCAGCAGCTTTGATGTCCCCTCACAATGCTCTCATTGGAGCTCAGGGCACTTGTATAATAGCCAGTTTTTCCTTTGCTTACACAAGCCTTTGGTTAATAAAACATGTATTCCATTTTTGGGTAAACCAGAGACTTGATTTAATAAGTTACTGTATCATCATATGCCACTGTTGAATACGATTAATAAACTTGGTCTGTGGATCCAAGCTGTTAAACCAAAGTGATTATAGTACATTATTTTTTAGTATATTATTACACTTTTATCAGGTCCAATCCTAATGTCTTGTTGGAGTGTATAACACAGGATCTTCTGAATTTTTGATTTTAATTAATACAATTATTAAAATAAAATTGACAGTGTAACCAGTGTCAAATCAGCAGCACTCTTATGAAAAATCGAGTATTGATGTATATGTTGAAATTGTTAAGTGACTGTCATTAGTATTCTGAGAGACGACCAGACAGTTTACAATATATAACATCTAAGATGCTTTTGGTATCATCTTGACTTCACCATTGAACTGATCAAATAATTGAAGAATGGGTCAAGCTGACTCCAGTACAATAGAGCATCAGATATCTACTGAAGACATAATTTTCTCTTTTAATTTAGAATGTGATGACTTTTTAGGGTATAGTTTAGTATGGTAATAAAAGTTTAAAGCCATACACAGACATTCACTCAATTTAATGTTTTCACTTTATTATAAGAATGATAGTATTTGACACATTTGGTTGAATAAGTATTATTTTGTGCTGGGCAACTTTAGACACATGTGCCATATTGGACAAGGGCACCACGTTTGACATAATTTGGATTAGGTTTGAAACGGTCTAACACTTTTATCTTGAACATGTTTAAACGTACTGATATTTGACTGCAGATCAAAGCTTGTTTTCTTAAAGAAGTGTGTGATTTTTTTTGATTACTTTTTTTTAGATTAAAAATACTCTATTCTATTGGTGAGACCAGTACATGAGGGCTGAAACCAAACCCATATGATCTGGTGATTGATATGTCTGGAGCGTTTGTGCGAAACACCAGGTCATGCGGCTCCAACACGTTTTCACACTAAAATGGTCAATCCAAAAAAAAATAAAAACACTGAACACTGATGCAAGTAGCTCTTTACTTATGCAGACAGTTTGCATGACAATGTTTCAGAATGCAAAAGTATTATATCCATTTTCACTTATTTATTTAATTTTTAGATATTAAATTTACATTATATTATATATATATATATATATATATATATATATATATATATATATATATATTTGTTTTATTTTATTTTTTCTATTTAATGAAAGTCAAAAGCTACCATTTAGTCGAAAGTCTAAACATCTTTTGTGTTTCATGGAAAAAAGTGGAGAAATACCCAGTTAATATGTTTTGAAATGTATTATTTTTTATGCATTTAAGACTTTTGGTAATTGTTAAAGCTAAATAGACTTTGGCTATGTTGAAAATACAAGTACTTTATGTATGTACTTGAAACCTTACAAATGGCAGCATGCATGATATTGATTCTCTTAAACATACTTAATTGTGTTAGCTATTTAGGAAGTTTGGATTTCTTTTTATTTATTTTTTTACAAGCATTTAAAGATTTTGGGGGGGCAAACGTTTACCCTGACTCAAAGAAAAAAAACAATATTTATTTGAATTTGCCAGTAAAAAAGTATTAGGCAATGACCAGAAGAATAATGAAAAACCATAATCACCACAAAAACTGTAAATTGATTAATTTTATATTTTTAGTGTCAAACAACCACTGTTTGTGAAAATGGCATTAAAACAATACTGTATTTAAAATTTGCCATCTATTATTGTAGGGAAATGCTTACATGTTGACTATAATAATATATGTTATGTTTATTCAACAGTCAGGATAACATAATTTGATGCTTTTCTTGATGTTGACCACATTGAATGAGACATGTTTTATCAAAAACAGCAAACATGCTTAACCATGCTTTATTCTTTTTAATGCTGAATAACAAAAAAGTCCATAAATATATTAAAGAATTGATAAACAAAATAAATAAATATAATCATCAATGTCTTTAACAAACAGACTGTGTCAGAGTAAGTCCCCGGAGATCTTTCTTCAGACACTGGAGATGGTGTGTACAGTGGAGGTCTACACAGTTCATGTCAGGTATTAGTGAGTAGTGCAGAATCGTTGCAGGGCTTGAGCTGTTAGCACGATGTGAAGGTCTTCCAGAAGAAGTTTTTGCAGGGGGCTTTGCGGTCACGCTGTGGCAGCTGTGATAACCGGTTGTAGACTGCCCTTTCTTCCAGACGGGACTCAAGGGGCTCCTCCACATCCAGCGGGGCTGGTGCTATCTCCCCAGCAAGCACGCTGTTATCTACTCCATCCAGCAACCCAGAAATCAGCTTTAGGATCAGCTCCTTATGCTCTTTACTTAGTTCCTGATGAGAAAATGTGTTGAAAATGATATATGATGTTTTAAGGTTTTAAAATGGATTTCAAAGTAATATAAAAGTGTTGGCCTATCTACTTAACTAAGTAGCTTCTAGAATATACTACTATTCTAGTAGTAATACTACTTTTAATGCTAATATTAATATTATGAAAATTAAAGTTAAAGAATGGTTTCTTGAGGATGTTGAACAGCAAGATACAAGAGATTTGCATGGTAAATCCATCAAATCTATAACTCAACCAAATGAAAATCTGAATCACTGAAGAAGAAAAAAAAACACACAGACATCTCAGATGTAGTGTAGTATACTTGGCACCCACTCACCCTACTGTGTACTAGGTTCCTCTCCTCCACTGGAAGCACAGCTGCTGCTCTGACACTGTACAGCACCAGCAAAAGAGACACTAGGCTGGACAAAAACTGCATACTGACTAAATGTGAGTGAGCAAAAGTTAAAGTGCGCAAAGATCAGGCAAAAACCGGAGCAAAAACTTCAAAGACGATGTAGCTCCTGTTGCAGAGTAAAGCTGGAGGGATCTTGGTCTTTGAGAGCTTCAGGTGGCAGGGTCTTATATACCAGTCCCCTACTGACGCATTTGTTGGAGGATGAAGGGAAGGGGTTGGGGAGTGGGAGGCTTAGGGACTAACGAAAGCATTGAGTAGTTAACCCCCCAACAAACCAGAGACGCTGGTGCAGAGGACTGCGCCACCATGCTCACGTCATAGCTCTAAAAATGGTCCTAATTTTCAGTGGAGGCAAGGAAGAAAAGAAAAACGTTGCTCACGATGAATCTGCCAAAAGCGCAAAGTGATTCTGAAAAGTTCTGTGGGCCTCTCATTTTTAATGCTAATTATAATTTACATCTATGTAGAGCAAAATGGTGTGCAGGCAATGAACCATATTGATGGAGTACGGCAGGTGCACATACACTGTAATTATGTGAAGTTCTCACTCAGTGGTATTGTGATATCAATACAGAGTTTCACAAGGAAATCACACTAACCCGTTTTGTTGCATACGGTGATTTTTATGCCACTCTTCTCTCATTTCAGCCTGTAATTCACCAGCACTACTCTTCCTCTTTCAGATTGCCATTGAACTCTCTGGCACACAGAACAGCTGAGAAAACAGTTTTTATTTTTATTAAGGAGAAAGAAAAAGGATGTTTTGATTCACACATAGAAGGTAAGAGCAGTGTGAATAACAAGAAATAAAAATGTTATCAAAATTCAACTGCAATCTAAAAATCTTCCAATTAAATCTTAATCTTAAATACACTATAAAATGTATTAAAACATAACCTTAAACCTAAATCTAATCTTAAATTAATACATACCGTGTAATATAAAAATAAACATAAGCATTAAAGGAAAAAGATTATGGATAAGTCAAAACTACAGCAATAAGTTTAATAAAAACATAAGCTAAAGCAATCATAAATAAGGTATACATTTTAAATAACAAAATAATATCTTGAAAGGATATCAAATAATAATATAAGAAAATAACATGTAAAGAAATACAACAGCAGTAGTCAGTACTACAACATCAGTAAATCTAATGAAAACATAAGACAATGCAATACTACTAACAATTATTTAAAGACCACATTTGTATGATAACCACATGGATAGTGTACTCTGAAAGTATAGATTTTCCTAAAAAAGTTGTCAAAGCTGTTTGTGCATAACAATACACAGAAGGTTTGCTGAACATTAAATGGAAGCATATATTTGAATTATTTGAATAATAGAAGGGAAATTAATGTGCACATAAGAAGCCTAAAAAGAAGTTATGTTTTTAAGGGTTCGGTGTTTTTAATATTTTAGCTGAAATGTTTGTGCAGATAGCATAATATCTCATTTGTAATGCAGCATGCATGCTTAAGTAACCCGTGTGTGTTCCACAGTGTTTAATTACACTAGAAGGAGAAATGTCCTGTAATCAGTGAGGTAAAGTGAAAAATGAAATTTGTGATTTGATAATTGGCTTTTGGGCCCCTGTTCTCATTCTGGTCAGCTTCCTGGCACCCACACAGAATCTGAAAGACACCTCTTTGGATATGCATACACACCCCCCATCTGAATTCACTTAGCCAGGAGACCTAATACTCGTGCTTTAGCACGTTTTTCACAGCAGACAGACATGGGCAGACTTCGGGGCCCGGGGCTCTTTAAAGATTAACAGTGCGTTGAGATGAACTGCCCCAAGCTGAATCATGATAAAGTGCGTTTGAAGAATTCATGCCAATTGACCACTGCCAAACAAATAATACGTTCACTTGCCAACCAACTTCAAACATGTCTGGCGTCAGAGGAATCCACCAATCTATCATTCTGCTGTTGTCTCATCAGGTGTTTTGATGACTTCATAATTCTCATTTTAAAGGCAAAATTAGGCTTGCTTAACAAGTAAATGATCTGCTAAACTTTTCATTACAGTAACCATGTACATTGTGCAAATTTATACCACTATACTGTTTACAGTAAGTGAAATTAGCATAAATTACCATAATTTGATCCCTTAATGCTTTATTTATTTGCACTTGGAATTTCATATAAAATATGTATTAATTTGTGCATGCTATTGGTGTGTATTATATATATATATATATATATATTTTTTTTTCATTGTATAACTACTGCAGCAGGTATGCCTATATTATAATAAACTACAGTTCATAGTTTTGCATTTTTAAGGTTTGTACTTTTTAATATATTGACAATCTTAAGCTTACGTATTGATGTCGGGAGTGTTTGGTTAAAAGCTCTGAACTATAAATATAAAGAAAAGATCATTTCCAAGAATGTTATTTACGCCAGAAACAATACAGATACACCCTATGCTAGAACAAATATTTTATATTTACCTGGAAAGTATTTGAAGTCTGACAATTAAATGCCACTCGTGTTACTCTTCTCACAAGCGTCTTGTGCATTCAACTAGTGGCGCGACATTTGTGGGTTGAACTTCCTGACAAATGAAGCCATCTGGTGGTCAGAACTGCACAATCACGCATTCGTAATGAAGATAAAACATTTATTTTAACAGAATTGAATTACGTTTGATGGGTAATTAACAAAACACATTTCATTTTTTACACACTTTTTATTATTATTTCAAAAGAATTTATGAAATTCACAAAATGAAATGTACATCATGAACACAAAATGATAAAAAGGGCAGATAAACCCTTTCATACAGTAAAACTTGACAACAGTACAAAATAAGTGTGGCCTATGCAACTAGACTTAAAAGATATAGGATCATAAAACACACCGTTATCATTTTATCTTGACGTACAGCTAATATTCCTATTCAATCCATAACCAGGTTCAATATTAAGACAGTATCTTGAGACTTCGAGTATCCTTAAAAGATATTTCATTTCAAGTTAAAAGGAAACCCCGTTCCACCCAGTTTCCATTGACAATAAGCATACATTTGCAAAAGACACATGATAGCACATCTCTCAAAAAGCTACATACCAAACACCTACAGTTGAAGTCTGATGTTTACATACACTTGGGTTGAAGTCATTAAAACTCATTTAACAACTCCACAGATTTGCAAACTATAGGTTTGGCAAGTCGTTTAGGACATTTATTTTGTGAATGATACAAGTAATTTTTCCAACAATTAACACACAGATTGTTTCACTTTTAATTGACTATATCACAATTCCAGTGGGTCAGAAGGTTACATTCACCAAGTTAACTGTGCCTTTACGCAGCTTGGAAAATTACAGAAAATTATGTCAAGCCTTTAGACAGTTATCTTCTGATTGGTGGTGTCCTGAATTGGAGGTGTTCCTGTGGACGTATTTTAAAGCCTAACTTCAAACTCCGTGCCTCTTTGCTTGACATCATGGGAAAATCAAAAGAAATCAGCAAAGACCTCAGAAAAAAACATTATTTGTGGACCTCCACAAGTCTGGTTCATAACACAACTGAAAATGTGTGTGCGCCCAAGTAAGTCTACAAACCTGACTCAGTTACACCAGTTCTGTCTTGAGGAATGGGTCATAATTCCAGCAACTTATTGTGAGAAGCTTGTGGAAGGCTACCCAAAATGTTTGACCAAAGTGAAACAATTTAAAGGCAATGCTACCAAATACTAACAAAGTGTACATAAACTTCTGACCCACTGGGAATGTGATGAAAGAAATCAAATCTGAAATAAATAATTCTCTCTACTATTATTCTGACATTTCACATTCTTAAAATAAAGTAGTGATCCTATCTGACCTAAGACAGGGAATGTTTTCTACGATTAAATGTCAGGAATTGTGAAAACCTGAGTTTAAATGTGTTTGGCTAAGGTGTATGTAAACGTCATACTGTTTTTGCTCTATATAAATCACGTCAAGCAAACATGACTCATGTAACTAGAGTTACATAACTATTCATGAGAGCAAGACCACACAAGTCATCTGCAGAGACCCCAATGCCATCTTTACAAAACAAAAAGCATTCATGTTTTGAATCATTTTAAACAATTGCAGGAAATGATTTCCAGTTTGAGAGGGAGAGCCTGCTGTTAACAAAATATGTACAATTACCTGAAAGTCTTTGAAAGGGTTTACAGAAGAGGCATGCTGATGCTCTGGTTCTGTTGATTCCCACCAGTAGAAATGCAAAATCTTATGAGATTTCCCTTCCATTAGATTATTATGTAAAATATGCTTATTAAATGGAGTATTGCCAAGCTAGAACTGTTAAAACATAAATAGACTGAGGAATCTGTCATAATGCATGTATTGATTGTCTTTCTGTATACTTCTGACAGTTTGATGTGGGCAGTGGTATATAGGAAACAAACCAACTCATAAGACGTGAAGTACTGCTGGGACCAGGCATACGTAAATACAGAGAATTTCCCACAGAAGGCATTTCCACTTGAAACAGATCATTGACCAATCAGTCAGAAAGCAGGAGGCTGGAGAGTGATCCAGAGTGGGAGGTACTGCAGCTGTGGTGAGGGTTTGTTCTGCTTTCACAGAAGGCAGCATGACACAAAATGGCATCCAAGAAGCCATTTATGCCTCACTAAGTACCTGCGTAAATTACAGAACATAGACTTTTGTTAGAAATGGGTGTCAGAGCACAACAAATGGAAAATACTGGACTGCCCCTCACCTTTCTGGCAAATTCTGGGAGAATAAATGCAGCACGGTGGATTTCTGGATTGTAATATTTTAGGTCCATGCTCTCAATCTCGTCTCTTGTTAGTTCTCGTACTGGTTCACGGAAATGTGTTTTCTATTAAAAATAAAATCAGTGTTGAAGTTTTAAAGGAATATTCTGGGTTCAACAGAATTTAAGCTCAATTGACAGCATTTGCAGCATATTGTTGAGAACCACAAAAAACAATTCGACTCATTCATCCTTTTCTTTAAAAAAAAACAAAACAAAAAAAGCAAAAATCGAAGTTACAGTCAGGCTCTTACAATGGAAGTGAATGTAGCCAATTTTTGGAGGGTTTAAAAAGGCAGAAATGTGAAGCTTAAAATTTTATAAAAGCACTTACATTCATTTTTCTGTTAAAACTTGTGTTATTTGAGCTGTAGTTTTTTTTAAATCGTTGTTTTTGCGAGATAGAGTTACGGCGTTACGTTGTCTTGGCAACAAAGTTATAAAAATCGGATAAACCTTTTCTGTGTAAAGCTACGCAAGCGATTTTAACACTAAAATCAAGTTAACATGCATATAGTTTATGTCTTGTAGCTATACTTTTGAACCAGTGAGTATAGATTAGCCCCATTCACTTCCATTTTAAGTACCTCACTGTAATCAAACTTTAGCTTTTTTTAAATGCTGTCGATTAGGGCTGCAACTAACGATTAAATTGAAAATTGATTAAATCTAACGATTATTAAAACGTTTATTCGACTATTCTGCGATTATTGCAACGATTAATTATTAGCTCTTAACTGATTATTCAGTCTTAAAAGTTTGTATTAAACGTGCTTACTAACAAAAATAAATAAATAAAAATCATCTTTTAAACGTCTAAATGACATTCACTGAATTAAAGGGAAAAATTGTTTTTATTAAATTTAATCCAGTAAAGAAATTCACTGCAAAAAATCCTATTGTTATCAAGTGTTTTTGTCTTGTTTTCCGTTTAACATAGTCTAAAAATCCTTAAAACAAGATACATTTACTTGAGAAGCAACATATAAGCTATTTAGACTTGCTTTAAGTATATACTGTAAGTATATGTGTATTTTTCACTTGGCTATACTTCTGTGAGTGCAGTAAAGACAAAATATACTTATATTCAAGATCTATTCTCATAAAGCAAGTCTAAATATCTTAAATGCTGCTTCTCAGGTGAATGCATCTTTTTTAAAGGATTATTAGATATTTTTAAATATTTGTATTTTTAATATTACAACATACACGGATAACAATTATTTATTCTGCAGTATAGCTGGTAAAGACAATGTACTTTGTTTTAGATATTTATATTGGATAACAAGCCAAAAACGTATTTTGTTGCAGTGTGTACTGGGGCGAAGACTACCCTCTCTCACATTTCTGTTCACTTCAGTCCATCTTTAACTCACAAAAAAAATAATACTCTCTTATTAATAAAGCTGTGTATTGCCAATTTTCTTCACGATACGAAATGCACATTGACAAATATAAAGAAATAATAAATCGTGAGCTAACACGTTATAATCTAGCTGCAGCAAGCGTGCGTGCGTGCTTGAGAGACGAGCGTCCCCGCGACAGTGTATTCATCAGCCGGGTGCAGTTTCAGTCTCTCCCCCTTTGATCGGGACATTCACGCAACTAATAGATTTCTGACCGCACATAGAAATGCCAGTTTCAGAGTTTGTAGTTATTTACATGACCAGCTTCCTTATTATTTGAACTTTAATAAAGCTATATCACATTAAAATAACTGCATTTAAGATGTAACGCGTGTTTCCTTTAAAGATGTTCAGCTCTGCTTATTTCACAACAAGAGTGCTTCTGTATTTGTTGAAAGTTAAGAGTGCATCTGGACCATGATCTGTGTAATTCTTCCTCTTCTCAGTCAGGCGCAAACTGCAGTGCTGCTCTCATCATTAGAGTTTAATGTGATCTCATGTTACGTTAATTGAGATCAAACCACTATTCGACATCCAAAATGTTTGTTGACAATTTTTTATTGTCGAAATTGCCGATAACGTCGACTAATCATTTTAGCCCTACTGTCCTTTGAGCTTAACTTGTATTAAACCCGGAATATTCCTTTAAGGGAATTGTATGTTACTCAAACAAATGGATCAGCATTGCTAGGTGATAAAGGGATAGCTTACTGGATTTTTACTGCAAAGCATGAAGCCAATTTGGCCACTTGGGTATGTTGGAATGGTGCAGTAGGCATAATCTACTACAGGAAAGAGCGTCTTACAGAAGGTTCGCATCTCCTTGATTAGTTCCAAATGCAACCACTGACACTCTCCTGGAAAATTCCAAATGAAAATTGTGTTTGCATAATCTTCATTCGGTAATTGTTGTGCATTCTAGGGATGTGCGAGACTAGCTGACTGGTCGACTAAACGGTTCTGATTCTGCTGGTCAACACTGGAATTACTAGTCGGTTAATATTTCCCCCCCATTAAACTGATCATAATTTTTTCACATTTACGCTTGGCTTTATATTTTACATATTTAGGCTGTGCTTAAAATTACAGTCATATTAATGTTACATATTTTAAATAGAATTAATAATACAAATATTATAAAAATAAAATAAGAGGATATCTGGAGCAGATAAGAAGTTTAATTTCACCTCAGGCTGCATGCGCTTTCACTCACTCACTCACTCAACTCACTCAACTCACTCAACTCACTCACCAGGAAAATGTCTTCTCATTAGACAAGCAAACTTAGCAAAATAGTTATAGTACATTAGGTTTATTCTAGGCTACATCACAGGCCTATTTTATCTATCCTATAGCTATTTTTAAATACATGCAACTTCTCAGCACATTTTTCTCTCTCTCTCTCTCTCTCTCTCGTAGATTTGGCTTAGTCTACCTGTGCATTATTTTCAACAATGTCCTGACTATTTTAATATGTTAAGTAACCTTTACTTGGGTTAGAGCAATTAGGGTTGCTCTGTTGGTCCTGCGCAATTGTTTTCAATATATATCTCTGTTAAATATTTGCTAATGTTGATTCAGTGACTGCGTGTCATGTTCTATATTTAAAGAACAATGATCATAATGCAAGGCGAGTATGTCACAGATAAACACCCCTTTTCAGTGGAATTTAGCGTCGGATTTGGAATAGATTAAATATTTTAAATGGGCCACAAACATATTTTTTGACTGTTTTCTGAAGGTTGATTTGTTTTAGACTAGTCGACTTCAAGATTTTCGTTTAAACGTCAGTGAAATTAGTCGTTCCGCACATCCCTAGTGCATTTCTTTGTAACATATTTAGTTGTGATATTTAGCAATTATAATAACCTTGACAACATAGTATTCCTCCCTCGTGAAGTGCAGTTTTCATTAACTGATAGTAAGACTCTTTGAACAAGCTTTCGGCAGGACCTGTGGCAGGTAAAAAATAAATGGTCACAAATGAACATCACGTTTCTCTGAGTGTCAACGGCAAAATCATTATTTACCAATGCAAAAAGAAACTTAGAGCTGCATACCGACAGGGTCTGAGGAGTCTGTGATGATGACGTCAAAGGCATCCTGATTCTGTTTCATGAATTCAAATCCATCACCTACATTTAGAGTGAGCTTGGGGCTAAAGAATCCTTTTGCCATTCCAAGGAGGTACTTCTTGGATACATTTATTACATCCTGGAAGAAAATATAATCCACTTTGAAATATACCAATTTTTAATAATTCTGATAAAAGTTTAAGATATGTGCAACAGTTTATAGCAGGGTGTTTGATTTCCTTTAGTTTTAGTCTCAGACAGTACGGTCAAAAAACACCTACAGTACATTCACTGACAGTTTTGTTATAGGCACCTAAAGGGATAGTTCACCCAAAAATGAAAATTCTCTCATCATTTACGCACCCTCATGCCATCCCAGATGTGTATGACTTCCTGTATTGACTATTCTGCCTAACACAAAGATTTATAGTTGAATATCACAGCTCTGTAGGTCTATACAGTGCAAGTGAATGCGGACCAGAACTTTGAAGCTCAAAAAAGCACAAAGTCTGCATAAAAGTAACCAATCAGACTACAGTGGTTAAATCCATGTCTTCTGAATTTATCCATTAGGTTTAGGGTGAGAACAGGTCAAAATATAACTCATTTTACACTATAAATCTTGACATCAGCAGTCTCCTTGGCAATCATGGTTTCAAGCTTGATTACACTTCCTAGTGCCATCTAGCGCTTTTAAAACCCTGATTGTGCATAAGGACTGCAATGACAAGATGTTCCGAAGAAAAGGAGATTCATTTTTGTTTGTTCTCACCCAAAACCGTTTGATTCACTTCAGAAGACATTGATTAAACCATTTGAGTCGAATGGTTTGTGTCTGAGCTGCCGTTATGTGCTTTTTGGAGCTTCAACGTTTTGGTCTGCATTCACTTGCATTATGTGGACATAAGAGAGCTGAGATTTTCTTCTAAAATTCTTAATTTGTGTTCTGCAGAAGGAGGAAAGTCATACACATTTGGGATGGCCCGAGGGTGAGTAAATGATGAGAGAATTGGCTTTTTTGGGTGAACTATACCTTTAATAGGATGTAAACTAAATATCCACAAGCTTGACTGTATGTTCTCCTTGGTTATTAGCGGTATATTATATTGGCATCTTTGATTTTAGATTTACAAGCCCCTTAATGTTGTGCAAAAAACAATAACACACAAAAAGTGAGCGGTTCTTGGCAAGAATAAACTGCGAAGTGAACCAGACTTTATGCTGATAGTTAAAAGTCTGTTTCAGTGAGACTAGATTTCTTTGAATGTAACAAAATTCATTTCATACAGTGGGGGGAAAACAAATATGTTCAGGTTTAACATGACACAAACCTCATCAATCTCACACTGGACAACCGACTCAACCAATGGATGCTTTACAACTTCCCTCAGAACACCACCATCTCCTCCACCAATAATGAGAACCTGATGTGAGGAATGAGAAAGTCTAACTAAATTATAAGTGAATAAAACTTGCAGGAAGTTGCAGGTCAATTCATTTTAGAAGAAAAAGAAGAGATGGATTCATTCAAGCAGATTCTAAACAGCCAAAAGGTATCAGTTCTTCCTAAACACATCAAAGTGATGTATAGAAAAACAATTATTATAAATCTGGTACCTTCTTGGGGCAAGGGTGGCAGTAAAGAGGTAGATTTGCAATCATTTCCTGATAAGAAAATTCATCCCGTTCTGTGCACTGGATAACTCCATCCAAAACCAGAACATTTCCATATGTTTTACTGTATGAAGACAAGCATTGACATTAATTGATCATTCCATAAACAGAAGCAGGGAAAAAGAAGCCCTGCTGCCTAGCGCAACACAAATTTACCCCAAAGTATTCCAAATGGGCCAAAGGGAAAGATCAAAGAGTTACTTTGGGGTAAACTAGGCACTGCAACTAAAGAACGTGGCATTTAAAATGACAGATGACAGCTCCAGCCACTCATCACACACTCACATCAGTATCAAATATCCTATTGGGAACGAAGCAGCATGTGCCATACCAAGCAATTGATTATATTGAGTTAAAAGCTAGAACAGCCGATGTACAGTATTCTTAAGCTACCTCAAACCTCTGTATTTCTAACAGCATGAAGCATCTCAACGCTGACAATCTAGCGTTATGAGCCAAGTATCCCACTACTACAGCAGGACAAAGTGTGCTTCAATGACAGATAAAGGCCATGACGTGCTGTGAAATGTGATGCATTAATAAAATGTATCCTTTTCCTTAAATAAATGTACTACACAATATACAGTTTAAGTAGCACAGGCAACATTTGTGTCATTAATTGCATATAATTAGTGCACTATTTGACTATTTTTTACCTAATCTGTACATTTGTCAGATTTAGTTTATATATATATATATAAAGATAAAAATGGAAGCCATAAAAACAATGAAGCCTCATACTATTGCACTCTCAATGCCACGCCAGACCTATAGTAGGCTATGCAGATAGCAGGCTAGCTGTAGTCACCCACACAGCAAGACATACTAAAGCCAACGTGCCATTTCAGTGGACACCTCAGAGAAGAGAGAAGACATCTGAGCAATAACTTTGTTAACTATGACAACATTGACGATGAGCTTTGTTTATGCACTGGTAGAACATACGGGAAGTTAGCAAACAAGCTAATTCAATCCACTTTCCGCCAAACCTCACCTTTTAAAAACCATCACATCCTGGAACTTGGATTTTTTATGATACAACACTTCCTCCACTTGAAGACTCATCGCTTGACCAGGCCATAATGTGCACGTTTCGGTGAACCACCCGTCTTTGATGCTGTCCATTGCTGGGGGATCTAAAATAAAAGCACCGGTGCAATGAACCAGTCTGATCAAACTAGTTCAGTGAGTGCTCACACCAAGTTAGTTACGTGGATTTCTTGAACGCCGAATGACACGTTGTGGGTGTTCTCTGCAATGCAACCAAACCGTAAGACACGAGAGGTGACCAATAGGAGTAGGCTGACGTCAAACAAAGGCCTCAGGGCGCGTCTTTTTGAGAGGGCGGGGCGTCGACGGCAGCGGTCTGTGAGAGCAAGGTTGGGTATGTGCTGGTGAAGATGAGCCGCCCACACCCACAGTAAAGTCGGGTCTTAGCCGTTCACACAAAAGTTTTTTTTGGCGTCTGTCCCCGTTTTTGTACGTAAACATGCGCTAGACGGATGTCTTTGACCGCTTTTCAACGTCTCGCGCAAGAGCGCCGTGTTTTTTTTACACGCTGTGCAAAATAACTTCAGCGTTAAAACGTCTCTCGAGACACATGTGTTCTGTTTATTGTGCTGCGTCATACCTTTTTAGCGCAATAACGTGTTTGGTCCTAACGGCATCTAATATCAGTTTGTGTGTGTGTGTGTGTGTGTGAGTGAGTGAGTGAGAGAGAATTACTTTTAACAATGGTTGGTTACAACGTTTTTACACAGTACAAATGCTGGTCAAAAAACAAGTTTATATATATATATATATCCTTTGTTTCACATAACATTTAGGATAGCATGTGTTTATTGATGAAACCCAATGACACAAGCTCTTATTTTTTGTTTCAGAAATTATACAAAAAAAAAAAAAAAAGAAGACAAATATAGATTACATATAGGCCTACAGTACATGTTTCACATTTTTCCCTAAGGAGAGAAGAGAAAAATCATAAAATAGATTTACATATTAAACATTCCCCACTGTACTTAAATACAAAAGGCACAATTGTCAATATGGTAAGATGTTTTGGGTTGACACTTCAATTGTGTTTCATGTAAGATGTTACACAAGCATTACACCAAGAAAGTGCAGACAAAACATTGGCTATATGCAAAATCAGTGCACTAGTCTTTCCAGTTTAACTGAACATAGCTTTTCACAAGTATCTAATCTATAGTCTATTTGCAGCACAACAGTTTGCATTTTATTTTAACAATCATGCATACAATTTGGCATCCATTAGACAATATAGCAATTTAGCAACATTCTGCATTAAAATATATATGTAAATATGACTTTTATTACTTTTTACATAATATTTTATTACTGTAATAATGTTTTTGGAAAGATGACGTTGATCATTCTCTTCAAGGAATAGTTCACCCAAAAATAAAAATTATCTCATCATTTACTAACCCAATCATATGCCATCCCAAATGTGTATGACTTTTTTTCTTCTGCTGAACACAAATTAAGATTTTTAGAAGAATATTTAAGCTCTGTAAGTCCATAAAATGCAAGTAAATTGGTACCAAAATTGTAACGTTCTAAACCGTATAAAGGCAGCATAAAAGTAATCCATAAGACTCCATTGTTTATATCCATGTCTTCAGAAGTGATATGATAGGTGTGAGTAAGAAAGAGATCAATATTTTAAATCCTTTTTGGTAAAAAATTAGAGAATTAAAATTTTGGGATGAACTATCCTTTTAATTCTCAACCCTTGTCTACCAATACATTCAGAGTAAAGTGACCTAATCATTGGGATTGGGATTGCCATCCGGATACTGGGAAAGATCAAAGGTCAGCACTTTACTGATGACACAGTCTCCTTGCTGTGAATAAATAAAAATAATGTTTAATTTATTATTATTATGATGATTATCATTAAATTAACACAACTGCAAAATTGTACATGTTATACAATGATATATATACATATCAGTACTGTGCAAAAGTCTTAGGTGATGTTTCACAAACATTTGTCCTAAAACGGTTATTTATAGTTTCAGCTTTAGTGTGTCACTAGGAAACATAAATGTTAGACTCCCAAACATTCCTTTTGCAAATAGAAATGGTTAGAATAGAAAAACAGGACACTCTGCAACAGATGCCATGACCCCATGGAGCTCCCCTCTGAACATCGAGTCTGTCTAGGATTACATGAAGAAGCAGAAGCATTTCAGACAGCCTAAACAGACAGAAGAACTGTGAAGAATTCTCCATGAAGCTTGGTACAACCTATCTGCCAACAACCAAGAAAAACTGTCCAGGTGTATCTAGACAATTGGTGCTGTTTTGAAGGCAAAGGTGGTCAAATCAAATATTGATTTAGCTTTTTTATGTTTACTGGACTTTGTATGATGTTAATTGATAAATGAAAACTATTCATGAAATTATTATTGAAGAAATCATTACTATGCAAAATGTTTCATAAGTGCTTTTTGCACTGTACTGTATATACACAGTTGAAGTCAGAAGTTTATATACACCTTAGCCAAATATATTTAAACTCAGTTTTTCACAATTCCTGATATTTAATCGTAAAAAACATTCCCTGTCTTAGGTCAGTTAGGATCACTACTTTATTTTAAGAATGTGAAATGTCAGAATAATAGAGAGAATTATTTATTTCAGATTTTATTTCTTTCATCACATTCCCAGTGGGTCAGAAGTTTAAATACACTTTGTTAGTATTTGGTAGCATTGCCTTTAAATTGTTTAACTTGGGTCAAGACGTTTTGGGTAGCCTTCCACAAGTTTCTCACAATAAATTGCTGGAATTTTGGCCCATTCCTCCAGACAGAACTGGTGTAAATGAGTCAGGTTTGTAGGCCTCCTTGTTGGTAAATGCTTTTTCAGTTCTGCCCACAAATGTTCTACTGAGGTCAGGGCTTTGTGATGGCCACTCCAATACCTTGAGTTTGCTGTCCTTAAGCCATTTTGCCACAACTTTGGAGGTATGATTGTCCATTTAGAAGACCCATTTGTGACAGAGCTTTAACTTCCTGGATGATGTCTTGAGATGTTGCTTCAATGGCTGTTACATTTTACTTTTAACATCCACTCGCTAACTCCCCTAAGCACTTCCTGTTCCACATCGTTAAGATCCTGTTGATAGAACCTCAACCCCTTGATTTTGACCAAGGGAGCGAGTCTACTCTGATGTATGCTCCAGGTAGCTCCATATCCCACATTGCAACTCAATAGAGAAGATTGCACTTCATAAAGCCTAACCCCACACCACACAACAGTAATATATGATGGAAGTGAAGATAGGTTAATTAAGCAGTTTAGAAAAGATATATTGAGATTTAACAGAAAAATACTTGTAGCCACCATAAACTGTTTATCACACAGTTATAGCCTATGTGTTCATTGTTATGTTAACATTTGTGTTTGTGTAAATCTTGATTAATCTTTCCAACAATTAATTCTAATGAAAAAAAATTAAACATACAAGATTTATATATAAGACTCTGAAATCAATCTCCGAAAACATTGTTTTCTCAGGTGCAAAAATCGAAAAAATAATTCCACAAATTGACATCAGCCTTCAACATACTCCAAGTGATCAAGGGTTAAGGGTGTTCCAATTAAACCCATTCCATGTCTTCCGTAGTCTGTCTTTTTTAATGGCGGTTTTGGAGCAGTGGCTTCTTCCTTGCTGAGCAATTTTTCAGGTTATGTCGATATAGGACTCATTTTACTGTGGATATAGATACTTGTTTACCTGTTTACTCCAGCATCTTCACAAAGTCCTTTACTGTTGTTCTGCGATTGATTTGCACTTATCGCATCAAAATACGTTCATCTCTAGGAGACAGAATTCATCTCCTTCCTGAGCGGTATGATGGCTGTGTGGTCTCATGGTGTTTATACTTCCATACTATTGTTTGTACAGATAAACATGGTGCCTTCAGGCATTTGGAAATTGCTCTCAAGGACGACTAGACTTGTGGAGGTCCACAATTATTTTCTGAGGTCTTGGCTGATTTCTTTTGATTTTCCCATGCTGTCAAAAAGAGCAAAGAGGCACTGGGTTTGAAGGTAGGCCTTAAAATACATCCACAGGAACACCTCCAATTCAGTACACCTCCTATCAGAAGCTAATTGGCTAATCGCCTAACTGGAATTGTGATTTAGTCAATTAAAAGTGAAACAATCTGTCTATAACAATTGTTGGAAAAATTACTCATGTCATGCACAAAGTAGATGTCCTAAGCGACTTACCAAAATTTATTGTTTACTAATATTAAATATATTTTAAATATATATTTTTTATATTAAAAAAATGAGTTTTAATGACTTCAACCTAAGTATATGTAAACTTCTGACTTCAACTGTATAACAAACTGCTGCTGTTTCTAGGACATGGTGTACAATAAACATAAATAGAAAGATTAGAAGTTAGGATGGGTTTTATTTCAATGGATTAACTGCATGTGTTTACTAGTTTTGACATGATTACATTTATACAGCCCATTACTGTAATACATACCTCGGGGTAAACTCCAATGAGGGAGTCAGCTTTTGTGTAAAACTCCTCTTTGAGAGAGATGACAATAGCCTGGAAATTCTGGACTGACTGGTCCTTTATGTAATTGGCCACCTGCACAGTAAGAATTTATACCATTCATTTCTTTGGGGTGACCTATATCCATGCATTTGCATTTGGAAGACGCCTTATATGTGGAAGTCAAACCTACAAACACTGACCTTGCCTATGTTGGTGTTATCCAAAGCAGCATCAATCTCATCCAGGACAAAGAAGGGTGCAGGCTTGTAGCTATGAGGGAAAGGAAATAAAATATTCTAATCTGCGGGCAAAACATGCTAATAAAAGTTTAATATTAAATATAGCTGTACATTTAATATAAACAAGAGCTGATAAGATCTGGAGCCTTTATTTAGCTATCAAATAAACAAGACCTATATCTAGGGATCTTTGTTGCACCTGTGAATGGCAAAAAGCAGTGCTAAAGCTGCTACCGTCTTCTCCCCTCCGGACAGATTGTCCATGGGCCTGAATCGCTTTCCTGGAGCCACACAGTTGTAGTTGATTCCATCTAAGTAAGGTTCCTCTGGATTTTCTGGCCCCAGGAATGCCTGGAAGGGCATAGAACATACTGTATACAATAACACTAGAAATCCTACTTGTGCTATTGATGCAAAAAAAAAAAAATTAACCTGTGCACTACTGTTACGTGAGAGTGCTTTGTAGATCTCGTCAATGTTGGTGGCCACTGACTCAAAACAGGCATTGAAACGATCAAACCTCTCCTTCTTAATCTGCTCAAAGGCCTGTTTGGCTTTCTTTGCTCTTTTCCGGGCAGCCTCAAATTCTGTAAGGCAACACAATTTCATATATAATTCTTAGTGGAAATATCAGTTTAATTTCATGATTAAACTCAAAATCAATCTGTAGTTATGTAGCTCACTGATTCTTGAGATAAGGGACAAAACATGTCTTACATTCAAAAGTCATCTTCATGTTAAAAATCAAGACAACAGTGTACAACTCATGGTTAAGATGGAAAAAAATTGACCAACTTTGTCAGAATAGTGTGAAAACAGAAGAAAAAAATATTTTATCACTGAACAACATTATTAGATAATTAAAGACTTTATGCTCTTGTTTGATGGATCAAATTAAATGTAAATTAATTTGAAGAGTTAAATTAAAATAGCATACTTTTTAGTGTGTCTGACAGAGTTGAAAGAAATGACAGTAAGATGTAAGTTAGGAAATTTCTAATACTTATGGGTCATTGACAAATCAGGTTGTACAAGGCGTTATAATGAGAAATCTTATAAAAATCTAGTTTAAAACACTTTGTTTCATGTTATCAGAAATTTAATCTTTGTGTCCAATTTGGTTTAATACAAAAAACAAAACAAAAAAACTTTCAAATGGTCATATGGTTTAACCATTAAGTAAAACATATTATAATACTTTCTTTGCACCTTGGATACATGAGAGTATAAAAAACTTCATTTTCAAAACTTTTCAAGATAAAAAAATTACTATTTTTTTTTTTATATAATAATTTTTGAGTTTCAATATCAAGAAGATTTCTCAGGGTATTCAGGTAATTGATTTACTGCTTATTTTTTTAAGAAATAACAATAAAAGATTATTCTGCTCTCATCATGCCAACATTTATTTTTTTCAGGATTTTCAGCTTTTAATGAGACATTTTTGTTTCACCTATAGAATCTGGCAACCTCACTTATGTCTATATCTAATTCTGACTTTTATTTAAAATGTGTTATTAATCAAACATATTAAAATTAAATATTAAATATTTTACTTGCACGATTAGTACTAAGTAATACATGACACAACTGATCTAAAGCGGATGCTAAGTGGGATAGTGGTTTTACAAGGGGGATACTTTTTGGTATTTCTTGAAACAAGGGGGATGGCATCCCCTCACATACCCCCTCAACTCGAGCCCTGCCTTTATCCAGACACTATTGTGGAGTTGTAGCTGAGCCTGAACCCACCATCACTGGTTTCCTGGAACTTGTCTCTAACACTCTCGAGTTTCTCCATGGCCTTCATGTTAGGGGCACTGATTCTCTGCAGGATGCTCTGCTGTTCGTTCAGCCTCTGTTGTAGTGTGTTCATCTCTGCCTTGATCTCCTCCTCTGACAGAGCATCCTATAAACAGGTTTTTCATTACCGTTGATTGTCCCAGCTTGCTTATTATAAACCCATTCAAACTATTTTATGAGGTTTAAATTACCTTGAGGTCCTCATTCAAGTTGCTATAGTCGATCTCTATGAGGGCCTCCTTGGCATGCACTGAGCTCAATGCTTTCAGGCTGCTCATAGAATCCTCAATTTGAGAGCTTCCCTGCATGGAGAGATCAAGTTACTACTGTATAGTGCAAACAATCTATCAATGGAAATTGCAATTGCTAGCAAAAGAAGTATGGTGCACTGAAATATACTGTGCAGAAAAGTCTGTGTCTATACCTCTCCCTGGCTAATGTCATCCATGGTCCCTGATTTTAGGGGCAGTTTAATATCCTGCATCTTGCAGGCTTGCAGCAAGTTGTGTCTGTCACTGCGTTTCTGCTCTAGCTTGGTCTCAATGGCTGTCACTTCCTTCTGAAGCTGTGTCAGCTCTCTTACATTATGACAAAAATACCAAACACATTTTAATTATAACTCCAAACAAACACATTTTTGCTTCTAAAGTTATTTTGCATGTGCTGGTTTTAAAGAAATAGTTCCAAATATTTGATTGTATGGAACAAGGTGCAATGATAGTGAATGGTGACTGAGACTAACATGCTGCCTAACATCTCCTTTTGTGTTCCATAGAAGAAATTAGGTCAAATCAGGTTGGAACAATGAGAGGCTTAGTATATGATGACTGAATTGCCATTTTGGGCGAACTATTCCTTTAAAACCAGCACACTCAAAACCATTTTAAAATAAGATAAAGTATTTCTAGATTTAAATGTCAAACAATACATCTAACATCTCTTTAATGTACTGTATCTCTGGCTGCAAAAGCTCTCTCACTTGTTGGCAGCCCCTAGTTTCTTGCGGATCTCCTCCATCTCCCGATTCTTGTCATTGACCTCTCCTTTCTTAGTGAGGTGCTGGTTCTTAAGGTCCTGCAGCTGTGCCATTGTCTCATCAATAATCTTCATTTGCCTGTGTTCCTCCTGAGATTGTTGGGGTAGACAGATATCCATTAGAGGAAGTATTTTGCTATTCAGATTCAACTGAATTGTACTTTGCTTTTCAAGACTGGTTACTTAGACCCCGTTTACACCTGATATTACGATGCATTTTTGGTGATCGGATCATATGTGGTCAGCGCTAAATACAGGCCTAAGTATGAACTAAAACGTTTTGTAATCGGATCACAAAAACCACATACGAATGTGGTCAAAAACGTCTCGGTTATGTACATAACCTCGGTTCCCTGAGACAAAGGGAATGAGACATTGCGTTTACTAATGCATATGGGGAGTGCCTTCATACACAACCTATTTTAAACCTCTCTACAATAAGGCCAATATTCTAATATTGGCTATGGTGTTTGAGCCCCGCCTGTTTTGGCACAAACTGACCACTACCTACATACGTAACTTGTGATTTATCTTAAAACCAGGTGTAATCAGGGTTTTAGAGCACATACTGTAACATGGGATTAACCGGCAACTACAAGAAGGCTGTTTAAATCCTCATTCTCTTTTCTCTGTCACCTTTTTAAGTCTTTCAATTTCATTCTCATCCTTCTTTACAGTCTGCTCCCACATCAACACTTTCTCCTGGTCCTCCTTCAGCTGGTTCTTCTCATAATCAAGCTGGATGGCCAGACGGGTCTTCTGTGTCTCAAACTCCAACCTATAATGCTCATATTACGCATGCTAAATGAGCACAGATAGAATATTTCCTACCCTGTATACAGTGGTGTAGTAGTGTCTGAAGAGGTGGGCATACTGTGAATTTATGAAAATTGTTAATACTTTGTTATTACTCTAACTAATAAACAAATTCATAATACACAATAAAATGCATTGTTTCTAATATGAGTGTAGTAAAGTTCACATTAACACGTTATCTTCTACTACTCTATATAGCCTACATAAAAATAATGGTTATTTGTTTTACTTGTGTACTATTATGTGATTTTCTGTGTATAGTGAAATTGTTTTCCTAATTAGAAATATAAATTGAAATGATTTGATATCACGAGAAAAAGGCACCACCGACAGCAGTAAAAGCCAAAAATAAGAGCATCAAAACTAGTAGGGGTGCAATAGCATGCAGTATTTACACAAAGTTTAATTGCACGAGTTAAATATAAATGTGTATATATATATATATATATATATATATATATATATATATATATATATATATATATGTGTGTGAGTGTGTGTGTGTGTGTTTAGCAGAGAAATACATTTACAGTACAAATAATGGTTACTCCAGGGATGCTTGTGAATCAGACACTGGAAATGTCCCGCCCCTTACAGAAACTGATAATATTATTGGTTAGCAAATATCCAATCACGTCTGAAATGAACGTTCTGATTGGTGGACCAGCTTATTCGGATTGTCTGTCTTGCCCATGCCATCAGTTGCACTCCGGTCTGCCGCTGCTCTGTGTGCATTTAGAGAGAATCTCTGTACATTTAAAAAATATATACTGTATATATATATATATATATATATATATATATATATATATATATATATATATATATATATATACATATACACACACACAATTCACTCAACGGTGCTGCGGCATTGCGTTAGTAGATTGAAAAAGTTCCAGGTCAAAAGACTACTCGTTGTTCTGGTATCAGGTATGTATCAGGTATTTCAGGTTGGCATACGCAAAATCCTAAGAAAGATAGGTGGGCATACAGCATGCCCTAGACTACACTACTGCCTGTATACGGTCAATGTAGCATTAACAAGCTTACCGCTTTTTGGCAATCTCATTTTGCCTCTTGACTTTTTCTTCTTCAAACTCGCGGATATTTCGCACACCAATCTCCTCGCAGAACTCAACAAAGACCTCATCCTCCACCTATAAAACGCCACAGTTATCTGTTTGCAAAGTAAAATTTGACAGCATTTCAAATCTATAATCTCACTTCCATCCTTACCAGGTTCATACGGTCTCTTAACTCTGTAATGTCCCTTTCTCGTGCCTGGATCATTCCTTTGATGTCATTGATTCGTGGGCCGAAATTAGCCAGCTCGCTCTCCAACTTTGATTTCTCCTAAACAGACATACAACGGATTACACTTGTAAGAGTCCACACTGAAAGAAATGTTCACCTAAAAATGTGTTTCATGTAGATTAACTTGTTTAATTGATGTCTGAATCAAACTGATTACATTAGGTTACACCAACAAAACTCATTTTAATGGTTAGATATAAATAGCTCATTAATGTAACAATTACAGGTTACCACTTATTCCCCAGTTATGGAAACATAACATTATGTCCAGAAATCATCTGGAACTCTCTTGTAAAGGTTTATGGGGATTTTCTGATTACATTTCTTGACGGAGGAGGTGATTCTCAGGTGTACCTGCATGTTAAGAGAGAGGTGGCGGGTCTTGGTCTGTTCCAGATCGCTCTGTGAGTACTTGAGCCTCATTTGTAGCCCATGAGCCTGAGACTGCACCTGTCTAAGCTCTGCTTCCTTTCTCTTTGCCTTCATTTGTTCCTGGAAAGACAAAGATGAGGGATGAAAAACAAACTTGAGCAAAAAGTGATAAAGAATGCTTTATTGCCACACAATATTTTAACTGTAAAGAGATGAAAATTCTATCATCATATATTCATTATAATTTTGTTGCAAACCTGTATAACTTTCCTTCTTCCATGGAACACAAAAGGAAATTTTAGACAGTATGTTAGTCTCAGTCAACCATTCAATTTCATTGCAACACCTCCATTAGTGTTCCATGGAAGAAAGAAAGTAATTTTTGGGTAAACTATTCCTTTAATGTCATTACATACATTTATAAATGATGGTACATTTTCCAGCTGTGATGTCAACATTTCCAATTCTTTGTGTTACCTTCAATTCTTCTGTTAGTTTCTCTTTCTTTTCCTTGAGTTTGTCCACAGCTTTCTCATCCCAACGTCGAGCCTTAGCTTTCAGGTCACTAGCTCCTCCAGAGATCACGCCAGACTTTTGGAATAGAGTACCATCCAAGGCCACAGTCTACGTAAGAATAAGACAAAAAGTAAAATGAATAGTTTTAATATAAAAATATATCTTGTTGTGCTTTAAATACATAAAACTACAGCATATATATATATTAACCTTATGACGGTACGGGCCTCCAAAGGCAATCCTGCGGGCATCCTCCACATTCTCACACACTAGAGCATTCCCACAGGCATACTGGAGGGCTTTCTTTATGTGTGGAGGCTCATAGCGGATCACGTCAATCACAAGCTTGGCCCCTCGAAGCTCTCTCAGTTTCTCATCTGTGGGTTTCACCTGAGAGAGAGGAGAAAAGCATGTGTCCAGTGAAACCGATTCTACCAGCCTCCCAGAAGGAACACTTAAGACCTCTAACACCTTAGTAAACCACAGACCTCTTCAGACTAATAAATGATTTATTCAAATCTGTCTGTACCTCTAAATAGTCTAGAGGCAGAAAGGTCTCTGGTTCTCCTCTTTGCTCTTTTATGTACTGGATGCAATCTCTGCCTGTCTTTTCTGAGTCCACAATGATGGCATCCATGTTTTTTCCGAGGACTTTGGTCACAGCAATCTGATATTTTTTCTGGGTGGGCTGGCACAAGTCGATCAATCTGCCATACTTCACAGACAAAGGTTTGAACATGGAAAATAAAAAATGATTTTTATGCGTAAGCAAAGACACATCTTCCAATGTTCTGCAGCTTCGTTTGTACGCAAATCATGCACGTTTAAACTATCACTTTAAAACTAAACTGGACATACATGTAGTAACTCACCACTGAGCCAGGGTAGAGTCGTTTAATGCTCTCCATAATTTCAGCTTTGCGCTGCTGACGGCTATTTTCCTGCCTATCAATGCGAGCATCTCCAAGTTGCTCCATCACCTGTTGCCAGTATCATAAAACGCAACACTCTTGGTGAAATGTTTAACTAAGCCAGTATGTTTTATGTGTCTCTGTAAAGAGTGTGCCGTGCATTATTACTTGGTTCAACTCCATGTTTATCTCATCAATCCTTCTTTTGGCCAGCTCCACTTCCTCGGTCAATTCTTCTTCCATACACTTCTGCTCATCCAGAGACTGCCTGATGAGAAAAATACGGAGATTGATAAAAATCAAAGCTGTGCTTGGCGTGATACTTAAAGGATGAAGCAAAAGTAGAATAAAGCCATAAGCCAAGAGACCCTTTGCATTACAGTGATTTTACAGTTAAAGGAATATTCCAGGTTCAATACAAGTTAAGCTCAATCGACAGAATTTGTGGTATAATACTGATTACCACAAAAATCTGGGTTAAAATGAGGCCCATAAACACTAAAATACTCACTGTTTCAAAAGTATAGCCACAAGACATAAACAATATTTGTGTTAACATGATTTTAGTGTGACAAAATCATTACTAACTTTTACTGTGTAAAGTTATAGCCAATTTTACAACTTCATTGCCATGACGATGTAACATCAATGATTTAAACAACTTTACAGCTCAAATACTACATGAGTTTTAAAATAATGAATGTAAGTGCTTTTATAAAATTAGAAGCTTCATATTTCTGCCTTTAAACTCTTCAAAGATTTGCCCCATTTACATGCATTGTAAGTGCCTCACTGTAACCTCGATTTTAGGATTTGTTTTAAAGAAAAGGAGGGACGAGTCAATTATTTCTTCTTTTGATAATCGAAATTATGCCGCAAATGCTGTTGATTAAGCTTAACTTTCATTGAACCCGGAATATTCCTTTAAGACAAAAGATTTCTAGGTCACTAATAAAATGTAAGCTATCTATCATATTATTAATTTAATTACTATAATATTGGAGCATGCATTTTGATAAGTGATGTGTAAACACGGGTGTTTGTATATCAGTTGTTTTACAGATGGGAAATGTGGCTCATTCAATCACATTTTACAGACAATTATATATATGATCTCTTTTTATAATTTATAATGTTCTCTGCAGTACCTGCTTGTTGTGATATAGTCCTCCAGCTTTTCAATGCGCTTCTGGTTTTCCTCTATCTCTCGAATCTTCTGCTTGATTTTGGCCTGTTTTCCGAAAAGGGATATAAAACAGTTTATATCTTCCCACCATACAATGTAACCTGTGTCTGAAGCACAAACAACAGGGTTTCCATTCATTCCTTGTTTGTACCTCTGTCTCAATCTTCTTCCTCTCCTCCAGATCCAGTCTGTCCTGGTCGGCCTTTTGATCCCTGTTAAACTTCTCCAGCTCTTGTGCCAAGGTAGCTGCCCGCTTACTGGCCTCCTCTTTCAGTCTGTGATACTGCTTCACCTGAGAGAACAATATAAGTGTAAAATGATACACTGAAATATAAAAACATGATTTCATTCATATTTCATGGTGATCATGGGGCTTTGATAGGCTGACCTGGTTCTCTTCCAGTGTTAGATCCTGGCCTTGGCTTTGGGCCTCTTCTTCCATTCGTTCCTCAAACTCTTGTCTTGCCATTTCCACAGAGCCCTGCTCCCGGTCTAGTTCCTCTATGTCTGCCTTACGCTTCTTGTACATCTTCTGGGCATTCTGGAAAGACTTTCGAGCTACCTCCAGTTTCTTGATCTTATGCGCAGTGTTCTCCTTTGCTTTGATGTACTGCGGCCGTTTCTGGTTGAGCTCAGCATCTTTCTCTCTAAGGTGGTAAAACAAGTTTCAGTTTATCAAACTGTGCTTAAGTGACCATGGTTTTAAATACCTTGTCATGACTGTACTGCAACACATTTTTTAAAAAGTCTTAAACCACATTCAAATTTAAAATGTGCTTTTTATTTACAACAAAGAGAAGGATTTTGAAAACAAAAGGAAAGTTATGGTGTAAAATTAATTAATTAACTAATAATATAATATTTTAACAAGTGGTCTCAGAATTTTGGACCCTACTTTATCACTATAGCCAATGAATTATCAGAAGCCCCTGTAGCATAATGAAGCAGTCACATCACTTTATCTCTTTCTCCACATTCTGCTGTTCCCTCATCATTCTTCCAAGCTCCTTCTTCTTTTCCTTGAGCTCTTCCTCCACATGATCCATCTTCTTCCTGTCCTTCTCAATCTCACGGTTGCGTTGGGACAACTCTCGGTTCAGCTTCTCGATCTCTGCTTCATTATGGTAGAGTTTAAAGAGCTGTAACTGCACATGAGCTCTGACAACCTCATCTTTCAATCTCTGGTACCTCTCAGCCTGAAAGCGAAAGTTTAATCATCAATACCAGAGTATTGAATGGTGTTCCTCACTACATGAATATTATCTGCCCTAATAAAGCAAGACTATTACAATTATTTACCTCCTCTTTTTCTTGTTTGGCTTCTTTGCGCTCAGCTGCTATGTTCTTCTTACGGTGATAATTGAACTGTGTGTCTTCTTCTGCTTTCACCATTTCTTTCTTTCTGCGGTCGTACTCCTGGGCCAATTCACCAGAGCGGGAGATCTCCTCGAACAGAGCGGTCCTCTCTTTAGGGTTCTTCATAGCTATGGACTCCACCGCACCCTGAAACAACAAAACAATCACGTAGATACAGACAAAATTTATTACAATGAACCAACTCTGTCCTAAAAGATCTGATCAAGCTTATTGTTGATATTTTCTGAAGCAAAGTTACTGAGACACAGCAGGAGGTAATATGCATTTATACCTGGAACACAAGAAAATTTCTGGCTTTAATAAGGATACCAAGTTTCTCCAGTTCCACACTGTACTCTGAAAGCCCAACCACCTTACTGTTAATTCGGTACTCTGAAGAGGAACCTGAAACACAAAAATAGGTATTTTCACTTTGCACCAACACAAAAGTGGAAAAGTTATTTATAATATGACGGTGGGGGCACTTTTTAAAATTTACCAATGATGACCCGTGTGAATGTACGTTCATCTCCATTGTCTTCGCAGTAGACCATGCTCACAAAGGCACGGTTGGCTGCTGGTTTTCCCACTGGTGCTCCATGGATGAGATCCTTCAGGGTTTTAACCCGCAGGTTACTTGTCTTCTCCGCCAATACAAAACTGATGGCATCCATTAGGTTTGACTTCCCTGCAGAGTAGTGAATATGACATTACTGGTGGCCCATTGACATAAAGTACTAAAAGAGTTGTTTTACTTAAAGGTGTTAGCTATATAAATATAACGTACAATGGGGCTAATGGCCCTCCAGGAAAAACATTTTATTTACTTCCAAAATCCTAAAAAGCAAAAAAACTACCACAATACTTTCCTTAATACCTATTTGTCTCATACACTGCAAATATTCATGATCCATGAGATTGTTACAGGCAATGTCTAAAGTTTGATTTTGAGGTAATTTGATGTACAATGTCATTATAATTTTTTTAAATGTTTCAATTTGCACATTTATGTAGCTAATAAGAATCCCTGAAATTATCACATTTATTTTTAGACAAAATACTTATTTTTTATTTTCAGTTTGTTCAAGATGATTAAATAAAACATAAAAAAAATAATAACATTCCAATCAGTGAAAGGATAGTATTTGGGGTTTGTTATGAAATCTATTTGATTATAGAATTCTTGAGATGTTATGAAATGCCAAATGTGATTGAAATTAACAGAAAATGGTGCACCCTTTTCTGAACTGATCATGATTTGAATAAGCATCTTCATTTTATGCCAAAAAAAAAAGCATCTTGTTGTCTCAAGTGTTTGCATAATTTGACAAATTTTGCATAATAAATACATTATTTTTAACCATAACAACCTTATTATTTCTTTACACACAAATAATGCTACTACATAAATATTCAATAAAAATTCATTATTATATCAATCTTAATACACTTTTTGACCAGAAAAAAAAAACATATTTGTCTTTAGTCCCGTTGTACACTTCGAGCATTTAAATGTCAAAAATAAATAAATAATAAATGTAGAAAAACAAATAGAGCGATCAATCAAGCGATATTGACATAAAATAGAGCGATAGCGACACAATTACAAGTACATGCAACGTACACGGCACACTAAGGGGACGTTCACAACAAACATGTACTTGCGCTAAAATAATCTAGACGCAGCGTAACGCATATAACAAAACGCAGATGTCACGAGCCTTTACCCTGACACGGCGTCTAAAAACGCGGCGCAATGATCTAAGACCTCAATAACAGTTGAAAACAGAGTTCGGTGTGAATGGCCCCTTGCAGTCCTCTGCGCTGCATCAGTACCAATGTAACCGAAATTACGCTTACCAGATCCATTTGGTCCAATTACTGCTGTAAATTTGTGAAACGGTCCGATTATTTGGCGGCCCTTGTAAGATTTGAAATTCTCGATCTCGATCAGTTTTAAATATCCCATGCTGACTGTTATTTATCTCTGAGGAGGTGTGTCAGATTGATGCTCTACACAGAGGCGAGCTTCTGCAGACGTTTTATTGTTTTTGGGTGTCTACAACAGCAAAGCTGGTTTAAAATGAACTGACAACTGGTAATATAATATCTCGTCTTTATAAGTTTGAGCAAAACCGCTGCTTACAACGATAATCTGCTAAATTATTATCTTAAATTGACTGAAAATGCAGTACGTCCAGCTCTGTACACGCCCCCCATTCTAGAGCAGAATAGCACCCATAATAAAAGTCCTAATGCAAAGAGGGTAATTTAGCCTATGTATTTCATTATTCATCATAAAATGAAATGAAACTAGTCGAAATGACAACCCATTTCTACGAAGAGCCGTGTAAAGCCTCTTCTAGACACTAGTGAAACTTAGATATAGATATAAACATGAGTGAAATTCATTCATATGCATTATTGAAAATCTTACAAACACTAGTGAATTTACTTCATTGATATAAGTATTTGTGAAATTCATTCATATGCATTATTGGAAAGATTATTAGTGAAATAAAAATATTCATAAAACTGATTCGGTTGACATACATTACCTACACTAAATTTACACATAGCTGAAATTGTCTTTCAATTATTACTTCATCTCTTCTCATATACACTTATGAAATTGTCTCTCAATCACTACTGAAATCTCTTTCAAACAGACATATGAAAATGTCTTGCATTTCACTAGTGTTTATAAGAATGTTTCCAAGAATATATATGAATGAATTTCACTAACGCTCAAATTAATATAATAATGTCACTAGTATTTATAAGAATATTTCCAATAATGCATATGAATGAATTTCACTCACATTTATATCAATATCATAATTTCACTAGTGTTTATAAGAATCTTTCCAATAATGCATATGAATGAATTTCACTAACATTTCTTTCAAAATATTATAATTTCACTAGTGTATATAAGAATATTTCCAATAATGCATATGAATGCATAATGAATTTCACTAATATTTCTATCAATATCAGAATTTCACTAGTATTTATAAGAATCTTTCCAATAATGCATATGAATGAATTTCACTAACGTTTATATCAATATCATAATTTCACTAGTGTTAATAAGAATCTTTCCAATAATGCATATGAATGAATTTCACTCATGTTTATATTAATACCATAAAGGTACTTTATGTAATATTTTTGACCATAATATGTCATTAGAGAATTAGGAAACATGCTAAGTTGAAATACTGGCTTATCTGATAACAATGCTACAGCCAATACATTCAACTTTTATATTTCCATTCCGGGCTGGAATTTCTGTTTATGTTTTGGCCTGTGTGATCCCGCCCACTGCCCACTCACCAATAGTATTTAGACACAGCCAGGTTGCCAGATTTCAACAAGTTTGCTGGCAAACAACACTGCGTGCTGCAGCCATGGAAGCCAGCAAAGGAAGTGGATCAGAGATAACAGATTCCACCCGACCTAAAAAGCCTTGCCATCTGTCTAAAACCCACCACGACTAGAGGCGTAGTAAAACAAGGATAAATATTTTAGCTTAAAGTCCTGAAATCCTTTAAAACTGATGCTAAGTTGGCTAATTCTGACAAACAGCAACGCTTCAAGTTTGGGGTGGGGCAGACCACTCTCCAATATTTGGAATTTGGACTGCAGTACTCATTTCACACGTTTGTTGTCAATCTTACATATATCTTACATTACTTGTTTTACGCCATTTACTCGGGGAGTAGTGAAATCTACCTGTTGGTTGAAGGATATCCTAAAACGTTAGTGTTTACTATTTGTATAAATATCCATTAGCATTGATAATACATGTCAGTCAAACATCTCTCTCAACGTAGTCATTGAAGGCACACGTGACCGAACGTTACCATGGCAACGCCAAACGACGCTTTAAACACAACAGGAGAGCTAACAACACTGCCGCTCATATTAGCAAGTAAGTTTTATTTTCTCTCTCTTTCTCTGTATATACTATTCCTATTAATAATAATAAAACAATCTATTTATATTTTTAATACAAATAAAAAAAATTGTTGGGACTGTAGGCCTAGTTTTATTTAAGTCTGCAGAACGAAACTTAGTTTAAAACATCCTCGGCAGTGTTTGATTGGTGAGAGGGGGCTGATATATTTAAAGGGAAGGAAATGCTTGTTTTGCATTCACAGAACATGTACAAGGTTGATCTACCAGGGGATGAGTCTGTTCTTAAGGTGATAGAGCGGCGACGGGCCGCAGAGGCGGAGCGCAAGAGCCGCATATTCAACTCCAGAGCTCGGGTGATCGGCCTGGACCTGCCCGTGCTCCACAAACAGTTGGAGGAGAAACGAGAACGACTGGAGATGGAGAAACAACGAGATATGGCTCATGGTAGGAGGCAAAAATCTTGTAGCTTGGAAAAGACCGCTGCGTTTGTCTCTATGTCCCGCAGAAATTATATATCCTATGTTATTCAGATCTTTTACGCTTGTCCCTTGACGAAATGGCAATGCAACAACAAAAAGAGCAGGAAGAGTTTCGAGGAAAGTTGTCTCGGGAATTGATCCAGTATAGAGCGATACATCAACGTGCAGAGGACAGTCTTGATGCAGATATCAATTATGGCCAACAGGGGGCGCAAGATGTCAACATTTCTCTCGCAGATTCTGCACTGGGACCTGCCAGTATGCAAGTGTTTCAGGTAGGCATATATTTTAGTAAATGCAAGAATATCAGGGCAACAGATTACGACTAACAAATGCATCATTAACTGATAACAAAGAAATTACATGGGCATTCACTTTTGTCCTTTGTCAAAGAGTTTATCTTACAATCGTATGCATGTGTAAGATAAAGTGTATATTTTAAGTGTCTGTAACTGGTTAGCATTTCTGTTTATATATATATATATATATATATATAAAAATAAAGAATCTTTTGACCGGTAGTGTATATATAAGTAATTGTTACACTGCAGGAGTTAAAAAGTTTGAATATACACTGGTGGCCAAATGTTTGTTTGTGTAAACTTTTAAACTTCTGCAATGCAAAAAAATACTTAAAATTTTTTGAAGTAGGCCTATAAATATCCCATGTTGTCTTTCAATTAATAGTAAGTCATACAAACTGAAATTATAATAGTTATACAAGAATTAGGACAATAATATTTAAAACAGATTAAGTGTAACATGTCACACTGTGGAATACTGCTGTCACTGTTTGTAATTTCATGTCAGTAACCCAGATATGGTTATATTCTAATCAAATGTTTATCTATTCACAATCAGGGAGAGGGAATAAATGAGAATGAAAGAAAGAGAGCTCAAATGGAGATAACTGAGAGAAATCTGAGAATTCAAAAGATGGAGAGAGAAAAACAAGAGAGGGAACAGAAAAATAGAGGTAAACACAATAATATCCCCATATCTTACGCTGCTTACAGTATCCACCATTTAGTTTTGGGTGTATTTTCACTGTGATGCATAGCACAGAGTTGCAGAGAGGTAGTAGAGGTTCTGAGCATGTCTGTCTTATGATAACATGTGTACTTGCAGAACTTTTGACTAATAGGGAACTGGTGGAAAATGACCTAAGGGGAGTACAGTTAGACGCCCTGGAGGAAGAGTGCAAAAGATCTGCCCGCACTGCACTCAGTCGCTTTCACCAAGCTCAGGTAATGAATTATAAAAAAGAGAGAATGTGTAATCTTGCCATTCATCAGGCACCATAAATCTTACTTATTGAAACTGAAGGTCACGGTAATCTCTGTCCTCCACTTGCAGGCGGAGGAGAGGATGGAACAGGAGAGACAAGAGAAGTTGAAGCGAGAGGGAGAGAAGCTAGCAGAGGTACAGTACATGGTGACCTCTGACCTTCTGACAGAGCGACCCGAAGCTGCAAAGAGACAGGCAGCATGCTCAGCAGGCAGTCCACGAGTCCTGACCGACCGCTGGAAGGGCATGACCCCACAGCAGCTCAATGATATCCACAAACATAGAGAGAGACAGTGCTTTGAAAAAGAGGTTCAGATCCAACACTGACATTTACTCCAAACTTTCCCTTTGAGCATCAATTTGCACATATTATCTATGTGTGTGTTGAAATCTTTGATACTTTAAACAGAGATGGAGAGAGATGGAGAGGCAGAAAGAGCTGACCTGGGATTGCCATCTGATGGAACAGGCCAGGGATCAGGAGAGAGAAGAGAAAAGAGAGAGGGAACTGGAGAGAGAAAGGAGAGCTCAGCTCGACAAATACAATCAACAGTTGGCCAGAGAGCAGCAAGCACAGTAAGTGACAGATTTAGATCTCATTTTCATAAAAAATACATGATAGTACTCAAGCAGAATTCAGACTACTGTCAAAATACTGCTCTTTATTAAAAGTAGCTGTGCAGTGCAGTATGTTTAAGATCACAACACTAAAACAGATTTCCTTTATATGTAATATGTTCTATTACATGTACATTTGTAATATTTAATATATGTAATAATAGACATCTTTGTGTGTCTGTAAATTAAAATGTTGTCAGGCCTTGATGGAATCTGCAGACATTTTTAAAATTTTCTGTGCTAATTTTAGCACTTAATTTTGTGGAATGGATTTAAGCTGCATGAAATGGTGCTGATAGTACCTGATGCTTATAGGTATCTGAAAGCATCATCAAATGTACCAAAATATTTAATAACATTACATAGAACTTTTTTAGAATAACAGACGTTCAAATTCTTTGGAAATATTCTTTATAAAATATGAGATTTCTGTAGGCACAAGTTCCACATGGTCATATTATTTCACAGTTGTTTGCAAAGTCACATTTTTGGGTGTCTAGAAACACAGTATTTTGTGTTTTTTAGCCAACACTACTTGGACAAGCAGCTGTATACAAACCGGCCAACTGTTCAGTACTTCTCCCAGTTCAGCAGGAGCTCTCGCTAAAGTAACATCCCATTTTATCCTCTCATCTAACCATTTTCTTGATAAAGAAATATAGAGAACACAGTATGTATTTCTTTGCAGCTTTTTGCTCACACTGCTCTCTGTAAGGGCAGGGTCAAATAGGTCAAAGGGACAGTTCTGTATTTGGCAAGCCTCCATATGCAATGTTCACATGTCTACCCTGTATGTGCATTCTCCAGAAATGTGTTTGTAGGATTATGTACAGTATGAAACTGTATTTAAGCACTCATTTTCTCTTAAGCATTAGAAGGCACAGTTAACATCTGTGTGTGAACCAATACGATCACATGGGAAATCGGTATGTTAGTTTTAATTTTGTTTTTCATTCAAATGTGTACCCAATGTGCAGAATTCCAGACAAGCATCACAATGTGGCAAATTTGTATGCCCCCAAAAAAAAATCACCCATGCTACAGCTTTGACATCACATCCCTTTTGATCTCTGAAAAGCGAGATACTACATTTGCAAAGATGTAAGTGATAGAATGCTTGTCTTTGTACTGTCACGATAAGGTTTAGGGATTGGAGTGTATTCATGTAATAATACTACTCAGATGTTTCCAATAATTGGACGGACTGTGCCTTTCATGTCACGCCCCTTCAAAGAAGTGACAGATCACTGTTTTTGTCTCAGTACTGTTGGGGTTAGGGTTTGGGTTTGGGTTAAGGGTATATTTTGGAATATTGTGAGTGTTGTGCCTTTCACATCACATCCAAAGTGAAAAGGTGCATCCCAAATCACATACTTTTGCAATATTCTATGCTGTTTTGTAGTGCGAGTGGTGTTTTCACACTGAAAAATGCACCAAGAATTAAGTGTATTACAAGTACTGATATAGTTCTTCAAATGAAATAATAAAGTGTGGAATCAGTGGTCACGATTGTCTGACACAACAACTGTAATTAATGGTTAATATGATAACTACTGAAACTTCTGTGAGGACAGAACCTTGGAAATGTGATTTGAATGCTTCACCATCACCCAGTGTATATTTATCTAATTTGAGATAAAGTATGTGTTTGTATTAGCTAATGCGCTAAAGCTAGCAGCAACACTTCCCGTGCATTGGAAACTTTCGTCGGCTAAAAAACGTGAATGCTACCGTGTGGTAAAACATTTTAGTCTCCCATTTGGGACAACACTACACTTTGGAAAATACACTAGATGTGCATAGTAGCATGTCATTTGAAAGTTCACATACACACAGCTGCAGTCCAGATATTCAGAAAGCATAGACCAATTTTAGCAGATATTTGACCTATCACCAATTTTCCTGTTTGTGAAGATATGAAGACACATAACATATCAGTGTGTTAACTGTGAAAAGAAGAATTGAAGAAGATAAATAAAATAAAACACACATTTTTGGGTCCGAAACTTTGTAGTGGTGTGGTGGTGGCTTAGTGGGCTAAAGTGCTAAACCGTTAAGCAGAAGGTTGTCAGTTCGATCCCCACAGCCACCACCATTGTGTACTTGAGCAAGGGACTTAACTCCAGTTTGCTCCAGGGGGATTGTCCCTGTAATAATGGCTCTGTAATCGCTTTGGATAAAAGTGTCTGCCAAATGCATAAATGTAAATGTATCCTGCTATCTTCTCTTATCCTAAACCACGACAACCAGGAAAATTCCAAAATCTGATAGAAATAAAGTTGGTCTAGATTTCAGAGCACTAATGTTTTTCATTCATAAGTTGGACTTGTAGAAGAAAATTGTTGCTGTTACTTCTACAGTACATTTCTGAGGCAAGTACATTTGTTATAAATGTCATATGGTGATGAATTTTCACACAAAATGACAACTGTTTGTTGCTGATGAACATGATTCCATTGATTTTATTCAATAAGTATGTACTGACACTGGCTATTCGGTGATGCAGATACAATAGCATAATCCAGTTAATAGCTAGTTAATTTAGCCCACCATCACAAACCCCTTCAGTCCATTCACTGCTGTAGTACACACAAACACCGCAGGGGGGTGTGGCCAGCCAACGACAGTCCCACAGACTCACTCAATCCTAAACATCTGGTCCTTCATTTATTGTCACATCATATGCAGTAACAAACAGAACATACAAGAGGAAAAGACTTATTAGAGGTCAAGCTTATATTTGCATTAAGCCTACAGTAGATGAAGCCAGTTTAAGATGCATTTTAAATGGACTATGAGCTCCAATGCATACATTTGACAAATAACAAATATGGCAATGATTGTTCACTAATTAAGCCTTAAAGTCAACATGAAATGTCATTTGCAACCCATTTTATTTCCATTATGTGTCATTTCCAAATGAAAGGGAGATTTGATTGGATAGTGAAAAAAAAACAGTTAAGGGGAGGGGTTGAAAAATAAAAAGCTTTGGTGACATCAGCCAAAAAGGAAAGTCAGAACAATTTATTACATTTTGATTAAAGATTGCGTAGACCGTTTTATTCTTTAAAATAACATGCACCAATGAATAGTTCACAATGAGATCAAGAATGTGTATTTAGAAAGTAATTAGGGTCTATATATATTTAATATTGACTTTAAGCGGCACCCTCAATTCTCTTGCAGTAGTAGAGGGCAGTATAGTGGATATCTGAAAGTGAATTCATCTCCATTCTCAATACACAGTCAAGACACTGACAAAATACACAAGTCTAGCAGCAGTTCAGTTGAATATTGAATTGAATATAATTTGCATCACTGCCCCCCTCCTGTAAGAAAATAGATCTCTAACGGACTTTTGTCCTGAGTGTTTCTATATAGCTTTTGTGGAGGAAGCGAACACAGATAAGAATAAAAACAGAGCAGTCTGGCCACCACAGCTGTCCCAAAGGACTGGGAGTAACTGCAAGACAGTGGTCTCTTAGATCTGATTCAGTGCATATTGCACCCTGGGAGTGTATGTGTGTGCAGGGTACAAATACAACGACTGCATCCTTTCTTTTGCCCCACCACTGCAGTGATATACTTGAATCAGATACACACAATACTGCCATTCTTCCACACTCAGGAAACTATCAGTATGATCTTGTTTTGTCAGTTACTTCAATTAGATGAAAGTTATGGTGCTTTGTTGTCTTTTTTATCCAATCTGTTTTTACAATTGTATTTTTTTAATCAGAACCTGCAACATTTAGTTATCAAAGGACATTTTCTTTGTTTCTGAAAACTATGCACAGCACTACTTATCTACTCATATCACAACTAACAAGTTACTCTAATGTTTAAAAAAAGTTACAAAAATGAAACGAATGAACGATTACAAAACCTAAAATATAAGACAGTTTCAAACGTCATCGACAATCTTTTGGGTTATATTTACATTCATCTGAAAATTAAAGGTTTAGTTTACCCAAAAAAGACATTCTGTCATAACTTATTCACCCTTTCATGAAACAAGTTCAATTTTGTTATTTTTTTCCATACAATAAATGTGATTTCCAAAAGAAAAGAAAAAAACAAGTCTTACAGGTTAGGAATGAGTATGTGGACGATGAAATGATTTTCATTTTTGGGTCAACTACCCCCTTAGGACATTTTTTCCCCTGTGCCCCTCTTTGCCATAGATTCTTTCAGTGCTATATTCTGCTATATTTGTATATCAAACAAGAAATCATTGTAACCAAAAGGCAAAAAGGAACAAATGCTATTTGGTATACTGGTATGGAATCATATTTCCCATCCAAACAAAGCATACATTCTCTGTGTAGTAAGACACAAGCCAGAACATACATGATTGCATTTTACATAACCAAACTAAACTATATACGTCTCTGAGTGTATTGTTCTCTCTTACAACCCTATCTACCTCATGACTACCTCACAACTTACTACGCACCTTACGCGTGTATTCTTATGGCTTTACACTAACAGGACTGCAAGAGAGTTACTGTCAATACAGACTAATACACTTAATAATTTTTTTTTAAAATAAACAAAAACAGACAAATGTGTGGTGGTGGAAAATGCTTAAAAAGGCATATTTCACTCGAAAATGAAAATTCTGTCATCATTTAGTCATCCTCATGTCGTTTCAAAGCAGCTTGACTCTCTGTCATCCGTGGTACACAAAATAAGCTAGACAGAATGTTTGCCTCAGTCACTATTCACTTTCATTACATATTTTATCCATACAAAGTAAGTGAATGGTGACTGAGACTGTCAGTCCCTAGCATTCTGCCTAATATCGTCCTATATGGAAAAAAGAGAAATTCAAAAGAGGTTTGGAACAACATAAGGTGAGTAAATGATTAGCATTTTTGGGTGAATTATCCCTGGTGGTGGGAACATTTCTGGTTGAGTATGTTTTTGTAGGCAGGCACTGGAACCAATGGAGAGATGAGAGAAGATATATTATAATACTGTATTTGGCTAAATTGATAGATGCTTTTATGTACAGCTTGCTATAAACGATCTTATGTCGTAGAATCATTGCATCTCATATATTTACACTATGGAAATCTTTTATTTTAACTGAGGGCATGTGGATATGTATATGTTAATGAATCACAAATATATTACAATGAATTATGAGTAGATGACAAAGCACGACATTAAACATTTTCTTGAGTAAAAAAATTAATTAAAAATAAATTAAAAAAATGCCACAAACAAGTCTTCAAACAATAATGATGCCTTCTTTAGAAACAAAAATGGTAGAAAAGGACAAAACACAATTAGTTGATAAAATTTTGCAATCAATATCCAGCTTGAGCTGTCAATATGCTTGCACAGTGCACTTACTCGTGATTTTAAGGCCCTCAGTCCCTCGCTCTACCTGTTCTCCTTCCACAACACTTGTTATAGGATTACAGATGAATCCAACTCCATATTTGATTCAGCATCCACCATAAGAGCTCGGCATCTGCATTATTTGTATCTGAATTATCAAATAATTATTTTCTGTAAGTTACATGGGATGTTCTTGTGTATAACTGTAAACGACAATATCGCAATCACAAAATGAGAGATAATATCTGTAAACAATGAGCATGGCAGTCCTTATACGTTTGATGTCGGATGTCGAATGTTTCCTTCTGGCTGTGTTAAAAGTGTTGTGTTGGTCCAATTATGTCTGAAGTAAGTCCTGGCAATGGTTCTGCTATATTTCTTGGCATCTGTTTGGTTTGTAAGTGTCAATATTGTGGACTGTTGATAATTTGGTCAGTCATGAAGGGTTGCAACAAGTGGGCACGTGTGTGAATCCACATTTGGTCTCAGGCATGCTCAGCTCTAATCAAGGAGGGCAGCAGAGTTGGGCAGGCCTTGGTGGGAGATGGTTGTGGCAGGATTTAGAGGGGAGCTTTCCTGAGTCTCAGGGTCAGGAGCATCTCGAACTCCACTGCTCTGACTGGCCAGTGACTCGTCCATGATCACCTCAGTCTGCACGCTGTTGCTGTTGGGGTAGTCGTCTAGTGCATCGTCGGTGCACAGCTTACTGTCTTCACACAGAGATGGCTGACTCGCCGTCCGCTTTTCCTCATTGTCACTTCTCATCAACATCGAGTGAGAAAGGGAGTGAAAAACTGATAAATTTACAAACAGAAACCAAGTGCAGAGGCAAAAAGTAGGGGAGAGCAGAGGCAATTGGAACAGGGCCATCATGGGCGTCACTTTGTTTTAAAAAGTGGTGGGGACAGCATATTGTTGACATCAAAATTATGAATACGAGTTTGATTATGTGAAGAATAAAGCCTATGGGGGCAATTGTAATGCATTACATTTTAAATCTTAAACAAGTGCTGAAACTTTTTCAGCACATTCTCGGTAGAGTCTGCTCTGGAATACATAAGGGGCTTTTCCACTGCACGGTACAATTCAACTCAACTCTGCTCGCTTTTTGGGGGTTTTCCACTGTGGATAGGACCTGGTACCGGATACTTTTTTAGAACTTTTTTTTAGAACCACCTTGGCCGAGGTTCCAAGCGAGCAGAGCTAAATGTGATGTCAAAATCCTGTAGATCACTGATTGGTCAAGGAGAATCATCACTACCAGCGTTACTGGATTTCCGACACACGACATCAACCTGCTAGTTTTAAAGTTAGCAACAGTGATAACAGTATAATTTGTTCATGTGACTTTCGAATTGTGAAAAAAGAAATGGCGAGGTGCTCTCAGTAAGTGTCTCAACTGTTGGCTGCACACGGCGAAAAGTAAAAAAAAAAAAATTACTTAAAAGTGACTACAGAGCCATCAAGGAAAAGTGTAAGTGGTTCGACCAAATGGACGCTATCTAGAGTAGAGGCAGCGCAACTATGATGATCAGTCTATAATCCCACCCACGTTGAGGTGGCACTAAACTGCAATGGAAATGCAAGCTCAGAAAAGTAAAGCGAGTAGAGTTGAGGCGAGTCGAGCCGTAACGTAACGTGCAGCGAAAAATGCCAAAAGACAAATTAATGCCAACTAAAGCCTTTACCAGCCAGACAGCAAAGGACACTGCATTTTCATGCACCCCAGCTGCCAATTCGGGATGGTCTTTAAAGACACTTAATCATTAGTTTTAAATATTAGTTAAATATAACAAAAATCTACTCAGTTTCCTCAGTTACTTCCTCAGTTTCCTTAGTTAGTTAATTAATGTAAAGCTGCTATGAAACCTGTATTGCGAAAAGTGCTTTAGTAATAAAATTGACTTGACTATTACTTTAACATATTCTCTTAATTGAGATACAGTTGGTTAGGTGTTAGGGGCCATTCAGACAGAAGGCGTTCCCACAGACAGAATGCGTTCTTGTTTTAAATAAAGCTAGATGTAGTGCAATGAATGCTCAACATGCACTTTTTTTCCAAAAGTTTAAGCTTTTTTAACTTGACGTGGCATCTTAAAGGTGCACTCAATCTTTTTTCCCCATTAAAAAAGTTTTACTCCTAAAGAAATTAATTGTAATTTTGAAACAGATGTATAAAATGCACATGAGATGAGGACTCTTTTCAGTAACCTTATAAAAGCTGTTTTACTCTACATGGGGAGGGGCACCCTCATGGGGGCTGCCATTTTAGAATCATATGACCAGCTGAATGCTACTTGCTCAATCTCAGTAACCATCTTTGTTATTGTATACTTTCACTCTTGGATTAAATTAATCATGGCTGATTATGAATAGTGAATTTTCAAAATGCATCTGTAACTGATACTATTGATTTTGAATGATTTTGAACAGTCAAAGGCATCTGTCTAGTGCCTTATTGTGTCCTCCACTTTTCAAATTGTTCCTATGCCCCTGTATTCTGTGCATAAAAGGAAAAGTAATAAGAAAGCCATGCATGCAAAAGAACACCAAGACACTGCAAAGCATACCTCTCCAGCGATCTGCAAAGCATTGGGAAGAGCATTTAGGAAAGAGAGGAAGAACATAAGAAACAGGGAAATGAAACAGTATAATTTGTTTTAAGTGCCTATGAATAACACACTTTAGAAACGCACCTGTACTCCCCAAAAGCCTCGTTATTCATTGGCCGCGCTTCGGAATCTATCTGGCCTTCTTCTTTGTCTTTAACTGCAACAGAGGAATATGTGATATGGTACTAAAACATCAATACCTGCTGTTTTTGTGCATTTGATAGTTTGTTTCTTACTGTGAGTTAACTAATCACTAAGTAAATGCACTGAGGGAGGTTAAGTACTGTACATTGAAAGATTAAACTACTGTACACTATGTGAGTAATTATCTCTGTACAAAAGTGTGTGGACACACAAGAGTCTTGTTTGTGTCGAAACATTAACCACATGATTACTTATTCAGAAGTATATTTCTTGGAACAAAACTTTAATGTGTGAGCCTTTTTTCTTATTTTTGATGTTATTGTTTTGAACTCAGCACCTTAAAAACATTGCTTTGGTGTGCATGTGCTTTTATAGACAATTTGAAGGGGGTGTCCATATATTTTCAGCTGTGTAGTGTATGCATGTTTATTCTGCTGTGAGTTTATTTTACCAGAGTATTTGCCACCTTTGCTCCGTTTTACAAAACAGAGAATGAGCAGTAACAGTAGCAACAGCACTAGTGCGCTGATAAGTCCAATGAACCAGCCCTCGGTGACAAAAGCACCCTGCACCTCCATGACTCCTATTGAAATTAGGGAAAAGAAATCCTGTATGAATTACATGATAATAAAATACTCTGTTTGATAACTATGTTACAACAAAACATTCTCTCCTGTCCATTATCTAGTCCATCCTGATGTACAAGCTTAAAGACCCCATGAAATTGCTTGACGTTGTGCAATGTGCAGTGCAAAATGAGTCATCAATATTTTTGGTCTGTTTTTCCGGAAGAGAAATACTGTTGCATTTTACATGCATACAGTACATGCTTAAAATAAATTGCAACCACACATGGAGTAAAAGCCACAAAATGATGATTTCATGGGGCCTTCAAAAAGAACCTTCAAGTGGTCTGCATGGAAATAGGACATCAGCACAATTTATTGAGTAAGAGAATCAATTTAAGAGAATTTAGGGAGGCTAGTTACTTGCTCCCGCTGTCTCAATCTCAGTTTCCCAGAAAGTTTTGTTGCTGAAGTCAAAGTACAGGCGGTACTGGGATCCGGGCTGGAGCCCCTGCAATATGTGGAATGACTGAGAGGTGTTCACTCTTTCAGAACGCTTCCATTTACCCCTGCCTGTATAGAACACAGCACATATAAGATAGTTGAATGAAAAAACGTTTTTATTCTCTTTATGTTCCTAAAAATCTCCATCAGGCCCAGTACCTTAATTAAGTCCCTTAATGTAAAATTAATAAGAGATTCATGTTAAATAAGTATGTCTAAGAGGTTAAATTTTGGGGAACTGGGGGACTCTCATTCATACCTATTGGGCAATTTAGAGTCTCCAATTCACTTAACCTGCATGTTTTTGGACTTGGGGAAGTCGTGGGGGAAACCGGAGTACCTGAAGGAAACCCATGTGAACACGGGGAGACCATGCAAACTTCACACAGAAAGGCCCAGTTGAGCCGGGACTCGAACCCAGGACCTTCTTGCTGTGAGGCAACAGTGGTAACCACTGATCCACCGTGGAATGTATAATTTATGTGGCTCTTACTGCAATAAATGGAATTGCAAAAGTAATGAATATTTCTGAATAGGTTATGCCAAACACCCGCCCCATCTGCCATAATGTGTTCAAACAGTAGTCCAACCCCCAACTCAAGCCAATGGTTGAGCCAGAAGTTGACATTTCAAACTACACAGTGCTCATTCAAAGAGAGCATTGTTTTGAAAGCACACAATGTTCACAAGTTCACATGGGATTCCAACCCATGAATGACTTTACTTACAGTTGTCTCTGCACATTGAACTGGGATAGGAAGAAGTGTGTAAGAACAAAATATACACTTCACCTTTAAGAATGGACCAACAACATAGAGGCTACAAGAAGGGCCAAAGTAAATTCATATTGGGATAAGGGAATTCTAACAAGCTGAATGGGCTCACCAGAAAGACAGGTTCTTCCACACAATTAGGTGTACACCCTCATGGGGATTGTGGCTAAGAGAAAAATGATGTCCAAATTATTGACAACATATCCCACTCAATCCATGCCATGCTTTTGGAGCATGTTCGGCAGCTGGATGATCTGACTTTGAGGTAACAGAAAGTGCTACTAAAAGGTGATTTGTGCCTACTGCAATAACACTATATCTCATCCTCTATGTGCATGAGCAGAGTTGTGATTCATGTTTATTGAAAAGGGCATGAATGTTCTATCTGGTTTTTAAACCATAACCATTTTTTCTCTCTACCTACTTACTGTTAATACCTACCTACCTACCAACCAACCAACTTAATAACTAATTGTAACCAACTAACTAGAAATATTGATCAATATTTTTTTTATCAGATATTTACACTTTTCCACTTAATCTATTATTGGTTCTTTAATATCGGGTTTACCGATAAAATTGTACACAAAATAATTTTAAATATTAAGTGAGGGGCTTTGAACAAGTGTATTCTGCAACTAAAACTCGTTCAATTAGTACATTAACTACAATTGTTTTGTAGACTGTGTGCAATTGTTTTTGTAAAGCAGTTCACCAGAGGTTGGTGATAAATGATTAATGTGAATTAGTGTGTCTAAAAGCAGAAATAAAACAAGAGTTAAAAATTGGTTATGCTAAACAGTCATCAAGCACTTATAATAATCAGTAACCTATCTGTCACTAAAAACCAATACCGTCGATCTCTAAAAAATAACCAACTAACTAGTTTGTTAGTACACCTTAGCAACTGCATAGCCAACCAACTAGTTAAATAACCAACCAACCAACCAGTTAGTTAATACATCCAAGCAAATAGGATGTATCAACAAACCAGCTAACTAACTAGTTAGTCAGTGCACTCTAGCATCTGCATAGCAAACCAACCAACTAGTTAAACAACTAACTAATTAGTTGGTATACCATAACAGCTGCATAGTTAACTAACCAACCAACCATCCAATGAATTAACCAACCAACCATTTAGTTAGTACAGCCTAGCAACTGCATAGCTAACTAACCAACCAACCAACTAAATAACCAACAAACCAACTAACTAGTTAGTTAATACACCCTAGCATCTAACTAACTAGTTACTTAGTGCACTCTAGCATCTGTAGTTAACCAACCAACAAGTTAACCAACTAACTCATTATTTAATACACCTCAGCAACTGCATTGTTATTAACCAACCATCCAATGAATGAACCAGCCAAACAATGAACCAACCAGCTATTTAGTTAGTACACCCTAGCAACTGTATAGCTAACTAACTAACCAACCAATCAATTAATTAACTAATTAACCAACCAACCAATTAGTTAATACACCCTAGCAACTAACTTACTAACTAACTAACTTCTAGAATAGTGTTAGTTCCTGTTTTGTTTGGAATGCAATTTATTGGACAAGTTTGTTTTCAGTCATTTCAATCAAATTTTGTCTATACATTAACTTACCATCTTTTCTCAGGTAATGAATAAGGAAACCCACGCTTCTTTGTCTCTCTTTGGACACCCAAGTCAGATTGACTGATGTCTCTCCAATCGATAGGCTAATGTTGGAGGGAGGACCTATACACACAGAGAGACGGATAGAGACAGAAAGTCAGATTTAGGGGCCCTTAAATCTGTGCCTTTGTTTCATTATAAGACACATCAGCTTCATATAAGCATGGGACAAAATCTGTCTAACTTATCTGGACTAATCAAAATCAATTGCTTTATCATGACTTGGGTCTGAAAACATATCATAACAAAATATATAATATTGATAATATATTTAAAACCAGTGTGCATCTAGATACAACTCTATTATGCCCAGATCAATAATGTAGTGATTATTAAGTGTTGGACCTCCATCCAGTGTAGTGGCTCCCTCTCTAATGATTGGCAGGCCTTCCCCAGCAGCAGTGCGCCCTCGTATGTAGAAGCGGTAACGACTGTGAGGGTCAAGCTTTGTTAAGGTGAAGTGAGATGCACTGTGGCCACTAATAATTTCTACCTGCATAGGACCGTCTTCATTGTCAACTGCAGAGAAAAATACTGTTAGTTGTTTTTCCTTATAATGTCTACAAATGATTTGAGGTATATTTCATGTAGCACAAACAGTACAGGAAGAGTTACAAGCCAAAGTTTAATACTTATGTTTAGGGGTTAGTTTAAATCCCTAACCCCAAGTATGAGCAATAGTAATAGTGATTCTTGCCTCCTGATAAGAATGAATCAGTGGACGTGTTGACATACCTTGTTGATACTGTAATGAGTATCCAATCAGGACTCCATTTGGCTGGGTGGGTGGAGTCCAGTGCAGTGTAATTTCGGTTTCTGAGGGGCTATCCAGCATCAGAGATGATGGAGGACCAGGTACTGAAACAATGGAAGACACTCTTTACTAACACTCTTTTAATTTACCTGCCCCTTTCTATGTTTTATTTTTTCCCACACTTTCTGTCTTACCTCCCTCCGGTGTGTGGAAAGTGAGGGGTTCAGACTGGGGTCCATCTCCTTTATTGTTGAAGACACTGACAGCAAGTGCATAATGGGAGTAGGGCTGTAGATCTCCTAGAACTTTCCTCTCCTCCGAACTGCCCGTGGTCACAACCGAGACATTGGATGGCTTCCCCTCCCTGACACGCTCCCGTCTGAGGTGTCTGCTTTCAGGTCCATAGTGCATCAGATAAATCTGTAGGCAATTGAAGAAATATTCAAATTCTCTGAAATTTTCAAAAATATCTTCAATAAATGATAGAAATTTGTTCAGTTTCATAATCAAACTTTATCTGAGGAAGGAGATTTGAGTGTCAAATACTACTGTCCAAATACCACTGTTGATATGCCATTTATATCCATTTCTATTAATTCATTTGGCAGAGGCTTTTATTCAAAGCGACTTTGGGGCCGTTCAAACAGAGTGCATTTTTGCATCCGTCTGTAAATGTTCTAGACAGTTTTACTCTAACATGCCACCTCGCCATTCGTTCAGCTTCTCACACATTTTGTTTAGATGCCATGTCAACTTGTATATTCGTTTCACTGCGTCTAGCTTTTTTTTAGCACAAGAACGAGTTTGGTCTGCATGGACCCTAACAATGCATTTAAGGTTAGAGTTGTACATGAGGCACAGCCTGTTACCTTGTAACCCTGTAGATGACCCCTCACTGTCTCTCTGTTCACAGCTGCCCACGTCACTTTAATGGCAGTGCTGTTGATCAGGGCTACTCCAACATCTAGTGGGGCTTCAAGAGGGTCTGTCAAAGAGAAAGACCACTAGTAATGTTTGTCTCATGTTTTACATAAAACTAGAATCAGTGACCATGTTTATAGCACATATTTTTGATTAAAGATAACATTCTGGTTAAGCCTTTAAAAAATGCACACAAAACCAGCCTGTTTGAGTGTTAGTAGAAAATAAAAAAACAATCTTAAAAGTATTCTCTCTCAAGTAAACATAGTCAATGTTTTCTTTTTTTGAAATTTAAAATATAGCCTTACAGGCAGGTGTCAGGAAAAGGTGTACGAATAAAACTCACAGTCCTCTCCAGAGTATCCAATGGTGGACTTGGGATCTGGACCATCTCCAATCTCATTGATAGCTTGAACTTTTAAGTCAAAGGCAGTGAAGTTGCCCACATCTGTGACGATGAAGGGTGGAGAGGTTGTGTAGTTGGTGTGCCAGGAAGGACCACTGCCCAAAACCTTTCTCCACATTACTTTATAGTGAAAATCAGGGCCATTGAAACTACGCCTGTCCATCTCCTGCAAGAACACAGATTCAGTCTTGAGCTAAAATGCATTTTTCATTGAGCTTTGCACCATAAAGTTACAAAAGTGGACAATGGAGCTGCCTGTGCATTTATGGGACTTGCTTACTATATGTGTGTGGTCTATTCTGGTCAATATATTACAAACATATTAAATGCTAAATAGTGCACTGTACCTTCCATGTGATGACAAGGGTGTCTGGGTCGATGGAATCACTGCGCACTCCTTCTGGGTTGCTGTCTGGAGCTGTAGACGACAAATCATTGTTTAGTGGGGAAACATTCTAGCAGGCAATATAATCCTGTCACTTCACATCAGCCATATACTCAGGCTAAACACAAACACATAAACAAAACTGTCATACAAGAATTCCAGGCATAAAACAAATGCATCACAATGTGTCTATACACTTGTTTGTCAGTTTTAGGCAATGTAAACATACACATTCACAATAGCAATAGGGTGAGATTTGCAAACTTCAATAATACTTACGAGCTGCTGGTGTGGAATAGGGCTCTGTGTGCATGCTTGGGTCACTCTTGCCGATGTCATTGATGCCGATGACCCGGAAACGGTAAGAAATGAAGGGCTTCAGGGGAAGGGTAGCTCTGCGATTTCTGCCCGACACACGGGCTAGTTCTTCCCATTCCTGTCTTTCAGATCCTGTCTCTTCAAACTCAATCAAATACTCTAGATACATAAACGCATACATACAAAAGTTTACCACATGCTGTTTTTTTTGCTCGTTTGACATTTAAAGAAGCAAACATCAATAATCAACTGCATTTTAAATCATAAACATGTATTAAATATTGACAAATTGGGACTTTCTACACTTACTGTACAAATCCATGTGTTTCTGTATACAGTAGATGATACATAAGCAGGTCAAAATGATATACCTAGCACAGGGCTGTTGTGATCATCTCCAGGTGTCCAGCTGAGAGCCACACTGCGTTCTTTAGGTTCGGTCATCAGGACTTGGGTTGGAGGATCTGGTCGGTCTGGTGAAAGTAGGAGAAAAAAAAATGGTAAGATGCCAGGTAAAAGAAAGTATATATGGTTTTAAATGTCATTCCTTAAATCTGCCCACAGCACAACAAATCTTAACCGTTTACCCCTTCTATAGGTCACAATTAACGTAAGGCATGTAGAGCACACCACAACATGCTTAATTTTTGGAAATGGCCAGCTTCAGAAATTCTCAAACAAACCAAAATCTGGCTGCTTTTATTTCAAGAACTCTTTTAGTCCTATATTCTCATTTCACAAGGTTGTTGCTAGTTGATAGGTCTCAATTTATTATTACAAAAGCAAAATAAACCATGCTAACAATAAACCAAGAATAACTTGCTTAACTGCACAAAACTTCAATTTTTACATCAAAATTGTTTTTCCAATAAGTTTTCCCCCCACTAATTTTGATGTCTACCTTTCTGAAAATTGCAAATCTTAAGAAATCTTCCCAATTGTATTTTGTCTTGTTCTATTGACAGATCTTTCCACAAAATGTATCAATTCAATTTGTATTTTCTAACAGCCATTTTTGCAGTGCATACAAATCCTGACTGGCAGATGGTTTAAATATGGCCATGTCATAGGTAACTGAAATTTGTTTCACAGATTATAAAATGTCCTACCAACTATAGTGATGGATCCACTTGCTTCAGCCATATCCAGCATTGTGATGACCTCACAGGTATATATCCCTTCATCCTCTTCCTCGACATCAGGTATTATGAGGGTGGATTCATCTAGCATGTATCTAAGACATTTATGGTAATACTTACTTTTCATGAGCTCATTTATACATAGCAGCCACGTTATGAGTAAAAGAAAGTTGTAAAAGCGTACCTGTCTGAATCAGAGGACTCTGAGAGCTTTTGTCTATTCTTCCTCCACTGGACTTGAGGGGCATCCTGTCTGGAGTCCACCTGGTACTCACAGGTGAGGGTGGCTGGTTTACCCCGCTGGATTCGCAGAGCCAATGGAGGTTTCACAATGACTGTTTTGTCTGAGAGACAATGGAATTGTGTGTTTGTAAAAACCCTATAGTTTACATTTTTTGAGTTACAGTATTCTTATAACTCAATTGCAATAGAACTGCCATTAAAAGCGGTATTGTTCTATTGGAAGGTTTATAATGATTCAAAATCACTACAGTGCTAGTAGCTGTATGAAACAGTTAGAGGATATCAGAGTAGCTACAATAAAAACAATAACCAAAGAATTGTTAGAATGGACAAAAATGATTCTAACTGCCTGAAATTAAATTAATTCTGAATCAATTATGCATATGAATGCGTATGAAACTTACTGAGTACATCAAGCTCAGCTGTGATGGTGATTTTGCTATTGCTGACAGTGCAAGTATACTGGCCACTGTCATTAAGAGAGGCATTACTGATTTGTAGAGAACCATCAGATAGTTGACTCATCCTAGGGTTGGCTATAAGAGCACCCCAGGACTCCCTGTGAAAAGTACAATCAAAATACAAAATGAAATAAAAACTAGTCAAAGTTTAAGAACTATTATAATCCTGAAACACAATATTCATGTAAGCTTGTTCATATGAGAGCAACATGCAATTTTTTAAGAATACCAATATTTAGAATGACGCTATCAATGACTACGGTGAGTGAATTTGCCCATGTGTCATTATGCACTCCCCAGAAAGCCCCCCACTAATACTCAGGACAGCTGGCTGGATCAGTTCTGGCATGTGCGGAAGGAACACCCCACAGGATCGAGTCTGTCTCACCATGTGACATTAGGCAGAGGAGAGCCAAAGGTCTCACAAGCCAACTCGATCGCCTGTCCTTCTGCCACTGAATACATGAGGCCATCCTCTGTCAGAATCTTAGGGGGTAGTTCTAGAGAAACAAGAAATCTACTATTATTTACTTTCCAACATTCAAAAAAAAAAGTAGATTTGATTATTTTCTTAAGAAAATCTGAGTGGTGTTTCCCATACAACATTCACTATGCTAGGGTGTTGTGGGTGGTTGCCAGGGCGAAATGTGGTTGCTAAATTGTTCTATGTGGTTGTTAGCATGCTGATACTTTGTTGCTAGGGAGATCTAAGTGGCTGCTAGGGCATTGCTAGGTTGCTGCTTACTGCCCCAAGTCATAAGAATCCACTGCAAAGTTTCTACAGGTGCGTTCAACTCACTTCCTTGCCCACAGTGACGTTAATCACTATATCATAAACACAAATTCGGGCACATAAAATGGTGTTCATTCCCTGAACATTTGGACATTTATGACTCAATTTACTGCAACAAGCTTATATCCATCAACAACATGGCTGTATAAATGACACTGATGTGCATTTTTTATAAAAAATTATATTAAAAAAACACTTTACATTTTTTAAATATTGTTTCCCTTTCATGCACATTATGGATAAAAGTTCATACAAACATCTCTTTTAAAGAGAAAATAAAGCTTTGATTTTATCATTTTATTCTTGTGCTCACCTTCTCATGACTTGAAAGATTTTAGAAAACATGGTGACGTTTCAGGTAAGGGAACATAGTGAGTAATAATGCTGCCTGGGATTTATGTGCAATCTGGGAATTTTTAGGGAGAAAATATTTCAGTACACTGGAATGATTTTGTGATTGAGATAGTCCTAGAAATGGCTGACTCCCTGGTCAGTCCCCTGACTACTGAACTAGGGAGCTGATTGAGACACACCCTGTGATGTAGTCTGTAAGTATGGCTTGGATCCCTGCTTCAGTATAATTCATGGGACATTTTCTACCTGTTTTATCATCTGCCAGACAAAAATCGTCAATGTAAAATCAGATCGCTTAGGAAACGAATAGCACAACTCTCCTCAACAAGCCACATGATTTGAGGTATCATTCAACTCATAGCACAAATGGTGCAGGACAAACCATACATACCATAGTTACATTTTTAGGGTCAGGGATTTTGTCTTAGAAAGCACCACCAAAAACAGCTGTTAACCAATTTGGCCAAAATTCTCTCACCTATAACATAGACGTAGGCATTGATGAGGACTGTTCCATGCTTATTAGCAGCTTTGCACTGATACACTGCTGTGTCGCTGATTTTTACATTCTTCAGAGTGAGTATGCCATGTTTTACACTGCGTCTGGGGTCTGGGTCAATATCTGCACAAACACACCACAGTAAGTCAATGCATGACAATACACTAATGTCTCTCAAATCACAAATGCACAGATAAAGACTGTTCAACATCGAAAAGAGACAGAAATAAACAAGCAAATTGTTCCAGAAACATGGAATGTGTTACCAGTAAGAAGATTGCCATTGATGCTCCAGGTGACCACAGCGCTGGGAATGCCGTCAGCCTTACATTCCAGTTTGACTGTATCTCCTGGTACATACAGCTGGCTCTTTGGTTCTTTAGTCCAGTATGGGGCAGCTAGACCAACACAAAACATACTCATGACAGGTCTCTTCAAACAGTTATACAAGCTTCTAAACTGAGCATGGTAGCCTATGTGTAGCCAATTATAAGCTTTTATTATACAATTCTCGGAAATACTTGATTCTGATTGGTCAATTGCATAATTCAGTTGTCAAATGTTTTGAATAATATCTGCTAAAGTGTACATTATAAGTGTTTATTACACGGCTCTCTGGAATACTGTATTTTGATTGGTCAATGGCGCCATCCAGTGGTCAGATATTGCTCTGTAACAACCGCACATCCATGGATTAAATCGTATCAGACCACTCATCCAGGTTCTGCGAGCCTTCTCTCCTGCTTCTTGGATCACTGTGCGATCTCTACAAGTAGGCTAATAATTTCAACTCAAATCAATGTTTCATCTGCATTTATTTATTTGTTTGGCAAGTAGTCTTGTAATAGGCTGAATAATGAAGAGTCAGATGGTCTTTTTCATAAAATTAACACCAACAGAACTCCGATGCAAACCAGGGGTTGATTTCAGCTGTTCAGCGATTTCTTTCTCAAATTGCAAAATTTCAATGCATTGATGAGGACTGTTCCATGCTTATTAGCAGCTTTGAACTGATACACTGCTGTGTTGCTGATTTCTACATGATACTACAAAATAAATGCCTTCAAGATGATATGCTGTTGGGGTATATTTAGCAGGTAGACTGAACTTAATCCCTTCCTTTTTTAGCCAACACGCAATTATACACCAATCATACACAGCTAAAAGCCCTCAGAGAGAAAACTTGGGCTGTTGCGAGTTATTCTAAAACTCAGTGGGTAGCTTTTGTCAGCAAAGTTAAATTTTTCTGAGCTATTCTGAGTCATCCTCCCACAGTTGCCCTCAAATTCACACCCCACATCCAAAACTTCAGAGGAACTGATCTGGCAATGGGAAGCCATACCTTCTACAGTGATGCTGTAGGTGTGAGTGGTCATGCCCTGAAGGTTGGTGGCAGAACATTGATACTCGCCACTGTCAGACTCAGAGATATTCTTGAAGCGTAGCACTCTGTCATAACTGTCTTTGAAAGTGCGAGACTCAGACAGGACTCCATCTATCCTGATCCAATTGATTTTGGGAGAGGGCCTGAGGAGATATCATGAAATGAAAACAAATTAAGTTATGAAATATCACATAGAAGTCAGATGACCAATTAGTTTATGTTTTCAACATTCAGCAAAATAAGCTTTTTTTTTATCATAATTGACAAGTTAAATTTAACAAATGCTTATAGGTCAGTAATTTTTTTTTATAAATTGATTGCTTTATTAATATTACTTTTTCCTTTCTACCATGAGAACACTTAAGTAAAACTCCTGGTAAAACTTTGCGCCCCCATAAAAACACACATAGTCAGAGCAAATGGGACTTACAGGCCCTGTACAATGCACTCCAGCTCCAGGTTTTGCCCACTGAGTACCAGGTAGGAACTGCGGGACCCAGAGGGTCTCATCATTTGCGGCCTTCTGTTACGCACAACCGAATTAGCTAGAAATACACACAAAAGAAGAAATTATTAATGAAAATATGGAGAGTGCAAGACTAACTGTGTACATAAACACAATAACGTTCAAATTACTGAAACACATGAAATTATTAAGAAGTGAATGCCTTGGAGTTGATTTTTAGGGGCATTAAACCTATTAAATGAATAGTTCACCCAAAATGGTAATTCTCTAATCATTGACTTACCCTGATGTCATACCAGATGTGGATGACTTTCATTCTTCTGCTAAACACAAACGGTTGAGAAAAAGGTAAATCCATGGCTTCAGAAGTGATATGATAGGTGTGGGAGAGAATCAGATTAATATTCAAGTCCTTTTTTCCATATAAGTTCTCCTCCTTGCCCAGAAGGTGGCGATATGAACGATGAAAGTGAATCACCAAAAAAACAAAACAAAGAACTTTTAGTAGAGAAGAGAGCTTAGGAGAGCTGGTGATTAAAAAAGGACTTAATCACTTATATCACTTCTGAAGATATGGATTTAACCACTGGAGTCTTGTGGATCACTTTTATGCTGCCTTTATGTGCTTTTGGGAGCTTCAAAGTTCTAGCCACCATTCACTTGTATTGTATGGACACAAATCTTTGTGTTCTGCAGAAGAAAGAAATTCAAACTACAGCTCAGGGACAGTTTATTATTTTATAATATATATATATATATATATATATATATATATATATATATATATATATATATATATATATATATATATATAGTGATTGGGGCATGGCCGAGCACTGGTTTGTGAATGGAGAGCGAGGACTGGAGGAATGGGAAGGACTCGTACCATGGATTGTTCAACCGGCTCCCACTTCCTCCTCCAAACCACCAGGTTTCGGCAACAATGTGGCAGAACTCTGCTTTCTTATGGAGGAGGAAGCGGGAGCCGGGTGAACAATCCATGTAAGACTTTTAAGGACACTTTTCAGTGTCTCTCTGGGCTTCTTGTCTCCCCTTTATCTCCCCAACGCCACTGAAACACAGAACAGCTTTTAGAGAAATTATACACACGTGCGAGTCCTTCCCAATTATTCCTCCTGGCCTCGCTCTCCATTCACAAACCAGTGCTCGACCACACCCCGATCACCACAATATACTCTCTCTATCTATATATACAGTATATATATGTATACTGTCCCTGAGCTTCGGACAGAGTGATCTCTGCTAGACCTTTAGCTTACAGCTTGACACATTCACATAAAGAAGACATGAACTGGTGTAGTCTAGTCCAGTGGTATTTAAGCTGGTATCTGAAAGATTGTTTGAATCCCTGTGGATCCTTGAGCTATCACCATTGTGCTCTTGAGCAAGACGTTTAACCCCAGGTTGCTCCTGGGGGACTGTCGCTGTGACTATGATGTGGCTACAAATGCCAGTGTACTGATTGTAACAGATAAACTGGAATCCTATCGCCCTTCCCTTCTGTTCCTGCCACAGCTTTTTGTGGCCACACAGTGACGCCAGAACCGTAGGGCCACCTTTTGAAGTTCGTTAGATGAGGTATTAACAATGTTAATTGTTTAAATGTTTAATAATAAAAATACAATAAAAAAATCTTTCATATTTTGAAGATAAAATCAATGGAATGCTTAGCAAATCTAGCAACATCAGCATGACCTAATTAATATACATGAGTTAAGATATTCCATCTCAGTAAGACCCAGTCAGTGGCCTGCCATTACTTCAAAACTTGTTTTGGCACACAAGGTACTGTAAGAGTGCTTGTAGGTCTAGGACAGTCAGCATTCACTGTCTTGCTGCTTACAGGGGACAACAGTCAGCTTGATGGGCTCTTTGAGCACGATGATACGGGCACTGAGGAACTGAGTGCTGCAGGTGTAGTCTTCACGGCTGTCTGCCGCAGTCACATGAGAGAAGTACAGGTTTCCATCTCGACCCTGAATTACACGCTCATTCTGCTGAATGTGCCTGAGTCCTGATAGAGAGAGAGAGCAGAGACAAGAAAGTATAAGTGTGTTTATTTTTATATCGCTGAGTAGCAAAATGCTAATAATCTTATTTATAATCATAGGGGAAAATCTGAAAATAGAGCAAAGTAGTGAGAGAACGACAGACTAACTCTTATCCATCCAATGTATGACTGGTGCCACAGTGCTATTAGGAGGGTTACAGGGAAGCACCACACTCTCTCCTTCCTCCACTTTTTTTGACACCTTCTTCTCCTTCTGTAAAGTGGGAGTGTCTGTGTGTATGAGAGAGAGAGAGAGAGAGAGAGACAGAGACAGACAGAGAGAAAGAGAGATGAGACTGGTGAGAGAGGCTCACTTTCTACTTCACTGCCCTAAATTCAAGGGCGTAGCCAGGAAATTACTTTTGGGAGGGCCTCAATAAAAATGGATGGGCCAAGTTTTTGGCCAATAAATTTTTCTTTTTTAAACAAACTGTCCTTAACAACAGAGAAGTGGCACATTCAAACAGATCTTCTTTTGCACTTTCAGAAATCAGAATTTATGAATTTTTTAAACTAATTTATAAATATATATTTGAAGTCAAAGAATAATCTCTAATATTCTGGGTGGACCTAGGTCTAATTTGGGTGGGCCCAGGTCAACCCCCACCCACCCTTGACTATGCCACTGCCTAAATGTCAAGATACAAGAGATAAATCCTTGGAAAATCTTTCAAACATCAGACCACATATTTTTAATTTAGCAGAAAAAGATCAAATGCAAGTGCTAAAATTTAAACTACACACAAATCACTGCTTTGACCAGCATATTTACTAGTATATCTGCAAAGCAGATATTCTTAGAACAGTTTCTTAATTTTTTGTTATGTTTATTTTATTTGATTAAATCTATTGCATTTTATTTTAATCTATATTTATATTTTTATGAACGTTATTAATTGTTATGAAGAGACTCTCAGATTAATAGCAATTTATGTAAACATTTTTGTGTAATTTCTATTGACACTTTGGCAATATTGTGAGTATAAAAATCATTCAAACTATTTTTTTTAAATAAAAAAAAAAGAAATAAAGAAGTACAGAGAGGCACAGAGGGAACAAATTGTAAGAAAGAGATAAGTGCAAGAGAAAGGTTTTAAGTTGCGGTAATAATTCTATGAGAAAAACTCAACTTAATTATGTTTATGAATTTAAATGCATAATATACTTGTGAGAAACAGAAGTTTGCTAATTAACTTGCAATTACTTCTTCAACAGTTCACACAACAGTTAACAAAAACACCAGAAAGCATTAAATAAAACTACATAGCTAGTCAAACAGTATTAAGAAGATGCTTTGAAATGATATAAAGGGTGTCAGTTCGTTCATAAAATGAAAGTGACCAGCCCCGGCCAGCTGCATGAGGAGTAATATGTAGGCTATTGTTAGCCCTTCTCATGCAGAGTACTCTCACTTCCTGCATGCATTATTCCCACGAGTGGTCATCCCTGCTGACACCCTTTCACGACAACTCACACTGGTTTCTGAGGTAACCGTTGTCAGGGAAACTGGCAGAGACGTTGGTATAGAGTGAGAGACACAGGTAGATTGCTAGATTGCGTGGCAAAACAGCAATTGTGTTGCTTTTGTATACAAAGTGCTACTCAGTGTCGTGTTTGACAGCTAATTGGGGAGCAATCTAGGATTTTTATTTGTTTGGAAATTTTGACCGTGTCGGTAAAATGCTAGTGTGACTGGCTCACAAAATAAGCTGCAATTTCCCTTTAAATGGCATTTTATGCATATAAAACAACAGGGGGCAGGGGTTTGATTGTGTGCTGTTATCTGCTGCGCACCAGCTTCTCTCTTAAGAAAAACTATCCACATGTGGTAGCGTCAGGGATATCAAACATGCAATCAAGTGCGTGTCGCTCCATAATGTCACTACAATGAATGTGACTTACTATCTGTGATGATGTGAGCCTCGTTAGACACAGCTGTGCCAAGCTCATTAGACGTGTAGCAGCTATAACGGCCCTGGTACTGGTGGATCGGTCCATCCTTGGCAGTCAATGAAAAAGTTCCAGAATCTCTTGACACTGAAAGGTCAGGGTCTTGAGATGGGTCAAACTCCACACCATCTTTTACCCATCGGAACCTAGTGATGATGCAGAGATGAAAAACAAAAATAGATATTTTTCACAGAATTCAAATAGTGATAACATAATAGAAGTGTAACATTCATAAATTAAAGGGATAGTTCACCCAAAAAATTGTATTCTCTCATTCTTGTTTACCCTCAAGTCGTACCAGAAGTGTATGACTTTCTTTCTTCAGCAGAACACAAACAAAGATTTTTAGAAGAATATCTCAGCTCTGTAGGTCCATACAATGCAAGTGAATGGTGATCAGACCTTTGCAGCTCCAAAAGTCACAAAGGAAACCAAAAAGTAATCCATTCGACTCCAGTGGTTAAATCCATGTCTTCAGAAGCATTATAATAGATGTGGGTGAGAAACAGATCAAAATTTAAGTCATTTATTTACTCTAAATCTCCACTTTCACTTTTACATCTAAAAGTCACATGTGGTGCCTGTTTACTTTCACATCTGAAAGTGGAGATTTAGAGTAAAAAAATGACTTAAATATTGATCTGTTTCCCACCCACACCTATTATATTGCTTCTGAAGATATGATTTTAAACACATATATAAAAATCTTTTTTGTTCTGCTGGAGAAAGTCATACATATTTGGGATGGCAGGAGGGTACGTAAATGATGAGAATTTTCATTTTTGGGTGAACTATCACTTTAAATTGATGCTGTGTGGATTTAATGCTTTTTCTCAACCAATCCTTTTAAGATTAACACGAAATTATGGGTAACACATTACCTAAAATCCTGCACATGAATAAAGCAGGGCCATAACGACCCTAGATGAGGGGGACATGTTCCCCCTAATATTTGGAGTAGTGGTTGATCAGTATGGGGTTTTCATGGGCATATTCTTAAACTTCTACATTTGGTACACCAAATATTGAATATTTGGCTAAATCCTTGATATAAAGCAATAAAACACACACATACAAACATACACACGTGCACACACACACAATATATAAATAAACATAAAAATGCATAAATAAATAATGCATTCACGATGCCTTACAGAACACCTTATAATCATTTATACGTTCACTTTAATAATTTTACCACAGTTATACAGGTTATCGCTGTTAAACAATACATTATAATACATTTTTATTCATTCCTATTCCTTGAAAGAGGATAATGTATTTGTGGCATGGGGGGCGTGGTCATGTGTCGGTCTGCGGGAGAGAGAGAGAGCGGTAAGGCTTGTCACCTGGTTTGTAATTACCTCTAACACCTGTGTCTTGTTATAGTGATACGGAGAGAGACATTTAAGGGACGCCCCCCCCATGCCACAGTATTAAAACACTTGATAAACTCAAAATTTCTTGTCATAATGCATCATACATCGTTTTGCATCATGCATCATGCAAGGTGTATTGTAAGGTGTCCAATATACTATAACTGTGGATAAAACTATGAAAAATACAATGCATTAAATGCATTAAATGCGTTTTTTTGGAAGGCGTTATGAATACCTTTATGAAAAATACTTTCATAATGCATAATGTATACAGACGCCACAAGTGAAATACTACCAAATTAGGTAAACATGATGCTATGGATACTGACGTGGGTGGAGGATTCCCAGTTGCTTCACAGGTGAGTGTGATGTCATCTGCTGAAAAGGTGGTGACAGACTGTGGTTGTGCAGTTATCACTGGGGGGCTTTTTACTGCAGAGAGAGTATACAGTCAGACATAAAACACACATTTACCCACTACTTTCCTAGTTGAGCTGTAAATTTAGCAAGGCAAATAGATCAAAGTCCTCTATTTCCAGAAACCAATATTATTTTCATTAATTATTCTAAGATGTTGATGAGGAAGGCACATTTATAACAGTAATGAACAGCCCTTCTGCTGACCTCATGTAATCACACACCATGCAATATTCACAACAATTTAATGATGTGCTGCACCAATGACTTCCTGCAGCACCGTTTCCTATTGAAACTCTACAGCGTTCTGGAGCCAGTGCCTCTGAATGTTTAAAACACACACTTGATTAGTTCCAATAGACATGTCTGAGAAATACCATTAAAACTCCCTGATGCAAATTGTGCAGAGGTAATACATGGAGATTACTGTAGGTGAGCACGTGTCAAATGTTTTTACAGGTGAGTAGCCTGTGAGAGGATGGAAGAAATTGATAGTGGAGGAGAGAAAAATAGATGCAGATAGCAAGAGCGTAAAGCCCTTGATGTAATATGTGGATGCATTCACAGAAGCTATAAACATGTTCTTATACTTGACGCATAAAACCAGAGATGTCAGGGAATGGTGCGATTAGAGCAATCCCTCACACCATGCAATTTATGCCCTAAGACTTTTATATGCATGCCTGGTATTTGTATTGGTAACATATTTACTATTAGCTTTGGAAGTGAGAGCCTGGTGAGAGCCTGGTGTTTTCAGAAATCCTTTATATAGCTATTTTTCTAGTTATAATTTTTATAGTTGATCTGTAAATATCAAGTTGATCAAGTAAAAAATAATCTAAAATCAGGGCTAGGGACAGAAGTGATACTAAAGTGACAAAACTGCCTCAGAACTCACCTTAAAGGGGTGCCACTGTTATGCATTCTTCCGATTTTTTTATATCCTTAAATCGGTTACGCAACTTTTAAAGGGGTCATGAGTCATGGCATGCCTATTTTGTTCCTTGAGGTTAACTTATAATATTTGTAAAGTGTATTGTATAAAATCAGTCATATAGTTGTAAAAGGTGATCATTTTGACCCTCTGTCAGAAACGCACAGTTTTGGTGCTGCTTCTCCTTTAAGACTTGACAGCAAATTCCCACTGTTCTGATCGGCTCTCTGCTCTTTACTGACCCGTTTCCTCATTGCCATCTTACTGCAACCACTACAGAAGTGATAAGGTAAGTAAGCGTTGATGTGTTGTTGTGGAGGTGGTCAGATGCAAATGTATACCACAGTGTGACAATTTTTGCAGTAAGGAGGACATTTTGAGTTCCAAAACTTACAGTATATGTTTATAGTACAATGACCTCTTAAGTCAAAAGGTCAAAATAATATACTTTATAGGTTTTAATATAAAAACGATTTAATAAAAAAAAAAAATAATAATAAAAAAAAAACACAGTCGATGTGGCATTATATATATAAGAATGAAACAGTAGGGAAACACAAAAAATTAAATATGTTAGAGGCCAGTCCTCTATAACTGTGCAAAACGTGGTCAAACTCCACATATGCAATGAACAAAACCGGGAGCTCTCTTGCACAATGTATGCTCTCACATTTCTTACAGGAGTGTGTCAGAAAGCAGGTGTCACAAAACTCCAATTCTTAAAGGGCCATGTCCAATTTATGACTAGAGTTAAATTACATGAAATTTCTCCACTTGGCTACACTTATTATTCTGTTCTTGGCCTATTGCATGAATGGTTTTCATGCCCCTGCAGACATTGATGCTTGTTCTGTATTTGCTATCTCAGTGGCGAATGTTGTTGTAAGTGTTGCTAACATAAAAGACAAAAAAAAAAAAACTACAATCAGTAGTACAATATGTAGAAAATACTCCCGACAACTGCAAAACCAAAAACAGCGATTACATCAAACATGCTATAATTCATTTTAAAATATCCGTGTTTTAATACACCCTGCAATTTTTCAAATTGTTTATCCACTTCTGAATCTAACAGATTTCTCAGGGCTTGGCTATTGCTGCACTTTTTTCAGTTATTGAAACAAGTTTGGGGATTTTTTGTGAAGTAGTGGAGTAAAGTTAGTGCATGCAAAACCACATATTGTGCACACAATTATACACACACAGGGCTTGAGATACTTACGGTCTCTAATTTTGTCTGTCCATTGAGCCAGCAGGGGGATCAATCACAAAGAAATCATGTTAGTTTACAGTAATATAAAGTACCAGCAACATGCACTTGTATGTTACACAATACACATGCACAACCATATGCACTCAATTAATACACTTACTTGCGAGGACCTCCCATAAGACAATTATTCTTAAATTAAGCAAACTATAATTACTATACCCTACACCTTACCCTTTCAGACACCTTTTGCAGTTCTAGATTTTAATTAACAAATCATTTTGCCCATTTATAATTTTTTCCTAAAAAGTACCATGTCTTTGTCTTTTAATATAGCAAGGAAACCGACTTACTGAAAAAACAAGTCGGTTTTACAATATCTGTGAGTAATTTATCCCTCACAAGTATAGCAAATAAATAAAGACACATAGATTGCATGGTTCCAGATAATGCATTGTACATTTTTATTTGTGAGATAAATCTTGATAAATCTTTGTATGATTACGCTAAATTGGATCCGGGTAAACAAAGAAAATGCATTATGCCACTTCCGACACCTGGAGTTTAGTTCAGCTGGCTGAGACTCAAAAGCACGCTAGAGATAACAAGATGCTGGCAAAGCAGAGCAAAAATAAACTCTTTCAAGCTGTTTTCCTCGCTATGTTTCAAACTTCCTTTGCATTACTGGATCATACTGCAGTCCAAACAACTTAATATGAAAACAATTATGTTGAATCCTTGAAAATTGCCCCACAGGCAGTGGCATATGCACTCAGAGCACATGGGCTGTTTCCAGTCAGGCCGTGCTCACTGAACATTTTAATGTGGGAGTGTTACTGATCTAAGTGGTCACATCTATGTCAACATCTCCACTTTAAAGGTCACTAATTGAAAGTCAAGAGAAACCTTGACATTTACTCTTGGTGTAACTCTTCAGACTCTTTCAGCTCCACATGACATTTCTGTTTTACTGTTTTCATCATCTCTTATGTGTGTGTGTGTGTGTGTGTGTCAAACCTTCTTAGCAAAGTGTAATAACCATTACAATAAGCCATAGCAGAAAAACAACCATAGAACAACATTGCTAAAAACATTGTTTTTCTGCTATCAGTACCAGTTTGACACACTTGACTGAAATTATTTCTTAAAAATAAAAACCTTAAATTAAATGCTTATGCTTTAATGCTTGAAATTAGTTTTGTAGACAAATGTAAATTGTGCCTATGTGTGAATATCTTTTCAAAACTAAAATTATTATTATTATTAATTTATTTTAATGGACGAGTAAGACAAGAGATGGAAGGAGCAGCAGCCAAACAAGTGGCTAGCGTATTTGGGAACTAAATCATCCCAGTTTGGATACCTCATGAAGTTGGCTGAAAGAATGCCTAGACTAGTGTGCAAAAAGAACTGCAATCTAGGCAAAACTTGGCTACTTTAAAGAAGCTAAAATATAGTTTGAGATAGTCTGGATTTGTTTGACATTAATAGTTCACTGCATAATTCCCTTATTTCCATTAATATTTTTTTCAGTTTTGTGACTTCAATATTGTTCTAAAATCCGGAAAATGCCAATAATAATAAAAAAAGACTAGGTGTGTCCATTCTTTTGATTGGTAGTGTACATATTTCATGCATTGTAAAATCCTGTACTCACATTTAGATGGGATGTTGATGGTGGCTTGCCCAGGTTTGGGAGCGAGGAACAGCAGGAGGAGAGAGAGCAGAGGCAGCAGGAGAGGTGCACATCGCCCCCTGCTGCCCACCTGCTCTTGTGACGTGGCAGGCATTGCACCTGCTTCCAGGCACAAACACAACCGGTAGGAAAATCTTGGATAATCTCACTCAGAGAAAAGCAGACCTCCAATCTACCTCCTCCTCTGCTGCTCTCTCACTCACTCTGTTTCTTCTACTAAGTCTCTTACAGGTCCACTCCCTCCTGTCGTACTCTCACTGCAAGAGAAGAGAGAGGGGGAGTGAGGGAGGAGACCCACATATATTGGGGGAGAGAAAAATGAATTAGACCTCCACGTGGCTCAGGATAGAGGGAGACGGAGAGGTAAGAGACAAAAGAGTGAGAGGTAGAGAGAGTAAAATGGTGGAGTGAGGGACAGTGTCCTCCAAATTACCAATACTGTGGAGGTACCATGATGATGATAATGGATGGGGTAAAACCATGGTACTTTGATATATACACGATACTGAATGATTACCATATTCATGTGCCATGACATTTACACTTGCACCCCCCAATTTGAAAATCCCTGCTTTAGAATAATGCTTTGCTATTAGTTAATAGTATTCTAAAGTGTTACCAAATATTTAATGACCAATGGCACTTCAAGCGTGTACAAATCTAGATTGCTGCTTTAGTGTAAATGCATTTGTTTATATTTCAGTGGTTATGCCTTGTTAAAATAGGGAAAAGGCCAACAGTTTGAGTCGCTAATGTATAATAACTTAATACTGAATAGCAGATGATATCTATACTGTATGTAAAGTTTCCATACTGCCTACAAACAAGCAGAAACCAAACAAACTGGCAAGCGTCCTTTTCAACATCACAGAACAAATGTGTCATCTCATAAAACAATTTACTCAATGCATTTCCTGGATCTCTCATAGAAAAGACTGATGGTCATAGTCATTAATACAGTATATAATGGTGAATGGAGGCCTGTGTATGGAAAAAAGATGTAAAAATCCTGGCTGGGTCTTGAGGATTTTTTCAAGGACTTCTATAAGAGCATGAATATAAGCATCTATTACAGCAGGGATCACTCACTCTATAGGATTAGAAGCTGCTCTGCAGGAGGACTACTTCTGTACATGGGCCTGCCAAATTATACCACAAAGGCCTGCATGTGTGGCTCCATTTCTCAGTACTATCACTGGATCAAACTTCTTTTTTTTTTTTTTATTCATCTGCCTTGATCACACTACTGTACAATAGGACTTCCACTGATTACTCCAAGAAGAGAATGGAAAAAATTAAATGAGGAAATTTTCGTTGGCTTGGGTACAGCCTATTTGAAAGCAGATGGCAGCTATGCATATCTTTAGCTGGGCACCGCTGTAATCTTATGGTGCCAAACCCTGCCGCTGAGTAACCTTGGAGAGGAGGGAAAGGTTGGAGTAAAATACAATCTTTCATTCAGCCAGACATGTGCACGCAAGCGCACACACACACACACACACACACACACACACACACACACATGTTGTGTTTCCATGTTTTATGGGGACTTTCCATAGACATAATGGTTTTTATACTGTACAAACTTTATATTCTATCCCCTAAACCTAACCCTACCCCTAAACCTAACCCTCACAGAAAACTTTCTGCATTTTTACATTTTCAAAAAACATAATTTAGTATGATTTATAAGCTGTTTTCCTCATGGGGACCGACAAAATGTCCCCACAAGGTCAAACATTTCGGGTTTTACTATCCTTATGGGGACATTTGGTCCCCACAAAGTGATAAATACACGCTCACACACACACAAACACACACACACACACACACACACACACACACACACAAAGAACTAGCTCAGACCAGCAGACATTTCAATGCTGTTCCACACTGATATATGCTGGTTAGTATATATATATATATAATACTGGTCTAGTTGGCACACATACAATGCTTTTCACCACATTGCTGGATCATGGCAAAGTTCCTTTAAGGCAAGTCAGGACTCCAGGATGCTATTTTCTATGGAGTACAGCTCCAATCTACTCGAATGGCAAAGGCTAAAATCTCCAAAACCGTTGGTCAAGACTATGAGCAAATAACATTTCAAATCAGCAATAAAATATGACAACAATTGTATCATATCATATAGATCACACACACATTTTAAGGCTGGTCCAGCCGATGCGCATGGGCATTATCGACTGTAAGATGGGACTTCCATTCCTAGAACCACCATCTTCAGCATTATGATTTCTCCCATTCATAAGTGTACTGTATGTTAAGGAACCAGAGGGCCAAAGTGAAGATCTCTGGCTGCAAGATCTTTTTTGAGGCCCGGTGCACTGGCCTGACTTGCCAAGTCCCTAATCCAGCCCTGATTCACCAGCAAAAAATGCTGGTCTTGTGAAGCTGGTTGACTAAGAAAATCTTGCTGTATATGCTAGTTTTGAAGCCTAGTGGGGAACCCAACATGCTGGTATTTTCAACAAGGATGAAAACACTACGGACAGAGTTGGAAACCTCTTTCAGACAAGTATGTAGAGGCTTAACTGACAATGTATTTAATTTATTTTAGCTTCTATAGGTTTTGAGTCAGCATTTGAGCCTACACAACGGTACTTACAGGTTACGTATGGAAGATCATACACATAATATTGGTGTAGGACCTCAATCTTGGATTACTAGGCTCATTAAACACCGTCAACTCCTGTCAGTCCAGTGGCCTCAAAGCCTCATTGTGAAAGACAGAATTAGAGGAGAGAAGAAAAGAGAGGAAAAGTAGGGGAAGGGGTGATAGAAGATGACAGCCGAGACAGTAATCCCTTCCTCCATTAAATCACACAGCTGCCCAATCAATCAGTCACCTTTCCTCTCCTCTCATCCTCTCGTCTGTGTGCTGTGCTGGCTCTGAGATATTAGTACAAACAGATCAGAGGGGGCAGGGCTGTGTGAGTACCCAATTACAGGCTGGTGAGCTTCCATTGGCCTTTAACAAATGCCATCAAATGAGGATGAATTGAGCCGAAACACACTGGGCCGAATGGTAGAAGACAAGGGTGTTGGCCGTTATCGGAGTTCATTGGAACTGAGTGATGCTGAGAGAAGAGCGATTAGCTCGGTCAAAAATCTGCTCCTCAGGGAGCAAGCCGCCAATCAAATCATTGCCAAGTAACGTGTGATCAAACAGCAGCCGGTTACTAGGACACCAATCCAAGCATGGCTTGGCTGGCAGAGAACAGTAGAGGAAAGGAGGGGTTTGAGGGTGGAGAATTGGGCGAGAGTGCCCTTGCTTTAGGCAAACACTGCTTCAACCCCAAACATGCTGATAAGAACTGTATCTATAGCAGCGTGCATGTCTACTACTGCTGATGTGAATGAGATTGCCAACAGTCAGGGCTTTAGGTCTCTCTGCACTATTGTGCAGCTGTTGATAGCATCTAATCCTGTCACCTGCCTCATTACCTATGGTCATGAGACTAAACATCATTGATGTCCTGCAGCTGCAATGTACCAATGGCGAAAAATGTATTTTCCACAGAACAGATGTCCATACAATGAGATAAAAAACAATGCTATGCTTTTAGGCCCTTAGAGAACTGATGTACCATTCCACATAAACATAGTAATATCAAGACTTTTGAAAAATAACTAAATTATCTTTGCGAAATGGAGCACGCCACTTAACTCACAGCATAAACTGCTTAGATTATTAGCGGAAATGTGAATTATATCATCTCAGAAAGTTGCTGTTATCCACGGTATCACATCAATAGTTAATGGATAACAGTCTTTATATCTAAAATGAAAGCATAACATGATTTAAGGCTTCAAAATGTGAGATTTTGGGGAAAAGAAAAGATTTATTGTCCTTTAAGTGCATTACAGGAATATTTAACCCAAAAATGAAATCGCTGACATTACATACTAATGGAGATATTGGGCTGTTAACACTGAACATGCAGCATGAAGAAGTGTACTTTAAGTATCCGGATGAGGCATTATTTTAACCTTCAAATAGGAGTGTGGAATTCATGCACTCAGCGCATGCAGTTTGCCGTAGATAGCGGAAGGGGCGGAGTTACCTGGCTGCCCTGCTGGTATGACAAAACAGTTGTACAATGAAGAATATAGCAGCTGGCAAAACATCAGTCAATACAGCACCTCACAAATGTGAGTTTAATGCTTTACCCCGAGCTCTAGCTGTGAATTTGTACTTGTTTTAGATACAAGTTTTGAACTGATGTTGGCTAATGTCTTAAAGCTAGCGTCAACACATCACGTGCATTTGAAACGTCACTTCCGTCAGCTGTTAAACAGCAAATGCTTCCATGTAGTAAAAATGTACTGTTCAATTTGGGATGAAACATGTATACACTATATGGCTGAGTGCATAGTATATTTTGTAAGTGTAGTCGTTTGGGACACAGTTATTGATTTCATCTGAGTGCATCTTTTCTCCATACAATGAAAGCGAATTATGACAGAAGCTAACATTCTGCCTAACTTTGTGTGTGTGTGTCAATTCTTGGATAAACTAACATTTAATAATGGGAAAACTGAAATTCTCATTGTACTCTGTGGGGTATGGTACAAGCTTTGGCAGACCATCTTGCTGACCAATGCACTTCAGAAGCTGGAAGCTAAATTTCTACTAATCCTGGCATCTGTATTCCTATCATGTTAGCTAGATAAGGGTGGAATCTTGGAAGATTCCATCTTGGTCTTGATCCTGAGGTTATCTGTTCATAAATTTAATATGCCCAAGTAACACTACTATCCTCCCATTGGAAAGTGTGCAATATGAATCAAGAGTCTGTATTCACCTTATGCGCCAGAGAAACTAGCGCGCAGCCATCTTGAAAGTATTGTCTCTGAACTTCCATTGGTGTCAAAGTGTAATTAGTTGTCAAGTTGTCAAAAGCTATCATGAGTATTTTAAAGTTTTCAGGGGATGTCACAACAACGATTTTAAAGCAAGAGTACTTAATAAACACACAAGAGCTTCAAGCTGTGGATGTACTGATGTGCCTCTGTGCTCATGAAACTCCAAGAGACAACACGAAGTCATTAAAAATATCTCTGTACGACACTCATGCTATCTTTTTTTGTCATTCACCCATTGTGGTATTGTTAAGGTGAGTAGATTTTTAGAGCGTTAAACCAGGACGAGGAGAGGGGGTGACACAATATTCCCACACACACGATGTGAAACGGTATGTTTCATTTTTTATTACATTTTCAACTGTTTTAAATCACATTTAAGCCTCTAAAAATTCATTTTAAAAAGTACAATTTTCTTTAATGTTATGAACTTGCATGTATAATAATATGAGCTGTCACTGTTGGAAATTTCATATCAACTACACATTTTAACACAAATTAAGTTGAAACCTAAAAATTAAGCATAATTACACGTACAACAATTAAACGCTTATATTATGAAAAAGTTCAGTATGTCATAGCTGGCTGAATGTGATTTGCCATGTGCAATTAACCTCCGTCGGTGTTGGTAAAACGTTTTTTTTTTTTTTTTTAGAGTGACAGAAAAAAATACCTCACGAGCATTTTCACAACGTAAAGGTGTGCTGTAGACTCACTCCATCAACTCTTGGTGAAAAATACTTTGTGCTCCCACACGTAATCCATTTGGATTGAATCTTCTTGGTAGCTTTAATACAAACAGGAAATTAGCTGACAAAATTCTGACAATAAGGGCTGAATAAGGTGAATAACATTGTTGAAGTCTCAGTACAGTGAAGTTGTACTTTGGAACTACAACAACTGGGATAATTGACCATTCGTTCTTTAGACAAGCATTTTTCAGATGTAGAGAATGCTGCTGAGAAAGCACTGTGCAGTTTCTTGATAATGATAATGTCAGATTAAATCAAAATCAGTGGCTTGTTGTCAAAGCCATGTCTACACTAATAGGTTTTCCCTTTTATGCTTTTAAAAGTTTTCGGTGGAGGAAAATAACATTCCTACGTGGATGAGAGGCCTAATGCATTTTAACAGAAAATGTATTGGTGTGGACAATACAAATGTTTTAAAACATTTAATGTAATTCATCCTAATTTGAGCCTTTCCTCATGAAAAATAACGTGGCTGAGACACTTTTTTGGCAAAATGATATTACCTGGTTCATTACATGTATCACGGCAGTTCCAAGGCGAAATGTCCACTGAGGGGCACTAAAAGCGAGTTGAATCATCTCCCAAACAGATGAGGTTATAAGGGAATATTGAGTTTTATATAAACAAAACCTACCTTCCAACCCTAAACAATACCTAACCTACTGTGTCATTAAAAACAAATGTGAGATGAAAAATTTAATTGTAAATTATTTTATCGATAACTGCCTTAAAAATATTGCGATATATGTTATATCGTCAACCCCCCTGCCGAAGGTCAGTGAATGTTTTTGCTTTTATTGATTTTGCTTTAACATTTTTATTCATTTATTGAAACATGAAAAACATAAGACATTTCTAAATTCAGATTGTACTTTAAACAAAAAAGCAATCAAATAAAAGATGAAAAAAAACTTTAACCACCTCCCCAAATCCAAACATTTACCGTCTCCAACGGCTCCATTTGCCTTCACACAAGCATCCGTCAACAACAACAGGTGGAAAATTACTAATAGCCAACAGATTAAGAACTTAAGACAATTATAAATGTAAACATAATAATAATCATAATGATAAAGCCTAATAAATTTCCCTTGTATTCCCAATATAATGCTGCCAAATATGTGTTCTTATTGAATTTGTGTTTGTATTGTGGTTTGTTAATACAGTTAATGCTGTCTAAAGAAAATAAAATAGAACTCAATTTTAGGTTCAAGGTGAATGTGTCTTGTATTGCTTTATGATTTAATCACTTTCATCTTTGTTTCTTTAATACAAAGATATACATTACTAAACATGCAGAGTTGTGTTCACAATGCATGCTAACCACAAACTGGTCCTTGGAAATGAAGCAAACTAAACTCACAGCACCTCCTGAGATGATCAGAGATCCTTTGCAGCATTCTGATAGATGAAATTATACTCTCAAACAGTTTTCAGATGAATGAAACAGAGTGATAACTCTTTACATGCACTTGTTCAATGAGACATGCCTCTCAACTATTTCCCAGATCCATGGTTTTGCCATTTCCCGATATTGTCCATCATTGTCTGTCAATGAGTGTTGCAATCGGCATCGAGATCTTTGTAAGATATTATCAATATCCGATAACATCGTCCTATCGCCCAACCCTACTGCTGAAGCAACCATGTTAGTTTGTGGTTCTTCTATGACACATTTGACTCATGTGTTGACTCAGTTTCAGGATTTTTACCCAAGTCTTTTGCATCACAATTGCAACACTCTATCAATTAGTCTACCGTGCAATTTGATTACACTCGAACAAGCTTGTAAATGTAGTGGATCTTTTCATGAAAACGTTAAATTGTATTTCCTTATAAGTCATATGCTTCAGTTAAAGTGTTCTGATGTCATAATATATGTAGAATTGTGTGAGGAACAATGCAAAATGTAAGTGTTTATGAACTGATAATCTGCTGTTTTACTCTAGATTTGGGTGAAGGGGGTATTTGTAGCGCCTCTAGTATTCTACAATAGGAAACTGGCACGATTTTCTGAGGGTTTACAAAGTAAATCCTTAGCTAAATGACTTTGGCTTTGGAGTGTCCTCATGCGCATTACAAAGATGGAACACATTTTAATGCATTTACAGATATTTTTAAATAATGAGTACACACAAAAGCAATAGGAGACCTTGTAGTATCAGTGGATTTAGCTGTCGTGACCCAAAATGTAGGTCTGTTCTGATAGGGTCATTGACAGCAGGGGTAAAAATATAGGCTGAATGCATCTATGGCTGTATATTTAATCATGTAAAGTTATAAATGGCTGTTATCTGTTTCTTGTCATTTAATGTAGTATTCTCACATTTTCAAATTCAGATAAAAACAGAAGCTGATAAAACCACAAGAGTGTTTATCCAGTGAAAGTCATCTTATAAGGGCCGGGTTCTGTTATGCCTTCTCTTTAAATATTTACCACCTCCAACTGTGAAGATATGTGTCAGCGACTGGAGGAGAGAGAGATGGAGGGGGGAAATAAATGAATACACGCTTGCCCTCCACCCCTCAAGACCTCCCCGAGGGTCTGTCTGTCTGGAACGCAGTGCAACTGGGAGAGACAGACAGGAAAAGAAACAGATCTTGAGGACAGAGACAGAAAGAGAGAGGGACAGGAAAGGAGGAGGTAGAGGAGGGTAGAGATAGGTGACTGAAGGTAATGGGGAAAAAGAGGGAGTGGCAGAAGACAAGGAGATGCAGAGGGGGGCTTGTAATTTGCAGAGACCCCCTGCAGGGTAAATTATTTATAGCCTGGCCTTCCAAGTTGGTACAATTTGCCCTGAATTCACCTAAATTCATAATTCATACCGGTTTGTTCACCATATATTTGGTATGGGGCCAGACTCCAGACTCTCTGTGTAGTGCAGCACACTAAAGTGTTCACCATTCAATGAATAAAAATCAGCATCTCTTCTGCATGAATCTGTTACAGATAAAGTAAGGGGTTAAATCTGTAATGAGAGGTAGAACAAAAATAATGATCATCTCTGATCCAAGCAGACAAGCTCCACACAATAGGGTGCATGCTAGATTAAAGATTAACTTGATCTCATTACAGCTAAGCGAAAGTAGTGAAAGCAGCAATTATTGCTCCCTAATAAATAGTCAATAATCTACTGAGACCATGCAATGACTGTCTTTTCATTTCATGTGATGAAGTGTGTGCGCAGTAAGAAAAAACTGAGAATTCAAAAAGCCAAAAGAGGCATTCTTATTTCAACTGAAAAGCATTGGTACTTATACTATACAGTATATTATAGAATTAGCATGTTTGATAATTATGGATCATCCATCCACATGCCTAAATTTGATCAGTCCACTTGATTTAGCTGTACCTTCTACAGATCATTTTAATTAAAAACATTAAAAAAAAAACACACAAAAGGACACCCTTTATTGATGCTGCCCACAACTCACGTTTTATATAATTATTTTATTGGAAATACTGTTTGGAACGACCTTACAGTATGGCTACCGTGATTGTTCGTCGAAGGCACCATTTATGCTGTTTGGAACTGCTGAGACTGCTTTTTTCACCCCCTCTTCTGATATGGACATATGCACACTCCACTTCGCCTGGCTTTGGACAGTTTTAAAGTACACAGAGATCACTATATTGCTGACTTCAGGCGATATTTCGTGCTTTATTGACTTGACATCATATGCCATTTACCCCAGGGTCCCCATGCGTGGATGTGTCTCTGCATCTTCATAAAGGCCCCTGATGTGTGCCGACAGCACCGGAGAGCAGAGAACAGAACTACCCACCTGACAACTGACCTGTATGTAAAATCCGTTCAGATGGAATGTTTGCGCAACACTGAGTCTGGTCATCCAAAGAACACTAGTGCCCCCCCCCCAAAAAAAGAAATATTGTATGCATTACTTTCTAAAAACACTAGTTCAGATTCATACTTGTATATTAATTTGTCACACAGCAGGACTAATTAAGTACACTGCAAAAAGCTAAAAAAAGTGACAAAAAAATAGCAAAATAAAATAAATATATATGTTTACTCTATATTTCACTCCAATATTCATAATTTAAAATGTTTAACTTGACGTTAAAGTCTGTGTTATTTGTCCTGTAGCCCAAATTATAGAGTTGACTAGCAACAGCAAGGCCATGGGTTCGATTCCCAGGAAGCATGCATACATATAAAATGTACAACACAAGAATCTAATGTTTGAGGATGAGCTTTTATCATAATTCTCATGCTTCTCACTTACTAAAAACATCCACTCATGCGTGATAATCTATTTTATTTTTAAGTTTCATTCTTGCTTTCTCACTCACATCTGGGTTAAGGATTAATATCAGAGACAGAAAACTGTTGAAAATAAAAGGTTGTCAAATGGTCCACCGCCCACTCGCTCCATCCACGTTGCCATGGCTACGGGGTCTCCAAAGCATCTTCTCCATACATGGACATACAAATTCAGTTATTCACGTGCACACACACACACATGCACGCATAAACGCACACGAAAACAAAGCTTGGAAACATGATCAAGCTCGGAGGTTTGTAACACACTTGCATGCTGGATGCTTCTTGCACACACACAGAAGACACAAATCTCATGTTTGCAAGACAATAATCTCGAATGCACTCAAAGTCAACATGATGTCAAGCAATCCAGGAAAATAGTCTTTTTCTGTGTTCCTAAAGGAAGCAGCAGTCAGGTTTGTTTGTTTATTTATTTGTTTCTCTTAGGACAATCAAAAACAGAGAATCAAAGAAGCTGTGAATAATTCAAGTAAGGAAGTGTGTTCATTAAGATGAGCAAGGTGGAAAAGGGGGTATAGATGTTTCCAACAGGGCTTGAGGGGGATGGGAAAGAGGAGAGATGGAGGGAGGGACAGAGATGGATCAAGATCAAAGCAGATTCTGATTGAATGATGATATTAAAAATTAAACAGATGGTTGTACAAAGAGAGCATGAGAAATGTGGGAACATGGTGTCTGGAAAATGTGACGACGTTTAGGGAAAATTAACTAGGGTATCACTAGGGAGTTGCAATTTTTATCCAGACGACAGCAACATGTGTAGCTCCATTTGGCTTAGCTGGAGAGTCTTTTGGTTTGTTAATGGACATACATACAAGGTCAAGTAAGCTAATTTTACTAACAAATCACATGGAAGCATTAGGACTATCTGTTAAAAGGATCCAAAATTAACTTATTGTCCTACCAAAGGCAAGTGAATTGATAAAAATTCCTATTGGCCATGAATCTGAATTTTGCATTAGGGTAATCTTTAAAAAAAACTAATCCAACCCGGTCTCATGAATTGCCCAAGGACACAATGGTGGTGGCTGTGGGGATCGAACCAACAACCTTCTGATTAACAGTTATGTGCGTTAGCCCACTTTAGCCCACTACACCACCACCACTCCATACTCAACACTAGCTGCTTAGCAGAAAGTTTTGTCTTTGATTTGACTCGATCATGTCAATTACATTAGTGAGGTTCAGACTATTGTAATTACAGTTCAATTCAAACCATGTATAGGTTTTGGTTCCTCATAATGTTACCTACAAAATGGCACGCATTGCCGCTTTATTTACTCGCCAAAGACAATTTTCCAAATTTGGTGCTTGGTGGGTGTTAATTTCGGACCCTGTTAGTAGCCTCAGGTTATCAAGACAATCTGCTCAATATCTATTGCAGTTGCAGATCCAAACTGGATAATTGTACAGCAAACTGATGTCAAAAGCTTACATGAAGGCGCTTCATTTGTTTGGAACCAACACCTACAGATTCACTGGCACCTAAATGGGCCACGCTCACTTTGTTAGTGTTAGCCGCAATGACATACTAAGCCTGTGGAACACCAGCGTTCATTAAAAGTAACACCTCTGGTGCTTTGGGATGATGCATGACATGCACACTTGGCCGATCACCCAATTACAAATTTCACCCCATTCCGACAAGCCACGTCAACAACGACAGCTAATCTCTAAAGACATGGAGATATTCTACAGTAAAGATGTAATTAATATGACAATTGTTGCTTAAAGAGCTTGTGGAGTAATATGCTAGCATAGGACAGATGCAAGTCTATACTTTAGCTATGGGGAGGGGGGACCTAAACTCATAAAAGGCAACACTGAGTCAATATTAGCTCCAGTAAATGCAGCAATCATAAGATTATGAAATTAAGCGGAAAACCCATTAGCACTGACCTTCTTTCTCCCTTCCCCCTTGCACCGCTTTTTGAGGCACGGTCACTTTCATGCCCGAGTATCTAGTAACTATTGATTGTCTAAATTCTCTTTTGATTTTTCACTTTTAAAATACAACTTGATGCTTTCCACCTGACTTGAGTCTTGATGCTGGATTGCTGTTCTCAAGGGCCGTCAAAGGGTCAGGTTTGAGCAGATGAGACAGGTGAGGACGTTTAGAGGAGCTGTCTCAAGTGCTCTACTGCAGACAGTTAGGGTAGACACTACTTGTTCTACACTGACAGACCCGCAGTGGGGCATTTGACCCATGCAACAAGCCAATACAACAGAGCTTTATATAAAATATATTAAAAATATACACACAAGGCAACAGAACAATTTAGACAAGAGACTGACTAAAGGGTCGTTCACACCAAATTTATTTTTCTATGTTTTTCCATTTTATTTCAATGCAACTATGCACTAGTTTTTGACCCTTTTTTCTTTTAGCTGTTTTTTCAGTGTCTTGCACAGGAACGCAGCATTTTTAGATGCTGTGTCAAGTTAAAAGATATTTTAAAAATGTGTCTCTAGACACCCCAGTTATTTTCCAGTATTTATCTTAATGCAAGAACGTGTTCAGCATCCAAGATAAAAAACATGGACAAAACATATCAAAACAAATGACAACAAGTACAACAGTATGCAGTGTGATATGTTCTAACCCATATTAAAAAAAAAATTAAGTACCACTTTACAATAAGGTTCCATTTTTAGTCCACAATTTTAGTTAACATGAACTAACAATGAACAATACTTTAACAGCTTATACAAAACGTTTGTTAATTTTAACATATACTAATACATTTTAAAAATCAAAAGTTGTATTTGTTAATGCACTATGAACTAACATGAACTAACAGTAAACAATTGTATTTGCCATGCATTTACTAATGCTAACGAATGGAACCTTACTGTAAAATATTACCAAAATTTAAATTCCCAGGATACATGCATACTAATAAAATGTGTACCTTGAATGCACTGTAAAGTCACTTTCGATAAAATTGTCTGCAAAATGCATAATTGTTAATGTAGAACTACCGAAATACAGCCACACAAGCAAGCCGATTGGTAAACTAGATGCATAACATAAAAATGCTATAACGCAGTGATATTTTCATATAACAACAGTAAAGTCTACAACATTGTTAAAAACAGAAAAACATAATTAAACAAAGAACAATAACATTTGTCTATGGCAAACAGCAAGTCACAGCAACCCAACACAGAGGATAATTAAACCCAGCACATCTCAAAGCACAGCAGCTCAATTAGGCCTTTAATAAGGTCTGGACCACACAATTGTATGGAAGCATATCATTAGCATACCGCATGCTGTAGCTGGCTCATAATCTAAGGGCTTCTGTATGATGGAGACGGGGTACTGGCTGTCAGTAAGTGTGCATGAGTGTGCGTGGAGGTGTTAGAGGTCCCTTGGGCTCAGTGATAAGTGGAGAGTACAGGGGGAGCACAGCTGTCGAGGGGTTGTGTGACACACAGGGGCCATGTTCAGGCACTCCCCAGGGGACAGTGCACACGCACCCGACACCCTCATCATTCACAGATTGATGGAAAGCCCCTTTACACTGTCAGCTCTGACATTACACCACAAAACACACATTACCATCACAGATCACGGCAGTTACAAGTCTTTCACAATAGCTGAACTGGTAGAGGATGTGCTAAAACACTAACGTCATTGGTAGATTTCTGCTACCTAACCCACGCATGACGGAACCTAACAAATATTTGGGATCGGGATGGGTTTGGGTTAGTTTTCAAGAATAACTTTGGTTATTATAGGGTCCGGTTTGAGTTTGAAATTAATGAAAAAATGTATTCTTCTGTTGATAATTTTGATAATTTATATGCACACATGCTCTCATGCACAGAGTTAGGGGCTGTACATAACGAACATGTTTTGAACTGTTTTTCAATAGTTTTTCTATGTAACATGCACTGGACAGACATCTTTGTCCGTGGCACCTCGCTGTCTCGCTGTTTTGTGGCGTCTCGCATAGGACTGCAATATCTTTAGACACGGAGTCATGCTAAAAGATCTTAAAAACACCTGCAATCTGTTACTTTCGTCCCACTGCGTTTAGCTTTTTTAGCCCAGGTGTCGCATAGATGTTCTTAGGTTGCTAGTTCAGGTTGCAAAAGGACTTCATGTGACACTTACACTGTTACACAGATAGTTTCCAGATAGTTCTTGTGCTGAAGGGTCGCTGTGCCCTGTTAAAAGTGTATGTTTACTGTTACTATAACAATATGCCTACAATGCTTAAATAAAATAGACAACTGCAAGAAATGTGCTCACTTTGAGAAGAACTTATAAAGCAAGTGAGAAATTTTGAGTTTGAGTTGAGTTTGTTGTTAGAATTTGACGGTTTTGGTCTGGTTGGGTCGCTCACACAGTCTCAGGCTTTAACTTGAAAAATGAATATTCTCTCATCATTTACTCAACCTCACGCCATCCCAGATGTGTAAGACTTTCTTTAGAGTAAAAAGGGATTTAAATATTGTTCTATTTCACACACAAACCTATTATATTGCTTCTGAAGACATGGATTCAAACACTGGGTTCTTATGGATTACTTATATGTTCCTTTATGTGATTTTTGGAGCTGCAAAGGTCTGATCACCATTCACTTGCATTGTATGGACCCTAAAGATCTGAAATTTCTTACTAAAAATCTTTGTTTGTGCTCTGCTGAAGAAAGTATGAGGGAGAGTAAATGATAAGAGAATTTAGCTTTTTTGGGTGAATGGTCCTTTAATGTCCATGCAGACCTCTAGTCATGGGTTCAATTCCCATATCAGTGTTGTGATAAGAGCTGTACAAATTAACAGAATGAACTGAATTTTACTGAACAGAATGGAACTGAACTGAGTTGAATCGGAATACCTTAAATGCAGTATACTTTACTCTTAAAGATGAATTGTCACTGGAGTCAGAAAACAGAATTGCTGAAATAATCGCCGTTTTCAAACAGGTTTCTTGAACATTCCCCCAACCTTCCATTAGTCGACAAACAGATAGTCCCACTGCAAACTCATCCCATTATCACTGTAAAAAAATTCTGTAATTTTAAGGATAAAAATGATCACTGTAAAAAAAAAAACATAAATTGGTTAATGAGTAGTTACCGTAAAATACACGTAAAATGTTTAAAATATATGTTAAAAGAAAATACATGTAGTTTTAAGGTAAATAATTGCTAAAATTACGATAAAAAAAAAACAGTAATCAGGTGTTCCCATAATTCCCTACGTGGCTCGTTACATTTCATTATATTTTATGGGAATAGTTGATTCTTCTTATTTTTAATATCAGTCACATACATTGGGGTGTTCTGTGTTATATATGATGTAGTTTAATGTTTATTGCATAATTTTAATTTCACATGTGTTACCCTGATGGTGTTTAGTGTTTGTGACACTGAGCACTGTCACTACATGTTTAATGGTGTTTGTTCCTGGAAGGACCCTATTGATGAACTTCATGTCATTATGATCCCTTCTATAATTACTACGTGATTGACAATACATTCTAAAGTGGAAAGCAGATTTTTTTCAGAAGGTTAATATATTAACTTAATCACTTAATCATATAAACGACGGTACTGCACTGTAAAACATACCGTAAAAACAACAGTTTTAATCTGTAAAATGTACATGTTGTTCTGTAAATTTGTTAACATTTTAACTGTATTTTATTACAAAATTATTCTGGCTGCACTGTTATACATAATTATATAACAGTGCAGTGTTATGTCTGGCTGGTTGTGATGCTCAAACAAACAGAGCAATGTTTACAATTGTACAACCACAGTGTTTACAATTTTTGCAGGAATCAACCTAAAAAATGCTTACTTATAGATGTCCCTGCACAATAAGCCAAGATAGCAAAAGGTAGTTCTACATCTAAAATTTACACAGATCACCTTTAAAGAGCATGCCAAATAATTAAATAAATGTAAATGCAAAGTTCTTCCCCCTCAAGCTAAATATATGAAAACACTCAGCCAGGCAGTTATTCAAGTCTATTAGTCCATTAAGCGATCTTTGAGGCTATTTCAGCTTTGGATTATTCATGATGCTCCATGACTTGTTTCATTATCTAGAAAGGCAAATCACTGAAATATCTTTATTTCTGTGAATGGGAAATTAGTATGGGAATTCAAGGATTTAAACCAAATCCCTGCTAGTGCTCTCCTCTCATATGGAAATGAGAAGTATTGACAGCTCAAGGTCAGCACTGCTTTAGTGTTCCACAGGATTTGCATTCAGAGACCGGGCCTTGCCTAGAAACAAAGCTTTTTATCGGGAGGGTGCTGTCCACATGATCAGATGTTCATTTTGCTGCTTCATTCAGATCATCTGATTAACCAGGTTAGAGGAACCTTTCTCCACCAGCCCCATTAACTTTGTAAAAAGTTGCAAAAGTAGCACTTGCTCCTAAGTGCTCCTGTTATAATCGAAAAGAGCACCTCTTGGGAACGAAGCGAGGGGAAATAAAACTGAAAGAAATATTGCATTGGGTAAACAGACACTGCTGCCTGCAGGCTCTGTATGCAGTTTGTGTAGGTCAAGTGGAGATGTTATGTAAAGAAATTGAGTTGAGATATTCATCCTCCTTGAGCTAATGCTTTTCTATACATTTATCACATCCGAGCCACACAGGTTTAGATGAAATCTCTGTCTTTTAGCAGTTATCACATGCACACACACTAGAAATGGGCAATACACTTCCAATCTTTCTACAATACAATCTTTCTTCCGATCTGATATCACTTAGGCCTCATTTCAAGGCCAATTGTGCTGAAATGGATGACAATAGCTGTATTAAAAAGGATATTTTTGCAATTTCTAAGAATAAAATTGGCAATTATAGTCATTTAACATCAAATTCGAAACTTGAAAGCCATCGTTTTTAGCATTTAATAAACAAACTGCAAAAGATCACATTCGTTCATCATTTATGAACAACAATTACAGAACATTGTCAATCTTAAAAACTACTTTTAATGTAAATACTTAAAAATGCAACACAGAACCCTATTTTAATAAATAACACAGCAAATGATAAAGGATTTTTTTTGTTATCGCTAATGATAAAATGGGCAATCAGTCATTTAACATTATATTTGAAAGCCAACAACAGAAGAAACAAACTGTAAATTATTAGACTTTTGATTTAGTTTATTATTTATGAACAACAATTACAGAGCATTGTTAAACTTTAAACAACTTTTAATTTAAATACTTGCATTAAACAAATCCAGATTAATAAATATTGCTGAAACTGATAACAATAGCTGTATTAAATTGATATTCTTTTATTATAAGGATAAAATGGCCAATTAAAGTCATTTAACATTTTATATGCATGCCATAATTTTTACCATTTAATCAGCCGAAACTGCTAATTATCAGATATCTGATTTTGTTTATCATTTATTCACAATCATTTGAGAACATTCTTTTAAAAACATTTCATTTAAATAAACTTAAATGTAACAAACTCATTATAATAAATATCACATTTAGCTTTGTCGCTATTTAGCTTTTAGCTTTGTCGCGTCTGTCAAAAGAACAGATTATAGTGTATGAGTTCCTCGTAACTCAGTTTCAACAAAATGTGTATTTACAGCATTTTTCTTTTCTATGCGTTATTATACAGTATTATGAGACTTGGTTCCTATTGTACAAAACTTTGCCAACAGTTCATTGACATGCATACAAATTCATGGTTACTAAGTAATAAAATCCATATAGTTTAAAAAAAATACTTTAATTTCGATATTTTATATATATTAGGTGTAGCTCGATATTTTAATATAAGAGGTGTAGATACGTGATATCAATCCGCCCATCCCTAACACTTGTGCACACATAAGCAATTACTTGCATGAACAACAGAGGACAAGTGAAATCGGTTTGAACTGATTTGACTGCCATTCAAATGTTTTTGTCCGAGTAGTGAGAAAATGGGGTCATATTGGGTGAGTGTGCTGTGAAATGCATTCTGCCTGCCATACTCCACACTGCATCTCCTGGCAAAGCCAGTCTGATATCAGTGTGTTTGCAGAGCAAGCTTAACCTGAGACCAGACTGGTGTAATAAAACTTTAGGTTACTTGCATAACTCCGGTTCTCTGATAACATGAAGTTATCTCACTATGGGAATGCCTCAGGTGTGAACAATTGTGGAAGCGCCAATTACACCATGTTTCTCATGAATGAAAGACCAATCACTGCAGCTCTTAGGGAGTCCCACCTCCCCAAAATAAACCAACGCTACCTGCCTCTGCCTCATTCTCTGCATATCTCTTCTCCGTGCGAGCCGCAAGGAGGGCGATGCCGTGAGATACCTCACTTCATGGTATCAGAGAACCGGGGTTATGCAAGTAACCTAAAGTTCTCTTTCTAACACTTGTTCGGTATCTATGGGTTAGAAAACTTCCGTATTGCAGATACGCTGGCCGAAGCAGACGTGAACCCACCAGTAGTATTTAATCATTTTCTTTAATATAAAAGAAATTAAAACAGTAAACCAGTATATGGATCTGCTTTAGAATACTGTAATAAGTGTGTATGTGTATATGCTTCTTGTACAGTATGCTGCGCTCCCGTCTCAAGGAAAGAATGAGCCACTAAAGGCTCTGTGACATCCAGTCTGTAAAATGTGTGGGGAGATGACCTACTCGCCACAGCACAAATCTCTTGAATTGAAATGCCCTTGAACAGTGCCCAAGATGTAGCCATACCCTTTGTGGAGTGGACTTGTAACCCTTCCGGAGGCTACTGATTAGAGCTATTGTAAAAAAAAACACAATCACATCAAATAAGCCAATGAGAAAGAAATATTTACTCTTGTGAGAATCAGACCATTAAATAAATAGTGGAGTACTCGCTCCTCTGGCTTCTGTGGGTGGAGGGGAAACAACATTCTCAGGGGGCACTTGGGAAACTTGTGCTATCACTCTGCACACATTTGGGAGTGAAACTGAACAGTCTGTTTTGAAGCCACGAACTTGTCCAACAACAAGCATCTGTATCCGTTTCCCCATGGGAGAGAGATAGCCACTGACAATTTGGGGGGCCCAGACAGAGAAACCCGTAGAGCGGTCTCCATGCGCCCCCTCTAGCCAAGAAACAGCATCAGGTTGCCCAGCTTTTCATCTGTCCCTGGGGATTAGGGGGACGGTGTCTCATGGTGACCACTGCAAAAGACGGTTTTGGCTTTGAATTGCCTGGTTTAGGATGCAGTGACACGTTTCCCGGTTGCAGAAGCGGCATGGAGCGGGAGGGCTGTAAATCAGGCTGTCCTTCCTTTCCAGGGGGCCTGAAGCCGATCCAACTGATAAGGACGAGCCAGCCGTTTTTGCGGGAGACATTCTTTTAACGCCTCTCCTTCCTTAGGTCGCATTGTTGGCGTATAGCCTTAACAGTGGTGCTGAACATGGCTTTCGGGTCTATGGGAGTGTCCAAAAATGTCACTTTCTCCTTGTCAGAGAAACCTGAAAAGTTCAGCCATAGCGCTCTTTCACCTACCACAGCCAACCCCATGCTCCTTCCACAGCTTGTAACTGTGCCGTGTGACATATGCAAGTTTAAATCCGCGATGATACAGATCTCCTCCCCGAAAGCTGGGTTGGGAGATCTGGAGTCGAGCTGTCTTCCCATCTCCTCTAACAGCTCGGTCTGTCAAGCCGTCAGGAGGGACGTTGCATTGAGGGCACAAACTGCGAGTGCTGAAGATTTATAAATATGGAAGACGGAGGCCGTGAAACGCTCCTTTCCCGACAGTGATTCCTCCATGGAGGAGAAAACTGCTTGACGGCCTGGGTGATTGGCAACTGATAATTACACTTGGGGGGTTCAGATATCCCCATCCCCTGGACGTCGAGCCTCGAGGACCCTTTTACTGGCACTCGGTAAGAGAAAGGCTTATCCCAATAACGTCTCATCTCCACTATACAGGCAGGGACGGCCCAGAGGAATTGCTTTACCAGAGGTAGGCGAGACGGTAGCCTCTTGCCATCATACAGATCTCTTTCAGCTCCCGCAAGTCCTCCTCGAGGATATCTGACAAGGCTTTTTTGTCTCTCACCCACAAAGACGTCCTCAAACAGCAAGAGAAGGACCGGGGGCACATTGCCCATCATTTCACCCCATGATGGGATCTGAGGATGCTCCACTGTCTCTTCTCTGGCATGAGAAAAGTACCACAGGTCCTTTTTTGTCATCAACGACTACGCTCAACCTTCTCTCCCTCATCTTGGTCGTGAATGATAAACGGTTGCAACTGTATGGGCTGGACAGTGCTCTAGACAGCTCTTCACTTCATATATTTTGAATCCCAAGATCTCCAAATGAATCACTAACAATGTTTGTATATCTCTAACATGAATCACTAACATGTTTGTATATCTCTCCGCTTGCTGCTGAGACGGAGCGCTACAAGTAGATCATCTTGATAAGCTGATACCCGCATTCCCTAGCAATGTCAGAGCCCCCTCCACGTATTTGGTAAATACCTGAGGTGCCAGAGAAAGGCCGAAAGGTATTTTCCCATATTTCACACTTTGTCTCGATAAGCAAACTTGAGCTGGAACAATGTCTATGTGAAAATATGTGTCTTGGAGATCTATTGATGTAAACCAGTCTCCGCGAAGAATAGAATGCAACAGACTTCTGAGCGTGGGCATTTTGAACTTCTATTTCCTGAGATGTTTGTTCAGAAACCGTAAATCTAGAATGGGATAGAGACCTCCCCCTTCTTTGGGATCAGAAAATATTGTGATCCCAAATGAGGCATGAAGCAGATAACTGTGGTTTATATTGGGGAGGTAGGACTCCCTAAGAGCTGCAGTGATTGGTCTGTCAGTCATGACAGACGTGATGATGATTGGTGCTTCCACAATCGTTCACGTCTGAGGTGTTGCCATAGTGAGATACCGAACGATTATTTATTGTGCCATGCTTGGATGGAGCATGGACTGCAGCTGTATAACAGTGTGAAACAAGCAAGGTGTCAATACATGCCTTCTAGTTTCTTTAGCACACCAATCACCATGACAACCCTCTGACTCTAGCCCATTCCCCCATTCCTCCACCCCCCCCTTCTCTCTCTCTTCATTACCTATCACAACCTTCTTCCTGGCACAACTTCGTTTCCCTCATGTTTTCCACAGCACATGGATGGTTGACGTGACATGCTTTCATACATGTCTAGGCTGTGGTACATGGGTAAAAATAAGCAAACTGTCTTAAATTGCATGCTCATATTTTTAATCATATGCATTTGCTGAGTAAACTGGAATTTCAATCAGTTCTTGGGAAACAGTCAATATTTTTGCAATTCCATTGTGATGCTGGTGGCGCAGATGTCACAAACTTCAAAATTAAACCGCTAGTTAACCCAAAAATTCTGTTAACATTTTCTCATCATGTTGTTCCAAACTTGTATGACTTTCTTTCAGGAAACATTGAAGATGTTAGACAGAAAGACAGCCTCAGTCACCACTTGCTTTCATTGTATGGAAAAAGATGCTTAATCAATGGTGACTGACACCAACATCTCCTTCTGAGTTCCACAGAAGGAAAGTGGGTTTGGAACAACAACAGGGTAAGCTAATGATGACAGAATTTTCATTTTAGGACGAACTATCCTTTCAAGTTATTTTTTTACCCAGTACATATAAATTCAGCAGTTTATACATAATACAGGATTTTGCGGTTCTGATATATTTTGTAAGGGAATGACATGATACGCGCTGTTAACCTAATGGAATTATTTCAGAGTATGTGTCAAAGTGGAACAATGTTAAAACAAAAATTTAAAACTTTTAAATAAATTTAGACACTGGTGAACTAAAAGCATTAATGCCATTTGGTTTGTTATGAGGATTCTTGCTGGTTTCAATTAGGCCGAAAACCGATCATGATATTTGGTTTTTGAGCCACCTTTTTTTTTTCTTTAGGAATTTCCCCTTATATTCTTCTACCAACCACTCAGCATGACTATAGCAATTTTCAGTTGAATCTCTTTTTGCAGTACGATACATATACTGATGTTGTATATTATTGCACATGGAACAAGAAAGCTCTAGGAAAGAAAGAGTAAATATAGCACAGCCACGGAAAAATATATTGCACTGTATTACAAAAGAACCGTAGAATATTTGAAATGATGAACTGATTTTTCAGCAATATACTTGGAATGTTGTGTATTGTTTTTGTTTTAAAGAACAATTTTTTTTAACGAACATATAAAACTGTTAGAGTTGAAATTGTTGTAAAACAAAATTAAATATATAGAATTGTGTCATTCTGTTATTATTTTCCAATGTTGTTAAATAATGACATGAAATGTTCAAACATAACACTTTTACAATAATTTCCTGTATAGTATGATTTTCTTTGTATGCTGGAAATTTCATTTTCAATAGTAGGTAACAGTAGGTTGACCTTTCTTTAGATAAAATTGGTCTGTACTTATTGAAATGCGAAACAGTGCCCCCGGTGATCTAAGCGGTAAGTGTTACTGGGCGTATGGGCATGTGTGAGCTCCACTTTTTGGGTGTAATGTCCACAGAGGGGTGCCAAAAGCAAGTTGGGAAGTTCTTTTCAGCTGTATATGCTCTAATACATAAAAGAGGAATGTGTATTTTATAAATGTTACATCCCAACCCCCAAATATAAACCTAAAGTAAAAATGTACTGTTAGAGGAGAAAATGCAACATTCAAATTGCATTCATCACAGATTATGAAGATGCAATTAATTCCCATTTTCAACACCGGACCCAAACCCAGGTCTCCCATGCTGCTGACATAATGCTCTTTCGGACACACCACAGGGGAACATAAACGTGCTGGAGTGATTAAAAAATGTCTGATAGGAGGTGGTGCTTATTGGCGAGTCGGCATAGTGTGGCTGATCCTAGGGAATACCGAAAATCTAGGAAACAACATGCCGGCACCCACTGTGATCAATTTTGTGAACGAGCTTCTCTCATGCACTCATGAGCGCGCAATGGAGGCATTCATTTTGGGTTGTTTCTCACAAAGACATTGTATGCCTTCAGAACACTTGGAACATAATACACAAGTCACACAAACTACTTTTACAATACTTTTGGGGCATTTTTGAAGCTTTACAGTGAGGCACTATAGACTGATTCGATGAACCACAATATTCATATATATATAGTGTTACTCATATCAAAAGAAAGCCATATGGGTTTGGAACACTAAATAATAATAGAATTTTTATTTTTGTGTGAATTATCCCTTTGATGTCAACTGCTCAGTGTCCAAACATCCACTGTAATCTGTTGAAGGTATCTTAGGTTGAGGATTTGTTCTGGTTAATTAAGTTCTGGATACATCCAGTCAATCTCTAGCTCCAACTTCCAATTCTCCCTTCCTGTATAATGGCTGTTCATCTTCTGTTGGTCTGTGCACTAAAATGCTGAGCATCCCTCTCTAACAAAATGCACTCTCATGCAAACACACATCCTCCATCACTTGTTTAAACAGATTGCACTCTGTGTTCTATTAATAAGAACCAAGAGAGCTTAACATCTTACTGACAACATACTGTTTCCATCATATTTCCCTAAACATGTGTTGCAACTGTGTAATAATGTATAATGTAAATCCATCTCAAACAGTCTTATTCACTAAACCAAATAGATATTAACATAACCCATTCCTCTGCACTCCTTTTCTATACAGAAACCCACAAGTCATGTGGGCCATGGCTAGTTGATTTTTAATGCCTTGTCCAACAACCCTGCAAAAAAGACTTGCTTAAATCAGCATGCATTTCCATGCTGGTTCAGGCTGGTTAATGCTGGTTTAGTGCTGGACTATTATATCCTAAATATTATAGTCAACCAGCATGGTCTTTCTGATGAAGCTGTTTGACCAAATTTGTCTTCCTCTGGTTAAGCTAGTTAGGGAGCCTGGTGAGTACCAGCATTCAAAAAACACATATGCTGGTGATAAGCAATGCTGCTTTTTTTTTTTTTTTTTTTAAGGGATGATGATGATGATGATTTTACCCCAGCAGCAAATCTAATTATGCCCATTTGAAAGTACTGACAAACTCCATTTCAGAGCCAGCAGTCTTACCCTTTCAACTTACACTGATTTGGGCCCATCAAAGGCGACATGTTATCTCTTGCAACCAGCTCTGCCTCGGAGTTGTTCAAGTCTGTGCGTGGCATGCCACTTCACTATGTTTGGGATCAAACACAAGTAATTCACTCGTGATGATATTCTGTGGCTTGTTCTGTAGTAATGTGATACAGCACAGCGCATTCAATTTGTCCTTATTCTATATACATCACTACATCTCAATGATACCCAGTGAACAAGAATGCACACACATAGTGACTACATCCTACATTTTCTAATCTTTTTTTCCCCCCAAAATCGCATCAGGGATCTGGGGCCATTCTGTCCTTTCTTTCTCTTCTCCTCTGTTTTTGGCTATGTACTGCAGAATGGGACTCAGCTGTGACCAGGGCTCTCTTTCTCTCCAGGCTGATAAGAGATGACAGCGCTAGTTGGCCCTGATTCCTGGCTGAGACTCAGAGGGGAAAATGGGGAGACAGAGACAGACACACACACACAGGAGAGAGAGAGAGAGAGAGAGAGAGAGAGAGAGAGAGAGAAATCTGTACTGACCTTTTCTGGCTGTTACAGAACCAGTTGAAAAGCCATAGAAAAAGTGTATGTCCACATGGATCTAACAACAACCATATGCACAAGTGGTACTCTATCGTTTTTCTTCAGGATCCACATTTAACATTGGACATCAATGGGTGACCCAACACAATTACTAAAATTGTACAAAAGTAAACCATCATGTCCTTAAATTGATAAAAAAAAAAAAAAAAAAAAGAAACATTTAAATGTAATGTTTCATTCCCTCAAAGCCAATGATTAAAAAGTCTGGGTCATGCTTTTACCTTGCATAGCTCAAGGCTTTTGAGGATGACAGCATGTCATGCAACCTATCCATGTGGGAATCTAATTTAGCTAGCTTCTAACAAGTGACAAGTGGCTCGTTTTGCTATTCTAATTATGCACAATTATATTATTCGCTATACGTTTATTTGCATTTAGCATTGTTCAACAAGTATGGATCACAATGGTTGAATAATCCATTAACCCCTAAGTATCTGTCAATCTTGATGCGAATGCTCAGTGTCTGCATACAGTTGAAGACGAGCCTGTCAAAGTACACTCCATTTGACGGTGCACGCATACAGAAGTGGTTGGCGCATGCATGCTATGACAGATATAAGACATTGGACTATTTCTCTTCAGGAGTCTAGACTCATACACATGTCTTTATATTCCTTCAGACTGGAGTTATACAAATGCAGGTATCTCCTGACCTCCTCACACATTACATCTTCATTTAGCATTTCTTTGGGATAGCAATGGTTTAAATGTGAATAATGTCACCTTGTGGACCCTCTAATTAGAACAAACAATTCCAGGCATATGCACATTCTGTGCGTTCAAAGATGCACGATTGCAAAAATCGGGCTATGCACTTCAGTGCTCAAGCACTCTGCTGCTGACGAGATTTGCTTCACGTGTCTGACCGAAGTATGCTTTGGGCTTTCAAGCGATGCTTTAATTGAACAGTGTTCAGAGCGATCAGTCGACTATTTCTTCAGGCAACCCACCAAATAGGTGATTTATAACAGGGGTTTATAAATAGGGGTCCTAAATGTATTTCTTTTAAGGCAAAATTGGATTGTTAGATTGTTAAATTAAGATATTAATGATATCTAGCATACTTATTTTAAACGGTTTGAATTTGAGATAATTATCATCGTTCTTTCTAAATACTGGTCACATCCATGAGATATTCAATTCTATAAAATATGCAGTCAATTTAATATTCAATCAAAGTGAATATTCTCCAGATAATATTTAAATTTCATTTGATATGTTTTGGCTTGACAAGATCCCAAAAACTTGACAACCACTGGTATAAACTAAAATCAAAAGCAATTGGCTATCATGGGTATCACAAACTCAAAGGTAATATAACAGACAGAACAAAGACAGAGCAAGGGAACACCAGCATATCTTCTCCCAAATGCAATTAAGATTCCATGATGGTCTCTATAATCCATTCAGTTTCAGGGTCTACCAGAGAGGACAGGTCAGCACATCCAACCCTGTGTCATCCTCTATTCCACAAAATTAGGTTACCAACCTTCCACATCCATGTCATTATCAGAGACATTATCAGCCATACTAGAGGAGATCAAGTTACAAGAATCATGGTATATATTTCTAAGCGACCAGAGAAATTTTCACTAGCTCAAGTGATGGAGATATTACAGTGGGAAGCACTCAATGATGCTTAACAGACCGTGTGAGCTGCCACCACAGCTATAGCAGCTTACATGTCACAGGAATTTACATTTCATTGTGGTTTCTTTTCCACAAGAGGGGCGACGAAACGCATGTCTAATCCTTATAAAAATAAACCAGACAGGTGGTTCCACAGTGGCTTCACTGCGGGAGAAGGAAAACCAACAGAGTGCAAGACACAATACTGGAAGGAATGAGTGAATGAGAGAAGAGGGAGTGTTTGTGACAACAAACGCAGCAGTCTCAATTGTCTGTTAGCCTTAAAGGGATAGTTCACCCATAAATAAAAATTGTTATCATTTACTCCCCCTTATGTTGTTTTCAAACCCCATAAGACTTACTTTCTTCTGAGGAACACAAAAGGAGAGGTTAGGCAGAATGATAGCCTCAGTCACCACATACTTTCATTGCATCTTTCTTCAATACAAGGATTAATCAGCTGGTGGTGAGCATGTGATACTAAGCGATCAAAGACTGACGATTCTACGGTGAGTTTTGATTCCTGCAATCGGTCCAGAAACTTATCAGACAACAACATTGTTGGCAAAATTGTACAATGTGCACTGAGCTTTAGCTTAAAGGGAGGTGAGCCTTTGGAATGAAAATATTGCGCACATTTGTCATGTACGTGTTTTTTTTCTGCCGCTTGTGTGTATTTTTAAAGGAAAAAGGCAGTTTCCTAATTAGTGCAAGGCTGATGATATAAGCAGTGTGTTATCTTCTGCAGGGGATGTTTGTGCTAGTGGCATCATTTGAGTGTGTGTGGTGTGTGCATGCCTTTGAATTCATGTGTGTGAGCATGTCTGTATGCAGTTTGCCATAGTTCATCACTGTCAGCTGTGACATTTCAGTGGCTTCTTGCATCATCTTCCTTACACTCTGCTCTCTTTTAAATACAGTTTATACACACTCTGATGCAGTTCTTCTATTTTCCCACTTCTCATTAGTGGTGCTTGTTAAGGCAAGTATCACTAATACAATTGCTCATACTTATGGTTAGGGCTTTGAATAAACCCATAAGCACAAATATTTTCAGTTTTGACATGAAACTCGTCCCACAACGTTTGTGCCACAGACATGAATGATACCTCGAATCGTGAATTTCTCTTTTTTTTTTTGAGAGAGAGAGAGAGAGAGGTGTTCGATTACTGTTCTAGACAATCAGACTTATAATATTCAATTAATAGGTGACAAAACGGGTGCAAACATCCCTTCGAATTACATTGAAGGTACCCAAGACATATCTAGATTAGGACAGAATTTCAATTTGGCGGTGGGTTCTTTTGACTTGGGCTAGTAAGCAATCACCCAGAGCTACGCTGCTAAAATATAAAACATCTTAAACCAGACTAAGCTTGTTTGCTTAGCAGGTCTACATTAGCTGGTCACCCAGCCTGACCGGGGGATAAGTGCCCCAACCCCAAACCCAGTAAAACAAAGTAGCCCAGGGGTAGTCAATTAGCAGACTCCAGTCCTGGACCGAAGGACAATTCAACACCTGTCAGATTGTGTAGGCATATGCGCACAGAGAAGAAATGAAGTACGATCAGCAGTAGAGAGAAATATTTCCCTGTTATCCACCTTATTCCAGACTTCATGGTCTCCATGGACGATTGGCATTACGGCAACAGACTTCCTCTCGGATGCTCCACACTTCCGCTTAGTTGTTGGCTTAAAACTATACTGTAAAATGAATGGCACAAAAATAGGCCCCCACAAAAGCAGCCAATTCTGAAACATTTCAAGTCAAACCAGATATAATAATCAGAGGTTGGATTAAACTAACTCGGTCACTTGCCTATTTTTTAAAACATTGACATATAATTCCAAATGATGTCTGTCATTTTGGAAGATAACAAAGATGAAAAACATTTAAATCAAGCTCCTCGTTGTATAGCATGCAAGAGTATGATATTGCTTATATACAACTGTTCAATTAACTAAGTATATTAAACTGAGTACGGCCATAAACACGCATTTGTGTATTGAACTACTTTTTATGCGGCGGATCAGAATCTCTGTTGCTGGTTCAAACCAAATTATTAGTCCAAGCCTTCATTAGTAGTTCAAAATGTTCACTTCAGAAATAGTATCACAGCTTGTGCTGTTTCTAACATGTTATTGGATAAACAAGGATGTGGATGTGTGTGTGTGTGTGTGTGTGTGTGTGTGTGTGTGTGTGTGTGTGTGTGTGTGTGTGTGTGTGTGTGAGTGAGTGAGTGAGTGAGTGAGTGAGTGAGAGTGTGATCACCTTTTGCCACACCAAAGCAGAGATGCTGTCAGCTTTCTGAAGATCAGCTTTCTTAGTGGAAAAATAGTCGTCCAAGCAGGGGTATTTATCCCTATTTCACTGTATCCGGTGCGCAAGAGTTTTTCACTATAGAAACCGCAATGTCCTCTGCCATTTTAAACAGCAGTTCCTCTCTAATGTGGAAACTCCATTAAGAGGTAAGAGCATTGAGTTCTGTAATTAATCAGTCTGTTGTGTCTCTTGTTCGTTTAAAACTGTTTAAAGCTATTTTCTAACTTTAGTAGTGTTGTAGTAATACGAGCGATCATGGAGCGCTGTTGTATGCAAACACTGACTGATGCAGATTCACTTCACGTCACCTAACTGGCTTGTATTACACACAAAAATAATCTTTTGCCACCACCTGCATATGTAATATCACAAAAAATAAATACATATAAAGAGAGAGACATACTGTAGCTCTTAACACATATGCACTGCTCTTACAATATAGTTTAGCATGAACACACAGTGAAGTGTCCGAGTGCTGATGGTGAGACCATCAGATCTCATGGAATGCCTCGTCCAATCAGATTCAAGGACCAGAACCAACCGTTGTATATAGAGAAATATTTCTCTCTAGAGTGGGAATAAAGCGTGTCCAGCACTACGCAATTGTTGCTTTATTCCCAATCCGCAAGCGTTGCCTCTTTCCCCAGGCAGGCGCTGCATAAAGCCTGAACTGAACGTAGTCGAAGGTTCGGATATTTTAACAACACTGCCACAGATACTTGCATCTTTCACTTAAACACTGTAGAAAACAGATGTGTGATTCAGACTGTTCAGATTAGTCAGGTTTGTGTCAGGACAAGCTGTTGTGCCGTCTTTAAACTATAAAGTTTTTTCAGTCAAAGTTAGCTTCATTAATCAGCATGTTAGCCTTTCATAATAAACAAACAATTAATTAGATGTAATCATGGCATGGGTGGCAAGGAAAGCCTATTCTAAAAAGTCCATTCAGACTTTTACATTTTATAAACGTTCTCTCTGATGACACCCTTGAACACCCATACAGTAATTTTTATCCATCAAAAGGCCTCCTATGCTATATCCCATACATGTATATTATGAATGTAAAAATATTTAAAACACAAAAAGTGGACTGTTGTCATTCAGCTTAAAAACAAAGCTTTGAAGAGAATATTTTGACTGTTTAGGATTTATTGAGTACTAATGCTGCCAAAATGTGGCAAGTTATAAAACTATTCAAAAATATACATTATATATGGTATATAATTTCATAGCAATATGACACTATGTAAGCTCTGTATTATTATCTTATATACTGTATGTCTTTATAGAGACCGGACATCTTGGAACTTTAATTGAATACCCTTGAACTAGCCTGACCAGGTTTGGAGACCATCTAAGACCAGCAAACCAGCTTTGTCTGATTTAAGCAGCTGTAAGCAATGTACCCCCTCCACCCATATTTTCCTATTATTTTCTTTGCATCTGTGTCACACAAATTTCCCCCACCAGCTCTATCCACCTTTTTTTCCTCATTCCTCCTGAACCTCCTTCCAGCCATGTTCCCCTGACTCTCTTCAAAGAAATTATTTCCTGTCCCCTCATGACACCCTCTCGTCCTTAATGTGTGTCTTCATCCAGTACTCATGCCTGAAACCCCTTACGAACCCCTCTCCCCTCAGGTTATCCCCTTTGTCTAACTGCATAATTACCTCATTAGACTTGTTAGCATTGTTTATGACCCTGTATTTTTGCCTCCATCTCATCTTTCTCCCACCTCTCCATCTCTCTTTTTCTTTGTTCCCTAATCTCCTTCATTTTTTCAGTGTACTCCTAATTTGCCACCATTAGCTCCTTGGTTAAATATAACTCTCTCTCCTCTCCACTCTTCTATGCCATTTCATCTCACATTTCTCACTCAAAGTGTCTGTGTGTGTGCAGAATAACATCTCTCAAGTTTGTTGTTGTTTATCATCTCTTTTTTCCCCTGAAGTGAGCGTCAAAATACTGAGCAGTAGATTTTGCAGTGGTGCACTGCACCCAGACTTTTCCACCTCAGGAACACATCAACAACACAAACACAGCAGTTCTGGTTTTGCATTCAGTCCCAGTTATCTCGTGACTGTGAAAATACAACCTTCCCCACATTATATGCAAGAATGAGCAAGGAAAAATTGAAATAGTTGAGAAAGGGTCACACACACACTGCTTGGAGGCAGAGCAAGCCAAGTAAGCAAAGCTTAGCTGTGATTATGTTTCGAGTAATAAAACAGTAATGTATCTAACATTGAGAGCTCGGAGCATAGGCATGCAGGAAATAAGACATTAGAGAGCATTTCTGTATATAAATATCTCACTTTTGCCCTGCTGCAGAGAGATAAATGTGATTAACCCAAGGAGAACGTGTTCCTGGAGCAAAATCTTTTGTATAAACGAAATATTTACGGAAGACTCCGACCAGGATTAATGGTTGGAATAAAAAAATTAGACTCGTTTCCTGACATCAATGAGCTCATGTTTTGTTTGACAGGCTTCAGTCCTTTCGACATATACGATGATGTTAGCATTTACACTCATTTACATTTACGGGAGAACACTTTATGTAAAAAAACTTGCTTCAGCATGAAACCGATTTAATATTGCACTGTCCTGTGTACGCCGCCCGGTTTCAAGTTTCAACATATATAAATATTAAAATGAATAAATGCCTATTTTTCCAGCCTCTTGCATTAGTATTTATATATTGTCCCTTATTCATTTTAGATACAGTTATTGAATATTATTATTTATACAAGCTAAATATTTCATTAATGAAATCTTGTTTTATTACGTATCTTATTTCAGTGGGGATATAATTTATTACAGCTGACAGTTACGTGAGCAAACAAGGTTGAACATCAACGGTAACAAGATCAATTTGAAATTCGCAGCTTTTTAACATGCCTGTGCATAAATTTGAAGGCTGTTTATTGGATAAACTGCAGGTAAACGTCATATTGTGACTACGCATTACTTTAAGAACAGGTGGAGCAACCAAATTAAGCACTGACTTAGTTACAAAATAACTACTAGTTACTAAGCCCTTAGTGTAAATTTTACGTCTCAACTTAAGTGAGACCTTACTGGTGCAACCCTAACCTGGTCCCCAGCATAGAATTCTGGTGTGCTTCATTGGTTATCCAACTTCACCAGAAAGATCATTCTGGCTGTCCAGCATTTTTTGCTGGTCCACTTAAAAATAAAGCTAAATAGAAATGGAAACTTGCCATGTCTTTTTCCTTCTCGAACTTCTTTAAACTGAGCTAAATTCGAGAATGTTAAGAGTTAATGAGCTCTGAAAAGATGCTGTATACATTTAACATTATCATTATTATTATTTAACTCAATTATGGTGTCTCAACTTTCTGAGAAATTTGCCGTACATAATCAGTCACTTTTGTGATTGTGAAGAGCAATGATTAATGTGCAAATGTGACTGATATTTATACGCGTTAAGGGTCTTTCACGAGGCTAGCGTCAGCGCTGCAGAGTTCACTGGTGTAAAGTGACGTCACTTCATAGACTTCAGTGTTTTTCACACACACGTTTCTGCTTCACCAATAAAGTCTTTGAGAGTACTAAGCGACAAGACATTTTTAAAAACAGTCCAAATTTGTGATGAGACATTGAATGTCTCATTTCTTTTAGTTAAATATTACCTTGTCGTTTACGAATATCAGAAACCCCAGTTATTGGACTAATATAAATTCACCAAGAAAACACTTACACCTAAACATAAGAGTCCTTTTATTACTTTCTGCTATCAAAGCAACTGCAAGATTTTTTTTCTCTCTTCCAAATACATGTTTTCAAAGTTTATTGTGCACACCTCCTGCTTTTGTGTGTGGCAAACTTGTAAAATTGCCCCACTGTGATGCTTTCTGCAACACTTGTCATGTGGAGGGCAATCCGGCACTTGACGCCTCGACTCAACTCATGTGAAATGCGCTTTACAATAACGATTGAACATTATTGAAACTCAAAATTATTATTATTTGTCTATTATTGTGGTCTTTTCTGATAAAAGCCATGCTCAGATGTTTAAATAGGCTACTGTTGGAAAATTATACCATAGATCTGCTTTGTGTTTATAATTCTTATACTGAAGTCAATAGATTTGTAGCCATGCAAGTTTTAATAAAGGAGAGATAAGGACGTTATTGAAACTCACTTTTATTAGACTTTTTGGATAAAAATTAATGCTCAGACTGAAGGAAGACTATATATCTGCATTGTTTTTTAATGCTTAAACACTTTAAAGTCTCTTGGTAGATTTCGGTCATGACTCACTCAAAGCACATAAGATGCTCATTTGTCACCACCTATTGACATTTCCAGAAGGGGTCACAGTTAATAAAATTTAACCGATTTGTGAAAGAAGCAAGCCTCACCAACATACTCTTTATTTTGCAGCCAATCTGCACAATTGTAAACTTGAATCACTAAATAGCTGGAATTGGTGCTTTTAGCTTATTCTTTAAAAAATATATCCCCAGAAAAATATTCGTGGACCAGTGATTGTTTAACTTTTTCACCCCTCATGAGTTTGCAGCCCTGTAATTTGTTGTGGTATTGCAAAAACAAATCTACAAATTAGAAAAGAAGCTAATTTTTTTTTTTAATTGCCCATTTAGCGCTCTTGCCACCTGTGACTTCACACAGCATAGCCTACCTATGTGACTTTCTTTTTTTTTTTTTTTTGCATAGCTAAATTTCAAACATTACAAGTAAACACGTACTAAGACAGACAGAAAACATGGACATGTCCTTGAAAAGGAAAAATATTGACGATGGTTAGCCTATGTGGGAATTTTTTACTCGTAAAAAGTGAGCCATGGCAGAAAAACGTTTGGGAAACACTGATATAGAGAATAAGCACATTTACAAATTGGGTCTTAACCAGCGTCATGTTTGCGAGACAAATTGTTTTAAGGGGATGGAAGTCGGATGGAGCACCCCCATTTCAGGAATGGTGCTTGGAGAAGGGAGGGTGGTGGCTTTTGAAAAAGAAAATCTAGAAGACTGGGGAATTTGGACTTGTTTGTGAGAAAATGGGGCAAATATCTGCTGTTTTTGGAGGGCTCTCAGGGAGGGACAGTGGAGAGAGAGGTGTAGTGGTTAATATGTTCCAGAATTAAACTAAACCCACTGAGACCCAGATCAAGAATAAAATCACAGAGATACAGACCAAAACTAGACATTATTGAGACCCAAATAAAGACTAGACCCATCGAGATCCAGACCCAGAATAGACCCATCAGGACCAAGACTAAACCCATTAAGATCAAGACACAGACAAGTCCCATCTAGACCTAGTAAAATACTTGACTCACCGAGACCAAGACTAGAACCATCGAGATCCAGACCAAGACTAGATTGGTTTACACCCAGATCAAGACTAAACCTATTGAGACAAACCTAAACTAGAACCATTGAGATTCAAAACCAGGCTAGTCCCATTAAAACCTAGACTAGATCAAGACTAGACCCATTAAAACAGATCAAGACCTGTCTGTCCAAGGACAAGGCTGTGTTTTGTTTTGAGCTCAGACCAACAAACCAAGACTATAAAGACTTGGACCGAGATCAAGACTAGAAACCAAGAAATTTCACATAAAGAAAACAGGTAAGTTGGCAATTAAATTTAACCATGGCACACCAATAACTCTAAGAAACACCAAATAGTAGCTGGGGGATGTCTTCTCCCTATCAATGAACATGAAAAAATAATGGTCTTATATGAGACCATAAGCTGAGAACCACAAAAATGTGGTTTGGAGAGGTCTCAAGACCAAGACCACAAGATGAAGCCAGCTCTGATTGATCGCATAGGATGTCTGTTGTACAGGTGTCCAACCCCTTATAAAATGAAAAACCACAAAAAGAGAGTTTTTATTAAAGTACCCATTCTTTTACCAACAACTGTGTTTAGACATTAAACATTTAAATAAATTTTTCTAAACTTTGTTATGATAAGAAAGTTGTTATAGATGTATGGTGCCTGGTGTGAACACATCTCTACATTCATTAATTTACCAGACTGTCGAGCCCACGCCCACAATATGATCTCCCACAAGTCCAGGTCCTCATGAAAAATCTTCCAAACACCAGATTTTCATCACAGTGCTCGAAATGAAACGATTCGTTGCAGCTGTACACAAGTGGCACACCAGAACTTTAGGCATCATATGAAAGTTGCCTCATTGTTTAATTCAAATGAGTTTGGAGAACTGCAAAACGTTGCTATTAAGGGAAATTTAAGAGACTCCATCTAAACAGACTCCATACACAACTCTACAAGACAACAGAAAGACCTCTCAAAAAGCATTCATATGGTCAATAATGCTTCTTTCTTTTAAAAAGTTAATTAGATGAGTGAGAAGATGGTTTTTCAAACAAAGAGATGGCTTTATTTCAACAAACTATGAGAGGAAATGGGGAGGGCAGATGGTTATTAGGGTGCACTTGTCTTTAGCACAGCTGTTTTTTCTCCTTTAGTTTTTTACTTAGTTGATTTATGTTGATAGTCACACCCTAGTTGCTTTGAATAAGAGGGCCAGTTATCAGTATTTGTAATGAGATCTGCAGTCAAAATTTGATAGCAAGGCCTATAAGGAGAGGAAAACCTTTGAGACTTATTGCGGTTAACTACAATGTGGGTTTAGTTTTGATTTATTGTCAAACTTAAGTCTGCTTTTTGGAGATTAAATGTAGATGTGACAGATTTAATGTGACCTCTTGTCAGCTTAGTTAATTTATCAGCATATTCGGGGGCCTCTGTTTGAGACCGCTGCCATTACAGTCTCCATTGCATGATTGGCTTTATTTTGAGAAGTTTTGTGTGTGTGTGTGTGTGTGTGTGTGTGTGTGTGTGTGTGTGTGGTTTAAAAAATTGCAATTCATTCTCAAGAACCCATTACTTTGATTGCAGTCTAGAGAAGTGTTTCAGCCTAGCAATGTATGAAAAAGACATGGCCTTGGAGAAGAAAACACTTGATAGTGTAGAAAAACAACAATAAAGAAGAATGTTCAAATGTTCCCTCTTTAACAAATGCTTTTATTTAAAAATGTACCGTTTGTTTAATTAGGTTACAAATTAAATTCACTCTCCCCTCAGTTATCACTCTCTTATGGTCTCTTGCTTCCAACTCCCTTGTGCACTTTGAAGTGCTTTCTTTATATCTGATATTTGAGGGTTTTTATTCTGCAGTTTACTTCGTGCACTACAGTACACAGAATATTTTGACACTTAACCCACACAAAATAATGCATGAATTTCTTTGAAACCAAGGGGCATCTGCAAATAAATTATGCTAGACATTTTCTCAGAACTAACTACTTTGTATTTTGTGGTTTGTGTGTCTTGATACTTTTAAAGGCCATAGCACATAACACATTTTTTACTTGCATCTACACATTTTTTTCTATTATCATCATGTATGTTGTTACAGAGAAATCATATAAAACTCACATTAACTTAACTTCTCCTGCGTCTTGTCTGCACTCAGCTCCAGTATCTAATTTTTTTTTTTACATGAGCTCTACTGCCTTCACCCTCATTGGTAGTCATCCCAGAATGTCACTCATCATTTAAACTTCTCAACTTTGTCATGTCGCTCGCCACAGCCACAATTTGTGCTCTCAATAAAAATGAAAGGAATTGTTTCTCTTTGTCGCTGCGTGCTGCTGGTGTTGTGAACGGGGCTTTAGGCCTCTGCGTCCATCCTTACCACTAATCTTCCTCCTATCTTCTTATGAGCTCATGCAGAATCTTGAGTAAATTACAGGCACCTTTCCACTCATTCGTGCTCAGTATGACCTAGCTAGCCAGTTTTGTTGTTGTGCACTCTTTAAATCAGCCTAATGCATCCGGTCACCCTTTTTCTCCTTCTCTGGACTCATCTGAGTGTCTCGGCACTGTTATGGTCACACCCCCCACCCCTCCCCTAATGTCTACAAAGATCCATTCCAATCACAACCTTCCCAGCCACTGCAAATGGGTTTAACTAATATGTCTGTTCTCTATGGCAGCAGTGGGTTTGCTAAGCCCTTTTCACTGCATGGGTAATAAAAATGGTGTTGTGGGTGATTTTTCCCCATCATGCGTGCTGTGAGAGCAGGATGTGCCAGCGACACCAAGGCCCTCAAGCAATAACAGGTGGCTGTGGAGACTTGCGGGCTGTGCTGTTTCTCCCCAGAGCTTCTCTTTAACTGGCACATGTACAACAGATGCTCCACATTTACTGCCCAACTAACAGGAAATGTTCTACGCACATACTACACTAGATTTCTTCAAAAGGGTAGTTCACCAAAAAGCTAAACTTCTGTCATCGTTTAATGTTGTTCTAAACCAGTATGAGTTGTTCCACACCAGTATGACTTATATTAGGACTATTATGTTAACCATAAATTACATATAACTAATGTTAAAAAAATAACAAATTTGTTAGATGAGACAGCTGCGTCTCTACACCAATGCAGCATTATTTCAGCATGCTGCTATGATGATGTTTCGGCTGGTGTGCGTGTCAAACAGTGGTCATCAAGGAGACAGACGCTGAGAGTGATTGCTCTTTTCTTTCGGCCCTACTTTTAATAGCCCCCTCCCCACTCCAAGGGAACAAGCCCTCCCCTTGATGACCTTGCACCCATTCTCTGCCTCTCCACAGACAGCATAAGTGGACATATATTATCAGCCTGCAGAAGGGCTTTGCCTGTCAAAATGTAACCCCAGCCTGCCTCTTCCCTTCTCTCATTGCTCCTAAATCTCTCCAGCCTATCCATCCATCGGTGCATACAGCTCAATTAAAGCCTCTGCCTCTAAGGAGAAGATTTGGTTGTGGAAGATCATATTTTTCCTTGCAAAGAGCCAGTGTTTGTGTGGCAAGTATTACCAATGATGGATGTAGAATCTGAGCAGAGAATGGAGGATTCTCATATTTAAGAAGTTCACAATTCTTGGCCCAAGCACCTGTATGCAGTAGACACCTTGCCAATGATCAATTCCGAGTGATTTATCTAGGAAAGACATAAGCATTGTCAGAAAGAGCGACAGGCAATTCCTAAAAATTCCTTTGCAGGGAGATAAACTAATAATATTCAAAAATGAGCTGTACTAAGGCACTATGCATTATTTTTAGTGCAATGCTACAATATCCAATGTTAAAACCTGTAATCTGGTAAAAGCTGCAATGCCAGTAAGTCAGATTTTAATCACACTAAATTCATGATAACACATAATTATCGTTTATGGACTGGCCCCATTAAGTTCTATAGACTTATTCAGACAGCAATTATTTTTTACATGGGGACGTGAGGTAATTCCATAATTTACAGTGATTTTATTGCCATTTAAATCCAAAATGGCAAATCCCACGATAAAATTCCAAGCCAAATTACCTATTGTTTTTTGACAAACACCAAGGTCGTCTGGTAATTTAATTACCGCCGAATCCACATATCGGAGTTTATAATCCAAAAGCCATTTTAGAAACCCTTTTTGACCATGGCAAGTGCCGGACGATTGTGCTGTACATGGTAACAGCTCTGGCAGTAATGGACAGTTGTAAAAATTGGAGAATTGTGTAAGATAATTTTTTTTTAATAATTCACAATAATAAAATTACATTGTCGCTCCATCACAGTGAGTGGGAACTCTTTAGTAGAAGAGAAAGAAAAACGAGAGCCAGACCATGTAAACTTTTGAAATGGTCCATTATTATGTCAGCAATGTAATAACATTGCAATATATCACATTTTAATGTAAAAATGTTTACTAAATACATTTATACAGAGGGCTTGCATGACTACTCATTTATACGGGTTGAGTAGTCCAGAAAATTTGCCAGGTTAATGTCTTCTCTTATAAAATGAAATCTTAAAAGGTTTCATTTCCACTTTAACACCGACAGATAATTCCAAATGATGTCTGTCATTTTGATAGACCAATTACCATAGCACCTCACATTTTAATTTAACTATATTTACTGTATTTGATTTGCACAGCTTCTATCTACCTTTTTCCTGTGGGTCTTACTGGGGAAACAAATGTGGGTGGGACTTCCGCCGGAAGTTGTTCTACAGCATTCGCTAGCTCTGGCTGCAGTCATTTTAGACCCTGTTTACAGCTGGTAATAAGATGTGTTTTGGATGATCCGATAACAAATGGTCAGCGCTAAATATAGTTGTAAACGAGGTGCAAAATGTTTTGTGATTGGATAAAAAGGTAGTCAAATACCACATCACATTTGAGGTTTAAAACCATCCCGATGCATCCCGGACAGCAGCAAAGCACCACCTCTCACCAGTCAATCACCCGCCGAACAAATGTTTAAACTCACGTGTGGATTTAAAAGGAAATAACTACTTGAAAATACCATTACATACCCACGGATGAGAACATCACAGCTCTTCCTCAGTGTGTCTGTCTGATTTGAACATGCAGGGTGACAAGATGACATGCACACACATCTGAAGCTGAACTAACACAGGTACTCCACTAAAACAACCAATAATTCTGCTCGAAAAGTTGCATTTGTGCTTAGATTAAATCTCAACTGCATCTGGGAGAAAGTGCGCCGGTTTGTTTCACGCTTTCTTTGTCTATTACTTTTTTGCAGTTTATTATTGTTCAGTAACACACTGATATAGTGATTGATATAGGTCCATACGAAATCATATACGCTCTCCTCACAGTCCCAATACCACAACAAAACAATTAATGGACATAACGCCCATATTTCTCGCCAAGCATCACAGGATGTGGGAAAAAGTTGGTGGATCTCCTTGCGTGTTCTTAGGAGAGACAGCAGGCTCAAATAGTGGCAGCGGCATGTGACGCTGTTTGTGGCTGGTGCCACTTAATTTAAACGGCATATGCCTCTGTTTATGGATGATGCCAGTGTATTTCCGGCATCTGCCGCCGTTTATGGATGATGCCAGTGACGCTCCTGTTCTACCCACTCCATACGGGACTCGAACCTGTCTCTCCGCCGTGGGAGGCAGGTGCGCTAACAAGGAGGCTAAAGGCTACAGCCTCTAGCGTCAGTCGCTAGTGCACCTCTTGCAACACGCATCATTCATATACAGCGGCATCTGCCTCGTAAATTCACTGGCATCATTCATATACAGCGGCATCTGCCTCGTAAATTCACTGGCATCATTCGTATACAGCGGCATCTGCCTCGTAAATTCACTGGCATCATTCGTATACAGCGGCATCTGCCTCGTAAATTCACTGGCATCATTCGTATACAGCGGCATCTGCCTCAGTAAATTCACTGGCATCATTCAGTATACAGCGGCATCTGCCTCGTAAATTCACTGGCATCATTCGTATACAGCGGCATCTGCCTCGTAAATTCACTGGCATCATTCAGTATACAGCGGCATCTGCCTCGTAAATTCACTGGCATCATTCAGTATACAGCGGCATCTGCCTCGTAAATTCACTGGCATCATTCGTATACAGCGGCATCTGCCTCGTAAATTCACTGGCATCATTCATATACAGCGGCATCTGCCTCGTAAATTCACTGGCATCATTCATATACAGCGGCATCTGCCTCGTAAATTCACTGGCATCATTCGTATACAGCGGCATCTGCCTCGTAAATTCACTGGCATCATTCATATACAGCGGCATCTGCCTCGTAAATTCACTGGCATCATTCATATACAGCGGCATCTGCCTCGTAAATTCACTGGCATCATTCATATAAAGCGGCATCTGCCTCGTAAATTCACTGGCATCATTCAGTTACAGCGACATCTGCCTCGTAAATTCACTGGCATCATTCATATACAGCGGCATCTGCCTCGTAAATTCACTGGCATCATTCATATAAAGCGGCATCTGCCTCGTAAATTCACTGGCATCATTCAGTTACAGCGGCATCTGCCTCGTAAATTCACTGGCATCATTCATATAAAGCGGCATCTGCCTCGTAAATTCACTGGCATCATTCATATAAAGCGGCATCTGCCTCGTAAATTCACTGGCATCATTCAGTTACAGCGGCATCTGCCTCGTAAATTCACTGGCATCATTCGTATATAGCGGCATCTGCCTCGTAAATTCACTGGCATCATTCATATACAGCGGCATCTGCCTCGTAAATTCACTGGCATCATTCCTATACAGCGGCATCTGCCTCGTAAATTCACAGGCATCATTCATATACAGCGGCATCTGCCTCGTAAATTCACTGGCATCATTCATATAAAGCGGCATCTGCCTCGTAAATTCACTGGCATCATTCGTATAAAGCGGCATCTGCCTCGTAAATTCACTGGCATCATTCATATACAGCGGCATCTGCCTCGTAAATTCACTGGCATCATTCGTATAAAGCGGCATCTGCCTCGTAAATTCACTGGCATCATTCAGTTACAGCGGCATCTGCCTCGTAAATTCACTGGCATCATTCGTATATAGCGGCATCTGCCTCGTAAATTTACTGGCATCATTCATATACAGCGGCATCTGCCTCGTGAATTCACTGGCATCATTCATATACAGCGGCATCTGCCTCGTAAATTCACTGGCATCATTCATATACAGCGGCATCTGCCTCGTAAATTCACTGGCATCACTCATATACAGCGGCATCTGCCTCGTAAATTCACTGGCATCATTCAGTTACAGCGACATCTGCCTCGTAAATTCACTGGCATCATTCAGTTACAGCGACATCTGCCTCGTAAATTCACTGGCATCATTCATATACAGCGGCATCTGCCTCGTAAATTCACTGGCATCATTCATATACAGCGGCATCTGCCTCGTAAATTCACTGGCATCATTCATATACAGCGGCATCTGCCTCAGTAAATTCACTGGCATCATTCATATACAGCGGCATCTGCCTCGTAAATTCACTGGCATCATTCATATACAGCGGCATCTGCCTCGTAAATTCACTGGCATCATTCATATACAGCGGCATCTGCCTCGTAAATTCACTGGCATCATTCATATACAGCGGCATCTGCCTCGTAAATTCACTGGCATCATTCCTATACAGCGGCATCTGCCTCGTAAATTCACTGGCATCACTCATATACAGCGGCATCTGCCTCGTAAATTCACTGGCATCACTCATATACAGCGGCATCTGCCTCGTAAATTCACTGGCATCATTCATATACAGCGGCATCTGCCTCGTAAATTCACTGGCATCATTCATATACAGCGGCATCTGCCTCGTAAATTCACTGGCATCATTCATATACAGCGGCATCTGCCTCGTAAATTCGCTGGCATCATTCAGTTACAGCGACATCTGCCTCGTAAATTTGCTGGCATCATTCAGTTACAGCGACATCTGCCGTAGAAATTCACCGGCATCATCCATAATCAGAGGCATATGCCGTTTAAATTCAGTGGCACAAGCCACAAACAGCGGCACATGCCGTAAAGTCAACGGCATCTGAGCATGACACCAGAAGTGCCGCTGCTAGATGCAGCTGCCGCGATTTCAGCCTACCCTTACTGTAGGAGAGAGTGCGCAAGCGAGGTAATGTGGGTGACAAAACATGCCCACCACATTGTCAGATTTATTTGTCTGCGTTGATAAATAGTCTTGTCCTTACAATTTCTTGATTCGTTTAATTGCTCTTCGCAAGAATTTTGGCTTGCTCTGTATGTGAAAATTACACTGTAAATGTCCGCAGTACATGCTTTACATTTTATATTTTCAATTTAGCGCAATTCCAAACATATTTAAATGCAAATACAGAGGACACAGTTTGTGGATTGATGAATTTTCCATAACGCAACTGCAATCATGTGATCGACAAAGTCTTGCTTGTCCCCCATGATTTAATTGTCATCCGAATGCACAAGTTTTATTACAGAGGAGCCATGAAAATGTACTTTTACAGACATCACCCTGAGAAACAAGTGCCGTCTGAATAGGGCTTATCGTAAATGCCTAAAGCCCCATTCGGACAGGACTTGTTTTCCCTAAGGAGGTAAGGGAAAATTATGTTTTAAAGACGTACTTGGTAACTTTAATCCCATCCGAATCTTACAAATCTGTGGTCTCTTACGACTCAGTACACTTGACATTGCATTCTGCTAATGCATATGGGGTGTCCTTCTACACAATCTAGTTGAAACCTCTCTACAATAATGCCAATATTCTAATATTGGCTATGGTGTTTGAGCCCCACCCTTTCAGGCGTAAAGCTGTCCGCTATAAAAGCAGGCGCACAAACACCATTCCTCAGAATTCTCTTTCACACCAGCGATTCATCTCTCGTCTAGAAGCTTTCTACTACTTCACCGGTGACATACACAAGTCAGCGGGTGGGATCTTCATGGCAACGAGATGGTACTGGTAGTGTAGAAGGACACTCCCATTATGCATTAGTGTAATGCAATGTCTCGTCCCCTTCTTCTCAGGGAACTGAGGTTACGTACGTTACAGAGAAGTTTTCCACACACAAACCTCTGTGAGAGGAGCAAATAACCTACTGTTTTTCAGCAAACTCCAGGGTCCTCTGAGAAATCTTATCCCATCTGAATGCAAATGTCTGTGATTGCTGATATTTAATTTTCACAGCTCTTCCCCTTATGCATTTTCAGCTACCGTTAAGATCGTACTTATGCAGGCCAATCTTCTGCCTGCCTTTCAAAATGGATGTTGATTTTTATTTTTAAATAAAATCAACATGGAGAGCCAAATCATAGAAACAGCTAAGACACTGTAATATCAGCATCAGGTTAGATACACACCTTAATTGCTCAGTTGTTATAATGATATAATTCACAGATACTGCGAGTCTTATTTATTTCAGTGGGTTTATTATATGCAGCCACTTCTTTAAGTAGCCATTTAAAATTTTAATGATAAAGTTTTAAAGGGAAGTTAATTTTATCACCTAAATTAATTCAATGTGTTCAACCTTCTGTAATGCACACATCTAGAAAACAACAATCTCACCTCTGTAACCAACACAGACATCTTAGTCCCGTCCAAATCAGTACATGAAATCACAGATGTCAGGGAAAATTCATTGTAATTCAAATGTCGTTTAGAAAACCAATCCTGTCTGAATAGGGCTTTACTGTAACAGCGATTTTTGCATTTAAAAAATAAATAAATAAACAAGAGACAGGTCAAAATATTGTGTGTGTGTGTGTGTGTGTGTGTGTGTGTGTGTGTGTGTGTGTGTGTGTAACCAACATTATGCCACAAATGCTGTTGATTAAGATTAATGTGGTAATCTCTATTAGGGCTATAAGTAGCCTGGACATTGAGGGGGATGCATCCCCCCACCTCCCAATACACTAATTAATAGTCAATCAACCTGAGTTTTCCCAAAATGACAACTTCTTATAGTTTTATCTTGAATATTTGATTACATACTTGCACTGTATCATAGTATTACTATTGGATACCATGGTACTGCACTACGTAAAGAAAATTGTTCTTTAATTTTATGACTATTAACAAGTGTGCCAAAATACAACAAAGCACGTTATACCATAAACATCTCCAACAGAGCTAATGATTTGCCTGTAAATGAGACCCACCTTGAATCAAACGTGCTTGCATGCTGCCAGGTGAGTGTGTCTGCGTTTAAACGACGGTGAAAATAAATGCAGGCCCCACCCAACTCTCCCCTTTCCTATTGTCGCTTGCCCCATCAAAACATCGTTATTTGTGCTCTGTAACACACACGCCCAATCTAAGTACATTAAGAAGAGGGGAGAACTGCAGACCACCAATACCAAGGTAACACTAACACCAAGGCACCATCATGATTCACACAATTACACAGCCAGCAAATTGGTGGGGGAGGGAGGTGAAAAAACATAATACATAGATTATCAATGCATCAACAATTCTAACAAAACATGGATTTCTATACATTATAATAGAACAGTACAGCATGGTCCCCAGCATAATAATTATTTGCAATGCAGCATTACCAAACAAACAGAACTGGGTTAAGCAGCTACTGGTGTTATTAAAGTTAATGTCATCAAACATAACAAATGTTTGCATTATGCTTAGGTCAATATGAGCATTGGGCAGACACAGCTGGCTGCAATATGCAACCAGACCATCATATGCAATGAGATCTGTTCTAAAATGCAAGACAAGAGTGCACAGCCCTACATTCAAGATGAAAACTGAGGAGCCTGTTGCTGAAATCACATGAGATGTGTGTAAATCCACCAGGGAAATGTTTCTGTTTTCGAGACAGGCAAATGTTTCATCTGAGTAAATAGTTGTCAACTACTGCAACACTGCTGGCTTTTTGCCTTGTCCTCTTTTAATTCACTGGAGATAAAGAAAATATGACCTTCCTTCTCAATGCTTAAAGACCATAATCAAACACAATAGATAGAAAAAAACACAAAAATGTTTCTAAAATTGCTGTTATTTAAATGACCACAGCACTAGAATCAGAGATCACGGACCAAACCCACTGCAACACATTTACACCTTAAGTCTCAAATCATCTGCAAAAGAAGCCAATTCTGTTTGACATCCATCTGACACTAAATGCTATTGACATTTCTCTCTGACAACCTTCTCCTCTTACCTCTGCAGGTTTGAAATGGCTTCGAGTTCCCTTCTTCCTCTGGCAACTCTGAGCGTCTGGCGTTTTTTTCTGTCCCTGAAGATTCTTGTGTCTCTTGCTGTGCGTCAGATTGATTGTGGCCTCTCTTCACTGCTGATGCTGCAGTGCGAGGAAAACACACCCTCTCTGGCTCCCTTGCTGCCTCTCCCTGCCTCTGATTGGCTGCCGTCTAGAGGCAGTGACATCACCCTTTTTTCTCCAGCTCCCTGCCTATTTTCTCTCACTCTCCATCGCTCCTTCCCTCCCTTCATTCTCTGACCATTACTTTATTGTCTGCTTTCTGCTCAGCATTCCCTTGGTGCCAAACGAAATATGTCCATAGTTTCATCTGTAGTTGAGTGGATCTGTTTGATGCAGAGGTGGAGAATCAATCAAGCAGGGGAGTGCTGGCATGTTAAATGCAGAGAGCTGTTCCGCAGCACCATTAAAAGTCTTCTTGCTGGTCATTTGGTGAGCACGAGTAACAAGGCTGAGAAATATATGTATATATGTATATATATATATATATATATATATATATATATATATATATATATATATATATATATATATATATATATATATATATATATAAATAAATATATGCCAATTAGTGCATTGTTATGCAGCACACAAAGAGCATTTGGTCTACAACTACCTCTCCTTCTGACAGTGGTGGGTCAAATGCTGAAACAAGAGAATGCAGGAATGAGTGGTTAGATGGAGTGAAATGATAGAGATGGATAAATGTATGTTCTGTTGTCATTTACATATTACTAAATCCATATGACTTTCTTCAGTGAAACGAAGTCATTCGGGTTTGGAACAACATGAGGGAGAGAAAATTTTACAATTTTCAATTTTGGATGAATGATTCTTCTTTCACGTTCTTCTGTAATTACAAATATTTAAAGAATAAACCCAGTTAAAAAAAATTAATTAAAAAAAAATCATAGAAATTGACAAAAGATCATAAAAAAATAATAATATGCAGTTAAACAGGCAAGTTTCTAATTGGTTAACATTATTCACATTAATATCCCTTTTGTTAAGGGGTTGGATGATTTTTATCATCATGTTTAATGATCTAGAAGAAATTGGCATGAGATTTTGAGATCCATGCAAAGATTTATTGACAACAATGCTTATTTCTTGGTAGAAATGGAAAGATAAGTTGACTTATAGATAGTGAATGATTTATCTATAATGCCAACTGGATGAAGAAAGGTTTGGAGACAGGATGTTATGCAAGCATTGAATTCAAGCCTCAGATTATAATAAAAAGCCCTACGTAAACGTCCTATTTTACAACACCTTATTAGTGTATTAAAGAACTTTTGGGAAATCAAAAGTGAAATCCGTTCAGCCACTCTAGAGGATATTGTGACTAAAGGAGCCTTTTACTCAAAGTAGCCAACGGTTGAATGGCAAATGAATCACGCCCAATTTGATTAAAGTGGAAAGGGGACTAAAGGCAAATCGGCAGCTTTTCCACAGATTTTGACGTGAGCGAGGTGAAAATAAACATCTATCGTTCTTAATTTTAATGTGACTGTGCTCTCATCACTTTACACAATCACCCTCCACAGCATGCAAACACAAGGCAGAAGTGACTTGTTGTCTGTATGCGGTAAAGGTCAGTGTTTGCGGGTGTGCAAGAATAAGTCTACAATGAGATGATCTCTTTGTACGTGGCATTATCTGGCTTTATGTTCAGTGCCACATTTAAATACCCATAGGAACACACAGGCTGAAAACACCAGTGCTGCCCTTTAACTGGAAACTAAATCCAATCTTTCTGTTAAGGACCTTGATTTGTGACAGGTCCATGAGCACATCCCACACACAGTGAATCAGGCAGGACAAATGATGCTTGAAGGTTCATCTTAAAAATATCATGCAGGGAGTTGCCAGTTTGCATTAATACCGTAAAATACAATAACAAAAGCCCATGCAAAGCAGCTGCTTTGAATAAATATGAGTTGCAAGGACTACAAATAGGCTGTCAACCACCAAAACCAAATTACAGCATTATGATCAAAGGACGATTTTTTATGGGAATTATTTTTTTTTTTTTATCAAAGAGCTGGGCTCTTTTATGAAATAGTGGCACTCTGCTGATGGAGGCAATGTGGTCAAAAAATGTTCCAAAATAATCCAAAAAAGAAATCAATGCATGGCATTTTTAATATTACAGGCTCTGCATCATACATTTTTATTGAGCTATCCTTGCATAAGACTTGGTGGTAAGAGCTGCAAACTTATATACTGTATATTAATTTATTAATATAAGCAATACTGTACATACAACCCCAATCCCTGAAAAGTGCTAAAAGTAAAAAAAAAAAAAGGAATGATTTGTTAATTATATACACCATTTGCTATATTGAAAGCACGACAACTACACATAATATAATGTTTTACCTTGTGAAAACACATAATGTATTTTATATATATATATTTTAAATGTACAAGAATTTCAAATCAGATGACTGCAGCACGCTCTAAAAACGTTGGGCAGTCTAGTGTTTACCACTGTGAAACATTATTTCATTAATAAAACTTTTATTTTTAAGTTTAAAAAGTGTATTTTCACCCCCCATTCAACCATTATGCACATCTTCAGCTGCACAATTGTATGGGGTCTTCATTGCCATAAGGTGTGCTTTATAATCCTCCACACATTCTCAAATGGAGACAGGTTAGGACTTCAGGAAAGCCAATCTAGCACCCACACTCTGTTCACACAGCCAGTCTGGCCAGTATGTGGTTTGAAGCTGTCCTGCAGGAAAATGCAGGGATATCCCTGGAAAAGATGGTGCTGGATGACAGTATATGCTGCTCCAAAATGTGTCAAAATCTGTCAGCATTAATGGTGCCATCACAGATGTGAGTTTCCCATGCCATGGTCACTCACACACCCCTGGCCCATAAAAGTAACTGGCTTTTGGACCTGACACTAATACCAGCTTGGATGGTCCTTTTCCTCTTTGGCCCAGAGAATTTGATGGCTGTGTTTTTCAAAAACTATTTGAAGATTAGTCGGCTGCGTTTCTGGACAGAGTTGATGTATGGCTTCTGCTTTGCACATTGAAGTCATCTGTGGATGCTGCGGTGAGTGGTGTTGACTAACAAAGGTTTACTAAAGTTATCCCAAGCCCATGTTCATGATATCCATTACAGATGATGTTTTTTAAAACAGTGATGTCTGAGTGATTGGAGATCATGCGCATTCAGAAGTGCTTTTAGTCTTGCCCTTTACATACAGAGATTCGACCAGATTCCTTGAATCTTTTAACTATATTGTGCACTGTAGAGGGTGAAATGCCCAAAATTCTTCCAATTTGTCTTTGGAAACATTGTTCTCAAAGTGCTGGATTATTTTCTGAAGAATCTGTTGGCAAATTGACAAGTCTCGAATGATCCTTGCTCTTGAAGCACTAGGCTGTTTTTGGAGGCTTATAATGACACGATTGTCTCACCTGTTTAACATCTCCTGTTGCACATCGCCTTATTTTAACTAATCAAATTGTTATTAGTCTTAAATTGCCCATCTCAACTTTATTGGAGCGTGTTGAAATCATCTGATTTGAAATTGAAAATTTTCACAAAAAACAATGCAATTTACAAGGCAAAACATAATATAATGTGTAGTTGTAGTGCTCTCAATATAGCACAGGGTGAATAATCACTATTTATTATAATTACAGTAATGTCTTGACTCACTTGTGTTGCAACTTTCCTTATGCTGATGTCATAAGAATGGTGCTACTCTGAGAGGAGTCCCAACTTACCTGAAGTCCTCTGCAAAAACACCAAGTCTTCATGCTCATTCACAGCATATATTATATAATTACAATTATATAATAAAGCCTGATGACGATTAAGCCATTCATAGCTTTATGTACGCTTCTAAAGTTAGCAATTCCCTAATTTATTCTTCATAATGCATCAACTTTACATCTAGATACATTTTCACAAGTTACTAATGTAGAGTAGGTGTTATTATTAAGCATTTATAACATCATGTAAAATGGCTCACTGTTTAGGAAGTATTCCATGAAAGTCATCCTTTTTATTCATGTTGTTATAACCGCAAATCAATGATATATAATGTAATTATAAATGAATAATCATTAATGAAACCCTTTTTAAACCCTTAAAAAAAGGAACATTATTGTAAAGTGTCACCACTTAACATGAGTTAAGCAATATTTTAGCAGATCAACAAACATAATAAGTGTGTTTACTACACCGATTATGCCCAATTTGATGACAACATGTACGGTCATGTAAACACCTTAAATGGCATTCCTTTCTTAGCATAAGGTCAAAGTTTAAGCATAAAACGATCAACACAGGTAGATTTTTGCAACTTTTGCTCTGCTTGTAAGCACCTTTACCAGAGTAGTGCAAGTGTTGTGTGCATGCCTGTTTATGTTTTGACATCAAAAGCAGAGAATAACCCGCTGATTTAAAGTCTCATGTAAACAGTTTTCTTGCGTCGTCATATTTTTGGAATAAGCTGTTTTTTGGCAGTTAACGTCATATTGGTGCATGTAAACACACTCAGTTATTAATGAGTTAAACAGAAGCCACAGGCTAAGTTTGGCCTCCATCATACCCTTCAATTACACAGTGATTAACATGGGGTCAAACCATCAGAATGACCCCACATGCATTTAATGAATTTAATTAATCAATTAGCTGCCTGAGTATCTGCAAAATAAACCAGCTAAACTAGTGACCCCAAGAGTAGCCCTAAGTTGTAATGTATAATTCAACCTCCTATTGAAACTGTTAGTGGTGCCATCCGTTTTGCTGGGATAATTCATTCTAGTGGTCACAAATGCTTTCAGACACAATATGTCCAAGTGCACATTTGTTTTATTCTGTTTCAAAGGAAGCAGCCTTATCAGGATCTAAAGTGGGACAAGCTATGACGTTAAACTCTGTCTCGAGGTCTCTGGTTATTGTGCACCAACAGAAGAAACAAGTGCTGAAAATGTTAGTGTGTGTAAAGATTTTAAAAAAAGATAAAGGGTGAGACAGAGAACAGAGATGAAGACAGGAAGAGGAAGCCACAGACAGCAGCGTTTGATGATTTATAATAGCACTACTAGAATGCAGACTATGTTCATAAGTTAATTTGACAATGAGGTCATGCTAGCCTCGCTGGAGTCTGTGCTGCTGAAAAGAGGTTTTCTCAGCCTCTGATTTGAGCAAAGAGACTCCCAATCCATTTCAGACTGCTGAAAAGCAAGTGAAGCAGAAGAACATGGGGGAAAAACATTTTTAAAGTGACATTTGGTTTGTGCACTGCCTTGTTCAATGTCAACAACTGCCTGAGATGTGATTGAACAATTCTGTTGCATTCAGTTTCAAGTATCTTATCTTCATGTTTTTATCATAGCAGAGTTGATAGGTTACAAATCATGCTCTGAAAAGCATCAACACATGGTGGTTCATGTCTGTTCAGTTCCACTCAATTTCTGAAGAAAAAACATTGAGGACTCGAGCCCTGAATACCTTGCCCTAGCGACATCCCCGAGTGTAATGTTAATTTCAATAACTCGAAATCTTTTCCATAAACACAATTACTGATATCTTATTACACAAGCCTAATGGCCTAAAACTAATAATGCCATTCTCTGTGTGGTTTGCTAGACATCATAACAAAGCTATTCACAGCTTCATATAATGGAAATGAAGTTATTATCACCACCACAAAAGTTCAAATAAATATTCCCATTTATTAGGAGTATGAAGATAATTGCCTTTCAGCCAGCCTCAGAACTGAAGTAGTTAATTTATTCCCTTCCTTGTTTCTCAAGTAGAGTCAATAATAAGGCTGATTTATGCCAAGCTCAGCATACTGTTACACTAAGTGCTCTGGCTGCCTTTCAAAAAACACACTTCATTAATGAACTGAACTTGACTTATTTCAACAAGACTTCTCTGGGTTTCCTTTTCTTGCCAAATCTAAATCAGTCCATCTTAGAAAACAAATGTGGCGAATACTTGAAATTGAGTGCCTTATACTTTCTTTGATCGCCATGCATTATTGATAACTATTGATTTGTTTATTGATCAAATTAAAGGTAAAAGAACTGGAATTATTTACATGAAGAGAGAGAACAGTTTGTCATATATCATGCATTCTGGTTGCCATAACAGGTTAATTTTAACAAGAGAGAATCTTTTGACATACTAGAAGTGATGAAGGTTACTGCTGTGCCTTAATGGAAATGTATTAACTACAGATCACCCTACTCCACCTACTGGCTAAACACTGTGAAATGCAGAATATAATGTAAATCCAAGTCATATCTGCTCAGTCAAACAACTGAAACACCTGGTTTCTTCAGCACAAAAATAAATTCAGCAGCATTTATTATTTTGTCACTTAATATTAATTCAAACATCTCCATAAAGGGGAGACTTGGCATGGCAAGTGATGTCAAGTAACAAACCTCTATAATGCACATTTGACAGAGACATGGGAAAAAAAACTTTTATCTTTGTCGGCTGCATTGCAATGAGCAGTTGGCACATTCTGCTAGTTTCTTTGGAACAAACAGACCACAATGTCCAAAGCTGACTCAGTCAATAAAAAATAAAAACAGGAAAGAATAATGAAAACAGGTAATGATTTCAAAGCAGACATTTTTGAAGTACATTAGGCTTCAACACTCTCTCACCTTTGACCCTGCATTTTATGTTGAGGGACACTGGTCTAGTCTAGTGGAGTCCTGCTGTCTTGGGCGAAGAGGAGAAAAATGGTGTGACCAGGCTGATGGAAGTGTATCTTGAAAGCACAGACTTTCCTGGAAGGTCCAGATGGTCTGAGACACTGCAACCTCATTACACCATCATCACACCATCTCTGATGCAAACGGTGAGAAGGGCACAAACAGAAACTACGTAGCTAATGTCTTAAAAGAATGGTTAACCCAAAATTAAGATTGTTATCGTTTACTCACCTTGAAATCGATCCAAACTCAAAAAAACATTGACTTTACGATCCAAAAATGGCACACACGCACAGACACAAAATAAAAGTTGTCCACATAACTCGTGCTGTTTTCAGAGTATGCTGTTATGCTTTAACATTATATGCACAACAGACGAAATTTAAGTCATATTTCAAGAATAGTCTTCCTCTCCTCTGAGCTGTGACTGGATCAAGTCCGTAAACAAAACTCAAAAACCAGATTACGATTTGTAAACTGGATTAACTAGTTCATTGAAAAGAACAAACTTAATTTGGTGGTTCATTCAAAAGCTATTGTATGGCTTCAGAAGACTTGGAATATTGAGCCAGAGTAATTTACTGCAAAAAATAAATAATAATAATTACCTTAATTAGCATTTTTGTCTTGTTTTCCTGTACAAATATAAAAAAATTCTTTAAACAAGATATATTTACATGACAAGCAAAATGGCAAAAGATATCAAAGACATATTCCAGGTTCAATACAATTTAAACTCAATCGACAGCATTTTGAATCAGAGAGCATTTTTATGGATTGGTCCCATTACTTCCATTGAAAGTGCCTTTAAGAAAAGGGGCAAGTCACATTTTTTTTGTGGTAATCCACATAATGTTATGGCATTATGTGGATTACCACAAAAAAATGTGACTCTGATTCAAAATTATAACCACAATACATAAACAATGTGAATGTTAACATACACTCACAAACCTTTTCTGTGTAAAATTATAGCCAATTTTACAACTTTGCAATGACGATGCAATGTCAACAAAACCTTAAACTAATGTAAAGAAACAACTTCACAGCTCAAGCAATCAAGTGTAATATGTTTTAACAGAAGAATTAATGCAATTAAGTGCTTTTAAAAAATTATGAACTTCATATTTCTGCCTTTAAACACTCCAAAAATGAGCAACATTCACTTCCATTATTAGTGCATCACTCGCTTTTTTTAAAAGGATGTCAAAATACATTTTTGTGGCAATCAATGTCACAAATGCTGTTGATTGAGCTTTACTTGTATTAAACCCAGAATATGCCTTGGAGTCTTGTTTGCAGAGAAATCTAACAAAATTCTGTGAAATTTATGCTTAATAAAATATATCTGCCAACAAGATAAGAAAAATAAACTTTTTAAAGTAAATTTTTCTTACCCCATTTGTATTTATTTTTCTTTTCTTGCTTTAACCATAAATCTCACTAAATTCAGTTAGAGTTCTCTAAAAATAAGACTTAATATCTGATGTCATTTTACTTACCAAGTAAATATATCTTGTTTAATAAAGTTTTGATATTTTTTACTGTAAAACAAGTCACTAGTTAAACATATGTAAATTGACTATTTTTGATGGTGCTTATTTTGTTCTTTCATTTTTTTAATTCACGAGTTATGTTCGGAGCTCAACAGCTATGGTCACAATTAATTATTATTATTTGGAAAAGACCTGCATGAAGAATCATAAAAATTCTCCATTTGTATTCTATGGAAAAATAGCAGCATGCGAGTATGGAATCATGTGAGGCTGCACATATAAAGAGATCATTTTCATTTTAAGGTTAACTATTCCTTCCAAAGCCAATATAACAATTCATAATCATAAACTTGGGATTCATACAGATTATCTATAACTGGATAGATTGTAACAAACATTACATGAACAAAAGAGCTTTTAATACTTTGACCCAACAAGCATGCGTCAAGTTAGTTTCCACGGACCTCCATCGGTGTTTTATATTTTCCAACAAATAAATGATATTTGTTCCTGTTAGTGCAAATGGTGTAAGGCATACACTGAAACAACTCTAGAGGACAGACACAGTGGGCTCTTTTTTTATGCATTTATTTATGCAGCAATTTTTCTGATTAGCTGCTGAGAGGCTGCGTCAGCAGTTGGGTAATAACCGCACATGTCTGAGCACCTGCGGCTCATGTCCTTCACTTCTCAAATCTGTGTCTCCAAAAATTTCACAAAAGTTGCCTAAAAATGCCCCCCTTCTGAAAATCCCTGCACTTCTGCAATTTCACCAAAACCTAATTTAATGTTCACTCCCTCCCTCTTCCATAACTTTCCCTCCCCTAAATTAAAGTTCCCATTTGCAAAGCTTGTGAGGTCACACATCAGCAACAGAGGACATTTAACTTCTTCTCTCCCCCACAGAGGGTTACAACCATCCTCTTTACACACAACCCTCACCTTTTTTTTAACAGCCAGAGAAGAACAAAAAAGATTAAACATAATAAACTCCCAAACCTTTTGTACAAAGAAACCAAACTAAATGGAGAAAATGTCTTTATATTAGTCCACAGATATCCTCCATAATCCTCTCTCAGGCTCTGTAATTTTAATAGGGAGGTGAGACACACACATACAAAATACAGTTCGGCGTGTCAATGAGAGGCTCTGTGTGTAGTAGGCAATGTCAATACATCTCTTTCACTCGTCCATCTGTCGGTTTTATGTGGATTAGAAGTAGGTCTTGGCCATGTGTATGATGGTTTGAATATGCATGTGTGTGTCATAAGTTAACAACATGTAAGTCTAACATCTCTGTGTGTGTGTGGATTTAGGAGAGTATTTAGGCCAATCCAAAACCTTCAGAACATTCCTGGATGGCCATCAGCAGCATGTGTCTTAACTTCTCATAGCTCTCATATGCTGGGAGGTCCAACTGGTTAAAGCTAGAGGAGGAGAGAGAGAGAGAGAGAGAGAGAGAGAGAGAGAGAGAGAGAGAGAGATACCAAGGAGTGAAATAAATCAATTACAGGTGAAAAAACAAGCCACTTTTGTTGCGCCTAACAACAGCCTTTAACCTCAGACCTAATTTTGCCATTGCAGCCTTATGCTAAAATGGTTTAAATGATATATTTTTCTTCACATCACGTATTTATTTTCTTCTACACTCCATACCCCATAATGATAAAGAAAAAAAACTGATTTTTGCAAATTAACAAGAAAAAAAAAGTAGTCTGAAGTCCTGAGTGCTCTGGACCAGGTTTTCATTAAGGATGTCTCTGTATATTTACGTGTTCAGCTTTCCTTCAACCCTAACCAGCCCCCCAGTCTCTACTGCTGAAAAACACCCCCACAGAATGATGCTACCACCACCATACTTCAATGTTGAGATGGTATTGCGCAGGTGATGATCGGTGCCTGGTTTCCTCCAGACATGATGCTTGGAATTTAGACCAAAGAGTTCAATCTTTGTTTCATCAGACCAGAGAATCTTGGTCGGAGTCCTTTAGGTGCTTTTTTTGCAAATTCCAAACAGACTTTAATGTGTCTTGCATTGAGGAGAGGCTTTCATCTGGCCACTCTGCCATAAAGCCCAGCTCAGTGGAGCGTTGCAGAGATGGTTGTCCTTCTGCAAGTTTCTCCCATCTCCACATCTGACCTCTGGAGCTCAACCACAGTGACCATCAGGTTTCTTGGTCACCTCTCTTACCAAGACCCTTCTACCCCGATTGCTCAGTTTGATGGGGTGGTCAGCTCTAGGAAGAGTCCTGGTTGTTCCAAACTTCTTCCATTTAAGAAATATGGAGGCCACTGTGCTCTTGGGAACCTTCAATCCAGCTGAAATTGTTTTGTAGCCTTCCCCAAATCTGTGCATCAACACAATCCTTTCTGAGCTCTTCAGGCAGTTCCTTTTAGCTCATGGCTTGGTTTTTGCTCTGATATGCATTTTCAGCTGTGAGACCTTATCTAGACAGGTGTATACCTTTCAAAATCATGTCCAATCAATGGAGATTGGCTCCAATCAAAATGTAGAAATGTATCATAACAAAGGGTTTGAATATTTGATTTTTATTGATTGGTTTATTTTTATAGGGACAGTACAAAAACTATTTCAGCACAAAAACAAAAAAAAAAGATGCATTAAGATGCACAATGCATCTCAGGTCCTTATATAGGCTTTTTCCATTAAAAACAACAAATCAAGAAATATAATCTAATCATATAAAATATAATATATTAATAAATGGCTAGATAAATACTAAGGTGGCTCTCAACCTTGGTGACATAGTATAAAAAAACCAGACTAGAAATCATTAAGAATTAAAAAATTTGTACAGCTCTGGTTTCTTTTAAAAGAATTTGAAAGATTTTATGTCTGTTACTAATTTTATTTCAGATGGCCCCTTTGCCCCAGAGTTGTTCTGCGATAGTCAACCCTACAGTTACCATTCGCTGTGATCTACTACATCCTGTCGATTTAGAAACGTACATAATACCTGTTGGGATTTATTGTGGATACATTTATATACCAATTTTATGTAGGACAAATTTATAAAAAACTTTAAAACTAAGATTTTATATATATATATATATATATATATATATATATATATAGCAATGATGCACATGATTTCGTTTATTGTCCATATATTTTTAAGCCTGATTGTAAAGCGACTATATATGATTTACTGTGGATTCATTTGTTTGAGTCCAAACTGTAATGCAATATGAAAATATGAGACAAAATCATTGCATGCATAAAGAGCTGAGCTGCCTGCTTTGAAATGCACTGTCAAAAATATTTGAAAATGTAATTTAATGTTTCTGTATCAAACTGTGGTCATTTGGATTTCGGTACCCCCAACCTGAATAAAACAAATGCAGATTTTGATGTCGTTGTAAATGTTGTTTCATTAATTTTCTGACCGTAAGCACCAGATTGTGATCTTCTAAACCTGTCAACAGATTACTTGTTTTTGTGATTAGACTTTTTCTATTGATAAAAATGTGGTCTATTAAAGTTGTACTACTTATTAAATGTCCAACAAGAATTATAAAAAGCTTCAGCAGTCCTTTGATGCACTGCACATGCACCCTTCTTCCTTTACTGACTTCACCCAACAAATCCTGCATGTCCTCCTCCAAGCACACCACGTGTCTGGACTTGCATGCCCGCTATGCCATGCATGAGCCATCTCCACAACCTTTGCTGGAATGCGCACACAGATCCGACCGCATCTCCAACACTTCTACAAAGAGACACCACAGATCCAGGCCTTCATCAGCACCAATCACCACTGCTGCCACACTCCCTGCAGCGCTGCGCTGCCTTGCCTGCCTTGGAGAATAAAGTCCCCCATTGGTACAGCTGGCTCCATAGATGTTGAACATGGGAAGATATCACTCAATTGTTCTCCCATAGCTGGTCCAGGATTTAGATTTATGTCACCGGTCAGCAGCAATAAGTTTGCTGCTTATGCCAGTTTTGCTTAACTGATCTTTGTTTTACAAGTTAACATTTTAGCTTTGCAAAAATTTGTTTTGTCCACATCTGGACTGTGAAACATAATGCCCATATTCAGAGCAGTATAACTTTGTTTGTGATGGAGTTTGATTAACTTTCAGTGAGTCATGGTAATTATTGGAAGCCAGCACCAAACCGGCAGTAAAAACACTTTGCCTTTGTTGATTTGTTTTCTGATTATCTTTGAGCATTCACAGATATCACATACATATGCAATAAAAAAAATGCTTGAAACAAGTTTACCAAGAAACAGGAGCCTAACAAATTAACAACAAACACTCATTCCCTTGGTTGCCATCTTATGTCAGTGTGATATTTCAATTTTTTCTTTTTAATACATTTGCAAAGTTATCAAAAATATTTTTTTTCCTTTGTCATTATGGGGTATGGAGTGTAGCTAGGTGTGAAAAATAATACATTTAAAAAACTTTAGCATTTGGTCGAACATGACAAAATGTGAAAAAATTAAGGAGTCTGAAAACTTTCTGAATGCACCGTTTTATCTCTGAAATGGCTTAAAAGTGTGAGTTTGAGAGAAACCATAATAATCAAAATCAAGATATGTTTACCAACTGTTTTGGATCACTTTATTGAAATTGTTTGGACTGATTCCCATAAATGAATCAAACTTACAAACTAAAACACTGATTTAGACTTCAGTATCACAAATAGTTACTTTTGCCATACTAACACTCTTGATCCCTCATCTTGCAAATCAGGAGACCAGGACAGATTGCCAAATTAGTCTGACGAGATTAGGAAACTTAATTTGTAATATTAAAAATGTAAATTCACTGCAAATATACTGTGAAAAAGACATTGAACAGTCCTGATTTACAGATGTGGAGCAATGTAGTAACTTGGAACATTATAATAATAATACAAGTAAACATTTGAACTGTGTTTGGTGGACAAAGCACCGGTGATCATTTACCAAGTGTGTGCGGAGGGCAGACGGTCGGTAGAGCGGTCATCTCGGTGGATCTGGAACTTCTGGATACCGTTCATTCCCTCCAGTGCAGCAAAGCCCTGCAGTGGCACTTTGGATGTGCCTGTAACGAATTGAAGGAATTTGGCCCGGTCAGCCTGGTCAAAGGATCGTAATGCACGCCAGAACCATTGAATCTATGCAGAAAGAGAGAGGACAGAAAATCAAATCTGGGCAGACCACAAGAAACCAGACACTAGCAGACAGGGCAGAGACAAACAGGAATGATGATGTGTCAGAACAGTAAAACTAGAAGATTTCATGTGTACTGTAACTGGGAAGTTGCCATTTTAAACAGTAAAAGCAGTGTCCTGCAACTGTGATATTCTATACTTTCAAAACATAAAATATTAAACACTAATGTATAACAAATCTAACTTAAAACTATTAAAAACATGTCTTGTAATATTATTAAACATGCCGTTTTAATGACCTCAAATTATTTCAAAGCCTACATGGAATATTTTACTTTTAATAAATTAATTAGTCACACCTCAGGGCTATTAATTGTGAAAACTTAAATGAAATGACCAGTCACAGAACCTAGATTGTACTTTCGCTTTAAAACAAAAGTTAATTACCAAGCCATTTGTCAATTACAACATTCAAAATAACACTTGTAATTTATAGAATTTTTCTTAAATGCCATAGATCAATATCTCCAATATTAAATTGTTAAAAAATGTCTGCAAGTGTATGCATATAGTGTATATACCTGGATAGAACTGGACTGGTACTTGTGGTATTCAGTATTGGCCTTGAGGTCATCGATGTCAATGGTGGGCAGGCCAGAGATGAGAAGCTCCAGCTCCTGCTCAGTAAAGATGGATATCAGTCTCTTGGGGATGATCTCATAGAAGCCCTCCAGGAAGGCGGCCAGCTGCTTACGGATTGCACCTGTAAAACACAAAGAGATGCTTTAGTCTCCAGCGAGACATGCTCTATGACCTCCCTTTCCACACCGGCAGTGTAGTTTATTGGAGTGTATGCTCACCTGTCATCTTCATTTGGCAGACCAGATGCACATATTCCTTCTTATTTTCCTCCGTGACAAGAATGTTTGCACCATTGCCCTTCAAATCTCTCACCTCACAGACACCAAACTCCTGGACCTTTGAGCACATGAGGGAGCAGTTAACCAAACCTGATTCTAAAAAGCTTATTCAACTGTACATTGAAATACTTCAATGCCTGTTTTAACTAGAATTATTTAAAATTCTAGACTGGAGCTTTAGTGTGAACATTTTCTTTAAAGAAGAAAAAATAAAATAGCTAAAAAAATTTTTAAATGTATATCTATACACACACAACAACACACTCTCACACAAAAGTGAGTACACCTCTCACATTTTTGTAAATATTTGATTATATCTTTTCATGTGACAACACAGAAGGAATGACACTTTGCTACAATGTAAAGTAGTAAGCGTAGAGCTTGTATAACAGTGTAAATTTGCTGTCCCTTCAAAAGAACTAAAAAAAACAGCCATTTATGTCTAAACCGCTGGCAACAAGAGTGAGCACACCCCTAAGTGAAAATGTCAATATTTTGTGTGGCCACTATTATTTTCCAGCACTGCTTTAACCCTCTTGGGCATGAAGTTCACCAGAGCTTCACAGGTTGCCACTGGAGTCCTCTTCCACTCCTCCATGACGACATCACGGAGCTGGAGGATGCTAGAGACCTTGTGCTCTACCACCTTCGATTTGAGGATGCCTCACAGATGCTCAAAAGGGTTTAGGTCTTAGGTCAAAACATTTTTTTCTTTCTGTAAATTGTTTCAATACCCATTTTAACTTGAAACTCTAGTGAGAACACTTTCTTTAAGACAGGCAAAATAATATGGACTTACATTAACTGCAATAATATCGTTCTTTGGCCATAGCAACAAAGTATTGGTTACTGGTAAAAGCCAAATATTTGGTCCCTATCTATAAGTTATTAAAATTTCAACTGACCTCTGTGCTGAATGTCAGCTCGTAGCCCAGATTAGAGACATCATTCTCCAACAAGTAGACCAGACCCTGGAAGAAGGGATAGTCCTCGCTTTCCATGTCTGTATACCTGTGGCACATATTCAAGTGCCAGTTCAGTCTATATACACTGCAGCGCTATTGGCAGCAATAATAGTAATAAAATTGTGGTTTTGATGAGAATAACCTAGGCAGTTACCTGACACTCTTGCCCAGAATGTGCTTGTAGAAGCTGCGTGTGAAGTAGCACTCTAGTAGTCTGTTGTCATAGACAGCCTTGGCCACCACGCGCCCCACAAACTTGAAGTAGCTGAGGTGGTTGGGGTTGCAGTGGGAAGAAGGGTTGATGGTGTAGGTCACCCGGTCACCGGGGGAGGTGCGGAACAAAGCGTACATGGGGTTGAACATCTCTCTGGAGATGATCATGTACCACTCTCTCAACAGACCACCTGCATCCTGACCCTCCTCCCCTTCAAAAACTATATAACTGTAGAGGAACAGAGAGGCAGAGAACGATTGGCTAGCTGTTATGGGAGTTGTTATGCACCAGTTCTGGAAATAAATTCAAGTTTAAAATGTGTACTTCTGAAAAACTAATAACTGGATTGGCCAAAGTTTGCCAGTTTAGTGGCATCTTTGGGAGACACAGAGTTCAGTTTGAAGTACTTGGTTGCCAGTAAACTAGATTTCCATGAGCAGAACAATATACTTTTGGGGCAGTTTTCTGTCTGAGAAACAACCAGTACTCGTGACTTTTGGATTACTTCAGTACTATATTTTATTTACATATGGTTCTCTACTCCATGTCTCCATGTTGATTTACTGTAATGTTGACAATGTTAATGTGTTTGCTTTGATTTCTACATAGGCCTTTTATAAGAGGTCTGTGGAACAAAATATGAATACTACATAAATATACCAAAAACGTTTTAAATGTCTGGAGGGCTTGTTTGCATCTATTAAAAAAATGTGTACATGTGACAGTGAGAAAGCCTGAGAGTTTACAGTCTGTTCTTCATGTCCTCTGGGCTCTTGCGGTGCAGCTCTCTGTAAGAATCTTCAAAGACGTGGTCTCTCCTCACATGGACGGCCATATCCTCTTTCCTCAGCCCCTCATCCAGACGCTCCAACTCCTGACGGAAATACCTAAAAGACACACTTATTAGATTAACACTCAACCCAGATAAATAACAAGAGAGAAATACTATTCAGAGTAGTGGATTATGTGGTAAAAAAATCAATACGAAAATGAAATGTGTTTTTTTTCTCATGGACGGTGTAGAAAAATCATTACAGCAAGAGAGGGAAAAAGAGGGAAAATAGGAAAAAGGTAATTCTCTAAAATGCGAGGTCAACATGAAACAGCATTTACAAAATATTTTACAAGTTTTTCTGTTTGAGGATATTAAATGAGAAACATTTTATAGTGGAAATTGACTTTATCCTATGAGAACTGATTAGATCATGCAAGTACATAATAGAATGGAAGGGTTGAAAAATAAGTGGGCTTGGTGACGTCAGCCAAACATGACCGTTGTTTCAGTGGTGGAAAAAATTATTACATTTGAATGAAAGATTACAAACATTTATTTTACTGGAATAACATCCAATGATGAATTGTGCACAATAATAATAAGTAACGTGTATTAAGAAGCAAACAGTGTCAAACTTGATTTCATGTTGACTGTAACAGGCAGTAGAAAGGCCTTACTTGCGCTTAACATCAAAGTCCAAGATGCGGATGTAGTCAACCAGAACAGCGAATGGCCCATCTGCCAGATGAGTGGTGGATTGGCGCAGGATCTGATTCAGCACTGTGCGGTGAGTCTCTGTTAAAAGGATAGAGAGAGTTCACTCTGTGGCTAGCCTATATAAGTATTCAACATTCATTCCCCTCCACCGTTTGAACTTCAAATGAGGACACCTTGTATACGATTGACTCACCTGCAAAACGCAGGAAATTCTGTGTGTCTGGAGGCAGGTTGGAGGAGATGTGCATAGAGGAGGACTCTCGGGAAAAGAAAGGATCCAGGGAAGAGGGTGTGGCAGGGGTGAGAGGGGCGGGGGACAGTGGAGGTGGCTCATCCTTGATGTGTGACAGCTGACTCTCCCGTGTGTCTCGAACCGGAGGTTTGCTTTCACGCTCTGTGGCGTGCACCAGAAAAAAGGCCTCCACTGCTGGCTGTAGCACTACAGTATGACACAAAATAATTATCTTAGTTCTCAAAACATTTATTAAAAAAAAAAAATAAAAAATTATATATATATATATATATATATATATATATATATATATATATATATATATATATATATAAAGCTGAGGAGTCATTTCTGCACCATTAGCACAACCAGGGAATAACAACAAAATGTTTTGCATTTCGGTTCTTTCCGAGCAAAAACTTACAGTTCTGCAGCCTCCTTTCCAAAAGGTTACCGGTTAGAACAAAATAAAAGAACAGTAAATAACATTCTTTTAAAATGACAGTAGGGGTAGGTGAAATACCAACTGCGGTGTTGCCAGATCTCGCAAGAGAAACAAGCAACGAGGTCTGGGAAAACAAGCCCAAAATAAGCCACTTGTCTCACCAAAATAAGCAATACATTTTTTTCCTGTTTGGTGGATTTATTGGCATAGAAATCATAACAAGCAGGTAATTAACAGTTAAGTATAATTTTATTTACAGATCTGATTTTGAGTCAAAACCCAGCAGCATCAAATCTGTATTAATGTATCATATCTAACAAAAATTCAGTGAAAACTTGGAAACAAATGAGAAATTTACTTTTTACCTCTAATAATTTTTTTCCTTGTATCTGGATTAGATGTGCATGTACAGTATATGAAGTAATTCTACATAATTGTAAAAAGTTCTTCATTCAAAGAATGCGACAATCACTACAGGCAATTAGGCAAAGTAATGCGTGATGCAGCAGTTTCCTTCAATCTCAAAGCATGCGTTTAATTTTTTTGGGCAACATGAATTGTTGTAGTTCCAAAGATTTACTGTGATAAACTCTTTGGCCTTTAGTTTCATGGAAAACATATTCAAATAAAACAAATACCGGTTACCCGCATTTTCAAATAAAGTTTACACTCCGGAACAATTTAAAATCTTTTTGCAAAATTTTTTGTTTGTTTTCATTTTTCATTCCTTGAACCATTTTTAGTCCCTGAGCACAATAAAAATGTAAATAAAATTGCAAAGATAAACACTAATGGATCAAACCGATAGTCCCGCCCCAAACTCATGCCATTGGTTGAGTCAATTCTGCTGTGTCGAGCAGTTGGCCGCTCAAACAAACAGAGCAATATTTGAATTGCTCAACTGAGCCACATTGTTCACACTTTGAGGAAATAAACATACAAAATGGCTCATTTATAGTTGTCTCTGCATATTAAGTATTTTAACATCAAAAGTTACACACTTTAGCTTTAATATTTTTAATCTTTTAAGATGTATCATACCTAAAACTGCATGTTGGTCGTGAGACTCCTCGAGTTCCTTTAGACACTCTCCCAGCATGTCCCACAGCTCATCCAATAAGAGCTGCTCACTTAACAGTGGCAGGTCAGGCAAACGCTCTTCCTGTTCTTGCTGACTACTGCTCTCTTCACCTACACAGAGACATATTATTTTTAACATCTACTTTTGTTTATAATGTAGTTGTAAAAACTGCTAAAACATTTAACTTCTCCCAAAGGTCCTCTTACACAAACAAGATGATCAGTGCATGTGTAAAGAGATCTCACAAGTTCTGGATGCTGATTGGCCAAAAAATAATTTGTTGTACTAAAATACGTACAGCAGAACAGATACTTGTTATACTGTGATACTGTGAACATTACAGAAACCATAGAGGCCAAATGTAATTGTTTTACATTGGTTTACATAAAAGGGGGCTATATATTCTAACTGAGGAATGGCATTTAATGATGCATAGCCATTTTTCAAGACCTCACCTAATGCTGCCTGGTCCTGCTCTAAGGGCGAGGGCTCGTCCACATCCATGGGTGAATCGTCCCTTTGGGTTGCTGGGGCCACGGCAGCAGAGTGCATCTCAGACTGGACCAGAGGAACCAAGGAACAAGGTGAGATTCTCGACAAACCCCCAAACAGAGGAAGAGAGAACAAAGTGTGTGTAATGTGGGGAGAAAAAGAAACCAGAAGCAGAGCTATAGAAAGAGCACAGTGCATCAAAAGACAGGTTGGGAAGGGCTTAAGCACAGAAGCCTTGACAGCCAGCCAAACTCAAACCACATACAAAGAGACAAGACAGAGCATAGAGAAAATCAGGAAGCTGGATGCAACAATCAAAAATCTCAAACCCTGCACTATAATGGGTACAAAAGCAGACATTCCGTATTTAATGCAGTGAAAGGCAGAGCAATGGAGTGGTGGAACAAAGAAAGCTGGGGATTAGAAAATAATCATAGGTAGGACTGTGTGACAGAATCGCTTGGTTTGACACTGGAGAATATTTGTGGGCTCATTTTTTAAATATTGATCATTAGAGCATTTCAAGGCTGTATAGTTTTCATTTAAATTACAAGCAAATTAGAGATCATACATGATTTACTTATATCATGACATTTGATGTGTAATTAACCTGGTCAATGTCTCTTTTTTTTGCAATATATTCACACTGATGTAGATTGGCTAAATAAAAATAGGCAACATTGCAAATATTAATGTGGTTATAATGAGCACATTATTTGACCACTACATATTCTAAAAACCTTGTCACTGGGACAGTTTCGGCATAACTTTTCTTGCCAATCACGATTATATTTTAATTGGGTCTCTAGTTTAAACCATTACAATCGGTTTAAGGACTTGGATAAACCAAGATAAATTTAAACATCCATTTATAAAAGTTGCAGTTCAGAAGTCAATCAATTTCTGTATACGTTCTTCTGAACCTACCGTTTCAATTAATCATAAAAAACAGAAGAGATGTATATAAAATATAATCAAATGCATCAAGATACACACTCGCCGACCACTTTATTAGGAACACCTGTTCACAGGAGCTTCAATTAATGTTCACATCAACCATCAGAATGGAGAAAAAAAAAAATTTATCTCAGTGATTGACCATGGCATGATTGTGGCAGACGGGCTGGTTTGAGTATTTCTGTAACTGCTGATCTCCTGGGATTGTCACGCATAACAGTCTCTAGTTTACTCAGAATTGTGCCAAAAACAGAAAAATTCCACTGAGTGACAGTTCTGCAGATAGAAACATCAGAATGGCCAGACTGGTCTAAGCTGACAAAAGCTACATATGGTACCTTAGATTAGTGCTGGGCGGTATATCAACTTTAAAGATATATTAATATATTTTCAAAGGAGATATAGGATGACAATACAGTTTAGATCGATACAGTTTGATGTTACGCTACATAACCCGTTTCTTCGGTACAGCCATGCCAGTGTTTGTATCCCTCGACTCTCACACTCTCCGTGCAACCCCGCCCCCCATTGTCCCTCTGCGCCAAACCCGGCCCCACTCAAGCACAAGTTCTCCGGCAACATGGGAGACACATTGCCAGTCCACACTGCTGAAGAAAACACACACTGTGTCTCAATCAGCTCCCTAGCTCCCCATGTCATGAATCAGTATATCTTGAACATAAAACCAGGCACTGGTAAGGGTTCTGATCCACTGAATCACCGTGTAACAAATGTTTATTATAATTTTTTGGGTTCCTGGCAAGTGTTATTTCCTAATTACTTATGCCTTAAAAGTATAGAAAATGGGTATTATTTCAAAATATCACATTGTGGGGAATTTACATATTTTCCAGAACATTCCAAATAGATTCAGTGCTGAGTAAACTTGGAGTAACTGCTAGAACTTTCCAGTAATATAAATAGTAGTATAAATACAGGGACCTTAAGCCCACCAGTTCAGTTTAGTTCCAGCTGCCTAAGTGGATACATATCTGGATTTTTCTAAGATGGCATCAAGAGGCTGCAATCATCCGGCAGACGCATTTTGCTATGTCTGCAGCCAATTTATCAAGACAAGAGCGAAAAAGTACTCCGTGGAAGCATCTGCTAAGATGTGTTAAGCCTACAAGGCATATTTCAGCATGGGGATCAAGACAAACCCTAGGCACCTCATTTCACCTGCAAAAAAAAAACTCTGAAAAGGTAAGATGGACAATTATTCCTCTGAATTTTATGTTATAACATTTGTAAATTTTTAAATGTTAATGTTTTTTTTTTTTGGAAGCCTATGGGACAGCGGGGACACCAAGGTGCACTACCACAGTTGGGACAGGCAACAACATACTGAGTTCTCTGTGGGGAGGAACAACGTCAAGTGGGACCCACTGTTGAACCCCCGGAAGGTGCTGATGCCACCACTGCACATCAAATTGGGCCTTATGAAACAATTTGTCAGAGCTCTAGATAAGGAGTCAGCAGCCTTCAAGTACCTTCAAGACTTCTTCCCTAAGCTGTCTGAGGCAAAGGTCAAAGCCGGTATCTTTGTCGGACCACAGATAAAGAAGATCCTGGAGTGCAATGAATTCCCCAAGAAGCTCACTAGTAAGAAGAAAGCAGCTTGGAACAGCTTTGGTCGCAGTGGTTCGGGGCTACCTGGTCAATCACAAGGCTGAAACCTATGTGGAGCTCTGACTCTGGCACTCAGACTCTGGTGAACAACTACAGCACAATGGGCTGTAAAATGTCCCTCAAAGACCATATCCTTGATGCTCATCTTGATAGATTCAAGGTGAACATAGTAGCGTACTCTGAGCAAGGGGAGTGCTTCCATCAGAATATACTGGACTTTGAACACCGCTACCAAGGACATGTAACGAGAACATGATGGGAGACTACATTTGGGGGCTGATTCGTGAAAGTGATTTACAGTATAATCGTAAAACTACACTAGTCATTTTTGTGTTACTTTAGTATAAATACATGTTCATTTGGATTCGTATGTTGATTTTTTTTCTGACTTTGAAAAATGGTACATTTCAAAATATCACTGTCCTGGTCACACAAAAAAAAACTGTGTGGGGAATAATAGCCATTTTCTATACTTTTGAGGCATAAGCAATTAGGAAATAACACTACCCAGGAACAAAAATTGTGTTACATAGTGATATTGGGACACTTATGACACTACTCCAAGTATGCTCCCATGTTCTCCAGCTGTTATTAATCAGCACCATCGCTGTATAAATGAAACTATCATTCATTTTAGTAGAAGATATTCAAACATACAGTGTGTTATAGACCTTCTTCACACTCTGGGTTTTGGGACGCAGAAGTAAACGTTTGCAGGGTAAACTTCGACCGCGATGAAAGGAAGATCACAGCAAATATTATTTTCACTTACCCATTTGCTTCAAGACCAAAAGAAAAAATCCACTATTACGTTTGAATGACTTTCCAGAAGAGGAAAAAAAGAGTGGTGGATTAAGACAGTCAGATGGAGTAGATGCCAAATTTACTGTCACTCTCTCAGCAGCTGTAATAGAAACCCCCTCACATCTGTGGCAATTAAACAAATTCCAGAGTAGGGAAGCACCGATACCACGTTTTTTCTTCCAATCTGATTCCGATATTGGAAATCTCAGTATCGGCCGATATCGATCCCAAGCCGATACCGGTGTTGTTTTTTTGCATAATCAGTTTAGAATATCTTTACATTATTGTGTACGACTAACTGGGAATACTCTTTAATATGTAAAGAAACCCAAACCTCTAACTACACATTATTTCAATATAAATGTATAGCTTATTAGGAAACACTATTATTAATTAGTATACAGGATAGTGTAGCAGCAAAATTAACAGTAATTCCAGTCTTCAATTCTTCAGAAGAAAAGAAACCAGTGTTTTATTTTTGCCTTTTTTCACCCTAAAATTTTCAACTTGCATCTGCATTTTAAAGGATTCAGATCTCTTTTTTGATCTCTTGTAAGACAGTGTACTTTTCATTCACAGTTATTTTTTGGAACCCATTCAACTTAAATATTATTATATATTGTAAACAAATACTAATGATGACAATAATAATAATAAATTGTTATTAAAATTATTATTAACTTTTAAATTCTACAGTATTACATTTAAATTGTGCACTTTTTAAACCCTCACACTTTTATTTTGACATTCTAAGCTCTCCAGGAAGTCTGTTTGTAGGAAAGTTCAAATTCTGGTAAAATGCACCTCCATTTCTAAAAGCATATTATAAGTGAACCAAACTATTGAGCATTTACATCTGAGAAGCTGTTCTTGAGCAGCTCTCAAATATTGCGCACCGCTGTGAAGGCTAACAGTAGCCACGAGTGCATCACCAGCCTGTGCGTGAGTTTGTGTCAACAGAGCAGCACATACACTAACGCGCTGGTGCTAAGCATACTATATATTTACTTATTAAACACAGCCTTTTGTGATTCACATAGCTATTGCACGTCTTCAAGTGGCTTTAAATAAAATGTCATATGAACTGCTAATTGTTGTTTTTATGGTTCTTTGTCATTTTTGGAGCTTGACAGTAACGAACATGACTAACACATAGTATCGGATTTGGTTCGGGCTCGTCGGACCGAAACTTCAGTATCGGAGCCAATACCAATCCATGTATCGGATCGTTGCATTACAATTCCAGGGTAATATGAAAATAAGCATAATGTTATAAATTGACACAAAATATAAAAAATAATTCTATAAAAAGAATAGAGAGATTTACGCTGATAATAAGTCGGAAACTCATCACAGTCTGCGAAAAAGGTCTATTATAACAGATAAATGCCATAAAGAAATAAAAATATAAAAATGAGTATTTTAAGCCTTCTTTAAACAACTTAAATATTTAAAAGATTGTTTCATTTTCATGGTATCTGTGAATGAAAGACATTACAAACAACATCTCTATTTAAGAGAAAATAATGACTTCACTTGTGCTTGTCATCTAATGACTTGAGACTTCAGAAGATACAGGGACGTTTCCGGTAAGGGAATATAGTGAGCAATGATGCTCCCTGGTTTTTATAGTGCATTGTGGTATTTTTTAGAGAGCAAACAAACTGCAGTACAAAGAGTGTGTTAAACATTGTGCTGCTGCTGCAACCCAGGCCGTGAATCATTCGCAGCCAAAAAGTCTTCTGCCCCGAAACAAAGCGCGTTGCAAGCTTAATTTACCATCTCACATGTGGCTTTGACTTACAACTGAACATTTAAACCACTTCGTAGAAAATACAGAGATATATATTGTTTATCACCATTCAGCCTAAAAATACAGAGATATGATTTTTGGTCCATAACACCCAGCCCTAACTCCGATAACCCCTCTGTACAAATTTAGTGAGCAGAATAGCACCTCAGAATCCACATATCAAACCGAGAGGTGGATGGCCTACAACAGTAGGAGACCATGTCAGGGTCCACTTCTGTCATAGAACAACAGAAAGCTGAGACTGCAGTCAGCCTACCATCTGTGTACCTCAGCAGAAATTGAGATTTATCAGACCAGGCTAAGTTTTTCAGTCTTTAACTGTCCAGTTTTGGTGAGCCTGTGCCCACTGTAGCCTCAGCTTTCTGTTCATGGCTAACAGAAGTGGAAGTGCATTCTGAGATGCTATTCTACTCACTACAATTGTACAGAAGGGTTATCAGAGTTACCGTAGCCTTTCTGTCAGCTTGAAACATTCTGGCCATTCTCTATTGACCTCTCTCAACAACAAGGCATTTAAATCTGCAGAACTGTCATCACTGGGTGTTTTTTGTTTATGGCACAATTCTGAGCAAACTCTAGAGACTGTTGTGAGTGAAAATTCCAGGAGATCAGCAGTTACAGAAATACTCCAACCAGCCCACCTGGCACCAACCATCAAGCCACAGTCACTGAGATCAATTTTTTTCCCCATTCTGATGGTTGATGTGAACATTAACTGAAGCTCCTGACACATGTCTGCATGATTTTACGCATTACATTGCTGCCATACGATTGGCTGATTAGATAGTCACATGAATATGCAGGTATAGAGTTGAACCTAATAATGTGGTCTGCGAGTGTATTTGATTTAGTGATATTGACCAGCCCTGTGTGTGTAGGGTATTATAAGTCCTCCAAGTAAATTGATTCAAATTTTTAAGAGCCTTAAGTCATTTGAGCCTTAAGCTATGTGATATGAGCACTACAGTACACATTTCAGGGTATTATGAACATCAATTTGTTTGTGTGTGTAAAGGTGAGTAAAGTCAGTAGCAGTCTGCCTGCTGTAAGTGCGGCCCATGCTAACCGTGGCTGCGCTGGCCGTGCCAGCTGGGGGATTGTTGGTTGCAGAGGTACTAGGGGTGGATGATCCAGCCACAGCAGCAGATGCAGCAGCAGCAACAGAAGAGGATGCAGATGAAGAAGGTGGGGGGGCCTGCTGTAGACGGCGTGCCCTCTGCCCCTCTCTCACCATCTGAATGATGGCGTCTGCTTCAGCCTCTAGCTGACGGACTGCAGCCTGGATACTGCTGGCCGAGCCCAGACTTGTCGAACCTGCAGGAATAAGAAAGAGAGACAAGGAAACAGAGAGAGAATTGATGCAGAGACAGACCTATAAACATAACAAAGGCCATCTACTGGGCTCAAAGATAGCAGCGAGTTAGCTAAAAGCCAGGAAATGCTCATATAGGATGCCTGTATGTTAAAAGGGACAAAACATTTTTTATTTTTCCAGAGTATTTTTGGGCATGTGTATGCCTTACTTAGTCTTCCTCCTGTCTGCTTGGCTTTCTTGTTTGCACGCCTTGTGTCTTCTCTAAGCTGTATGATGACCTGCAGCACGCGCAGGAAGAACTTCTGTGTGGAGGTCTTGGATGTGAGTGAGCTCATGCAGGGCAGCTGCAGCTCACGGCCGCCTAATGTACGCTTCTGAGCAGCCACAATTACCACGCTCTCCGACCCGTCAAATCTGAGATGCCGCATTGACCAAAAAAAAAAATAAGGACAAGTGCTGTTACTGTAATTACCTACTTTGCCTCTCTTCTGCATGTAAAGGTTAAAGTCCTGCATCAGCCCTAAATGATACTATAATTTTTTTCATTCAATTAGCAGAAGGTTTTATCCAAAGCAACCTAAATCAAACTCCTGAGGTAGGCTGAAACTGTCTCTCCCCTCACCTGCTGGTCATCTTGCCTTTGGGGCGTGTGGTGATGGATGGGTCCTCATGAGAAGCTTCAGGAGACTGAGCATCAGCACGGCCTCTTCTCTGCTGCTCCAGGTTATATTCCCTCAACTCCGCCAGTAAAGTGCCTACAAAAAGAGGACATGAACAGAAACAAGAGATCAATTAAAGGGGCCATTTCATAAGAAATAAGTTTTCCTTGATCTTTGGAAATAAGAGATTGATGTACTATGTATACACTCTAAACTTTTGTAAAGCTTCCTTCCCAGCCCACCCAGACAATTTATAGAAAATAAGCAGCAAAAACAGGTCATTCAGAAACATCTTGGTGTGACATCATAACCATGCTTGTTTGTTTACGATTTTACACCATACCAATTTCTGAGGCTATTTTCATGTTGAAAAAAAAAAATACATTAAAATACAATAAAACAGTATAGCAATTAAAAACCAATACCAAGGTTTTTAAGATCCATTTTAGCAAACTGATTTAGGACTGGCTTCGTTAAAAAAAATTCAAAAGTGTTTCCTCGAGGAATTAAAACCAGCACAACCAAAATGTGCTTCAAAAGACAGGGGAATTAGCCATGAGGCACATACTGGTTAGTCTTCTCCTGATATTCAACACAACAATGAACAAATTAACATGACCGCCAACATTTACATATCAATGCCAAATCAATATACAGCATTGTGACTCCCTGATAAATGATAGTGTAAACTATCTACACAGAGGATAGCCAATCAAAACAAGAGGCCAGTTCAATATAGAAATTATACAGTACAGTAGCAATCACAGTTTATATAATTCTAAGGGCTTGAGAGAGGGTCTTAAATGGTCATGTACATTACAAACTTGATATAAAAGCCATTAAATTTGGAGGGGAAAATGCTAAAACAAAAAGATGTGTAGAAAAAGATTCACACAAGCCAGAAGATATACAATTTAGTTAATTGCCATAATGATATTCAAAACCCTGTAGTGGTGAGGTACTGACCAATTTGTTTGCAGAGAGTGTATCCGAGGTGGCGGGCCCCGCTGAGCAGCAGTCTGAGGACTGTGTCTCGGGTCAGAGCGTCCCCTCTGGACAGCTGCAGCAAGATGTTGGCTGCATCCTCTAGACCTTCCTCTGAACACGAATGGGAGGTCAGCACCTGGGCACAAACCATGGTGGGTTACTAATCACACTGCTGAGTTGGGTCAAAAGAGCCAAGGGTTGAGAGAACCAGTCATGAGGCGACGTAAGTGCATGCGCATTAAATACCTCAACAGAAAGCTGCAGCTGTTTCTCTGTTAGTCCAGCAGAGGCCAGTTTGGTTTCGTTGTCAGTGCTACTCACAGCTGCCTTTAGCTTACTTACTAAAAATGAGAGATACAAGGAACTGATTTACTGAAGTAGTGCATCACTAAAGACCAAAACAGTGGTCCATATCAAAACAAGAGAGCCTGACTAAAACACAAATCTGTCTTAATTTAATACACCTAAAGATAAAAAGAAAAATTGCAGATTATCAGAGATTGAGTGTAAGTCAACCAATTTCTTACATGGAAATCTCTTGTACATGTCTCTTCTCACATGATAAAATGATTTACTAAAATCAATATTCCATGTACATTTACATGGTAACTAACCAACAAGTAGGATTATGTAGTCATCTGGCCAAAATAATGATAATGACCTGCAGTGTACATAATCTTAATTCAGGTTCAGTACTTCTAAGAGAAAATACATCTCATAGGAAACAATATAACTGACCAGTCCATTTCACTAGAATTAAGCATGACAACTTGGTGTTGTAATTCTATGTTTTTAATCAATAATTATATTCCCCGAAACTCTTCTGACAGGACAATACTTGAGTGTCTTACCAGCAATACTGCTGGAGGTGGTGCTGCTGCCTGCAACAGCAGTGCCTGCTGTAGTGGCTGGTTGAGCAGGCGTTGGGACCAATGATCCCTGCGTGGAGCTCGTACCTGTCGCTGCTGAGATGTTCGCTGAACCCACTGTGGTTTGAGTGGCGGGGGCAGATGGGGTGGCAGTGGGAGCCTGAGGCACTGGGTGGCTGGCCGGAACCTCTGTGGCCTTATTGTCAGGCAGAGCAATGGAGATAAGAGAGAGCAAGCGTAGCAGTTTCTCAGTGAGCAGAGAACTACGACGGATCACTGGGTGGGACAGCATGTTCATCAACTGACCCAGCGGAGATGCCTCAAGACTAAACAGCAGCCCCTCTGTCTCGCCAGCGCCTCCTAGGGGCACAGTCTTCATGGAGGCCTTGCCCTTGCGGCTCACATTCATGTTGTCCAGCTTAACCAGGAGATCCCAGAAGTCAGTGGAGATGCCCAGAGACTGTGGTGTACCTGAGCAGGTGCTCAGGGAATTGTGGGTAGAAGAGGAATTGCTTGGGGTAGCTGCGGAATTGCTCTGGCTGGTGCCACCCAACAGGCAGCTTCTACTAACATTTGGTGTAGAGCTGGCACAAATACGAAAGTCCGGCTCCAAAGAGGACAGAGGGTCCTTACAGCGCTGCTGAGTGAAGTGACTGGGGAATACCTACAGACAATAATAGACAGAAACATGGTCTTCAAAAGAATGGACTGAAAAATTATTTGGATAAAGAGCAGTGGTTCTCAACTCACTTTGCTTTACCAAATTGGTTTCTTGTACCAAAGTAAAAAAGGACATGTTGACATCTGCCTAATTTGGCTAGTTTCTACTAAGGGTAAATTCATTTGATACAAAATACTAGATAGTTTGATTGGACGTAAAACCGTTGACGTCAACAACAGAAAGACATGAAGTGTTTTTCACTTGCCTTTTAAAAGTTAATAGCACTGTTTATTTTGCCATATTAATCAGGCAGATTATATTGTCAGATGCCCTTGCTTTAGTTATTATTTTTTTTGGGTTGCGACTCCCCAGTTGAGAACTACTGATTTAGAGCCCTTTTGCTCAAGTGATACTCTCATACCTTTGCCAGTTGGATGAGTGTATCCAGTACATGTCGACAGACGACTGGAGCTGCTTGTGGGTGGATGTGAACAGTTGATCCACCTCCTCCCCCCGAACAGGCGACTCCTGTTCCTGTAACTCCACCTCCAAGCGCTCCTGAGCTCATGCCGCCTCCTGCTGAATGCCTCTCCACGTGTTTCCTGCCCGATGCCCGCTGGATCTGAAAGATGTTGGTCCTGCACCCCAGAGCAGCGTCCATCGATACAGACAGCCAGGAGAGCTGACTGGAACTACGTGACTCCACTCTGTTCAACAGCTCCAGAGAGGAAGATGAGGAGGAGGAGGATAACGAAGAGGCTACAGCAGCCTGCGGGGATGAAGAGGAGCCCTTGCCTCCGCTGGAAGTGCCCTGGCCAAGCGAGCGCTTGCCACGAGACTCTTCCAGACGTGTGGTCTCCGTACAGAGCTCGCTCTCGCTGCTGCGCTGCAGGATGGACAGCAGGCTGCGGATGACCCAGCCTCGTGTTTGGGAGTGGTAACACAAGTTACGCAGCACTCGGTGGAGACGGCTGGTGTTTAACTTGGGCTCGTCCACAAAAAGCAGCACTAGAAGGCAGGATAAGGCCTCGTGGTCTAACAGGAGACGCCCTCGCAAGCGCAGGAGAGAATCCACATTAGAACTAGATGGGCTAGATTTAAAAACAAACATTAGACAAATTACAGATACTGGAATTTTAACTACACAACAATAAATAAAATAATGCACATAAAGCATCTTTCAATTTAAGGGTATAGTTTATCAAACATTTTAAAAAGCCATCATCATTAATTTACCCTCATTAACTCGTGTCATTCCAAACCTGTAGACTTTCTTTGGAACATGACATTAAGCAGAATGTCACCATTCACTTTCATTGTATGGACAAGTGATGCAATGTAAGTCAATGGTGACAGGCTGTCAGTCCCTAACATTCAGCTTGACATTCTTTTGTGTTCCACAGAGAAAAGAAAGTCATATGGATTTGGAACAACATGAGGTTGAGTAAAAGCGGACAATTTTTATTTTTGGGTGAACTATCCTATTATTGGAGAGATATATTTCACATTTACGTTGTTATTTTAGTTTCATCCTCGAACTTACCGGCTGTGGTTGGCACTCCCACCCATTTGAAATGTGCCTCCTCTTTGCACTGCCAGCCGGGTGTACTGCACCCCACGGTTGCCACCCAGGCGGCTGGTGAAGGCAGGTGAGCGCAGGATGGCAGACAGGGCTGAAGAGGAACTGTGGCCGAACAACCTCTCATGCATCAGCTGTCTCTGTCTGGCCTCCTGTTCCCTACGCAGAGCTGCAGCTTCTGCTGCAATGTCTGGGGGCATGACCGCTAATACGCTGTCTTCCATGTCCTCCAGCACAGATCGACGCAGCTCAGAGGGCAGGGTCTGAATGAACGTGACGGGGTCCAGAGGTTGATCACCCAGTGGGGGTTGCTGGGATAACTCTCGGCGCTGCTGTTCCGCCCGCTGCTGGGCCAAAACCTGGTGACCATCACATGCAAACCATCATGGATGCATCAGATTTTTGAAACTCTTTGAAGTTTACAATACACCAATATCATATAGTGTAAATAAATAGCTTATCAAATGTACCATAATATTAAAAAAGCAAAAAATGTGTAGGCAAAACTATGCTTCCTCCTGCACAGATGTTGTGTGTTATTACAAAAAAGTATTTCGAAGTCTTCCAATTATTATTACAACAAATATAGTACCATATGAATTTTAATGTAGGCCAGGCTTAAAATGCAAAACTGCATTTAAAAAGAAAAATGTTGAAGAGCTCTGCTATAAACAAAGACAAGATAAGCGCAAATCCTATCACTCATACCTCCTCCTGAATGGCAGGTGGCAGAGCAGCTAGGAACTCTGGGCTGACCTCTGTCACACTTGGCCCTCCAGCCAGTACAGAGTTAACTGAAGATACCAGTGTGGAGGTGACAGGAGGACGAGAGGGGGGTCTAATCCCCAGCTGGTTTTGCAGCACCTCCCGACGGATATCCTCAGGCAGTGCAGCCAAGAAAGATGGGTCGACACCTTCTGGTAGACTGATGCCTGAATGACAGTGACAAAACCATGTAATAAATGGTTTGAAGCTGCAGTGTGCATAGAAATGGCTCCATAACTTTGATCAATGTGCGCAGAGACACTGACCTGCCAGAGGGTCTTCCTCTTCATTGCTGGTAGCTGGGAGGGGTTCCTCTTGGATGGCCTGTGATTGGCTATCTGCACTGTCACTCCGAGGCATAGTCTCTCCAGAAGAAACTGATGTTGAGCTGAAAAAGATCAGAAAAACATATTTCCATACAATCATCTAAAACATAGTCGAGTTTGTTATACTCAGGGCTCCCACTCCCTTTGACCTATGAATTAATATGAGTGCACTTAAATTACTGTCATTTTAATGTTATATTTTATATAACCCCCTTTTTTTATTATCATTATACAATGTTTTTATTTGATATTCAGATTTACATCAGCAGTATCACACAATATAACATGTAATTCTAACCATGTTACAGGATGTTAAAACCTAAAAAATAAAAAATAAATAAAAAAGTATTTTATACAATTTACGAATAAGTTGAAAGCAGTCTGATATGTATGTTAAGGGAGCTCCTTTATATAGTCCCAAAGTGGAGACCATATACGCCACAATTTGTCAGATTTCTGATGTTTATCATAGGTGAGCTTTTCAAGTGGTAACCACACAGCGACCTGTAATGTCCATATTTTAAGAGACCTGTGGAGCAGACCAAAGCAACAAAATGTTTTTTTGGGCTAAATAGACCAGGATAACAAATAACTTTTTAACTTGTTTAATCAGGGTCCACACTAAGATTCAGTAGGTAAAAGGCTGGGGTCACTTTGAAATGCAGTCCAAGAAGATCTTCTATTATACAATCTATTTTCTCCCAGTATGGCAAAATTCTGTAACAATAACAAAAACAATAAACAAACGTGCCTTTTTTTTTTTCTGAGAACAGAGCGCGAAATGACAGTTTTGCCTAATGCGGGCAGTAGCATCGCAATTTCGCGCTCTGTTCTCAGAAGTCCTTGGAAGGCATGCGCAAACCTAGTTGTCATGGCAACTGAATAAACAAAACCTTGCCTGGTCAATATTTACTCGTCAAAAGTGCAAGTCAGACAGAAACTAAAAGGAAAGACATTATATTTATTTTTATTAAAATTTAACGAAAGTACATTTAAATTTTGTGCGATCTACCAGCATTGCCTTTGCGATCGACTGGTAGATCTCGATCGACGTATTGGGCACCCCTGCCTTAAACCATTCTCAGTTAGTTGAAAAGGGTAAAATGATTTTAGGTGTTCTAAGGAAGAGATATTTAAAGGGAGTGAAATGGATTTTTAAATTTTTATTTTAAAGCCAGAAAGTTTCCTGTAATGAGAAATACACTCCAATGCCGCAGGGAATGACTGGTCAGGTTTATACATGTATAATAGTACGTCATCAGCATATAGTAATATTCTATGTTCTTCCATTCCCACTGCAATGCCGTAGACGTCTTTACACTATCTAATAAATTCTGTAAGGGGTTCAATGACTAGGGCGAAGAGCAAAGGTGAAAGAGGGCATCCCTGTCTTGTACCTCTCCCTATGCAGAATGGAGTTGAAATAAGACCATTTGTAGTCACTGTGGCTTTAGGATTAGATTATTACAATTTAATCCATCTAATAAAATTACCACCTACATAAAATGTTTACAAGAGTGGCAAACAGAAAGTCCCACTCAACTCTATCAAATGCTTTTTCAGCAACAAGAACAAATGCAGGGTGCCTCCCATTCTGAACAAAATGAATAACATTCAAAAGTCGTTGTATTTTATCTGTAAAATAGCGAGATTTCACAAAACCTGGTCTGATTTAACTGAGGCAATATCAAGTCGATGTACAAAAACTGGCCTGTATTTTACAGTCTGTATTATGAAGGCTTATTGGCCTATATGATGCACAATCTTTAGAGTCTTTGGAATCAAATAGATAGTTGCAGTTTTCCATGTTTCCAGTGTAGTGTCTTGATCTAAAAGAGCTTGTAAAGCAGGCATTAGAATATGAGAGCGCTCAGGCCAAAATAATTTATAAAATTCCAGGGGAAAGCCATTAGGTCCTGGTGATTTATTAGATGGCATTGATTGTATTGCAGCTAGGACCTCATCTGGTGATATGGGTGAGTTAAGGTAATCTCTGTTCTAGTCTGAAATAGCTGGGAGAGAAATATTATTGAAAAATTTCAAATTCTGATTGAAGCACTGTTTTTAGAACAATATAATGCTTCATAGTAGGATCTAAATGTTTCATTTAGAAGTAAAGGTTCATACGTAGTGGGTACCATCTATTATCTTTAAAGAATGAATTACCCTCCAAGACAGATTTTTTAAAATCTGATGTGCCAGTAATCTACTAGATTTATTTGCATGCTCATAATATTTTTATTTGGAAAGAAATATTTTTTTTTATGTGATTAGTGTGATCCAGATTGAGTTTAGCCCTAGCATGGCAAAATGCAGACCAGTTGGCATGGTTGGGAGTTGTACTATGTAAGTATTCTAGTCTTTTAACCTCCTTTTCTAGCTCTCAGCATTTAGATAGCAAGGCATTATAGTGAAGTATAGTATTATGTATCCACGTATTATGTATCCACGAATTTCATAGCAGAGGAGACAGGTGAGTTTTTATTATCCAACCAATAGTTTTTAATTGAATCTCTTATTGTCACAAACTTGAGTCTGTTAGCAAAGATTAATTTTGCCTCCAAACCCTGCTTCTTGGTGGCAGGGTACCTAATGTCATGTCAATATGAACCGGAGCATGATCAGAGATGGCAATTGAGCCAATTTGACAAAAAAATATAGAGTTGAAGCAGCTATTCGGCATTAGAAAGTAGTCAATTCTTGAGTAAGAGCCATGGGGATTGGAGTAAAATGTGTATTCTCCACTGTCAGGGTTCATTTCTCTCCAGCTATCAATTAAACCAGTCTCATTACACATATTCTATAAAAACCAATGAGGATCTGGGATTAACTGAGGTGCCCACCTTTTGTTGTCCAATCTTTCATCCATCACATAATTAAAAACTCCAGCGCAAACCCCTATTCCCTTGCAGTGCTCATTGAATAACAAAATGATTTTGGATATGAATTTAGGGGAGTCTTCATTTGCATAAAGATTGAGCATGGTAAAATGTTGGCCAAATATCAGGCCTGAGCACAAAATAAATCTACCCTCCGGATGCCTAATTTGTTGTTTCAAAATAAATGGCAGATATTTACTTATTAAAATAATTGTACCTCTCTTTCTAGGATTTGCTGTGCATGAAGAACTGTATATTTGGCCCACCCAATCACGATTCAATTTTAAGTGCTCACTCTCCGATATATGTTTTTCTTGAAGCATGGTGACTGTGGCTTTTTCTTTTTTTAAGAAGGTCAGTATTTGTTTTTTCTTTTTACCCAATGCCCTGGTCCTGTAACATTTCAAGTCATAAATCTAGTCGAACTCTGTATAGTAATGGGGTATGGAGAAATAACCTATATATCTATGTAATTACTATGATTAAAATGCTCACCCTGTTTCTGTATCTGTCTGCCTGTCTGTGAGTCCACTGTCACCACTTCCTGAGAGTTCCTGAGACATGTTATTGGGTGGGGCTGAGCTGGCGACTGGCTCTTCCTGTGTTCCTGAGGCAGGACTGCTCGTATCCATGGGAGAACCTTCAAGTTGAGACACACTCACTGGCACAGGCTCTGAAATCTCAGCTAAATCTGGACTGAGAGAAGCTGAGACAGCGAGAGTATGGAAGATATGCCTCTGTCAATACAAACTAAACCTGCTCGACACTACAACATTAGCAAAAATAAACAAATATGCATATATACATTACACACACAACATGCAGTCATTGCATGCTGAATGCAGTGGGATCATCCAACAATTCTAGGGAAGGCTCAAGTCTCTTCAAAAATAATATTGTAGAAACGGAGTACTTTGGCCTATCGAGGTGGAATAAAGAGTGGAATCCTCCTGAAAGTGAATTCCACTCCACTAAACCACAGTGCGTAAAATCTAATTTTACAGGATTCAAAGTTAAATCTACCTTCCCTGACTGCATCCAATGCTCCTCCTCCTCCTCCTCTCTCACCGATAGTGGGTGCAGGTGACATCTCCATCTGAGATGCTTCTGCCTCACAATTTTGCCCATCAGGTGCTGAGAGCCGGGGAAGCCCTGCCCCTACCAAGACCCTGTGAGAATCTGGATTGGAGTCAGCCAGCAGCAGCTCTGTGATTGGCTGGTGCACTTGCTGGCTGATAGCTGTTTCCAAGGACACAAAGGCTTGCTCGTGGGGGGCAGGGGTAGTTGGGGTGACTTCTCCTGATGGGGGTGCTGTGAGGAAACCCTCAGAGGTCCGTGGAGGGTCCAGACAGGACGAAACCCCGCTCTGAGCCTGTTCTCCGTCTGACCACACAAAAGAAGAATGAAGATAAGTGATGCCAATCAGTGGAGATTACCACTTTAATGTTAATAGTCATTAACGGAATTACACATCTGTAGAAGGCAATAAAACTCCAGCTTCATGTGCGATTAAAGGTCTGCAGTGAGGAAGGCAGTAAATTGTATAGTTATCTCCTTCGAGGGCCACACTATACTGATCCTCAACAACAACACAACTTACTACCTCACCACAACACAGTCAGACACACAAGCTCACTGAGGGATCATCCAACCAGATACAATGACAATATTCACATATTATTTCAGCCATGGGCAAATAAATAAAAGTCAAAAATAAGCCAAATGACAATGACAATATTCACATATTATTTCAGCCATGGGCAAATAAATAAAAGTCAAAAATAAGCCAAAAACAAATAAAATAACTGTATATGTTCATATTGACATTAATGCAATGAATACAATTCACATGTATTAAACCTTTCTGCTCATAAATTTGATATTCATAATTGAGCAGTTGCCAAGTAACAACTATTGACTGTTGCCTAGCAGCCGTTGCTGAAGTGATGGGAGGCAGGAAGATCATCCAGTCGTCGAGCGGTTACAGAGGGAAAGACAGTAGACTGTATAGTTATCTCCCAGATCTGGTGTGATCCTAAAACTATACAAACTACTACCTCATCCCACAGCCCGCAGCAGAACTTGTCCCAAAGAACCCAGATTCATCACCATATGTGAAAAGTCCTATTTTCACATTTCTGATTCCAAAATGTAGTTTGCAATTTGACCTACATGTTCTTAGCTCAATACAAAGGCAATATAAAAACATGCATTAAACACTAAATATAGCACTCAATATTAATTTCACCTGTAAAAGCACTAACATATACTTTTACCTGCAGCATTCTCTCCAGCTCCATTGACTGTTCCAATCCCAGAGCCCTGTGGGAAATAAAATCAATATATCCACCCATGCAATAAAACACACATTAAATCAGCCGTGAGACCTGTGTCCTAGCTGATATCTATGGCCCTGTCCTAATTTAAAAGTGTTTGAATCAAATTTATGCTTCAACTTTTCTTATTTGCTTATTTCATCTGCATGCTCACTCTACACATCTCTTACATACCTGCAGGCTCTGTTCCTGGGTCTCTTGCCCAGCTGAAGAACTCCCATTCTGTTTGGCAGTCTCCTCTTCTTCAGCCAACTGTCTCCTCCTTTTCTCCCTGCGTTCCTCCAGCTCTTCATCACGCAAACACTCCAGGTGCTGCAGGATGGGCACCTTCACCACTGAAAGATCAAAGCACAAGCTTCCCATTAGACACACACTTGATATTTCTCAGCAGTGCATGGTTAACAACAGGTTCTATTATCAGGACTCAACAATCCAGATGGTTCAAGGCCAGTGTGAAAAGTATTGTCCATATTGGTCTAGTGCTATATTGTTACATCATGCATTGATTAAGTACAGTGCATTTATAAAGTATTCAGACCACTTAATTTTTTTCACATTTTGTTACGTTGCAGCCTTATGCTAAAATGTTTTAAAAATAAAAAAATTAAAATTACATCAATCTACACTCCATCCCCCTGGAGAAAGGAATGGCAAATCCAGGTGTGCAAAGCTTGTCGCATCATACCCAAAAAGACTTGAGGCTGTAATCACTGCCAAAAGTTCTTCAACTAAGTACTGAATCAATGTGATATTTCAGTTTTTCTTTTTAAAGGTGCAGTAAGTTTCAGAAACCCTTACTATTAATGACACCTGTGGCCTTTAAGTGAACTGCAGCCAGTTCAACGTGATTCACTGGAATCATGCTGACAGATGAGGTAGCATAATTAAAATTGCAAAGTTATGATTATTTTACTACAAACTTTGAGACTGTATATTATATTTCACTCTCCAGTGCTGGAACAGGGCAAAAAAGTGTGGATATGGTTCTGATTATGCCAGACCTACAGTTAGTAATGTTACAGTTACATTACTTTTTGAAGTAATCACTTTTCTTTGCATGATACATTGATTGCATTTATAAAATAGCCTATGTTGGCGTTGGCGTTAGCTAGCTAGCCAGCTTTCTCAATAGATGTTTGCTAAATTTGGTGGATGATAACAGCAGCTCTTTAAAAAATATTGTATATTATATATGTTGACATTTCAGTATTAATGTGATACCATCACAACAGTCATTTATATCGATATATCGATTTATAATCATAGAATGCATACATTTTCTGTATAACCAAGTTATGTTACACAAATGAATGGGTCTTTTTGCATTATCTTATACCATTCATTTCATGCGTTATTGTAGTTTAGCAAAAATTACACAGATCAATCCACTATATTTCACAAGCAGTTATGTAAGCTTACCTGTCCAATAAGAACAACGCCAATTCAGGGTCAGATTTGATCCCCAAAACCCAATGAAGTTCCCTACAGGAATCAAATGCCCTGACGATATTCACTCTTGTTTTTCGACCACGATCACGTTCCCGCTTAGCCAGATGGGATTCAGTAGATAAATGTTTTTTTGTTGTTGTTTTTTTTGGTTTACTCTGAGTTTGGTAAGAGTCGGTGTTTGCTGGATTAAATCTCAAAGATAACATTACCTAGTGTTGCAGACTGTCAGTTGATGGTGTTGAATAGCGGAAGAGAAGCTACTGTCTGAGGTAAGGCTCTCGGGGGTGCACATAAACGTCACATCTTTTGGATTTTCCCGGCAAAAGTGACCTACTCCCTTCGCATGAAAATGTGTCTACAGGCTTTAATAGGCAAACTAGGAAGTCCGGGAAAGGCTAATTTTTTAAAAAAAAAGCTAAGTTGTGTTACAAGCCGTTCACACTTTTTTTGCAAAAAAAAAGGCAGAATATTACATGAACATTTTTATATATTGCACCTTTATTAAATTTGCAGTTGTCAAAGATCTGGTAGATTGTAGTTTTTTAAAAAGCATTTTAGTATAAGGCTGCAACATAACAAAATATGAAAACAATTAAGTGGTATGAATACTTTATGAATGCACTGTATATGCTATTCTATGCCTTGAAAAATGAAACATTTTAAGTTAACCATTTTCTTTGATGTACTGAACACTGTTGCTGTTAATTTTTCTGAACTAAAAAGGTCACTGGGAAAACGCTATCTAACTCTCAGTGCATCCGGAAAGTATTCGCAGCGCTTTCGCTTTTTCCACATTTTGTTGTTACAGCCTTATTCCAAAATGGATTAAATTCATTATTTTCCTCAAAATTCTACAAACAGTACCCCATGACGACAACGTGAAAGAAGTTTGTTTGAAATCTTTGCAAATTTACTAAAAGTAAAAATCTCATGTACATAAGTATTCACAGCCTTTGCCATTACACTCAAAATTGAGCTCAGGTGCATCCTGTTTCCACTGATCATCCTTGAGATGTTTCCACAACTTGATTGGTGTCCACCTGTGGTAAATTCAGTTGATTGGACATGATTTGGAAAGGCACACACCTGTCTATATAAGGTCCCACAGTTAACAGTGCATGTCAGAGCACAAACAAGGAATTGTCTGTAGACCTCTGAAACAGGATTTTATCAAGGCACAGATCAGGGGAAGGGTAAAGAAAAATTTCTGCAGCATTGAAGGTCCCAATGAGCACATTGGCCTCAATCATCCATAAATGGAAGTTTGGAACCACCAGGACTCTTACTAGAGCTGGGCGCCTGGCCAAACTGAGCGATCGGGGCAGAAGGGCCTTAGTCAGGGAGGTGACCAAGAACCAGATGGTCACTCTGACAGAGCTTCAGCATTTCTCTGTGCAGAGATGAGAAACTTCCAGAAGAACAACCATCTCTGCAGCACTCCACCAATCAGGCCTGTATGGTAGAGTGGCCAAACGGAAGCCACTCTTCAGTAAAAGGCACATGACAGCCCGCCTGGTGTTTGCCAAAAGGCACCTGAAGGACTCTGACCATGAGAAACAAAATTCTCTGGTCTGATGAAACAAAGATTGAACTCTTTGGCCTGAATGGCAAGCGTGATGTCTGAAGGAAACCAGACACTGCTCATCACCTGGCCAATATCATCATGGTGGTGGCAGCATCATGCTGTGGGGATGTTTTTCAGTGGCTGGAACTGGGAGACTAGTCAGGATCAAAGAAAAGACGAATGCAGCAATGTACAGAGACATCCTTGATGAAAACCTGCTCCAGAGCAATCTGGACCTCAGACTGGGGCGAAGGTTCTGTTAACTTCATGTGCAAGAGAATGTGTTATTGCGGCAGTCTGAAATAAGGTGTAATCGGGAGTGGATGTAAGGAAATAAATATATGACTTTCTGTGGAACTACATCGTGTCTATGGCTATTTTCATGGTAGCAGAGGATGGTTTCCAACTACAGAGTACCGCCTAAGCTTGACGAAGCCCAACCATACGAGTGCTGGAAAAATGAAGTTAGTATTTGGAGACTTGTTACGGACTTGGACAAGAAGAAGCAGGCACTCGCGGTGGTGCTGGGCCTCGAGGGGCGAGCCAGAGAGACCGCTTTGGAAATACCCGCGAACGATCAAAACAAAGACGATGGTATGGAAACCTTGCTAGCTAAGCTGGACGCGATATTCTTGAGAGAAGAAAAAGACCGCGCTTATGAAGCATACTCTCATTTCGACTCGATTTCCAAAGACAGCGCGGTGTCCATGACGGACTACATCATAGACTTTGAGCAGAGATACAACCGCATGAAGAAGTACGACATGACCCTGCCTGATGCCGTGTTAGCGTTTAAACTCCTGGACACAGCTTATCTCGAGGAGAAGAGTAGGCAGCTAGCACTTACAGCGTGCACGGATTTGACATTCGCATCCATGAAGTCAGCGTTGTAGCGGATTTTCGGAGGAAAAACCAGTGGAGCAAGCGGCGGCAGCGAGACTCAAGATGCTGCGTTTTTCACGGGGCAGAGGCCACCGGGCAAATTCAGATGGAACAACGGCCCGTCACAGAGCAGACAGCGGCAGCGGCTTTTGATGCTGCTAAACAGCAAGAGATTGAAAACTGGCAAAATAATAATGTTTATGAAGAGGTCACAGACAAGGGTCAAAGATGTATTTCTACTAGATGGGTCTGTACGTTGAAGGAAAATTCTAATGGGATTGTTCCCATAGCTCGCCTTGTGGCGAGAGGTTTTGAAGAAGTCAATATTCATGAATTACAAAAAGATTCTCCCACATGTGCATCAGAGTCACTCAGGCTGCTGTTAGCTGTTATTTGTCAAAATAAATGGAAAGTAAATTCTATGGATATTAAGTCTGCATTTTTGCAGGGAATGGAACTCTCAAGAGACATTTACATTCGTCCTCCACCAAAAGCAGGCGTAGACAATGCGTTGTGGAAACTAAAGAAATGTGTGTATGGACTTGCAGACGCTTCCCTCTACTGGTACAACAAGGTCAAAGAACTCATGCTGAACAGTGGTGGTAAAATGTCACAAGTTGATCCTGCAGTGTTCTATTGGCAGAATGAGCAGTCTGAGGTGACAGGAGTACTGGCATGCCATGTGGATGATTTTTTTTGGGCAGGTTCAGAGCACTTTGTAACTAATGTCATCCCTGTACTTAAATCTGCATTTCATGTGGGTCGTGAAGAGCATGGGAGTTTTTCATACGTGGGGATGGACATTGCTACTGTGGGTGGTGTAGTGCAGGTGCATCAGCACAGTTACATTGAAAACTTACAACCAGTTCACTTACAGGCAGCACGTGCTGTACAGAGAGAGGCTCCACTAAACGAGAAAGAAAGAGAACAACTCAGGTCCAAAATAGGACAGATTCTGTGGGTTGCTAAACAAACTAGACCAGATGTTATGTTTGACACATGTAGCCTAGCATCCAACATTAAGAATGCTACTGTCCAGTCCATACATGAAGTGAACAAAGTGATCCGTAAACTTAAGTCAGAGAAGGTCACACTTAAGTTTCAACACTTGGGCAACAGTGATGATTTGTGTTTGGTGGTTTTCAGTGATGCTTCCCTGGGCAATCTTCCAGATGGAGGTACACAGGGAGGGGCTTTTATTGCCCTCATGGAAAAAACAGGAAAGTTCTTTCCTCTGTTTTGGCAGTCCAAGAAAATCAGACATGTGGTAAGAAGCACGCTGGCAGGACAAACCCTTGCCATGTCAGATGGTATTGACAATGCTATGTTCTTGGCTATGCTCTACTCTGAGCTTACCACTGGTAAAGCTGATCTTAATGCTCTTCCCCTTATTTGTGTTACTGATAACATTCCCTGTTTGACGCTCTTAAGTCTACAAAACAGGTCACAGAGAAGAGACTAAGATTAGAAATAAGTAGTGTCAAAGAGCTCCTACATGCTAACAAAATCAAAGAATTGCGTTGGTCAGAAGCCAAGTCCCAACTTGCTGACTGTTTGACGAAGAAAGGTGCTTCCTCACTTATGCTTCTTAAAGCGCTGTATCAGGGTGTATGGAAATTGTAATATCTGAACTTTTGAGCATTTATCTTGGTACATTTTTTTTGTTTGTTTAAATACTTAAGCTCACTTAAATGTTACTGTGTTCTGAAAATCGTTTGTATTTGGTGACAATGTTTTATATGTCAAAGTCATCCTTTCATTTGTTTTTTTATTTAAAGAAGAGAGGGAGATTGTTAACTTCATGTGCAAGAGAATGTGTTATTGCGGGAGTCTGCGAGAACGCGTTATCGCGGTAGTCTGCGAGAATGTATTATTGCGGCAGTCTGAAATAAGGTGTAATCGGGAGTGGATGTAAGGAAATAAATATATGACTTTCTGTGGAACTACATCGTGTCTCTGGCTATTTTCAGGTTCATCTTCCAACAGGACAATGACCCTAAGCACACAGCCAAGATAACAAAGGAGTAGCAACGGGACAACTCTGTGAATGTCCTTGAGTGGCCCAGCCAGAGCCCAGACTTGAACCCGTTTGAACATCTCTGGAGAGATCTAAAAACGGCTGTGCGCCGACGCTCCACTTCCAACCTGATGGAGCTTCAGAGGTCCTGCAAAGAAGAATGGGAGAAACTGCCCAAAAATAGGTGTGCCAAGCATTTAGTGTCATACTCAAAAATACTTGAGGCTGTAATTGGTGACAAAGGTGCGTCAACAAAGTATTGAGCAAAGGCTGTGAATACTTATGTACATGTGATTTTTCGTTTTTTATTTTTTATAAATTTGAAAAGATTTCAAACAAACTTCTTTCACGTTGTCATTATGGGGTATTGTTTGTAGAATTTGTAGAAAATTATGAATTTAATCAATTTTGTAATAAGACTGTAACTGAAAAAGTGAAGCGCTGCGAATACTTTCCACATGCACTGTAAGTGTGTTTACTTTTTTTAATGATAAAAAGAATAAATAAAATATGTATCATGTCTGGAGCCAGTGAACATATTAGAAAGGCAAGTAAATATATGAAATACTAGCACAAACGGGCCAGCAGAAAAATTCATATTGTTGAGACCTGAAAATATATGAATTGTGAGATCTCACCTGCCACACAGTCATGCATGCTCTCAGCATCCAGAACTTTACACTCATCAGTCCATCTGGTTAAGGCGGTCGGGATACTTGAAAGGGTGCCTGTAAAACAGAAATGATCAGCAGGTGCATCAGTAACCGTTCATTTATAGATGTGTCTGTGAGTGACTCACCAGCTTGTCCTCCAGTGCTGCTCTGCTCATGGAAGAAGTCATCTAGCAGCTCATCATCCGACCGGGCGATAATGTGCACATCCTCGTTACCCACCAGGAGACGGGCGCGGCCGCGTGACTGCAGGGGCAGAGAGCTAGATAGCTGCAAGATATCAGCTGCAGCACTGGGGCCTAGTAATCTGACCAAAAAAAAAAAACACACAATAAACATGTCAGAGTTAAAGATGGACTGCAAATTTCTGTACCACAAAGAATATCAAACCAAGTCTCCCAAACACTCACCCCATCTGCCATTAGAGTGAAATAACAAAGATATTATGAAATATTGACAAAAAAAAGTTTATTAAAGAGCGACTCACCTCTGCAGGATGAGTGGAGGGTTGGGTTGACGATTGCCAGGATAATGTACATGGATGGTGTGCCCTGTGTTGGCTGTGAGCTGGCGGAGAGAGCGTTGGCTACGTCCCATGCCCTGAGCCAATCTACTGCTGGTGCCTGTTCCCCCAAGTGTCAGTGAGCCGTGGTCAGCGTGGCGCACCATCAGAGGGTGGGAGCTGGGGATATTTCCTGGCGAGGGAGGGATGTCAGCTAAAAAGGTATAAAATACAGAACATAAATTATGCACTTTCAACATTTTTATATCCGACCTCTTCACAGTGACACTGTTCCAAAAAATATTTTGAATGAATTCATAGTAGCTGAGATATGTTTTCTTCGAAAAGCAAATGACTTACCAGATGTGGAGAACATGTTATCAAATTCTATAATGAGGTCATCATCTCGATCAAATCTCTCAAAACGGATGTGTGGGGCAGCGTTGATATCAGGAAAATCTTCATCCAGTTCCATCTCAGAGCCTTCGTCATCATCATCCTCATCTCCCTCTTCATCATCCTGAGGATAATAGGCAGGGCAGGTAAGCAAATGAGTAGAGCGCACAGAACATGAGGAAGACCATTTTTAACCTGCAGTGTGGAAAAATACTCTTCTTGTTTTATTTAATAACCATTACCTGATCCTCTTCCTCTTCCTCCTCCTCCTCTTCCTCCTCATCTTGACTGTCTTCATCCTCATTGCTACCACTGGAGTCTTCCTCCTGTGTGTGCTCCTCATCCTCTGGCTCCAAGATGTTCATGGAGTCTTAAACAGCAAACAAAGGAGTGCAGGAGTTAAAAACTTAAATAAAATCTCCCAGTATAGAACAGGCATAGTGATATACCATTATATTAGCCAGGTAGGGCTGTCAGCTGGGCTTAGAAACTAAACTTTTACCTAAAATATTACCAAAATTCCAATTAAAATAGAATTTAAGTTTAAGTTAGAAAAAAGTCTTTAAGTCAAATTTTAAATTGACATTGTGTCCTCAAGAGGGTGCAATGAATACATATAAACCATAGAGCACCATTCAATTATTGCCAAGAACATTGTTGAACATTTAAAAAAAAAAAAAAAAAAAAGACCACTCCATTTTAAACAAATATTTATTGAATAAATAAAAATAAAGTAAAACGAGGGGGGAAAAAAACACTTAAATACTGGTGCCACTGTTTGCGAGTACCCAAGACTCAAGCTTAATAATAAGAGCAATACTACAGTGTTTTTCATTCATTCCGGTTGTATGTACTGTGGTAATATTTCCAGACAGCAGTGCTATTTGGCGGTGAAGCGGCTTAGACTATGAGCCCGGGGCTGTTCAAACAGACGGAGCACAATAGAATGGAACAGAACGTGAGGATCTTTAGACACACATTTCTAAATTGCACTCCTGACAAAGCATTTCAAAATACAATGCTTAATCTGAAAAATGCTGATAAGAGAGCAAGACACAACGGACAATGAACTCCACCTGAGGGACTCTTCACAATGCAGTTTACCATTTGACTTTCTATGCAAACACGCACTATACAATTGTCTTAAAATGTCCTGTTGTTTATTCAGCATCTCATGCAGGAGCGCTGTGTTTTGTAAATGATGTGTCAAGTAAAAATAACTTCAACCTTTAAAATGTATTTCGAGACACCCGCTTTTGGTTAAACTGTATTTGTTTAACTTTTATTTTGAGCAAAAATGTGATCAGGTCTGAATTCAACATCTGTGCTTGGCATACATCTAAAACTCAAATGCTCCTAATTTTTATTTTTTTTATGAATATTAACATTTTGTTAATGGCTGATGATTGACCACTTTGGACTAAGCCATTAGCTTTCCCTTGTGTCAGTTCCAGTGTATCCTATTCCAATAGATAACGCACACATTTACATCCAATATTTATATTCCAATATGACTAAATGCACATCTCAACTGGTTTCATTAAACTGCAATAGCCTTCATTACATACGTACATATCAGCCATATGCCAATCCGCTCCCTAGTTTCGCCATCAGTCATTGAAAAACCTGAATCGGTCGACTACTAAACAGACATTTTTGAGTTGCAAATCTAAACGAGTTTGGATTGGTTTTTTCCATGTCTATTAGATACACCTCAGATTTGCTTCCAACTGTAAATACAGATGAGTTTCACATCCTACCTTCTCTGTTGGCCTGCAGGGTTGAGGCCTGACTCATATTGGAAGGTGCTTCATCCATCAGAACATCCTCCTGAGACTCATCCTCTCCAGATCGACCCACTATTTGAAAGTAAAACCAATCAAAAACACATTTCCAACGTTGTATTACTTCCATTTTTGACCATGAATCAAATAAACCACAAACCGATGATGGCGCTATTGACAGTCCCTGCATCTCTCTCTAAAAGTTCATCTATTAAATCCACCAACTCATTCTCCACCTACAAACACATATGAATAAACATATATTTGAGTTAAACAGCAGGAGGATTTTCACATTACTCTATTGAGAACATTTTCACAAACGTATATGTTTCCAACCTGCATGGCCTGAGTGCTTAGCACCTCAGGTTGTCCAGCAATGACCACAGTGTCTCCCTCGGTTTCACCATCCATCAGGTCTGCATCCGTGGCTTGACCACGGTTACGATTCTCAACTGGCTCTGCCTCACCTACCCCTATGTAGATAATATTAGCCATTAGACACAGATACAGTTGCCTTATGGAGCTATACATCTAAATGATTAATGATGAGTTACCCTGATCCTGTGTGTTGCTGTTGCTGTCCCTGACAGTGCCATTTTCTGTCTTGTTCTTGCTGGATGCCCCTTTACCCCCAAAAAGGCTGCTGGGCTGGTTCACAATTCGTGACAGAGTCTCCAAAGGCTTAAGAGCAGCATTTACTGTGTTTGCCATGTTGGGACTATAGTAAACCAAGCAAAGCAATAAGAAACATTGTTTTAAGTGAGAAAAAGTATACAAAAATAAAATAAAAAAAAAAACTTTAAAAATAAATAATCCGTACAATAAAACAAAATGAAAGAAAAAGCCAATAGACTTAATTTTCATCCATTTTATAGTATATAAATACCTAAATTTAACAATACCATGAAATTCAAATTTTAGTTGTGGCTTTTAGTCCATGTCTATACTTTAAGGCTATGTTAATAATATAATCTTAAATGTTGACAAAATTAACATCCCCTTCCCTAACACCACTTGCCTCTGACTAGCAATAACAAGTAGCAAATAATGGTTTATGGCTGTGGTGTAAGCTTATGCTTATTTAATTTTTTTAAAGAGACAAATCCTTCAATATGTCCAACCCAAATTCCTGTTTTAAAAGTAAATACATAAAACACAGGAAAACTGTGCAGTCAAGCCATTACATGAGGTCTTGTTGCCATAACTTCCATAGGGAGACTGTGAGGTGCTACCTAGATAGATCAAGGCTGTGAGGCACACGGGCAAGGTCATTAACAAGGCCTTTCTTCAAGAAGAGGCGGATGATATTGTTCATTCCGTTATGCTGGGTCTTGGCTGTGGCTGTGCTGTAAAAGCTGGAGGTGGAAGGACACGACTCCATGATGGTGCTGATGATGCACATCACTGCCTGCAAGCTGCAAAGAGAGAAATCAATGTTCACTTTTGTTTCACCTCTGATTTCATCATTGTAATCATGAATAAGTGTGATTTATAGTATAGCAACTAGTGGGCTAGAACTACCGGGCATGTTTCTCTGTGCCTTCTGCCATTCCCAAAGCCCGACTCAGAGCAGCTTTAACCTCATTGACCAGGGCCGCCTGGGCATCTGTACCCGTGCCTGATGCAGCGAGGCTGGCCAGGAAAAGACGTGCAAGGGCAGGGGTGTCCTTGTCCTCTGAGTTCTGAGTGTGTGGGAGCAAGTGGTCCAGAACAAATGCCAGCACACTGCAATCCTATACACATGGTCAAAAATTTTACAATACCTGATAAATGAAGTTTGCAGTTAAAACAACTTCAGACTGCACATGCACTACAACAATGCACAGTTTCTGAAAGTCAAGGCAACTTTGTCAGGAGAAAACAAGAACTTTCACAATGCCTATAAAAAGTATTGACTTACCTTTAAGTTTTATTTACAAGTTTTGTGTTTTATTGTCTTAGCACATTCAGGGTTCCCACACTTTAAGGCACAATTTTCCAGGACATTTCATGCACCCAACAAGTGCAATATTTAAGCAAAATCACATGCGTCCACTCTTTTATTTGGTGTTTTTTTTATGGTAGTTTCTCAGCTCTAGATAAGCAGTTTACTCCATGGCCCAGTGTGATTATTAATCCCTGTAAAGCTGTGATTTAATAAATAAATATATAGTCTGTATTATGTTTAAACATAAGAACAAACAGATGTTTGGTTTAATTTTCCTACAGTATTTAAACTGCTGAACATGACTTTTATCAGAAAAGACAACACTAGTCTAATAATAATTTTGAGTTGAAAAACTGGGAGCCGAGGTTGCGCTGTTGCGCTGACGAGTCGCTTCATAGACTTCATATTTGGCTGAGCTGACGCGAGTTATGTGAAAGCCCCTCAACGTGTATAAACATCAGTCACTTTTAAACATTAATAGCTCTTCTGCCCTTTTCTCTCTATGATGAACAAGGTAGATTCCCTCGCCGATGCTGAAGTAAACAAACAACATGCCCCTCTCATTCAGTCGGCCGGTACAAGTACCAGGTCATTCAGTTTGTTTATGAATGAGAAGATATGATTGGCTGCTGCTGTAATCAATCATGAGGGTGTAAGTGCCCTTAACCGTTAACGTTGTTTCACAATTCGCAGCCGCCGCCGGCAGTTTGTGTATTTGACTCCTATTCTCGACCGTTACCACGTACGAATGCATGTAACGAAAACCTTGCTAGAAAAACAGTCAAACGGTTTTATTATACCAAAATGTTTTCCTGGACAAATAATTATTTTCAAGGACATTTTAGGTATTTTTCTAATATTCCATGACTGGAAAACTGCATTGCAAAATTCCAGGTTTTCCAGTACACGAGGGGAACCCTGGACACTGAACCACAGGGGACTAAATTTGTTATTTTTGCCACTGATAAAAAAAAAAAAAAAACCTTAAATAAAAGATAAAACTGAAAACACTGGCAATTTCAACAAACATTTGTTTGTTTACATATATTTACCACAAATAACAAAAACTTGAAACAGTCCAAGAGGGTGAATACGTTTTAAAGGTAATCAAATCTATAAACAAACAGGCTCAATTCTTAAAGAAGCTGTATTAGAAAAGTGCTGAATTTGACAAGACACACTTAATGTTAATGCAGCTTTTGTGGCAAGTCAACTCAAATATAACCCACCTCCTTAATGAGCTCTGATTGGCCAGCTGTGTAGTTGTAAGAGGTGATGAGTGTGGCAATGCCAACGTAGGAGCGCACCAGCTCTGCCAGCAGTCTCAGGATGGTAGAGGTGGGCATCAGGGGTTTGCTGGCCTTCGCTTTTGCTGCTCGGCTCTCCTCTGAAGAAGCTCCCTTCTCTCCCTCCTGTTCCTTCTTTTCGTCACGCATTTCCTCAGGCGTAGAGGCTAGGGACAGAGAGAGAACAATAAGGGCAAAATAAGTCAAGGGCAAGTAAAGGAACCAACAAAAGTAAGAAATGTGGTCAGTGCGGATAAAGAGATCAGTGATTGAAGGGAATGGGAGGAGAGAGAGAGAGTGTGTGTGTTCAAACCTTCTCCTTGTGGAGTTCCAGACTGTGAAGATTCTGCAACAGCACCATCTGCAGCAAAAACCTGAGCCTGAAAGAGTATAATTAACACCCACAAGTCACAAGTTAATGCAAGTCCCACACTACAGTCCATTATAGTTCACATACATCTGGGGCTACTAAGTTTTTCATACATGAGCAATGTGTCATGTGGCATGAGTTACATTAAAGTTGAAGTATGAGCAATAACAATATTGATGTTTGCCTTAGCAAGCACCACAAATTTCTGCAGTCTATGTACAGTGCATTCAGAAAGTATTCAGACCTTTTGAAAAAAAAAATTTAAATAGACTTGAGACAGGCTTGTTTTGTTTACGAGAATCTATACAAGATAATATTCAGTTTTACAACATGAATGCTGCTCAGATTGAATAGTTTGTTGAAGAACGACAACAAAGGGTAATTCTTTCAGGCGAGATCTCATGTAAACAATAGACAATATATCAATATCTCAGATTTATCACTTTTATGGACAAAAATTGCTATTGGATGTTTTTCAATGAACGCATGTCATCGACAGTTAACTATGTGTGGCGAAGTGGATTCATCTGGCAATCGTGTTTTCATAAAGGTATGAAGTCCCGTTTTGATATTGCATGTTTTCATTTGTACTCCTGGAACAAATAACTAAATTGCTGTTTCTGAAGCATTGCTATCGTGAAACAGAGATCGGATATCAATGTTGAACCCTTAGACCTTTTAAAAGATGTATAATTTGTTAACATTAATTATGTTTATAGACAGTAAATTATATATTAAAATGTAAGCAGAGTGACGTCACTTCCGCGTGCAGGGTTTTTGCGTATAACAGGTTAAATAAAAAGAAAATTCACATTAATCTACAGCATAACCCATAATGACAATGCAAAAACCAGATTTTTGCAAACTTTGCAAATTTATTAAAAAGAAAACTGAAATATCACTTTGACATATGTTTTCAGACCCTTAACTCAGTACTTTTGGCAGCGATTACAGCCTCAGGTAATTTTGGGTGAGATGCGACAAGTTTTGCACACATGAATTTGGGGATTTTCTACCATTCTTCTCAGCAGATCTTCTCAAGCTCTGTCAGGTTGGATGGGAAGTGTCGGTCGACAGCCATTTTCAGGTCTCTCCAGAGACATTCGATTGGGTTCAAGTCCAGGCTCTGGCTGGTTCACTCAAGGACATTCACAGAGTTGTCCCTAAGCCACTATTGCATTGTCTTGGCTGTGTGCTTAGGGTCAATGTCCTTTTGGAAAAGTGAACCTTTGGCCTAGTCTGAAGTCCTGAGCACTCTGGACCAGGTTTTCATGAAGGATATCTCTATTTTGCTACATTCAGCTTTCCTTCAACCCTGACCAGTCCCCCAGTCCCTGCCACTGAAAAACACCCCCACAGCATGATCCTATCACTTCCATGCTTCAGCGTTGGGATGGTATTGTGCAGGTGATGATCGGTGCCTGGTTTCCTCCAGAAATGATGCTTGAAATTTAGACCAAAGAGTTCTATCTTTGTTTCATCAGACCAGAGAATCTTGTTTCTCACAGTCAGTCCTTTAGGTGCTTTTTTGCAAATTCCAAGCAGGCTTTTATGTGTCTGGCACTGAGGAGAGGCTTCCATCTGGCCACTCAGCCATAAAGACCAGATTGGTGGAGTGTTGCAGTGATGGTTGCCTTCTGCAAGTTTATCCCATCTCCAAACATCTCTGGAGCTCAACGAGAGTGACCATAAGTGTCTTGGTCACCTCTCTTATCAAGGCACTTCTCTCCTGATTGTGTAGTTTGGCCGGGTGGCCAGCTCTACAAAGAGCCCTGGTTGTTCCAAACTTCTTCCATTTACGACTTATGGAGGCCAATTTGCTCTTGGGAACCTTCAATGCAACCAAATTTTTTTGAAGCCTTCCCAAGATCTGTGCCTCGACACTATCCTGTCTCTGAGCTCTGCAGGCAGTTCCTTTGAGCTCATGACTTGAGTTCTGCTCTGATATGCATTTTCAGATGTGAGACCTTATATAGACAGCTGTGCGTGCCTTTCCAAATCATGTCCAATCATTATATTTGCCACAGGTGTACTCCAATCAAAGTGTAGAAGCATCTCAAATATGATCCAGAGAAATGGGATGCACCTGAGCTAAATGTCATAGCAAAGAGTCTGAATACTTATGTCAATGTGATATTTCAGTTTTTTCTTTTTAATAAATTTGCCAAAGTTATCAGGTTTTTGCTTTGTCATTGTGATATGGAGTGTAGATTGATGTGATTTTTTTTTTTTAAAGCATTTTAGCATAAGGCTGCAGCGTAACAAAATGTGAAAAAATAAGCGGTCTGAATACTTTCTGAACACACTGTATATTGATAATACACCAAAACAACTTACAATATGATAAAATTAAATAACACAAATTACATCTATAAAACAAACATTGTACACACTGTATATACATATAGACTCTTACATTTATGTGGAAGGCAGACTGTGAGTCAAAGTCACTGCCCTGTCTGGTGAGTCTGTACTGCTGGTAGACATCATCCCCAACATCCTGCAAGATCTGACACAGGTCCTGACTCCCCGGTACTGCTGCTACCCGCTCATCTCCTTTTTCTGCTACACATAAAATGAAGAGAGAAATCCATTGAGAAAAGTTTATGAGAGATTAAATATAGCTGGATAGATCTGGATACAAGCACATTTCTGACAGCTGACTGTCTCTTACCCTCCTCTGGTGCGTGATATGCTGCTAGGGCATTTAGCATGTCATAGATGACCTCTTTAATCGTCTCTGGTATGGATGGCAATGGAGACAGCTTAACGGGTGTGGTCTTCACCAACTGCACAGCATTAGGACCCTTTATTCTGAAGTTCTCAAACTCATCATCAGAGGCTGAATAATGGACAGAGAAAGTAACAAATGTTAACAGGTTTACAAATAACAGTACATTATCTTGATATATGGGAAATTTAGTGGCATACCAGACCCAGCGCCTCTCGGGGCCGGAAGAGCAATTCGGATACAACCCTTGGCAGTTTCTGTAAAGCACTCTGGGTTGCGGCAGGCCGCTGGGCCAAGAACACGCAAGATGTAATTGATTTCCCTGGAGCCCAGACTACCTGACACCACACCCGAAGTAGTGCTTCCTGCACCACTAGTGACTGCAGACCGCACTACCTGAGAAAAGACAGGAGAAAAACAATAAAAACCAGAAGAAAAAAGAAAAGAAAAAAAAAAAACACAGAAAAATGTTTAATAAAAGTGTTCTTTATTGGCCAGGCCAGAAAAAAATTATCCTTTGTCGAGCCCTGCTTATACTAATGAAAAATGTAGCCTTCAGGTGAAAAAAACAGCACCTTCTCCATCGTATGACGCAGTGTGGCTGGGTCCTCTATGATATGTCGAAAGAGAAGCGTGACCAGTGGGGTGAAGCCATTGAACCCAGAGCTCAGCGTGAGATTCAGGATCATGCGTGTGCTCTTAAGCTCAGCAAACATCATGGCGTAATGGTGCGTGCGTGTGAGACGCAGACAGAGCCGCAAGGTAGCGTGCAAAGTGTCTGGGTCCACAGGAACGCTAATCATGCTGACACAGGCTCGGATCAAAATGGTGATCATCTCCTCCGTCAGACCCTGCACAACAATGATGCTGAAAATAGAGGGGTCCTGAAGAGTGGAGGGAGCTGATGTGTTTGAATCCTTCTGCTCCGACTCCTCTTTAGGGGGTGCCATTTCCACAGCCACAGATGTGGGATCTAAAGAAGCAGGGAGGAAAAACTTAAAACTCCTGAACAACCTAAAACATTCTAATGAATTCAATTTGATTGTAAGAGCATATTGAAAGTAGAATAACTTGAAAGTAGTATTATCTGAAAGAAAAAATACAGAAACTTATTGAAAAAGTAGCACAAGATTAATGGTGCTTTATCTGTAAAAAGGGCTTTTTGTGTCCTCACCTATGTCTGTCTGTGTTTCCTCAGTCTTGGCTCTCTGTTCTCCCTCCTCTCTCTCAGTATCAGTGACACTTCCCGATTTAGAGGACTTGGGAATTCGCGGCACCCTCTGCACAGTCAACATAACTGGACGTCTATTCCCAGTCTCCTCATTCACCTGAAGATGAGAGAGAGACAAGAGCAAGATCTGTTACTCGTGATTCTTGGTTACTGGCATTTCTGAACTAATTTTCATTTCCATCTGATCCACAGCAGTATGTCCTCTGTGCAAGAACAGTTTATAGCTATTACCTGCACCATGGTGTTGAATTGGACAGTGTATCTCCTTCGGCCAGCAGTGAAGCGGACACTGGTCTCTCCCGCCCTCCAGGCAGAGTCTATTGTACTGTTGTTACTAGCGCTATAGCTGCACCAGCGGCCAGAACGGTCATCAAACCAGCGCCAGTTATTCCCATTAGGCTGCAGGTACTAAGATGAAAAAGAAAATTGTCACATATTCAGTATCTCCACTGTCATTTTCACAGCAGATTGCCTTTACACATCATTTGGCACCAACCTTGTTCATCTGGGCTCTTCGTTTGGATGAAACAGCCATTTTCTCATAGAAGTCAATAAGCAGGAGCACAGGGGTTATCCATCTAAAGAAAAAACACAACAGGGTTATGTTAAAGGGGATATATCATGGAAAACTAATTTCATGACCATTAAAAATAAGAGTTTGATCTGCTAGCACATCATTAAGGTCCCGGCCCCCACCCATACAGCATGTGTATGAAAACTGCATAAGCACAAAAATGTTGTTTAACATTCAAAAATAAATGTGTAGTACATGGTCCAATATACAACATAATTCCCCCATCTAAATGCTTTTAACAAGCTTGAGTGAGCAGTGCTGATGTGCTTTCTAAGAATGCACACAGAGTTAACTCAGTGACTTATCAGTCAGGCAGGCAGGGGAAGGACAGCAACTCACTTGGGTGTCTGGATGTCCTTCTGCTCTTTGGCAGCCTGCAGACAGGGCTGTACCACCTCCAACAACTTAATCAGCACAGTCAAGACGCCACTGCTCTCCACCACACGCGCACATGAGAGTTTCAGCTCCTGTGGCACAAAGCAAGACACACTTCCATCAGAGGGATACAGTAGGCATATTTACCAGTGACGTGCGGTGATGTCTTAAAGAGGCTAGGCACGGAGTTATGAAAGCCAGATTACCTGATTGTTTAAGATAATACGTAATAACAATGAACGTTACGCACAAGCGCAGCATATCAAGAAATGTACAAATCAGGATGTATATAGTGTGTACTCTCTCTCTCTCTCTCTCTCTCTCTCTCACACACACACACCCACGCGTAAACAGTGAACGTTACGCACAAGCGCGGCATATCAAGAAATGTACAAATCAGGATGTATATCGTGTATTCTCTCTCTCTCTCTCTCTCTCTCTCTCTCTCTCTCTCTCTCTCACGCACACACACACACAAGCGCACAGCCACATAGCCAATCTTTTCTTACATACCAATCAGTTTGAAATGATCGGATAATTTTTTGGGCCCTTTTGCTGTACTAGTCCATCTAAGGCTGGCGTAGCCCTCCCTCTTGCAATTAACTCCTATTTGGAATTAAAATCGAGCTTGGAAAAATTTCTTAATTCCGTGATTACGGCTGGTGCTGTCATTTTGAATTTTGCGGGGATTAGGCATGTACGCTAGCTGTGGTGTAATGACGTTAGCTACGCAAATGTCCAGGAATATCTTGATTTTAATTGGTCCATGTCTGATACGTAACGGAGATGATTACGGGCATAACATATTTACGTCAAAAGGCACAGCAGATTTGTGCTTTTTGCCGTACGTGTTAAAGAATACAGGATCGAAGTGCGCATGCGCAACATGGGTTTTCCGCTTGTCGTCTGCAATGAATGGACCGTAAAAGCACTGCTTATTCTACCATTTGTTTTTAGTTGATTATGCGTAACTGCTACATTTGTCATCATAACGTCTAAACAATTGGAATAACACACATATTGCATATATAAATCACAAGAATAAAAAGTAAAAATATAAATACAAGTTTATTATTTAATAAACATTTTATTTTTGAATTTTGGCAGGGTAGGCAGTGCCTAGTTTACCTACCCAGACCGCACGTCAGTGATATTTACTTCAGCAGAGCTGGGATGAGATCTTCCTGTTCTTTTAGAGGTGTGTGTATAAATATAAAACAATAATTATATAATAAACATTGTTGAAGCAGCTGACTGTGGAAGACTGTGTACCTCAAAGAGCAGTGTGAGCAGCAGGATGCGGGTGGCCAGGTTGGAAGCCTGGGGGAGAGTTGCCATCTGTCTTGTCCACTCAGACACAGTCTTGGTGTCACTAGTGGTCAGTGGCACGGCAGCCTTTATCAACACGTCGGCGGCCTCCCACACCTTTGTAAACACAAAAACACATACGGCTGAGGATAGCTTCTAAAGCACACTATGACTGCATCTCAAAACTTAGTTATCTACCTAAACAGCATTTTTGGGCAACATGTGCACATTCAAGTGCTTAGTTCGACATTTATTTATTTGTGAAATGTTCTTTATATGGTCAAGTTTAAGTAGAGTGCTTGAAACCCCTTTAGCCATGCATATACTCAATATACATCATGGCACTGAGTGCCATATTGCCTTCCCACATTATAATAAATAAAGGAGACAACTTTTCAATAAACTTAAATTAAGCAAATTAATTTAGTACCATCTTCTTTATATCCTGCATTTAAGCACAAGTGGAATGCTGTACTGACCAATCAGCATCCAGAATGAGATCAATCCATTTTAAAGATATAAATTGAGTAACTCTTGGTAATTATGACTAGGGATGCCACGGTATGGGTTTTTGTCAGTTAGATTACCATCAGAGACAAAACGTTAGTTACACATGTAACTGTGGTTCTGTGAATTCCGGATGACCGCCAGAGGCAGTATTAAACACTACTGGATTATCGCAGCGCCAGCCAGATAGGTCGAGATAATATACCAACAAAGTCACATAGTGACGTATGCTGAGCCCTGGGGGTTATAAACCGCAGCCGCTCAGCACTCTGCCTCGGTATAACTTTCTCGCGCATTCCGAGTGACCAAGAACTCTGGCGGTCATCCGGAACTCACAGAACCACAGTTAAGGCCGCTCCTGAAGAACTGCAGAACTCACAGCATGATGAGCAGCAACGTTGACCTTATAAAACCTGGCAAACGTGCATGGGGAAGCCCAGGTAGCGGCAGTGCAGATGTCTGCTAATGAAACTCCTCTAAAAACAGCCCATGAAGATGAGATGGCCCTAGTGGAATGGCAAGTTAGCCCCCGGGCAATGGTTGCCTTGCTGCCTTGTAAGCCAGTATTATAGTTTCCACTATCCAGTTTGACAACCTCTGCTTCGAAACTGGAGCACCTTTCTTCACACCACCATAGCAGACAAATAACTGGTCTGACTGTCTAAATTGAGCAGTAGTGTCCACATAACACTTCAAGGCGCAAACAGGACACAAAAGTTGAGCACTTGAACCAGACCCTGAAGAAGTCTGAAAAGAGGCCAGTTCAATGTGCTGGTTAATGAACTGAGGAAGAAGGACTTTTGGAAGAAAAGAATTGGGTCGTAGGACCACCCCGGAGTCATCCGGCAACCAACGCAAGCACAATTCGCTAACAGACAGTGCGTGCAACTCACTGACTCGTTTCGCAGAAGCAATAGCCAACAAAAAGGCAGTCTTCAAGGTTAAACATTTCACGTCAATGCTTTGCAAGGGCTCAAACTGGGATGAGCAAAGGAATGCAAGCACGAGTGGCAAATCCCACACGTGAAAGTGAGGATTCCGTTCAGACTTAAGACGGCGTGCACCCTTCAGAAAACTGCAGACAAGACTGTGAGATCCAAGAGAAGATCTGTCGTGTGGAAAAAGCCCTAGCATTGGAGATTGTGTGAATAACCGCAGGATTACAATCTTCCAGAGAAGGATTTAACCCAATGGCCAGACCCAAAGCTGCAGGCAAGCTGGATCTGGGTGCCAGACGCTGGCCTCCAGTTGGGACAGGAGGTCCTTCCTGGGGGGAAGCTTCCATGGATTGCCTGACAGAAGTCTTAGCAACAAAGGAAACCATGGTCTGGCTGGCCATCGTGGTGCCACGAATAGTACTCTGTGCTTGCACAGGGAGATCCTGTGTAATGCCTCCCATAACAGAGGGATAGGTGGGAACGCATATAGTAGGCAGTTCGGCCATTCGTGAGACAGTGCATCCTGGCCCAAGGGGCTGGACACTTCTGTCCTTGCGAACCATAGACGACAGTGAATGGTCATCTCCGAAGCAAAAAGATCTACCTCTGCTCTTCCAAATCGAAGCCAGATCTCCTGCACAACATCTGGATGAAGTCTCCATTCTCCTGGATGTACCAGATCCCTGGAAAGAGCGTCCGCTGTCTGGCTGCATGCTCCTGAAATATGGAGCTGCCCTCAGTGAAGCGAGTCGCGGCTGGCACCATGTCAGGATCTCGTGCGTAAGCTGTAGAGACCTGCGGGATTTCGTGCCGCCCTGGTGGTTTAGATGGAACACTGTTGAGGTATTGTTGGACCGAACGAGAACATGGCGGCCTGCCAGGACTGGCATGAAATACTTTAATGCCATGAACACTGCACGTAGTTCCAGAAGGTTGATATGTTCTGTTGTCTGGGTCGGTGTCCAGTGCATGCAAATACCCCTCTGGTTCCATGTTGCCCCCCACCCTGTGAGGGAAGCATCGGTCATGACCAACTCCTGTCGAGAGGGAACCACACCCAGGGGCACTCCTGTCTTCAACAACTCCACCTGCCTCCACCACCTCAATGCCCGTAAGCAACGGTGAGAATTTACAATCAGTCGATGGCGATGTTTGGTGGGATCTAGTTGCAAACTGTTGTTCCACAACTGAAGTGGTCTGAGGTGGAGTAAACCTAGGGGAATCACCACTGTAGCAGCAGTTAACATCCCTATTAGTCATAGGACTACCTGGTACTGTAAAGAGACACCCGGGCGAAAGCGAGCCAAGAGTTGTAGAATGTTCGTCACACGTTCTTGAGACAGGGAGGCAGACATTAGGCGGTAATTCAGGGTTATTCCTATGAACATAGTGGTCTGTGTTGGATTCAGACTGCTCTTTTTCTCATTCACAGAAAACCCCAACTTCTGCACATGTCTCAAAAGCAGTCTGGAGTCTTGCACATTCTGCTGTTTTGTGGGTGCACAAAGCCAGTCATCCAGATAAGGCATAATACGCATACCTCTCATCCAAAGAGGAGACAGAGCTGCTCTCACACACCTAGTGAAGACACGAGGAGCAAGAGAAAGACCGAAAGGTAGAACCTTGAACTGGTAGGCTTGACTCAGGAAACTGAAACGCAGAAACTTTCTGTGATGAACAGCAATTGGGATGTGAAAGTATGCATCTTTCAGGTCGACACTTACAAACCAATCGTCTGCTGCCACAGACCGAAGAACGTCAGCTGTGTGCAGCATTCGAAAAGGACCTTCAGGAACAAATTCAGATGACTCAAATCGAGAATTGGGCGGAAACCACCGTCCTTCTTCGGAACAAGAAAATATGTTGAATAAAACCCCTCTTCCTGAACCAGGGGATGAACTTTTTCTATGGCTCCCTTCTGTAACAGTGAACGAATTTCCAGAGAGAGGGCCATTGAACAAACTGCATTTTTGACAACCGTAGGAACGATTCTTGAAAATCTGGGAGGCCGGCGTCGGAACTGTAGAGTATATCCCCTGTTCAGAGTCGTCAAAACCCAAGGGTCTGCGGTGTTGGTCCTCCAGTACTCTATCTGTTCTACTGAAAAATGATCGACCGCCGGTCTCAGGCTTTATGTGTGCGACTTTTAGTGGTCGGGGCGCTGACGGGTCCTCCTGGCAAATGCCGATGAGGTGGCCGAAAAACTCTAGCGTTCTCAGTAGCCCGAGGCCTTTGAGGGGGCTGTGACTGAGGAATAGCGTGCTGGCGGAAATATGGCTCCGGTGTGGCATAGCGATGTCGGGTCTGACCTGCTGGCATCCTAAAGGTAGGGTTGTGCTGTACCTGCATCAGTTGACGAGTGGCCTCAGACAGCTTTACCCACTTTTCCAAAAGTTCCAGAACATCAGGACCAAAAAGATGCCCGGGAACGAATGGAAGATCTCTCAAGGTTTTCTTGCAGTCCTCAGGTAGCCGTGCTTGGGAAAGCCACACTTGGCGGCGGGCTGCCAGAAGCGTGGCTGCAAGACTACCCAGCTCGCGGGTTACGTGGCCCGTTGCCAAAAGAGCCGTTTGCAGAAACTGTGAAATTGAGGGATCAACATTTGCTGGTTCTAGCGTACTGGTAGCAGCAAGTAGTAACTGACAGATTGTGTTTTCTGCACGAGTTATGTAAGCAACAGACTCGTATGCCTTTTTCAGTAATGAATCCGTGCGACCACACTGCGCACTGGGACATCGCACATTCCCTCGTAGAGCCTCATCAGGAGACCCCACCAAAGCTGCAACAGGCTGCTCTATTTCTGGAGCACGACTCACCCAATGGAATCTGCTTCAGCCATAGATGCTAACGTCTGAGCAATCTTTGAGCGCCATTTAGGCAGACCAGAACCAGTGAGGGCATTTGAAAACTCGGCCACAAAATCTTTACATGGTGGCATGGCAAAAGAAGTCGCAGCTGTGGCCTGCCTGGAAAAGACATTGGTTTGGGCAGATTGGACAGGTGACGAGTCCTAGACGAGAAAGAGCCATTCGAAACACAGCCAAAGTATCATCAGAAGAGGGCTGGGCCTGTCCAGATGACTGGACTGACCCCCCACTCGACCCCTCCGTTGCTGGAAAACCAGCAAAAACATCCTGAGGTGATGGTTGCGCCGCAACATCCACAGCATTCCCATGATCATGAAAAAAAGAATCAGAAGCAATCGTATCGTAGAAAGCACATCCAAGTCAGAATGATGTGAAAAATTAGGGGAATCAAGTGACTCTTCCCCAGTTCCACGATTCAGAACATTCTCATCCTCCTGTGTCATCTTCACAGGTGTAGCAGATGTGACAGGCTGAAGCGAGTGAAGCAGACGTTTCAGCTCCGCCATCTCTGAAGAAAGTACAGAAACAGTCTTAGAGAGTGAATTTTCCTCCAAACACGGATGTTCATCACTTCGCGATGTGACCCTCCTCTTAGATGGGAGGGGAGCGTCGGCTGCAGCAGACGCCCTGCGCTTCTGAGTGCTAGAAGGGGCTACATCCAACTGCCCGAGTTTCACCGTTGAATTGGGGTCTAACTCAGCAAGACTGAGCCACCATTCCGACATAGGTAAAAGACTGCAGTGCAGACACGGGTCCGTGAGAGCCTCTCTCAGATGTTGAACACCCAAACACGACGGGCAGATGTTATGACCGTCGTCCGGGAGGAGATATTAGGGCACAGCTTACTAGTCAGTGGGAAACCAGTGGCAATCGAGCTGTGAGCCAAAGTTACTCACCAATAACACCTTCGGATAGAACCGTAAGGTTTAATTCAAGCAGAATGATCGTAACGAAGCAGAATACAAGAAAATAATAATTATATAATTCCTGCGGGTGAACAGACAGGAAATGTCAAAAAATATCTTACAAAAAAGATGGATTGAACCAAGGGGTGCAGAGATTCACATAAGTTCGAGGAAAAAAGTTCAGAACTACTGAATGAATGATGAAAATGTCAACGGGAGACTATTAACTTATAGCGCAGAAAACACCAGCCACCGGATAGCACCGAGGCGCACAGAGTGATACCGCCGAAAAAGAATGAAAACTCACCAAAATGCAGCTAAAAACACTTCAAATCCATTGAAGTGGCGTAGATGCGCACTGACACAGCTTGTGAGGACGATATCTCACTGCTCTTGTAAGCTGCACTTGACAGCGCAATATATCACTTAGGTAAACAACCTATCTCAACCAGGCGAGAAAGCGAAAGAGGCAGAGTGCTGAGCGGCTGTGGTTTATAACCCCCAGGGCTCAGCATACATCACTATGTGACTTTGTTGGTATATTCTCTCGATCTATCTGGCTGGCGCTGCGATAATCCAGTAGTGTTTATACTGCCTCTGGCGGTCAGTAGGAATGAAACAGAAGCATGAAATCTAGAATATCCGAGAATATCATTATTTTGATTATTAGATTTGTGTTATACAAAAGTAATATATTTCTGTCCCATTTACTTCATCTTCACCTGGGGGCTTTTATTTTGACACCGAAATTACTGTTGTATTTCACAGTTTACAATGTTCTGCATTTCCTGAAAAGCTGTAAATATCCTCCTTTTCTGTTATTCTGTGCCGCTTTTGCATATTTGTATAATAACTTGTAACTTTTACAAATGTTTGGAATTGCATGAACGCTTGAACCTGCAATACTTTGATTTCAGAGGGCCGCCAATGTGCATGCACACATATCAGCGCGTGGTTTGTTCTGAATCCAAGTTTTTGTTCTGAAATTAAGTTTTACAATGTTACTTTTCTTCCGATTTACTTTAAAATATGGTTGTATTTGAGGGGCTGCTGATATCAGCCAATCAAAACAGTGGCCGTTAATGTTGAAGTTAAAAGAGACAGTGGAGCCAAAACTGAGCATTTCAGACAGAAGGCCAGAGACAGGGTATAAAATTATTATATATTAATAAATTGACTGTTGGAGCAAAAAACCTTAATAAAATTATAAGTGGAACTCAGGGAAGATTATAAATTATATTTATATATAAAATTATATATACATAAAATGTCATAACCCCTTTAATAGTAAAAACCAAAAACTCAATCATGATTCCAATGTGGAAATGATGAAGGCTGCTGTACTGACCTGATTGACCACCTGTCTAAGGATGAGGTCTCTGTATTCAGCACCGTTTCTTTTGATGGCGGTCATAAGCAGGTCACAGAGGCGGTAGACAGTGTCTGGCAGCTCGTCCAGCAGGTGGAAGCAGCCAGGCAGCATAGAGTCTGTGAAGGTATGTAGCTCTGTGGTGTCCAGAGGCTCAGCTTCCAGGAAGCGCTCCAGACACCGTGCCTCTTCCTCTTCTACCCGCTCCCTCGCTCTCCTCTCCTCTTCCTCACGCCGGCGAGCTGCTTCCTGTGGACACAAAGCAACAGGGTTGTCACTCGTGAGTCTACTGAGTGACCAGAGAACATCTGTCTAAGATGTGAAGTAGACAGGTGAGATAAGACCTATACTGTGCTACTCCATTATTCCTGCTTCGGTGTGAAAGTAAAAGGATTGTTTGTGTGCCCACCTCAGGTGAGTCTGAGTGCTGCTCCATGCTAACTTCTTGACCTAGAGACATGGCAATTGCCCGCATCATCTGGTCTTCTTCAGACATGGTGAACTCCTACAGAAACAAAGCTCACAGTGACTACACTAGCTCATACCTATGCCTGAACAGAATCTGTGCCTACACAATCAAAAACAAAGTTCTACAACATTCCCAAACACCTTGGGTGTGTTTAAAACAATTTTGGCACACTCCGTTCAACTTATTATAACATACTTAGATCCTTTCTCAGAATTTCAGATTTTTCCCTTAAAATCAGCACAGATAAAGTGAAAAAGTATGGAGATTCCTTTAGGGCCTACTTGTGTGTTTCCTGTCTAGTGTGTGTGCGTGCAAGGAGATTTGCTAAGAGATTAGAATAAGACTATGTTAGGCTCCTACCCTGACAGCTGCGCTGAGCAGAGGAGGAGGGTGCGTGAGCAGGTACTCTGTGGCCTGTTCCATAGTGCTGGTGTTCAGCAGAGATTCCAGTGCATGCTCTCTGGAGAAGCCCATGTCCATTAGCTGTAAAGGAGGCAAAAGACAATCTCATTTGACAATACTGGTTCATTTGATAGTTACAACAAAGAACTTAAAAGGAAAATCTCACCAAAAAAAATTCATCATCAATGTGGCAGATTTTCTACTGTGGAACACAAATTAATAATCTTTATGGATCTTTATCAAACAACAACAGTTTCCAGTGACCATGGGCTGTCAACACTATAAAAGCACCATACAAATAGTCTAATGATGTGGGTGCTATTTTCCACAGCAATATGAATAAAAACATTGGTATTGTGTCTTCAAACATCATGACATCAAACAAGCACCATAGGTGCCACATTTGATTTGAGAGGTGCCACAGAAAGGAAGAACATTGATGAAAAACAGTATATATAAAAAAAAAAAAAAAAAAAAAAAGCATGGTCAATTCAAAACAAAATGCTGTTCTATAACTAGGGATGTGCCAGACTAGTCGACTAAATGGTACTGATGCTGCTTGTCAACACTGGACACTGGTTAATATTTCCCCCTCACTAAACTGATCAACATTTTTTCACATTTACGTTTGGCTTTATATATAAAATGTTTTATATAGCCTGCGCTTAAATTACTGTCATATTAATGTCACATATTTTAAATAAAATTAATAACATTGAAACATTTAATTATTTAAAAAAAGAGGATATCTGGAGCAGATAAAAAGTTTAATTTCACCTCAGGCTGCGTGTGCTTCCCTCTCTCTCACTTGCGACACAAACAGGAAAATGTCCTCTCGCTAGACAAACAAGGAAAGTCCCTATGGATGTTTTCACATTTCTGTCTTTAAATCTGTGCACGCTTGTATGTTATTTTTCCACTGTGCAGGCTTTTTCAAGCGCAGGATAGCAGCTTCATGTGAGTCGAATTTTGCACATCAAAAAATGTATTACTGTTTTAGGCTAGGTATAGCATTTTTTTTAATCTGCCGATTAGGGACAAGGCTATTTTCAACAAGCTGTCGACTACTTAACGGGTTAAAATATACTTTATTCTGTGTGCACGTCATGTTTAGAATACATTAGGTTTATTGTAGGCTACATCACAGGCCTATTTATCTATCCTATAGCTACATCTTTTTTTCACATCGTAACTGTGTTATTGGTTAATGTTCTTTTCCAAACAGCTGTCATATTAGATCAATGGCTATTGCACGACAACAAATATGTTCAGATTCAATAACAGTGTAACATAAAAAAAAAAAATTCTGGTTCCTGGGAAGTGTTATTTCCTGTCTCAAAAGTATAGAAAATGGCTATTATTCCCCACAAACTTTGCTTTTGTGACCAAGACAGTGATATTTTGAAATTTACTTATTTTCCAGAAGATTCCAGACAGATTCAGTGCGGAGTAAACTTGGAGTAACTTTCTAGAACATTCCAGTAATATAAATAAGCCCACCAGTTCAGTTTAGTTCCAGCTGCCTAAGTGGATACATATCAAGACCTTGCTGGACAACTTGAAGTATGATGAGTATGGCTGGGAGGTCATAGAAGACTTAAAAATGGTGGCATTCCTGATGGGTCTCCAAGGCAGTTTTACCAAGTTTCCCTGCTATCTTTGCCTTTTGGACAGCAGGAACACCAAGGTGCACTACCACATTTGGGACTGGCTACAACGGACCAAGTTCTCTGTGGGAAGGAACAATGTCAAGTGGGAGCCACTGCTTTGTTGCAGTGGTTCGGGGCTTCCTGGGCAAAGGTCAAAGCCGGTGTCTTTGTCGGACCACAGATAAAGAAGATCCTGGAGTGCAAAATACGCGCGACGATTCGTCGGACCCAAAACAAAGATGGCGACTGGCGAGTAGTAGCAACACGAGTGGCTCCTCAGACTATCAGAAGTGCAAGGCGGCATGCACTCGTTCCTCTAAAGTATGGGAATTCTTTAATTTAAAAGGAAACAATTCCGTGATATGTCGTCTTTGCAAAATGGAGATGGCCTTCCATTCTAGCACCACGGCAATGCACCAACATCTGAAGAGGCGCCACCCGGGAGCAGCTGCAGATGACAGAGCACCGTAAGTTTTTTTTCAACTCCCCACTTTGTACTCGATGTTGGAGTAGGCTAGAATACGTTGTCGACACCTAAAGTTTTCGCTTATAGCTATTAATAATGCGCTTATAGCTATGAATGTCTTGAAAAATACAGAGGACACTAGGGTTGTGCCGATGGACGATGGCTGACCAACATCACGATGTAGAGCCACCATCGTGATGCCACGCCCCCTTTTGCGAGTCTTGCTAGTGTGACTCACTAATCCTAGTCTCTTCTATAGTTAACCTAAAAACTTTGCAGGGATTGCTCTGTAAATTAAATTGAGAATATAACTAATGCATATATGCTATTTTAAATACTGTAGTATATACCAGAGACGTGACGTGTTAGTCTGTGAAAATACCGTGTCAGGCAGGCTACACAAATATTGATCTTGACATTGTTAGCTTCTTGTCTTTTTTTTTTTTACATGTCTTACACTGTACTTTTAGATTAAAATATTTTATGTTGTAGGCTACAAGAAAATAGCCTTTATTAATTAATTATTAGTAGTTGTAGTGTCTCAGAAAATCTTGCTCATTGTCACATAGCTCTTGTATACACTGAAGCGGCAGTGATAAACCCAGACCAGCAAACGTCAAATAACTTTTGTCTGGTTAATACTTTTAAAGAAAAATTTCCTTGGCCATAAATCCATAATGTCAAATCAAATGAAAGAAACAAGGTGAATATGAATAACACCCATTTATTAAAACATAGAAGAACAAGAAAACGGGAACAACACTCAGACCGAAACTCGGCATTAACATTTCACTTATAATTAGCAGCACAATTAACTTCAGCACAGGCTACAAAATAAATTATGTTATTGAAATATTGTAAAGTGGTCATATGAACTACACAAATTAACGTTTAAAAAATAATATGCAAAATCGAATAGCTCTGCAACGGATGGCGAAAAATGCGTAAAGAAGTCTAATATCTTTCACCATAGACCATGTTTAAATTTCGATGTTTCTGGCCAGAAATACCAACATATTCACTTTATCTGGTTTTAATAAGCTGCGGATTGGAGTAACTACACTACCCGCTGTGCTGAAGACCCGCTCTGATGGAGTACTGGTAGCACATATGCACAGATATTTCCGTGCTAATCTTGCCATGAACGGAAACCTTTTGTCGTTCGTTTTCCACCAAGTCAGCGGGTCCTCTTCCCCATCAATGGCCATTTCCTGCAGGTACATGGTCATTTCTGCCTCGACCTTTTGCTCATCAGTGAGTAAAATAATGAAATTATAGTTTTTAAGTGGAAAATAGTATTTATGTAAAGAGATATATTAAAATAAAAAGTGCACAACTCTTCTTAAGTGAAAGCTAAAAAAAAAAATGCTTCACGTGTCGTGCAACCTACTGATAAAGCGCCGACGAGTCATTAGTTGGGTTAGTAAAATAACGAAATTATAATTTTTCATATAATTTTTGAAAATTATATGAAATTATATAACCCCGATATCATCGTCCATCGCGATGTTTTACTGTCAACATCGTCAACTGCCAATTTAGGGGACATCGGCCAACCCTAGAGGACAATGACAACGCGCTGACAGACAGGACCAAGCAGGTAACATTTAATAAAGTCTCAACTTTCAAATTTGGTCATTCAAAGAAAATTAAACCATAAATAGGCCTACTATTTTGTGGCTCTTTAATGTGTCGTGACAGATTGCCTCAGTTAAAGCTGCTCGTGAACCGATCATCTTTTCCTTGGTTAATTTATAGCATCAAATAGGCTAAACATGAATGTAGCCTACATCAGAAGGACTGTTGTTTTAACTGCGGAAAGATGTCAGTACAGTAGCCTACAATCCATTATTCAAATTCAAATCCACCGACGTTAATCTTCTCTCTCCTGACTACTTTGTCGGACAAAAATGGCGTATTATGATTGATTGATCAGATCGCCAGTCAATCAAACTCCCGGCAAATGTTTTTCTTTTTTTTACAAAAAACCCCCGATGAAACCGGTATTACCGGTGTTGTCACAAGTCGATTAATCGAAATCGAATCGGACTGGAAAAAAATGAATCGTTAGATTAATCGATGCATCGAAAAAATAAATCGCTAGATTAATCATTTAAAAAATAATCGTTTATCCCAGCCCTAATTCGGCAGCACTGACCCAAGTCATGTGACATCCCCTCAACGTGCAGAAACAATAGTCAATTTTACATATTAATAGATCTTCCGTCCTTTTCTCTCCATGATGAACAAGGTAGACTCACATGCCGATGCTGAAGTAAATTAACAACATGCCCCTCTCATTCAGTCGGTCGGTACAAGTATCAGGTCATTCAGTTTATGAATGAGAAGTTTCACGAATGCCGCTTCTTTCTTTGCATGCGCCGCTGAAGCAAGGCACGCGATTGGTCGTAGCTGTAACCAATCAAGAGATCTGCCTCGGTTGCACCACGATTGCCAAGCTCACGATTGGCTGATGCTATACTCAATCATGAGGGTGTAAGCGCCCTTAACTGCTGACGTTGTTTCACAATGTGCAGCCGCCAGAAGTGAAAAAAAAAAAAAAAACTATAAAAATTTGTGTATTTGACTCCTATTCCGAGTCAGATCTTTACCATGTTTTTGTGCTTGTAACGGAAACTTTGCTATCAACAGTCAAATGGTTATATTAATATTTTCCAGGACATGTATTTTTCTAATTTTCCATGACCGGAAAACCACATTGCAAAATTCCAGGTTTTCCAGGATGCGTGGGAACCCTGATGTCACAAATAAATGACCGTAGTAGTGGAATTTAGTGTCGGATTTGGAATAGATGAAGTATTTTAAATTGTTTTCTGAAAGTTGGTTTCTTTTTACCAGTCGACTTCAAAATTTTCATTTAAACGTCAGTGAACTTAGTCGTTCTATACATCCCTATCCATAGCTCCAGAAAACTTGGAATATAGCCCAGTCTTATAGACTACCATTATAGATCTGCCAATCTTGGAAATTTGTTTTGAGTACCATCAGTGTGACGGGGCACGGGTTTGATAACATACCATGTTTTGCTCATCAGGACATTGTTCTGTGCACATCGCGAGTGAAAGAGAGAAGCATGAAATCATCCTCCAGATAAAGGCTTATTAAATAATTGTGTTAATAATTATTTTTTAAGTAATGATAAAAACAATATAACGCAATGTGTAAATAAAATTGTGTGAATTCAATATTAACAGACTAGTTAACTATTATTTCCAATGCCAACTAGCAGCAGCTGTACCATTTAGTCGACTCACACATCTCACACATCCCTAATTTACATATGTAAAAAACAATTATGTTGTGATGTAAAACACTGTCAATGAGAAATGAGTAAAACCCAAGTTTGAGTTCAGGATTTACATTTTGTTTAAAAACTAAAAATCGGCTATATATTCACACATCCTGAAAGGCAAAATGAAAAATGTAGCCTATTCAATTAAAAAATATCTAGAAATGTAGGCCTTCCTAGATAGCTAAATTATTACCTGAAGCTCCTTGATGGCTAATATCAAACATGAGTTCATTGATGTTATTAAATGAGTCTGCTTTTTTATTCCATCAGTTACTCCTGGTATGTAGGGTCCTACCTATTTAACGCTCAAATATTTAGTAGTGCGTAAATTGTGACAGTGCCCATTTACGCCACAACTAGACTAAGTTGTAACTTGCGCAAAGCTGGTGCAACCGGCCCCAGGTGAACAAGCAAGCTAGCTTGCAAATTACTTAGCTTTAGGATAAAGCAGTTCGTAAAACATGCTTTGTTTATTTACTATATTTGTTATACATTATTTATACAATATGTTTTTACATTATACATTTTTTAAAGTGTACAAGTGCAGATTGGTCAAGTGTTCAATAAATGTTTTTGGTGAGAAATTTTGTCTATCTTAAGTAATTATTTGTGTTACATTTTATCTTTCAAATAAAAGGGTCAAATAAGAGGTTAAAAACAAGCACATATTGGCCAAAATAAATCGGCAGCATTTATCGGCCATCGGCCGACCCGGATTTCAAAAGATCGGCATCGGCCTGAAAAAACCCACATCGGTCGACCTCTAGTCATAATCCAACCAAAACTAGGACAATACTCATATTTACTGTATGTCTGTCTTTAATTTCTTCATTCTGCCAAAAAAAAAACACTTACTACAGTACAGTAAAACCATGGTAAATTTTCATAAGCGCTGATTTATAAACAATTCTCATTACAAATCAGGGGAAATGTTTGCACATCTTGCGGTCAAGTTAACGTTATAAGTGGCACAAACTCACACAGTTTGTGAGGAGCAGCAGTGAAATGAGCTGCTCTGAGATGGAAAAACACTGCGTGTGAGCACAGAAAACGCGCCTGAACAATTCTAAATAGCTAAATTGTTGCACTTAAATCTGTTTTGTATACTATTCTGATGATAGTGAAACTTTGTAGTATGGCACTTTTTGTACCACTGTCTCCTTAAGAAGATTCGCTTATGTTTTCCTCTTTTGTAAGTCGCTTTGTATAAAAGCGTCTGCCAAATGAATAAATGTAAATGTAATTCTGGAACTCTTCGCTCTGGAACACACGGCGCCTCAAAAATTTTTAATAAAAGCACTTGCATAATCACTAAGCCATATAGCGATTTCAATTTTATTTAGATTTATTGCTCAACATTACTTGAGCATTTTATAATTTGCATGGCTGAATTTTGTCTTCCTCTTATCTGAGTGACCATGAATGACGGAGTATTTTAAATTAATCCATGCGATCACGTCGACTCCAGAGAATTAAGCAAACTCAATTCAATATCTCAACTTTCCACATCCACCACAACCCGTTTGCCTTAAGGAGTTAGAAGTACAGTACTGTCGCTTAAGATATCAGTAAGATGGCAGGAGTGGAAGGGGGGGATCGAGCAGGATTTTGTGTTGCTGTCGATTTGCAGTCTCTTATTAATGATAGGCACATTTGTCAATCATACCCGATTGCTATTTGGGGAATTAACCCAGCGCTAAGATTGGTCGAACTCTTCTTTTGCCATTGCTTGATTTGAGTACTGCGCGTGAACAGGAGTCACCAGGTTTTTGCGTAGTTTAGAGTGACAAATCATACCAGCGTACTTTGAGGTCAAAATGCATACCCGCTACACAAAACGCGTACAGGTTGGCAGGTCTGCCATTATAGTGTTTTTTTAGACCTTGAAAGCCTGTGTTCATTGTTATGTGATGATGCTTCATCTCTTTTTGTTTCCAGGGAAAAATAACAGCATGCTCGTTTGGAACGACACAAGGGTTAGTAAATGACAGAATTTTCATTTTCAGGTAAACCTTTTCTTTAACCTCAAAAAAGGTTTGTCATATAACAACAGGACATGACAGTACCTGAGTGAGCTGGGCCTGGTTGACTTGTGGCTCTCTGCGGGTTGTCGAATTGCTGCCCTCCTCTGCAGAGCTTCCGGCAGTGCTTCCGTTAGCAACTGCAGGCACTCCTTCTGCAACTACTGCACCTGTTCCGGAGGACACGGTTGCTGCTACAGCACTAGAAGAGCTGCCTTCTTCATCAGGTCGAGCAGTGCCTTCCCTCTCTTTGGCCAGGCGCTCCTGGATGATGGGTTCTCCTCGCAAGATGTGGCACAGAATGGCCAGCATGGATTCTGCCATGCGCCCACCATAAACCTTCAAGGGCTTACGGTTCCACAAGTTACGGATACAGTTGAATGCAGCCTAAATAAAGAGTGGGAGAAAGTAGAATTCAACTGCATTAAATCAAATAGAACTTCAACACTATAATACATAATTAAGACTTACATAATTAGCATTTATACCTTCTGAGTGACGATGAGGAAGCGCAAGGCGCTGAATTGTGGGGTGTTGAGCGTTGCTCCAGGCACTTTAGCAGGCAGAGAGTGAGGGGAGTCCAGCACTGTGCTGGGGTTCACCATCTTCTCCACTAGCATCAGCCAGGCATCAAGGAACTCCCCTGTCCCATCAGGCAGCTCAAGATGTTCTAGGCCCTCTGACACAGGCACCTTTCCTCCCATGGACAGCGCCCAGTTAAATGTCCTGATACAGCATTAGAAAACAGAGTTATGACTTATTAAAAATATTTTGTATTAAACTGTAGAGAGTTATATTAATCTAGTATTCACTAAAAGCAATCCGTAGTCAATGAAAAACTTGTCAATGTTTATTCACTGCAGTAATCGCAAAGATGTTTGCATGTCTTTCTAAGCTTTCGTTCTATTCCATGAGTTTTCCAAGGCCACTGTTTTACCATTTCAAATTCTCTGATATTTTCAGGTTTTCCATGATCATGCACTGGACTAGTAAACAGTAAAGAGGCCCTCTCCACTCACTCAAACAACGCATCATGGCCACCAGAACAGAAGAACTTCTGCAGCATAAGATGGTATGGATACTTCCTCTCATCAAACAGCATGGGTGATGTGAAGCCAACAGAGCAAATAAAGAATGTCAACCTGAATAATGGTAGAGAAGCACATTAACACTTACTATAGTCTCATACACCTCCAGCAATCACAGGGCTCAGACAAGGAAGTCTGTTTACATTTTCCAGATAGCAGCTCCCTTTCCAAACCCATCTTTAAATATGTTGACAATATGGTCTCTACATAATAGTGTGATGTTTGGTATAAAGCTGCATGTATACCACACCTGAAGCGTGGTGTGGGTGTGTAGGGAGGTGGTAGCCAGCTCAAGCCCTTTGTGAGGAGTTTAGTCAAAGAAGAAGCGGTGGCCCGTGCAGCCGGTGTTGGAGCGGTGCCCGTACTGGTAGTGTGGTGAGAGCGCCGCTGACGGACAGGTGAGCCCACACAAAGCTTCACCAGCAACCCAAAAAGCTCTGCCAGAGCCCTGCCCAAACGTGATGAGGCTGCGGACATATATAGAAAGACAAACCAAATAAACAGCAGCTTTATAATTACTCCAGTGCAAAATATTTTTTGAAAGAGGGAAACAGAGGATGATCTTTTTCTTTATTATTTAAAGACCTTTTCTTATTTCTTGTAATGGTAGACTGCAAATGGCTAAAATTAGGCAAGACAGCTCCTCAAGGCTGATTAAGACAATTGCTCTAACCTGAGAGCAGAGGCTTGATTTGCTTGATGCGTGTTGCCATGGCAGGGGTGAGTTTGGACTTGGCCTTCGGGTCAGTGGCAGTGGGCTCGTCCGTCTCCATGGGAGCGAGGGAGTCTCCATCCAACCCCATTCCCTCAAGCAAACCCTGAGCAGAGGGGTCCACCCCCACAGATGGGGTCTCTGTCTCAGCTAGTGGAGAAGGAGAAGGTATAGAAAAGAAAAATACATTATTGTATAAGGAACTGAAGTGGAATGGAGATAAAATATTTTTTTTCCTTGGTTTAAATAACTAAAAGATAATAAAAATAACAGGTAAATAAAGAATGTCTTATGAAGATGCTATTTTGCAGCACAGCCACAGTGCGGTATTGTTTTTCTTACCAGTCCTTCTGCCTGCAGCTGCTGCTATGCTGCTGGAGGGTTTGTCCTCCTTGGGCACAAGTTTCTGCATGTCAGCCTGACCAAACTCGCAGCCAGGGGGCAAACTACAAAACAGACACAAACACATCAGAAATAACAATCATGAACATTCTGCATTAGTTAACACAAATTGACAACTAGCTTTTTAGACTTGGCATAATTTTGTATTGTACTGTACCAAATTCTGAAAGTTTTATTTAAACCATGGAATGGATTTGTAAATTCCAATGCCAAGGTGTATGTCTAGTTAATTTATGTATGTCAAGTTAATTTATGTTCACCATTTGTTACAAATTCAGGTGTGAGATGAAAGAAGTACTGACCTGTTTGGTGTACAAAGGGACAGCAGCACAGTGCTCTCCCACACCAGAGAGCAGTAGAGCTGACTTAGTTTGTTCAGAACACTAAGACCCAGCTGAGAGCCCCACTGGTTCACCGAGATAGCACGGATCTCACTCTGAGAGAGGAGGAATGAGACACGGTCATCGCCACTGTTACTGCTCACATTCTAACAACCCATACCTCAAGACTCTACCTAGTACTCAAACCACATGAATATTTGTAAAGGCAAAACTTTTATGAAGAGCAGCATGTATACCTGTCCAACTCTGCAGGTGTGTACGAACATAAGGATGTAAGCATGTGCTGCAGTGAGGGCGTGCAGCAGTGGGGTGGCAAGAGCAGAGAGTGTTGCATCAGTGACGTGGCCTGCATTGGCAAGCTCTCTAAGCAGCACAGAGCCACCTGGGACCTCAATGGGCCGATGGAGAGGCTCCAGAGCAGTCAGTATGCTGTCCAACTGACAAAGACCCTCCTGGAGAACCTTTGGCTCATGGGACAAAGTCTAAACCACAGTGAGAGAGAAAGTGAGGGGATTTAAGTATTTTGGATCAATCTTGTTGACATTAAGTGAATTAAACAAGGAAATGCATCACTGAGACCATAGCAGAATACCTGACAAATATGTTTATCCCTGACAAAAAAAAGCAATATATCTTCCGAGTAAATCTCAATCTCACCAGTATAGATTTGCAGACACCTGCCACAGCTTGGCAGGCAGCAGAGGTCGGAAAGTCTATGGGCAGGTTGGGCAGCCCGAGGATTGACACCAGAGGTAGAAGGCCTTTCTGATTGACAAACTCCTGACAGTGGTCATCTGTTGTGTTATTACTAAGAATGGACTCCACAAATTTCATCTAGAGCAAACACACACTATAATTTAGCTCTGGTCCTTGTGAGAAAACTAAAATTCATAATAATGAGAAGATCGAGTATAAATAAAACAAAATACAGAGGACTTGAATCATCGCATACCACATTGAGGATATAATCCATAAGAGGGATGGGGATTCTCTCCTCTGTGCCCACCACTCTGTAAAAAACATTTATTTGTTAAAAGATATAATCCAATTACTAACATCTAAATCAATATAGATCTTCTCTCTCTCACTCTCACACACACACACACACACACACACACACACACAGAGAGATAAGAACAGCTTAGGTTCCTAAATGACACAGTGACAGCAAGGAACACCATATCAACATCCACCCAGATAGATATAGAAGATATTTTGATGGACTAACTGTCTGTTGCTTTCTGGCTCCCCCTGCTGTTGACTAAACGTATGTAGAGCATCTTCCTCCTCCTCATCCTCACTGGATGCCTCCTCTGCAGCGTGGTTGGAGCGGGCTGGAGGCACAGTGACAGTTCCGTCCGCTTTCTGTATGGAGGGTTTCTGGCATATGTACTCAGGTGATCGGCCTAAGTTGCAAATCTCTTCCAGCAACTGTTAAAAGGTCAATATAAGACAGAAATCAAATTCTAGGACACAGAATGAAAAGTTGAGTTCAAATATGCAAATAACATTGGATTCGGAGGTCTTTTCTAAAGACAAAATGGAAAGATATTTCAGCACTAGCTGCTTTACCTTGATGATGGCTGTTGTAGCATCGGTTTTCAGCGTGGGCTGGTGTCGCATTAGCTCATCAACAGCACTGCCCAAGTTAGAGGCGGTGTCACCTGTTTCACAGAAACACATTAGCTGTTATAAACACATTCCCTCTATCACCAAACACAACTGGTTTAAGGAAAATTGTTTTCCAAACCCATGAGTCAATTTCTTCTGTGGAACGCAAAAGGAGTTATCTAGCAAAATGTCTAAGCCACACTTTTCCGTGTAATGTAGTGAATGGTGACCAAGTCTGTCCCTGGTCCCTATCCAGTTTCAATGTATGGAAAAAGAGCTTTTTCTGCAAAAACTTTTCTTTCTCTGTTCCACAGAAAAAAAGAAAGACATATGGGTTTGCAACAACATGAGTCTGTGTAAATGACACAGAGTAGGTCATTTTTAATTTTGGCTGAACTATACTTTTCACCTCACAATTCACTGACTGAAGAGCAAAAGGTACAACCATAGGGGCCACTCACCTAGTGGGTCAGAACTACGTCGACGGCGCATGGCTGGCAGGTAGTCTGGTGAGAGCAACACCTTGAACAGCCGCTCGAAGGGCTGGCATTGCACAAAGGAGTGCAGACCCCGGGCATTTAGGCACAGGGCACTGAAGACATTAGGCAGGGATCCCAGCACCTCTCTGGTAGCAGGGACCTGCAGAAACAAAAAATTAGTATAGGATGGCAATGGGAGAAGGGAGAAGAGAGAACAACTGAGATGGACAGTAGCAAAGGAGGCCAAGGTATGCACTGGGTGAAGTCTAAAAACTTGTGGATTATGTAAGAGGGAGGAATACAGCAATAGAGAAGTGGTTACAAGAACATTAGGAAAAAGGGACATAGAGGGTCTAACAGGAACAGAACCAGGGGTGATGAAAGATGTTCGCTAGATCAGTTTTTGAAAGAGACAAAAGATGTTTTGAAAGGAAAGCATGAATGGACATAAGTAAAAACAAAAGAAACTAAAAGTAAAAGATGTTGATATTGGAAGAGAGAAAGAGAATGGCAGACTCACATCTTTGATGAGCAGTGCGTGTAGCATGACATCAGTGAGACCATTGTCCTGCAAAGAGGACAGTAGAGAGGGCTCCTGGAATACGAACACTGTCACTACTTCCGTTGCTGAAAAAGAGAGAGAGGACAATAAGAGAAAGCCTACAAAACAGGTGAAGAAATCACACAAGTTTCAGAGCTTCAAAGTAATTAGAACTTAAATTCACAGTTTTTAAAAAGGCTGTTCTTTCAACCGCACTGCCCTGGGACTGTCTATTAATCTACTATATGATAGGAGACTTTAAAGCTAGATCATGCATACGGATATGCATATGGCGTTCAGCTACAATTTCAGAAGCAGAGGCACCGTTACTTGTGCTTACCCAGGAGAAACAGTGAGGGTCCATAATACTCTGCATTACTGATGATGTGTTTCAAAGAGGTAGGGAGGGACCCATCCATTACTATAAAGAGAGAACCAAGGCAATAAACATCATGATCACTTTCAGCAAATTAAAAACAAACCACCCTCACTGCCAACCAATGTTTGACAATTATAACACTTTTAAAAACTACAATTTTTATACCATGACGAATGCCGTCAGAGAATGCAGGGTCCTGAATGGCTTTCTTCAAGAAGTTCAACATAGATTTCAACAGAGCAGCTCTCTGAGGGATGCACTGCACTCCTGTTACAAAAGAAAAAACATCTAATTGTCCAGTTTCTCCTGTACTAGGCCTATTATAAAAGGAGACTAACAGACTTGCAAGGAAGTGTAATTGTTGTACCTGCTCTGGGGGTGCTGGCTGCATTGCTCTGTGCTCGAGTGTCTGTCTCTGGTCTGGAACCAGAAGAAGTGGAGGGGCCAGGACTGCTCTCCATGGCAACCTCTGACACTACAGAGACAAGAGTAACTTCAAGTAACAGGCAGTGCAGACTAAAATAGAAGCTTTCAAAATATGTTAAGGGTGATTGCATTGAACCATGGGTATAAAAATAATCCACATGCTGTCATTACATACAAAAACACAAAGTGGAGATACAAAGTCTGTCTACACATATACAGTCTTGAAAAACACTTTTTTTTTTTTTTTTTTTTAAAACAGTTCACACAAAAATGTAATTCTTACCATAATTTTTTATTTTTTTTTTAAATGAGAGGAACCATCATTTCATCTAAACAGCCATTGTAGACATGTGGAATTAATATTTCAAAGAAATTAAATAAAAATCTAATGCATGTTTCCCAAAGTTCTTTCACTAAATTAACACAAGGGAGAGTAAAATGAAAAAATTTACATTTGTACTTATTTATATTTAACATACATGGAAGCTCAATAAAAATCTTATTTACCTATATTTTACATATATTTTTACTAAAACATTTTTCTTTGAGAATGAACAAAAACTACTTCACTTATTTTTTTTGAAACCAGATGAATATTGCATAGTACTAAATTATTACTGTGGAACCCAGTCAAATTTATTATTATAATATAATACTGAATTATTATTTTCAGGATAAGATTTGTTAAAGATAAAGGTATATATTTCTGTCCTATAGACCTTATTCACGCTAGTGCCATCTTTGCGTACACACTGCCAGTGACAGCGCGAGACAGCGACACCATCCCATTCATTTTCAATGAGAGCTGCCGACTTCCAGCGAAACGAGCTGTCGTGACCATTGGCGACCAGATGTGGGCGTGTCCAGCGACGCGACAAAGTTGAGACAAGTTTAACTTTATTTGAATAAAGAGTGACAGCCAATACGAGAGAAGATGGTAGAGCTCTCGTGATCCTTCTCTCTCAGCTCCTGCAGTAATGGAAAGATCAGGGGACCCACCCTCTAAAGCAGATCATCAAACTGGTTCCTGTCATCTAGCCACAGCTCCTGCACCAGCCGGTGGTACTCACCGTGCTGACTCCGAGATTTAATGGTTTTGTGGACACAGACAGACCGGCTTTTGCGTTTTCGCCGCAGATAAACAGCCGCTATGGCAGCAAAGTTTTTTGCAGCAAGAAAACTGATTCGCTATCAACAGCAATGGAATGGCATCCGTGAATGTCATTTATAAACGTTACTAGGCAACCAGTAGTGGGAACGCCCACTAGCGACCTAACTGCCAGCCACTGGCGACCTGCAGCGTCAAAGTCGCTGGCAGTGTGAACACAGCTTTAAGGTCTATTCAATGGGCTGTACTGATGTTTAAAGTGTTTTTGGATCATTCCATGGAGAAAACCATGAAACAATATCTATCCAGCATACAAAGAACTCAAGACAAAATGAGTTGTGGAAAATCAGATTTCATCTGGGATCTTTACACTATACCTTTCGTGCCACTGAAGAGATTTTAAGTCTATCCTTCACAGCCTCGTTATTCCAATAAAAATAAAAGATGGCACTAGTGTAAGTTCTTTCACCCAAAACTGGGGTTTACAGTAATGTTTATTTCACCTTTATCAGGAGAATTTATTTTGAAATGGAAAGTACAATGTTTGTTTTGCATCTTGTGAACCGCTGTCAAACTCTACTTTAATGTTCCGCATATGTAGATTTGTATAATAACTTTATAGCGGATACTTGCACTAATATTTGAACCAACAGTACTTCACAATGCAGGTGAACTGTGCTAAAAACATTAGCCCATGAGCCCCGATGCCCCCGCACACAGATCAACGCGTCGCCGTTTTTTTTAAAGCGCACACAGACTAAGTTTATCAGTCTATAATCGCAGACTTTGGCAGTTAACTTGTTGATACACACCCCCTTCTTGAGCACAAACCATGAAAATGACATATCTGAACTTAAATGGTTGTATTTACTTTGGAGTATGGACACAGCTGTAGTATCTTTTGAAAGACACTTTGGGCTTTATTTCCCAAGTTTCAGAATTAATATATGTTGTTATTTTTTAAAGTTAGAGAAGCTGAAGTTTATAGTAATGGAAATATTTTGTGCTGAACATGTTTTTATCATCTAAAAAAACAATAATAAAAGTTCCAAGACAACCCAGAAATACAATGTTCTCAAAGCCACAAGTCTAAGGAAGTTATGTTTCAAATTTGAAGATGATCTAACAAAAAATTAAGTTCCTGCTAGCTTGTTTCTCTGTAAAAAACACACTGTTTTCTCTGAGTGGTGAACTGGATTCATCTTGCAATCGCGTTTTCATAAAACAGGTATGAAGTCCCGTTTTGATATTGCATGTTTTCATTTGTACTCCAGGCACAAATAACTAAATTGCGGTTTCTGGTGAACTGCTATCGTGAAACAGTGATCGGATATCAATGTTGAACTCTTAGACCTTTGAAAAGATGCATAATTTGTTAACACGAATTACATTTATAGATAGTAAATGATATATTAAAATGTAAGCAGAGTGACATCACTACCACGTGCGGGCAATTGCTTATAAACAGGTTAAATAATCATATATGAACTTATCTCCATTTTGATGTTATTTTATTAATTATATAGCCCTGAAGGATCCTGAAATTAGTCTACGGATGCACTATGACAATGGCGAAATAAAAGGCTCATTAAAATCATTGCGATATTCATGATATTGATGAATTTTATATAGTCAGCAAAATCATTGCGATTACATCATGGGTATTCGATGTATTGCCCAGCCCTAATTCCAAGTGTTTACGTTTATTTAACTCTTTCCCCGCCAGCGTTTTTATAAAAAAGTTGCCAGCCACCGCCAGGGTTTTTGACGATTTTCGCTAAACTTTAATGGCCCGCAGAATATTTTCTTCCATGAATATATGAAGATGCTATATATCACAATAAAGATCTGAGCCTCTGCTTTTAGGCAAAAAAAAAGATTTTATTTATCTTCATTTGTTCTTTTTTTATTGCGACTTGAACAGAGGTAGGTTTTGTCAAAAAACAACATTTCAGACAAAAAGCTGAGAAAAAGGCATGTTTATGTCTGATATTTTGAGCTTCTCATACTCCACTTCTTCATGTTTGAGACGATCGCAGTCTGTTTCTTTGATCAAAGAGTTGCGTACTCTTTCAAAACATGCGCAGGGGTCTTCCTTACCGTATAACACCTAAAACACGGAAACCCGGAAAATTCCGTGTTTGGCGGGGAAGCGTTTTTTCATAAAACACGGAAAATTCCGTGTTTGGCGGGGAAAGAGTTAAATATGGTGCCATTTACAGCCAAATGCCAACTCTCATTGCAAAACATGATGCAACAAGATTGAATATGAGAAAATGCTAATTAATTTTGAGAGATACAGCAAAGAACAAGATTTTCAGTGAATAATAATTTTTATTCATTAATATTCTGGTCCTTTCCTCAAAAGCGACTGCATGGTTTCAGAAGAATGTAATATAATGCAAGAGCTGTTCTGACTACTTTTAATTATTTATTTAAATCATTATTAATTATATTGCTATTTTGAAGCTTGTCAGTGCCCATCCCTTCACATTTTCATTGTATGGAGAAGAGCACCTCGAGACAATCAGTTCAACAGACGTTTTAGTGTTCCACAAAGGTCATGCCGGTTTGGAACGACATATGGGTGAGTAAACGATGAATTTAAATATGGTATCACATGTAGTAAACTTGACAGAGGAGGTACTAACTGTCCATATCAGTGTCCATGTCCTCTGTCTCAGTAGCTGTGCTAGGCCTCTGGATCTTTGGTTTGATAACAAAAGGGCACTCTTTCCTGGAGAGGTCAACCTCATGCTGCACAGAGAAACAATGGGGTCACATTCCAACAACAAAGGGGCAGAGGGCAAAGAGCTGAAGTTTCAATGCATGAACATGGGACTGAACAAGCTGTGCTGGGAGGCTTTCAGTACCTCCAGTCTGCAGATAAATATTGAGAGGCCGCCATGGGACTGAAAAGCAGCCATGTCTAGATTTGTGATGAGATCCACAACTCTCACTGCCCGCGTCACAAATGTGATCTGGTCCTGCTCATCCCCAAGGAACTTGATCACCTGAAGTGGCATGGTTCACAATAAGTCCTCACAGAACACGACTCATTAAATTATCCAGATTCATAAATGAGGGAATATAGAAGGTGAAGAGGAAACAGAAAAGCACAAACCTTTAGCAAGGCCTCCATCATACCACAAGATACTAAAGCCTCTCCACCTGCATCGTAACTGGCCAGATGGTATAGGAAGGAGAAGAGGGCCGTAGCAAACTGGTGTGGATACGGCTCCATCAGTGGGTCTGAAACCCCAGGCAAAAAAAACAGAATGTCATCAAACCAAACACCCTAGAAAAATGCAGAAGTACCAGACTCAAAAAGAGCTAAAATTCCTTCTCCTTACCAATCATAGCCTGTATACAGTTGCGAACAAGCACAGGTAGAAATCCATGGTAGGAGGCTGTGCCTGTGCAGTCAATAATGTTCGAGAGTTTTGGGGTCCGCTCCAGGTGGACTATGGACGTCAAAGTACGCAAAGAGGCAGCCTTGATGTCCTGCAATGTAATATTTTTGAGAGGTCATCAAAAATATATAACAGGTTTAAAATACATTTTATCTAAAAGCATCTTTTCTCATTGCACAATGATAATAAACTTGAATCTAGTCTAATACTTATTTTTCTGATTTTAAGGAAAGTGCATATATAAATGCATTATTAATACATGAGGGAATGTAAACTTTGCATACACTCTATACAATGAAAAAGAAATATAGATGCAATATGGTGCTAGAGCAATAAGAACAGTTGAGAGGCTACCTACCACCAACTGTTTGTCTGTGATCTGAAGCACATCCACTAGCTCCTCTATAAGCCCATTGTAGAGTATGCTGTTGGCTGACTCTTGAAGGGCATTGGAGTACACTGCAAAAAAAACAAAAAAAAAAAAAAAACATATCCACCTTAGCAGACAGAAAGCAATACCTTAGGGCTGCTTCATGAAAATAACTGCATGTCCTCATTTTGGAGGCTACCTCAGGAGTCACTCACCGAGAATGGAAATGGCATGTAGCCTGGCTTGCACGGCCTGCAGTCTCCTCTTGTGGTTGGAAAAGCCATGTGCCAGACGAATGTGTGTGAAAAGTAATATTTGTTTGTCTTTAGGGATGATGTACATTGCCGTCAAAGACTGCATGATCTCTGATGGGCTCTCTGAAATCTAATGGTGCACCGGGGAAAAGCAGAAATTAGATTAAAGTGTAATCAATAGCTATCAAAGGCCAATGTGCTTCCATTAACTATTCCACAATGGATGGCAATGAAAACAACCAGCAGACCTCACCTTATCAAGTTGTTCGATATGAATGTAGTGTAGTGTGTTGCTGCTCGCCTGTTGAGAGGGCAATTACAACAACAAAAATGTTGAAAACAATGTTAAAAGGCTTTACACATAAACAAATGAGGAAAAATCATTTTATCCCAAAAGTATGTTAAAACAAAGGGAAGTCTGACACCAGGCATACCTTCTTCTCAACTTTGACCTCAGAGCTAGGTTCTGCATAGAACTCAAAGTGCAATGTGGTGGCACTAGGTGGATACTTCTGCACAGCAAAAAGAGACTAATCAGAATTAACAAACATACGAGAAATGGCTTAAAAAGAAAGAGACTTCAGACACTTAAAGCTGGAGTGTGTAACTTTTACTGTTAAAATAATTTCTCTTATCCAAGCTTAATATGCAGAGACAACAGCAAGTAAGCCATTTGAAGGTTAATTTTCTCAAACTGTAAACACTGTAGCACAGCAACAATGGATGGCATTTGCGCATTACGAATCACATTTTCTCATAAAAGACTCAATCAAATGAATTGTACATACAGTACACAGTGAATATGGCATTTTACTTTGAAGTTGTACTCATGCGCTTGTGCAGATCCAGCAAGAGCAGCAGAAATCTACTGAGAGTTTAAACACCATGAATCACCTGCTTTGATTATAATGGACTGACTATCTTGATATGTGAATTATTAGAGGAACATTTGATCCTTATCCTGAAGTTTTGATTCTCTTTGATGGAATACGCGCTTCAGCGAAAGATATTAGAAGAGCGCTGGATGGGAAGAAAATGCTGGATTTTCGTGAGGTTCGTGAATTACATCTGTTTAAACGAGATATCTTCATATTTGTGGAACATATATGACAGAAGTGTTAATTATATTAACTTTTTTATCATTAAACAAGACAGTTAAGAGATACAGAGAACTGTTGAGGAGAGAGATAAAGAAAGAAAAAGGCAAGCACTTCAACGCGTCATGGCTCTGATATGCAGACCGTTTAAAAGAGACCGTGTTGCACACTGGTCTATTGTTGTAGTGACAATATGAACTGTGATTGTTCATTTACATGTCAGACACTCCTTCACATGCAAGCAGGCAATTCTTTGCCCCATTGTGGCCTTAAAAAAAAAAAAATTGGCCGATGCAATAATTAAATTCAGAATATCGTCCGATTTATCTGCCTCGGTAATATATAGTGGTTATTAGCAACCACTAATAACAACTGCAAAAATTATCTGCTCTGGTTTTGTTAAACAAGCACCATTTAAGCATAAGGAACAATTATCTTGTTATATGTAGCACTTACAGTTCAGAAGAGCCATCTGACTCATGGTTCACTGCCGTTCTTTTAAATCCAACATTTTGAACAAGACGTCGACTTAGCCATCGAGGGATTATGGGATAGTTAATTGTCCAGTCGACCAGCAATTCAGAATATTGCAGGAAATAGTAGGTCATGCAGGTATTTCTCGCTTTCAGCTTCATGAATACTGTAGATTTGGACATACTATTCCATTGGCATACTATATAGTAGAGGTGGCGCAAATTCTTCTGTTTGTTTTGAGAGACCCGTCGATACCGACATAACATTGATTCAAGCCATAGCGTAAGTTGGGGCAGTGACTTTCTGTTATTTAAATCTACAGAAGTCAGGGGCGTATTCAAAAAAGCTGTTTGAAAACAAACATTTATATTTGCAATTTCCGTTCGGTGGTGCAGAAATTACACACTTCAGTTTTAAGAAGCTGGAAATGTAACAAGTGCTTTTGCCCCGTTTACACAGTTACATCGCATAATAAAATAGAATTGAATTTAATAGTAATAACATACCGACATCGGCAGGTCTCTGCAGCACTCAGCAAGACCAAAGCCATTCTCTTTCCCACCCCAGCTCTATAACAGGGAAAACAAAAAACTCAGGAAATGGTGTAGAATGAAAGACAACAACCCTCAAGCTAAAAATGTCAGTCTACTACAACCATGACAGCACCTGTCTGTACAGAAACAGGTCATCTTGAAGCTTCAATATGAACGGATACAAAACAATGACTTCAACAACTTCCAATTTCAACAAGGATTCAAATGTACAAACTAGAATGAAGGTGCTATTCTTTAAATAGCACCACTGACAACATTTTTAGAAATAAGAAAGTGTGTTTTTAGGATATTACACGCTGGCACCGACCATGCATATCAAAAGCCTCTTGTTTTGCAGTATCTTTATTGTCTTCAATGATCAATGCTTTTAAAAAAAAAATTTAAAAATAAAATTAGATCTCTAATACCTCAGCCAAATGTTGCAGACGAGCGAGCAATGGACTCCTCTTATCCGAGCCCAGTCTAGTGATGTAGTTGGAACGTTTGCTGAACACATACAGGAGATTCAGCACAGAGAGAACCACCTGCATGTCACATGATGCTAGAAGAGTGGTCAAGTGCTACAACCACAAAAGAAAACAGAAATGGTCAATGTTAACTCTTGAAGCCGCATTTAAGGCTAACAGAAGCGGATGCTGTTGGACAGGGCTTGTGGTACCTCTATAGAGCTGTACAAGTGTCTTGAAAAACTGTATTCGATCAACAGTGCAGTGAAGTTGAGCACCGCCAGTAATAAGGCTTTCAGCTGCCCATTCTCTGGCCGGTCACACACCAACAACCACGACATGTTCTCCACTGTTTGCCCCGCATCACAGAGAATGCCATCAAAGCGGTCCAGTAGGTCCACCCAGTGGTACAGCTCACACTTTCAAGAGAAACAGGCAGCCATAAGAGATCAAACCTCAAGTATTGCAGGGCCACTAATATGGCACAGTCTTATTTCTCACCTTGCCAATGTTCCAGGTCTTGATTTGCTGCAGTTCCAGCAACAGCTGTTCATCGCTGCATCCCTTCAGCTTCTCTATGAGAGTCCTGCAGTCGGCAGGCTGGAGCACAAGATCATGTCAACAATGAGGAAACGCTTCAGTGCACACACACACAAAATCAAATATGGATTATACACAGTAGATATTCCTGCATACTGACCGCTTCAGTGGGGGTTTTCTTCAATTTGCTTCTGTCGACCTTCATGGTCACTAATTTCTACACTCTGTTCCTGCAAGAAAAAAATTAATTAGTGTGTGCGAGTCAAATGAACAGTGAATAATATTAAATGACGTACTACACCATGGCATTTAAACAAACTTAGCACTATCAAAGAAAAAAGCCAATGAGATGCCACACAGGATATTTGCACATTCATGAATAACCAACGAGACAAATGTAGGCCTAAATGCCACCATATATATATGTCACTGTGAACATTCATTATGTTAAGGCAAGTGACCATTTAAACTCAAAAACCTAAGACAAAATTACTCACTGTATGTGATTTGGCAATTCCAACTTAACGGCATTTTTCATGTGCAAAACCTACAACAAAAGAGAAAGATTAAAGTGAAATTCTCCCCAACAGTGAACTAATAAAAGCACACACTCTCTAAAGTTTATGCAAAGCTAGGCCTTTTTCACAAATATATTTCTAATGAGCAAAAACATTAATCCTATACCAAGTAGTTGTTTGGTTGAGAGGAAACAGAGTAGAGACTGACAATAAGCCAAGGAAAAAATGACAGCTTGGGAACCAACAACCCACACTGGTTCAGATATGGGGCATAATTTCTGGGCACAAGCAATCTCTCTTCTCAAGCATGTTCTTAGTGAACCGATTAACCGAATACATTTTATTTTGCTCCTTCTGAAACAAGAAGCTGTTAATGTTGGGTTTTAAGAATCTTATTCATCACTGAGAAGCAAAACTTATTTAGGACCTTGAACTCGTTCAAAAACACGCACTGGCCTGTGATCAAGCAACCTGACTTGAAAAATTAGCCAAAAAAAAGCCTCGTTATCATGACAAAGCTGGCACAAAAACTTCATCTAACTCCACAATTATAATGATACTCCAAGTACTAAAGACAACAGTTTAGTTGTTAACAGAGAACCAAACTATTATAAAGTCGACATAGCAACACAATAGCCATCAACTGAACAGCTACTTACCGAGTACCAAATATTACAATGACATTAGCCAACCAGACCTTTCCCCATAAACGAAAGTACAACAGTTAACAAACAAACGAACAACAATCCCCTGTGAGTGCGTGGAAAAAGCAAGACAACAACGGGGGAATAAAGCAACAATTGAAAATATATAATCAATTATTTCTAATAAAAACAGGACCGAAAACGGGGGCAATAGGCAGCTAACATGCTAGCTAGTTTTCCCTAGCTAACAAGCTACCGCAGTCAGCAAGCTATATTTTGCGTATAAACGTTGTCATTGCTAATAGACGTAGTTTAGTTTTTTTAAGAGCACAAATAAAAGAACGGTAGCCGGTCTTCTTGTGTGTAAATAAATATCCGCGAGCGTACAGTGAGGAAATTTGACCGTTAGCCACTCATGCGACATCTTTGATTGTGAGCTCGCGGAGCTACACGTAATTTTGCTCAACATGTCAACACAAACCCGCACACCCTCAACTCAGTTTTAAATATTTACCAAAGACTTTATTCAAACAAGCATTCACCAGGTCCTTAATATAACCGTCGACTGTCAGAGAAATATATAGAAACGAAGCTACGCAGAATGATCCATATTTTCCCTCAAAGCTGCACACATGCTATGGTCTAATCTACAGCCCGGCTCAGCCCGGCCTGCTCCAGCAAACACGCTCACTCCTCTCTGATGTCTCCGGCTCACAAAACAGCGTCTGTCACCGCGTTCACATACTGACACAACCGTACCGTAGCGTATATAATTCACACATTTCCAGAAAACGCTTCTGTCTGGACGAAGTGTGGCTGGTGAAGCGCAGGGTGGCGTGGTGAGGAGATGCTCGTGCATGTGTTGGTTTGGTGGGTTAGCTGAGAAATGCTGAATAATATCTCGCTGAATCATTCCGCACTCGGGCCTACCATAACACTGACTTCCAGCGGACGGCTCGAGTTATCACTTTTTAGTGTTGCAATTGTGCGTAACAACATTTGTGGTGAACGTGCCGTGTCAGACATGATGCTAAAGTCTACTTTTTTGGAGTAAAAAAATACTAACACTAAACAGTCCATTAAAAGGTTAGTTCATAGTAAACTCTAAAGAACAGAAACACAAAGCTATATAAAAAAAAAAAAAAACAACTGTAGAATATTCTGACACCGGAGTGTCTGTCACTCACTACAATGACATGAATAATTTCCTTTTATTCCTAAATTGAACATACGATCAAGGTTTCCCATATTTTGTATACTGTCATTTTCCCTAAACATGTTGTCCTTGACATTTTTGAATATCTTAGCTCATTAGACCTGTTTTCAAATCTATCATCTAATGGCATATATTTGTACTTGCTTGTTTTGATTATCATAATCCCCCCTGGAATCTACACCCTGTCTCTATCCATCCATCTATCTATCTATCTAATGGCGTAGAGTTGGCTTGAAAATTGGGGGAGGAGGTGTTTGTACTTTCTTGTTTTGATTATTGAGGGGGAATCTGCACCTTTGTTTCCATCTATCTTTAATAAAGGCTATGCAAGAAAATTGTCTGGGAGTGCTTTATTGTGGAAACATCTTAAATAATGACATTTTCCCTCATAGAAAACTATAGGCCTTATATATGTCTCAAACAGATTAGAATGGGGCCACATTACATTTTACCTTGTCATACATTTAAACATAACAGGGGGTCAAGACTGTTATGACATGCTTGACTTGAAGAATTAATCATGGGTCTGAGCATCAGTACAGAGAACACAGTTGTCTCATCCAGTGTTTTGGAGATGACTTTTGAACAGTCTGAGGCGACGACGAAGGAAAATTCAGAATCATACAAGCACACATGCTGCAGAAAATCTCAGCTTGTACATTTCACATCAGCACATGCTAGCTACCACACAGGCTTTTACGTCGCGATCCAATGATGGACTCCGCTCTCACCCATGGTCAGAGTTAAATACTAATTTCCCTTCCGTTGTTGCAGCCACGTTCAATAAATGTCGACCATTATTATGGAGATTGTGCCTATGGTATGTACATACATTAGATAATATAGGTGTGTGCGCGCGCACACATCGCGCGTGCCTACAACACACCACAATGCTAGACAGTCCGACTGCAAATTAAAAATGGCGGTTTATGTTAGTAAAGTGCCCGGTCTTTGCATCCAAACACCCATTTAACTAACAGTATTCACGCACAAATTATACGCAAACCCATCTGTTAGTATTAACAGTCCTCCAGAATCAGCCACAGTCGCCTCTGCCAAACAAAGAATAATTTAAGCTCTTACCTCGGTTGCGCCTCAACATAACCTCTCCATCTTACAGCAGCGACTGGAGATGAACATATCGCGATATTTCAGTCGGGTCTCTCTTCTCCAATAGTAAGCTGCTGCAGACACGCAAACCGGCCCCTTGAGTGAAGTATTCCCAGACAGAATCCTAAAAAATATTACAAAACATGATTAAGTACAGGGGCGTAGCACCAAATTTTGGGCCCTGGGTACAAACCATCTTGCTGGGCCCCCGTACCAAATATGTATGTATAGAAAACTGACTTCTAAGGGGCCCCCCCTGCCTCGGGCCCTGGGTACTCGGTACCCTTTACCCCCCAAGTCCGACGCCCCTGATTAAGTATAATCCATTTTCGGACAGACTCAACTCCCTTTGTGGATTTCTTGAACCCTTAGATACCCCAAACGCTTTAGCCCTTGTGTGGGACCAATATTCAACATTTACTGACAGAAAGGCGATACAATTATTAGGGGTCCAAGCACCGAAGATTGTCTTCTTCTTATTATTCTTCTTATTATTATCTATTATTATTATTATTTCTGCCCTAAAAGTGTCTGTGGCTTCAGAGACCGTAAATCTAAAAGATACCAAAATTGGCAGAATGGTTCCCACTGTTTGCTCCACTTCAGGACACATCCATCGGACACTAGGTGGCGCTATTGCGAGAGAAAATATATATATATATATATATATATATATATATAAATATATATATTTATTGGGCCAAATAAAAAATTAAAATTTGATCTAACTATGGAACGGCTGGGCCGATTGACATGAAATTTTGCATGCAGTGTTTGTGTCAAAGGTGCCATCTAGATAAGGACAGTCATATACCTAGAAAAACATGGCCGCCATCAACAAAATCTTATTTTAGCAGCTATTTGATCTAGTCCTAGTCTGTTCACCTGATTGGAACCAAACCAGCGCAGAAAGATTCTCTGGAGTCCCATTATTAATAATTATAAAAAAAAGTTTTAACATTCGATTCAATGTCGCAAAGCTACACCAAAAAGTGTGCCTTGCCACTTTTACTTCAACAGTTATAACTTGAATGGAATAAGATATTTCCACAACTTTGAGACACTTATGTATGGGGTCATTCGGAGGACATTTGAAAAAAATTGCATACCTTTGCCTCTTGGTAGCACTATAATAGTCAGGAATGTAAAAAATACAAAATCTGTGTGATAGCGCACCTAATGTTTCTCAAAATGTAGGCACTTTAACATTGTTTTAGTTAAAAAAAAAAACATTCCAAAAAATCCCATAAACTTTGCATTGTGTAATATTTTTACGGATCATATCTCCGGATCAGAGTTTCATAGAGAAAGGTGGGAGGACTCGTTTCATATGGCCAAGCAAGCAGTTTTGGAGCATTACATGAGATTGGGGGTAAGATGTATCCCCGGGGGGTAAAACCGGCCCACAAATGCCCTATAAGCATACTATGGCAAGGGTCTCGCCCATAAAAACAATAGTTTTTTTATTACTCTGACAAGATAATGAATTTTGTGGGATCATATCTCCATCGTAGAGACATAGGGGCAGGCTCATTTTACTCAAGCTACCAATCAGTCTTTAAGTATCATCTTGGAAATGGCGTAGCCACACCCTAGCAACCATTTATGGCATCCTAGCAACCAGCCCATAGACTTCCATTCAAAATGGCTCAGAATGATATCTTCAGAACAGAACGTCGTAGACACTTTGGGATTGGATCTTTTGAGTCAGGTTAGTAATCAGCCAATAAGAATATCTCTGGTCACTTGCTAGCAATGCCCTAGCAACCATTTAGAGCACCCTAGCAAACAGCCCTATCAACTTCCACTAAAAATTGCTGAGAGTGATATCTTTGGATCAGAATGTCCTAGAGAAATGATGGTTGGATTGTTTTACTTGGGTGAGCAATCATTATTCAAGTATCATCCTTAGTCACACCCTAGCAACCATTTACACAACACACAAACAAACCTGTTTTTATATCATTGTGGGGACTATCCATAGACTTCCATGCATTTTATGGATTTTATACAGATCTAGTAATAATTTCTTTCCCCTACCACTAAACCTAACCTTTACAGAAACCTTTATATATATATATATATATATATATATATATATATATATATATATATATATATATATATATATATATTGTCTTATTGTGTATTACTATATATTTTCTATTGGCTTTTTTATTTTTTTATTATTATTATATCTGTCTTGTTGTTGTATTGTTTGTGCACTAGAAGCCTCTGTCACCAAGATAAAAATTCCTTGTATGTGTAAGCACACTTGGCAATAATGCTCATTCTGATTCTGGTGATGTGCAGGTAAAAGGTACTATAATAAAAGGGTGGAACTGTGTGTATGTAAAAAGGGTGTAGAAGTGCCTTCCACTTTAGATGAAGGTGAATATTTATTTCCCCAAATATGAGTATCACGTCTCAATTCTGAGTCTGACAGTGAGTTGTAAGAAGAAGATGAGATTGACCCTCAGCCAACTCCAGGTCCAGCCCATCAGCAGACAGCCCCAGAACCAGATATGCATTCTGTGCATATTGCTTGTAATTGATTTACACTGGCGCCCCAAAAGTTTGGAATAATGTACAGATTTGGCTCTTAAAGATACTGCAGTATAAGGACCATCAATCGATGTGTATGCGGTCTGCACATAAAGAAAAACAAATGATGCGGTGTAATATCAGGGTTTACAATTCTATGGATACATTCCTGATATTCAATATTTTGAACAATCTTCTAATCAAAAGCATCGCCATCACAACTTCATTATGGTCTGCATATTTCTCCAGCAACTTTTAATGACCAACTGAGCTTGATTATCATCTAAAATTTATTTTAGCTTCAAAATGCAATTGTATATTTTCTCGGAAGCAGTAAATGCGGTCCGAGGAAAAGAGGGTTAGATTTAAAATATTTAAACGTTTTAAAATGTTCAAAAGCTTGTTTTCTGAAAGTGAGCAGCATTGGAAAAAATAGGTCTGATAGTTTATAGTATTGAATAAAGTGCAGAACTTTCTGAGAGTCATTCAGCTGACTTTATTCGTGTACAGAACACGGTAAGGCTAATTTAAGTTTGAGAAATGAAAAGGCATTTATAGGTCTAATTTCTCATTTGATAATTTAGTTATTTTTTTAATTTAATGCTTTTTTCGTTTGGTATGAATTTCTTTAATTTAATGCTTTTTTGGTTTGGTAATTTATTTTATTTAATACAGGGGATTTTGCTGGCATTTTTTCAAAAGTAGACTAAACAATAATTCAATAGAATTGGGCTGTAAGTGTAAGCTGTAAAAAAAAAAAAAAAAGAAAAATAAAATACAGGCTTAAGCTTTTCACCTAGTTTTGTGTATTTATTCACAGAAATGTTTTTATTTAGTTTTTGTTGATATGTTTATTATTCTTATTATTCTCATTTTACTTATTATTATTATTATTATTATTATTATTATTATTATTATTATTATTATATGTTGGGCACTTGCTTTTTTAATCTTTTGTAGCTTTAGTTTTGTAAAGAAATTCATACATAGGCACAACTTAGACATATTTGTCTACACACTATTTTCATGCATTTCAGCAAACTATTGTATCAAGGGCCTCGATGTATCAAACTGTGACAGTTAAATTAATTTCCATAAGGGGTGTAAAGTAATTGAGTAATATTTTTACTCAAATTACTTAAATTACTTAAGTATTATACTTAAGTATTATTTTGGGGGATTTGTACTTTACTCAAGTGCAATTTAAACAGAATCTTTGTACTTTTACTTAATTACATTTTCAAAGAAAAAATAGTACTTTTTACTCCTTACAATTTTATTCAAATTTGAAAAGAACTCATTACATTTTTGTACATCATTTTCTTTCTCACTGGACTGAAGCCGCCATAACACTACATCCAAAAAAACAACAGATGACAGGCCAGAGGTAAGTCATTTCAAATGGAGTGTCGCACTGCGGTTGTATGGAGTTAGGACCATCTAGGCAGAATTTCATGTTGTTGTTGTTGTTGTTGTTTTTAGGCAACTATTAATTATAATAAAAACTATAAACCAGCAATGATAATAGGCCTGATAATAATAATAATAAAAATTATGGAATCTGAATGAATATAAATGATACATTTTATTTAATTCATCCATCTGCTCAAAAGCAAGGTTTTTAAGCAAACCTCAGAAAACCTTCAGAAAACCAACATTACTAAATTTCTTCAAAGCTTCATTTTAATTATTATTAAAAATTTTTTATCTTTCTCTATGTCTCAAGGGGCTGGGTGCTCTGACATCACAATTCGTGAGTGCCTTCTCCCATGCAATGAAAATTGCGTTACTGAGGCAACATTTTAGCTAAATAAAATGATGTGGCTCATTACACGTCTCAGGGCAGTTCCGAAGTGAAATGTCCAATGTGTGGTGCTAAAAGCGAGTGAAATGTTCTCCTGAACAGATGAGGTTTTTAAAGTTAATGTTCTATTGAGATTTAAATCAACAAAACCTTCCTACACTAAATCTTAAACCTAAACCTAACTGATAGTGTCAGAAAAGCAAATGTGACATTAAAAACACAATTTCTGAAGCAACCACGTCATTTTGTGGTGCTTCTGTGACACTTTCGGGTCACGTGATGACTTGCATGCTTGCACGACTTGTACCCAGGTCCTATGTTTAGCATATGCAACACTATGAGTTGAGCCACCATAACATTTTATCACACTAAAACAAGCTTGTAAATGTAGTTGGTTATGTAATGCAAATGTTAAAATGAGTCATGTGCTATAGCAGGAGCGATTCTTGGGTCAGAGCTTTAGGGGTGCTGAGCACCCAATGAGCCCCACTGCCACCACCCACCCTCTTTTCACACAAAAATATGTCTATTGAAAAATAACTTTATCATTTTTACATTGGTTCAACTAACTCCAAAATCCAGATTTTGTTTCCTTTTTTTTTTTTTTTTTTTTAGACCTTTTCAGAGCACCAGCTTAATTGTGAGAGTTCACACAGACAGCCCCCTTAACAAACACAAAACCTTCTTCACTCAGCTGGTTTTCCTGACCGTTAACTCCATGTGCCTCCTTTTGTATCAACAGTCATCAGATTGGTTAGATTAGATTCAACTTTATTGTCATTGAACAAAGTAACAGGTACTTGGACAACAAAATGTAATTCATCTTCTGTAAATTATTTACAAAAAATGGTTCTTGAAAGGCTCTTTTTGTGTGCTAAACTGAGTATGAGGGTATTGAGACAGCTTTAACTGTTTAGGACCAGTGTCCTTATCCCCTAAGTCTGAACAGCTCTCTTCTGTCTCTGCTGCTTTGGCTTGGTGGTCTCTATGTTGCACTCCCTCTGTCTCTTCATTTCTTTCACTAGTCAATTCCCTCTCATCCCTTATGGACTCTCCCTGTTGTTTTCCTCCTCCTTTATCATGAAAAAATGTGGTGTAAAATAATGTTACAAAAAGTAAATGTAATATAGGCTACTTAATGCCAATAAGTTAGTATAGGAGTATGAGTAGTTACTGTTTTGCTTGCCACTATTCACTATATGTCAATTTATTGTTGTTGTTTCCTCACCTGGTTCTTCCTGCATGCTCTCCCTTTCCCTTTCTCCTTCTCCATCTCCCTGACTTGGCACTGACAATCATACACAAATATATTGTAGGCAGGAGAGATGAGGTCAGTTTGTCATGTCACAAAAATGTTATGGAGACCATTTACAGATTCTAAGGATATGATCAAAAGGCACACAGAGGCGTGCCATTTTAAATGTGTTTATTATTATTATTGGGCTTAGAAACTTTTTTTAAATCACAAATTCCTTTCACAAGAGAAGCTGTATTCTCCATTGAGGGTTTGAAATAAATAAAAAAAATAAAAGCAGGGGACCATTGCCTAGATAAGTAATTTGATACAACAACAGATAGCTGGTTTGCATTATCTGTTAATTTAGCTTAACACTTTTCAGAAGAACAAAAAACAAGACAGAGGTCATTATGGACTGTCCCTAGTCTCTCACCTGAATCTGTCTTTTTTCTTTTAAAGAACTGTTGTATGTCCATTGCTCACTGGCAGGACACACACACACACACACACACACACACACACACACACACACACACACACACACACACACACACACACACACACACACACACACACACACAGAGAGAGAGAGAGAGAGAGAGAGAGAGTAATGCTAGGAGTTCAGGAGTTAAGCCTGGTTCAGGTTAAATCCTCTGTGTGTGAGGAATGAATAAATACAGCGTATCAGTACAAGGTCCTCCCCTTCAGCCTGTCTCTGTCCCCTCGCGTCTTCACGAAGGTCGCAGAGGCGGCTCTTGCCCCGCTATGAGGAGCAGGCATATGCATACTCAATTACCTCGACGATTGGCTCATTTTGGCCTCCTCGCAGGAATTACTATGCACACACAGAGACCAGGTGCTCGGGCACCTCGGCCGTTTAGGGTTTCAGGTCAACTGGGAAAAGAGCAAGCTCACCCCGGTCCAGAGCATCTCTTTTCTCGGTTTGGAGTTAGAGTCAGTCTCAATGACAGCACGTCTCTCCAACGAGCGTGCTCAGTCAGTGCTGGAATGCCTCGCTTCTTTCGAACCAGGCACCGTTGTCCCTTTGAAACCTTTCCAACGGCTCCTGGGGCATATGGCATCCTCCGCGGCGGCCACGCCACTGGGGTTGATGCATATGAGACCACTTCAGCATTGGCTCCAGACTCGAGTCCCTAGGCGAGCATGGCGCCACGGCACGCCGGCGTGGAAGTTACCCCGCCTGCCGCCAAACCTTCAAACCCTGGACAGACCTCTGCTTTCTACGGGCAGGAGTACCCTTGCAGCAGGTGTCCCGTCGCGTTCTGGTTACAACCGACGCCTCCAAATTGGGTTGAGGCGCCGTGTGCAACGGCGCGCAGCCGCAGGCCGGTGGAACCGAGGCCGCTGCGCTGTCACATCAACTGCCTAGAGCTGCTGGCCGTTTTTCTTGCCCTGAAGAAATTTCTTCCGTTGATTACGTGGCAAGCATGTCCTAGTCAGGACAGACAGCACCACGGTGGTGGCCTACATAAACCGCCAAGGCGAGTACGCTCCCTCCACATGTCACAGCTCGCCCGTCATCTCCTCCTTTGGAGTCAGCAGCGACTGGAGTCACTGCGCGCCACTCACATCCCTGGCAACCTCAATGTGATAGCGGACCGCTGTCAAGGCAAAACTTGCCCGGCGGAGAGTGGAGGCTCCACCCCAATCGGTCCAGCTGATTTGGGACAGGTTCGGCAAGGCCCAGGTAGACCTGTTTGCCTCCCAGGAAACCTCCCACTGTCCACTCTGGTATGCCCTCACAGAGGCTCCCCTTGGGACAGATGCTCTGGCCACAGCTGGCCCGCGGGGCTGCGCAAATGCAGCTTTTCCCCCAGTGAGCCTTCTTGCACAGGTGCTATGCAAGATCAGGGAGGACAAGGAGCAAGTCACTCTGGTGGCCCCCTACTGGCCCAACCAGGCGTGGTTTTCGGATCTCACGCTCCTCATGACAGCCCCTCCCTGGCGAATTCCCTGAGGAAGGACCTTCTTTCTCAGGGACGGGGCACACTCTGGCATCCGCATCCAGACCTCTGGAATCTCCACGTCTGGTCCCTGGGCCGGGACGCGGAGGATCTAGCCGGCCTACCTTCGGCCGTCATAGACACTATTAACCAAGCCAGAGCCCCTTCGACCAGGCATCTTTACGCCCTGAAGTGGCGTCTGTTCATGGACTGGTGTTCTTCCCGAGCCGAAGACCGCAGAAGTGCGCAATTAGGTCAGTGCTCGTGTTTCTTCAGGAGAGGCTGGAGAGGAGGCTGTCCCCTCCACCCTCAAGGTGTATGTTGCGCTATCGCTGACCCACCATGACTACGGTAGACGGCAAGTCTCTTGGTAAGCCACGACTTAATCGTCAGGTTCCTAAAAGGTGCCCGGAGGATGACTCCCTCCGGCCTAACCTGTTTCCCTCCTGGGATCTCTCGGTCGTCCTTATGGGACTCGGAGACCCCCTTCGAGCCGCTTGACTCAGTTGGACTCAGGGCCCTCTCTCTCAAGACCGCCCTGCTGATCACGCTCGCTTCCATCAAGAGGGTCGGGGACCTGCATGCGTTCTCTGTTAGCGGCGCTTGCCTGGAGTTCGGTCCGGCGGACACTTTCGTGATCCTAAGACCGCTGACCGGGCTACGTGCCCAAGGTTCCTACCACACCCTTCAGGGATCAGGTGGTGAACCTGCAAGCGCTGCCCGGGAGGAGGCAGACCCAGCCCTTTCACTGCTGTGTCCAGTACGTGCCTTACGTATTTACCTGGACCGCACACAGAGCACCAGGCGCTCTGAGCAGCTCTTCGTTTGCTTTGGGGGACAGCAGAAAGGGAATGCTGTCTCCAAGCAGAGACTTCGCCCACTGGGTTGTCGACGCCATTTCCCTGGCTTATCACACCCAGGCCGTGCCCCCCTTTGCGGGTCCGAGCCCACTCCACCAGGAGTGTTAGCGTCCTCGTGGGCACTGGCTAGGGGCACTGCCCTAGCAGACATTTGTAGAGCAGCGGGCTGGGCAACACCTAACACTTTTGCGAGATTCTACAATCTCCGAGTTGAGTCAGTATTGTCCGTGTTCTCTCAGGTACCGAGCCCGTGAGAACTTCGGTGGCACGTCCACAATCTGACCGGGTGAATCGCTTGCACCCAGCGCCCTTCCCCCTAACCAGGGGAAACAGTGCGCCTTCATTCCCAGGAGATCCCAGGTTTGGGACACTGGTTGACTCCTCCCTAGCCCTCGTGGGTCGCAGTTCTGTGGAGGAACTCGCCGACCCAAACCACTGCGGGTACCGCAAGCTACCCTGTACTGGTATAGGTGCCCCACAGGTAAGGCCTCCTGTTCGGACTCCCCCTGTGTGTAAAACCACGGTTCTGTCCCCTCACGAGTTGACTCCGTGTTTCCCTTAGGCAGTTACAGCTGCCTCGGTTGCCGTGCTGTATGCTTCCCACCTCTGCGAGTCTGGATCTACCACCGCACTACTTTTCCGCATAAGACCTAAGTATAGGCCATGCGATGTATTTGCCACTCAAAATTTGCCTCCCCTCCCGGGTAGGTGTGGCCTCCGCAGGGTCTTCTCCGCCCTAATAAGGGCTAAGACCCCCTTCCCTCAATGCGTGTAAGGGCCCCGGCCGTAGTTGCTCTATGCGAGAAACATAGAGAGAAAAGAGGCCCAGCCAGGCTGGCCCGTTCCCATGTTGGCGGCCGTCACCTTGTTCCCCCCTCCAGGGTAACGATAAGGAATCCTGATGGCTTAACTGGGGCATTGGGGAAGGGTACGTGCAGCCTGATACAGTTGGTCGATTCTGCGCGTAGGAATACCTGCTCGCTCCTGTATCAGCGGATCACGCATACGGCTCAGCGAATGGCTCTTTTAAGTGGACCCCTAGTGTCGCTTCTCTGACACAACGTGGAGAGAGCGACAGAAGGGGAACGTCTAGGTTACGTATGCAACCTCCGTTCCCGATGGAGGAACGAGGCGTTGTGTCTCCCCTGCCACGTCGCTGAGCCGAGCCCCTGTTGTGGCCGGACCATTTCCGGCTCCTCAGAAAAATCCTGAATGAACTCCCGTATTTGCGCCGCTTAAATACCCTTATGTCCGGGGGCGGGACATGCAAATACTGGTTGCCAACTCTCATTGGCCTTTTTTCATAGTTCAGAGGTGAATATCGGCGCTCAAGAGAGACCCCTAGTGTCGCTTCTCTGACACAACGTCTCATTCCCTCCATCGGGGAACGGAGGTTACATACGTAACCTAGACGTTATAGGTGTACCATGGTGATTCAGGATACTGACTCCAGTACTCACCGATATGGTTTCGGAATTGGAACAACTCTAGGTAAAAGGAAAGAAGTGTGAGACAGCTTTGGAGCAACTTAGTTGATTCACAACACTACATAACGGGTTCTCCCTCTGCGTGTGTTTCGCGCTGGATGACGGTCGTGCTGAGCGGTGCCGGTACAGAGGAGAAGTAGAAGAGAAGAGGATGATACCATTTGCTAAGCGGGGGTGTTTTCATTTTCATCCTTAACACATACATTTTAAACCACAAACTACGGAGTATGTTTTGGACATTATTTAACCTTGTCAAAGACGAACAAAAATTTTAGAATAACAACATTTCTTACTCCAAGTTTTAGGGGTGCTGAGCTCCTTCTTAGGGGTGCTGAAGCACCCCTAAAAGGGGCTAGACTCGCCCTTGTGCTATAGTAAAAGTGTTTAGATGTCATCAGACAGAATTGTGTGTGGAATAGAGCAAAAAGTTTGAGTTAATGAACTGGTAATCTGCCGTTTTTATTATGATTGAGTGAAATGGGGATAAAAGTGATTGTTATTTAGCGCCTTTAATGTATCATATTGTAACATGATTCTTTGACCAGGTTGAGAATGTCACTGGGGGAGTAATATGACAGTCATCGGAGACAGGAAAAGGGTGATATTACAAACCAATTGAATTTAACAACATCCTCTCTCACACAATCTCCTCTCTTGATTTCATTCTAGCCAGGAAAAAAGTAACTTTTTACTTTTTTAATACTTAAGTACAATTTAAGGTTAATAGTTTTTTACTTTCACTCAAGTATGTTTTCGGATAGATACCTGGACTTTTAATTGAGTAAGATTTTCACTCAGTATCCATACTTTCACTTAAGTATAATTTCGGAGTACTTTTTACTCCCCTGATTTCCATATTTAGAAATGTTAATGCAAAAGTTTGTATTATTATCATCTCAGTATTTAAATTATTTAAATTGTAATTATTACAAATTATACAGTATTTGTCACAACGAATGATAGTTGGAGACGTCCCATTAAACCGGAAGACAAATTATTAAGTAAATCCAAGTTTGACGTGTAGTCGTTGAAGTAGCCCAATAGATGGCGCTGCCGGCATTTGAGAATGAGGGCAGTTCAAGGGAGGAGATTAAATTGTCCTTAAATAAGAATTGTTCTCTTCTATTATTGTCACAGACCAGCTACAATTTCACACACAGCAATATGAATCATAAAAGACAGAAGCCTTCACCTCCATAACACAAGAATATGCAAGAACAATGCACGAGCTCCTGCCAGTAGATGACGGCATAGAGCTGATAGATTGTCTGTGCGAGTAACTAAATCGCAAAGCGGCAGAAGAAGAAGAGTGTTGTCGTAGCAACCCGAAGCTTTTGTTTTAGAGAAGGAGAACTGTTCAGAGTCCCTTTAGAATTTGAGATAATAATACAGTTATATCAAGTTTATAATTTTGTTATCTGTCAAGTCTGTACAATCAAGTAAAGGGTACGTCGATTCGCTAATGCATTTCATGTGTTATAATGAAGGATTAAGGGGTCTGGTTGCTTGCAAACATCTCACATGAACGTCTTATTTTGCATAGTTCAATGTCAGGGGTAAGCAGCCTGGTGCCAGCCCGTTTCCTGACTCTCATTGCGCATCTTGTCATTGTCATCATCATATTCTGGTCCAGGGTAAGAACTTGTGTATTAAACTTAAAGTTTATTTATCTGAACCATGCTGGAAAATCCATCTTAAGATGGTTGCTGTGTTTTGAAACATGGTCCAAGCTGGTCGACCAGCTATCATGTCCCTAAACACAGCTACCAGTTTAAGCTGGATTTTCCAGCAGGGGCAAGCAACCATTACAGTGTTTGTGTGTAAATATAAGTAATTCAACCACTCTACAGGAGAACAGTGTCAGGGCTTGCCTACCACTAGACTACACTAATGAAGACTACAAGTTAGAGGACACACGGTAAGAGCAACACACAGCACAGCACATTAATTCTCTATTCTGTATTTGCTTTACTTAATAGGGTAAAAGTGTTAATCTCTCATTCATTTTCATTCTGTTTGAGAGTAGGCTTGTGGTGGCATTATCTGTCACCCTGGGCCTGTTTGCCATAGAACTGATTGGGTTCCTCTGTGGAGTCTCTATGTTCAACAACAATCAAGCCCTTCTGTGTATCCTTATCTGTTGCTCATCAGTACCGCAGACTCAATCAATAGATATCATTGGATAGCAAAGCAGACTTGTTTAATCATTTTTATTATAATTTGTATTTATATAGCGCCTTTCTAGAACCCAAGGACGCTTTACAAAGCATACACAAAAACAGAAATTAACATATAAAATAATTTCAAGCGTGTAAGTGAGCATACATAATGAAAACACAAAAACGAGCCATGTATAATACAGAGACAACTGATTTACAGAGATCAGTCAGTTGAAAAACATAGTGTAAAGAAATTAGATTTTAACTGGGTCTTAAAGATCTGGAGAAATGTAATTTCACATAGATTTTGGGGCAGAGTTTTCTAAAGCTTTGGTGCAGCAATGCTGAAAGCCATACCACCAACAGTAGACAGTCTTCACTTAAGCAAGTTTACAGCAACAGACCTGAGGCTGCAAATGGGTCAGGAACATAATGATTGGCTAATCTGGTCCAATATGAAAGTACTAATCCATCAAAGGCCTTAAATGCATAGTTCACCCAATAATGAAAATTCTCTCATCATTTAATCACACTCATGCCATCCCAGATGTGTATGTATTTCTTTCTTCTGCTGAACACATACAAATATTTTTTTGAATGTGTTCAGCTCTGTAGGTCCATACAATGCAAGTGATTGGTGATCAGACCTTTGTAGCTCCAAAAATCACATAAATAAACAGAATTTATCCAAAGTAATCCATAAGAATCCAGTGTTTAAATCCATGTCTTAAGAAGCAATATATTAGGTTTGTGTGAGAAACAGAACAATATTTAAGTCATTTTTTACAGTAAATCTCCACTTTAACTTTCAGATACGAAAGTGAAACTAAACAGGCACCACATGTTACGTTCAGATTTGAAAGTGAAAGTTGAGATTTATAGTAAAAAAAAAAATGACTTAATATTTGATCATCCATGGCTATTGTATAACTTCTGAAGATACGGATTTAACCACATGATTCTTATGGATTAGTTATATGTTCCTTTATGTGATGTTTGGATTACAAATGTCTGCTCATCATTCACTTGCATTGTATGGAACAACAGCGCTGAGATATTCTACTAAAAATCTTTGAAGAAATAAAGTCATACACATCTGGGATGGCATGAGGGTGAGTAAATGATGAGAGAATTTACATTTTTGGGTGAAATATCCCTTAAAAGACTAAGACAAGAATTTTGAACTGCATTCCATAAGATACATTTGATCTCTTTACTTTCATTAGAAATAATTGTGAGCCATTATGAAAGAAAATTACTGAAAGAAAATTCAGTGCTGCTCATTATTAATTATGTTCGACTATGCTGACTGTGCTCATTGCTGAATGTCTTTTACATTTTTTGATATTAGATATGACACTTATAACCGGTACTGGAAGTGTGTGTGTGTTTTTTTAACCATAACTTTGCAGCCATCGGATGTCATGCCAGTGGATCTGTGGCTCTGCTCTTCTTCCTGTTTGAGCAATGGGCCTGTAGTATCTACTGGTGGATCTTTGGCTTTTGTAGGTCAGTAGACTGCAACTTTCATCCTGTTTGCCACTCTCACGAGTCTCCTGTTTTGTGAAAGATAAATACCAGAGATAAAAAAAATCTTACACAGAACATTTTCTGTAACTCCACACATTCCCACTGATAATGGAAAAAGAGTTAAAGGCATTTTGTGAGAGCTGTTTTTTAAATATTCTGCTCAGCTGAGTAATTCAGTGACATTTGATAGTGTTATTAGAACAGTCAATTTGTAACTTTGCATATCAATAGTCTTCTTTATTAACTGATTTCTGAATTTAAGTGAGCATGCCTCTTAAAGCTTCTTGTAATCATTGTTTGTCTCTTTCTCTATACATTCCAGTGTGATTCCGGCACTCTATGAGATGATCCTTTTTATTGTAGTGTTGGGATGTAAGAGGAAACCTCTGTGATTGTTTCTGCCATCTCGTCCTTCTGATTTCTGATTTGGTGTAAGGGCAATGAATTATGTCCTGCCATGCCGATGTATAATGTAAAACTGCAAAAACCTTCACAGACATGATAAACCAGAGATCTGATTTGATGCTCTAAGCATTTACATTATGCTTCTTTTGAAAGATCTTAAGTCACCAAGTTATTATCTTTAAAAAAGAAATGTGTAGATGTTGTTCAAGTAGAATCACATGCTTGCACACCACAAACAGTTTTTTAAATCACAATATTTAGTAGTGTCATATTTTGTCCTTTTTTGTGTTATATTAAACCATTTTGATTTTAGTACAACAGATATAATGCCATCCGATTCTTTCAATATTCTTGACTGACAATCTAATTTTGTTATTAATCTTATTACGCATAATTTATACTAATATGTTTTGGTTTGCCAAAATAACCCCAACACAAAAAGACTGGTCTTATCTATTGGTTGATTAGGTCTGAGTGTCGCTGTGGTTTATGTGTGTCATTGCTGAAAATTACATCTTGTTTATACATAAGAATACACATTTTAAAGCAATGATGTTGTAATACACTATTAAATAGTATTCATACTTCACATTCTTCAGCAGATTACACATACATTTTAATCAACAACACCTGGAAATTACAAGCACATGCAGTCTGACATATACGTGTAAGTGCATTCTCCATGTGCAAAGACCTTAAGGTAATGGAAGTGAAAGGTGTTGAACTTCTTTTTACATTTTAAACATGACATTTGAGTTTAAAAGAACCTATTTTTAATAAGTTGTTAGATGTATATAAAATCCTTTGCAAGGAAACATTTGTTCTAAGCAAATTCCACATCATCAAGGTGTCCACTGACATGCTGTAGAACCGCAAAGACAAGTTATAGTTCTTCTTAAGAGTGATGTGTCAGTGAGCCTCTGAGGTGCACTGTGAACACAGCACAGCTGGCTTCTGCTGGACTGCAAACACTCATTCATTTAGATGAAAACAAATAAATGAAGAGCAACTTTAATGACACAAATATTCAGATTTTCATTGAGAATTACTACACTATTAATAGATTGTTATGTTTTACATGTATTTATCTTCTTTTTGTCTCATCTTGCTATGTATCATTTTGTTTTTGTTTAATATCTAACAGGTTGTACAACATACACTGATCAGGCACAACATTAAAACCACCTGCCTAATATTGTGTAGGTCCCCCTCGTGCCGCCAAAACAGCGCCAACCCGCATCTCAGACTAACATTCTTCTTACTACAAATGTACAGAGCTGTTATCAGATTAACTGTAGACTTTGGCAGTTAGAAACAGTCTGGCCATTCTATGTTGACCTCTCTCATCAATAAGGCATTTCCATCCACAGAACTGCTGCTCACTGGATGCTTTTTGTTTGTGGCACCATTCAGAGTAAACTACTGTTGTGCGTGAAAATCCCTGGAGATCAGCAGTTACAGAAATACTCAAATCAGCCCATCTGGCACCAACAATCATTCCACGGTCCAAATCACTAAGATACAATTTGGTGTTGCAAATGGTTGATGTGAACATTAACTTATGCTCCTGAGTCCTGAGTGCATAATTTTATGCACTGCACTACTGATACATGATTGGCTGATGAGATGATCGTATGGATGATTGTTGGTGCCAGATGGGCTGGTTTGAGTAATTCTGTAACTGCTGATCTCCTGGGATTTTCACACACAACAGTCTCTAGAATTTAGTTTTGGTGCCAAAAACATCCAGTGAATGGCAGTTCTGCGGATGGAAATGACTTATTGATGAGAGAGGTCAACAGAGAATGGCCAGACTGGTTCAAACTGACTAAGTCTATGGTAACTCAGATAACCACTCTGTAAAATTGTGGTGAGAAGAATGGAATGCTATTCTGAGATGCGGGTTGGCACTGTTTTGGTGGCACAAGGGGGACCTACACAATATTAGGCAGGTGGTTTTTATGTTGTGGCTGATATTCTTAAATATTGACCTGTTTCTCACACACACTTATCATATCACATCTGAAGACATGGAGTAAACCGCTAGAATCTTATGGATTACATTTATGATGCTTTTATGTGCTTTTGGAGCTGCAAAATTTTGCCACCCATTCACTTGCATTGTGAGGACCTACAGAGCTGAGATATTCTTCTGGAAATATTTGTTTGTGTTCAGCAGAAGAAAGAAAGTCATACACATCTGAGATGGCATGAGGGTGAGTAAATGATGAGAGAATTTTCATTTTTGGGTGAACTATTCCTTTAAGATGACTGAATGTTATTCATATAGGAGAAGTTATTATGCATTGGTGCACAAGCTTAGCTGTGAATATTCATTAGTCTTTGCAGATGGCCAGCCACTCAGAAACCTACCGAAACTTTTATGTAACTTACTGTACTGATATGCAAAGTAAACCTTTTTTTTTTATATAATGACACACAGGTCTTTGAAAGGTCCCCTTGTTTAAAATTGAAATCTGTACGTTTTTCAAAATTAAAGGAGTATTCCGGGGTCACCACAAATTATTCTCAATTTACAGCAATTGTTGCATAATGTTGATTACCACAAAAAATATTAATCTTGACTAGTCTCTCTTTATCTTAAAAAATAAATAAAAGCAGATATCTGGGTTACAGTGAGGCACTTTCAATGGAATTGAATGGGGCCTATCCGTAAACATTAAAATACTCACTGTCTTAGGTGTAGCCACAAGATGTAAACGTGTTAAATTATTTGTGATAAAATCGCTTACTAACCTTTTCTGTGTAAAGTTATATCAAATTTTACAACTTCGTTGCCATGACGACATAACACTGTAAACCATATAGCCCTCAAAACAACCACAAAAACAATTATTTAAATTGTGTGAGTAAGGGGCAGGAATACCTATTTGGCCGAACAATGGGAGATGTTGTGTTTAGGAAGCCTGTTTGGAAAAAGTCATTATTTTTGTAATTCCAATAGTATCCCTAGTAGCACAGAAATCGTTTAATTTAAGATGATCAGGATGATATATTTGACAATGTTTTATTTTTCATAGCCTACTTACTTTTAAAACAAGGATTTGCAATTTAACACAATGCATCAATAAGAGAAACACACGCTCTTCCTTTCTACTCTGGTGGCACCTTTTCGTGTGATTTTCTTGGACAAAATCAATACCTCCATTTCCACAAAACTTCCCTCATATTCTCTAAATAATCCAACCACTTGTCCCAACTTAAATAAACCATACCAATCAATAAGGCAACTTCAGCCAATATGCTGCATCGGCCCGTCTTTAATGATCTCTACTCTCTGTGTGTACACAACCCTATTTCCTCTGCATCTCATGCAACTGTCTCCACACATATTATCGACACACTTTGCTCTCCATGGTTATTTTCGTCCTTGTCTCCATTTGCCGTGGCCCACCTCATTCCCTGACCCTTCCAATCTCTGTCGCATAGTGAAAGCTCTCTTCACCTTAGGCCAATTAGTGTCAACTAGACACCAACAACATCAGTGACCTCTGGCTAGATAATTAAGACTAACTGGACTGGGCACCCTGACAAAAAAGCCACTTCCGGTGACTGCGCTGAGACCTTTTGCCATCACCTTCAGGAACTATTAATACTGTGAACGCTACTGAACTCTTAAGTGCCCTGATGTCACATTCTGGCAGTATATTTCACATATTGTAGAAAAAAAGAACAATCCTTTTCTGTTTGTTTGTTTCTTTCATCAGATTTTCTTGTTTTGTGGTGCACCATGTAGTCTCATAGAGGCTAATATTCAACCTTTAAATGTATGGTTATTTCACCAAACATTATTACATACTCTGGTCTTTAGAGACCGCATGTATATCTATCACAAATGGATCTACAAAATGCCCAGATAGTGTGACATTTTATTTTTCATTGATCAAAGAGGTGATGCAACTAATCAGGACAAATCTAGAACAGGATTCATTACTTTCATACTGAAATTTCAAGAGAGGCAAACACATAGTGAGCTACACAAAAAACATAAGCCATATGTTTATATGTATTTTCTCAGGCACTTATTGAGTCTAAATAGATGCACAACTTAATATAATGATTTCAGCAGTACACCCAAATGTCAAAATATATCATACTGTTCATGTGTTGTACTTACTATAGTTTACTTGCATGCTGTAGTTTCATCAAATAGCAATGTGCACTGTAAATCAAGCCAATCACTGAAACAATAGAGCCTCCTTGAGTAACAAATAGCATGTATAATATTTACGTATACAGGTGAAACTCGAAAAATTAGAATATCGTGCAAAAGTTCATTAATTTCAGTAATTCAACTTAAAAGGTGAAACTAATATATTATATAGACTCATTACAAGCAAAGTAAGATATTTCAAGCCTTTATTTGATATAATTTTGATGATTATGGCTTACAGCTTATGAAAACCCCAAATTCAGAATCTCAGAAAATTAGAATATTGTGAAAAGGTTCAGTATTGTAGGCTCAAAGTGTCACACTCTAATCAGCTAAACACCTGCAAAGGGTTCCTGAGCCTTTAAATGGTCTCTCAGTCTGGTTCAGTTGAATTCACAATCATGGGGAAGACTGCTGACCTGACAGTTGTGCAGAAAACCATCATTGACACCCTCCACAAGGAGGGAAAGCCTCAAAAGGTAATTGCAAAAGAAGTTGGATGTTCTCAAAGTGCTGTATCAAAGCACATTAATAGAAAGTTAAATGGAAGGGAAAAGTGTGGAAGAAAAAGGTGCACAAGCAGCAGGGATGACCGTAGCCTGGAGAGGATTGTCAGGAAAAGGCCATTCAAATGTGTGGAGGAGCTTCACAAGGAGTGGACTGAGGCTGGAGTTACTGCATCAAGAGCCACCACACACAGACGGGTCCTGGACATGGGCTTCAAATGTCAAACGTCTTACCTGGGCTAAAGAAAAAAGAACTGGTCTGTTGCTCAGTGGTCCAAAGTCCTCTTTTCTGATGAGAGCAAATTTTGCATCTCATTTGGAAACCAAGGTCCCAGAGTCTGGAGGAAGAATGGAGAGGCACACAATCCAAGATGCTTGAAGTCCAGTGTGAAGTTTCCACAGTCTGTGTTGGTTTGGGGAGCCATGTCATCGGCTGGTGTTGGTCCACTGTGCTTTATTAAGTCCAGAGTCAACGCAGCCGTCTACCGGGACATTTTAGAGCACTTCATGCTTCCTTCAGCAGACAAGCTTTATGGAGATGCTGACTTCATTTTCCAGCAGGACTTGGCACCTGCCCACACTGCCAAAAGTACCAAAACCTGGTTCAATGACCATGGTATTACTGTGCTTGATTGGCCAGCAAACTCGCCTGACCTGAACCCCATAGAGAATCTATGGGGCATTGCTAAGAGAAAGATGAGAGACATGAGACCAAACAATGCAGAAGAGCTGAAGGCCGCTATTGAAGCATCTTGGTCTTCCATAACACCTCAGCAGTGCCACAGGCTGATAGCATCCATGCCACGCCGCATTGAGGCAGTAATTAATGCAAAAGGGGCCCAAACCAAGTACTGAGTACATATGCATGATTATACTTTTCAGAGGGCCGACATTTCTGTATTTAAAATCTTTTTTTATTGATTTCATGCAATATTCTAATTTTCTGAGATTCTGAATTTGGGGTTTTCATAAGCTGTAAGCCATAATCATCAAAATTATATCAAATAAAGGCTTGAAATATCTTACTTTGCTTGTAATGAGTCTATATAATATATTAGTTTCACCTTTTAAGTTGAATTACTGAAATTAATGAACTTTTGCACGATATTCTAATTTTTCGAGTTTCACCTGTACATGCATATATGATACTGATAATTAACTATTGTTGTACTGAAAATCGACATTATATTGTCATTTGTATGAATATAGTACTCATTTGTCTTGTAATAAACAAGGAAAAACATATCATGTGAAAGTAAACTTCTATAATGTAGATTTGAAATAATCATAAAAACATGATTTGTGGAAGCGCAAAAAACAAAAACTGACACTATTACATAACTACGGTCTCTAATAACCCTATAAATGCACACTTTTATTAAGCAATTGTTAAAATAAATATATATATATATATATAGTGAAAAGGCAGGCAAAGAATGAGGATCTAAGGGGAGCTTTATTAAAATAAACAAGAAAACGCAGAATAAAGAAAAACACAGGGAACCTAGCAAAACAAAACATGCAAGAACTGACAAATTAACTGGGGGAAACAAGGGCTTAAATACACAAGGGAAAACAAGGAACACCTGGGGAAACAATCAGGGGAAAACCAATCATAAAATGAAATTACAAAGGACTACAAAAACCTAACAGGGAACAGGAACTAAACAAGAACTTCAACATAAAAGCACAAAAACAAAAGACAACAGGGAATATGTGTCATTAAAACTTGGAAAATAAAGCCATATTGGCTTAAAAGGATAGTTAATCCTGAAAATTCAGTCATCATTTACTCCCAAACATGGAACGCAAAAGTAGATGTCAGGTGTCCATTTAAACCCTACTTTCTAGGCGTTAACCAGGCTAATCTGTAACATCTGTCAACTGCATTTATTAGTAACAAATATTTCACAGTTTAAGACTACATATGCCCATTAGCACTGCAGTTGACTGTTTTTGATACAAGTATACACAAAATAAAATACTCTCCATTATTGGAAAAATTAGGTAGATAGTGTCAACGTGAGAGGATCTGTTTACAATCATTGTGTAGATTTTTTCTCTCTCCAGAAGTTAACTAAGCATTGGGATATTTCGAAATGTGCAAGTGTTGTCAATATGTTTAGTTCACCCAAACAGGAAAAGATGGTCATAATTTACTCACACTCATCATGTTGTTCCAAATTCAACTTTCTTGCACAATACAAAATATAAATATATTTCTGCCAGTTGGTGAAGTTATTAATGCTTAAAAAAGGCCCCAAAGAATCACAAAATTCTTGAGTGAACTCATGTGTCACCGTGAACATGCTTCTCTCATGAACTTTGGCTTAAGTATCACTATATTACCTTTGACATCTGTTCTTCTGGCATCCTTTAGTTTGAGCTTCTAAAATTCGAAAAAGCTTCCCGGCTTGCATGTTAAGACCACACAGACAAGTGCTATTTCCCATCTCACTCCTCTCAGCGTCGATGATGTATTATAGGTAGTGTGACTATTCTAATAAACACGGTTGGGGTAATTAAGGCATGGAGAGGCAGCAGACAGTGGTGGTCTGGGGACAACACGAAACAATAAATCACAACTCCTGGTTCCGCCTTCTCGAGCATGGCTGATCACACTCACCGAGAAAGCAATTCTGCCAACCTAGGTTTGCACATTTGTCTTCATCAGCCTCTGGTGGTTTAGGGGCTGGTCTGAATGTGCCGGTTCCCATGGTAATCAAACAAGCCAGAGATATCAAATGTGTCCATTGTCCAATAGCATAACGTTCAGTACAAGCCTGCAAGCTAACTGCAAGTTTTATAAAAGGGCCCAAAGTGCACTGTATTAAGCTCTAAATGTAAGGCTGTGAGGTTGGTTATGAAATGTTTTGTAAGAGCAGCCAGGCTCTATTGCAAGTACAATACCAGACAGTAATAAAAATAGGCAAGCAAAACTTGTTTTTGCTGAGGGTTTTAATGGTTCTCCTGAAGTTCACTATCATCTCCACTGTTTGAGCGTGTTCAGCTCAAGGTTGTTGTGACCACAACAGACAGCCAGCTGTTCAATCTCCCATCTGTACCCACACTTGTCACCTTCGTGGATGTGGCCATTGACCGTGGTGCCATCTGCAAACTTCAGAAGCTGGACAGAAGGGTTCTTTAGAGTGCATTGATTCATGTTCAAGGAGAAGAGCAGTGGAGAGAGAACGCATCCCTGAGGAGCACCAGTGCTAATAGCGAGGGTCCTGGATGTGATTTTCCCCAGTCTCATTAGCTGCTGCCTATCTGTCAGAAAGCTGCTGATCCACTGACAGATTGTTGTTGGCATGGGGAGCTTGGTCAGTTTGGTTGAGAGAAGATCAGGGATGATGGTATTGAAGGCTGAACTCCACAAATAGGATCCTTGCATAAGTCATGTTTGTCGAGATGTTGCAGGATATAATGAAGTCCCATGTTGACAGCATGATCCACAGACCTGTTTGCTCTGTAAGGAAACTGAAGGGGGTCTGGCAGGGGTCCAGTGATGTCCTTCAGGTAGGCCAAAAGTGTCTTAAATGATTTCGTGATCACAGACATGAAAGCAACAGGTTGGTAGTCATTTAGTCCTGTGATTTTGGGTTTTTTTCAGGACTGGAATGATGGTGGAGCATTTGAAGCAGCAGGGAACTTCACACTGCTCGAGTGATCTAATGAATATCTGTGTGAAGATGGGGGCCAGTTGGTCAGCACAGACTTTCAGACAGGCAGGTGAGACACTATCTGGGCCTGAAGCTTACCTAGTATTTTATTTATGGAAGCCCCGGCACACATCCTCCTCACAGACCATATGTGTTGGTTGAGTAGCAGGAGGGGGGTTCTATGAGGTGCTGGTGTGTGAAGTGAAGATCAGAGTGGGGGAGGGGTGTGAGACTTGGGCTTTTCAATAGGTTGGTTTCACGTGACGTCACGCTGCTGCATCGCGAGAGCGCGCAATTCAGATGGAGGGCAGGAAGTGAAATAGCTGAGGATCTGCCGTCTGGCAAAATGCCAAGGTTTTGTGTAGTTTACGGCTGCTCCAATCGTTCTAATCGAGAAAAGGGAAAGGGTTTTTATAGAGTACTGAAGATTGTCACTCATAAAGGTGAGAAATTTTAAAAACTCACAGAACAATGCCGTAAAAAGTGGATTTTTAACGTACGTCTGCGGTCGGGAGGAGCAGAGTCTGTTAATGCCTGTGTCTGCAGCGACCACTTCGTCGGAGGTATGCTAGCTAGCCAACGTTTTTTTTGTGTCTGTGTTTATATAGCATTAGGTTGTCATTAAATGCTCATTTACTTAGTAATGCTTATTAAGTTACCGGTAGTCTAATATGGACTTCATTGGGGCTTTTTAGGTTGCCCTAGCGCTTTGGGTGACGTTGAGTCGGTAGATTGGGCTCCGACGGTCAACCTAGGTTACCAAAAAACTAAGCCCAAATCAGAGGCGTCTCTTAAATGAGAGCAAAGGATGAAGATCAAGGAAGACCAACAAAGACGGTCGGAATGTGCAGATGCTATGTTGGATCTCCAACAGACAGATGAGAGCCCGGATCTGACGCAGACAGCCGAAAGCTCAGAACCGAAGCAGCCAGCTGACAACAACCCACAATCAGAGGGGATCAGTGGGAATGGGACACTAAATGATAAAGGTAAATTATTGTACTAAGATGTGTAACCAGCATTATTATTCATTGTTATTAATAATTATTAATTGTTACAAATGTTGACCAGAAAACTTGTATGTTTGTAAAAAAGATTACTTCACAACAATTCACATAATTCATATTAACTAAAATCACTCTGTATAATTGGACCAGAGAACTTGCATGTTTGTAAAAAGGTTGTCAAAAAGATAACTTCACAACAATTCACATAATTCGTATTCATGAATTAACTAATTATGCTCCCCATTGATATGTTGCAGGCTATGTAGATGCCGGATGCCAGACTGAGCTAACAATGGATGACATTGAGAAGATGGAGGATGTTCTGAGACAAAACACAACAGAGCTGGGAGATCTTCGAGCCAAAGCACTGGACACACAGTTCAACAAGGAGTCCTTTGAAAAAAACGAAGACAAGACAATGTTCTACACGGGGCTCCCCAACTTCTTAGTTTTAATTCAGATTTTTGAGCTATGCAAACCCTACATCAGCTGTGGTCCTATGTCTGTGCTGTCTAAATTTGAACAGTTAATTTTAGTTTTGATGAAGCTGAGACTAAATCTCCCGCTGAAAGATTTAGCTTTCAGGTTCAAGATCTCTCTGCCAACTGCTTCTAGAATTTGGCATAAAGTAATTGACATACTTCATGAAAGGTTGGAATTTCAAATTGAGTGGCCAGAGCGACATGTTCTTCAAGCTACAATGCCAATGGGATTCAGACAGGCATTTGGATGTAAAGTTGCTGTGATAGTTGACTGTTTCGAAGTTTTTATTGAGAACCCCTCTAATTTACTAGCCCAAGCACAAACGTGGTCAAACTACAAGCATCACCATACTGTAAAATGTCTGATTGGTGTTGCACCCCAAGGCTATGTCACTTACATATCTTGTGCCTGGGGAGGGAGAGTCAGCGATAAACAGATCACAATAGAGAGTGGCCTCCTAAAAAACCTGTTACCTGGAGATATTGTCCTAGCAGACTGTGGGTTCAATATTGGTGATAGTGTGGGATTTTACTGTGCTTCACTACAGATACCTGCATTTACCAAGGGGAGAAAACAGCTGTCAGCGTATGAGGTGGCAGACACAAGAAAAATAGCGAATTTATGTATTCATGTTGAGAGAGTTATCGGTTTAGTCAGAAGAAAATATCAGATTCTGCAAAGCAGGGCTATGCCCATAGAGCACATGGCAACAAAACAAGGTGAGGCACTAGCATTGATTGACAAGATTGGGGTTATTTGCTGTGTCTTGTCTAATCTTTCGGAGTCTATTGTCCCATTGGAGTAAGGAGGAGGGAGGGATAGGGATAATAATCAGTCAGTCCAGTACCTGAGCCCTCACACATGTAGTGTCCAATACCTGATCCCTGCTTCTTGGCTCTGATGATGATAAGTAAGAGGACATGGAGTAGTAGTACCTGAGCCCCGACACATATCAGTCTGTTAATATGTTTTCAACAAGTGTAATACTTTTATCCAGTAGTCCAATTGTACTGGCTATATGTATTATATGTAATGAAATGGATTCTAATCTGTTATTGCACACCATGTTCTTGTTATTATAACAATTGTTGAAAAATCTAATCTTGTAAATAAACCACCATGTATAATTCTGTCTTCTCAATGGCATTTAATCTTTTCATTTAAATTATACAACAGCCAGAACTCACAAAGACCACACTCATAACAATAGTCAAAATGTAATCTTGTCTCATACAACTGTATTGATATAACAGCAATATCACACAGCCCACTTTCAAGAGTGCCTGGATCCTTTCATTACATTACACATGTGAGTTTGTAACTTGCTGTCCCAGTATTTCTGGAAGTATACCGTTTCTAAAAAAGCACTCAACTTTAGGGATAACACTATCCCAAAGTTCAAGATCTTTGAACAAGCAAAAGATCGTTCAGACTTTTATATGCCTTCATTTGCTGTCTGGTGTAGTACGATGTCTGAAGGACCAGATAGTTGGTGATGTCAACAGCCTCCATTGTCGGCAAATCTTCAAGTTCGACCGAAAACTCACTCATCTTCATGAGGAACGGGTCACGTCCAACATATGCGTTTACTAACTCCTTGTATCTATTTCTTGAAACTGGTTCTAAATTCGTACAATACGGGCTCTCCGCAACGGTTTCCTCCATAGACGTATTCTCCATGTTTACTTCCTGCCCTCCATCTGAAATCGCTCCGCCTTCGCGCGTCATCATAATCACGTGACTGAAACCCAAGAATTCTGCAGTAAAACACATTCAGTTCATCAGCCATTTGTTGATTCTCTACAGAGTGTGGGGGAGGTGTCTTATACTTGTTAATTCTTTTCAGGCCTTTCCACACAGATGCAGTAAAAATTAAACATTAAGAAATATCACTCTTTTTAAAATGTTATTTAAATGTGGGGCTATTTTTAGATGTCAGTTTCTGAATATGTAAATATATATATATATACAGTCAGGTCCATAAATATTGGGACATGGACACAATTCTAATCTTTTTGGCTCTATACACCACCACAATGGATTTGAAATGAAACGAACAAGATGTGCTTTAACTGCAGACTTTCAGCTTTAATTTGAGGGTATTTACATCCAAATCAGGTGAACGGTGTAGGAATTACAACAGTTTGTATATGTGCCTCCCACTTTTTAAGGGACCAAAAGTAATGGGACAATTGGCTGCTCAGCTGTTCCATGGCCAGGTGTGTGTTATTCCCTCATTATCCCATTTACAAAGAGCAGATAAAAGGTCCAGAGTTCATTTCAAGTGTGCTATTTGCATTTGGAATCTGTTGCTGTCAACTCTCAATATGAGATCCAAAGAGCTGTCACTATCAGTGAAGCAAGCCATCATTAGGCTGAAAAATCAAAACAAACCCATCAGAGAGATAGCAAAAACATTAGGTGTGGCCAAATCCACTGTTTGGAACATTCTTAAAAAGAAAGAACGCACCGTGAGCTCAGCAACACCAAAAGACCCGGAAGACCACGGAAAACATCTGTGGTGGATGACCGAAGAATTCTTTCCCTGGTGAAGAAAACACCCTTCACAACAGTTGGCCAGATCAAGAACACTCTCCAGGAGGTAGGTGTATGTGTGTCAAAGTCAACAATCAAGAGAAGACTTCACCAGAGTGAATACAGAGGGTTCACCACAAGATGGAAACCATTGGTGAGCCTCAAAAACAGGAAGGCCAGATTAGAGTTTGCCAAACAACATCTAAAAAAGCCTTCACAGTTCTGGAACAATATCTTATGGACAAATGAGACAAAGATCAACTTGTAGTGATGGGAAGAGAAGAGTATGGAGAAGGAAAGGAACTGCTCATGATCCAAAGCATATCACCTCATCAGTGAAGCATGGTGGTGGTAGTGTCATGGCGTGGGCATGTATGGCTGCCAATGGAACTGGTTCTCTTGTATTTATTGATGATGTGACTGCTGACAAAAGCAGCAGGATAAATTCTGAAGTGTTTCGGGCAATATTATCTGCTCATATTCAGCCAAATGCTTCAAAACTCATTGGACGGCGCTTCACAGTACAGATGGACAATGACCCTAAGCATACTGCGAAAGCAACCAAAGAGTTTTTTAAGGAAAGAAGTGGAATGTTATGCAATGGCCAAGTCAGTCACCTGACCTGAATCCGATTGAGCATGCATTTCACTTGCTGAAGACAAAACTGAAGGGAAAATGCCCCAAGAACAAGCAGGAACTGAAGACAGTTGCAGTAGAGGCCTGGCAGAGCATCACCAGGGATGAAACCCAGCGTCTGGTGATGTCTATGCATTCCAGACTTCAGGCTGTAATTGACTGCAAAGGATTTGCAACCAAGTATTAAAAAGTGAAAGTTTGATTTATGATTGTTAATCTGTTCCATTACTTTTGGTCCCTTAAAAAGTGGGAGGCACATATACAAACTGTTGTAATTCCTACACCGTTCACCTGATTTGGATGTAAATACCCTCAAATTAAAGCTGAAAGTCTGCAGTTAAAGCACATCTTGGTCATTTCATTTCAAATCCATTGTGGTGGTGTATAGAGCCAAAAAGATTAGAATTGTGTCCATGTCCCAATATTTATGGCCTTGACTGTGTATATATATATGCTGGGCACTTAGTGGCTGCTTTCCTAATTATTCGGTCCAAGTCATTCATTTAAAATCCTTTTTTTATATATATATATATATAAAATTTTAGTTTTTGCACAATTATATTTTTGTCTACAAAACTATTTTCAAACATTTAAGCATATGCTTTCAGATCAAAAGATTTTTAAGATCATGTGAAACATTTCAGGCAAGTGACCCCTTACTATTGAATGGTAGTGCGTGTGTGTGTGTGTGTGTGTGTGTAAATGTAAATATATATATATATATACTGACAGCCAAAAGTTTGGAATAATGTACAGATTTAGCTGTTTCAGAAGGAAATTGGTATTTTAATATACCAAAGTGGCATTCAGGACATTACAGATGTAAAAAACAGCACCATCACTATTTGAAAAAAGTCCAGCAGCCATCACTTCAACACCTTATCCTTGACTAATCATGGTAAATTGCTAATTTGATACTAGAAAATCCCTTGCCATTACATCAAACACAGTTGAAAGCTATTTGGTTCATTAGATGAAGCTTAACATGTTTGTTTTTGAGTTGAGTATGCAATAGACTGGCATGTCTTAAGGTCAATATTAGGTCAGAAATGTCAAAAAAGAAACAGCTTTCTCTAGAAACTCAGCACTCAATCATTGTTTTGAGGAATGAAGGCTATACAATTCTTGAAATTGCCAAAGAATTAGATGCCTCACATGTCCTCAGCTGACAGCTTCATTGAATTCTACCCACTCAACACCAGTTTCATGTGCAACAGTAAAGAGAAGACTCAGGGGTGCAGCCTTATGGGTAGAATTGCAAAGAAAAAGCCACTTTTGAAACAGAAAAACAAAAAGAAAAGGTTAGAGTGGGCAAAGAAACACAGACAACAGATAATTGGAAAAGAGTGTTATGGAAAAACTGACAGCTAGAATGCCAAGGATCTGCAAAGCTGTCATTGCTGCATGTGGATACTTTTTTGATGAGAACTCTTTGAAGTAGTTGAAGAAGTTCTGAAATTTATTTTCAAATTGTAATAGTAATTTCTCACGTTATTAATGTCCTGACTATACATTGTGATCAGTTGAATGCCACTTTAGTGAATAAAAGTACCAATTTCTTTCCATAAGAACAAAATCTGTACATTATTCATATATATATATATATATATATATATATATATATATATATATATATACTGTATAAATATATAGAAAGACAGACAGACAGACCGACAGATAGATAGATCGATAGAAAGATTTACAAATATTACTATATAATTTTAGGACTATATATATATATATATATATATATTTTTTTTTTCATACTACTATATGAATGTTTATACTTTTGTTGCCCAGGGGGAAAAAATCATTTTACAAATGTTAAAAGTTAAGTTACAAAAGCCAACTTCCACAGCATACATTTTTTATATAGATATCATAGGCTATTTAATGGCTTTTCAGCTAAATATAAACAGAAGAAAATTATGAAAAACAATATATATATATATATATATATATATATATATATATATATATATATATATATATATATATAGTAATGTTTTATCATACAAAAACATCAAACCATTGTTTTGGCCTTGTCCCAACCAAAGACAAATCAGGAAAAATAATGTCTATATACATAACAATTTGCCAGGTCTCCTAAGCAACCAAATTGTCCAGGTTGCTAGTGAGGGTAGAGTCACATGGGGTAACCTCCTTGTGGTTGCTATAATGTGGTTCTCGCGCTTGGTGGGGCATGTGGTGAGTTGTGTGTGAATACCACGGAGAATAGCATGAAGCCTCCACACGTGCTATGTCTCCGTGGTAACGCGCTCAACAAGCCACGCGATAAGATGTGCGGATTGACGTCTCAGATATGGTGGAAACTGAGATTTGTCCTCCGCCACCCAGTTTGAGGCGAGTCACTATGCCACCATGAGGACTTAGAGAGCATTGGGAATTAGGCATTCCAAACTGGGTAGAAAAGGGGAGAACAAAAAAAGAAACTTGAGACCAAAGTTTGACCAAAAACCTTACAGTAACTGAGAAATATAGTCCAAGTGAAATTTGGGGTTAAAATACCAGGATCAATTTCCACAAACTCCTCATAAAAGTCTTTGCAACAGATGGTAATTTGATCCAAAAACAAAATATATTAAAAATAGTAAACATAAGATGAGGACTTCACAGGTCAGATGTTGTCCTCTTGTCCAAACACCTCTAGACGTCTCTAATCTGGATAGATGTCATACAAACACACCTGAGCCCTGCAAGAGGAGTGACAACAAAAGAGAGGTGTGTTAGGTGTCAGGAGAAAACTAGGTCTGAACACAACTGGACTGAGAGAAAAGGCTGTGAAAATTTTGCCTCTGAGGGACAGAGAGGCAACAGCAACCGCTGGAGCAGGATATTCAGCCAGACAGAACACAAAACCCAGGAGCAGCCATGACACATGATGGACACTAAGAGGCAGAGAAAGCTTTTTTTTTTATTCTTCTCTCCACCCAAATGCATGATCTATTCTGATCATGTGGTGCGGGATCTTGAAGCGAGGAACAGAAGCCATTCCATAAGCTGGTAAGCTCCATTGATGGTGTAACTGCAGAACTGGCTGTGAATAAAACCAGGCCTCCTTGATTCACTCATGTCTGAGAAGAGAATATAGTGCAACAGTAGGATCTAGGAAGTGATGATAAAGAATAAACATTTCAAGAGAGATTTAACATGAGCTTTGTGGTTGCTAAATGATGATTTGTGCTTCTGTTGAATTATTATTATTATTATTTTTAAATCACGTCTAATAGACAAATTCCTGGTGAAGAACTGCATAATCCTGAATAGAGATCCACCAAACAATTAGTATGGAATCATAAAGTAATAAAAGAGTATCAACCGTCCACATTTTGTGAAAAACTTATACAACCCTAATTCCCAAAAAGTTGGGACAATATGAAAAATGTTAATAAAAACAAAAAGGAGTGATTTGTAAATGATATTCACCCTTTGCTATATTGAAAGCACGACAACTAAATATAATATGATGTTTTATCTTGTGAATTTCATTGTTTTTTTAATGTACAGTAATTTAAAATCAGATGATTGCAACATGCTCAAAAAAAGTTAAATGTTAAACAATTAAAATCGTGCCATAATGAGCCAGTGGAACCTTGTTTTTCGGTCCGATGACTCCACATTTATACACAAATAGTCATCTGATTTGAAATTACTGTACATAAAAAAACATACAAAAATAATTTACAAATACAATTTTTTGTTTTTATTAGCATTTTTCATACTGTACCAACTTTTGGGGAATTGGGATTGTATATAGGTTCATATATCAGTATAAATATATAGTTTTTATAATTAATCACTACACTATAACACTATTACCCTATACACTACACTAAAACATTTTGTCAACCTACATGCGCTAAAAACAAAATTAACTAGTCAAAAATGTATTTAATATGACAAAATAAACCTGAATACATTAGGTTACACCAACAAAGTAACTCATTAATTTATTAAGGGCTAGATCAAGCAGAATGGATACAAAAGCTTGTTACCACTATTCAGTGTTTAAAGGAAAATTTGGTACAAGTTAAGCTTAATCGACAATATTATACGTATATACAGGGTTTACGGCATTATGTCTTCATGGCAACGAATTTGTAAAATTGGAATATACTGCATGTCAAATCGTTTGGGTTACGTATGTAACCTCCGTTCCCCGAGGGAGGGAACGACACGTTGTGTTGGAGAAGCGACACTAGGGGTCTCTCTTGAGCGCCGATATTCACCTCTGATCTATTGAAAAGGGCCAATGGGAGTTGGCAGTCAGTATTTGCATACCCCGCCCCCGGACATACGGGTATTTAAGCGGGGCAAATACGGGAGTTCATTCAGGATTTTTCTGAGGAGCCGGAAATGGTCCGGCCACAACAGTGGCTCGGTTCAGCGACATGGCGGAGGAAAGACACAACGTGTCGTTCCCTCCCTCGGGGAACGGAGGTTACATACGTAACCAAACGTTCCCCTTCTGTCGCTCTCTCCACGTTGTGTCGGAGAAGCGACACTAGGGGACCCATTCCAATCTCGCCATGCGCTGAACCGTGTACGTGAACCGCCGATACAGAGGCGGGCAGGGATTTCATCCAGTGCCGCGCATAGTCTGTACCTGGCTGCACGTACCCTTCCCCAATGCCCCATAAGAACATCGGGATCCTTCTAGTTACCCTGGGAGGGGAACAAGGCGATGTTTGCCAACATGGGAACGGGCCAGCCTGGCTGGGCCTCTTTTCTCTCTATGTTTCTCGCATAGAGCAATCACGGCCGGGGCCCTTACACGCATATAGGGAAGGGGGTCTTACCCAGACCCTGCGGAGACCACACCTGCCCTTTTTCTTGGGGAGGAAAAGTGGTAGACACGTCACACAGCCGTCTTAGGGCTCGTGTGGAAAGTATGGCGCGGTGGTAGATCCAGCCTCGAAAGGGGGGAGTTGCTACAGCACAGCGACCGGGGCAGCTGTAACTGCCTAAGGGAGACACGGGGGTCCACTCGTAAGGGGACAGAACCGTGGAATTACACACAGGGGGAGTCCGAACAGGAGGCCTTCTTATTTTACTTGTGGAGCCCCTATACCAGTACAGGGTGGCCACCAGGGTACCCGCAGTGGCTTGGGTCGGCGAGTTCCTCCGCTGAACCGCGGACCCGGAGGGCTGGGGAGGAATCGACCAGGGTCCCGACTCGGAGTGGGGCGCCCTGGGAAGAAGGCGCACTACTTTACCTTGACGTCAGGAAAAGGGCGCTGGGCGCAAGCGATCCGCCCGGCCGGTCGGTCTACGTGTTACCGAGTTCTACGGGCTCGGACCTGAGAAAACACGAAACGCAACCGACTCAACGCGGAGGTTGTAAAACCTTGCGAAGGTGTAGGGTGCTGCCCAACTCGCGGCTCTACAGATGTCTGCTAGGGAGGTGCCCTTGGCCAGTGCCCACGAGGACGCAACACCCCTTGTTGAGTGAGCTCGGACCCGCAAGGGTAGGGGCACGGCCTGGGTGTGATAAGCCAGTGTGATGGCATCGACAACCCAGTGGGCGAGCCTCTGTTTGGAGACGGCATTCCCTTTCTGCCGTCCCCCAAAGCAGACAAAGAGCTGCTCAGAGCGTCTGGTGCTCTGTGTGCGGTCCAGGTAAATGCGCAGGGCGCGCACTGGACACAGCAACGAAAGGGCTGGGTCTGCCTCCTCCCGGGGCAGCGCTTGCAGGTTCACTACCTGATCTCGGAATGGTGTGGTAGGAACCTTGGGCACATAGCCCGGTCGCGGTCTTAGGATCACAGACGTATCTGCCGGACCGAACTCCAGGCAAGTGTCGCTGACAGAGAACGCTTGCAGGTCCCCGACCCTCTTGTTGGAGGCGAGCGCGATCAGCAGGGCCGTCTTAAGAGAGAGGGCCCTGAGTCCAATTGATTCAAGCGGCTCGAAGGGAGGTCTCTGGAGTCCCCAAGACTACCGAGAGATCCCAGGAGGGAACTAGGCCTGGCCGGGAGGGATTCAACCTCCGGGCGCCTCTCAGGAACCTGAGGATCAGGTCGTGCTTGCCTAAAGACTTGCCGTCTACAGGATCGTGGTGGGTGGCAATGGCTGCAACATAAACCTTGAGGGTGGACGGGGACAGCCTCCTGTCCAGCCTCTCCTGTAGGAACAGGAGCACTGACTTGATAGCGCATCTCTGCGGGTCTTCAGTTCGGGAAGAACACCAATCTGCGAACAAGCGCCACTTTAGGGCGTGAAGGTGCCTGGTAGAAGGGGCTCTGGCTTGGTTGATTGTATTCACAACGGTCGCCGGTAAGCCGGCTAGCTCTTCCGCATCCCATCCAGGGACCAGACATGGAGGTTACAGAGGTCTGGGCGCGGGTGCCAGAGCGTGCCCCATCCCTGAGAGAGGAGGTCCTTTCTCAGGGGAATTCGCCAGGGAGGAGCTGTCGCGAGAAGCCTGAGTTCCGAGAACCAAGTCCGAGTGGGCCAGTAGGGGGTCACTAACGTGACTTGCTCCTCGTCCTCCCTGACCTTGCACAGCACCGGTGCAAGAAGGCTCACTGGGGGAAATGCGTACTTGCGCAGCCCCGAGGGCCAGCTGTGTGCCAGCGCGTCTGTCCCGAGGGGAGCCTCTGCTAGGGCGTACCAGAGCGGGCAGTGGGAGGTTTCCTGGGAGGCAAACAGGTCTACCTGGGCCTTGCCGAACCGTTCCCAAATCAGCTGGACCGACTGGGGCAGGCGTTGTCATGATAGCGCGTCCGCTATGACGTTGAGCTTGCCGGGGATGTGAGTGGCACGCAGCGACTTGAGTCGCTGCTGGCTCCATAGGAGGAGACGGCAGGCGAGTTGTGACATGTGGTGGGCGCGTACGCCGCCTTGGCGATTTATGTACGCCCCCACTGTGGTGCTGTCCGATCTCACGAGGACATGTTTGTCCCGAACTAACGGGAGGAACATCCTGAGATAAAGAAGGACGGTCAACAACTCCAGGCAATTGATGTGCCAACGCAGCGGGGCCCCTTTCCAACGGCCCGCTGCTGCGTGCCCGCTGCACACGGCACCCCACCCGGACCGGGAGGCGTCGGTTGTGACCAGGACGTGTCGGGACTCCTGCTGCAGGGGCACTCCTGCCCGTAGAAAGCAGAGGTCTGTCCAGGGTCGGAGTGTTTTGAGGCAGGCGGGGGAGGGACCACTGTGCCTGGCTTGAGGGAAGCGAGGCAGTCCAGCACCGACTGAGCACGCTCGCTCGTGAGACGTGCTGTCATTGAGACTGAGTCTAACTCCAACCCGAGAAAAGAGATGCTCTGAACCGGAGTGAGCTTGCTCTTTTCCCAGTTGACCTGAAGCCCCAAACGGCTGAGGTGCCGGAGCACCTGGTCTCTGTGTGTGCATAGTAACTCTCGAGAGTGTGCTAGGATGAGCCAGTCGTCGAGGTAGTTGAGAAATGCGGATGCCGGCTACTCGTAGCGGGGCAAGGGCCACCTCTGCGACTTTCGTAAAGATGCGAGGGGACAGAGACAGGCCGAAGGGGAGGACTATGTACTGGAATGCCTGGCCGTCGAACGCGAACCGTAAGAAGGGTCGGTGTCGTGGCAGAATTGAGACGTGGAAGTACGCGTCCTTCAGGTCTACCGCTGCGAACCAATCTAGATGCTGAACGCCAGCCAGAATATTTCTCTGCGTGAGCATTTTGAACGGGAGTTTTAACAAGGCCCGATTGAAAACTCGCAAGTCCAGGATTGGTCGTAAGCCGGCGCCTTTCTTGGGTACAATGAAGTAAGGGCTGTAGAAACCCTTCCTCATTTCGGTTGGAGGGACGGGCTCTACCGCGCCCTTGGCTAAGAGGGTCGTGATTTCCGCGGACGCCCCTGAAGGGGGGCGGGAGCCGGGCAAACTGAATTGCGTAACCAAGTCGAATGGTCCGGTGCAGCCAGCGTGATGCGTTGGGAAGCGAAAGCCACGCTTCCCAGCTCTACGCTAGGGGCACCAAAGGGACGAGTATTTTGGACATACCCGGCGGGGCCTCGCAGCGGGGCGGAACAGGTAATGCAGCGTCGGGCGGCTTCGTTGCGGCCTGAGGCTGAGGTGCTGAGAATAGACTCAAAGCACTTACCTTGCTCCGCGCACCCGGCAGGGGGCGGGTTCGTGACTGAGGAGGAGGTCTGATGCTGGCGTCCTCTGGACTCGTCTGAACCGGCCGGCCGGGGGACAGTCGTGGGCAGGCAGAAGGCGGGATCGCCGCGTCCGGTGTACTGGGACTGTCGTAATCTGAAAGCAGATTGCCGTGAGAGTGGTATTTGCGGGCCAGGTGACCCAGAGGCAAAGGAAATAGCTCTATTATTGAGAATGTGGAAAATGTAAAAACAAAGGATTCTCCTCCCGGCCCTCCACCGGGGAACGGAGAGGTCTTACCACCTCCGGAGCTAACGTCTGGGTCTCTGGGTTGGTCGTCTCAGGAGCGCCTGGGAGCCTTCCGGGTCCTCGAGGGGGTCCGTGAGACGAGGGGGCGTCCCCTTCTGCGGGGAGCTCAACGCGGGGCTGAGAGCTAGGCCCGCTCTCGTTCATTGAGGCGGAGCACCACTTCCTTTCTTCCTTGAAAGCCACAGGAGGACACCCTCGGCGAGCAGACAGGGCATGGCCCCTGGCGGCAGGTTTGCGGCGGGGCAGGACATGTGACCTGGCCTCCGTCTGTTTCTTCACCACTGAGGACTGCTGGGTGGAGTCGTCAGGTGGTGTCGCCGAATGGAGCTGGGAGACTGGAGAGTTTTGAGAAAGCGTGCTTTGTCTACCTCCTGTACTACGACCAGATCCAGTCCATTTGTTATGTTTCTGGACCACGAGGGTGGACATCGCCTGTCCGAGTGCAATTCCTGCAGCACGTCAAGAACAGGACTACCCAAGTGCAAATCTTGAAGTGCCTTGGCCCGGTGGACTTGCAGGGAGGGGCCATGGCATGCAGGGGGGGAGCGGTCTGGGACCGTTCTACCGCCGAGGGTAGTGAGAGCGGAGGAGCGAGGAAGCTTGGCTCGCTCAGCTCGTCGTGCATGTCCGGGAAGGAACGGGGGGGGGGGCGCGGCTGTGGGCGGCGCACCAGCCCGTGAATCATCAAGCCCGGGGAAGCATAACGGATCTCCGTGCGTCAGGCTCAGACTGGGCAAGCAGACCCGTAGGTGGCGGCCCAGGCGAAGTTATCCGCGATCCGATGCCGCTGTGACGCTCTCCGATGCAGCGGTGATGTCGCCATCCAATGTCCGGGAGCTCCAGGGACGCTTATCCCGAAGCTCGTGAGGGGAGCAAGCAAGCGTGCAGGGGGGCGGGGGTTTCGAGCGGTTTTACCCGGCGAAACGCAGCCCGCCATTATCCCGGATCATCTTCATCGCTCGCGGCGCCTGCGCCAATCCCGTAGGAAGGAGGCGAGGAGCGGAGGGCGGCTGAAGTGGCTTTCTTCCTCACAAGAAAGCAGAGATCGCAACGCTGCTGCAGCTATGTTCTCAGGCTGAAAACATAACCCATTGGAGAGCATGCTCATCCCGAGCCCGGACGGAAAACAGCAAGCGTGCCGGGAGGCGGGGGTTTCAAGGGGTTCACCCGGCGAAACGCAGCCCGCCATTGACCCCAGATCGTTTCATCGCTCGCGGCGCCTTCCTCAATCCCGTGGGAAGGAGGCGAGGCGCTGGGCGGCTGAAGCGGCTCTCTCTCACTACAAGAGAAAGCCTACGACCGCAATGCTGTCATGGCTATGTTTTCGTACTGAAAACATAGACCATTCATAAAAAACGCTGCCTGCGTGTTTCGCAACCCAGGTACGCCAGGCGGTTTTATGACCGCCAGAGGTGGGGAGAAATCACCGCCTCCAAAAACTACACGGGGCGGAAAGGCATCTTCAGAAAGACGCGTCCTGAAAAGGACGCTCAACGCCGCTGTGTTTGCTCTTTTAGAGAAATTTACTCTTTTAAGGAAAATAACTCTTTTAATATACACAGTGTGTATGTGTGTCTGCGCTGTCGAAGCGCTCAGGGGCAACAATGCACGCCGTGCAAAGTGAAGGAGAAAGCCGCTGTTGTGCGCCGTCAAGATCCAACAGCATGCAGATCGTCAGAGGAAACAGGAACGTTTTATAGTGTTGTGTAAACTCGCAGCAACTGCAGACAGACCATCGGCTCCGAAGAAAATTTCTGAATGAACTCCCGTATTTGCCCCACTTAAATACCCGTATGTCCGGGGGCGGGGTATGCAAATACTGACTGCCAACTCCCATTGGCCCTTTTCAATAGATCAGAGGTGAATATCGGCGCTCAAGAGAGACCCCTAGTGTCGCTTCTTCGACACAGCGTGGAGAGAGCGACAGAAGGGGAACTCATTGGTTCATGCACATCTTATTACCAAACGTATTGACATTATGTGGCAACTCTATTGGTTCTATGTCATGATGTTTGGTCACAAGACACAAAAGAACCAATGAGTTTTAATTTATCGATGTAGACTTCAACGCTGTTTATGGACTTAATTAATGATTTGATAGCTGATGAAACATCTTTGAAAAAACATATTTCCAAAAAATCTTCAGTAAATGAAAACTCCTGAAAACATGAGATGTGAAAATGTGTTTGTGATCCTTTATATAGCTTTATCCAGTTCATCCCATTGAATATACTGTAAGTCTATCCCTCACCAGACTGATCTCACAGTGAAATCGGAAAAAGTCCTTATTCACGCTATCACCATCTTTGATTTTTAATGGGAATGACAGTGAGATGTACAGTCTCTTCAATGGGCTGTACTGCAATATAAAGTGTTTTTGGATCATTCCTCGGACAAAACATTGATAAAATATCTGTCAAAGAATATTCAGTATACAAAGAACTCTAGACAACATGAGTTAATCAGATTTGATCTAGGAGCTTTACACAGTTTTATACCGTTCTTGCCATTGAAGAGATGGTAAGTCTGTCCCTCACAGCCTTGTTATCATTCCCATTAAAAATCAAAGATGGCACAAGCATGAATAAGGCCTAAAGCTAAAATCGGTCAGTGCTTACTGAAATGTGAAACACTGCCCCCATTGTCCAAAGTAGAAAGAGTTATTGGGCGTGAGCTCCATTATCAGGGTGAAATGTCCGCTGAGGTGTGCAAAAAGTGAGTAGTTGTTTTCAGAGATATAGGTTTTAATACAGTAAAGAGGAATGCAAGATCAATCACACGCAGTTCCTGGTTTCAATTTGGGATCTGAACGCAGGTCTCCCATGCTGCTGACGCAAAGAGCTTCAGGTCGCTCCACAGAGGAAAGTAAGCACACCGGAGCCAATGCAAAAATGTCTGATAGGAGATGGTGCTAGAATGTGACTGATTCTAGGGTACTGGAACTCTTGGAAACAACAAATCAACTTCCCATGTGATCAAGTTGTCCTCACAGCCTTGTTTTCATTCCTGTCAAAAATCTAATTTGGTGCTACTATGAATAAAGTCTATCCTTATCAGTGAAATGTTTGCAACGATGGAATAATTTCATCTTTGATAAGGATAATCAGAGAGCCTGACAATCAAATGCACTTCACATGTGTGCCCCAGGGAGGAGCTGGAAGAACAGAGATGTGTGTGGAGGGCTGTACATACTGCCTGCAGGAAAGAGAGAACTTTATTATTGAAATCAAGGCCTGGTCTTCCTCTCTTGTAGTCTAGTTAGTTTTCAGAGTGCTATGGGCTGACGAATATGCCAAAAGGTCTTCTCGCAAAGGTTTCCTTTAATCTGTCACCACTTTCTAATTACATGTTTACCCATGGCCCGATTAAGTATGAATAATGGAAAAGGGACCTTAAAACAATTCATGCAAAATTAAAGGATTAATGTCCTGAATCAGCGAATGCAAAGACGTTCGTTTAACAACAGAGAATGCCTTTGCACTTATAGAAGGGTGCAAACAACTCACTCAAGCCAACACCATTCATTGTGAATTAGATCTGAACTGGTGACTGGCTGATTGATCAAGGCAGAGGGGGAAGCTACATTGTCAGGTCTAATATTCACCAAATCGGTCTGGCTGACGTCTCAGTGCTGTGGCACTTCAAACAATGGGGGGGGAGGGTGTGTTGGTGCAGAATAACGTTAATCCCCCACATCCCTGCCACCAACCACCTACTACAGTTGGGGGACGCCTCTGGAAGCTTCCTTTGGGGTCCCTCAAGATGCATTGCGTTCGCTAAAATAGCCCTGTCACCACTCCTTTACACACACACGTTCTCATACCCAATCCAATCTGGCGACACACGCTTCCCCCTCCAAATTACAAATGCACAAATAACCATGATTCAAGACACGGTGGTATTCTCACGGGTACCACAAAGAAGGCATTTACTAGCCACAATTAGAGGTAAAATAACAAATTCAAATCATTCTGTAATATTCTTAAACCTTGGAGAGCGGATTTTAAATGAGAAAATACACTTGCATGCCTTGAAGCAATTGCAAACACATGCACACCCAAGAAACAATTTGTCTCATATTGCTTGATGTGAGAAGGCTTGCTGCAAATATGCTGTAAACAGGCAGTGCTGAGACCTGACTTGTCATATAACAGCTCCAGATATCGATCGAGGCCTCTAATCCCCCCACACACGTGTGGAGTGAGCAGTGGGCGGCTGGACATAGCCTGCAGCCTCTGAGAGCATGGAGGAGAGGGAAAGAGAGATGGATGGGAGGGGTTGCTGGATTGGAGAAGGGGAGTGGAAGTATGGTGGAGGTTGGCAGTGTGTGCCTGGGGTTTGGACAGAACCTGTCAGAGAAACTGTGAGGCTGATGGGGAGAGGGGGACCACATGAGTAGATTTAAATATATAAACCTTTCAAACGCAAAGTGTGTGAGAGAAATCAAAGTGCATGAGCTGTTGCCTTCAAGTGCACCTGGGAAGCTCTGACTTTTGATTTAGCCACTGCTGCATATTCAAGTCGGAAACCAAATACAGAAGTAGCCATAAAAAATGAACGACAGTAAAAGTGGAAAATTTAAAAGCTTTTATTGTGTTCTTGGACCAATTTCATTTAATTTTTGCCAAGATTCCCAAGTCAGGTTTGTTTTTTTGTTTTTTTTAAGTACAATGATACTATTGTTGTACAATTTTTCTTATTAGAATGTTATCTTGACCTACATTTTTGGAGTTTTTGAACTTTGTGGAAAAAAGTAAGTAAATAGAAGCTGTGCATGCATGACTGGAAATTCAAGGCATTACCAATATAACCATTAGTTGATTTACATAATGCCAACTCCAAATGGTAAGTTATTAGCTTAACTATAATAAACACTTTAAAGGAAAATGAAAATTCTCACATCATTTACTCAACCTCATGCCATTCCAAATGTGTATGACTTTCTTCTGCTGAACACAAACAAAGATATTTAGAAAATATCTCATCTGCAGATCCATTCAATGCAAGTAAATGGTGGCCAGAACTCGGAAGGTCCAAAAAGCACATAAAAGCAGCATAAAAGTAATCCATATTACTCCAATGGTTAAATTCATGTCTTCGGAAGTGATTTTACTATAAATTCTCCTCCGTTCCGAGTAGGTGGTGAAATGCATGAAGAATGGAGAGAAGAGGGGTGTACACTTACACTTACTGTAAGAGGGGTGATGAAAGTGGACATTTTTGGTTAAAAAAGTACTTAATTTATGATATTCTTCTCATCCACACCTATCATATCGCTTCAGAAGACAAGAATAAAACCTCTGGAGTTACATATGGATTACTTTTATGCTGCCTCTATGTGCTTTTTGTAGCTTCAAAGTTCTGGTCACCATTCACATGCATTCAGTGGATCAACAAAGCTGAGACATTTTTCGTTTGTGTTCAAATGATGAAAGCATTTTCATTTTTGGCTGAACTATCCCTTTAATATAACTTAAATACAGCATTAAAAATTAAAAAAAAATGTGCAAAATAATTTGCTACAATCTACAACTTACGTTCCACCATCTTTCAGGCTCGGGTTTCATTGAAAATATAAATTTTCTAGTTAAAATTGTATGACTCTTCTTGGTCATTAATTTTCACATAACTGGTAAGTAAGATATTTCTGACTACATTTGAAGGCAGTATTAAAGGCAATGAGGAACAAAGACTTTTGAACTGTCTCATGCATTCCCACTGCCGCTCTTCTCAAACTCCCACGCCACCAGCATCACAGGTCTCCGACAATCTTAGACCATCAATATTTGGGTGTAAAAGGAGATGCACCTTGATGAGTTGTATCCAAACGATTATTGACTGATCTCTGTGGCGTGCAGATTTGCCAGAGGAAAACCCTTAAGGCACTTCTGCCCTCAAGGACCAGTGTCAAGTAAGCTGGTACGTGACTTATCAAACCATGACAGAAATATAACAGCTCATTTTGAAATTTATGTTTTATATCAGCCATTGATCATGCTGCTCAGGCTTTACCTTAAGAATGCCTGATCCCTCAATACCTTTATAATAATGTAGCAAAGTTTAATTGCAAAGAGAATTAAATGTGAAGCCCGAACAGCAATAGCTTAATGGCTAATAGGGACCCATATAAACAAGTAACATTAAAAAAAAAAAAACAGGAAAAATTGGCCAGTAATTGACACAAGTAAATGCAGATTCATATGCTTGGCCCACACATATAAGCATATGGCACAGTTGAAAATAGGTCTACTTAATGTGCACACATACACTCACCTAAAGGATTATTAGGAACACCTGTTCAATTTCTCATTAATGCAATTATCTAATCAACCAATCACATGGCAGTTGCTTCAATGCATTTAGGGGTGTGGTCCTGGTCAAGACAATCTCCTGAACTCCAAACAGAATGTCAGAATGGGAAAGAAAGGTGATTTAAGCAATTTTGAGCGTGGCATGGTTGTTGGTGCCAGACGGGCCGGTCTGAGTATTTCACAATCTGCTCAGTTACTGGGATTTTCACGCACAACCATTCCTAGGGTTTACAAAGAATGGTGTGAAAAGGGAAAAACATCCAGTATGCGGCAGTCCTGTGGGCTGAAAATGCCTTGTTGATGCTAGAGGTCAGAGGAGAATGGGCCGACTGATTCAAGCTGATAGAAGAGCAACTTTGCCTGAAATAACCACTCGTTACAACCGAGGTATTCAGCAAAGCATTTGTGAAGCCACAACACGCACAACCTTGAGGCGGATGGGCTACAACAGCAGAAGACCCCACCGGGTACCACTCATCTCCACTACAAATAGGAAAAAGAGGCTACAATTTGCAAGAGCTCACCAAAATTGGACAGTTGAAGACTGGAAAAATGTTGCCTGGTCTGATGAGTCTCGATTTCTGTTGAGACATTCAGATGGTAGAGTCAGAATTTGGCGTAAACAGAATGAGAACATGGATCCATCATGCCTTGTTACCACTGTGCAGGCTGGTGGTGGTGGTGTAATGGTGTGGGGGATGTTTTCTTGGCACACTTTAGGCCCCTTAGTGCCAATTGGGCATCGTTTAAATGCCACGGCCTACCTGAGCATTGTTTCTGACCATGTCCATCCCTTTATGGCCACCATGTACCCATCCTCTGATGGCTACTTCCAGCAGGATAATGCACCATGTCACAAAGCTCGAATCATTTCAAATTGGTTTCTTGAACATGACAATGAGTTCACTGTACTAAAATGGCCTCCACAGTCACCAGATCTCAACCCAATAGAGCATCTTTGGGATGTGGTGGAACGGGAGCTTCGTGCCCTGGATGTGCATCCCACAAATCTCCATCAACTGCAAGATGCTATCCTATCAATATGGGCCAACATTTCTAAAGAATGCTTTCAGCACCTTGTTGAATCAATGCCACGTAGAATTAAGGCAGTTCTGAAGGCGAAAGGGGGTCAAACACAGTATTAGTATGGTGTTCCTAATAATCCTTTAGGTGAGTGTACTTTGGTACAAACCTCATTACAACACAGTTCATTTCAAATGTCTGCACCATTAAACTATGTGTTATTATTCAGGTAGCATGCTATAAACACATATACTTTAATTTGCAAATGATCATAACTAATTAGGAAATTGTTTCTCCTTGACAGCAGCTGACCTTAAAAAGAAAACAGGCCATAAAAGTCTGTTTACACTAACATCCACTTTAACAAGTCTGCATTGAGCTATGAATTGTAGTCTTGACACATTTCGAAAGGTAACAAAGTACAAAATGAGCTTTCAAGTTTACTTTCACATACTGTAGAATTCACATAAACTTGCATAATGTACATTTCGGCGTATGTATCTGTGACATCATTCATTAATCTCTCCTGTAAAAAATGTCTGTAATTTTAATGGTAAAAGACATAATAAAACGTTAATTGATTAATGAATATCAACTGTAAAGTATACAGTATTTATTTTTTTGCCATTAATTGTACAGTAAAATCATAACTTTTACATCTAACATATGTAATTTTTACAACATTTTATTTTAAAAACTGCTGCATTGTCTTAAAATACAATAAAAATGTTTACTGTTAAAATGTTAATTAATGAATATCAACTGTAAAATATATATATAAAAAAATTCATTATATTTTAAGACAATACAGCAGTTTTTAAAATAAAATGTTGTAAAAATTACATTTGTTAGATGTAAAAATTCTGATTTTACTGTATAATTAATGGCAAAAAAAAAAAAAAATACATTATGTTTAACAAGAGAGTACATGTACTTTTTACATTAAATATTTTTTTTAAATTACAGTAAAAAACAATAATCGGGCATTTCCACAATTCCCTGCATGAACCATCATATTTAATTATATTTTATGGGAATAGTTACGTTACTTCTTCTTCTGTTTTATATTTAATGTTATTTAGTTAATGTTTACAGCATTATTTAAATTTCACATGTGTTACCCTGATGGTGTTTAGTGTTTGTGTGAGTGACACTGAGCACTGTCACTATATGTTTATTGGTTTTTGCTCCTGGAAGAGCCACTATTAGTGAACTGCATGTCATCATGTGCTCTTCTGTAATTTTTTACGGTGATTAACAAAACCTTATAAAGTAAAAAGCAGATTTTTACAGTTTCAGAAGGTTTATATCAAGTTTAAGAAATTTAACAGACTTTTTATTTTATTTTTTACAGTGCTATCATGGTCATGGAAATTAGTTTTAAGCTGTAAAATGTACAGGTCATTCTGTAAAGTTGTTTACATTTTTACTGTATTTTTTACATAATTATTATGGTAGCCACAGCTGCCAGTGTGTTTGTTTTTGTTTTGTTTTGTTTTTAGTAAACGCAACAGGATTGTCTTTTTTACAGTGTATCTTTTACATTTTGGATGAAAACTGCAGACTTTTTAATACTCAGAATAAACATCTTTAAACTTGTGAATGCCAGTGGTGGACAGTAACGAAGTAAATGTAATTCGTTACTGTACTTAAGTAGCTTTTTTGAGTATCTGTACTTTACTGAAGTATTTAAATTTGGGGAGACTTTTACTTTAACTCCACTACATTTCAAAGTCAAATATCTTTTTACTCTACTACATTTTCAAAATCAGTCGTTCCTTTTTATTTATGAGTGGATAAAAACGTAACTGGTCAAACGAGCCACCAATCACAGTACAGCGCACAGGCTTTGTTTTGAACTTGCCTTGGCGGCATCTACTAAGCAGGGGTGCGTTTCCCAAAAGCATCGTTAGCCAACTATGGTCGTAAGTTCCGTCGTTGTCATCGTAGTTCAACGAGTCGGTGTTTCCCGAAACCATCATTCCAACGAACATTCGCAAACAGCATTGCAGAGTTGTGTGGTTGGGACGACAGCTCTCGACTTGTGGTTTGAAGCAGAGTTTCTTGTTATTATAACATGTGGGCTTAATAAATTATTATCTTGAGCCAAATAAGCAAGATGACATTCAGTACAATCAGTATCTTTTATTTAGAAGACATACAAATGTCCTTTATGTCTTTTAGTTTGTCAATAGATTTAAAGCACCGTTTTTGAAGAGTGCACATGTGTGAACGTGCTCTAGTGCGCAAGAACGAGCCTATGATTGAATCTGGAAATAAAGCAAATAACTGAGAAAAATATGAGATAGTCCTCAGATGACATGTCCGTAATTTATAGCAAAACATCTAGCATTAATTCGATCGCAAACAGATTCATTAAAAGTAGTTTTTACTCCACCACATGTGTGACATCATTAACCAACGTGGTTGAACAACCAATTTGCGACAGTACGGTTTCGGGACACAGTCGTGACTAGCAAGTTGATTTCTTCAACAGTGCATTGTACTACGGTAGAGGAGCAGCAAGTTACGTCGTTGTACGGGAAACGCACCCCAGAGCCGTTAAATATGACAGTTGCGAACATAGACGGTTGCGACAGTGATCTCGCCGCCGCGCGGTCACGTGATTCGTGTAGCTCTCAATAGTTCCAAACAAATTGCATTGTCAATGATTTTAAGCGGGGCAGAGAGCAGCAGCTATTAATGCAGCAATTATCGGTAAATATTGACACATAATGTACATCGCTTATTATGTTGACACTAAAATGACTTGCATATAATAGCATTTTTTTTCTGGGGAGTAGCAGAAACACTGCATTAATACGTTTTTGTGTTTAATTTTGGAGGAAAATTGGCTGCTCCCATAACATAGAATATATATATATATATATATATATATATATATATATATATATATATATATATATATATTTGAATTGAATACATTTTTTGTGTGTTTAATTTTGGAGGAAGGGACTGTTCCCATAAGGTATAATACATTTACAGTATTTACTGTATATATTTTTCTCGAGTGTCTATGGTCATAATTATTAACATCCTAATGTTATGATACATTCACATAAACCTGCACAACACCATTGAATATATATATATATATATATATATATATATATATATATATATATATATATATATATATATATATATATATATATACATATACATATATATATATATATATATATATATATATATATATATGTGTGTATATATATATATATATATATCATATATGTGCAGGTTATATGATATATCATATATTAGATGTTAGTGATATGACCATGACTGAATATATATACAGTAATACTGTAAATGTATTATGCTATGGAACAGTCCCTCTCCAAAATTAACACGCAAAATGTATTCAATTCATATATACATATATATGTATGTATATATATATATATGTACCTATATATATATATGTATATATATATATATATATATATATATATATACTATATATATATATATATATACATATATATATGATATATATATATACTATATATATATATATATATATATATATATATATATATATATATATATATATATATATATATTATATATATATATATATATATATATATATATATATATATATATATATATATATATATATATATATCTCTGACTAATTAATGTCATTTTATTAATAGATTGGTGTGCCAAGATTGACACTAGTCTTCATGTAGACTGAGTTAAGCAAGAGTCTTGTGACAAATTATAATAGCACATTATGGCCATAAAAAATCATAGTACTTGGATACTTAAGTACATTTGAAGGCAAGTACTTTTGTACTTTTACTCAAGTGAATGTTTAAAGGCAGCACTTTTACTTTTACTTGAGTAATATTTTACCTTGAGTATCTTTACTTTAACTCAAGTACATGGTATGTGTACTTCGTCCACCACTGGTGAATGCTCACAACAAAACAGAATGCTTGATTTGAGTTGATTCTGAGTATGTATTACATTGATTAGAGATAAAGGAGGAGTGGCATTGAAGCATTACCTCAGAGTCTTAGAGTCGTGCAGATCCATAATTCACTACGCATGTGTATGTACCGATGCATTGGTATTCACATTTATGCTCAGGTCAGAGCAACAGCCAAAGAGGGAAGAAAGAAGAGAGATGCTACTGGTGCAGGAAAGCAGAGAAACAAAACAGAGAACTTGACAAAGAAGAGAGAACGGATGTTAGAGAGTGGACCGTGTCATTGTGCAATGTCTAAAGATGTCATGACACAAAATTGATCCATGAAGAGAAAATTCACATCTTAAAACAACATGAAATCAAGATTTATCCTATTTAATTTCTTATTATACTGGACATTCCTGGTCTTACATTGCATGATTTATCTGTGCATGCTACTTCAAAGAAAAAAGAAATATGTGTCTTTGTAAAAATGTGTCTGCCTAACTTGCTCCACTTCTGAAACGATTTCACTTTTCGGCTGTCTGATGTCACAGTCACAAACCCTTTATTTTTCAACCCCTTCCTTAACCACCTGGCTCCATTCTGTCTATTTAAGGGAATATTCCGGATTCAATACAAGTTAAGCTCAGTCGACAGCATTTGAGGCATAATGTTTATTACAACAAAAATACATTTGGACTTGTCCCACCTTTTCTTAAAAAAAAAAAGCAAAGATCAAGGTTACAGTTTACAATGGAAGTGAATGGGGGATACTCATTGTTTCAAAAGTATATAAGTATATAACAATATGCATGTAAACATAATTTTAGTTTGATAAAACTGCTTAGTTACCTTTTCTGTGTAAAGTTATAGCCAATTTTACAACTTCATAGCCATGACAGTATATGACTGTAAAAATGGCATTTTAAACAACTTCACAGCTCATATAATATATGAGTTTTAACAGAAGAATTAATGTAAGTGCTTTTATAAAATAGAAAATTACACTTCAAATTTTTTGCCTTTAAACTCACCAAAAAATTGGCCACATTCACTTCCACTGTAGTGCCTTACTGTAACTTCGAGTTTTGCTTTTTTCAAGTATGGGAGGGATTTTTTTGTGGTAATCAACATTATGCCACAAATGTTGTTCATTGAGCTTAACTTGTATTGAACCCAGAACTTTCCATTAAGAGACCTCCGATAAAAATCAGAAGCTGGAAAAACAACTATACTATAATGAAACATTTGCGATTTATACAATGCGATCCAAACGTCTGCATGCAACAACATGAGGGTGAGTAAATGATGACAGAACTTTTATTTTTGGCTCCTTTGTACACTTCTAATGTATTACAGCACATACGTAGTGTTTATTTGTTTGCTAAACCACAGCCCCTCCTGTTTAATTGCTCCTCCCCTACCCCATTTCTCACACTCTCTCCTTATCGCCCATCTCATTGGAATTCTGCGTGCCCTTTGTCTGTCTTATTAAGAACATCTCTTTGGTGCAATTAGTTTCACCTATTTCTGTATCTACATTGCACTGCAAAGCAGTGGAACTGCTCCCTCCGTTAAGGAGCCTTTAACTTCCATCACGTCTCACAAAGCAGCCTCTCTTGCTTGTTTGCCATTACTCCTTTATCAACAGGCCGTTTCCTCCGTTAACCATAACAAGAGTGAAGGCAGATTAAAGCAGGAAGAGAGAGAGAAAAAGAAGCAGAGAAGAGGGGGGTTTAGGGGGAGACGCTCGACTGGTTGGCTGACAAACAGAGGGTCCCTCTAGAGTGCAGGCAGAGGAAGAAGGAGAGCAAAAAGAAGAGCAGAGTTTGATGTGGGTAGCCGTGCTCAATCTCCCCCTCACCCCCCTCATTTCAGCAGAAAATCTATGCTCGCTCTCTTAGTATTCCTCCCGTCCTCTTCTGAAGCCTCTATAGGCTCGGTCAGACAACTGGGCTGCTGTTGAGGCCCGGACCAAGATCAGCGGGGTGGTGGGATTTTCAGAAGGGGAGAGGGAAAGAGAAGGGGAGTGTTTGCTTCTGGCTGTCAGAAGTGACAGGAGGCCAAGCGACTTAAAACCTCACCGGGGACTTCAGTTGGACAAGCCCTGTCTCCTCTCCTTGTCCTCACTCCATTTTTTTCTTTTGTATCATTGTCTTGTCTCGTATGTACCAGTGATATTTTGTCCACTGACTGACATATTGTAACCGATCATGTGGTGCTTAATGATTAATTGTCAAATTATAGTGTTTTTGTTTGTACTTTCTTCAGAACAGACAATTGTTTTGTGTTTCTCAGCCAAGGCTCATTAAATGAACCTATTGCCTTGTTCTAAACCTTAGCGAGCTGCCTTGCATTATGTTGCCCACATAGGCAGCTGCCTTCTAAGTAAGCATCCTAATTGGATCTAAAAATAAAAATGCAACCTAAAAAGTGGTTTGGAATCTGCACATGAAGTGCAAAGGTGACTCACAATTGATTAAAATAGAGTTTGACGTTAATATGTGGCTCAGATAATGATGTGCCATTCTAATAAACAAAACATACATAAAACAAATATTTGGTTAAATAGTAAATTTTTAATTAGGTTGACATTTTATATTAATCTGTTCAGTATTGAATGAAACATTTATAAAAAAAAAAAGCATGTCACACTCTCATCATATTCTCCAATGGATACATATAGTGCTGCCTCAGTGTGATTTTGTCCAAAATAAGGTATCTTGGAACAGATTTAAAAACGCTAACTTACAACAACGAAAGTGAATGGTGACTGAGGCTAATATTTTGCCTAACATCTTCTTCTAAAAAGAAGGAAAGTCATAATGCTTTGGAACAACATTAAGCTGAGTAATTGAATTATATTTTCAATTTTTGCATAACTATCTCTTTAAAACCCTGTCTTGGTAGGCAGCTCACTATGTTTTGGAACAGAGCTAATGTTTCCAAGTTCCACACGAGTAAATACAGACTTCTACCCAACTCTACTGCAACCCCACCTCCTGAAAACCCACAACACTACCACACCTGGTTCCCAAATCCCGGCCACCCCAACAGGGGCGTGTCTAGGGGGAGGCTGGGGGAGGCAGTGCCTCCCCTAGGACAAGCTCTGCATCCCCTGAGAATTTGAGAAATAATCTGTCCATCTGATGATAAATTACAATTTAAAAGTGGATTGTTTTGTGCATATTTTTCCATCGCTAGCAGATGAGTGAGGTCTGACACAACAAAAATCCAGTTTGGCGCTGTTTCACAGTGCGCGCGAGCTCGGCGTACGTGCTCAGAAAAAGTGCATTATGTCAGAACAGAATGCCAATGAAATGTTTACCTGGCAGAGCTTTAAAGCACGAGCAAACAATGAACTTTTGTGATTGCGAATAAGTGCAGTGTCCTGTGAGTGTAACTCTACCGCTGCATTAACATATGATGTGAATGTACGTCGAGTTTTCGGGGACTGATCGAGGTGCCAGAACTGCAGCTGATAGAATGTGCGGCGATGAGAAAGCAGTGTGCAGTGCACTGTATGCGGTGCACGAGCAGCACGAGATGCTTTCACATATGCTGCGTTACTTTGTAGGCTAACTGATCCGCGGCTGTACTGTACCAGAAACACATAGGCATACTCACAATTTTGTTTATTTCAAATCCAGAAGTTATCAGCAACTTTTATTTAAAAAAAAAAGTTTTGTCAGCATTGCGATTCTCTTTGTACACATAGGCCTACTCTATACACTCTTTAATAGACATATTTACGTTAAAACCCAATTTAATCAACGTATTCAATGCATTACTTCTATACAGATGTATATATTAATTTGCTCGAACAATTACGTGGAAAAATATTTAACCATGTATTTATATTAAAATCGCAAACATTTTAAATTAAAACTTAAAATTGACAAAAACAGCAGACTCATACCTTTTCTTTTGCATTTAAATTTTAATACAATAAATCTTGCATTTCACAAAGAACTTGTTTTTCCACCTCCACAAATGAGACTAGAGTCGTTCATTATCCCGCCTTGTTGAGATAAATTTTAGTTTTCCTTGCTTTACCCTGGTCTTAAAGTAAAAATGAGACTGTGAAAAATAGTAGTATTTAATTAAATACATTTATCTAAGTCTATTTTGACTATAGATCTCAAAACTCAAAAAAAAAGTAGCCCCTTAAATAAAAAACGATCAGTCCTAACTAGAACGTTCATTAAAAAAAATGTAGCCTATTGCTATTGCTATAGTTCTTTTTCTACCTTGAGCCGCATTCTCACCCCTCTCCGAAGATCAATGCTGCATTCAAGGAAGAGAGATTTGGTAATTTTGGCACACGAAAAGAAAATCACAAAATGTCTGGACATGAATCAGTTTGTTTCTGAATTTGCCAAGACTAGCCGCAGACTGGTCCTGTAGATAGGATACACTGGATGTACTACAATAGTTCACAAAAAGGGTAAAATAATAATAAAAAAATAAATAAAAAAAGTTATGTTGCCTCTGCTAATCATATCATAATTTCAATTCTAATAGTTTAACAAAAATAGCTTTTATTTCAACTCTCTAGGTCTCCTGACCCCCTGTAGCCTAATATGTTATGTTTTCTTTTATATAGGCCTACTGTTTACATTTACATTTATTCATTTAGCAGACACTTTTATCCAAAGCCACTTACAACCAGAGAATAACATTAAAATACTGTTCTCATATCGTTCAAATGAGCATATCAAAATGTTTTACCTGGGGCCGCATTCACAAAGAATCTTATAAGAGGCTACAAGTAGCTTCATAACTTTAGACTCCTAATGTGTTTTACTAAGAGTAATTCACGAAGCATTTTAGCCCTAAAAGTAGCACCTAAGTCTGGAACAGCTTAGAAGAAACAAATTAATTTACCTCTTGTCTATACAAACGTGACTTCAGATTCATTTAAAAAAACTCTCTCGTCTCGGTTGCCTACTCGTGTAGCACGTCTTCTCACAAGCAAACACCTGTCACTCATCACCAGGCAATCACCGTGATCTGATATATGAATCTGTCAATAATAATAATAAATAATAATAATATCATCATCATCATATTATTAATGTTGACCTGGTTTAACTAACTTTTATGTGATAGCCCTATAGTCTAATAGGGGCCCTGCTTAGAAAAAGATATGCACTAAAACAGATTGTGTGTAGTATAGCTTAATTTTGCGCCGATTTTTTCAATTGTTTATGTTGCCCCCCCCCCCAAACAAGCCAAATGCCCGCCCAAACATGATATCCTGGTAACCCCTCTGCACCCCAAATTCCCTCTTCTATCTGTCACCTTGAGCTTTACTGTCATGCTTCTGTGATCACTCTATAAAGGTCAGCGCGTGTAGCCACTGTCATTACCTGTCACTCTCACTGCTGCGCTCGTTCTCTCTCTCCTCTGTCATGCATTTATTTCCTAAGCTCTGGAAGACAGATCAAAGTGCCATCCTTAGTTGGGCTTTGAAGGTTACAAGCGGATTGGGGTGATCTCCCAGCAGAGTCGCATGAGAGACAGAGAAACACTGGGTGGAACAGGCGGTGGCTAAATGTTCTAGTGTAAGTGACAGTCATTCTGTGGCTACGAATTAACAGGGCTATCCATCAGTGTGTCATTAAGCGTTAGGCTCCTATTTGCATCCAGGACACTATTTTAGTGTGAGCTGACAGGTTAGTAACAGTAGGGGAACCAGCTGGAGTTAACCAGTGGGGTAGATGTACTTGTCCATTTAAATCTGAATAATAAGCACTAACTGTGATAGAAATCATATGTTGCTTAGTTGGAACCTAATTGTGATCAACTGGAATTAAATTTTCTTTAATATCATGGGTTTTGTTTTTGTTTTTTTTCCCCATTAAAAAAGTTTTACTCCTACAGAAATTAATTGTAATTTTGAAACATTTGTTAAAATCATGAGCACTTACCAGTTGAGAACTCTTATCATATCAATAACCTTATAAAAGCTGTTTTATTCAACATGGGAGAGGGCTCTCATGGGGGCTGCCATTTTAGAATCACATGACCAGCTGAATACTACTCACATTGTTTAATCTCAGTAACCATCTTTTTATTGGATAATTTCACTTTTGGATTAAATGAATCATGGCTGACTGTGAATAGTACTGTACATTTCTACAATGGCATCTGTAACTGAAAATTATTGATTTTGAATGATGCTGCATCCACTGCACAAGGTGTCATTGTAAGTTCAAGATGACACAAACAAAAAGTTACTGAGTGCACCTTTAAAGGGATAGTATACCCAAAATTGAGATTTCTGTCATAATTTTCTGGGGAAATAAACTGAATGGTTTAGTTGAAGTTGTCTATCCAAATAAATTGGACAGTTCACCCAAAAATGAAAATTCTGTCATTATTTACTTATCCTAATGTTGTTCCAAACCTGTTTGACTTTCTTTCTTCAGTGGAATGCAAAACGATATTTGTGTCTGAAGTGAAAGGATGCAATGAAAGTGAATGGCAACATTCTGCCTAATATCTTCTTTTGTGTTCCATGGAAGAAAGAGAACAATATTTTTGCAACATTATTGAGGACACATCTGCAAAAGTATGGCTCAAATAAAAGTCTGCAGACCTTGAATGGGAAACCTTCATCTCTCTTGGTGTCTTCATTCAGACAGGGGTACTCAGAGTTTAGGAAAAGATAGATAGCATATATTTTTAGTTCAGATTAGATATACATTATTCTTGTATTTTCTTGTTTTATATACACAGTGTAGGCATTGGTTAATCATGGGTACACTGAGATCTGCATTTGAGACTAAAATGAAAGCAAAATAAATCCAATAATGATTTGTAATTCAATAATTCATTTCAAGTTCTCTGCTTTTTCAATTAGCTGAAGTCGTGCTCTTACTGTAATACCTGTTCTCTTGATTTTTAAGCTATTTTAATATTTTTATTTTATTTTTATATAATTTTTTCTCAATGTGTGTATTACATTTTATTTCATTTCATGTTCTTAATTGTTTTTGTTTTTTTTTATCTTGTATTTTCTTAAAAATGTATATGTAAAGCACTTTGAATTGCCATTTTGTGTGAAAGGTGCTATGCCTTTTAAATTCCGTTTGGTGAAATTTCGCACAACTTTTTCCTGATTGGGTCACATAAAGAAAGGTGTGAACAGGACTATATGTAGTAGTGGCATGGACATATATTTTTTTTTGTGATGCTTTACAAATTCATTAACAAATGTTGTATGCTAATGGAAGATTTAATCAATTTGATAACAGCAGAAAATGTCAAAATTCCTTGCTGTTTTCAAATTGCAAGGTGATGGCGGAAAAGAGTCGCTAAAGCAAAAGGAAAGCAAACACAGGTGTGTCTTTATCAACTCGAAGGTAAGGACTAATCAATGGCAAACTTTAATCAGATATGATCAATTATTCATGGCCTGAGGCCTAGCCATCCCATCTCTCAACCATTCTCACAGTGACGGCACAGGATGAATAATTCAGACACCATTTACACAAAACCAAGCACTATTCTGATGCCAGATTACTGATCTAGAAATATTATGCAACAAGGAATGTTAATTAGACCAGAGCAATTCACCATCCCTACACTGAAAACACTGATGAACTAACACATTGTACCATTCAACAAGTGTTTTTAGGTCTGCTGCGCTAATCAATTTGCCGTTACAATTTTTGGGATATATCATTCTGAAAAACATGAACACGCAAACTTGCAACCATTCTGAATAATTTTTCCGACCACATATAAGAGTTTAGATTCATCATTCCTTTCCTTTGCATGTTTTTGGATCTACACGCCTGGATAATTGGATTATATCTTTGTATACTTGGACTGGTGTTTGCCGAAACTTTGTTTGCCACATTGCTCTTACCACATCTAACATCTAGGATTATTATGTGAATAGAATAATGGTGGGATTTTCTTCACATAAATCTCTAAAAATAAGAGGTCACTAGAGACAAGCAAACTTAAACAAATCAACAGACAAATACACCAAGATATTCACGACACTGTGGTTTGAAAGCGGCCATGAATTAAAAGTGAATCACAAGCTAGTGAATCATATAACTTTGCAAGAGCAGACAGGGAAAGAGAGAGAGAGAGAGAGAGAGAGAGAGAGAGAGAGAGAGAGAGAGAGAGAGAGAGAGAGAGAGAGAGAGAGAGAGAGAGAGAGAGAGAGAGAGAGAGAGAGAGAGAGAGAGAGAGAGTGTGTGTGTGTGTGTGTGTGAGAGAGAGAGAGAGAGAGAGAAGGAGGGGTAGATGGATGAAGGGTAAGGGAGAAAGTGTAATTCTTGTTTGCTTCAATTTATCCTCAAATCTCTGACAGCAAGCAACCATAAGTCACCAAATAATCTCTCTCCGTAATTTAAAAAGATCACTCATGTCTCCTTCACCTTCCTTTGCCTTGTTCTCTTTATCTAACCGAGATATTAGCATAGGGAGGTCAGAATCCGCTTCATTCATAGTCCATTTTTATCCTTCTCCTAAAACCTTCTTTATAACTTGTTTCTTTCACTAAACCATGATGCATCCAGTTGCCAAATGTATACAGAATAAACAGTGGGGTCCAAAAGTCTGAGGCCACTAGTGACAGTCATTCTATTTGTATTCAGCCATGTTTTTTTTTTGTGTTTTTTTGCACAAAATGAATTATCAGGAAAACAAGAGAACATTTTTATTGAAATCTTATTTGCTTTAATGACAGCATGCACTCAAGCTGCCATGGATTCAACAAGTTTCAAAACCTGCTTATCCATATTAAACCAGCATGATTTGAGAACGTTCCAAAGAGCATCTTGTATGCTTCAAAGGAAATAAGGAAATCTGACCTTTTGTACAAAGGAGTTAACACGATCAATGTCACAAATTTGCTGATTTAGTGCCCTATAGCTATAGAGATAAAAGTGCAGAAACTAAAATAATGTTCCTCAAAATAAAAAAATAAAAAAATGCAACCAAGATCTTCAAAATTGTTTCAGACATTTGGGCCCCAGTGTAACATCTACGGACTAAAATAATGTCATTGAATTTGTGGCAGAATTAAGGGAAATTATCAGATTGTGAAAGTGAAAATCTCTGCTGTTAGGTGTTTATGTTTGTGTTATGTATTATGTCAAAATTTATGTAAAAAAAATTCACACTGTTAAAGCAGGTGTGAAGACTGCAGGGTTACGGTGAAGCTGCAGAATTGAGGGTATTGGTGTGAAAACGAAGAAAGGATTTTTCAGCCGGCAAAACGATGCATTTAAGGAAAGAGATCTAATGAGGCTGATTGTATTGATACCTCCATGGGAACATCCCGGGGCATAGCAAACAAACCATACTCTGGTATTTTGTTACATTTTCTTGAATAAACAAATGAACAAACACACTCTGACACACAAACACATACTATTATGGTGGAGAATATGAATGTAATGTGCATAATGATCAACAATGAAAAGGCAAAAATATAATCTGATCGTGTCTCAGGATAGAAGATAATAATTGGCATACATCTATTTATTCATCTAATGTTTAGATGGATACATAAGTAGACAGACAGATAGACAGACAGACAGACAGATATATATAGATAGATAGATAGATAGATAGATAGATAGATAGATAGATAGATAGATAGATAGATAGATAGATAGATAGATAGATAGATGATATGATATGATTTCAGCTGAGAGTGATCAATTTATCAATTTACATAAAATTTGCTCATCTTACAAAGTGATCATTTGCCTTCAGAAGACTTGGAATATGATGCACGAGTCGCATGGACTACATTTACAACACTTTTGGTGCTTTATTAAGTGTTCAAGTTAGTCCCTATTGTACATGTACATGTAACAACATGAGGGTTAGTAAATGATGACAGAGTTTTCTTATTTGTGTGCACTATTCCTTTAAGAAATACATTATTATTGTAAGGAAGGTTTATCAGGTGTCAGCATTTCACTGGAAGTGTGTGTAGTTGGGTTTGGGTGGTTTATGAGAACTTTTCTTTAGGGTTAGGTTTAGGGGTAGGGTTAGGGGATATAAACTATTTTTTGTACAGTATGAAAATCATTATGTCTAAGGAGAGTTCTCATAAGGATAGCTGCACCAACATGTGTGTGTGTGTGTGTGTGTGTGTGTGTGTCATGCACCCTTGTCATGTTGCTGTCACATCTGGAGTTGAGAAGAAAGATGAGTCCTCAAGCAGAATGACACAATGTCTCAATATGACTGATAGAAAGGTGAAGATAGAACGTGTTTGCTGCACTGGAGAATTCAATCCTTCCCTTCGTCTAATCCTCTACCTCTCTTTTCTCTATATGCCCTCTGCTCTTATTCTTCCTAAACCCTACCCACCAGGGTTGTATAAAACCTTTTTTATATGCTCTTTTTATTATTTTAAAGCAAAGATCCATTGCCAAAAAAATCTATTTTGTTCTGTGAAGAGGTGAGCTTGTGTCTCCGTCCAGTTACTGCGTGTTTATGTGTGTGTGTGTGTGTGTGTGAATCACAGACAGACATGCACTGGCCTCCAGAGGGGTTCTTTGTGAAAATGTTGTTGCGTATTTATTTTTTTTATGTTTTATGACACTGTTTGGACTGCACGGCTGATTTCCATCCCCCGTGAGGCTTTGTGGCTTTGTCTGTCTGGAATCAGGGGCGGTAAATAAGTGGTAATGGAAGTGAATGGGAGGAACTTGGGGAGCGCTCTCTGTCATCACTTTAGAAGGTTGTGACCCCTGAGCGCAGTGACACCGGGCTGCTAAATTATTCAGCTGCCGTTTCACGAGGCCTCTGGAGGAGTTGAAGCTGTGATTGCTGGGAGCTGACTGACTGACATTTGCACATGAAAATCGGCTTGGTTTTCCCCCTGAACACTGGTGCTGCTTAAGAAAAACAGTGCAGGCCCTCTGTGGGGAGACGAAGGGCGAGGCACTGTAATGACAGCACCCCCATCTGAATAACACAATGTGTGAGGCTTGCCAATGAGATTGGCCTCCCGAGATCAGTGGCAAAAATATTTCTTATGGATAGGACTCACCATAGGCAGTAACATCATGAACAGCTATTAAACATGCAAATAACGGCTTTTAATAATGATCATTCTGGTAAAACATGTTCATATGCATGCAGGTAATCTGTTGGTCCTGCCACACTCGGCTCAAAATTTGAGTATTAATATAATTTTTTAATATGACGTAGGTACAATATGATGAAAAATGCTGAAAAAATTGTCAAGGTAGTGAGTTAAGCATTTCTCATTTGACAGTATTACACGAAAAAAAAAACATTACAAACCTTCGTTTAGAACTACCTTAAATGTTTTTAATAAGGGATTAAACATATTAAAGTCAAGTTTTAACGGTGAACTAGCCTCACTAAACTAACAAAATAATAACTTTTTTCAAACAGGTTTCCTGAACACACCTCCATCTACCAAACAGATAGCCCCGCCTCAAGCACTTGCTATTGGTTGAGCCCATATTGTTTTTTTCAGGCTGGTTTTATGCTCAAACATTTTTGGATAGCACCACAGTTTTTACACTTTTCAGGGTATAAACCTATGAATGACTTATAGATGTATCTACAAATTTAGCTGTGATTGGCGAAAGTATTTTAAAGCGATAGTTCACCCAAAAATGAAAATTCTCTCATCATTTGCTCACCCTCATGCCATCTCAGATGTGTATGACTTTCTTCAGCAGAACACAAATAAAGATTTTTAGAAAAATATCTCAGCTCTGTAGGTCCATACAATGCAAGTGAATGGTGATCAGACCTTTGTAGCTCCAAACATCAAATAAAGCAATCATAAAAGTAATCCATATGACTGGACCTACAGGCCCGAAAATGGGAAAATGCCTGGTATGCCAGATAACCAGTCCAGCCCTCCATATGACACCAGTGTTTAAATCTATGTCTTTAGAAGCAATATAATAGATGTGGGTGAGAAAAAGAACAATATTAATGTCAATTTTTTCCTCTAAACCTCTACTTTAACTTTCACATGCAGATGTGAAAGTAAAACTAAACTAAATGGTTTTCAGATGTGAAAGTGAAAGTGGAGATTTATAGTAAAAAATAGGACAGAAATTTTGATCTGTTTCTCACACACATCTATTATATTGCTTCTAAAGATATTGATTTAAACACAGTAGTCTTATGAATTACTTATGTGTTTCCTACATAGAAACATAGAAGTGATCCATATCTGAGCTACAAATGTCTGATCACCATTCACTTGCATTGTATGGACAGAGCTGAAATATTCCTTCTAAAAATACAATTTGTGTTCAGCAGAAGAAAGAAAGTCATACACATCTGGGATGGTATGAGGGTGAGTAAATTATGGCCACGTACACAAGGCAACTAAATAGGGTTGTCAGTTCACCTTTTAGTGATTAATCCTGTTCTGTACACACACAGTTTGATCAAATACGAGTGACAACCGCATTCTACAACTGAATTAACTCCTGAAAAATTCAGGTAGTGACAACCATATTTAAAAAAAATGCCATGCAGTGTGTTCGGAACCGAACTGAACAACTAGTTGTTATTGACATGATTAATGGCATGTGTGAGATGTGTCTGTCTTTTCCTGGTCTAAATTACACTTGCAGATGTATGTCATTCATATATTCCAGTCTTTCTCTCTCATCTGTAGTTTCTCTCATTAGCCCTGCAGTCTCAGGATAACATTGAAGTCCACAGCATGTGCACAGTTAAACAACAGCCTTTTATATGCGCTTAAACAAAACACAGGGATTCTGTCAATGGCGGCTAACTAAACATTGTCAGATGATAAAACATCTGTAGTGGACAATCTATTTTCTCAAAAACAGCTAACAAAAAACAAGTTAAACTGGTGGCATTTGTGTTCCACAGGGGCGAGACACTGCAGCATTGTTATGGCTAGCTACACTTGTCAGTCATCGCAATTGCGGGATTCAGTCTTGTATTCTGTACACACATGGAACAATGATTTAGGGATTCATTTAAATGCGGTTGTCACTCACTAAACTTTGTAGTGTGTATGTGACCTATGGTGTACACATCACCTTTTACGTTATAGATATGCTGATATTTTACTACTCCTTCAGGGTTGGGTTAATACTGCCTGACAGATATTTGCCCATGTATGGATTGATTACCTTTGAGGAAGTTCTTTGAATCCAGGCTGTCAAAGTAATGAGACCAATGACGCTTGTTTGTTTGTTGACTATGTTGTATTTTGTATTTAAATTGTAACTGGTGTGCCGTCTTGGCCAGGTCTCCCTCGAAAAAGAGACTTCAGTCTCAAGGGACTTCCTGGTTAAATAAAGGTTAAATAAAAATAAAATAAAAGTCCAATTAGTTAATACTCTGAGCCAATAAAACCGATAGACCGGGTTATATGTAAGTAAAATGCTTGTTAATTGTGTTTCAGTTGCAGTTTAGTGTAGTAGAGGGACCGGACAAATGATGTAAAACTGCTTAAGGTAAATAGACCAATGACCATAGACGGATGCCAGCTAGAATCTTTCTACGCTACTGCAAAGATTTGGGAATATTCTTGCCCTTTAGACTAGAGATTCAAATGATGACTTTTGCAATTAAATAACAAGCGTGGCTAACATTTGAGTGAAATTGCTTTGGATTAATCTATAGAGTCATCAGAAAGATGAATGTGGACTTAAAGTGAGAGCAAGTTGTGGCGCTGTAGACTTTCAGCATGCCTGACCATGTCTCTCTGTTTGAGAGAAGGGATAAGTGGACAGAGAGAGGGAGAGAGAGAGAGGAAGAGAGAGAAGGGGAAAGAAAGACAGAAGGGGTGGAGCGCAAGGCAGATGACAAATTGTGATTAATAAAGGGACGGCAGTGTGGAACGATGCTTATTAATGGAGAGAATTAGAGTGGCTGTGCAACTCAATCTGCGCACTGTCACTCTGCATCATGCACAATGATCAGAGTCCAATGAAACAGCACAGCGGCAACACACACAAATACCTACTGTATATAGGCTCACCGGCCTTGACTTATGTTACACAACTTAAACACACCCTCACTCACCTCTAACCTCTCCTTCCTTATATTTTTCTCACACTCACAAAAAAGATAAATACCTGATATGTATTTGTCATCATCTTTCTTTGTACACTTGCATACACAAAACAAAATTTCAGGTGCACACAGTGTGCTATATGAATTCCAAATACACAGCAAAAAAGGTAAAGATATTCGGATTATTACATTATAAGTATTTTCGTCTGGTTTTCCAGTAAAAACATCTCAATTTCCTTTCCTGTGAAATGCTTTAAGTAATGACTTATTTTCAGAGAATATTCTGTATCTTGAATTTAGTTGCCCTTTGGCAAATTATAGATTTTTTCTTGTTTAACAACTAGAGCAATTTTGTTTAAGGTTTTGCTTGAAAAAAGAAAAATTATTTGCCAGTGGGTTAAAAAAAAAAAATTCATTCAAGGTGTTATTGTTTGTTTTTTCAAATAAATCTATCTTGTTTTAAGGATGTTTAGATATTTTACTGCAAATAAATACTGACTTAGAACTAATTAAAGGTATTTTTCCACACAAACTGGGAAACCATCACTGAGATGGTTGGCAGAATGACTACACTTTCATTGTATGGAGAAAAAATGGTGCAATGAAAATGAATGGTGACTGAGGCTAACAAATTGCCTTGCATTTGTCATAAATGTTTGTATATATGTGGGTAAGTAAATTATGAGAGATTTTTCATTTTTGGATGAACTATCCCTTTAAATACTTATTGAGAAAATATTTTTTTACAGAGCATAACCTTACAGTTGAAACACAGTAAACGTCCAAAAAAGCCTTGTAATATTTTAGTTCTGGACCCATTCTTTTCCTCCAGGGCAAAGATCAGATCAGCTCTCCTTTGATCAATTCTGAAACTCTGTCAATATTTTCAGTTTAACTGAGTGTTAATTTATGTCCTCATTTCTTTTTACTGCCCACTGGTAATCTAATTATCCAAACTTTTCCATATATTAATGGCTTTTAAATCATTCTGACACAGTGACAAAGGTAGATATACGCATAAACATGTTTCAGTAAGTGTCGCAGCAACTCTCGTGAGATCTTCTGTCTGGTAATGATTAGTGAGCCTGTATTATGCAACCCCAACTCCAAAAAAGAGTTTTAAAATGATGATAAAAACTAAATTTGATTTGTAAATTCGATTCACCTTGTGCTATACTGAAAGCACTACAACAGGACATTATTTTATGTTTTACCTTGTATATTTAATAGTTGTTGTTTTTTGAAAATATAAACTTATTTCAAATTAAACGATTGCAAAACAGGGCCTTGGTTGCCATATTTTCTGGTTCATAATAATAAGAACCACACATTCTCAATTGGAGACAGGTCAGGACCGCAGGCAGGCCAATCTAGCACCCGCAATCTCTGTTTACGCAGCTATGCACTTGTAATCCAGGCAGCATGTTGTTCGGTGTTGTCCTGCTGGAAAATGCAGGGATGCCCCATAAAGCTAAAATATGCTGATCTGGCTGCCGAGTGCAGGGAAAATTGATAGAGGGCTGCTACTTACCCTGTGGAGGTTGGTGTTGAGGATTTATTGGAACATCAATGCAGCAACTATTGTAAAACATTGGTATCTTTGGATCAGCATTGAAGAAGTCTCAAAAATGTCAGAGAAAGCAGAAAGAGGGAGCTTCTGGCTATGGTTAAGAAGGAAAGACGAAAAGTGGGGTTTGCAGAAGTAAGAATGTTGGATTATGAAACAGTTGCTATATGTGGTGAGGTTACAAGTAGAAGGGGAAAAGGTGGGGAGGAACTATTTTTGCTGACCCACTCGGTCCTTTTTCTGGCTTTGGAGGGGCAGCTGACGCATTCTTGCGGCTTGCCTCTCACGTCGCTCTCCTAATTAATCTTTTGGAGGATTGGTTTAAGGACAAGCACTGGATGGGTGGTAGGCAGAGTTTGATAGCTTGTGTTTTTTCTAACAGAAAAGAGGCCATGAACATATGGTATTATTTGTTGTATGGTATTATTGTTGTATGGTATTATTGTCGGGAAAAGAGGAATATCTTAAAGCAATATTTCTTCATCAAAAGAGAATTTAAGATTCTCCTCCTTTAGGTTGCCCAGTCAACCTTTATCCCTCAGAGGCTTGATTAGCCTAATACGGGACCGAGTGTGTAGGATCATGACCCGGCCCCGCCCTCCGCCCTGCCACATTCCTCCCTCGTTCTCTCAGGCTGGGGAGCCCCGTCTGCCGGCAGGTCATCCCCATCTACCTGGATGAGGGAGGGGACAAGGGGAGGGAAACAGAAATAATTAAACTGGGGGGATACTTCCTGTAACAGTGTAGTACCCCCCCCAAAAAACACTGTTTTTTAACATTTAAAAGAGGGAAAAGGCCACCGCAGAGTGGCAGTGAGAGAGAGAGAGAGGAGAGAGAGATGAAAAAAAAACTCTTACTCGCCGGTTCTCCGATACACCGTCGCATGGTCCTCGAGCGCTCCTCCACCCTCTCAGGCGGACGACAGCCGCTTCTCCCCGGGCGGACCGGAGTCAGGCTCATGACCCCCGGCGGTCAGAACACCCCACCGCATTCTCGGCGACTCGTGGGGACACTACTCCGCCCTAGCAGCAGCCCTACCGCTCCAGGCGGTCGGGGAACACTTCCCTCCTCCCCTCGCGGACGGTGGTCTTGCTCTGACCCCTCCACGTTTCTGGGGATGGCAGGGCTCTCCTCCGCCCCTGGCAGCGGCTCCATCAATCCAGGCGGTCGGGAAGTCCAGTCCCCACTCACCTCACAGACGGTGGCCGTTCACCGCGTACGGGCGGTCGGTCTACTCCCTCCCCCGGTGGATGGCAGCAGCGCTCCCCTGGGTGGACGGCAGTGTCGAGGACTCCGCGACGGGCACCCCTCCTCCTTCCCGGGCTTCGGCACCAGTGTAAAGGTGATCCATGGAAAGGAGGAGGCGAGAACCGGCTTGACAATATAAATAATGGTTTAATGATAAACTTAAAAGAAGACACAAACACACACGTGACGGACATGCCGTTAACGATCTTTCTCTCCCGCACGATCCTCTGCAGTCGACCTTTATCTCTCAGATGCTTGATTAGCCTAATACGGGACCGGGTGTGTAGGATCACAGCCCGGCCCCGCCCTCCGCCCTGCCACAGATGCCCTTACAGATGTGAATGTTATCCATGCCATAAGCACTGACACAACCCTATACCATGACAGACACTGGCATTTTGACCTGACGCTGATAACAGGATGGTCTTTTTCTTTTTAGCCCAGAGAATGTGACGGCTGTTTTTGTTTAAATTGTAGACTGCAAAACACAATTCCATTGTTTTACTTTTAATCTCTGATCAGACCAATTCCAAAGAAGTCAGCAGTGGTTCTGGACAGTGTTGATGTATGTATGGCTCCTGCTTTTTATAGTAAAGCCTTAACTTGCTCAACCCATCTTTGCTCTCATCTGTGTTGCAATCATCTGATTTGAAATGAGTGTATATTAAAAAAATATAATTTCACAAGGTAAAATATCAAATAATGTGTTGTTGTTGTGCTTTCAATATAGCAGAGGTTTAATGGAATTTACAAATCAGTCCTTTTTGTGTTGATAAACATTTTCCATACTCTCCCAACTTTTTCAGGATTGGGGTTGTACATGTGTAGCAGGCTTGTGTTTTTCTTATGTTTTCCTCAGTTTAGTGTTTGAGATCTAGTGCAAATTGTACTCACTACTCTACTACTAATACATACATAATACAAAAACATACTTCTCTTACTATTTCTACAGTATATAGTATGTACAGTAGAGTATGCTGTAAATTATTGTCTCTGTATGCATTAAATACCCAGATGACCTACTACATTTGCCAAAATATGCAGTATATATCGGAGTAAACTGTGTTGAAAACAGTATTATAAGTCAAAGCAATGCACATGACTTTATGATTTTATGATACCATTTTTAGTTTGACAACCAAAAGTAAATACAGCTGCAATTTTGACTTATTATTTGATCAGATTACAAAAAATTACAACTTTTTATGCAAAATTAAATAAAAATGTAAAATAATTGTATTTATATCCTAGATGATAACTGAGCACATTCTGATGTCATGTGACAGCAATCTAGCATACTTGTGCTAAATGTATATCGTTGCATAACCTCTACATTTTTATTGACTACTTTTAAAAATAGTAAGAAATATACATTGTATACTGTGCAGTAGTAAGCAAGTAGTAAGTTGTAAGCTAGAAAGCTAGTAAACTGTGAAGTAATCAGCTAATATTTGATTCAGAGTGTAGCCTCCATTTCAAAAACATATTTGTGTGCAAAAAAAAGTCATGGATCTTGGTTTATTTCACTAGATGGTAGACTGATGATTACTTTGGTGTCAAATCAGAGACCCTTGGAGGAGAACAACCACTGTGTTCACTCTTCTCCTCCTCCTCATCCCAAAGCTCCATACTAGCCTGTATTCTGTGACACATACCCAAATAGCACAAAGTTTTTGTTCTAAGAAAACAGTGTGGATATTGGTTTACCAATGTCATTTATTCCAACTGTTGTCAGATGCATGTACAGTAAAACAACAGTAGTTGAGAACAAACAGAGGTCTATAGACACAATACCATGCAGCTAACGACAGTTTGCTTGAGTCATTATCAGTAGCAGAATAAGGGTATATCACCTAGAGGCTAAACATGAGTCAGTTTCAACAGTGCTCAAGCTTATAGCTCAGTACAATATATGACACAAAGAGGTCCCATAACTTAGACAGAGAAATATAAGGGTAGGCAGAAAATGTTATAAATTCACTAAGCATCAGTTACTGTAAAAATGTACACAATTCTTTAACAACATTATACATGGCTTAAATCGAATTGTAAGAATGTTGCATATGTGGATACGTTCCTGCACAAAGCCACCAAATTGGAAATATAATAAACAAAACCATGATGTGTCTTCTCGTTTTTGTGAGACATGTAGCTTCGATGAGACAAGCTCATCTTGTATATGGTTCTAAGAGTGACCCATTGACCTGTGCTGTTTGACACAAATATGCATGAAAACAGTTACTGTAAATAATCCAATTGTAATACAGTATATATAATAAAAATAATACAAAACACAATAATTGAAACACCCTTATTTATTGCATGAAATGCATTTGCATACTCAAACTAATCCCTTTTTTTTTTTGCAGTGACTAAAATAGGGTACAAGACAGATAAAGTGAACTATAAAAGAGGAAGACAGAACAGTGAAAGAGATATATGAAAAGAAGGAAAAAGAAGAGAGAGACAGCTCAGAGACATGGGCATTTTTCAATATTAATCATCTCAGTAATATTTTATCAGCCACTAAAAATCCAATTCTCAGCATATTGCCTATGACTCTTGGTGATGATTATACATCCATTGTGGCTAAAGCCACACTGGAACCGAGTGTGTGTGTGTGTGTGTTTCTAATGGAGTGGACTGACTGACACGCTAAAGTGGAGGTGACATAATGTTTAACTCAACCCTCTAACACACATACACTTCTCCAGTCATTATTTGGGGAGCATCCTCCACGACTTTGTCTCCTGTCCATTCTTCTGTTCGTCTCGCCCCTGATACTGGTCATATTGAGAGAGAGGTGTTGAGACGAACGGCTGGTATAAAAAAAAGCAGTCAATATGCCCCCCCCACTACTGCCTCCACCATTCAACTTAAAAATGCAGATGTGTGATTAAGCCTGACAGGGAGGAAAATAGCATGAGTTAGTCTGAATTCTCAATGGATCTGCTACCAGACCCAACATATAACACTAACTGCATTAGCCTTTAAACAGGCTGCAAGAGAATGCTGTGTAAAACAAAGTGTAAAGCTTCCCCCCTCTCTCCACAATTTATCCTTATTCAGAAACATGGGTTTTAATAAAACACCAGTTTTATAAATGTATTTACATTTATGACATGGTAAAATGACATATCTATCAAAAAGACAGATGGACGGACAGATAGATAGATAGATAGATAGATAGATAGATAGATAGATAGATAGATAGATAGATAGATAGATAGATAGATAGATAGATAGATAGATAGATGGGAAACAGAGGCAGAGAGAGAGAGAGAGACAGAGAGAAAGAGAGAGAGAGCACACAATGGTTTCTGTGTCCTTCACTAATGAGCTCTGAAAGCTAGAGAAACTGAGCCACACACACAGTGGCCTCGAAAAGTCACAGTACTCCATCCCTAACCCAAACAAACAGATACATGCCTAGTCATTTTTCTATGCCGCCCACATGACTTTTCTGTTAATAAAATGCTTATTTTTAAAGGCATAATTCAGGACAGGCTGCTGATATGATAAATGATTAACATTTACACCACTTTCCCCACTTAAATGATGATTAAGCTGGAAAGAAGGACGGCTGTGTCTCAAAACCCAGTGTGCTGCTTTGCCTGAGGGCATTTTTGGGCACCTGCAGGCGCGATCTAAGTAGGTAGTTCACTAGGGATTGAGACAGCGCCAGTTTTAGAGGAGAGAGGATGAGATGGGATGGGAGTGAGGGAGGAGTCGACCAGATAGAAAGAAGAATGAGTGAAGTGTGTGTGTAGTGTGGAAATCTCACAGGTGTCGGAGTCAGAAGTCCAGTCTTGTTGGTTGTCTTGGCGTTGTGAATTCTCGCGACAATATTAGAACGAAAACAAATCGGAGAAAATAAAATCGAAAATGTTATATGTACGCACACTTTAGTTCGCGGTCTAGAAAATTACCGTCTGTTTAGTTAACAAGGTTAGAAGTGATCATCGCAACTTAATTAAGTTAACTTACCTTAAATGACTGGTTTAAGAATTTAGGACTGGTATTTCTTGTGTCAGAGTGAAGAGAAGAGTTTTTTTATCTTTTGAGGATGCTCTCCTGATGAAATACACTGATATTCACATTTACCTCAGAACTCACAGACACCAGAGGAAGATTTGTATCCTCAAGCAAAAGGTTTTAAAATCACGCCGAAGTGCGGGTAAGTGTTTTTTTTTATGTATTTTTTTTAACGCTTTTTTGTGCTTGAATTGCGCAGTTGTCGCAATACTTTCACAGGTGTCATGCTGCCAACCTTTCCGTAGGCTATAACGCAATAACGGGGGTTTAAGTGTTATTGTTTGTGTATATTCATTTATTTAATTTAATTTTGTATATGTAGGCCTAATCATATTTTGCTTTTTCAAACTGGTCTTTTACGATTAGCCTCTCCAGACACTTTACTGACATGAAATTAAAGTTATGTTTGAATAATAGCATTTTTGACTGCATTCTTGTTCCTTTTATTACCCTGTTACTTTTATTATATGTTATTGTGTTAAAATGACATATAGTACAGCCTAAAGTCTAATTTCCATCATCATCTTTTCATCTCTTCCCTTGTTTAGTTCTGTTTCTGTGGAATTTTCCCAGTCTCACCAGAACAACTATAGACCTGGATAATACTGTTACTAAAACAAAAAATAATACTAATATTCTGAAGGATCAAAACACTGTGGCTCATCTGGTTTTGGGGCAGGACACTGGACAAACACAGGTGGTCAAATTTCATTCTGCAGAAACATTTTAGTGCATCAGTACTACAGGAAGATTGGATGGAAGAAATCTCACTCTTTAAATTGAGCTTCAGTGCTTTGTGTCATCATCAGACCTCATCATAATTTTCATTTTTAGTTGTTCAAGCAGATAACTGTGATTTCTCAAAACCCTTAACAAACTGATATTTGCTGTTGTTTATTTGCCAGCTTGCATGCTTAAGAAACTATTTTAGCTTTTAGGTGGAGGGAACTTGAAGTGGAAAAGAAAAGGGTAATTTGCTGATCACTTATGCAAACAAGCGCCTCAAAGAGTCTCCTGTGTATTGGAGAATTCCCTACACCTCAAGTGATAACAGACACCCGCACATAAACGGGGATGAATGAAAAAAATATTCTTGTTATTAACCAAAATATTATAACACTTTAAAAACACGTATTGTTCTACGACTAATACTGTTGTTTTTGGTCATATTATTATAACGTAGAAGGTGGCCAGGAGCCTCCTTGTGATCTCGCATCCACTGACTCCATCGTTAGTTTTCCCAGCCACACCTTTCTGTTGCAACCGCCACTTTTCCTTTCCACTCCCAGATCTTCCTACCACTAGTCCCTTTGCACCTTGTCCATTCTGTATGCTCCACACTCTTCTTGGTCTCCTTGTCTCATCCATAAATTCATCTGTTATCCTTCTCTCCACTGGCCTCATACTTCCGTAGACATTTGTGGTGTGTTTTTACTTTGTGTCGACAAACGCACAATCCCACACTCGTTTTTACATTTTAGCAAGTGTTTCTCAAACTTAACCATTCAAGCTGGCGGGCAGCATTCCCCCTAAAAGAGAGGAGGACTATTTAACGCTTGCCGCCTCCCGGCTCAGCCGCCGCAAGCGTGTCATAGGAGCGGCCGTGGGTGTGGCCATGGTTCTGATTCTCCTGGTCGCCATCCCTTTACTGGTCCACAGCACTAAAGGAGGAGGAGCCGGAAATACAGGAAGCCATTATGAAATGCTAGGAAGTTGCCGGATGGTTTGTGACCCCTACACCACTTCTCATGGCCAGGAGCTAACGGCGGTTTCACCACCAACTCCTGATTTCCCAAACCGGAGGGGGAAATCTGGTTATCGGGGACCTCCAGGGATCCCAGGACCACCTGGTCCTCGAGGACCACCAGGAGAGCCTGGAAAGCCAGGACCACAAGGGCCGCCAGGTCCGGGCCCTGGTGGCTACGTACCATCATTCTACAGCCCTAAGATTGCCTTTTATGCAGGCTTGCGCAAGCAACACGAAGGCACTGATGTGCTCAAGTTTGATGATGTGGTGACCAATGTTGGCAACTACTATGAGCCCAGCACTGGCAAGTTCACATGCCCTCTACCTGGTATCTACTTCTTCACATACCATGTCTTAATGAGAGGAGGAGATGGGACAAGCATGTGGGCAGACCTCAGGAAGAATGGACAGGTAAGAATTTATCATTCCTTGTGCTCCATAATGAGCTCCATTGCTCCACTTATTGAGTTGTTGTGTTCTTTAAGTATTTTTGGGGAGAAAACTTCAAGTTTTCCAACTGGAAGTTGAACTTAGTTAGTGCTCTTGTGTGAGTGCAGTCAAAAGTAGGTAGTAGTTTAAAGCCCGAAGTATACTTCGGTTTTGGCATCTGCATAGAGTGAGATTACTATAAAGCAGTGGCAGCCCGTGCATTTTAAGTCTTGGCCTTCAACGCGATTCATGGCATTGAGGAAACACTGTTTCACAATTAATAAGACACCCTATGCCTATGGACATCATTTTTAAAATACGTTCACGCACGAAAGCCAAAACCAAGAAGGTCTAATACCAGGAAAAATCTAATAATATTTGCGATCTAAATGTTGTTTGCAATAAAAACATTTTCGTAAAGGTACACGGTTACTTTTCAAAAGTTAAACTGATGCTGAATGCTCCAGCCAGCCTAATTTACACTTAGAAAACTCCTGATGTTGCTATAACAATGCAAAAAACAATTACCAATATACTTGAAGTGAAAATCAGCCCTCCTTTCCTGTTTACATCTCAGGTTTTTAAATCCATAAGGATCTCTTTCTCAATGACGATAGCGGCAGTGACAGCCAACTCATCAGCTAGATCTCGTGGTCTTCGCTTTCAAATTATGTACTTCACTTAAAGTGTGATTGTGTCACTCAAGGCCAGCTAGAAGGCGACTGGGACATATCCTAAAGACCACACCCACCAAGAACAAATAAAACAATCTGATTGGCTGATGAATCTGACAATCTGACTTTAGATGCCTGTTTACTCAAACTGTTGAGGGATTCTGCAGGAATTATGAAGGCTTAACAGGGTGGAGCTCAAACTCACATGCTGCTTCAGATGCGCTCGGCTTTGGGCATGCGATTTGTGAACCAGTCGTCGTTGTGAATGCTTCGTTTGTAAGGATCAAGGAATAAATTCTGATTGGATAAACTATTCATTGTTTGCTATTTGTTTTTTGACGAATTAGGTGTTGAAAGCAATTTAAAATAAATAGGCAAAAAGGTGAATGAGATTGAAATGATGACTCGAGTTATACAAATCCAGGTATGACCTCCTGACCTCCTCACAATTGCGCTGTTGATGTGCACACCCATCTTCTTCAAGCACTGCTTTGTGACCGCAAAGGCTCAATTGTGAGTGATTCCACCTTGTCGACTGCACGTGTTGAGTACTCGAGCACTGCTGATAACGAAATTTGTGTCAGGCATCCTGTACGTAGATGTCTAGTGTTCACGTCTGACTGAAGTATAGTTTGGGCTGAAGGTGAGGTTTGTCATTTTTGCACCAGTAGCAACAAACGGAATTACAAAATAATTACTGTTTTCAAAAAGGTTTCCTGAACATTCCCCTTGTCTTCAGTGGATTGACAAACAGATAGTCCCTCCCAAAACTCATGTGATTGGTTGAGCCAATGTTGCTGTGTTAGTCTGGTTGGTATGCTCACATATTCAGTGTAATACTTTTTTGGGAAATGCTGCATATTAAGCAGGAGAAAGTCCTTTTTCTTAAAACACACAATTCACCTTAATTAAAAAATAATTACCCTTTTTTTGTCACAAAACATGTTAGGGTTAAGGTCAACTTCACCTAATTGAGTCATCTAGTCATCTGAATATGGACCCACTATACTTTGTTTCCTATTAAAAGCTCATCACAATCAGATTATTTTAATTAATTTACATTATATTAAGTAACATCTATTTTAAGCTAATTTGCATTTGGAACTAAATGCAAATTGTTTGAGGTTGTATTGTTTTCACAAAAGCATGACTGATAAATGCAAAAGGTGACTAGGAAAATACAAAAGGGAAAATCATGACAATAAAGTTTGCATGCCCAAGCTACTGTATCACAGCTGATGCATCATGTTATGTTGTGACAATTTAATAACTAAAATAAACACCATATTTACATATCACTATTAACCTAAAGATGTATCATACGACTCAGCAGACAGAGCTGGCGTGGTGTGGTCTAGTGCCAGTTTGCACATCAAATAATTAATGAATGCATGAAAAATTGACAGTTTCTACATTCAGACATTCTCTCCCCCAACACTAATTAAATTCCGAAGGCAGGAAAGGGGCAAGACATGAAAAAATGAATCTTTAGTGGTTTTAACAGACTGAATGACCTTTGTAGATCAAACTCTTGCAGCGTTTTATTTGACAGTCGTATACTTTTATGAACAGTTTTTCACAAACACACTATAACATTTTTATTTGTATTTCACTGCACAATAGTGGGCGAGTGTTATGTTGTTATGTTTGAAAAAAAAAAAAATATCTGGCTTAATGCAAAGAACCACTTGTAAATGTAATTAGAATGAAAGCAGATTAAATTGGTCCTCTGATTGGTCCTGTCCGCCATGTACAGTTTTATATTGTCATGCAAGTCTGCTTCCTCTGTTAAATCATTCATAAGTCTTAGATTGAATCCCCCTGCACGCCTTACATGCCCCCCTCTATTGCATGCTCATTGATTGCTCATTAATTAACTTTCTGGTCCACTCAATTACGTCCATTTCGAGCACATCAGGTGGCCCTGCTTCACCGTTCTGCGGGGCCTGAAATGTAATAGAGAAATGTGCAGGTTAACTGCACTGGAGTGATGCACCATATAAGATGCAGAGGATTTAATACTTCCCCAAGCACCTGAAATACAATTTACGACAGTCTCCACTTGTGATACTAATCTATATTTGTGCATTTTGCAGATGCTTTTATCCAAATTGACTTGCAGTGCATTTATACATAATTTTTTTCAGTGTGCGTGTTCCCTGGGAATCTAACCCATGGGTTGTTCTTGCTCATAACTTTGGGTTTGCAGCAACATGTCCTACCAGTAACTGATACCTGATATAAATTGTTTACATACAGTATAAGATGTTATATATGTGCTCATATGATGTTGATATATACTGAAAATGAAAGAGCATGCAAAATTATGCAACTTTTTTTTGACAAACGCTGAGTGACTGGAATTCTCAGAAGTGTCATATAAAAGCAAACAATGGTCCATTGGGATTGGGGGTGGGTGGTTTATGTTAATTTGTTAAAGCTTATTTTTGAATCTTGACAAAATGATGCTCAAACAGCCATTTAGACATATTAGACAATATAAAATATTATAAGATGGTTTCCCAGGCATAGTGTTCCCAGTAATTAAAATGCTTTGGATTGGAGAATCACTATCGTGCAATTTAAGCCAAGGCTATTCTGCATACCTCAAGCTATCCACAGTTTTCCTGAATACCATTGGGTGTCACCATGATGATGCTGATTGAATGGTTTTCTGGTTCTGGTCTCAGTAAGTAGCAATGTAAATACTACCAGAACGAGTGATCCAAATGGAGAACAACAACCATTTTAAGTGTTATTCAGAGTAAAAATGTGTCAACCTCTGCAGGTTGTGGCTGTCCTTACAACTCAAAATAGTTAATGATATCAGCGTAACTAACCTCAGGCCTTCATGTCATCTACCCACTCCTTATATTTTGACGGCTGAGGCCAGATGGTCATTACGACTCTATTTATTTATTAACATTAAGACGTTAGGTTAAAAATGTTTAAAAATGCATAAGGGAAAGTACATTTTGTTACATGTCCGTAAACGATCTCTCTCTCCCGCACGACACCCTGCAGTCGACCTTTATACCTCGGAAGCTTGATTAGCCTAATACGGGACCGGGTCCGTAGGATCACGACCTGGCCCCGCCCTTCGCCCTGTCACAATTCCATCTTGTCTCTCACTTATGAGTTAATTAAAAAGCTGAATGCATAATAATTATAATAGAATTAGCAACATGCTGTTTAGAATAGTTTTAGATTTTAGAGTATATCAACTTTCTGAAAGTATAAACAGCTCAAAAGTTTTTCATTGAATCAAATGTAGTTTCACTGGGGAAACTGTAATGGAACAAACAAGAAAATACAAAATAAACACTCAAATGTATCATAATTCTATTTTTATCACCTCACTTCTTCTTGAAAATAAGTTTTGACAATCTCATCTTGTATCTTCATTGTAGAGGCCATGTTCAATATGGCACCCCTGTGGGCGGTGCAAAGGCTCAAGTGAATTGAGACTAAGAGAAGGACGCAGACGTGCAGTAGTAGCCATGACAGTTAAGAGGATGGCAGAATCGCCCAAGCTGGTTGACAGAAAGATCAGGGGAGGAAAGGAAGATAGATGGCTTAATAGAAAGCTGCAGACAGTGGGTAGAGAGAGACGAGGCTTCTGGGAGGCTTCCGCACAGTCCAGAGTGAATCGTGAATATAGAGCTATAGACAGATGGAGAGCCACCGAACATGTCATGTCTTGACAGGTTAACAAGGCATCTTAAAGATAAAAAAGACTGGATTCTGATATTAGAATTTGTTTGCTAATTATAACTGCCTGTGAATTTAGGGTGCTCATTAAGAAAAACTAAATGTATTTTAGGTATCTTCTTGAGTGTGGCATGCGTGGTGTCATACCTGATTCTGGGCTTGTGTGACCATCTGGTAGATTATTGTCTGTGCTGTGGTTTTGACAGCTAGTGAAAGCTGGTGTCTTGATACTGATTGGTACAGTTGTTATGGCCTGCTTATTCTCAGACCTCAGATAAGTCAGTGCCCCAAGAGTGTGGTGAGATGGTCACTGTTGTTGAATGCTCTGTGAATTAGTTCACTTTGGCTAAAATAACATAGAGGGAAAATAATAGAAAAGTCAAAATTAAGCATGACCTAAAATGAAAGAATCTGATGCCTTTTGAATCTTCCACATATCTCAATGTACATTTTAGTGCAGGATCTGTTTATTTGTCTTTAAACCTTGCTAAAAAAGACCAGCTTAGACCAGCATGAATGTCCTTATGGATTAGGCTGGGATTTGTTAGTTAGTGTTGGTTTGGTGCTGGCCAAGCTGGTAGACCAGCATAGTCATGCTGCTCACTAGCAGAGCTATGAATATTCTGTCATCATTTAAATTTGTATTGCTTTTTTTATTCTGTGGAACACAAAACAAGATGTTAACTTTATCCTAAGTCACTATTCTCTTTCACTGAATGGGACAAAGATGCAATCAAAGTGAATGGGGACTAAGGCTAACATTCTGCCTAACATCTTCTTTTGTGTTCCACGGAACACATGAGAGAAATTTCATTTTTAGATAAACTATCCCCTTAAAAGACTGGGATACCAGCACAACAGCATCCAAAACACAACTTAAGTTGGAGACCTGCACTCACTATTTTAAGGGGCACCAATATATTGCAGTAGATGGAATTTTGAGGAATGCTAGATCAAGTTACATCAATTTGTTCAGTTACAGAATGGATGGATTAGTGATGTGATCATAATAGTGCCCTCTTCAATATTTCATGTGGTCATCTTCAGATTTCTTGTAATTACTTTGGTATATTGCACATTCAGGGAGACTCACATTGAAATGTGATCACTGTGCATTTAGCCACTGCATCGCAGCACCTGCTACAACTGAAGTGAATTACTATGCAGCAAAAGCACACATTGGATAATGCCGTAATATGGTGTATTATGGCATTATCAACTCTGCACTTTTCACTTTTCAACTGTCCAATTTCGCCCTCAAAAAATGGCCAGGGTCATTAAGGTCAGAATTGCACATCATTTAATAGCAATTTCTAATTATTATGCTGTAGAAGTCAGGCAAGCTCTGGTGTCTAATAAGTCAACTGCATAAAGATCTATAAACATATGGAGAGATTTGTTAAAAGGATATGATGCTGATAACATTAATGGTGGAGCTTTTATTGTGGCTTTTGAATAATGTGTTGTTTGCCTTAATGCTAATGTGAGCTCGAGTCAAAATGTGCCACCAGGGTTGTGTGTCATCTCTGATTTAATGGCTGCATATCGTCTTACTCATCATTAACTTGCCATGTGCTGTTAATCTCTTAATTTATGGTCCCTTTGCTCCAATGTAGTTTTCCAAAACCCCAAGTCCTCTGTTCAAAGTAGACTAATCTACACTCCGTTCTCTCTGTTGGTTAATCGTTCCATTTTTTCCACCCGTTTTTTCACCTGTCACACTCTCTTTTAATAGACCTCCAAAAGGTCGAGCTCTTTCACACGGTAGTGTTAAAAATGCCATCGCCTCTCTGTTAATGACCAGTACCCGCTCTAATAAATGTCTCCCAGTGCACTGACATGTACATAGTCCAGTAGAACTATAATGAGTGTCTTTGGTAGTCCCTAATTGTATTAATCCCTAATTATAGCAGTCTCTAATAGCCAAATAGTCATAAGGGAAATTTTACAGACAGATTCAGAATGAGTGAAGTGGAAAATTTTGAGGTATCATCCTGTTCTCTTTAAAGCAGCCTGATCTCATGAAATTTACATGAACATGGCAACATTTTTACAACTAAAAATGTACATGCTGTATAACACGTTTGGCTGCAGTTTGCCAGTGAAATGTTCAGCTGGGGGTGCCAAAAGCGAGTAAAATGTTGTTTTCAGATGAGATTTTACAGCATTGTGGCAAGAGGGACGCAACGTCTTGTTAACCAAGATGTTCCCCTTCTGTCACTCACTCAACGTTGTGTCGATGTAGTGACACTAGGATTCCCTAAACGAAACGCCACAACAGCCTCCCCCAGTGCCCCCCAAAATTTATTTATTTATTTATTTATTTTTTTATGCATTTGGCAGACGCTTTTATCCAAAGCAACTTACAGTGCACTTATTACAGGGACAATCCCCCCGGAGCAACCTGGAGTTAAGGCTTGCTCAAGGGCCCAACAGTGTCATCTTGGTGGTGCTGGGGCTTGAACCCCCGACCTTCTGGTCAGTAACCCTGAGCCTCAACCACTGAGCCACCACTGCCTCCTAACATTTTGTGTTGTTCCCCACAACCCTGGGTGGGTGGGAGGGGGGTGGAAGAGATATATCTAGTATGGGAGCAGTCCGTGCCAGCTGCTGCCTTTTCTCTCTAAGTTTTTCTCTCTACAGAATATTAGATTCGGCTGGGGCCTTTTAATGCTCATTAAATGTGCCAGAGAAGGTATTCTTTTCCTTTCCTATTCTTTCAGGGGGAAAAGAGACCATGGAGAACACTTCCTGCCCCGAAGGGGGGGTTAACATGTGGTAAATACCTCACATGAGCTCAGGGACACACATGGAAGGGGGGTGCGGCGATAGGTCCTGCCATTCGAAGGGGAGGAGCTCTATAAACAAAGCGACTGGGGCCTAGAGGGCTCTGCCCAAGGGAGACGCGGGTCTACCGAAGGGAGACTGTGCCTCGGAAGATACATCAAAGGAGGTTACCGGGGTAACCGACACCTGTGGAGCACTTACCCCAGAACAGGGCACATTAGCACATGTACTGGCCTGACTATGAATTCCTCCACTCAATTTGCGAGCCAGAGGGCTAGGGAGGAATGACATCCAGGGTTCACGGTTTGTGAACTCACATGGGAGAGAAGAATGCACGGTTTCATCTCCTGGAGGAGAAATGCCATATACTCAAGCGGTACATCCGGCTAGCTTCCCCGCATTACGAAACTGACCTGTTTGTACATGAAAGAACACGGGACTAAACCGGCTCAACCTGGAGATTGTAAAATCTTGCGAAATTATTGGCTGTTGCCCAGAACGCTGCTCTGCAGATGTCCGCTAAAGAGGTGCCATTGGCCAGTGCCCACGAGGATGCCAGACTTCTTGTAGAGTGTGCTCGTATTACACAAAGGGGTGGGCATGGCCTGGGCCTGGTAAGCTAGCACGATGCCGTTCATGACCCTGTGGGCAAGCCTCTGTTTGGGGACAGTGTTCCCTTTCCACTGTCCGTCAAAGCAGGCAAAGAGCTGCTCAGAGCATCTAGAGCTCTGCGTGTGATCCAAATATATGTGCAAAGCACACACTGGACACAGCAACGATATGGCTAGGTCTGCCTCCTCCCAGGGCAGCTTAGCTTGCAGGCTCACCATGTTACCACTAAAGGGCAGATAACTCGGTCAAGGTCTCAAGATCACGTGAGAGTCTGCCAGACCGCAAGATTCCAGAGGTCTGGGTGTGGGTGACAGATGGTGCCCCATCCCTGAGAAAGAAGATCCTTCCTCAGGGGAATTTGCCAGGGAGGTGCTGTCACGAGGAGCATGAGGTCTGTGAACCAAGTATGGGTGAGCCAATACGGCGCTAAGAGAGAGAGACTTGTTCCTCGTTCTCCCAGACATTGCACAAGGTCTGTGCAATTAGGCTCACTGGGGGGAACGTGTATTTGCGCAGCCCCCGGGGCTGGCTGTGTGCCAGCATGTCTGTTCCAAGGGGAGCTCCCATCAGGGCATACCAGAGCGGGCAGTGGGAGGATTCTCGGGAAGCTAACAGGTCTACCAGTGCTTTGCCAAACTGACTCCAAATCAGTGGGACCACCTGGGGGTGGAGACTCCACTCTCCCCTGAGTGTCACCTATCGCGATAATGCGTCCACTGTGATGTTGAGGTTGCTGGGGATGTGATTGTCCGTCCAAACCAACACGTGCTTGCCCTGGATCTATGGCAATAGCCTCCGCAGGGCGAGCTGTACTGCCAGTAACTCAAGGCATTTGATGTGCAAACACAGGCGTGGGCCTGTCCAGGAACCTGCGGCTGCATGCCTGTTGCACACAGTGCCCCAGCCTGACTTGGAGGCGTCTGTCGTAACCACGACACACCTGGACACTTGCTGTAGAGGGAATACAGCCAGCAGAAACGCAAGGTCTGTCCAAGGGCTGAAGAGGCGGTAGCAGACCGGCGTGATAGCCACACGATGTGTGCCGCAGCGCCATGCGTACCTCAGGACTCGAATCTGAAGCCAGTGCTGTAGCAGTCTCATATGCATATGAAAGTATTTCAGTGGGACTGCCGTTCTCTGCCTGGATAATTTCAGGCAGTTCAACACTGACTGCGCGTGCTTGCTTGAGAGGCACGCTAACATTGAGACTAACTCCATGCCGAGAAAACAGATGCTCTGAACCAGGGGAAGCTTGCTCTTTTCCCAGTTGACCCGAAGCCCTAAACGGCTGAGGTGCGTGAGCACCAGGTCCCTGTGTGCAGACAGTAACTCTTGAGAGTGCGCTATAATCAGCAAGTCATTGAGGAAATTGAGTATGCAAATGCCCACTTCCCATAAAGGGGCAATGTTTGCCTCTGTGACCTTCGTGAAGACAGGAGCAGGGAATGCCGCATTGGGGAGTGATGCTCGGAATCGAGGCTGCCGTGCTGAGGGAACCCTCAAAGCACTTACCTTGCTCTGCATGCCAGGCATAAGGCGGGCCGGGGACTGAGGAGGAGGACCTCTTGGGTCTCTTGACTCGTCACCACCGGCTGGCCAGGGGTGTGGTTTATGTGGTGCAGTGGGGCACATAAAGGCAGGGAGCCATGTTTGTGAAGCCCCGGTGCTGGGCGAAGGCTGGGCGAAGTCCTCCACGGTGTCACCGAAAAGGCCGACCTGGGAGATGGCCACGTTTAGGAAGCCAGGTGCCGAGATCGCCTTTTCCACCTGAGGTATCATGGTATAACCCTTCTGCTGCTCTGCTTTCGAGGGTAGTGAGTGCGGACGAGCTGAATGATGGGGTTCGGGCAGTGAAAGGTGCCTTCCACGTACTCGTCAGCTCGTCATGCACCTCCAGGAAGAAGAAAACTGGAGAGGGGGTTTGGCTGCTAGCAGCAAGCTCAAGAACCAGTCGTCAAGCCACGAGTGCTCAGGGGTGGGTGGATGGTTCCACTCGCGGCAGCCCGGGAAAGCATGGCGGTCAGCTCCGCGTCGGCCTCAGACTGGGCCGGCACACCTGAAGGCGCCAGCCCGGTCGAGTAGAAGGACCAGAGGAGGAGACAGCTGAAGTGGCTTTTCCCCAGAAGAAGGAAAGCCGCGGCCGCAACTTGGTCTCGCAGTGAGAACATGAATCATTCACGAATGCTTCCTCAACGTGATTACGGCCCAGACATGTAAGGCAGTGATCGTGGCCATCAGAGGTGGAGAAGTAACGACTGCACCCAGTAACTACACAAAGACGAAAAGGCATCATGAAAAAGATACATCTTTAAAAAGACATTCACATCAATGTGTTTGCTCTAATAGCATAATTATACTCTTTATAATAATAATTGATCTATTGTCACACATTATACATACATTTCTGCATATGTACAGTGAAATATTTTTTTTCACATATCCCAGCTAAGCTGGGGTCAGAGTGCAGGATCAGCCATGATACAGCACCCCTGGAGCAGATAGGGTCAAGGGCCCAACAGTGGTGTCTTGGCAGTGTTGGAGCTTGAACCCCTAAGCCACCACTGCCCCTGTGTGTATTTAGAGGAGGAATACACACTAAGTGTGCAGATGGAGAGAAAGCCGCTGGAATGCGCCGTATATCCAACACCAAATGCTTCTTTAGATGTGAATTGGAACAGCAGTGGATTCAGCTCGCTGATACACAACCACTCGGCTCCAAAGAAAAAAGCTGAATGAATCCTGCATTCCAGCTCCATTTTATACCTCTATGTCCGAGGGAGTGGCATGCAAATTCCACTCGCCAATTTTCATTGGCCTTTTCTCAAAGATTTGAAGGTGTTTTGGGGCTCCCAAGAGTGACCCCTAGTATCACTACATCGACACAACGTCGAGTGAGTGAGTGACAGAAGGGGAACTAACCATTAATGTTTTAAAATATAAATGAGACATATAAAAATACTTATCAATGCCTCAACCTAACCATTAGTGTTTTAAAATGGAGAAGCAAAATTAAAAAGCAAATTTTCTGAACCAACCACATAATTTTAAACCACAGTCCTCTGACTCTAAGTTCAACACTCTATCAGGTGAGCTGCCACACAAGCTAATTATGTTGGAATAAGTGTATACATGTAGGTGGGTGTGTAATACAAGCATTAAAATGTATCGTTTTTCAAATGATGCGATAGAGCAAAAGTGTGTCGATATCATAAAATTGCAGAGTCTGAATAATATTGAGAAAACGTTTTTTATTAAGTCATAATAAGCCATTACAGTTATGATTTGAGTGAAAGTGACTAAAACATACAGTTGTTGTAGCTAATGTTAATTTAATCTGGAAACTGTAGGAAATTGTACCTGGAGACACGTATAACAAGTTTTGCAAAAATTTATATAGAGTCACGTTTTCACTATGAGACCAGGTTGCATTAAAGGGATAGTTCACCAATAATGGAAATTCTGTCATTAATCACTCACCCTTATGTCGTTCCAAACCTGTATGATTTTCTTTTCATCCATGGAAAAAAAAGAAGAAGTTAGGCATAATCTGTGCCCCAGTCACCATTCACTTTCATTGCATCATTTTCACATACAATGAAAGTGAATGGTGACTGAGACAAAAATTCTGCCTAACATTGCGTTAGGAAAAATTGTTGCATTTGGCAGACGCTTTTATCCAAAGCGACTTACAGAGCCCTTATTACAGGGACAATCCCCCTGGAGCAACCTGGAGTTAAGTGCCTTGCTCAAGGACACAATGGTGGTGGCTGTGGGGCTCGAACCAGCATCCTTCTGATTACCAGATTACCAGTTATGTGCTTAGACCACTACACCACCACCACTCATTCATGGAATAACATGAATGTGAGTAAATGATGCAGTTTTCATTTTTGGGTGTACTATTCCTTTAAAAACCTAAGCTTTTAAAGGATTTTTGTCATACAAGGGTCGAAGGCATGATCGTCATTACACGTATTACCGCCAAACACAGAGCTTGTAACAGGTGTCCCGGTGTGCTCTTGGGCTATTTGTATAAAAATGCCAAGCTCATCCAGTATGCCTATTATGCATAACTCTCAGAAGCATAGAAACTAATTTTATTCTCCCTTTGTGGAAGAACGGAGCTATTCAATAAATGTTCAAATTTCTTTCTTCGCCTTTCCCTCCCCTCCTATGCGCCAGGTCCCTTAGGTAAGTTTAAGTTCTAGTTTTCCATTGTCTCCACTCTAAGAGGCCTGTATATCACAGAGAATGAATCCTGTCAGTTTTATTACCACTGGAGCACAGCACCACTGATAAAAACAAGATTTCATATACCCCTTACATCTCCACGTTCTCATAAAATAGCCTTGCTTGATCAGTCTGTTATCCTAACCCCCCCTCCCCCCTCATTTCTCCATATACCCTTGTCTTTCTCCTAGTATGAGCCTCTGCTTACAGTATGTATAAAATGCTACTGCAGCTGTGTTCCCCCCCTCCATCCTTCCTCTCCATTTATTGGTGCCCCTATAATGAAAAGGCCTGGCAGAACAAGCCCCCGGCAGGCCCAAGGGTCCTTTCATGCAGCCAGCGCTGAGATCAAGCCAGCGTGCCGTTTCGCAAGTAGTCGACTCCCATGTCAATATCCATCTCAACTGCAGTTAACAGTAATCCTTAAATGTCTCTCCCTCCAAGAATTTCTTTCATATCACTTATATTTGATAAATGTCGGGAAACATTTAACAAGCACTCTTTGCGGGACATCAGCAAACCCTGGGTTTTCTTCAGGCTGTTTGGATACAATGTAACTGACATCCAAAATACAAGACCAGAATCGATGGTAGGGAGGAGAGGTCTTAAATGCTCAGTGCTGAATGTCTGCTAATTAAAGTGACTGCTCATATTTTCGTATTGAATCTAGGAGTATGCCTGAGGGATTGACTGCCCCTTTGACCAGTTAGCCAAAATAATGAGGAGAATGACATACGCTCTGCGTCAATAGGGAGAGGAGGCCAGATCATCAATGTCAGACAAGGACTGATGAACACTTTATATTGATCACCTCAGTTGAACTCATTGTATTTTGTTTAATTCGCTCGAATATGCTGAATATATAATATCTCATAAGTCATTGCAGTGAGAAAATGACTTGGCCTTCTGTAAATAATATTGTAATCATCATTACAAGGATTGGCGTTCAATAATGCATTACTAAATGGCAGTGCTCACCCACTCAATATACAGATTACTGACCGGGCCATTCTTGTGAATGACTGTATGTGATAACAGTGTGTGGCTATTATATCTGGAAGTGAGGGATAGTGTAGCTATTTGCAGAGTTGTTTTTTTGTGTGAGATAGCTGCGAAAGGGGTTTCTCAGGGGACTGGCAACCCAACACAATTTTTAACTCTTTGATTCTGACTGCACAGGGACAAGCTAAAATGCTTCTCACATCATGCCTAAAGACAACAAATATATATGTTCAGGTGCATTGATACAGTAGCTTTGTTTAGTCATTACCATTTTTTATACTCAATATAAGAGTTCCCATGCCATGGCTATGCATACACAGTACATACAAATGGATAAATATAATTTATTTTGATTGTTCATTTTACACATGAAAAATATATGGCAGAGCTGTGCTAAATCAGTTTAAAACGTATTTTTCCTCTGTATTAGCATATTGGAAACCTGTCAATGTTGATACAGATCGGTATTCAGTAATGCATAATGAACATGCAGTTCTACACAATATAGAGATAAATAACTGTGCCATTCTTCAGATGACTGTATCATAATAGAGTGTGGCGATTTAGATCTGGATGTGAAAGATTGTGTAGCTATTCAGGAGTCTGTTTTTTATGTTGCATGCTATATTTTAGGGTTTCTCAAGGACTGGTAACCTAACTTAATTTTTTGGAATAAGGTTAATTAGCACAAAAATCATTTGTACTCATCCCTCATTCATCAAAAAGAACAGTAAGACACATGCAAAGGAAGTGAATAGGGCAGTTTATAAATATTAATGTACACTCTGTTTCAAAGGATAGCCATGAGATGTAAACATTCACATACATCTTATCATGAATTTATTGTCATAAATTCAGGGATTTATAGTGATTTTTCATATTACCTACAGTATGACAAATATGTAACACTGCTAAGCAAAATAAATTTAGAACAGATATTTTTTCTTCAATACTACTGCATTTGAAACCTACCTAACATCATTATACAGAGCGATATTCAATAACTCATATCTCAATGACGGTATTCACCACTCAGGATGTTATGCGGATGTTGACAGTATCATGATGGTAATAGAGTGGGGTTATTAGATTATGGCTATGGGTGGCAGTCTGTCTTTGTCTGAGGTCAGTGTGTTTTATGTGGGCTGTGGCTGGGGTGTTTTTCAAGGGAATATCACGCCCAATAAAACATGAGGCATTTTAGGTAGTGCATAATAAGGAAGTTTACTATGCATATCCTTTTCCCCCTTTTTGATTGTAGAATAGACTGTGTTAGCATGAATTGCTCCATATGTCTAGCCAACCTGACAGAGATTGAGTGGCTATAACATGGCTGAGCAAAATGCCAGACAATCAATGTCTCTGTCACCTGACACCTGTCTGCCAGAAGACTACTTTCTTTTTTTTCTTTTTTTTATACTTGAGCATAGAACAGATAAAATACTTTATCATGATAATAAAATACAAAATAGCTAATGTATTACTCTGTCAAATCTGTGATGGTAAACTGCATACTATTTGAGAGGATGTATGAAACTAAAGTGCACTATAGGGATGATGGGGAACTTGTTTTCCCCAGTAACTGTTAGCTATTAGGTATTAAGTCAAATTTCCAACTACAAAAATGCTTGTTTTCTCAATAGCAGTGCTTTTGTAAATGGGTTTCAGATTTAAAAAAAATTTACATTTATAAATGTATTTTTTTGGCCAAAACAATTGATGAAACTTTTTCTAAATTGCATTTAAAATTTTTGCTGTTGTTTACTGTTAAAACTTGGCTGAAAGTCAATTGTTTAATGGCAGGGTCCATTGTGACGACTTACTCCATTTAGTGTCACAGTATGCCCCGCTGGTCAACGTACAGTATATTCAGATAAATAATGTTTTTTATTTTTTTATTTTGTTCTGGGCAGTAACAGTGAACATGTTCAATAGCTTTTGGTGCAAGACGTCAAGGTATGTTCATTTACAAATTGCCTAAAAAATAAACCTACCTAGAATAATACTCACTGGCACAAAATGTGTGACAACCATCCCCAGTCTGTTCTATTTGTTCATTAATTGCATCTCTATTCAGGAATGTTTGTCTGCATGACCACATGACTAAGCTCAATTTAAAATGTTAACAAACAAGTTTAAGATCCACTGCTGGGAGTCAATACTGCTGACCTCTTCGGCAGAATTTAAATGAGTTTGGTAAACAGTCTCATCGCAGTTTGCATGACATGTGCGCTTGTGATTAAACTCTACAGGTCAATATCGAGAAGGGATGTAGTGTAAACTGTTAGCATTCCCAATATCGAGCTTTTGAGTACAGGTTTGAGGAAAATAGTGGTACGGGAGAGAGTATGACTTTTTTCTCAATTGCGGTGGAGGTCATAGGTTAACTGCAGCATCATCTATTTAACCTGACCATTCTTTGTCAGAGCCTCACTCAATTATAACACTACTCAGTTGCTATAGAGATGATGTCTTTATACTCAAAAACATCAGGATGGTTTCTGATTCCAAATACATAAAAATGCAATTGTATTCTTTTGTATTTTCATATATGGTCATAGAAACGGCATAGAACCCAGTTTCTGTTATTTATAAAAAAAAAGGTTAATTTCTGAAGTCCAGTTTTGCCATGGTGTATTTTGGTTACTATAATTTTAACTTACTGCAATATATAATTGTTTAACATTTAAGTAACTATTTAAGAGCTTTGAGTATTGTAATTCATGTTAATGTTGTATTTGATTCATTTTTGCAATGTTGTCTAATGATTATTAGATTTAATTATTGTAAAAATAAAAAAACAGTACTAACAGTACTTCAAGTGTTATTTATAAAACCTGTCAAGAACATGTCCTGGTCATATTTCACCCTTAAATTATTGTCATGATAATATTATCACAATGTTAAAAAAATGCCTAATAAAATGTGTATATTCTTAATAAAATATATTCCTATTTTTGGACCAATACTTGAAACTTTTTTTTACATTGTAGTATTAAGTTGTCATGAAAATAATTACACAAATAAAATAAACCTCCAAATATTTTTTTTCTTTCTTATTTGGGTGCAAGTTTTTGTGAGACCCTAGTACTCCTTACAATATACCGTAATTTTGTGAACACACAGTGTTTCCCAATACAGCGTTGACCCTTGTGAGGGACAATTGAGGTGAAAGGCTCTCAGTCCTTCCTCTAACCGTGGCTTCATTTCTCTTTTGTGTGACAGGTGAGGGCCAGCGCCATCGCCCAGGATGCCGATCAGAATTATGATTATGCATCCAACAGTGTGATCCTGCATTTAGATGTGGGAGACGAGGTGTGTGTGCAGCTGGATGGAGGGAAAGTCCATGGAGGGAACACCAACAAATACAGCACATTCTCTGGCTTCCTCATCTATGCTGACTGACCTGCTCAGTTGCTACTTGATGCTGCTCTACACACACATACACTGAGATGTACTGTGTATAAACATACTCACACACACACACACACACACACACACACACACACACACACACACACACACACACACACACAGAGACTTACAAGTACATATGCACACTGAACAGGATTGAAAGAAATGGACATGGTTTAATACTGAGAAGAAGGGCTCCACTGACATGATGGCACCAAGACAACTATACCTTCATAAAGCAAGCGGATTTCTGAACTCATGTTCGTATGTGCGTAAATGATCTTCAACGTTATACCCTTATCCAAACTTAAATTAAAATGCATATACATATATGTCTGTATCTATTCTGGACAGTGAGAAGCTCATATTTTCACAAATTATGTGTACTTGTTAATGTATTTGTTGCATATTGTGTGCCATTCACAAAAAAAAAACAACAAACAAAAAAACGAATCACAATGAAATTGCATTTACACATGGCTGGGCTTGGGACAAAATCGTTTTTTTAAATAAAGACAGTCAAATAATGTAACGGACGTAGCTCATTACAGCTACATACTGTATATGTGTGCACACAGTGCATGGCTAGTGATTAATCTCTTAAGCCCTCTTGTTCAATTCATTTGACTTGAAGTGACTGTTTTGGCAGTCTGTGGAATTGGAAGTATGGCCTGTGCATTTGGATACACAGTAGTGTTATCGAATACACAATCGCTTGCCACAACAGCCACAAATTGATTTTCAATTGCGCTAAAGCACATGGACCAGACTGAAACATTAATATATTGATTTAGACTAATAAGACTCTTCAATTCAAACCAATGCAACTACTCAATAATGTGAGACTTCTGTTTAACGAACCAAATATATTTTCATCCACAAAATTAAATAGGACCTTTTAGTACTTTTTAAGTAGGAAAATGTAATACCTCTCTTTGGAGAAGTTATTGAGAAATGTATTAAAGCATATTTATGCTGCATTATTAATATATTAATTAATATACACTCATTAGAGTGTAAACAATCTCTCCCTTGGTTTGAAATCAAAATGTGTATTTTTAAAACTGAAATATGCATTTAACATTACAGTCTCAAAATAACATTAGTATATTGCACTTGTTGTAATATGCTAATATGTGTATGTTAATGCACCAATATAGTAATTTACAATAATGTACCTGCTCTATTTATTAATTCTAATGTCAGCATATTGCAGAATATCATTATATAAGTTGATCAATTTGCACTTTAATAGAAATAAGGTCAGTACTATCGAAATTGTAAGAAATGAATTGGCCTTTTAATTTAATTGAAAGAGAATATATTTTAAGTGTAGCATTAATACAGCAATCATTGCAATTTAAGAGAAGGAACATGGAGGTCAATATACTGACCTATCAAATATAAAATGTACAAATTATATCAAGATTAAATATCTATATTCTATAACTAGAGTCGGTTGCAATTTTTATAGAAATATGAAAATCCTTGTAAACATACATTATCACGGGGTTGTTGGCACAAGTAAAGCCATGTGCAAATACATTGAGAGACAGATAATATGTCAAACATTAAAAACATACTTTATTCATACAAAAAACAATAAATATTCAAATATATTTGTATTGTTTTTGTTGATTTTCCTGACAAACTGATTTTACCCACATTATAATGCAACATGAAGTAGGTGATGTGATATATATATATATATATATATATATATATATATATATATATATATATATACATATATATAAATAAGGGCTGTCAATCGCTAAAACGTTTTAATCAAATTAATTACATGGTGTCCCAATTAATTAATCGCAATTAACCGCATTTACAAATATTTGCTGATAAAGCCCCTCATATAACAATAATTCTATATATATTGATGAAATAATTACACATATCTTTAAATATTTAAAAATGTATATATAAATAACATTTTATAAAATGTAAATATATAATAACATTCCATATAATAAAAAATATTCAGATAATTAAAATGCATTACATGCTTGTGGCAGAAGAGTTAATCATTGATAAGACAATACAAAAAGCAGCCTTAGAATACAATGTATTGTTTACTACCATATTATTGAACATAAGCCAATCATTGGCATACAGTTCACAACAATCCATTTCGCAAGTGAATTTTGTCAATCAGTTCGAAATGTATTACTCCAAGTGTTTTCCACGCAAGAACGTAACGCATGTTTGTGTTGTCTGCTGCATGGTTGTTTTCTTCACTGTATTGCGCATTGCCACACAGCTAAAATTTCACTTACTGCCCTCTGGAGTAAACGGGTGGTACTACAAGCTTCCATTTCTCAGGAATTGCGATTCATTGCGTAAATTTTTTAACGCGTTATTTTTTATAAAAATTAATCGCACTGAATTAACGCGTTAAATCGACAGCCCTAATATATATATAGGCCTAAAAATCCACATTTATTAAAGACAAGATTTATATCACAAAAACATGTTTTCCGTTTATCCAAAAATAAAAGTTACAGTATCAGTTACAAAACAGTTTGATAAACTATAAACATTTCGTGTTTACAAGGCACGACACCATTATGAATGACAGGCAAAACAGGCAAAACAAGAACAACAGCATAAAGGATATTTGGGTGCTACCTGTGCATGTCAGAGCAAAAACGAGGGGAGAAACCTTTAATTAAAAGTGAGAGGTAATGACATTCCGGCCTTAAGGCGTTGATGAATCTGTAGCCTGTGGGAATATATGGGGGATTGCAGCGTGTCCGTGTGGCCAGCCTCCTCTCACTCTCCTGCCAGATTCCAGTTGAAAGTTAATTGGACGGGGAGAGGTCTGAGGCGGCCTGCGCTGAGCCCCATTAGTGATTCCCCTGTCGAATGCAGAGCCACGAGGATCACAGACTCACAAATAGGCAGATTAAAATAATCAATACACTTCACTTGCCTCCAGCACATTCACACAAGTGGAACACAGGAACCAAACCTGCATGCACATACATACCCAAGTACACACATCCACACAAATTGTATTCAGTAATTAGTGGAGGACCTATTCACCATTGGTGCGTGATACTTGGCTCTCTGGCTCTCACCCAGAGTGTATGTGCTGTCTAATGAGGGGGGAATAGGTCTGACTGGTGGTGAGCAGAGAGAGAAAAGGTCAGTGAGCTGTTGATGGCCTCCTCTTGGCACACAATACATCATGGGGTATTTCAGTGCAGCCACACACCCAAATATACCTTACTTTCTCAAAAGGTCTTCTTTTACATGTATATAATTTTTTTTAAAGTAGAGATATACAGTATGGTCAGATTTAGAGCTGTGTAACAAAACGTAAAACAGCCGAACTAGAACTCTTGCAAAACGTGTCACAAATAACATTTACAAATAAATAGCTCTAGAGTCATTAGATGATAATGTTTATAACAGCTCAATATTCAAAGAGAATAGAAAAGAGATTTCCCCTTAATAGCAACTGAGACAAATTATTTCACACCACACTGAAAAATCTTAGTGCCAACAATGTTTATAATTAATTTAAAAGATAAATTCAAGTTTAAAGTTGCTGACCTAAATCCATTAGCAATCATTAGAATAACTGCAAAAGAATTTCAGCAGTTTGCTCCAATTTCACTTCAGACAGATTGTGGGAAATTATGAAACCAATCAATTAAAGAACAGGGGCGGTTTGCAGCTTTCAACAAGTGTTGGTGCATGAACAAGGGAACAGTGCCATCTATCTGCATAAATGCGTCCTGCAAAAAGAGACGCAAGTTCAACTTGCTAGGAAAAGGACTGACTAATGGTAGATAGAAAATATGAGCAACTAGGCTATATATCAAAATTTCACACAGTAAAACAGCAATTAGTTATAATTAAGCAATATATGGGTTTTTCTTGAATTTCAGGCTTTTTTTTTTTTAGACTTAAGTCTTAAACATTTCTCAAACTATTTCTGCAAATTGTCTACCAACCATGTTAAACAGTTTATGTACAAGTATGCAGGGGATTTATGTAATTTTGTATTTTTCTTTTTATGTCCCACCACATCTCAAATACTGTATTGTGTTAAAGGAATTTCATATAGCTAACATTTGACATGTCTCAAATACACAGAATTCAAATTTACCGCTTGATTCTGCTCACAAGTGATCGTTTTCTTCTAAAATCATGTCTCATTTTTCATCCAAGCAAGCTCTTCATGGACACTTTTGACAAATTAGTTAAACAATTACACTTAAAATGAATACTTCACCCTAGAATGAAAATTCTCTCATCACTTAGTCACCCTTATACCATCCCAGACGTGACATTACTTCATTTACTGAACTGAAATGAAAGATTTGTTTTCAGCTCTTTTGGTCCATACAGTGCAAGTGAATGGGTGGCAAAATTTTGAAGCTCCAAAAATCACATAAAACAGCATAAAAGTAATCCATAAGACTGCAGTTGTTTAATCCATGTCTTTAGAAACAATATGATAAATGTGGGTGAGAAACTGATCAATATTTAATTTGTTTTTTTAATAATAATTTCTCCTCCCTGCTCTGTCAGTCTCCAATTTAACTTCCACTTTCTTCTTGTGCTTTTGGGGATTCACATTCTTGATGCATATCAACCCCTTCTAGGCAAGGAGGACAATTTCTAGCAAAAAAAAAAAAGGAATTAAATCTTGATCTGACAAGCATAGGTCAGTCATTATTTTTTAAAAGAATGACAGAGATAATTCACACAATAAATATTGAAATGGATCACGTTGTTTAGATCAACAGTTTTAAACATGTAATAGGCTAATTTGGATTTTTCCAATTTAATATGGAAAGTCTTGGTCTGGAACAAGGCTAAAACAATGCAAATCTCAACATTGAGCAATTCAAAATAAATGAAGGCATGGTAAAAAGTCAAGTCTGTCTTAATAGGAGCTTGCACCAAAAATACAATTCCTGGGAGTCTAGGACATGAAATTGTCCAAAGTTAAAGAAACACCAGTATAGAAATGGACTTTGAAAGGCGACAGACAAAGGCATTATCTGTTTAAAAAGTACTTTATTGGACAGCGAGAACATTCCAAGATAATTAAAACAGTAAATGTTATTGCATTTCTAATTCATAATTTCTCAATATGAAAAAGGTAATTTCTCGTACTGAAAAGGCCAAAAATAAAACTCTGGCCATACACAATGTTTCTACTACAGCATTGTCCACCAGAGATGCCTGAGGATACACTGGATATTGCATACACACTGCTAATGTGCTGCATCATGAGCTTTTATTGCAGAGATCTTTTCCATATCGCTATGTGGTTTGAATACCACAGGATAGGATGCATGTCTCTTGGGGACAATCATATGGGAACTTAAAGAAGATAAAAGGCACTTCTAATAATAATACCCAAATGAGTGCAAATCCAAGAGGAGGACAGTGGAAAGTAAGCAAATGAACGGGATGGAATGAATAGGGAAAAATATACATATGAAATTACATAGAAATTAAGACAAACAAATGGGTTGCGTTCTTTATCTTCAACCGCTCATGACCATGCGGACGAGTTCTGTGAAAAGAAGAAATAAGACAAAAGTTAGGCTCCCTTTAGCATCAAAAAGGGGACTCAACCACAACTACAGCATGCAGCTTAACATGAGCTGCAGTGTATGCAGAGGAAAAATAAATGCAAATCGCTACGCGCTGCTGTTCTAGATTCCCTAATCTTCCTTTCCGAAGTCCAAATTCCTTTAATCCATAGAACTGCAAACAGCTGGCGTTACGATCTTGAAAACCAAAATTAGCTCCACATTTTCTTAATCCTTCCAAAAGTGGACATAAAACTTGCTGTAGTTTGAAGCCATTCCCCATTTGCACTCATTCTTAAGTGGTGAGAGACAGGGTAAGATCATGGCTAGCTCCTACTAAACCACAGCTCAAAGACAACCAGGTCTAGGATTAAAGAAGCTCCATTTACTTTTCCTCTACAGGGCAAGAGTGGAAACAGTTTTATAGCACATCTACAGTAATGAGAAACAGTAGGATTGAGCTATGGATCAGCCTCCATCAGAAAAAGGAGAGAAAGATCAGCCAATCATTGCAATTTGATTGGTTAGTTCAAAATAAAAGCAACTGCACTTCTCTGAGAGCACAGGGAGGGTGTGTGCCTATTGTGTTTTTAGAAGCTATAGCTTAAGACAAAAAACATATTGATGCAATACACCCAAAAGACATTGAAAGTGAGGTATTCTGGGTGGAGCACGGCAGGGAGTATATTTACATGGCAAATATAATTGAACTACTGCGGTTTTTACATGGTTGAGCTACAGACTTAAACTATGTCCAAGTTTACATGACACCATGTGTAGTTGTATCACTGAAGGATGTCAGCTGAGGGGGTGACAGATGTTTTCTGGTTGATCTTTCACGTCAAACTACGTTTCCATCCAAGGATTTTTTGCGGAAAAAGTTTTAGCGCAGCAAAATAAAGCTGATGGAAACGCACATTATCCGTTTAACTCAAGTGCATATATAGTATATCTCGATACATCAAATGTTGCGGAAAAAATATTTGGAAACACTTTGTCGATAAAATTGTCATTAACGCAAAAATGTAGTCACATGACAGAGTTTGCCCCAATCGTTAGCCTGTGTTAATCATGACGACAGTATTGAAAGCCAATTTATGTTATGTAATTATGGATTGATCTTTATGGCATATAGATCCGATCTGCAAACGTGACACTTCCAGTAGTGCCAACACAAATATCTCGTGCACGTTGAACAAATGAATGGCCACTGTTTGCGATTAATTTAATCACAGTATCCATCCGTTAATTTAATAAAAGTTTCTTTTCCACACCATTCAAAACAATAGACGACAGTCACGGAATTAGCCCACAGTACAAAAAACATAATTTCTGTGCATAAAGATGTTTTAAATTAAGAACAAATACACAATACTAGGTGAAAAGCTTCAGTGTGCTGTTTTGAAAACTTAATGAAAAAATCCTTGGATGGAAACGTAGTTATTGACAACTTTCCAGCCATGAGCACTTCTTACATTGTTTACATATTGATTTTGGTGCAGATCAGATGAACATAATCCGAACGTTATAGAAGACGACGCTATTTCCTCCTGGATTCTTCTATCTATACAAGATGTGCTTTGCTTCACTTGGACTTCATCCTTATAAACTCTGTGTAAAGCATAATAATAACAACCTTTAGACTGAGGAGAGATGACCAAGTAGACGATTAAGTAGATACACGGTTTGGCTGGTATTACTTGTCTGAATACTTCAACAGTTCTTCATCTGTATCGGTCATTTGGTTCAGGCTGGATATTCAATAACATCATGCTTTCTACCTTATTCTATGAAAGGAATCCACATGAGATCAGTAAAAGCTGCGATAACCATTTGATGATAATTGAATGTAAATTATGTGCAGTAAATAATGTGCAATTTGTAGTGTTTACATCCTGAATTCATAGCACTAAAGCTAGCATGCTACCTTGGCCATTTTATGCATCTCTAATTATATTTTATGCTGGAATGTGTGAAAATAGTCCACTTGAGACCATGACATTTTTTTTTATATACACTTGTTTTATTAAAGAAAACATTTATTGCTACTGCAAAGATTGGTGTTGGGTGATTTAAGTGTTACCATAGCAGACAGAATAGTAATGAACATTTCTAGCATTCACCGTGTGTCCCTGCCTTACAAATTAGATGAATTAGCCTCCGAAGGGCACTTGGAAGGGTGAAAAATCCTAGCAGTCATGCTTAAAGATCACTTCAAACAGAATTTCCAATAAAAATTCAAAGGTGGGGCCTGGGTAGCTCAGCAAGTAAAGATGTTTGAATCCAAGGTGTGCTAAGTGGCTCCAGCCAGGTCTCCTACACAACCAAATTGCCTCGGTTGCTAGGTAGGGTAGAGTCACATGTGGTAACCTCCTCGTGGTCGTTATAATGTGGTTCTTGCTCTCGGTGGGTGTGCGCTCAACAAGCCACGTGATAAGATGCGCAGATTGAGTCTCAGACACACGCGGAGGCAACTGAGATTCGCCCTCCGCCACCTGGATTGAGGCAAGTCACTAAGCCACCACGAGGACTTAGAGCGCATTGGGATTTGGGCTTTCCAAATTGGGGAGAAAAAATAAATAAAAATCACAAACAACGAAAAAAAAATAAACAACAATGAAAAGGTGAGTTCAGAATAAACATTATTTTTGAGCCCCACACTTTTCAGTCCTCCAAAGCTCTCACAGTTGATGATAAAGTCTCTGAAGGGAATAGGACATAGGGATGATAACTTCTGAATGAAACACACCAAATGTGGTGTTGTTGTTGATCTTTGTGTTGTGATCAATACACGTAGCACCTCACCTCTGTTTTTCAGAGCATATGCATAACGGCGAGGCCTATTGCGGACTGATTGAATCACTCATTTTACCATGTTCAAATTGGTCAGACTAACGAGCTAACATGTCATTATAGAGAGATTTTTTTTAGTCTGACTTAAATTTTTGAAATACAGTTTTTGAAGTCCATGTAAACTTACTCCGTGTAATTAGATTGTTTAATAACATCTCTTGACCTGTGCTCAAGTATGAAGGAGTGAAGTCGCCTTTTCACCTCCGAGAGTGGTCATAAAGATGGCCACATGCAGAGAGCATGCTGCAGCCAGGGGTCAGGAAAAAAAAAGAAAAAAAGACTGCAACAGAGATAGAGTAGAGTCCATCAAAACCTCCAAACTAATTCCAACCAGGCCCTCTAAGCTCTAGACATCACATGATGCACAGCAACCCTGTGACCATATGTAATATGTTGAATGTGGCAAATAGACAAGGTGTGAACTAGGCAAGCATGTGTGTCTCCGAGAGCATTAAAGAAAAAGCCCAGCTGGAATGTTGCTTCACGTGTTATAAATGTTGAGGGCAGGAGGTAGACGTACACCCAAGACATCTCTCAGCCAGACATGATGTGGCGAACGAAGGCTGTGGAAGTCAATTTCACTTGTGAACAGTTTCATTCTCCATTAGAATACAGTTATTGTCAGTCTTGTATAGCCAGGCCAGCACAGTTATGGCTTGTATTGAAATACAGTAATTACCTTGCACCCCATTAGCTTATATGGTAAAAATACACTTTGAAGCACTGTGACTGATGTGCGGTTCTCTTTGTTTACATGTATAGACATCGGACACTCATTATGACTAATTCATTTACCTTCATAATTGATGCAACCGTTAGCATCTTCATGTCCAGCTAGAAGTGTTTCTACCTCCTCCTCGGTCATCTTCTCACCTAAAATAAAAATGATGTCAATGGTTTTTTTTTTTATTACAAATTGTATTTTACTGTACAACAAATAGTGCACTACAATAGGATGGCCTGGGACTAGAGTGACTGAATTTGGGCCAGTTGACAGAAGTGTCACTTGCCCCATCGTGTCAGAGCTTGTACGTACAGATGCTTCAAAGTTAAATTCAAGGACTTTTCAAGCACATTTTTATTCGTTTTCAAGGACTATGCTCAAGATGTCATTAAAACAAATTATTTGTTTATTTTAAATACAAATATTGTAACCATTCAGTTAATTTACTTTTTAAAAACACCACTTATTACAAGTACAATAATGAACATCTTTAACTACATATTCTTACAGTAACAATTCTTGGTTCATTCATGACGAAATTGATGTGCAATTGTAGTGTGCCCCCTTAAAACGCACTTCGCTTTCCAACAAAAGCAAATAACATTAAAACAGTAGTCCATATGACTCATGTGTTCCTGTTTTCTGAAGTCACATAACAGATTTATGTGAGGAACGGACTGAAATTGCAAATCATTTTTTACTTTCCAACTTTCAAAATATTGAAATTTTCCATTTCCAGTTAAGTTTTTGCATATAAACGCAAAGGGTAAACATTTTGTAACATGTTGACATTAATTTTTATTCATAAAGGACAACTTGGCTGTTCTTTTATTATTAAATTTTGTTTCACGAACAAAGCAAGTTAACACCAACAAGGGTTAAACCACCACATTTTGAGGGTTGAATGGGGTACAACGGCAAATATTTGTGTGAGAAAATATTCAAAAAAGTTTGAATAACTTTTTTACATGCTGGGGAAAATCACTATATGTATATGTATGTATGTATATATATATATTAAAAAAAAAATAATGTAAATCAGAGTCAAGCCATTTCAGCCATTGTTGTCAGAAAGAACTTATTTTGTGAGACAAAGCTTTCTTTACACAAGAGGGCACTAGACGGCTCCCAAAAGTGAATCCTCCGTTAATCTGAATTCAAATCATACAAAATGTTTTACATCTCATAATTTTTCCACTCGAGTATAATTTTTAATTAAAACTGATAGTTGCAAGAATACTTGTTAAATCCGCCACAGCAGTATCTATAAAATATATTTTCCTCTGCAATGTTTTGCAAATCTGCTGATGTAAATGTTACCATGGTAACATTATCTAGCTGACCGGTATTGATGAGTTTGTTGAAATTGAGTGTGACTTGTGATAGTCTTGAAACATCAGTTTGATCCGAGTAAATTATGTAATCGGTGTTGTGCACTGTATATTTTCCAGCAAAAGTGTTCATGACATTGCAGATTTCACAGTTACAACACAGCTGTACAATTTTCGCCTTTTTTGGAATGTAAATATTAAAATCAAATATATTATTCAAACCATTATAAGTTGCGGCAGTAAAAACGTTGGCAGGACAAGTACAAATCTGAACTAAAAACCCTTGCTGAGCCCCGCATACCATTCCACAATGAAGAAAACCAAGACTTATTGCTTGTTTTTGTGAAATGGTGATCAATTAAACCATGTCTACAATCCGTTTTTTCATTCAATTGGCTAGATGTGGAAAAGTAGGCTATAAATATCTCCCCTGGAGACCAGGCCAACTTACCCAGTGTGGTGAGAACATGGCGGAGCTCAGCACCCATGACTGTGCCGTTGCCTTCCTTGTCAAATACTCTTAGCCCCTCTACAAAATCCTCAAACGTGCCCTGGTCTTTGTTCTTAGCGATGGCCTGGAGCATGGGCAGGAACTGTTCAAAGTCCAACAATTTATGGTTCATCTCTTAAAAACAAATACAGAAGCCTTCAATCAGACAAGATAGCATTTATTTCCGCATAATGCAGCAAGTACATTTACATTTATTCATTTGACATATGTTTTTATCCAAAGTGACTTACAAGAGGAATAATACATAAGCAATTCATCTTAAGGAGACATTGGCTCGAAAAGTGGTGCATTACAGTAAGAACAACAATACTTGCCTTCAGTGAAAGCTACTTTAACCAAAACTTACTTTGCCAAGCAACTCATAATTAAAAAAATGTAAGCCAGTTAAGCTATCCTTTTAAGAAAGTAGCTACACTTCAAATTACTAGCAAAAATTAGTTAGCAGGGCAATTTATTTTAAAATATATGACCATATTAAATATATAATCTCAAACGATTACAATTTATTTTTAGAGTAGCATTACCTGACACAAAAACAACCATCATTTGAGTGACAGCATCAAACATGAAAAAATTAATTTGCAGTAAATAAAAACACCCTAATTTATATACACGTTATTAAAAAACACAAGACCTAAAATGCAGTGTAGTTTCTCTGCTCAACAGACAGCCATACTATAAAAATTAAAATTGTTTATTTAACTCTTTGTTTAGATTATAACAGCATTAAACCTGTACTAATTTGATTATATTTTGATAGTTTAACATTGAAAGTCTGGGTTTGGGACAATGCTGAAACAAAAACTCTTCATAAATCAACACGGTTTTAAAAACATCAGAACTACTGTCAAACTACTTTAAGTTAGTAGCATCAATAATTTTAGTTAGTAATTTTCCAATACTGATTACCAGATACAGAGAACAGAACAAACAATGCAGTCAATGACAACACAGGGCAGTCAATATTCATGTAGCATTATACTGAATGGCCAACAAATATGTGATCCTACCCTCTGCCTTTGGGTTTCCCAGGACCTTGAGCACCTCAGCATTGACAGGATTCTGGCCCAGAGCACGCATCACATCCCCACACTGACTGTAGGTGATCTTTCCATCTCCCGTGCGGTCAAACAGAAGGAAGGCTTCTTTGAATTCTGCAGAGATCATTCAACACATTATTGAAAAAGACACTAAGAAATGTGGAGAGCCTAGAAGAGAATATTCATGCATGACGGAATGACAAACAAGGAAAGCTGATGATAGCCTGCATGAAAAACAGGACAAAAGATAATATGCCTTTCAATGTAACAATATCAAGCCATTCCTTTAAAGAGGTCAGCCTAATTTAAGGAGCCCAATGGATCAGCACACAGAGAAACATTGCACCAGCAATCAATCTTGATGTTACACAAGGCTATTTTCTGCAGTCTCCATTCTGGCTAGTTTGGACAGACTAAATGACTACAGAAATTGTATCTACCGTAACCACCTTAGGTCATAGTCCTCACAGTGGAGAGCTTTTGTTCACGTTAAAAAGCGACTAAATTATTTAGACACGTCAAGTTGCTTTTTAAGACTTGGGACTAACTTGGCACCAAACTAATTTCTTCCAGCCCACTATTATCATTGTATATCATATGGCAACCCTGATATTCAAATTGATCATAGAATATTAAAGTACATAATAAACTGAATATGAAAATGCATAGAAGGCACTCTTATAAACTATTATTTTGTCCTGGGCCAAAGTTTGCTGGTACAACAGAATGTTATCTGTTGGGGCAAGACCCTTTCCAAAATGCTCCCATTTCCGTAATGCTTTTCCTGCTCACTGGAATGTGGCTATTCCCTTGCTCGCCTGGAAATTTAGCCATTAACCATATATGGTATGAGAGGAATACAGGAGGGTGAGCAGTATTGTCAACCACTCTAAATACTTATGCAACTGGTAGAAAACACACTTTACAGCTCTAAACATTCTAGTTATAAAGCTAATATTTAGGTGGAGATGTTTTAAACAACAAAGCTAAGAGCACACTCTTTTGTTAGCTGAATTTCAACACTTCCTGAATCAGACACACCCTCATCAGACATGACGGTTCATGACACAGAGGAACCACATTAGCTAATCAGCCTACACTTTGGACTATAATTTATTTGGCAAAAAAAGCATTCATCAGCCAACTAACAAAGGATGAAGGATCTATGTGAACTTCTGAAGTTAATCCAGGATGGACTTCAAAGACATTAGTCATTAATCTTGAAGTTCTTAAAAAAAAAATCCTTTCTTTTTACAACACTGGCCCTTAACACTTAGTTTAATCATTTTAAACCATGACTTGCACTGCACATAAATAACTAATATTGGTATTGGGCTATATTCATGCTGTTTAGCCAAAGGAATATGGAGCCTGGTTTCTCCCAAGGTTACTTTTCTCCATTTACCAACATTTTATGGAGTTATGTGTTCCCTGCCACAGTCGCATTCGGCTAGCTCAATGTGGTTCTAAATACAATAATTATTTAACCATTTAATTTCTATACACATTTTACAATCATATTTAATCAAACTACACCATAATCTCTCTAAAACTTTATAGATTTTTTTTAACTACTGTCAATTGTTTGGATTAATTAATGAATGCACTTCAAATAAAGTACATATGCGAGGTGCAATCAGACACACAAACAGCACTGTGCTGTCCATAACACCATGCAAACTAAATTACATAAGAACAGAAAGGTTTTCTGTACACTTACCATGTATTTGCTCCAAGTTAAACTCAATCTGGAGATGACATACAACAGTGGCAAAGGGAAAACAATACAAAAGGTAAGGAAGGAAAGCAGGAGGAATGCAGGGGAGAAAAGTAACAAGAGCAGAATAACCGGGCAGGGATGTAGAATGCAAGCTGCATAGTATCAAGTGGAGGGAAATAATACATAAAGAAGGTGGAAAACACTTTGAGACAGAATAACATGCACCTGCACAGGAGACAAACTCACCAAGAATCTGGTCCTCGGAGAATTCAGACTGTTTGAACACAGAGCGACACTTAATGAATTTGAAATGAGACACAATAGCAAAGCTGTAAATCAAATGGCATTTCTAATAACGCATTTCGGGCTCTATAAAATTCGTAACGAGTAAACAGTTACTCAAGTTTTACTTTACCGGCTAAAGCTGACCTGCTAACACTGTCCGCTAACGCACAACCGCTCTACCAAGTGATTATTTAACTACAAAACACACCGTTTTAACTAATTCAAGTGAGCCTTTTAAAGTCGTCGATTAAGGTGAAGGAAATCCATTAACCATTTCAAAAATATCTGGACACTTTCTAACCTTGAAAAGCAAAGACTTGGTTAGCTAGCATCTTAGAAGCTAACGACAGACTTTGGTTGGCGACTGTTCAACGCTAACCGTGGATATAGCTATAAAAAAAAAAAAAACTTCGATTTAGTTAAGTATATATAAAGCTATGCTACTATTGACTGTTTATATTATATATTCATAATTATGCGTACCATATTCGCAGAAGTGGCTTGTTTTCCGGGTGTGTACGTCGCGACAGGAGCGTGAGAAGAAGATTCGCGTTAGCGCTGTGTTGAGTTATGAAGGGTGGAGACGAGCAGTCTTCTCATTACACACAAAGAGTGACATCACTACACAGAGACACGCCCAGCTCTGATCCCTAAAGCATAACGATTGGCCGCACAGACAAATACAAAGCAATTGTATTTGTCAATGCAAATCGTTTGTATATTTGTGACGCCATGCATTTGAAAGGATAGTTCACCCAAAATGAAAATTCTCTCACCATTTACCCCCGCTCATGTCATCCTAGATGTGTATGACTTTTTTGTCCTCTGCAGAACACCAACGAAGATTTTTAGAGGAATATCTCAGTTCTGCAGGTCCTTCATCGCAAGTGAATGTTGACGTAAACTTTGAAGCTCCAAAAAGTACATAAAGGGCAGCACAAATGTAATCCACTAGACTCCAGCAGTTAAATACATGTCTTCTGAAGCGATATAATTGGTTTTGGGTGAGAACAGACTATGAATCTTGACATCTGCAATGCAGATTCTGCATTCTCCTTATTGATCATGATTTCAAGCTTGGTTGCACTTCCGAGCGCCATCTAGCGCCTGCACTTCAGTCAAGCACTAGGAAGTGTAAATTAGCTTGAAATCAGTATCGTGCCTAGAGACTGCATTGGCAAGGCGTACAGTGGGAAAATAGTTATATCTGGGTCAATTTTCATCCAAAATCGAATAGATCGCATAAAGAGATAATTTCAAAAAAGTCTCTCATCATTTACTCACCCTCATGCCCTCCCAGATGTATGTAACTTTCTTTCTTCACCAGAACACATTTGAAGAAAAATAGAAAACAATATCTCAGCTAAGGTCCTTAAAATGCAAGTGGATGTTGATCAGCGCTGCTCTTCCAGGTGTGTCGCATGTGTGTCAGTTCTCGCATGAACATGCCAACACAATTACGACACATGCATATACTGATGCTGATGGTACTACTGAAGCAATGGTTTAAAGTTAAAAAGTACTTAAATATTTACCTTTTTCACACCAAAAGCAAGTAAATTGCTTTAGAAGACAATGATTAAACCATTGGAGTTGTATGGATGATGTTTATGCTGACTGTCTGTGATTTTTGGAGCTTCAAAGGTCTGATCAACATCCACTTGCATTGTGAGGACCAACAGAGCTGAGATATTCTTCTAAAAATCTATGTTTTTTTCTGCTGAAGAGAGAAAGTCATTCATACTGTATCTGGTATGGCATGAGGGTAAATAATTGATGTGAGAATTTTCATTTTTGGGTGAACCATCCCTTTAAATCTCAGAAAATTGGCAGAGCATGTGAAATTATATAAATGTGATAGCCTTTATGTAGACACAGAGTGCATTACTCTAATGCCATCAGTATTGGTTTATTTGTAAGTTTCAGGTGAGAGCAAATGTTTTTTACGGTGATTTTTCAATATTGTTTGTTTTCCATTTTATTAATGCATATTGTTAATTTAATTTTGTTTTTCAAAAGAAAAGCATAGTTTGTTGAAGTTATCTTATTTTGAAACCGTTCTCATTTATGAAAAAACAAAATGTAAACATGTATGTGTCAAACGAGTTATTTTTAACATGCTTTTTAATTAATGAGTAATTGAGTACTCATTTTTGTGAGTTAGAGTATTTGACTAAAATATAACTCTAAAATGCCATTGCTAGATTAAACTGCTGGAGTCATATGGATAACATTTGTGCTGCCTTTGTGTGCTTTTTGGAGCTTCAACATTTTGGTCACCATTCACTTGCATTATATGTAGTGAGATATTCTTCTAAAAATATTTATTTGTGTTCTACAGAAGAAAAAAATGTCATACACATCTGGGATGGCACGAGGGGCAGTAAATGATGAGAGAATTATAATTTTATGTGAACTAGGCCTGTTCCTTTAACAATTTGTAATGTTGAATTCAGTGGTTATGCTTATAGGGCAATCTGGGAATCATCTTGAATATCTGGGATAACATGGAATTTTACTATGGAAATGTATTGATACGTTTTTAAATTCCTACACAAAACAATGTCATTATGCTTGGTGTGCTGGTTGTAACCTAAACATGAGAGTCATATAACAATAAAGATGACAAACAGTGTAGTGCACACATCTGGGATGACATGAGGGTGAGTAAATGATGAGAGAATTTTCATTTTTGGTTGAACTATTCCTTAAAATAAAATTCAAGGTGACATTAATGCAGCTCAGGGACCATGTGCTTTGGACAAGCTACATCTGTGCCCCATTTCGCAATCTTGATATAGCTCTAGTATTCTCTTTAGATTTGGAGGCTGGGTTGACACAGTTTTCCGTTTGCCCTGCTGAGGTAATCAAGAGCTGCATCAAAAGAGATTACTTTGATGTTTATTCAGATCAAATTAAGATCTACTGTTGCAAACAATGTGACAAATACAGTGCTGTAAAGATAATACCAAGGAATACATACTTAAATTCTTCATGGGTTTGCAGCCTTTTTGATCTACTTGACATTTAGAATCAGATTCTTTTTCTGATAGATATTCTTGGTTTAGGATCTGGATTTGGATTTAAGAAGGCTGAGATGCACTGTGATTATAATAAATTAAAATTCTAAAAGCTATGTAGCAGGACTATCACTTACCTCTAATGTGCTGGGGTCAAAGGGGGAGTCAGAGGGACGCAGCAGCCGCGGTTTCAACTCAGGTGCTGGTTTGGGGGGCGAAGGTGTCGTGGTTGGGCAAGGAAACGGTGGTCCATGTCTTGGTAATGTTCCGCCCGATGGAGACTTCTTGATTGATGGTTCTCTTTTTGGTGCCATCTCACACCTCGCAATGTGTTTTTCCTCCCAGTCCACTGCTTTGCTAAAAATCAGAAGAAAGCCTTAGTCAGATGAATTGCACGTGTGTCATCTGATAGTAGAAAGATAGAGAAAAAAGAAAGGAAATGAGAGAAGGGAGAAAATGCGAGAGGCAAGCTGGTAGGTGGAATAATCTAGGAGGAATACATGCAGCGATGAATGCCCTGCATTTGTGAGATGTGGGAGAGAGTGTGTGTAGGAGTGCTGTCTCAGAGTCTGTTTTAGTTTCTCCGCTTGTATTTATATGTAGGTCAGAATTGTGAACATATGTGGGTGTTGGGGTGTTTGTGTCACCGTTAGAGTGCAGCCCCAATATAAAAGACTATATTTTTACATTTGCATCAAGATGTAAACCTCTCTCTCCCCCTATCTCCCCCTCTCCCTGTGAGTGTGTGTGTGTGTGTGTGTGTGTGTGTGTGTGTGTGTGTGTGTGTGTGTGTGTGTGTGTGTGCGTGCGTGTGTGTCTTTGGAAGATGGAAATGTTGTTAGTTAAAGATATAGATATTTATATATTTTATACTCCTTTTTCCTATCTGGAAATACTATTTCTCTGACCCTCCATCTCCTTATCATTGTTCTCTCTCAATGCTTCTTTGCGCTGTTTCCGACATATAACAGTATTATTATTTTCTTTTTTACATTAAAATCTCTTAGTTTTGCTAGAGTAGCCTAATAATAGGATAAATTACAAAGTGACTAGTAGTCTGAAATCACGAATACAGTCCATGCTTTATAATCTAAACTTTCTATTGACAAACATTAGAATGTAAACAGAAAACATAAAGGTATGTAAACATACCTTTTGAGAATTATGCAGGCTAGGTGCTTTGAATGTAACATCGGCTTGAGTGTTATTTTAAATATTATTGTATTCCAAATGTTAATATTGATTACCATGTTCGGAATGTCTGAGTGATGGGTTTATAAATGAAACAACAAAAGGCAAAGATTGCATCTCAATGCATAGTAATCGCCTGTTCATTTATCCTATCAGCACTGGGTTTGGGCGTGACAGCACGGATGCAAAGTAGGGAAAAAACCACTAGATGTCAGCATTGCCCAAAATACAACCTTAATGTACCAGACTAACGTCTAATCACTGCCACTAATAAAATGACTACAGTAGGCTAAATAAATGAAGAAATCTTATCATGATAATTTTGGCTCAACCTAACGTCGAATTACCTAAAACTAATATCACAGAACTATTCTGAAACTGAACTTATTTAAATTTCAACTGAAGTGAGTTCAAATCGTTCTAAAGTGGTTTCAAATGTAGCCTCCCTCCGAATGCCAAGACAAGTTGCCTGGCTAAACATTTTTGAATCCTAGTCTTAAATAGGCTAAAGCCAATATATTATTGTCCAAATTTAAGCACACGACACTAAAATGTGCAAACATATTTTTTAAATACACTTTGACTGGTAACCCTGACAAGTTTCAAATATTGTATATTGCACTTTTTTCACAACTAATAAGAATTCACCTCTCAAAGTGTTGTAAAATGTATACCTAAGCGAAAATTTCAGATATAACTTAAGTATTTGTTAACTGACAACACAACACCTCTACCACGTTCAAAATAGTCCAGATAAATGTATTTAGTGCACTTTGTATTTTTACTGAAGACGTCTAATAATCGATGTTCTCCGCCCCTTAATAGATTTTCCGTACAATTTATCGCGCGCTCAATGGGCCTTGAAATCAGCGTTTATCCGTCTCGAACGCCAGAACAATGGTGACACAGGACCCCCACCGCGCGACCAACGGCACACACAGTAATTAATTAACGTTAAATTTGGCCATCATTACAAATGGTCGTCAGACTTGTTTAATTCCACGCACATTTTTTGACACATAGTCAATGGCTCAAATGTCTCAACCTCAAAAAATATTTGTGTAACCACTGAAACCTCACGTGCCTGCTCAGAGAGGACGGTAGTTCTTCTTCAAATCGAGTCTGCCGAGCGAACATCAAGTCTTAGACACGATTAAAGAGAATTTCTGTGCCTCACGTTTCTCTAAATCTCTAAGGACTATTTTGCAGCAACCAATCAATGTTAAAAATGACAAAAAATCTGTATTTTTTATACCCTCTGCTTCTTGATTGTTGATGATTCTACATTGTATTATTACTTAGGCCTAACAATAGGTCTCTAAAAGTTTTGCAGCATGACACCAAAGTCAAACTATCAATCTTTGGGTGAAAGGTCTTCAAAACACCTGCTTTTACCCAACAAACCCGGAATTGATCAATGGTGTCTGATTTTCCAATTGGAAAAGTAAACTTCTCTCTATTTTGCCTTGCTCTTTTCAGGCCTTTGGTGAAAAGAAATTGAATTATTGTGAATTAGGCTAAATGAATCAATTGTTCCTCAGAGGTTCCCCCAGAATGTGTAATAGAATTATAGCAACTGCCCCACCTAGCATCTCACAAAATCCCCGGACCATGCCAAATCATCAAACCACCTGATTTATTTTTAATGGTATTACACCCCTCTCTCGGTAGTGTCATGGTAATAACTGTGGCTCCTCCAGCTGCCTCAATATCACATTAGCCAAGCTTAATATTGACTGTGTTGGGCGCACGAAACAATAAACCTAGAAGACTGGAAGCTTAGAGCCACCCAGCCAATCGGAAAGCCCTGCAGTTGGCTGGGGGGGTGTTAACTAAAGCTCTGAAGTTGCTTTTGCCCCAGAGGAGCAGTTCAATCAATGGGATGCTTAATGCCGGGGTACCCGCACAGACCCGCACCTTTCAGATCCAGGCATCCATCAACAAGCCCAAGCTGACGAGAAACCATGAAACCTGATGCAACTTGATTCCTTTTATTTTGTCTCTCTGTCTTTCATGCAGCAAACAAACAATAATTTCTCGTCTCATTTAATCAGAAGCCTTAATATTTTCCAGCTGGTTTCTGTTTCTGCACGAAAAAATATGTATAAAAGTTGAGAAATACTTAAAAAAACAAAACAAAACAACAACAATAAATTAGACTAATTTAAATGTGTATAATTGGCATCTCGCAAATGCAAATTATCTTGAATCTGTGGAAAAATAAGATAAATAGCTACATTTTTAGCCCCTTTAGGAAACTCATATTGGATTACATTTTCAAGGAAAACTGAATATTAAATTTCTGCATGGGAGTGTGTTGAACAAAATAGATTGAAGTTAAATTATTTTATGTACAACTAAATTTACAAAAAATGTAAATCAATCCACTTATCACCTTTGTGTGTAATATTGCTGCAAACCGCAGTGGGAAACAGACTATACCACTTGTGGGCAACATGCACCTGATCACACCCAAGTCATGGCCTCCTGCCAAACACACAAAAATGTTTTAATTTGTTGAAATTAAACCTTGCGAATCTGCTCATTAATTACAGAATGCCAGTTTCAGGTGTCATGATACTTATGAATCTTCTAATGATTGAGTTTGTTGGAGAGGGTAGAATAAGGAATGGGCACAATTTTCCTATTGTGTTTGGGCATACTGATTATGGCCTTTAATTAGTATATGGGTGCAATCTATTCAACTCCCTCCCATCCTCCCTCCCTCCATCCTTCCCAGTAACAGCCCCTAGGGGTATGCCCATATCCCAAAGGAAAGCCAGCAAAGCAGATGGATCCCCCCTTCCCCTCTCAACAGGGTTGGGGTTCAGGAAGAGGGTGGACTATGATTGGGTGAGCTCTTCATTTTGTAAAATGTAGTTTGAGATGAATTCTCTAACCACCATAATTGGAAATATAAGTGATTGTTGTGACCTCCATCAAATTGTTCACTTTTAGCTTTAATAGCCAGTATGATCCACAAATTCCCCAACAGGATGACTGCATTAGGAATTTGCTCTACTTCCAAGGGAGTGCTAGAAAAATTACAAGAGGTGTTGCATGGACACTTTCCAGCCATCATATCTATAGCAGAGCAGTTGAACAGACAAGAGAGGGGTTGCAGGTGGCATATTGTGTAAATGGGTAATTTTATGCTTCCAATTATGCAGTGGGCACTTGATATAATGTGGGGTTGATTTACACAAACTGGTAGACTGGCTTTTATTGCCAGCCCTATCTCTGAGGTCACTGCATTCTCCCCCCATTCACTCCTCATTAGCACTGATATCAGAGATCTTTGTGAAGAAAATAAATGGTCAATGGTCTTATTCTCTGCTGATGAAGGGAGTAATGCTAAGGTTAAATGTGCATACCCATAAAACTCAGCTGCTCTGTTCCCCAGTGCCGGAGAGCAGGACTCAGTTCATCTGTCCCTCAGGATTCAGCCCAGAGAACTTATGTATTCAGCTCCAGTAAGCAGCAAATAAAGTCAGAGCTTTGGGATTACCTTTAAAACACATATCTCTTAAAACACACTCTTTCTTTATCTCCCTCTGACTCTCTCTCTATTTTTTTTCTAAAGGGGATACAAATCAGTTTTCAGTGAATTTTTTGACAAGTTTGGAATGTCATTGAATGGTTCATTCTGTCATCATTTACTCAAACTCATGTTGTTTCACACACGTTATAATAGAGACATTAAGCAACATCTCCATCACCAGACCAATGGTTTTTAACTGTAACTCCTCCAAGAGCTTTCAAGCTACAAACTCCAAACTTGGCACAGACCTCTTATTTTTTTAACTTATTGGAATTATTGGAATAACTCTCAAATTCTAACAGACAAAAATTCAAACATAAACAAACCCACAAAAGTTTAAGGCCTTTAGGTTTATTTGAAAATGCATGGATTTCGCTATACATTTACGCCTCTCATCTACACTACAAAAATGTTTTCCTCCTCTGAAAACACAGATTTTCATATAAACGCATCTATCTATCTATCTATCTATCTATCTATCTATCTATCTATCTATCTATCTATCTATCTATCTATCTATCTATCTATCTATCTATCTATCTATCTATCTATCTATCTATCTATCTATCTATCTATCTATCTATCTATCTATCTATCTATCTATCTATCTATCTTCAGGCTTAATCAAGCCACCATCAAAGGTTGTCTTGACAAACCTTACCTCTCTAGATATTAATTAATAATCTTCTTTCTTTTCTTTTCGTTCTTCATTCAAAGTCTATTCTGCCAGCTGTGCATTATTCATTGCACAGTTTTGTGGAGGATGTTTAGGCTACTTAATGTGCTTACTTTGCTTCATCTTTTGTAAAACATAACATTGACTTTCCTAATCTGTCATGTAGCATCAAATATGGCATAGTAGACTGTTACAACATTGGGGTTACGGTTACGGCTGTTTCTCTGTTGTGTGGAACATAAAGAGAGATGTCAGGAAGAATGTTAGCCTTAGTCACCATTTACTTTCATTGCAACTTTTTTTCCAAGAAAATAAACAGTGACTGAGGTAAACAGTCTGCATAAATTCTCCCTTTGTGTTCCACTTAAGAAAGATTGTCCAAGGGAATTTGAAAAACATGAGGATGAGTAAGTGATCACAGAATTTTCATTTCTGGGAGAAATATAGCTTTAAATCAAGGAGGAAATATTAAACATGTACACAAAGAAGTAAATATAAGCACGACTACTTTTAAAAGTTTATATGGTTGTTTGTTTGTTACAACAGGCAAAAAAGCCATTATGTCCAAATTTTCATCAAAGTTTTCCCCAACAACCCAGCCCCTGTCACCCAAACACACTCCTGCTTTTATAATTATTACAAGGGGCTCAGCTTTCAGGAGACATGGAGTGAGCATGTGTGCATGGCTTTAATTCCTATTGTATTCGTTCAATCTCAGTCTAAGCGAGTGTGTCTGTGTCTGAGCTCAGGAGAGAGGGAGTAAGGGAGAGAAAGACAGAAACAAGGACCCATCTGTCAGAGAGGTGGACGAATCCCCCCTTCCCACTCCAAACAGGTCCCTTGGGACTGCAGAAAAGGATAACTCACTTGTGGCAATAGTTGTGGGTGTGTGGGGTTTTTTGGCACAGAGAAGAACTCTCAACCAGGAACTACAAAAGCATCACAACAAGCCAGAGTAAACAACTGGAAAGAAATTGTTGGTGTGTTGCAGGATGGCGAGAATGCATCGTACTAACTTGTGTTGATGTATTGACAGGGGCCGGATGTGCTAGATTAGGGTCTGTTTTTTAATTACCCATCAGTTTCATTATAAAGATTTGCTGGCGTTTTTGCATATCTGACTAAATGTGAAACTCAGTAGGCCTCTTGGTAATTTATCTGGGATCTATATATTGAAAAAAGGTCCAGTTAGTGAATAGTTGTTCTTTAATCTAATTCCTTGGGACTGTAGAGGGGGTGGAGTGGAGTTGCCGCTCCTAACAATGAAATGGGTCATGGGAGTTCTGTGTGCTGTTCCAATTGATATAATTTGAACTCTAAACTGTCTCAACAGGAGGTTGTCTACAGAGTACTACTGGTCTCATGTTTTCATAGATTTTCCATAATGGCCTTTAAGGCCGACTGCATGAATGCTTTAAAATGCACTCATGAAAACATCAGCATTGAGATCAGATGGCAAAAAAGAAAATGGTCTTTTGTTATTATTGTGTTGACTTCTGGTTGAGGTGGACTAGAAACTGCAGCAGTCCGCATTTCTAAGTTAGCTGTCCATTATTACAGGCACAAGGGAGGAGAATTTGGGCTCAGCACAGGAATTCCCAATGCAGGTTGCAGGTGTGACACAGCATTGTGAAACATTCCTGGGATGTAAGGTTAAGGGAAGCAGGGTTTCCTTGAGATCTTTGGAGAAGCATGACACATTTACTAGGTGCAGGGGCATATATTCAGGGGGGATGGGGAGATATATTTTATATTATCAATGAAAAGGTGTAAATGCTTCACGCTGCAACCGGCAAAACTACGCCCTTGACTAGGTGCACGTAATGTTCATGCACATGTGATCCATGGTTGATAGGGGACAGCACCATTTCTGATGCATATGCCTGAACACTTGAGCATGTATTTTACCCTGTCTAGGAGTCACACAGCATGTCTGAAGGCCACTTTTTTTAGAAACATAGAAGTTACAGCAATAAAAAGCCAATACATTTAATCTGTGACTGGAAAATGAACCTGTGCTTCATTTAGAGCCATTCAGAAAGTGTTAAAAGTGAATTCTCAAGCTTTTGATATAACTTAATTATGTTTCTCTCTTAAATCATAACCTAACCTTTTTCAATCAAGTTAATAATGATTGATTGGACATTCATTGTTGACTGTCACCATAGCTAAGGCTTTCTGTCTTCATCAGAGAGTAGGTTTGCTATCTTCACATCACTTTGTGAGTTCTATGCATCCAAGCAGAAGCCTTACTCCCTTTGTTTGAGAGGAAAGAAGCATCGTCCGAGCGAACTAGCGGGATGGATATTGTCCTATTATACTAATTGTGTTGTCACACGAGAGATTATGTTGGGCAGGCGACTGGCGCGTGAGCTCCGGTGCAGCAGACACTTCACTTAAGCCCATTTGTTCATTTATCAATCACCAGTGATTTAAAAGTTCTTTAAACTTTGGCAAGTAAATCCCTGTACCAATTTGCCGGAAATGTGTAAATTGGTGGCCCACTGTTGAAAAAGCAAAGGTCTATCACACAGAAATATAACAATTATGCTTATTAAATTTGAAGGAGTAACACAACATCAGATTTTAAGAATGGCTAGTTAAAAAAATATGTGTTTTTTATGTAAAATCTGAATTGGGAACATCAGGGCTAAAGGCCCTTGGCATAAAATACCCTTTTTGATTTTGATAAATAACAACAAAAACTAACACATCACTTTCCTAAGCACCTTTTTGTCCCTATGCACTGCAAAATGTTCCTGGTTCCCGAGGTCATTGCACTCAATGTCTAAAGATAATTTGTGGGTCATTTGATCTTACATTTCTTTTTTTTTTCTTTAATGCTGCAAATTAATGTAGCAAATGAAAATACCTCAAATTTACTTATTTTCAGTTTTGTTCAAATCAACGTTTTTCAATAATTGTCCAAGAAGTGAAAGTTGTTGTTGCAGAGGGAGGCTAAAGACCCATATAAATGTTTATCTTGAGTGGGAGGAATTTATTTATTATGAAGAATGTTCAAATTGGGATCACATTAACTGATATAATCATTGTGGAGATTCATTTGTTTGTAGAGATGCCAAGTTATGAAATGCAAAATGTGACTGAAATGAACAAAATGCTTATTTATTCAAAAATATTCAGTAAAAAGAAATGCATTTTTGATCAACCTTGATACACATTGTGACCAGTTAAAAGCACATTTTCCTAAAATGGTGCCTTTTGCCCTGCTGTACCCTATCAGTGTTTCAGTTTACAGTAACAATTTGTATCACTTTACAATGTTTAAATAACATAAGAAACATCATATAATTCTTATAGTGTTTCTCAATTGCTTTGGCTCATTTTTCGAAACAGACTAAACATTCTCTAAACTGTAAGTGCAATTGCCACAACTGTTTAATGGGACATCACAACACTATTGCATGTCTGTAAAATGCTTTAACATTTAATTCATGCTTCAAAAGTGTTTGTGCTAGTAAAATGGCCAGTGCCACCAAAATGTTTTATTTTTCCCTCTTCATCATGTGAGTCATATGTTCAAAATGTTTAGATGTTTTTTCACCATGGCAGATATGTTTGTTTTATACAAATTTCATTTTTGTTGACACTGACTGCTTACTGTACTATACAAGAATGTCAGTTTTGTCTAGCTGAATACTATTGTGTATCACACTGAGCTTTTTAGATTTCAACAGTAGGTAAAAGTTTACTGGGAAAAGTCAATACTGTAATACTGTAGTACACTGAAAAAGGATATGCACATTTGTATGTATACAGTAAATTTATTTTTGAAGCAATGTGTTACATGTAAAGAGAAAATTCACATTTGCATGTCAATTTTTTATATATTTCTTACATGTAAATGAATATATAGAGAACAGAAAATTGCCACAAAATGAGATCCATGCAATAAACAAATTAGTAATAAATAAATAATAACGAAAAAACATTCCATGTCATAGATTTTTATGGAATATATATGTATGATTTTGATAACTGAACTCATTTTGTATGTGATGGCACATACAATGAAAGAATGTTTAGAAGTTGTGAAGAGTATACAATTTCACTGAGAATCAACTCATCAGTTTTGATCAGCAAGCCATGTGCATTTAGTCATTGTTCAAATTGTAGACAATTGTACTTACTCTTTTGCACACATGTGACAAAACACATGCAATTTGCTTAAATTAGAAATAAATTAATATATGGTGAGGACAAGAAACTTATTGTTCAGAGATTTGAACTTATTGTTTTGAAAAAAATCTAATTCGAGAATGCACCAAAGCGATTAAGAAAAATTTTGATGTAAAAAATGTTTTAAGGCCTCTAGATTAAAGTTTCATTATATTTCTAACTAATTTCTAGTGAATTATATGCTATATGCTATCCTAATGAGAGTAATCATAAAGTGTTACCCAAACTTTTTGTAGAAAGAGCGTGAGCTCACTGTCTAGGGCACAGATGTGCACACTTGGCGTGTACAATGGGATCAGTGTGAGGACACGTGTGACCTGAAGCCCCGCAATCAATAGCGCACAACTACAATAGAGCCCCTACTACCAACACATCTTATGAAGCCCCATTCCGCTAAATAAAGTCAAACTTCGTTTGTCAATAAAACAGGGCAAAATGTCATAAATATAGTTAAAATATGTGTAGAAAATAAGTGCTCTTTGATGAGATCATATACTGTGGCTTCATTTATTTAACTTTTGTTTTATCTGAGCAGTTACTAATAATCTACAATTACTAAAGTTGCTTCATAAATAGATATATTATATATTATTTAATTATTACAGGAATAAATATCCTTATAGACCAAAAACAGAGGGAGCAAGCTTCTTTTGCATTCTTATTAATTTGTAAATAAAAAGATTGTCAGTAATTTGCAGTAGTAACTATAATAGGACTACTTTTTTTTTTTTTTTTTAAGAGTAGTTTCATAAGGCAAATTTAGACACCCTCGGGCACAGCATGCATGGTTGAGCAACTTATCTCGGCGAAACAAAACCGTTCTGGCTCGATTAATCCAGCAGTTATTGAGCGTTATGTTTTGGTAGGCTGAGGGGCGCTAATGAGCGGATGAAGCGAATGAATGAAACGGGTGAACAACACACACACCTGCTCACACTGCACCAAGCTGTCACAATCATTTACTGGGACGCGCGCGCGTCTTTGTAGACTAGACTACTGTAATAAGAGTTAAGACCAACGTTTGACCTCGCCATAAACCAAATAGGGCTCAGGGGTATTAATCCAGCACTTAGCGGGCTGAATTGGGGCAGAAAAGTAGGCTATGTTAGGTCATAGAGAGGGATATTTGTATAGCTTCCCAATGATAGGCTAGTTTTCAACTTGGAATTGTGCACGAACAGATCTCAACTGGTGCATTACAGTAGTAGCCTACGTTACATAAGACAATGAACGAAAGTAATAGGCTATGTATGTTGACCATACATTTATGTGGAGATAAGTCTTCATTTATGACTAACAATTTAAAAAGTAGTTTATGTATTCAGGACAACTTCTGTCTTTTTCGACCTTATTCAGAGTAGCACCATATTTAACTATGACGGGAATGAAAGCGAGGTTGTGAGGGATTGATTGATGGTGTCTGCAATGTTATTGTCCTTTAAACGGACGCTAAACGTTCAGCTGAGGAAACATTGAAGAAAAAAAAAACACCCTTCCCCCAAAATCAGTAGAACCCCTGGGGTAAAAAATTATATATATATATATATATATATATATATATATATATATATATATATATATATATATATATATATATATATATATATATATATATATATATATATATATATATATATATATATATATATATATATATATATATATATATATATATATATATATATATATATAAAGAACAGTAAATAAATAAATATAATTAATTATTTATTAATTATAAAATTAATAAAACCTCAAGAAAACAAGAATGGTAGCCAAAACATTAGATGTAATTTAAGATTTACGCATTTCAAAATTTCATCATACTGAAATGAGTAATCTTTTATAAAAGAAAATCAAAATATTTTTTTTAAAAGATGTATTTTACGTTTTTTTGATGGATGAAATTGAAATGTGTAGGATAAATCTTATTTATTTATTTTATTTTATGTGTAGCCTACAGCGCATGCCATTGAAGAGACTGACTGTCCCTCACAGCCTCGTTTACATTCCCGCAGTAGGGGTTCAATCTTCAGCTGGCTGGCAGGAGCCGCCACTGGCAGGTCACATGACCTGCCAGTGGCTGGCTGGCAGCTGCCAGTCTGAGCCTGGCATGTCACGTGACCGCTCTGGCAGGTCACGTGACCTGTCAGTGGCTGGCTGGCAGCTGCCAGTCTGAGCCTGGCATGTCACGTGACCTGTCAGTGGCTGGCTGGCAGCTGCCAGTCTGAGCCTGGCATGTCACGTGACCTGTCAGTGGCTGGCTAGTTGTCTGGCAGTCTGCCTTTGGCAAGTTTCAGAAACCATTGATTTTTGACAGTTTTTGTGTTTTGTGTTCCTCCCTTTCTAGCTCATTTATTATGCATCTGTTGATATGATTATGTTCTTTAGTATGATTGATGTTTTGGGGACTGTTATCCCAATATAACCAGTCAAATGGCCGTGATCAGACTGGCAGCTTACAGACGCTTGCTGGACGCTCATCCAGTCAGTCGCGGCTGATCAGCGAGTATAACGCGTTGCCTGACACTCTCACTGCAAGGAAATAAATTGTTTTCTTATTATGAATATAATGTCATGCATCTTTTCTTGTGTATAATTGATGTTTTGGGGACTGTAATACCAATATAACCAGTCAAATGGCCGTGATCAGACTGGCAGCTTACAGACGCTTGCTGGACGCTCATCCAGTCAGTCGCGCTGATCAGCGAGTATAACGCGTTGCCTGACACTCTCACTGCAAGGAAATAAATTGTTTTCTTATTATGAATATAATGTCATGCATCTTTTCTTGTGTATAATTGATGTTTTGGGGACTGTAATACCAATATAACCAGTCAAATGGCCGTGATCAGACTGGCAGCTTACAGACGCTTGCTGGACGCTGTATCCATCTATTCACAGAGTAGGCCTAACAGTGAGTGAATCTTTCTCTATTGTTCCCTAATGGTTAAACACTTTCACTAAATATATAATTATATTCAATAACTATATTGTGAACTACATACATATATATATATATTTTAATAATGAATTTAACTAAATATTTAGATAAACTTGTTTGTAACGTCACGTGTGTGCCGGGATCTGACTGTTTGAATCGCCTACCCACCCGACCCCACTAAACGGTGGTATCTTATGACGAAAGAAAGAATTGTGAGGTGTATGGCATGTTGCCACTTCAGTAAACGGGATTAAAATAATTTAGCCTATAATTGACGTATGCTACGTAAACAATTGTAAACTATATCAGAATTTGACAGTTTCGAATAAACTACCCAGGGCAATAAAAATGGGATCTTACGAAGTGGGAGGTAGGCTAAGTTTCGTCTTAATTGTAGCCTTGTATGTTGCCACTTCAAAAATAATGTATCGCAGACTTCCAGAACTTTACCGGAAACCTTAATTATAAATGATAACAATTATGATGACTTAAGATTATGTATTCATATTAATGATGTCGCTTGTTTCAGATTGTTATAAGTATATGGAATGTATTTTTTGTATCCTTATTTACTTTTGTTCAGTAGGTCTCTGAATTTACACATGATAATCCACAATCATGGCAGGCAAGTAAAGTACTTTTACATTTACATATTTTTTCTCCTGACTGCAACCCCTTTTGCCCTATGACCTAACCTCTGCGTTTCAGGGGTCGGGTTAGGTGCTTTAAAACATCTGCACAATGTAATGTTTACATATTAACCTTAAGACAAAACATTACATTATAATGTAACTAAATTATGGTGGCAGTTAAAAATGTATTATTTGTTGTGACCTTAACATTCTCATTCTCGTTTCGTCCGCAAATTAGGTTTATATCCTTAGAATGAGAGGCAGGCAACAGTAACAGTAAGCAACCAGTCATGATCAGGGCCATTTGATTGGTTTAATTGGGATAAAATTCTCTAAAACATCAATCATACAAATAAATAAATGCATATTATGTTCATAATAAGAAAACAATTTATTTCCTTGCAGCGAGAGTGTCAGGCAACGCGTTATACTCGCTGATCAGCCGCGACTGACTGGATGAGCGTCCAGCAAGCGTCTGTAAACTGCCAGTCTGATCACGGCCATTTGACTGGTTATATTGGGATAACAGTCCCCAAAACATCAATCATACTAAAGAATAGATGCATGACATTATATTCATAATAAGAAAACAATTTATTTCCTTGCAGTGAGAGTGTCAGGCAACGCGTAATACTCGCTGATCAGCCGCGACTGACTGGATGAGCGTCCAGCAAGCGTCTGTAAGCTGCCAGTCTGATCACGGCCATTTGACTGGTTATATTGGGATAACAGTCCCCAAAACATCAATCATACTAAAGAACATAATCATATCAACAGATGCATAATAAATGAGCTAGAAAGGGAGGAACACAAAACACAAACACTGTCAAAAATCAATGGTTTCTGAAACTTGCCAAAGGCAGACTGCCAGACAACTAGCCAGCCACTGACAGGTCACGTGACATGCCAGGCTCAGACTGGCAGCTACCAGCCATCCACTGACAGGTCACGTGACCTGCCAGTGGCGGCTCCTGCCAGCCAGCTGAAGATTGAACCCCCACTCCATTCCCGTCAAAAATTAATACAGCTCTACTCTGAATAAGGTCTATACAGGCTACTAATAGAACATTTGCAGTCTTCTTCCTTCTGACACATGACAAATGAACGGAAGAGCCTCTCCTCTGTTCACCTTGCAATATTTATAAGGTTAACATAAATGGGAAGTTGCATCGTTCCCTCCACTCAAATGCGAGCACGTTCACACACAAAGCCTGGAGGATAAATGCATGCACTTAAAGTCGTGAAACTTTTGACCACGAGCGCGACACGCGTGTTCGGATCAGCTGGAGGGGTGGGGTGTGCGTGGGCGGAGCTTGCTAGCATCGATAGAAAGTCAAAACCGGGAATCAGTGCGCTTCAGAGAGACACGAGACGCGCTCTGATGCATCAATGGAGAGTTAAAGAAACCGCATGAGCGCACGATCAGAGGGGAGTCTGGAACTTATTTTTCCTGTTTCTTTTTACAGCATTACTTTTGAACATTTGGACGGTGCGTGCAGAAATTCAGAACACTTATTTCAAGTTTTATTGAAGTTACAAGGTGCTAGGTTAACAGGTAGGTAGGTCACTGTTGTTGACATCTTCAATGCTTATTTATTTTGGCTATATATCTGTTTTGATGGTTATTTCCAATGCACCAGCTTTAAAAGCAATTTAGCTTACTCCAAGTTCAAATTGTTGTGAATATAGTAAAATCTACTTTTAAAATCATTTTAAAAGAATGCTTTGTATATGGAATTCTTATTTATTTAGGCTTATTCTACGAAATTTAAATAAAAAAAATTATATATAATAATAATAATAATAAAAATATATTTGTGCTATTTAGTTAAAACACTTCTTTGCTATTCATATTGTGGTTATTTTTTTTTTTTTTTTATCAAAGATTGTTAACGATAAATTTAATTCGATATTGTATAATATAATATAATATGCATGTGCATGCTTTATAAAAATAATATTAGGCTATATCAAACAGCCATAATGAAAAGCATTGTCTCTAAGCCTTAGACAATGCATGCCGGGTCATATAGGGCTACAAATAATTTAATTCAGTCGAAATGTGGTAGTGCATTGCATTCATTACTACTACTACAAACTTTTATGTTCCGCTTCTAAATGAATGACACTACAGATCGGTTTTAAATTGGACAAAAGCATGTGACTTTGAAGACAATTAGAAGCATTTTGCTTAAAGACGCGTTCTAAATATGTTTAAGAAAGTAAATAGAAGAATAACGGAAGAGTGTTCGCTAATGGAAGATTAGAGGCAGTCAGGCAGACAATTTAAAATGTTACAAACATTAATTTTTGGAGACAAAGCTGATGTCTTTAGATCAAATCAAATCAAATACAAAACTGTTCAAGGAGTATTAGTGTGGCTTGGTCCAGTGTTTGTTGATTCCGGTTTACAGGCTCCCCTCAAATTAAATCCGAGCGTTTTATCTGTGGACTAAATCCAGCCGTGTCCCAGATTGACAGCGTCTCCAAAATAACATGATATGTGCACTGGTCGAAAATCAAAGGGGCTTAGATAGAAAGTATTTGCCGTTAGATCGCGCAATAAAACTGAGAGAAGAAAATGTATTTTAGAGCTGTAAGCTATATAATAATCATCATCACAATAATCGTTCTTTCTGTCAATATATGATGAGAGTTTAAACTCATGCTGCTATTGCTTTCAAAAGCGTATCAGTCAGAGGAGCACTATTCAAGCATGCTCTGAGCTGTCCAGTCTCTAGTGCTGAAATATTAAAAGTGTGAACATCCAAACACTGTTTGTAATGTTTTATTTTAATTGTAGAGGAAAGTGAAATATTATGATAACACATATTTATAACAGGCTGGACCAGGCTTACCACATAATCCCCTTTTTTATGTGAATTAACCCCTCATCTCCTGTTCCTTCAGATCACAATGATGACCAAACCTTATGGAAAGCCAGGAGATGTGACTGAGCTGGTCAGCTCCCTTGGATGGATGGAGGAGGACCTCAGCTCACAGGATGGTGACGGGACACCTGAGATAGGAGGTCACTATGCACTGAATAGGAGCAATCATGGACCTGTGGAACTGGGCAGTGAGGATATGGAGGAAGAGGATGATGAGGACGAAGAAGAGGTTGGTCTTGATGGAGAAAATGCACCCAAGCGGAGAGGTCCTAAAAAGAAGAAAATGACCAAAGCCAGACAGGAACGATTCCGCACGCGCCGCGTCAAGGCCAATGCCAGGGAACGTTCACGCATGCACGGGCTGAATGATGCATTGGACAACTTGCGGCGCGTAATGCCTTGTTACTCAAAGACCCAGAAGCTTTCCAAAATTGAGACTCTGAGGCTGGCTCGCAACTACATCTGGGCACTCTCCGAGGTTCTGGAGAATGGCCAGTCACCTGAGAGCCATGGCTTTGTGGAGATGTTATGCAAGGGGCTTTCACAACCTACCAGCAATTTAGTGGCTGGCTGCCTACAATTGGGACATTCAACCATGCTGCTCAACAACCTAGATGACAAGTGTGGAGTACCAGGAGGTCAGCAGGGTCACCCCATTAGCTATCCCTCACCAGGACTGCCCAGTCCACCCTACGGCTCACTGGAGGCCTCACACTTGCTACATCTGAAGGGCTTCAAGGGGGCTGCGTATGAGAACTCTTCAACCAACGAATGTAGCAATGGCACACCACCTTATGATGGCCCTCTTACACCACCTCTTAGTGTCAGTGGCAACTTTGCCCTGAAGCAGGAGCCTTCACCTCACAAGACAGAGAGAAACTTTACGCCTCACCCAACCCATGCCGTCCATTATCTATCCTCACACCCCTACCCACCCTCTTCCTTGGCGGGTCTTTCAGCTCTTCAGGGTCACACACTATTCCCAGGCTCCCGGTACGAGCTTCCTTTAGACATAGCATTTGAGCCGTTTGCCCCTTCACACATGGTGACATCACAGATGAACACCATTTACAGTGAATGAACAAATATGTCTTCCTGACCGCAAGTCTGCCTCCTACTCCTCAGTGTGCCTCCAAGGGCCCAGCATATTCAAGGGGACACTTTGCATGTTTCCTGTCTGATCCCTGAAGAGACCACAGTAATTGCTGAGAGATACATAGAGTATCTGAAACATAACCTACCTGTGGCAATGTAAGAGAAAGAGATGCATATTTTTGTTAATTTATTCTTGTTTTATGTCATGACTGAGTTTGTTACTATTTTAAATGTTATTTTTATTTGTTCTGGAATTTGAATTCTCTGTACATTTGATGTTCTCTTCTTCAAAGAAAATGTTTTGTGCACTTGCCATTAACATGCAGCAAACAGACACAAAGACAAATGGGAACTCTTGGCAGGTTGTTGTTTCCTCTGAACAAAACAAAGAAAAGACAATGAAGGAAATGGAACATACATTTAGCACAATACATTTGCCATAACAAAAGCTTTTATTTATGACTGTATTTAATATTTATTTTGACGACAGTTGTTTTGAAGCAATTTGTCAGCACTGTTTTTATTGGTTCTTTGGTACACTGCCAGTCACTGCTACCAGTTCTCATAAAGTATCTAATTTATTTATTTTGAATTTTCTCAGTTTAATGTATTTTTCTCACTCTCTACTATATTTGGAATTTTGCTCAAACATTTGTAAATATTTACCTGTTTCGCACTTATAAGAAAATAAATATTCTTATACAATATGATACCCTTTTGTTTCTTTTTTAGTGTTGTTTTGATTTAATGCCAAGTTTAATAGTGAAGCACCTCAACCAAAAACAATTCTCCAAATAAATAAATACTCCATATGAAAAAAAGCATTGCATTAGGCAAAGCTACTTTGCACTTTTTGAACTTGAATTACAGTGCAAAAAAGTTGTTGTAGATGAAAAGGGCAATTAAGAAAATGTATAATAGCAAATGGCAGGTGACTACAGGCCATGGATAAAAAATGTTTTAGTCATTAATATTAGTGTTATGATTGGAGCCTTGCAGTCAGTGGAGCATGTGGAGCCATGGGAACATATAGCTGTGGAACAGGTGACTGTGTCATGGGATCCCCTTTCACTCTCACTTGCGTTTTCCCAGCCTTTTCACTGCCAAAATGCTTGGGAAAACAACAAATCAGACACAAAGAAAGGCTTCATAAAAGGGAACTATAAGCCCAAGTGTAGGAAAAATATTTTTAATAGTTTTTACATCTCTGTCACATAGCTCCACTAAAATCCTGTGAGTGCACATATTCTCAGCCTTTTTCACACACATTTTTCTATCACTGCTGTTGAGTATATTGGGTCATCATTGACTTTAGCTCTGTGTTGATATTGGACAATGTAATGCCTCTTCAAATGGACAAACAGGACGATGATGAGATGCAAAGCCAGAAAACTATTGTGCATGAAAGTGTGTTTATTGTTGGAAGGATGGGCGCCTCGGAGGCTGTTGAGCCTGAAGTGGACCCCACCTCATCTATTGCTCCAAAGGTTTGTCTTTTCCAGCCCTGGCAATGCGAGAGAAGTGAAGGAGAAAAGCGAGCGATTGTTTTAGCGGGCACCACTGGTCTGTTGTAAATGCAGTGTGTTCTTTCTCTTGACCTCTGATCTGTATTGTTGTGAGGCTGCTCGTTTGGAGAGCTGAGACAGCTGGGAGAACTGCGGGGGGTTGATGGACAGCTGGGGCCAAACTAGAGAGAGAGAGAGAGAGAGAGAGAGTGAGAGAGGGCGAGAGGAAAAGAGAAAGTATAGAGGATGCAAACCAAAACAGAGGATGTGAACAAGGTCTTTCCTGAAAACCCCCATTCTTGATTGACCCCCAATTCTCTCTCTTCTTATGGCAAGCGTGCATTGGAATAACACATAGTTCCATACAGAGAGTGGATAAAGACATGGAAGGACATGGGAGTCAAATGCACAGAATGCTTTTAGGCTTTGTTGGGTGTCTATTACTGTTAGGAACATTGGGTTTGAAAAAAACAGTGGTCTAGATTATGAAAAATAAAATGACACTTCAGTGCAAGTCAGACAATCCCAGAAAAGTTTGCAAATTGTACATATACATTTTAAATAGAAAATGAAAGAATAGCAGAATTACTTACATGTACAAAAATGTAAGGAGAACATACAACAGTGGCATAGAACTTTTCTCAACCATTAAAAAAAAAAAAACTTTATTACTTACTCATTAGACAATGACTTTTGAGTTACTGGTCCCAAGGTGTTTTCAGACGATATATGAAGTCAGTTCACAAGTGTCTTAATTTATCATTCAAAATCTCTTTCAGACTTCTTTTTGTGAATTATTTTGATTGAAATACTTCTAAATACTTTTTGGGGCCATTATATGAAAAAGGCAAACCAAGCAAGTTACAGTCTTTATAAAGCTATGCAGTTTGGTACCCAAGTGCAAAAGACTAGCCTATGTGAAACGTTTTAAGAGAGCCATTAACATTGTTCATTGCCAAAAGCAGCCGTTTGGGCAGAACTCAGCAGGGATGGATTCAGGGAACTATTTTTGAGTTGGCAGCTGTTGTCGACACAATCATTTAAAAACAGAATAGAAGGCACAGAAGAGATTTGTGGTACAAAACATTTAATAAAGAGAGGGGTGCAAAGACTGTGTGCACCATGGAGCTTTCCCATAGGGCAGATGGTCATAACTATGAAATTTGTGCAACTGCAAATACCCATGCAAGGTTTATGTAATAAAAAAAAGTCTAGAAAAAAGAAAAAAGAATATTAGAATCTAAGTACAATGCATTCAAGATTCACATATTTCTTCTGAGTAATGCAAATCTTTTTCTAATCCTACCTAACATCTCATTGTTTTTGATGACTTTAAATCCAGTCTGACCCACTATAATTTATGAGACAGAAATGGTCTGCACTTATATAGCACTTTTTTTAACCTTAGCAGTTACCAAAGTGCTTTACACTGTGTCCCATTCACCTGCACATTCACATTCACATTCACACACCAATGACAGCAGAGCTGCCATACAAGGCGCTAACTTACCATTGGGAGCAACTTGGGGTTCTGTGTCTTTCCCAAGGACACTTCGGCATGTGGAGTCATGTGGGCCAGGAATCGAACCACCAACCCTGCGATTAGCAGCCGACCCACTCTACCACCTGAGCCACAGCTACCATACTATATATGGCTGTGTATAAAGCTCTAATTAGTATTTGGACACTGAAGTTGCACATAAATATATGAATGTCATTGCATTAAATATCAAACCAAGCGGCATTAATTTAAAATAAATAAAAAAATAATTATAATCAAGCACAATAATCTTCACACAAACAAAGAAGTTTGTTAGAATTTAAATGAAAAAAAAAAAAACCCAATTAGCATTTAAGACAAAAAGAGCTTAACTTTTTTCAATGTATATGTGTGTGTGCAAGTGTGCAGGCGCAAGAAGGAGAGATAGAGAGAGAGAGAGAGAGAGAGAGAGAGAGAGAGAGAGAGATTTTGAGATTTTAAACACCTTTAATCACCACACATAATCAATATAAACACCATCAAATAAAAAATAAAAAATCACATTTAACAAAATCACATAGAATTACTCATATTCTTCAACAAAGTGCAACGTGTCAATATCAACCCAGCACAACATTTTTTCTACACTCCAAACCTCTTCAAACTTTTCCAACTTCTTCATATGAGTGTAGAAAATAAAATCATGTTTTATTCTTGCTTTTATAAGCCCCTTAAACAACAATTCAACATGTATACTACTGTCATGAGCAATTTTATACTTTCTACTAATATAAACTTCCATTTTGGCTTCACCCAAAATAAAATTTAACAACCGTCCTTTCTTCTTTTTTCCTTTCCAAAATTTAAAACAAAAAATAAACACAATCACTGTAAACATTTCATTAACATTAGCAAATAAAATCTCCAATAAAACAAACAAAGGTCTTAATCTCTCACAGTGCATAAAACAATGAAATATGGTTTCTCTTTCACCACAGAAAGGACATTTATCTTGCACATTTGGATTGAACACTGAGATAAAAGCATTAACAGCAACAATCCCATGTAAAATTCCCACATTTTTAGTCAATGGTGGTTTGTAACAAGAGCCCCAAAAAGGTTTGACTTCAATATCAACACTTAAATGTTTTCGCCATGGTGTATCCATACGTTTTAATTTCTCTTTATTTATCACCTTCATTCCCCCCCATTGTAACAACTTTGGCTTTTGTTAAAGTTTGCATCAACCATAATGTTGTATCTCCACATAAATCCAGTCGAGCACCATTAATCAAAGGTTCTTCCAAAAACCAATACAGAGACTTATATGACATTGATCTATTAACCTGTACCACACACCATGATTTTCTTACACTCTCGTAAAAGGAAGAAATAAACTTCAAATTAAAACTCCTACAATCTGTCCAAAAGATATTTCTTCTAAAACCCCACCCTCCAACCTTACTTAAAAGGCAACAAGCTGGTCCGAACCATGATATAATTGGACTGTATAAAAACTTTTGAACAAACTGTAGCCTAAAAGCTACTTTCCTGCTTGTAAGGTCAACAACCCCTTGTCGACCTTCTTCCTTTGGAAGAGAAAGAACATTCCGTGGTAACCAATGTAATCTATCCCAAAATAAATGTATAATCTTGACCTGTATTTTTCCCAGAACCCCTTCAGGAGGCTCTAGAACTGCTAATCTGTGCCATAATGAGGAGGCTACTAAATTATTAATAATCAATGTTCTCCCCCTAAAGGACATTTTGGGTAAAGTCATTTCCACCTTCCTAATCTTCCTTCTACATTTTCAATAATATTTTCCCAGTTTTTTTGCATTATTATTTCATTTCAAGATATTTAAGACCTCTTTGTGACCAAACCATTTCCCCCGGTAAAACCAGTTCTCCTTCATTCCATTTTCCAACACTATATGCTGAACTTTTTTCCCAGTTTACTTTTGCAGATGAGATTTTTGCATAATTGTTAACAATATCAACCAGTTTGTCAATATCATCCTGTCCACTGGTTAAAACTAAAACATTGTCTGCATATGCTGATAATTTTATAGGTGGAAAGGCACTATCATATCTAAAACCATCTAAATGAGTCCTAATTTTATTTAACATGGGTTCTATTGCTATTGAGTAAAGCATACCTGACAAGGCACATCCTTGTCTAATCCCCCTTTGTATTTTAAAAGGGCTACTCAAACCACCATTAACTTTCAGTACACTTTCAATATCCTCATAGAGCACTTTAAAGGGGTCATGACATGAGAAACCAAATTTGCCTTGATCTTTTGGTATATAAGAGGTCTTTGTATCATTAAAACGTCCTGCAAGTTTAATATTTTAAGACGTCCTCCCCATTCTAAACGAATCATTTATTTAATCAAGCTCAAAATACAGCTCGTTCTGGATTCATGGTTAGAAGTGACGTGACGGTTAGAAGTGACGTACCAGCGTTTGCATATGACCGCCTCCAGCACAAGATAACTACGCTTTAAGCGCAAGACAACTACGCTCATTTCAGTATCGCCGTGCGCCTCACAAGTGTTCAGTCGATGGACAGCGAGCTCTGACAGAGACTACTTGTGCACAGGAAAATTACGATGCCACACAGATGTGCTGTTCCTGGCTGTGGTCAAACAAAACCTCTGAATAAGCTGCCGAAAGATCCAGACGTCAGGGAAAAATGGATGCAGTTTATTTTTTGCGGATGTCCCAGTCACGGCAGTGTTAACTTAAGCGTTTGTTCTGTACATTTTAAGGATGACTGTTTTGAGAACAAATCTCAATATGATGCTGGCTTTGCCAGAAAACTGTTGCTCAAAGATAAGTCCGTGCCGACTATTCTGGGAACAACGACGACGCAAACTGTAAGTAATCTATTTTAAACTTTAAACTACTTTTTAAAGCACAATTTCATTCATTATGAATAATCACAGTGTTTTTACTTAGTTTACTTGCATATTGTTCTGGCTGGGGCGTCAATAATTGATACATAGGCACTGACGTTAGCCAATCATAACAGTGGGCGTTAACACTGAAGTCTTAAATGGAAAACGCCCCCAAAACAGACTGTTTGAATTAGAGGATGAGAAACAGGGTGGGAAAAGGTCATAAATCACTAGATTTTAAAAGTTTTTCTTAAAAAAAATATATTAATACTATAATTGCACCTAAGGGAACATAATAATACAATAAAAAAACCCATGTCATGACCCCTTTAATCAAAGCAATGAATGCAGGTGGAAAACCAAAAGTTTCAAAAGTATGCCATAAAAACTGATGATCCACCTGATCAAACGCCTTCTCTTGATCTGAGGAAATTAGACCACAATTTTTCTCAAACAGTCTTGAGACTTCCAAAACATCCCGAATTAAGGAAATATTATCCACTATTGATCTAAATGTATAACCTGTCCAATCATCTCCTTCAGTCTGTTTGCCAAAGCTTTTGATAAAATCTTATAATTGGTGCATAATAAAGAAACTGGTCTCCAGTTCTCTTACGAGAGGTTCTCTCGTATTGCGTAAGCTAGCTTACGCTACGGGAAAGATTCATCTTTTCTGAGATATTGAAGCCAAAAAATTATCCTTAATTTTGTATCATTTGTCAACGCAGTGCAGCAACTGCAGACCTTGAGCGGGCTAGCTAGCGAGCTCATTGGTTGCTCTGCGGCAACTGCTGCAGCCTATAGACGAACTTGGGCGAACTCGCGTCCAATGAGAGGCATCCAGCGCTTACTGCATCAAAGCCCGCCAAAATGGGCGTGGCTAGAGTGCATATAAGCGTAGTTCAGTAGGCTGGAACCCTGATTTTCATCTCTTCAGCGAAGCTCTTCGCATCTCTGAACTGGAAGCCGCGTCGCCGTTCGAGGGGCATCTAGCAGGCTTGGACAGCTCGAAGAAGCCGGCCATCTCCGCCACCTTCAGCCATCCTGCGAGCTACGCCATCCAGCGACGTATCCTTTTTAGAGCAAGCTAGTTCTTAACGAACTTCACAAAAGAGTAACGAGAGTCTTTTTAAGATGCCTCGCACCACCTGCGCTTCATGCCGCGCCCTCTCAGCGCCGGAGACCGCCACATCATCTGGCGCTCTCTGCCTGGGACTGGGGCATGCAGAGCTCACCCTCGCTGAAGGCGGATGCGACCTCTGCGAGGAGCTTCGATGTCGACCCCGCGGGCTCGACTCGGCGCTCAGAACCGGCCGCCACGCCACCTTCCGTTCTGCTGCGCGAGGAAAAGCGCCGCTCCCAAAGGCTGCCAGAACTGGTGATAGAAGCGACTGCCTCGCCGGAGCCTCTCCCTCGAGCATCGCTATCATCCTCCCCGCCTCGGACGCCGCAGTTGCCGCCCAGCGGCCGCACTGCTGCCATCTCGGAGGACGAGGCGGAGGATAAGGGCTGTTCCATCATGGCTTCGGACAGCGAGGAGTGGTCAGGCTCCCACGCCTCCTCCTCGGCACAGGAATCCAGCAGGACCTGCGCCGGAGTCGAAGGGGAACTAACACGCCTCCTCACACAGGCCGTCGACTGCCTCGGGCTCGAGTGGTCACCGCCCCCTGAGCAGGCTCCCAACAGACTCGACGGCTGCTTTCTTCAGAGCACCCGCAGCCCGGGCCGCTCCCTTCCTGCCGGAACTCCACACTGAGCTTGCAAAGTAGTGGAACGCGCCTTTCTCGGCCAGGATCCGTTCCCACGTCTCCACCCTCTCGCTCGTGGACGGCGCCACCGAGAAGGGCTACTCCTCCATCCCCCCGGTCGAGGATTCGGTAGCAGCACACCTTTGCCCGCCCTCCGCGAGATGGCGGTCTAAGCCAGTGCTCCCGTCTAAGGCCTGCAGAGCGACTTCCGCCTATGTTGGCCGCGCCTATTCCGCCGCCGGCCAAGCCGCATCTGCTCTGCACTCCATGCCCGTCTTACAGATCCTCCAAGCGGACCTTCTTCGGGAGTGGGATGAGAAAGGCAGGCACCCAGAGGCTGTTGCAGATCTAAGAAGCGCGACGGACCTCGCCCTTCGTGCCACCAAAGCTGCAGCCCAAGCTCTAGGGAAGTGCATGGCCTCGCTGACTGTGACCGAGAGACACCTGTGGCTAACGCTAGCCGACATGGGAGAAGCAGAGTGCTCCACGTTCCTCAACGCACCGCTCTCTCCGACCGGTCTCTTCGGCTCCGCGGTGAGTGGCATTGTTGACCGCTGTTCAGAAGTCCAGAAAGCCACCCAAGCCATGAACCTCTTCCTGCCGCGTCGCGCTAGCTCCTCTGCAGGCCGCCCACGTGACCAGCCTCCTGCACGAGCCTCTTCACAGCGCCCAGCTCAACAAGGTCAGACTTCTCAGCGCCGACAGGGCGGCCGCCTCGATCAGCGCTCAGACAGCCGCCGCAGACCGCCGCCTCTGCGGGCCTCGGTCTAAGGTTGCGCTGAAACCTGAGCAACCGAAGTCCTCCTAGCCTTGTTGAAAAAACGACGGCTCAGTCCGCCGCGGCCGGACCACCGTCAAAGCTTCGTCCCCTGTCAGTCCCCTCTCTCAGGCTACTACAGTGGTGGATTCAGCAGCCAACAAGCCGGTGATACTGCCCGCTTGCCTGCACTCAAACGCCGTTTTCACGGCGACCCAAAGAAATCTTGTAAAGAGCAAACATGCCTTATGTGTAGAAAATGTGCCCACAGTCCAGTGTTCACCCCTACACACAAGCATTACACTTCCCGTGTTCCTATCAGAGCCCACTCACATAAAGCGGACACAGCCCGCTCGAGTGTTAGAGTCAATAAACGCGCCCATGAATCCGTGCGCGCGCCCCTTCTCTAGCTGCTCTGTCACACGACCAGCCTTATGTGTAGAAAATGTGCCCACAATCCAGTGTTCACCTCTACACACAAGCATTACACTTCCCGTGTCCCGATCAGAGCCCACTCACATAAAGCGGACACAAACCGCCGAGTGTTAGAGTCAATAAACGCGCCACGAATACGCGCGCTGCGCCCATTCTCTGCCCGCTCTGTCACACGGCCAGCAAACACTTCTCTGTATGTAAGTCCCGTGCTCGTGACTATGCTCGCAAGCATCACTTAACAGATGTGACTCTTTCCCCATTAACCTCAATCGGGAAGTCACTCACAGAACAGCCGGTCCCTGCTGTCTGCGAGCAGTCATGCATAAGCACAGTAAGCGCGCTCACACATTCTGTTCAGCGCGCTGTGTGCAGCAATTAGGGCGATTTGGCCACTCAACCTCTAGCGTTATGCTTCAAAGCGTGGGAAGCTATCCCAGGGATATCCAAATGGGTGTTAAGCACAATAAAACAGGGCTATTTGCTACAGTTCGATCGCCGCCCTCCCCGCTTCAGAGCGTGGCTCGAAACTATTGTGAACACGGAAGCAGCCTGCATGCTTCGTTCAGAAATAGCAAACCTTCTGTGCAAAAGGGCCATAGAGAAAGTGCCGCCTTCGCTGAGCGAGTTAGGGTTTTACAGCTGTGCTTGCAAAAAGACCGTTCAAAATGCTTACAATCAGGAAACTCCTCGCGCATACACGCCATGGGGACTGGTTTATCTCTCTCGATCTGAAAGATGCCTACTTTCAGATTCAGATAAATCCCCGTCACAGGCCATTCTTGAGATTCGCCTTCGACGGCCAGGTTTATCAATACACCGTCCTTCCGCTCGGCCTGTCTTTAGCACCCCGTACTTTCACGAAGTGCATGGATGCGGCGCTCGCACCCCTGCGGAGTCAGGGCTTGCGAATTCTGAACTATTTGGACGACTGGCTGATTATGGCACAGTCACATACGGAGCTTCTGTCTCACAGAACAGTTCTCCTCAGCCATCTGAACAGTTTGGGTCTTGCAGTCAATTGGACCAAGAGCTCACTACAGCCCAGTCAGGCAATTTCCTTCCTTGGAATAGAACTAGACTCCGTGGCTATGACGGCTTGCTTATCTACACAGCGCGCGCGCCATGTTCAGCGACTAGCCGCGTCCTTTCAGATGAACAGCCTCACGCCTCTGAAAAAATTTCAGAGAGTGCTAGGTTACATGGCCTCAGCCGCAGCAGTACTTCAGCTGGGTTTACTGCGCAATGCGCCGCTTCAGCATTGGCTAAACACTCGCGCATCTTGCCGGGCTTGGGCCACAGGCCGCCAGCCGATCAAGGTGACTCAGACCTGTATTTCAGCTCTGCAGCCCTGGACAGTGGCCTAATGGTATCAGCGGGGAGTGACGATGGGAGCTGTATCTCGCCGAAAAGTCATTTCGACAGACGCGTCCAACACTGGTTGGGGCGCGGTCTGCGAGGGCTCTCCGGTTTTTGGCCTATGGTCAGTTCAGGAAAAGCTCCTTCACATAAATTGTCTGGAAATGATGCGCTTTCTCCCAGTCATTCAGGGTCACCATGTCCTGGTCCGTTCGGACAACAGATCTGTGGTATCCTACTTAAACCGTCAGGGCGGTGTCAGATCCAGGAACCTCTTCCATCTGACGAAACGCATACTGAGTTGGTCCCAGTGCCACCTGCGCTCGCTGAGGGCGACGCACGTGCCAGGCCACCTGAACGACGGCCCAGACAGACTGTCCAGAGACAATATTCCTCCAGGGGAATGGTCCCTGCACGCTCAAACAGTCCAGAAGTTATGGCGCATATTCGGCAGAGCAGAGATAGACCTCTTTGCGTCAGAAGAGAACTCTCACTGCCCAATATTTTTCTCGAAATGCGAGGACGCGCTGGCCCAGGACTGGCCCAATCGCCCGCTTTACGCCTTCCCTCCCGTCTTGCTATTGCCACAGGTAATGCAGAGGATCAGGGAAACGCGCCACTCGGTGCTCCTCATAGCCCCGCGTTGGGAGAATCAGACATGGTTCCCGGGGCTTACGCAGCTGTCACTGACAGCGCCGTGGCCCATCCCAGTGAGAGCAGATCTCCTCTCTCAAGCTCGCGGCACGATCTGGCATCCCCACCCAGAGCGCTGGGCGCTGCACGCGTGGGTTATCAACGACTACCCGTCACTCTGCCAGAAGGGGTAATAAACACCATCATACACGCTAGAGCCCCTTCCACGAGAAGTCTCTATGCGTCAAAATGGTCTGTGTTTTCAAAATGGTGCACCGACAGAGACCTGGACCCACGGACATGTGGGGTGTCGTCGCTGCTCGTGTTTTTACAAGAGCTGCTGGATAAGGGCAGATCCCCATCCACGCTCAAAGTGTATGTGGCGGCCGTCGCGGCGTTCGCTGAACCCCTGCACGGCCAGTCACTGGGAAAAACGAGCTGGTCATCCGCTTCCTCAAGGGAGCTAGAAGGATGAACCCCCGCACTCCCATCGGTTCCTATCTGGGATCTTTCTATAGTTCTCGAAACTATGAAAGCCCCTCCTTTCGAACCGCTTCAATCCGTGGATTTGAAATACCTTTCACTCAAAACCGTTTTTCTGACTGCCCTGTCATCAGTCAAACGTGTGGGAGACCTTCACGCGCTGTCTGTCAGCGCTGCGTGTCTTGAGTTTGGACCAAGTGACTCCAAGGTCATTTTAAAGCCTAGACACGGCTATGTTCCCAAGGTGATCGGTACTCCTTTCAGAGCACAGGTCATTTCCCTATCGGCGCTGCCAGCATCCGATAGCGAACGCGACGCCAATCTCCTTTGCCCAGTCAGAGCACTGAGATTGTATACTGCGCGCTCCGCCTCTTTCAGACGCTCTGAGCAGCTTTTCGTTTCGTTCGATAGATGGATAGATGGATAGTGGACGCTATTGCTGCCGCATACGCGTCAAAAGACCTGCCATGCCCGTTGGGCATTAGGGCTCACTCCACTAGAGGCATGGCCTCATCGTGGGCATGGTCCAGCGGGATTTCCATTCACAACATATGTGTGGCAGCGGGCTGGGCTTCCCCTTCCACCTTTGTCAGATTTTACAATCTGGAAGTGCCCGCCCTGCAGGCAAAACTACTAGCGGTTTAATACGCTACAGCTCCCCTGGTGAGCTGCACTGATGGGACTCATTCCACACAGACCGGCACCGCCGCTCTGTTGTTCCCTTCCCACTATGTGCTTATGTATTACACACACACTGGCCCGCACTCTTGCCGGCCAAATATTATTTCCCCACTCACAAGGGCTCCCCCGGGTCCACCCACCCCCGGGGCTCATGCAGTGGATGCTTGGCGCGCACGGCGTTGACAATGGATTCCCGTAGCGTAAGCTAGCTTACGCAATACGAGAGAACCTCTCGTAAGAGAACGAATCGGTTACCTAACGTAACCTCGGTTCTGTCTAGATGAGGGAACGAGTATTGCGTAGCCGGCCGTGCTCGTGCCACGAGCGACTTTCGCTTCATTCAATGAAAACCAGGGTTCCAGCCTATGAACTACGCTTATATGCACTCTAGCCACGCCCATTTTGGCGGGCTTTGATGCAGTAAGCGCGCGGACTCCTCTCATTGGACGCGAGTTCACCCAAGTTCGTCTATAGGCTGCAGCAGTTGCTGCAGAGCAACCAATGAGCTCGCTAGCTAGCCCGCTCAAGGTCTGCAGTTGCTGCACTGCGTTGACAAATGATACAAAATTAAGGATAATTTTTTGGCTTCAATATCTCAGAAAAGATGAATCTTTCCCGTAGCATAAGCTAGCTTACGCAATACTCGTTCCCTCATCTAGAGAGAACCGAGGTTACGTTAGGTAACCGATTCGTTTTTTATCTCTTTAAGATTACCTTTCTTGGGGAGCAAAGTTAAGACAGCTCTTCTGCAGCTTAGTGGTAGTTGTCCTTTATCCAAACTATCACTTAAAACTGCAAGTAAATCTTCTCCCACCAAGTGCCAATATGCCTTATAAAAATCAACAGGCAGCCCATCTAATCCTGGTGCTTTACCATTTGTCATACTCTGCAAAGCATTGAAAAGTTCCTCTATTGTTAAGGGACATACCAGTTTTGCATATGAAACTTCATTCACTTTTGGAAGATCTGACACAAATTCAGCCATTAACTCGCCATCCACAAAACTGCGGGCATACAGCTCCTTATAGAAACAGACAGCCCTTTTACGAATATCAGAAACCTCAGTAAAAAATTTTCCATCTTCTGACCATAAACACTGTATACTTTTACTTTGGACATTTTTCCTTTCCAAACTGAAGAAGAACTTGAATGGGGCATCCATTTCAGAAAGACCCTGAAATCTGGATCTAACCAATGCCCCCTGAGACCTTTTACCTAATAGATCAGCTAATGCTGTTTTTTTCCCTTTAAGAACCTGCAATTGGTTTTGATTTGCAGTAGCCCAATTTAAAACCTGAAGTTAAAACCTCACATTAGTTATTGTAACGTAATTTGGTGTAATACCTACCCAAGTCATTTAAATAAATTAATAAGTCTACAAAAGAAGATAATACGAGCTATATCGTGGTCTTGGTACAACACTCCTACTAGACCCCTCTTTCACCGCTTAGGTCTCCTCCGGCTTACTGAGTTGAACATATACCACAATGCGTGCATTACGCACCAAGTAGTTAATGTTACAAATAGCAGGCTATCTCAGCTCATTCCAATTAGTAGTCCACTTCATGCTCATGCCACCAGGAACAAACATCTGATTATCTGATTAAAAGTGCAAATTTGAGCATTACAAGTAGAGGCCCAAAGATTTGGAATGAGCTAGATGGCAGGCTGAAGGTGTTGAAATCTGTATCCATCTTTAAGAAAACACTAAAAAAGGAACTTTTACGTTTATATCTATAACCTTGCCAGTAGCCTACCTAGACTACAGTTGATCTTAAAAGCATTGTCCTGATCTACTTTTTGTGTGTCTTATGTTGTATTGTGTATTTTTGTATGATATCCTTGTTATGTGACTGGTGTTTAGTTTAAGTATTTGTTTGTAATGTATTATTTTAATATGTCTCAGGCTCCCTATTATAAGCTTTGGATAGCTTCTCTGGGAGACCTGATTCACACATGACTATATGTGCTATTTGGTCTGTGCCATTTGTCTTGAATTTATGTGTGGGTGAAAAATAATAATAAAGTTCCACAATATCCATCTCTATACTTCTCATGGATTGGACCATGTCTCCAGTAACATTAAAAGTGTACTGATTACAGAGTTTTTGTATCTGCACCTTCTCAATATCCCAACACTGTTGTATTGATGTAAATGAAGACTTTTTAGATTTCCACCCCAACCAAAAAAAAAAGAAAAACATTTACAAAAATGAGCATCTTCAAGTAAAGCGCTATTAAAATGCCAGTAGGCACCCTTATTTTTAACAGAATTAATAAAGACACATGCTACTACCATTGACTGGTCAGAGAAACCAACAGGACAAATATAACAAGATTTTTAAAAAAAATTCTGATATTTAAAACAATAAAAAATATCTAATCTTGCTAAAGAAATGTAATTTTCTTTCACATGGGCCATGTATATTGCCTTTCATTACAATGAAAACTCCTCCACACATCACAAAGTTGACAAGTTTTAATCATATTTAGTCATTTATTTCTTGATGCCATATGAGGTTCAAAGTGATTTCTATCTAAATCATTACTTGTACAGTTAAAATCTCCACCCAGTACTAAAAAACTTTCCATATTACATTGTTTCAGACAACCACATACAGATTCAAGAAACAAGATTCTTTGCAATGACTTTACAGGAGCATAAACATTTACCAATTCCATCGTAACATTTTCAAACTTAGCTGTTATCTTAATTAATCTACCTTATAGTACTTCTATAACATCATAAGATATTGGTAGACAAGTCTTTGAAAACAAAACAGCCACTCCAGCACCAAGAGAAGTCTTATGACTCAAAACATTATTTCCTTTCCACTCCTTCATCCATTCAACTTCATTTTCCTTTGTGCTATGAGTTTCTTGCAAAAACATAACATCTATATTTTTCAATTTCATTAACTCATAAACCTGTGCTCTTTTGCTTGCATCCCTCGCCCCATTTACATTCAGGGATGACATTTTAAAATGACTCATTATGAGGGATGAAAACAGCACAAAAAGCCAGGTCCATATTACTCTATTATTCTTGTGACAAATCATTGTGCAATGTCTGAGGAAGCACTTTTTGTACAATCTTTTTTAGACGATACACCTCAGGATTTGACAGACATATTTGACCTTTCTGTTTCATCAGCATTTTTGCCAATAAACAAGGAAAGATCAGGAAAGTAGTCTATAACTTCAGCATTCCTCATTCCTTTTGTATGTTGCAGGAAACTTTTCATTCTTTCCAAACTGTAACCACTATAGTCTTATAGAAAATTCTCGCTCACTTTCTGAGCCAGACAAAACACTTGCATTCAAAACCTCCTCAGAACTTTTAGTAACAGTCTCATCTTGTGCCTTTTTCTTTGATGTAGTTGCCATCTCACAAAGATTCGACTTCCTTTTCACTGATGGCACTTTAAATACTGCTTCATCCTCTAAGTATTTCACCCACCATCTCATCAAACTCAATATCCAATGTCTCATCATTCTTTTTAATTAGTTTCTCACTACACTTTACTTTACTACTTCACTTTCTTTTTCCACACGCTGACCTTCATTTTCCACACTCTGACCTTCATTGTAACTTTGAGACAGACTCAAAGTACCATTTGAAGTACTTGTATCAGGACAAGCGCGTACCAAGTGCCCCACTTTCCCACAACCAAAGTATTTCATGCTCTCAGTTGTTGCAAAGATTACATAATCAAAGCTATCAACTTTGAATTTAAAAGCAATATTCAGTTCATCAATATCACTCCTCAAAATCATATGTAATTGTCTTCTGAAAGACAATCCTAGAGGGATTTTCTTAATCGCAGAAACCAACTGTCCATAACGAGATAATTTGCGTTGCAACGCTTCATCACTAATAAATGGGGGCACGTTAGAAATCAAAACCTTTCTCGCTGGATTAACAAGTGGAAAAACCTTAATCAAACTATCATTGAGAACTATCCCATTTCCAACTATAACTTTCACTTTTTCAACTTTATCCAAGAATAACACCACAGCACCGCTGAACGAATGCTACAGTGACCAACCACCTCTCCTACCGCTAACACACATCCTTCAACTGAGCACTCGACTCCAACCGGCACTTTTATTCCATGCTGCCGGGTGAGTTGCTCATAACTCGCCATCTCCACACTCGCCATGGCAGTCAGTTTAAAAAACTGACTAACACAACCTCCCTGTTCTCACCACAATATTTTCATTGCTTTGTGACCATACACAGTAAAAAATAAATAAATAAAGACAGTGAGAAAAACAACACTTAAGTAAACAGACCTTTGAAATAGAAAAGGACTCCACAGTCACGCTCCAATTCACACTCGACTCACTCAGCAAATGCCCACGCATGCGCACGAGAGATTGAGAGAGCGAGAGAGAGTCTGTGGTCATAAGGACAGGTACTTTTCAATGCAGAAATATTGAAAAAGCACCTAATGATGGATTAAAATAGCCACAACAGAAATTATAAAATCATATCCATCTGTGTGTCTGCTAATGTTTATTTGTAGTGCACTCTCTGACTGGAAGGCGCATTCTGTACCAGCAATATTTTGCACAACTGTGACATACATTTGTTTTCATGGTTACTGTCGAATGTTGATGGAGCTGGTGATGGACCTGATGGAGGGAATGAGACATTGTGTCGATGTAGTGACACTAGTGGTTGCTCTTGAGAGCCCTGAACACCTCCCATTCTTTGAGAAAAGGCCAATGAGAATTGGCGAGTTGAATTTGCATGCCACTCCCCCGGACATACGGGTACAAAAGGAGCTGGAATGTAATTCCATTCAGGTTTTGTGCTGAGGAGCCAAGACAAGGTCTGGCCATTTCAATTGCTAGTACAGTGTTGTGGCAAGAGGGACATGACAGTAACATGACATTCGGGAGCGTCATCAAGATGGCGTCGGTGTAGGTCACATTTTCTTGGCTCTTTCTTGAATTTTGTGCAAAACTTGATTTTTCTTCCCCTTTAAAGACTTTTTATCCTCAATGCGCTGATTTTTATTTTGTTCACGCTCCCCATACAGCAAAGATACTGTGTTTTGCGAACTCTTAGTTTGTTTTTGTTTTTTTTTCCTTCAACGACCATTAACGATAGGCTGCACTACACGTGGATTTAAACTATCCTGTGTGGCGTCATGATGGAGGTGGACGATATCCCGAAATCTGAATGTGTTAAACGTATGCATAATTATTCCAATACTGCCCATGATCTGGATTCATTGGATGTGTGTTTTCCCGAGTCTCCAGCGGCAAGCCCTTTACCGAAAATGCGACGCTCGGCTTCAGATCCTTGAAATGCCGTTTTGCTGGTAGCAATTGAGAGACTGGGTAAGAAGCAAGATTATTTCATGGAGAAAATTCTGGAGATCGAGAAATCGGTTGCATCCAATTCCACCCTCATCTCCGATCTCACAACACGGGTTGACACCGTTGATAAAAAATCAGAGAATACAGCTGTTAAGTCTGGTAAAATGGACTCCCAGCTGTCTTCGCTGACTGCAGAAAACAAACGCTTGTGGGATAAAGTGGATGAGCTGGATGCCTACAAGAGGCGTTGGAATCTGAGGATTTCGGGTGTGCTGGAGGAAGATGGGGAGAATGTCAAGATGGTAATAACGGACATTTTTCTTCAAGTGTCACCAGGCTTAGCAGATGTTCTGCAGTCTTCGATTGATGTTGCGCACAGGCTTGGCCCTAAACTGGGCAATGCACGCCCTCGCACGGTAATTGTACAATTTCTCTCTCGGCCTCACCGCGATTGTATCTGGGCTGATGCAAGAAGATCAGAAGTGCTCAAACAGAAGAAGATTAGGATCTCAGAGGACCTGACGCAGAGGATGAAGGAAGCACGGAACAAGTTGTGGCCTTTGGTGGAGAAAGCCCGAAAGGAGGGTCGTCGTGCTGGCTTCAGGGGGCCAAATGCTATCGTGGATGGAAGGAGGATTTCTGCGGACGATGTCTGATTTTTTTATTTTATTTTTTTTTAGGACGCTGGAGGTTGAAAGCAAATGCCAGGGATGTTCAATGCCGTTTTATCTGAAACATTTTTGTTTGGCGAAATGACATTCGCAAAAAAAAAACTGACAAATATGTAGTCCTATGAGCGTTAATATGTTAAGGTAAGCAAAGGAGGGGACATAACAGATAGCCTAAACTGTTATTGAGGGGTATGGATACGTTTCAAGTTTTGCACTTTTCAAGTATTCCATTTCATATCTTTGTTACGATTGTAGTTGTATAGTACTTTCTATTTTCTTTTTCTCGTTTTGTTATTGTTCACATGCCGGTTAAACTGTCTTGTTTTTCTCTTAATGTACGGGGGATTCGTGATTTATCTAAACGCAAGGCTTTATTTTTATTTTGTACGTCACAGAAAAGGGATGTTTATTTTTTTCAAGAAACACATTCTTGTTATGAAGATGAAACATTTTGGCGTAATCAGTGGGGAAGTAAGGTTTTATTTTGTCATGGTACTAATCACTCCGCTGGAGTTTTGATTTTATTTGACCGTAATTTTAGTGGCTCGATCCTGCAGTCCTTTTCTTCTGCCGAGGGTAGATGGATTATTGCTGTCATTCTTCTGGGGGATTTTTTCCTTATCTTGGTTAATGTTTATGGTTTTAATAATCATACACAAAATAGCTTATTTTTTCAGGATCTGTCTTCTAAAATTCTTGATTTAAAATGTAAATATCCATCTGCTGCAGTAATAGTTGGAGGAGATTTTAATGAAGCTCCTGACCTATGTCTAGATAGATTTCCCCCAAAACGAGAGTCATGCAGATGTAACACTATTATTAATGATTTTTGTAGTAACCTTTCTCTTTTGGATGCTTACAGGTTTATGCATGATAAAGATTGTTCATATACTTGGTTTAGTAAAGATCTCTCAAGAAAATCGCGTATAGATTACTGGCTTACTTCAGACTTGCTGTCTTCTTTTATTAAGTCCAGTAGTATCTGTCCTGCTCCCCTCACAGATCATGCTTTTATCGATCTTATTTTATCTGATTCTGGTACTGGTTGTTACAGAAACCCTGGATATTGGAAACTAAATTGTTCTCTATTACAGATTCCCTCCTATTGTTTAGGTATTAAGAGCATCATTGAAGAATTTGAAGCAAAACCTGGAGTTTCAATATCTTCTAATTGGGAAATGTTTAAATACGAGTGTAGAAAATTCTCTATTCAATTTAGTAAACAGTTAGCAAAGGCAAAATCTTTAAAGTATACATTTATATTAAATGAAATGAATAAAATTTTAGGCAAGCAACAGACCAGTGAAGATGATAAAGTAAAACTGCACAACCTTAAAGAAGAATTAAATCACTTTTATGCAGAAAAGGCTAAGGGTGCCTTTATTAGATCCAGAGTAAAGTGGCTAGAATTCGGGGAAAAAAATTCAGCTTATTTTTTTAATTTAGAAAAGAAAAGAGGGAAATCTAAGAAAATATTTTCTCTAAATATTGAGGGCAATTTGGTCACAGATGAAGCTAGAGTTTCTAATTTCGTTTTCAATTTTTATTCACAGCTTTATTCTTCTTCTTTTAAACCTCAGTTTGCTGAAAGTTTTTTTGAGAGGGTTCAAGCATTCACACCTTCCATAAGTCATGGAAATCGGTCGTCTTGTGAGATGGATTTGACTATGGAAGAGTTGGATATAATTATCCAGAAAGCCCCCCTCAATAAAAGCCCTGGTCCTGATGGACTGCCTTTTGAATTTTATAGGACCTTTTGGCAAGACATAAAAAAGCTTGTTTTGGAAGTTTTTAAAGACTGTGTAAAGAAAGGTGAATTAACTGAGTCCATGAAGCAGGGCTTGATCACTTTAATCCCAAAGCCTAACAAAGATTCTTCATATTTAGATAATTGGCGCCCAATTACTTTACTTAATTCGGATTATAAATTGTTAGCTTCCCTTTATGCAAATAGATTGAAACCATGCTTAGAAGAAATTGTCTCTGTTTCCCAATCTGGCTTTATGAAAGGTAGGCATATAGCAAATAACATTCGGCTTGTTTTGGATATGTTAGATTATAATGAACTGATCAACGATAGTGCAATTATCTTATTTTTAGACTTTTATAAGGCCTTTGACACGGTCGAGCATGAGTTTATGTTTGAATCTTTGCGCAAATTTGGTTTTGGCTCTTCCTTTATTAGAATAGTTCAGATTTTTTACAAAAATATTAACAGCAATGTATCTTTGGTGAATGGTGTTTCTCCCCGGTTTACGGTTAGCAGGGGCATCAGACAAGGGTGTCCTTTTTCACCATTTTTGTTTTTATTAGTTACAGAGTTTCTTTATATTTTTATTACTCGCTGTGTAGATGTTCAGGGTATTGTTGTAGCTGAACACACTTTTCTAATTAGTCAACTGGCGGATGACACCTGTTTGTTTTTAAAAGACGAGAAACAGGTTCCTGTTATTTTGGAAGCTTTAAAAACATTTTCTAATGCTTCTGGTGTCGCTGTTAATCGAAATAAAAGTCAAATTATTCCTATTCACAGTCTTGAAAAAGGTCATATAGAAGGTATTGAGATTAAAAGTTCTGTTAGATATTTAGGCATTTTAATAAGTAAATCACCCAAAGATAGAATTCTAGATAATTTTTCACAACGGACAAAAAAACTAAAGAATGTCTTCAATTGCTGGCTACAAAGAAATTTAACTATCTACGGTCGTGTATTGATATCTAAAGTTGAAGGCATCTCTAGGATTGTTTACCCGGCTTTGTCCTTATATGTCAACCCGAAAACTTGCTCATCTATCGACTCTATACTATTTAAATTCTTGTGGAAAAATAAAACTGAGTATGTTAAAAGAAAGACTCTAATAAGAAATACTTTGGAGGGAGGTGTGAATGCTTTGGACTTCAGTACTCTCAATCAGGTTTTCAAGATCGGCTGGATTAAACGCTGCCTGAATGCTGATTCTAGTTTGTTATGGTTTCACATACCTAAATTTATCTTTGAAAAATGTGGGGGGGTTACGTTTTTTATTGTCTTGCGATTTTAAATGCAACAAACTTCCGTTCAAGCTTGCTAATTTTCATAAGCAAGCCTTGGAGGCCTGTAAGCTTGCCTTTTGCCACAATTTTTCCCCTCATAGGAGTATTCTATGGAACAATCAGAATGTGCTGCGTGGAAAAAAATCTTTATTAAGGATTGGGTTGACAAAGGTGTTCTTTTTGTTTTGGATTTGTTGAAGAAGGATGGCAGCTTTTATTCCTACAATGAATTTATCAACCTTTTTGGAGTGGATTCCTCACCTAAAGTTTATAACTGGGTTATTAATTCTATTTCACCTAAACTTTTGCATATGGTTAGGTCAGACTGTAGCTACAGAGCATCCGTTTGTGAATTGCCCCGGTTATGTATTGGAGGTTTGGAGCTTTCCAATATCAAATGTAACAATTTTTGGATTAGAAGATTTCTTATTAGGAAGATCAGCTGTCATCCCAAAGCTTTTTTCAAATGGAAATTAAATTATCCTTCTCTTTCTACCATTAATATATGGGCTGGAATTAATAAGTTTCTGTTACCTAACAAGTGGAAAGAGCTTCATTTTAAAATTCTACATAATTACTATCCCTGTAACTCTCTTCTTTCTAAATTTAAATTGGACATCTCTTCACAGTGCGCATTCTGTCATTCTAATTTGGAAACAATACCGCATTTGTTTTTTGACTGTGATTATGCAAAGGAGTTCTGGAAAAAGCTGGCCTGGCTTAATTTTTCTGCTTATTACAAACGCTTTACTTTTGAGGTTGTGAATGTGTTGTTTTTGATTTGGGACTCCGGATCAAAGGAGATGGATGACAGATTAAGTGAGTTTCATCTTCATAAATGTAAAGTAACTGATTCTAAGCCCAATTTTAGACTTTTTTGTGTTGATTTGAAATTATTTTACGACTCTCTTTGTTTATCAGCTAATAAGAAAGCTGCTAAAACCTCTTTGTTGCTCAAAGAAATTATGGGTTCAGTATAAATTCCCTCATGCTTTTCTGAAAAGAGAAGAAGAGAAAAGTATATATATATATATATATATATATATATATATATATATATATATATATATATATATATATATATATATATATATATATATATGTGTATGTATATATATATATATTTTTTTAATTTATGTATTCCCAATGTTAATTACTTCTAATTACTTGTATTCATTTTGTATATTTGTTGTTTCTATGCATGTCTTGTGAATCGTGTTTATTTTTTTTTTTAGTGGACTATCCCTTATCTAGCCTATTGCCTTACTTATTTTGAGTGTAATGTCTTATTTTTATTTTATTTTATTTTTCTGTGCTTGATACATGTATCCCCTGTGCTTTTTGTTCAATAAAAAAAAAAAAAAAAAAAAAGTAACATGACATTCTCCTTCAGTCACTCACTCGACATTGTGTCGATGTAGTGACACAAGGGGTCCCTATAGAAAAACGCCACAACAGCTGAACCGTGTTACGTGAACTGCTGATGCAGGTGCAAGCAGGCTGCTGCGTGCATAATAGCAGGTGCCTCATACCGCATGTAACCTCCCCCAATGCCCAAAAAGATGTCATGTAGTTCCCCACATAACTAGCATGGTAGCAGGCCATACCAACCGCTGTCTTTTCTCTCTATGTTTTCTCTCCACAGAGTATTAGATTCGGCTGGGGCCATCTAACGCTATCATACGCATGGAGAGGGAAGGTGTTCTTTTCCTTTCCTATACTTTCAGGGGGAAAAGACCCTGCGGAGACCACATCCTGCCCAATAGGGGAGGTCAAGCAGCCACTCGTGGAAGAGTCGTGGTGTTACAATCTACAAACACAGCGACTGGGGACAGAGAGAGCTCTGCCCAAGGGAGATGCGGGTCTGCTGACAGGGAGACTGTTCCGTCAAATATACATCAAGGGGTTACCAGATTAATTGGCACATGTGGAGCACCTATCCCAGAACACGGCATATTAGACCTCGTAGTGGGGCTGGTTGCGAACTCCTCCGCAGAGTTCGCGAACCATAGGGCTAGGGAGGAAGGACATCCAGGGTCCACGACTCCGTGAACTCGACTAGGGGTAGAAGCGCACGTTTTCGCCTCAGGGGAGGTGAAAGGCGCTATACGCAAGCAATACACCCGGCCAGCTGTTCCGTATTACCGAACTCTTTTTATTATATTATTATTGCCCTGGATGCTTGTCCTGGATCAATGGCAATAGCCTCCGCAGGGCGAGTAGTACAGCCAGCAACTCTAGGCAGTTGATGTGCCAACTCAGTCGCGGTCTTAACCAGGAACCGGTAGCTGCGTGCCCAAATTTTATTTGTATAGCGCCTTTCACAACACACATCTTTTCAAAGCAGCTGTACAGAAGATCAGGCATTAACAGACGATAAAACTATAATGTCTATAATGTCGATGAATCGAAATTACGACGAAATTAGATTAAGATTAAGTAATTAAATAATAATTGTATTAATAACCCCAGTGAGCAAGCTGAAAGCGACTGTGGCAAGGAACACAAAACTCTATAAGATACTGAGTAATGGAGAAAAATATCCTTGGGAGAAAACAGACTCACTGTGGGGGCCAGTTCCGCTCTGGCTAACATCATGAATATAATGTAAATATTACTTATGTATAGTTAAAGTCACGGTTTAAAATTATTAAACTAAGTAAGTGTTAAGGGTCGGTGTTTAAACATCGATTTTGTTTGAACTGTAAGATTAATGACCAATTTCTTTGAAGTTCATCTTGGATTAACTGCAGAAGTTCACATAGATGCAATTGTCCTTGTTAATTGGCTGATGAAGGCTTTTGTTGGCAATTGTTAGTCTATGGATTCCATTTCAAGATCGTAGTCCATCAATAGACCGAGGTGATGCAGGCAGAAATCAGGGATATGAAACGCAGTTCAACCTGGCCGGTAATTACGGTGAGGTTCGGTGTGGTCCATCCTAAATCCAAGGTTCAGACAAAGGCATCTGAAGTATCCCAAGTCTTATGGTTGGAGTTGGCATCAGCTCATCCTCTGAAGTCCATCATAATAGACTGAAGTGATGTTTGGCTGGCACAGGCTGCATTTAGTCATCATCATTCAGCGACACGTAGCAGTGGAGTCCAACACGAAGAAGGAATGGTGCTGGATCCAGCCGGTTCTGGTGACCTCAGGATAGGAGTCCCGAGGTTGAGACAGGGAAACAAATAAAATAATATTAGCACAGATGCCATTCAATTTATTGCAGAGTTATAAATCACGATCAATGTTTCTGATTTCTGGTTCCGGCAGACCCAACTAAAGCAGCCTAATTGTGGGTTGGAGGATAAATTAGGTGTATGCCTGGCTAAATAGATGGGTCTTTAGTCTAGACTTAAACTGAGGGAGTGTGTCTGCATCTAAAACAGTGTTAGGGAGACTATTCCATAGTTTAGTAGCCAAATATGAAAAGGATCTACCTCCTTTTGTGGATTTTGATATTCTAGGAACTATTAACAGGCCAGAATTTTGCGATCGTAATGAACGTGATGGAATATAGCGTGGTAGAAGGTCACTTAAGTACTGCGGAGCTAGACCATTCAAAGCTTTGTACGTAGTTAACATAATTTTAAAATGAATATGGAATTTAACAGGTAGCCAATGTAACGATGATAAAATGGGGCTAATACGATCATATTTCTTGGTTCTCGTTAGCACTCTGGCTTCTGCATTTTGAACCAATTGAAGTTTATTTATTGATCTTGCTGGACATCCTCCCAGTAATGCATTACAATAATCTAGTCTTGAGGTCATGAACGCATTAATTAGTTTTTAGGCATCAGCAACAGAGAGCATGTGCCTTAATTTAGCAATATTTCTTAGGTGGAAGAATGTTGTTCTACAAACATTGATAATTAGATTTTCAAAGGACAGATTGGTATCAAATATAACACCTAAGTTCTTCGCTGTTGAAGATGATGTAATAGTGCATCCATCGAGAGTCAAATTATATTGTAGTGGCTTATTTTTAGAGTTTTTTGGTCCAATAATTAGTACCTCTGTTTTGTCAGAATTGAGTAGAAGGAAATTTCTTGCCATTGAATCTTTTATTTCATTGAAACACTCTGCTAATTTCGAGAATTGTGAACTCTCATCAGGTTTTGAAGAAATATAAAGTTGTGTATCGTCGTCATAGAAGTGGAAACTTATTCCACGATTCCTGATAATATCTCCCAGGGGAAGCATATACATGGAGAAAAGCAGAGGCCCTAAAACTGATCCCTGTGGCACTCCATATTTTACTTTGGTTTGGTTTGACAATTCCTCATTTACATAGACAAAGTGGTAGCGGTCTGCTAAATATGACCTAAACCATGCTAATGCAACTCCACAAATGCCAACATAATTCTCTAGCCTATTCAAGAGAATGTTGTGATCTATCGTGTCGAATGCAGCACTAAGATCTAAAAGCACTAGAAGAGAAATGCAGCTGCGATCAGATGATAAGAGCAAGTCATTTGTAACTCTGATAAGTGCAGTCTCTGTACTGTGATGAGGCCTAAATCCTGACTGAAATTGTTCGTATATACTCTTTCTCTGTAGAAATGAACATATTTGGGAAGATACTAACTTTTCTAGTATTTCTGACATAAACAACGATTTGAAATCGGTCTATAATTAGCCAGTTCTCCAAAATCAAGTTGTGGCTTCTTAATAAGCGGTTTGATAACTGCCATTTTAAAGTTTCTTGGGACATGTCCTAAGCATAGCGAGGAGTTAATAATATTTAGAAGAGGTTCTGAAATTACAGGAGATACCTCTTTTAAGAGCTTAGTTGGTATAGGATCTAACAAACATGTTGTGGCTTTTGATGTTTCGATAAGTTTTGTTAGCTCTTCATAACCTATGACAGAGAAGAATTGAAGTTGCACGTGAGGAAAATTATTAGACACTGTTTTCTGAGGTGCTATGACAGATGATAGCATAATTCCAATTTTATTTCTGATTATTTCAATTTATCTGTAAAGAAATTCATGAAGTCATTACTCTTGTGCTGCGATGTAATATCTGGTTCTGTTGAGGCTTTATTCCTAACCAATTTAGCCACAGTACTGAATAAACATCTAGGATTGTTGTGGTTATTTTCTATGAGTTTACTAAAATATGCTGACCTGGCAGCTTTTAGTGCCTGTCTGTAGCTACAGACACTATCCTTCCATGCACCACGAAATACTTCTAATTTTGTATTTTTCCACATGCGCTCCATTTGAGTGTGATCATTGTACCATGGTGCAGGGCTTAAACAGAGGGTTGGCCTCCTACCCGTGGGTAGAAGGTGTAGTGCGGGGGGTGGCTAGAATGGCTTTCCCGCAGAAGAATGATTGTCACGACCACAACTTTGCCATGGTTATATTCTCGCAATGAGAACATGAACCATCCACAAACACTGCCTCACTGTGATCGCTGCCCAGACATGTGAGGCAGCGCCCGTGGTCATCTGATGCGGAGAGATAATGACCGCATCCAGGAATCACACAAAGATGGAAAGGTATCTTTATAAAGATGCGTCTTTAAAAAGACGTTCAACGTCAATGTGTGTGCTCTAATGGAGAAAATATACTCTTTAGCAGGAATATACACTCTTTTAGCACTGTCGAAGTGCCCATGGGTGAAATCTGCACTCGACCTGCAGAAGGAGAGAATGCCGCTGGAAATGCGGCATATATCCAACAAGAAAAAATGCATGTGGGGCACCATTGGCCCAAAGAATCGAGATTTTTGGAGTTTCCTAGTGTGACGCTGGCTTAAGATGCAACTGTACCATGGTCGTCTTATAATAATTTCTGTGGCTGTTGTAACACTAGAACAGCTTCAGTTACTGCAAGAGATAGTTAGATGTTAGATGCTCCTGGCAGGGTTGCTCTCTTTCCCCATTATTGTTCTGTCTTGACCTGGAACCGTTAGCAGCCGCGATAAGAAGGCAAGATGATTTTCCAGGGGTGGTGGGAGGTATGGTGCTTTTAAAGCTTTTGCTTTACACAGATATTTTATTATTTGTCTCTGACAATACTAGATCTATGCCTTGCCTCCACTGAATTATCAATTCCTTTTCTAAATGTTTGGGATACAGAGTTAATTGGTCTAAATCCGAAGCTTTAGCTCTAACTACGACCTGCCCAGTAACATCTTTTCAGCCGGGTGCCTTTCAATGGCCCAAACAGGGCATTAAGTATTTGGGTATTTTATTCCCAGCAAATTTATGTGATATAATATTGACCCTTTAATAAAAAGGTTTTCAAGCAATGTGGGCAGGTGGGCTTCATTACATTTATCTATGATTGGGAAGGTTAATTTATTAAAATGAATTGTATTCCAAAAATGTAACTACCAGCTACAGTGTCTCATGTAGATGTTCCCCTCTCTTATTTCAAGCAATTTGATAGCATAGTGAAGTCCTTCATTTGGAATGGTATGTGGCCAGGGAATATTTCATTAAGTTACATAGGCCGATTGACAAAGGTGTTTTAGGCCTACCCAAGATTTTGTTTTATTATTATGCGTTTAGTCATAGACATTTGGCCCATTGGTCACTCACACCTGAGAGAGACCCTCCCTGGTTTCGTATTGAACAAGAAGTTCTTGCCCCATTTCGCCATTGCAAAGCCTTTCGATCAAATTAATCAGAGAAGTTAAGTCACACCCCGTTATCTCGCATTTGCACTTGGTTTGGGCAAAAGAGTCCAGAGTGTTTAATTCAGACATTTATTGAAATGCTGCCTCAAGTATATGGCTGAACCCAGGGCTGGACTGGTAATCTGGCATACGGTCATTTTCCCGGTGGGCCGATGCACTTTGGGGCCGATCAGGAAGAACCGAGCATGCCAGTGGGTATTTGGCTTTTTAGGAGGGTTCTCGGAGAGTGGCTGTGGAGAGGGATTTGTAGATTTGTTGGGTATGTGTTTTATTGATTTTGTTTTAATTTTTTTATAATGTATTTGTTGTATTTATTTTATTTTGATGAGCTAGTTTTTTGGTGACCATAGTGCAAGGGATACAACATAAAACAAAATGTATGTTGTGTTAGTATGTTTTATCTTTGGAATTAATTAGATTGTTAATAAAAAAAATAAAAATACATTTGATTTCCAGGACTGTAAATCAAGGAAATTAATACAATTATAGTGAATAATATTTGTATATAAAAAATAATTAAAAGAAGTGCAGTCTGAAACCTTTTTCACTCATCTCTTGCTATATTTTTTGTCTCTCTGGCACTAATCCACAAACCAAACAACACAGGCTACTACTAAATGAAAGGTCCTGATCCATAGGGGGGAGATGGGGGATAAAGCATTGTGATTAAGATTGTATTAATGGGGCTGGAGTGTTTTAATCAGTGTCTGTGCTGCCATAATCCCCTGCCTTTAAGCTTCAGCTAACACTGTGATCCTCCTCCTCATGAGTCACATCACACACACTCGCGCAAACACACTGGATGGTCCGGAGAAGCATGAGGTCAAGGTACAGAGTTGGAGCACTATGAAACTGATAGAAACTTTAATGGGGAAAAACCGAAATCTCCAAAATGGTTGGTCAAGTTTATAATCAATATATTTTAAATCAGCAGTAGATTCTGACTACACAACTTTCCCTGTTTATATAGCTAATGCACATGCACATTCTCGAGTTGATATACAGGCAATGTCTGTATTTAAAAGGTGATTGGCTCTTTTACCTGTAAGTTGGGACTTCCTTTCTAAATGCATTGACTGTTGGGCATTTCAATTTCTCCCATTCATTTTAATAGGAGTGACCCATCTCTGCTAAATAGTCTCTGCCCTTAACATAACCATGATTTTTTATAGGAAAATAAGGAAACAAGAGAAGTGTATTGCAGGTTACTGACATTCATTTGTATTGCAAAAATAAATAATGAGTAAATTAGTAAAATGCACCTCTCTAATCAAAAACTTTAACCTTAACCTGACCAATAGTGTTCTAAAAGCAAATGAGATGTTAACAAAACAGACATCCTTTTTGTTGCATTATGATGCATTAGAGTAAAAGTGTTTTGATATTAAAACATAGCAGTGTGTGAGTAATAAAGAAAAAAGTAAGTGTTTAAAAAGTCATAATCAACCTTTGTACTCATGATTTCTAAGAAGGTGAATAAAGCGCACAGTTGTTGTAATGCCTCTAGTGTAAATTTCACCAGAAATCTGCAGCAAAATGTAGAATGCAGCACATAAAACTAGGTTTTTCCCCTTAGTATACTTGCTGAATGTGCAGAGGCAACTATAAAAATGCAATGAAGTAAAACGACAAATTATACTATATTATTGAGTGAGACATTTTTGGATGAGTAAATTACTCTGAGTGGCCTGACATACTTAGCAACAATGGCTTAACCAATGGAGTGTGTATGGGGCAGGATTACTTGTCTGACCGACCAATGAAGGACAAGGAATGACTTCAGGAAACCTGTTTAAAACATTTATATTTGCAACTCCATTTGATGTCACTAGTGGCACCGAAACGCTTCCTAACTAAACACTGACAAAATGTCAGTGCCCAGTTGCAATTAATCCCTTTTGAAACTCTAAATAATAGTTTTAAGGATATTATTATTAACTGTTTTCTAAACTTAAGGGGTCTGTTGCAACTGGCTGCAGGTGCTTAATTGTCTAATGTTTCTGCCATCATTCTTCCTCTCTCTAAATTCTGCTGGATCCGAGAGGAGATTTCCACAGCAAACAGAAGTGCACCTGCATGCGAGCTCAAATTCGACTAAAGAGTGACAGGGTGAGCAAAATTTTAAAGATGATCCACAGCAGTGGAAAGGTAAAGCAAGGTTAGAGTTCACAGAAGGGTGGAACAAGCCATTAAAATGACATTGTGAGGCAAGACTAGTCTCTGCAGAGCTTTGTGAGTGTGCTGGCTTGTCAAAGTTAAAGAGCTTCTAATAGGATGGTGATGCTGTTGTGTTTACCCTTCCTCCCCCCTCCACACGCCCATTGCATTGTGGAGGTGGCCCGGATTTGTGCCCCCACAATGGCTAGAGAGAAGGGACAGATGGGGGTCCCTATGGAAGCAGGCACAAAAAGAAAGCAAGATAGGAGGGCCCCACTGTGTGAGAGAGAGCCTGCAGTTCGCTCACACTGATTGCCATGCGAAGTAATGGAAAGTAAAAGAGAAATGGATGGGAAAAGTAAGGAAGCGATGGAAAAGGGGAGGGGAAAGGTCACAAAGAGATTTATCGAGATGTATAATCATCTATAAGCTATGGAATACAGTATAAGCCTGAATGTTCTAGAGCCCTTTATGAGTTTGAGGAAAACTCAGTGGAGGATGATGGGGGTTGCAGACTGTAGGATCAGGGCCACTATATGGAAAAGTCTTTAAGCACTAAGCTAGACTCATGCTATTCAGTTGATATTTGACAGAAAATGCCAATAAAATAAAAAACTAACAAAAAACACTTATCTGATTATCAATGATCAGTAAGGATTCTGAGTATGGATTCTAGCATTGCTCAACACATCTCAGCATGACATCAAGTAAACTGATGTATTAGATTTGGCTGAATGACCAAAAACAATCTATATGGCAAATAATGGTGTCCCTGTTTTTTTCTGCTTAGTCTAATACAGCCATTTAAGAACGGTCCTAGAAAGGATTTGCACACTTAAAACCTCTAAAAAAAGGTATTCATATACACAACTGATGCCAGATATGTTCTTTAACCTTTAAACTGGTCAACTGGCTTCTGTAATATATTAAATCAGCTATCCCCATGTTCACAAAGGTGCCCAAGCTAATATATATAAAATAAAAAAACACTGTTTACACATTTACTATAGACATGTTTCAGTCTTAAAACCAGGAAGTCCAACTTTGAAAAAATAGTTATTGCTTTATAATTGAATCCTAACCAAATTCTTCTTTTGTGTGTGAAATTTTTTGCTTAAAATGTGTGCTTGAGCTATCTCTTAAATAAATGCTGCCTGGTTTGATATTATTTTATTTAAAACACAGTGACATTCATACATTTTGAATTGGCTTTGGGGACTATATACTTTTTGGTGCCACTGTACAGTACAGTATATCACACAGGTTTTTCTGCTGATTGATACATGTTGGTTCTTGAATTATTTATCTATATTCTAATATGCTTTCTGCAACCCATCTATTTCACACATTGGTAGAACAAGCTTTTTTTTTTAAGTCTCTTTTTTTTTTTCCTGCATCAGAGTTAATCTAGGCCCTTCCAGGTGAGAACCCCCAGCATTAATTTGGCTCAGTGTGTCATAAAGGCTGAATGGGGTGGGAGTTGAATTATGTGTGAAAAAAAGGGGATGCTGAGCGGAGGTGAGGTAGGGTGTGTGGCGGAGCCTCTTCTGGTGTAAGATGAGGAGCGCTGAGGGGGAGGACCCGCGCAGAGCAACAGATGGGCCCCAATGGCGCTCTCAGGTTGTAAACTTTCTGTTGGGAACATCTGTCAGTTTGTCCATATGCCACATTAGGAGGGAGGAGAGAACACAGTCAGTTTGAGGGTGTGTGTGGAGTGTGGACACCTGTCATTACACTCTGATGAGACTGGAAGTGATGGACTATGTACCAGTATTGGTACATAATGGATATATTCGGAATAGCATCCTAGCATAACTCTTACTATGGCTGCAGTATAAAGTATAGATTATTTAATGCGATCAATGTAATGAAATCATGCCACACTGTAGCATACTTCTGTTTGAAAAGTTTATGGGGGATAATAACAATAACTACCATTTGATCGACTATATTTTAAATAGTATAATATATATATATATATATATATATATATATATATATATACACACACACACAAAAATAGTGATCCGCAATATCAGCCGTAATCATGTTCATGACTCACTATTTGCTTGTGATGCCAAATGTTAAAATATTTTCAAATCAAAAATATATAAATCAAATCAGGTTATTGTCACAACCATATACACAAGTGCAACAGTGGGTAAAAGTCTTGGGTGCAGTTCCGAGCAACATAACAGTTACGACAGTGATGAGACATATACAATTTACAATAAACATCAGATTTACACAACACATATTACAAAATAATATACACATACCAAACACAATATACAAATAATAATATACAATGTACAGTATACATACAATATAGAATACACAGTATATAATAAAAATAGTATATATAAAATATACTGTAGGTTGTATCGTGCTGTATTGACATTCAGGCTGTCGGCTGTTGCCAGTGTGTTGTTAAAACATAATATAATTTATGACAGTCCATTGTGAGATTAATAAAGTGCAGTGCTGATGTATATTGATCGTGAGAGATCAAGAGTTCAAAAGTCTGATTGCTTGGGGGAAGAAGCTGTCATTCTGATGCTGTGATACAGCCTGCATGATGGTAGCAGTGAGAGCAGTTTTTTCCCACACCACCTGGTATAATGTAGCATACTACTGTTTGATAAGTCTGTGGAATAATGGATACCATTTCACATACTATTTTTTTTTTCTAATTCTCTTTCATTTACAATTTGTGAAAGAGAAAGTTCCACACAACGATGAAACTATGCGAAACCATGGTTAAGGGGTCTACTCTGAGCTCCACCTCTAGCTGAGTGCTACATAAGTTTTTGTGAAAATGTATTATTTTTCTGTTTGCCCTGTTGAGAGCAGATAAAGAAAAATTAAGCAGTTGATCGGAGCTCAGTGTCCAGAGTGTTGCATTAGACTGTAATCCAGGGCATAGGAAGGAGGAGATGGGATAGCATCTCTAATCCCTCGCCTAACCATCTCTCTCTCTCTCTCTCTCTCTCTCTCTCTCTATAGAAGGCCTCACACACTGCTTTTTGCATATGGTACAATATTTGTATAAGAAAATACATTTCATCATAGATACTGCTTTCACCCACCCTACATCAGAACAGACAACCTTGATGTCCTTACTGCCTTGTGTATTTTCTGGCATTATCAGTGCACCAGCACTCCTTGATCGCAAAACCCACCAAACCCCCTGGTGGTAGACATTGTCTTTACCCACAGTTCTCCCTAACTCTACAAGCTCCACAGTGACAGATGTTATGGGGCAACAGTTGGTATTGAGAGGGAAGGGCTTAGGACCATCTGCCCAGGGTCAAAGTTTGGATGGAAGAAATTCTCACAAAAAAGAAAAAAGGAATAGTTGCAAGTTGAGCGACATAGCTAGAATAGTATTGAATGAATGTTCTGTACTGAAGGGCTGCGGTCATACTTTTGAGATAAGCAGAGTCATAAAACCCAACCTTCAGGGATCCTGCACAATGTGTCAATTAATACATGTGTGCTCTATATGACATACCACTATGTGGTCTAAATTAAAAGCAATTGAGTCTGAAGCATAAAACAACTGTTGACACTGCATTAAAAAAATATTTTTTTATTTAAACCAATATGTTATTTTTTCAGCACCATTAAAATACATGCAGCATCACTGGATATCAAATTAAACTTCTCCACCTCATCACGAAAGTGGGCAATCTTCATGTGAGCAATCTTCTTCTGGGTTAGGGGTAATGAGGAATAACAAACAAGCTACATTATAACTTTGAAATGATCAGCAATAAGGATGCATATGTCAGTATTGAGCTGACCTGTAATCACCTATTTGAAGACTATGGAACATTCAGCATTTTAAGGTGGCAGATTACTAGTATCAATATGCCTGAAATCAGTGCAGACGCTTTATAATGTACATACGAAACCTCTCGAGTTCCAGGTGAAAAAACTCAATGGCTGTGAGCTCTTCAAAGGTCTTTTTCAGGTGAAGAAAGCCACAATTGGGGGAGCGATTGGTATGCTCAGACCTTAGTGACAGGGACACTTGTTATACACATTCAAGTGCTACATTGTTCCCCACACAATTAGACAATGAAAGGAGTGCTCAAAAATAAAAGCTAGATTATAAAATATGTGTTGCAGAATGGAGCTCACAAGAGGTTGTCATCAGGTTCCCAGCCCTCTATTTCTTTGAGGCAGAAGAATCATCAGGCTACATTTGGCTCATTCTCACAAGGGCAGTGGACAAAACCTGCCTTGGCCATCTTAGAAGAGTGGTGGTGGTGTAGTGGTCTAAAGCACAGAACTGTTAATCAGAAGGTCGCTGGTTCAGTCCCCACAGCCACCACCATTGTATCCTTGAGCAAGGCACTTAACTCCAGGTTGCTCCGGGGGGACTGTCCCTGTAATAAGCGCACTGTAAGTCACTTTGTTTAAAAGCGTCTGCCAAATGCATAAATGTGAATGTAAATGGGAGAAGAGTAAATGGAGATGCTTTGCCTCCGCTTTCGAGACAGTCAATCCATGCAGCTTATCACGTGGCTCGCTGTGCATGACACCATGGAGACTCAAAGCACGAGAGGCTCATGCTACTCTCCGCGATCCACGTCGAACCTGCCCCATTGAGAGTGAGAACCCCTAATTGTCTCCAAGAGGAGGTTACCCCATGTGAATATACCCTCCCAAGCAAACGGGCCAATTTGGTTACTCAGGAAAGCTGGCTGGGGTCACTCAGCACGCCCTGGATTTGAACTCACGACTCCAGGGCTAGTAGACAGCATAAATACTCGCTGAGCTACCCAGGCCCCCAAATGGAGACAAGAGGTCCTTCCTCAGGGGAATTTGCCAGGGAGTGGCTGTCGCGAGGAGCGTGAGATCCAAGAAACAAGTCTGTGTGGGTCAAAACTGTGCCAGTAGAATGACTTGTTCCTCGTCCTCCCTGACCTTGCACAGCACCCATGCAAGTAGACTGGCCAGCTGTGTGCCAGCGTGTCTATCCCGAGGAGAGCCTCTGCTAGGTAGTACCAGAGCAGGTGGTGGGAGGTCTCTTGGGAAGCAAACAGGTCTACCTGTGCTTTGCCAAACCACTCCCAAATAAGCTGGACCATGTGGGGGTGGAGCCTCCACTCCCCGCTGAGCATGCCCTGTCATGACAGCGTGTCCGCTGCCGTGTTTTGCTCGGGACATGAGTTGGGTGCAATGACCTGAGTCACTGCTGGCTCCAAAGGAGGAGATGTCGAGCGAGTTGGACATGTGACAAGAGCGCACGCCACCTTGGCGATTTGTTTACGCTATCGTGGTGGTGCTGTCTGAACGAATAAAGACAGGCTTGTCCCAAAGTAGTGGGAGAAACCTCTGCAGGGCAAGAATTACAGCCAGCAACTCTAGGCAGTTGATGTACCAACCCAGCTGGCGCCCCGTCCAGGAGCCGGCGGCTGCGTCCTTGTTGCGCACGGCGCTGTGACCAGAACACGTCGGGACACCTGCTGTAGGGGGCTCCTGTCTGCAGAAAACAGAGGTCTGTCTAAGGGTTGGATGTCTGGCAGCAGAAAGAGGTGATGAACACACGGTATGTGCCGTGGCGTCATGCCCATCTCGGGACTCGAGTCTGAAGCCAGTGCTGAAGCGGTCTCATATGCTTCAACCAGAGCGGCGTGGCCACCGCTGAGGATGTCATATGCCCCAGGAGCATCTGTAACTGCTGCAGTGGAACCACTGTGCCGTGTCGGAGCAAACTTAGGCAGTTAAGCACAGGCAGCATGTGCTCGTTTGTGAGTCTAACTCCATGCCGAGAAAAGAGATGCTCTGAACCAGGGAGAGCTTGCACTTTTCCCAGTTGACCTGAAGCCCTAGACAGCTGAGGTGCCAGAGCACATGGTCCCTGTGGGCGCACATAGACTCTCGAGACTGAGCTAGAATTAGCCAGTCGTCGAGGAAATAGAGTACGCAGATGCCCACTTCCCTTATCGGGGCAAGGGCGGCCTCTGTGACCTTCACTAAGATGCGAGGGGACAGGGATGAGGCCGAAGGTGAGGACCTGGTACTAGTACGTCGGGCCGTCGGACGTGAGCCGTAGGAAGGGTCTGTGCTGAGTCAAAAGTGAGATGTGAAAGAATGTATCCTTCAGGTCTGCTGCTGCGTACCAATCTTGATGCTGGACACATGTTAGAATAAGTTTCCGTGCAAGCACCTTTGAACGGAGTCTGTGTGAGGCCCGGTTCAGAACTCGCAGGTTCAGATGGGCCGCCATGCACTGCCGGTCTTGGGTACGATGAAGTGAGGGCCGTAAAACTCTGGCTTCATTTCGGCTGGAGGGATGGCTGTATCGCGTCCCTGTGGGGCGAGTGCCTGGTGAACTAAAAATCGCGTCGCTGAGTCTGATGTTCCGGCCAGCCAGCACAATTGGACGCGTTCAAGCTCCAAGCAGGGGGCACTAAGGGGACGATCAAGTATGACGTATCTGGTGGGGCTTCGCAGCGGGTGAGCAAGTAATATTATGTCGGGGAGCAAAGCTCAAAAGCGCTTACCTTACTCCGTGTACCTGGCTTGGGGCGGGAAAGTGACTGAGGAGGAGGTCATATGGAGGCGTCCCCTTGACTCATCAGAACCGGCCTGCCGGGAGTCTACAGTCGAAGGCATGAAGGCGAGGGGACCGCTTCCATGGTGCCGTGACTGTAGGTGTTTGGCGCTAGACTGCCGTGAGAATGGCGTGTGGGTTCCGGTGTAGATAACCGAAGGAGTGAGGGAACCGCTCTCTTTTTCCTCGCAATGTGGGTACCACTGCCCGGGCGGGTAAGTGGTTTCCCTCCCTGCCCTCCACCGGGGGATCGAGTGGTCCATATACCAACTCCGTAGAGGCCATCTCGCTCCTTGGTTTTTCGGAGTCCAGTCCAGCCCCGTGCTCGCGCCGGCCCAGGTAAGCATAGCGGGCATCTGCGCATCAGGCTCAGACTGGACGAGCAGACCTGAAGTTGGCAGCCCAGTCGAGTCATCAGCATCAAACGCCGCTGTGTGGGATACATCAGACTGGCCGTGGGGCAAGCCGGTCTTGTGTCGGACCCGGAAGGAAGCAAACGAGCGTGCTGGGGGCGGGTGGTTTGTGGGGATTTACCCGGCGAAACAGAGCCTGGAGCACTCCCCAAATCACCTTCACATCACCAGCCGTACCGGCCCCAATCCCAGGGGAGTGGCTGAAGTGGCTTTCTTTCGCACTGAGAACATGAACCATTCATAAAACGCTGCCTGCGTGTGATTGCAGCCCAGACACGCGAGGCAGCTCTTATGACTGTCAGAAGCAGATTAAATATGTGCCGCATCTAGGAACTACACAAAGGCGGAAAGACATCATTAAAAAGACGCCAATGTGTATACTCTTTTAGAGGCTGAAGTGCCCAAGGGAAAAGCTGCACTGCCGTGCAGAGAAGGAGAAAGCTGCTGATACGCTCATAGATCCAACAGTAAACACTCTACAGAGGTGAGTGGAACAGAAGTGATCTCAGCTCGCTGATCGCACAACTGCTCAGTTCCAAAGAAGAAATCTGAATTAACAGATCAAATCAGAATCAGAAAAAGCTTTATTGCAAAGTATGTTTTTTACGCATACAAGGAATTTGTTTTGGTGTTGTAGGCGCGTCACACATTCTCTAAACATAAAAAACAAGTATTAAAATATAAGCAATATAAATATAAATATGTCCACACAGTACATTTTAAAAGTAAGAATAAAAATAAAAGAGCAGCAGAGTAAGTACAGTGGCATGTAGAGACAGAGGTGGAGTGTGGAGAGTGTCAGGGTGGGTACCGGGCCTTGTTGATAAGGCAAGTGGCGGATGGGAAGAAACAGTTCTTGTGGCGTGAGAGTTTTGTCCTGATGGACCTCAGCCTTCTGCCAGAGGGGAGTGTCTCAAAGAGATTGTGGCCGGGGTGGGAGAGATCAGCCACAATCTTTCCAGCACGCTTCAGGGTCCTGGAGGCATACAGGTCCTGGAGCGGCGGCAGATTGCAGCCAATCACCTTCTCTGCAGACCAAATGACACGCTGCAGTCTGCCCTTGTCCTTGGCAGTAGTAGCAGTGTACCAGATAGTGATGGAGGATGTGAGGATGGACTCGATGATGGCTGTGTAGAAGTGCACCATCATTGTCTTTGGCAGGTTGAATTTCTTCAGCTGCCGCAGGAAGTACATTCTCTGTTGTGCTTTCTTGATGAGGGAGCTGATGTTCAGCTCCCATTTGAGGTCCTGGGAGATGATAGTTCCCAGGAAGCGGAAAGACTCCACAGTGTCGATTGTGGGTGAGCGACAGATGGGGAATCCAAGTTTTAACCCTGCATCTCCCCCTTCATCGCTGCTTGACTTTGGTGAAATTAAGCTGTCACATGAAAAACATAACTTTTGTTGAATGAAAAAAATAAATTTTGGCTCTGGCAAATAAACAGCAGTACCACTTTCAAAAACGTATAAATAATACAAAAATCTTTGCTGGGTTTTGTCTCATTGCACAGTGCAGCACACTGAAGCTACTATATGGAGTGTAACAAACATGGTGACACGGTCATACACTGAAATGGTTGAACTACAACATTATGATGGCAAAAAACACATTTCCCCATTGACGGCCTTTCAAAAGTAACCATGACTTCAGGAAAAATGTTACTAAAGCTTTTTACTATATTATTGTAGATGTTACTGACATCGTTATTGGAGGGCCATTAAAAACATAAAATTGATTTTGTGTGTCCTTCAAGTGGAGTCGAAAATATTACGAGTTCTGAGGAAATGAACGATCAAGTGAAGTCGTACTTACATGTGGAAAACTCTGAATTCTAGATGTGAAGTTGGAAGGGGTGTGTCAAAAGGAAAGACGATGGAAACCAATGATTTGCAAAAATATTTCAACTTCTATATTTTACATAAAATTAAGTTATATATGACAGTCAACTAATGACTCACCCATCGTGGTTTGTTTTAAACAGATAATTAATAATTTGTTAGATACAGTGCATTAATAAAATCACACGTGTTGTCCATAAGTGATGCAAGTTTATTCACTTGTTTATTTACTGACAAAAAAAAAAAAAGAAAAAAAAGGCCTTTGCCATCATTCATAGTGTATTTAAGTTTAGCTTCTTCCGTATTTTGTTTCTCACTTAAATGAGTGACATGTCATTGTAACCAATGCCCAACCCAGAGGTAAGAGCTTTCCAGGTCCACTTGAAGGCTGCATTATATTCTCACTAACTGCCATTAGCTATGTTTCATCAACATTATAATGAACATTTTGGAATATCACATAAAAACTGCTAGATAGAAACACCAAGATGTGAATAAATCTCCAAAATGTGCATAACAAAAACATTTATACGCTCGCTTGAGGTGGATATTTTTTTTTTTTATATTCGATAAGTAGAAATGCACATAAACTATAGAAACACATTTACAGAATAAACTAATTTATTAGGAATAAAAGATACACATAAAAAAAGATGTGGCCGAATAGCTTGTTCATAACTGGACTAACCAGCGGGCCATTAACCATCGCATCTGAAATGATGCTCTGGTCATCTTGAAATAACAGTGTCTAGAAAATAAAGAGTTTGCAAATTAGTCAAAAAAAAACTTGAAATGTACAGAAGCTTTTTAACACTTTTGAAAAATATCTTATAGATCACAGTCATAATGAACGCATATATATATATATATATATATATATATATATATATATATATATATATATATATATATATATAGTGCTCCCAGAAGTGTGATGCGCTGTGCTACCAAATATGAGACAAGTTCTTTACAGTGTTTTGTCTGCATGCTGTAAATAGACAGTATTTTCACAACACATAACACTCACAGTGGCTACAATTTCTTCTGAAGTGACCATTTAATTATTTTGAACACACATTGGATGGAAACGTGGCTTTATTCGCACATTATGTTTGCGATATGTGTTTTTTCTTTTTTTTTGCACAAATTCACAACTTTGATGGAAACTTATGCTGTTCACGCCATGTCGTAATTACCGTAATTATGTGTTCACGTCCTCTTAGAACGTATCGGTTACCTAACGTAACCTCGGTTCTCTCTAGATGAGGGAACGAGTATTGCGTAAGCTAGCTTACGCTACGGGAAAGATTCATCTTTTCGGAGATATTGAAGCCAAAAAATTATCCTTAATTTTTGTATCCATTGTCAACGCAGTGCGGCAGCTGCAGACCTTGAGCGGGCTAGCTAGCGAGCTCATAGGTTGCTCTGCGGCAACTGCTGCAGCCTATAGACGAGCTTGGGCTGAACTCGCATCCAATGAGAGGCGTCCGCGCTCACTGCAACAAAGCCCGCCAAAATGGGCGTGACTAGAGTGCATATAAGCGTAGTTCGTGAGGCTGGAACCCTGGTTTTCATTGACTGAAGCGAAAAGTCGCCGCGTGGCGCGAAGCACGGCCGGCTACGCAATACTGCTTCCTCATCTAGAGAGAACCGAGGTTACGTTAGGTAACCGATACGTTCTCTTACGAGAGGTTCTCTCAGTATTATGTAAGCTAGCTTACGCTACGGAACCCATTGTCAACGCCGTCGCGCCAAGCATCCACTGTATGAGCCCCAGGGAATTAAGGGGGGACCCGTGGGAGCCCTTATGAGTAGGGAAATAATATTTGGCCGGCAAGAATGCGGGTCATTGATTGTGTAATACATAAGCACATAGTGGGAAGGAAACGACAGAGCGGCGGTGCCGGTCTGTGTGGAATGTGTCCCATCAGTGCAGCTCACCAGGGGAGCTGTAGCGTATTAAACCGCTAGTAGTTTTGCCTGCAGAGCGGGCACTTCCATATTGTAAAATCTGACAAAGGTGGAGGGGGAAGTCCATCCCGCTGCCACACATATGTCCTGAATGGAAATCCCGCTGGACCATGCCCACGAGGATGCCATGCCTCTAGTGGAGTGAGCCCTAATGCCCAACGGGCATGGCAGGTCTTTTGACGCCGTATGCAGCAGCAATAGCGTCCACTATCCATCTAGATAGTGTCTGTTTCGAGGCGGCGAGACCTTTGGTGCGCCCTCGAACGAAACGAAAAGCTGCTCAGAGCGTCTGAAAGCGGCGGAGCGCGCAGTATACAATCTCAGTGCTCTGACCGGGCAAAGGAGATTGGCGTCGCGTTCAGCTAACGGATGCTGGCAGCGCCGATAGGGAAATGACTTGTGCTCTGAAAGGAGTACCGATCACCTTGGGAACATAGCCGTGTCTAGGCTTTAAAATGACCTTGGAGTCACTTGGTCCAAACTCAAGACACGCAGCGCTGACAGACAGCGCGTGAAGGTCTCCCACACGTTTGACTGATGACAGGGCAGTCAGAAAAACGGTTTTGAGTGAAAGGTATTTCAAATCCACGGATTGAAGTGGTTTGAAAGGGGGGGCTTTCATAGTTTTGGAGAACTATAGAAAGATCCCAGATAGGAACCGATGGAGGCGCGGGGTTCATCCTTCTAGCTCCCCTGAGGAAGCGGATGACCAGCTCGTTTTACCCCATGACTGGCCGTGCAGGGGTTCAGCGAACGCCGCAACGGCCGCCACATACACTTTGAGCGTGGATGGGGATCTGCCCTTATCCAGCAGCTCTTGTAGAAATACGAGCAGCGACGACACCCCACATGTCCGCGGGTCCAGGTCTCGGTCGGTGCACCATTTTGAGAACACAGACCATTTTGACGCATAGAGTCTTCTCGTGGAAGGGGCTCTAGCGTGTATGATGGTGTTTATTACTCCTTCTGGCAGAGCGACGGGTAGTGGTTGATCACCCACGCATGCAGCCCCAGCCTCTGGGTGGGGATGCCAAATTGTGCCGCGAGCTTGAGAGAGGAAATCTGCTCTCACTGGGATGGGCCACGGCGCTGTCAGTGACAGCTGCGTAAGCTCCGGGAACCATGTCTGATTCTCCCAACGCGGGCTATGAGGAGCACCGAGTGACGCGTTTCCTGATCCTCTGCATTACCTGTGGCAATAGCGAGATGGGAGGGAAGGCGTAAAGCGGGCATCTGGGCCAGTCCTGGGCCAGCGGCGTCCTCGCTTCGAGAAAAATATTGGGCAGTGAGAGTTCTCTTTGGACGCTAAAGAGGTCTATCTCCGCTCTGCCGAATAGGTGCCATAACGTCTGGACTGTTTGAGCGTGCAGGGACCATTCCCTGGGGAATATTGTCTCTGGACAGTCTGTCCGGGCCGTCGTTCAGGTGGCCTGGCACGCGCGTCGCCCTCAGCGGCGCAGGTGGCACTGGGACCAACTCAGTATGCGTTTCGTCAGATGGAAGAGGTTCCTGGATCTGACACCGCCCTGACGGTTTAGGTAGGATACCACAGATCTGTTGTCCGAACGGACCAGGACGTGGTGACCCTGAATGACCGGGAGAAAGCGCAGCGCGCGTACTCGACCGCTATCATTTCCAGACAATTTATGTGAAGGAGCTTTTCCTGAACTGACCATAGGCCGAAAACCGAGAGCCCTCGCGAGACCGCTCCCAACCCGTGTTGGACGCGTCTGTCGAGATGACTTTTCGGCAGATACAGCTCCCATTGTCACTCCCCGCTGATACCATTCGGCCACTGTCCAGGGCTGCAGAGCTGAAATACAGGTCTGAGTCACCTTGATGGGCTGGCGGCCTGTGGCCCAAGCCCGGCGAGACGTGTGGGTGTTTAGCCAATGCTGTAGCGGGCGATGTGCAGTAAACCCAGCTGAAGTACTGCTGCGGCTGAGGCCATGTAGCCTAGCACTCTCTGAAATTTCTTCAGAGGTGTGAGGCTGTTCATCTGAAATGACGCTGCTAGTCGCTGCACACGCGCAGCTGTGTAGATAAGCGAGCCGTCATTGCCACTGAGTCTAGTTCTATTCCAAGGAAGGAAATTGCCTGACTGGGCTGTAGTGAGCTCTTGGTCCAATTGACTGCAAGGCCCAAACTGTTCAGATGACTGAGGAGAACTGTCCTGTGAGACAGAAGCTCCGTATGTGATTGTGCCAAAATCAGCCAATCGTCCAAATAGTTCAGAATTCGCAAACCCTGACTCCGCGAGGGGTGCGAGCGCCGCGTCCATGCACTTCGTGAAAGTACGGGGTGCTAAGGACAGGCTGAACGGAAGGACGGTGTATTGATAAACCTGGCCGTCGAAGGCGAATCTCAAGAATGGCCTGTGACGGGGATTTATCTGAATCTGAAAGTATGCATTTTTCAGATCGAGAGAAATAAACCAGTCCCCCTGGCGCACATGCCAACACAGGCGGAAGTAGTTCTGCAGGCCTTAGACGGGAGCACCAGCTTAGACCGCCATCTCGCGGAGGGCGGGCAAAGGTGCGGCGTGGAGTCTGTTGGGAGCCTGTTCAGGGGGCGGTGACCACTCGAGCCCGAGGCGGTCGACAACCTGTGTGAGGAGGCGCGTTAGTTCCCCTTCGACTCGGGCGGGTCCTGCTGGATTCCTGGGCCGAGGAGGAGGCGTGTGAGCCTGACCACTCCTCGCTGTCCGAAGCCATGATGGAACAGCCCTTATCCTCCGCTTCTTCGTCCGAGATGGCAGCAGAGCAGCTGCTCGGCGGCAACTGCGCGTCCCGAGTGGGCGGGGAGGGTGAAGGCGATGCTCGAGGGAGGGGCTCCGGCGAGGCAATCGCTTCTACCACTGGTTCCGGCAGCCTTTGAGAGCGGCGCTTTTACTGCGCGGCTGAATGGAAGGCGGCGCGGCTTCGGTCCTGAGCGCTCGAGTCGAACCCGCAGGGTCGACATCGGAAGCTCCTCGCAGAGATCGCATCCGCCTTCATCGAGGGGAGCTCTGCATGCCCCAGTCCCAGGCAGAGAGCGCAGATGACGTGGCGGTCTCCGGTGCTGAGAGGGGCGCGCATGAGGCGCAAGTGGAGCGAGGCATCTTTAAAAAGACGCTCAGTACTCTTTTGTGAAGTTCATAAGAACTAGCTTGCTTTAAAAGGATACGTCGCCGGATGGCGTAGCTCGCAGGACGGCTGAAGGTGGCGAAGACGGCCGGCTTCTTCGAGCGCTGTCCACGCTTGCTTGATGCCCCTCGAACGGCGACGCGGCTTCCAGTTCAGAGATGCGAAGAGCTCGCTGAAGAGATGAAAATCAGGGTTCCAGCCTACTGAACTACGCTTATATGCACTCTAGTCACGCCCATTTTGGCGGGCTTTGTTGCAGTGAGCGCCGGACGCCTCTCATTGGATGCGAGTTCGCCCAAGCTCGTCTATAGGCTGCAGCAGTTGCCGCAGAGCAACCTATGAGCTCGCTAGCTAGCCCGCTCAAGGTCTGCAGCTGCCGCACTGCGTTGACAATGGATACAAAAATTAAGGATAATTTTTTGGCTTCAATATCTCAGAAAAGATGAATCTTTCCCGTAGCGTAAGCTAGCTTACGCAATACGAGAGAACCTCTCGTAAGAGAACTCGTTATTACAACTTGTAAACATTGTAAACAAAGCTCCAATTTGTACCACAAATGCAAAATCATGCTGCAGCTTCAGCAATAGTAGTTAAGTAGTTGTCTCTTAATATTTCTGTGTAATAATTAATATAATTGACTATTATTAATATCTTAATAATGCAAGATTAATCTGAAAACAAACGAAAGACATACAATTTAATGTAGCTAGCACAGAGTTGGATACCATCTAATGTCCTGCTAAATAAACAATACATTTATTAATAAGGCATTTGCATAATGACTGTTACATGTTATTGCCATAGAAACGAAAAATTCCCAGGGCGTGAACAGCTCGGAATAGAATAGTGTAATTAGGGCATGGCTGAACCTATCTATAACTAATGTCATGTGATAATGTTCTCATGAGCCAAGATGGCAGAACATGGTTCGCGTAGGTTACTTCCGAGGGTACATGCGCCGTCAAGCAACTGCCAATGAGATGAATGGGACAATCAAAGAATGACTCTCTCCAGGTATTACACCTCCAAATAGACTAATTGCGCCGCACTATCTTCATCTTAAGAACCCAGCTGGGTGTGGCTGTTTAATTCTTTGGGTGTTCTTCGATGATGAGCCAACAGCTGATAGAGCTCAAATCTATAAAGTGCTGTAAAACAAAATCTTCAAACCTGGTTTTAATTACAATGAGAAATGAAGTAACCTATAATATATTAAATAACAAATATAAAGCAAAAAAAAAATTACAAACTTTTACTGTTTGCCAAAACAAAATGTCAATTTACACATAAAATACTCCTCACATTTACTTCACTGCAACAAGTTTATTTTATGCGATATATTTGAAATTGCAGGTTCACGACTCCCTCTGCTGGACGAACATAAACGCACAGAGACCTTTGATTGATGCTTTCCTTTCATATGCAAATGCTTTGTTTTCCCAGAGACATCATTTTAAAACATAAAGTGTGAATGACAAGTAAGGATGATATATATATATATATATATATATATATATATATATATATATATATATATATATATATATATATATATATATACACACACACACACACACACAAACAGTTGAAGTCAGAAGTTTACACCTTGGCCAAATACATTTAACCTCAATTTCAATTAAAAGTTAAATGTACTTTTTCACATTTCCTGACATTTAATCATAGAAAACATTCCCTGTCTTAATTCTGTTTGGATCTCTACTTTATTTTAAGAATTTGAAATTTCTGAATAATAGTAAACAGAATTATTTATTACAGAAATGTATTTCTTTCATCACAAGGTGTGTCAGAAGTTTACATACACTTGGTTAGTATTTGGTAGCATTGCCTTTAAATTGTTTAAGTTGGGTCAAACATTTGGGTAGCTTTCCACAAGCTTCTCACAATAAGTTGCTGGAATTTTGGCCCATTCCTCCAGACAGAACTGGTGTAACTGAGTCAGGTTTGTAGGGCTCTTTGCTCACACATGCTTTTTCAGTTCTGCCCTCAAATTTTCTATTGGATTGAGGTCAGGGCTTTGTTATGCCCACTCCAGTAACTTGACTTTCTTGTCCTTAAGCCATTTTGCCACAACTTTGAAGGTATGCTTGGGGTCATTGTCTATTTGGAAGACCATTTGCGAAGAGCTTTAACTTCCTGGCTGATGTCTTTATATGTATGATGCCATGTATTTTGTGAAGTACAGCAGCCCCTCTTGCAGCAAAGCACCCCCACAACATGATGCTGCCACCCCCATGCTTCATGGTGGGGATGGTGTTCTTCAGCTTGCAAGCTTCATCCTTTTTCCTCCAAACATAACGATGGTCATTATGACCAAACTTGTGTTGTTACCGTATAAAAATTTCAGCCGTCACAGATACCTGTGAAATTTCACAGTTCTCGATACCAAATTTGATACCACTAATGTGCTAATATGGTAATGTGCTATTGAAAACACTTCTTTAGCCTAAAGTTACATTTCAAAGTAAATAATTAATTAAAATATATCCATGTTTCCTTCGTGTTTCCATCGTGTTTCTTTTTGTGAAAAGTTTGGAAATTGCTCCCCAGTATGAACCAGACTTATGGATGTCCACAATTTTTTATTCCTGAAGTCTTTGCTGATTTCTTTTGATTTTCCCATGATGTCAAGAAAAGAGACACTGAATTTTAAGGTAGGGCTTAAAATAAATCCACAGGTACACATTCAATTGACTCCAATTATCCAATTAGCCTATTAGAAGCTTATTGGCTAATCGCCTAAAGGCTTGACACAATTTTATGGACTTTTCCTCTACTTAATGGCTTGGAAATTTTCAGAGTTAAGAGTATGTAAACTTCTGACCCACTAGAATTGTGATATAGTCAATTAAAAGTGAATCAATCTGTCTGTAAACAATTGTTGGAAAGATTACTTGTGTCAAGCACAAAGTAGATCCTAGAAGTAGTAGTCCTAAATTACTTGCCAAAACTATAGTTTGCTAATATGAAAATGTACACATTTAAATTGAATAATTTTTTTTAAATTAAATTTCAAATGTTATTAAATTAACTAAATGAAATGAATAAAGCTTAAATTTATTCAAGTTTTATTCATTTAGATATGTTAAATATTAAACAATTAAATTGTGGAATTGTGTTATGAAATTAAAATTCTTAAATCTAAACAATAGGCTAAACTAATTGTTGAGCATATTAAAAGGAAAATAAAGTTATAAAAATATACTTTAAAACATATATACCAAGTTAATAGCAATGTAATATGTGTATTCATGTTGATTTAATGTCAAAGGGTTTGAACAAAATGGGGTAAAAGAGTGGTTGACATGGCATTTCAAACACACTGCAAAAATACTTTCTGTGTTAGATAAGTCCTTTATTTAATAACAAAAAGGTTATGCCAAACGTATAAAATGTCATTGTGGTATAAAACTTTTGCTGCCTTGACATTTTTGTTTTACTTTTTGCCCCACAAAAATCTGTTTGTATCAATTGCAGTTATATTGTAGTTTAAAAAAATCTGGGCATGAAAATGTACATCATGTCACTGACCCTATATCACATACAGTGGCAGGATTTTGTTATTGCATAACAGGTTATAGTAGTAACCCTGCTTAAAAATCACACAGCAAATGCTTTGCAATGGAGACCTCATGGTCTAATCCTTAACAAGCCCCATAAACATTCCTGTGTTATATAGGGAGGAGGGGCAAGACATACATTAACCATAAAGTGAGATCATTGTGAGTGGCAGACTTTAATGATTTGTGGTGTGAGAGATTGGAAGCTGTTTATAACTGGTGGGTAGGGAGATGCCTTGTTGCTGTCACCATGTTCCTGTAACAGTATCTCACTCCGCCTGGCGGTCAAAATGTGCTTACTGCTTCAAAAATGGGCTCCTCCACCCCTCTTTGCCCTTCTTCTGAAGTGAAGCTGCTTGAGAGTGTTGGGTTGTGCGTCACAAACACATATTCTTGTCAGTGTGAATCTGTTAAGCAATCCAGAAGCTGAAAGTGAGATCACTCAAGTAGAATGCTCATATTAAATCCAAAGAAGTTTTTTTTAATCATTTGTTACTTTCGAAGAGTTGCAGCTGCTTGTTTTCTGTTTTATGGTGATGGGTTGACACTTAATATTCTGTCTAGAGTTTCAAATTAGACATGACATTTCAGACGAGACCCCACTCTGGAGCTGTCACTCATTTCCAGTCACTCACTCTGGAATTATCATAGATGTAAAGTGGAAATACATCGCCATCAGCTGTTGCTCTTCTTCTGTCTCATCTGTTTTCTGTGATTTGGCTCCAAAGCTTTGTAAAGTGAATTCACATGGCTGGATTTTTTAATTGTTTTATTTGCTATTAATTAGGGAAGTGGATGGAGAGAGAGGGGGAATGGGGTCAGCCGAGCAGGATTCGAACCCAGATCCCTGTGAGCACATAAGCTCCCTATATGTTGTGAGCAACACACTGTCCTCTGTGCTACAACTCCAACGTGAATGGAATTTTTCTGAATCCTTCTCCAGTTGCAGGATTCTGAAAGTTCAGGGGAGTCATCGACAGAAAATAAAGCGCAGTGTCTCCGTTTATTACTTTGGAGCTCTAATCTGAAAATCGTTTCTATGTGCATCGGCAAACTTGTCCATATTGTGAAATAAGACCTGGTCTGGATGTTCCTGTTGGATTTCATTGCAGCTAACCAGGGAAAGAGCTTGTATAGCTCCAAGCCACTCAGGCCTGCTCCATCTTCCCACCTGTTAGGTATGTGCCTCATGCTCTCTAGCCTGTGCCTCTCTCTCCATCCCAGTCCATGTTTTAATAGACTCTTTTTTTCTCCTGTTCTGTTTTTCTTTTCTATTCTGCTCTCTCTTTCCTGTTTCACTCTATTTTTCCTGTTCTGCTCTGTCCTACATATTCTGCGCTCTCCTACCTGTTCTGCTTCTCTTTTCCGTTCGACTCTCTCTTTACTTTTTCTTTTCTGTTCAGCTCTTTCTTTCTTGTTCTATTCTCTCTTTTCTGTTATATTCTCTATCCTTCCTATTTTGCTCTCTGTTTTCTGTTCTACTCTCACTTTACTTTACTGCTTATTCTTTCCTGTTCTGTTCTGAACTGAGTTAGCCTAATTTAAACTTGATCTGTTCAAATAATTCCATTGAACTTTGCAGTTTGGTGTTAGTTAGCAACAAGCACATTAGTATATTATATTTTTTACACAGTATGAGAAGTATGGTATTGCTGAGAGTTTACAGACGAATCAGGAAATGCTTTTGAGGTAAGCAACAAGCACTGATATTTCAGTAGTAATGGACTCATCTTTGACCTAACCAGAAAATCATCTATATCCCAAAATAACAGAATATTAATCACTATCATGTCTGTTACTTGTCTCATTTTGTGTAAAAAAATACATTAAAATAACACTTATTTTCAAAATTGACTGTCCCAATTTAGTCAAGTCAAGTCAAGTGGTTTTTATTGTCGTTCAACCATATACAGTTAGTACAGTACATAGCGAAACAAGACAACGTTCCTCCAGGACCATGGTGCTACATAAAACAACATAGGACAAACAGAGAATCACATGAGACTACACAGACTAAATCATATTTCTACATAATATTTCTGCATAAAGTGCACGTGCAAACGTGTGCAAAAAAGTACGGGACAGTACAATAAATTACTAAAAGGAACAGGACAATAGACACAGTAAGAGACAGTGCATGCCGACCAGTACACATTTAATGCCACGCAAAGCTTGCTGTGAAATGTAAATCCCATGCTTGTTTTGAGTAATACATTGATGGACAACTATTATTCACATAGTCCAAACACAATTTGATTAACTAAACGTAGATGGATTGTACACAACTAAATTAAATTGAGATCAAATTCTAAAGAATTGTATTGCATCAACTTATATAAATGAAGTTAATTGAGCAAGCAGTTAAAATCACGTTGAGTGAACACCATCCGCTAGAAGTCTCAATCCATTTGTACGTTTCATTACAATGTAATCATATAACTTTTTCATGACTGTGTTGAATTTCACTTGGACATATATATAATTACATTGATTTGAAGTGTACTGGTTTAGTATTTTCAGTAGAGCTGCATCCCCTTTTTCAGTGTGTTCAGCTCTCTCTCTTTACTGATCTGCCTTTGTGTTCTTCTCTTTGTTTTCTGTTCTGCTCTCTCTTTACTTTTCTGCTTTTTCTTTCCTTTTCTGCTCACTCTTTTCTGTTCTGTTCTTTTCTTCCAGTTCTGCACTCTTTTTCCTGTTCTGCTCTCTCTCTCTTTCCTGTATTGCACTTTCTTTTCTGTTCTGCTCTTTTTCCATTTCTACTCTCTTTCCTGTTTTGCTGTCCATTTCTACTTTTTCCTGCTCTCTCTTTCTGTTCTACTCTTTCTTTATTTTTCTGGGTTTTCTTTCCTGTTCTGCTCCCTTTTTCCTGTTCTTCACTTTCTGTTCTGTTCTCCTCTTTCCTGATTTGCTCTCTCTTTTCTGTTCTGCCCTTTCCTTTCCATGCCCCTCTCTCTCTCTCTCTCTCTCTCTCTCTCTCTCTCTCTCTCTCTCTCTCTCTCTCTCTCTCTGCTGTTTTACTCTCACTTACTTTTTCTGCTCTTTCTCTCTCAATTTTCAATTTAAAGTACTTTATTGGCATGATTGTATTTGTGTTTTCATAAATATTACCAACGCATTAATACACAAAACAGATAATGACAAGACAAATAATAATAATAAAATAGTAACAAATAACAATAAAGATAGAATTAAAATAAGGTGCCAGGAAATGAATCAAATAAAAACTATAATAACAATATACACTATACAATCTAAAATAAAATAAGCCTTTAACACAACATTATGAACATAAGAAAATAAAAGTTTCTCTCTCTCTCTCTCTCTCTCTCTCTCTCTCTCTCTCTCTCTCTCTCTCTCTCTCTGTCTCTCTCTCTCCTGTTCTGCTCTCACTTTCTTGTTCTGCACTCTCTCTCTCTCTTTCTCACCCAATCCCTCCTTCTCGTTTTCATCCTCTCCCCTTCCTGACACTTATTAAGTCCTCACTTATTAAGACCCTGGTGTGATTAGCTTCTGGAAACTCTTAGCTTGTGATTAGCTTGTTCTGTATTCTCAGTGTGGTGAGATTGAGAGGGGGACAGTGGAATGGACCAAGAGGTGGAAATGTACTTCTCAGTGACTCTGTGACTCTGGACAGGAGACACCTTCTCTTTGACTCCCATAATTGACCAAAGTTCATTGGGACTATATTTGCTTCTTACCCAAAGATCTGGAGTCTCATATGAGAATCAAGCTGCTCAGACGCACCATTGTTCATGCCAGCGAACATTCCTACAGGGAATTTGTGGTGTCGGGGTGCAACTGGAAAGACACTTGACGACAGACAGAGGAGAAGAAAAGACAGAAAGTGGCAGAGGAAGAGGATTTGATGTGGGGCACAGGTAGGGACATTCACTTATACCTAGTTCTGTTTGCTGTGTCTAGTAGACCTATATGAGAACAAAAATGGTTGTCCTTGGACCATCCCTTTTGCTGCATATGTAGAAATGTTCTGCAATACAGAATATGACCCTTTAGTGTGTTTACAGTGAGTGCCCAATCAACTAACATAAAATAACATTGAAGCTGAAGGGTAATGCATCATAATAATTTTTTTCAAAGCTAAAATTATTATAGTACTATGGCATTTACAAACATAGCAAAGATGTACTGCAGGACATAGATTAATAGTTTAGGAGATGTGATACATCTTATTAAAAACCCACAGTGCTTTAGTCTATGGCCAGCATCCAGTCCTCCTAATTTAGACATGTCAATCTTGTTATTAACAAGATTGTATTTCGTTTGAAGAAGTGTATACTTGAACATTCAAACAGACCCATCAGTAGTACTGTTTCTTCTACAAGCCAATTAGCACAGCCTAGCTATAGTTAAATTGTGTATTTGTGTGTATGTGTCCGCACATGCCTGTAGGTGTTTTGCCCACATCCATTAATATACCAATTATACACTGTCAAAAGTATAAATGGCCTGATCTTTTAAATGTACCTTTGTTCATTAGAGTTCTTTTTCTTCTAATGTGAAGGACATAGACTATAAAAAAGCAAAGGAAAACTTAGACTATCAGAACACATTCTGTGATTTTTTTGGGATGTATGTGTGTACTGTATATGTAAAGGTGTGTATGCGTGTAGGTGTCTGTATGTATAAGACTGTATATTTGCTGAGATGGATGGCTGTAGACATGGTATTAGGAGGCTTTCTGTCTTCTGCTGAAAGGTGTAAAATTAGCATCCCTGTGTGAGAGAGTGACTGTCAACTTCAACATTCCCCTCATACACAGAGCTGGAAAAGCACACAAACTATCTCTCGCATCCCTCAAGAGGTTCTCTGAAATCTTCTTATTGCAGAGGCACCTAACTGATATGGATCCACTCTTGATCAATATTCTAATTTTAGTGTGATCATCCATTGTCATGCAAAAGGATACTCATATACCGGCTGCTGGCTATGTGCTTTTCAAGGGCATTGAAGCAGAATGGTAAAGGGCTCACAAATATTTAATGAATATCAAAATTAAACCCTTCAACCTTGTACTCTACATGCATTATTATTACACTTTTCAATCTAAATTAGATGTATCAAGGAGACAATGTTGAATACACCAAATAAGGTTATATTGAAGTTATATAAAATCTACACATTTGATAATTGTAAATGTCAATTCATGCATGACTTCTATTTAACAGTGTAGGCAAATGCATGAACTATATTGTAAAGGTCGGCTCAGACTTTTCAAATAAACACCATGATTAACATAGATTGATTACAATTCCTACTGATAGATTATCGCTGTTGATCCTCTTTCAGTATTGGTCTGGGTTTTTATAGATATGATGGGCTGGGCCCTGGCTGTCCTTTGACCTTTCAGTACAGTCTCTAAATTCACCACCCCTGTGCCAACACTCACACTGCTGATCATATAGGTATACAGTATGTTCTCAGAGCACATACACTGTGGCTCTCTCAATAGATAAAAGCCAAGATCAGTTGAAGAGTGAAAAAGGAGGGAAAGGAAAACCTTCCCCAAATGGTTAACGGTCAAGTGTACTGAACAGAACGTGGCCTGTATTAAATCTGTGTAGGCGACATGAAAGGAAAGAATGATGTAGGTTTTTTGGTGCAAGGTGTAGATTTGTGTCATTTTAGTGCTTTGGAATGGTGATTCAAAGAATACATGTGTAATTATTATTAATTTTTATTAGAAATTGAGGAGCATACAATAATTTTGATTGTTATTAATTGGTGGCAGTGTATAGTATTCAATGCAATGTTAGCAAGTAAACAATACAGTTGTCTTGCAACTTCCAGCTTTGAAACTAAAAGGTGATGTCTGTCATTTTTTAGATGTTAAAATGTTTTTTTCTCCTATTTCATCTGAATATGAATATGCAGAGAAAGTTATTTTAGATGATTTCCTAAGTACATTTCCACTTGAGCACGGTTCTGCACGGAACAATTAAAAACCATTCTCATCCCAGATTTCTTGGCATGGTTAGCTAACGGTGGAGTGGTTTTGGTGAAGTTAATAACATTCAATGAAAATTAGGATTTGTTTAGTGTATCTTCATTGTTTTAGGTATGATTTAACACATTTAGTAAATAATTTTCTGCATGCTTTTTAAAGGTTATTAAAACTCATATTATGCATCCAGTATATTATGCATGCATTTTTGTAGTAAATGTCCTTTTTTAGTCTGGAAACTTTTACCTTTGTATGTGTTTGTGTCCGGTAGCATACACAATCCTCCAGCATATGATGGTAAACCTCTCACCCTCTTTTCTCTTTGCTTTCCTTTTTGTGATCTGGGCCATGTCTTTTCTGTGCTTTAGCAAAGTAAAAACCAGGGGAAAAAAACAGTCTTTAGCTGGAATATGTGATTGTCCTCCATAGATCACTCACACCGATGTTAACCTTTCACATTCTGATCCTAATTTCGCAGCACCACAGTGGAAAAAGTCAAATGCCAACTGGCATGGAACTGCACAGTTTCAAGAACCATTCAGTTCAATGGTGGAAAAGAATCTGATTTCTCAACCAGTGGTATGAATGTGGGGTGTGAAAATCTGTTTGTCCAATGCCAGATGGAGGAGATTTATTTATTATAATTTTTTGCAATTCTTGTTGTTCACACAAGTAGGGAAGAAATTACCTGCTTCACCTTTAAAAGTTTCCCAAACATTGCACCATCTGCCATTTTTTCATCGCTAACAAGTAAATGAATTAATAGAAAAATCAACTAGTCCGTGGCAGAAGGATTTAATGATAGTTTTATTCTTAATATCTCTTCCTGACTATTTTGCCTTCTAGCTCTGTTTTCAGCCCAGCAACGTGGACACTTACCAAAAGGTGCTACCACTAACACAATTAATAAATATATGTTCATTGGGAATTATATTTGGTCTGTTAATCTTCAGTGGGTAAAATAAATATTGAGAATTGTTGAAGAGGATGATGAAAGAAGTGTTGGTACACAGATTTTACAACTGAGCTGCACCCTATCCCTAGATATACTGTATCTATGTCCACTGCACCGGCCAACTCCAAGTCCATATTTAACGTTCTGCATTCTTGTGTCTCGTTAAAGCACATTAAAAATACAACCTCAGTATTCCAATATACCTATGGGCCTCAGGCCAGGCAGGGAAGCTTTCACAGAGTGCTTTTGGCACGTCACGTAAGCTCTCTTTATCTCCCTCGCTAGATGTTGCAGCATCTGAGCTGGTCCTGTATACAGTGTTTCATTTTGTATGCTAATTACAGGTTTGGTTAGCAGGGTTTGTTTGTTTCCCAGGTTTGTATCCCTGTTTTGCCCAGAAGGAGGTGGCTTGGTGCTTGCATGAGAGGCTTAGTTTGCAGGAGTAAATTTGGAGTCTGGAGTCTTTCCAGGCTGCTGTGCTACATAAAAGTATAAGTTTGCCCAGTGGGGTGTATGGGATGTGACACCCCAAGGCTCCATCTAAAAACAGTTCTCTAAATAAACAGTAATTCTCAATGTAATTTATGTTTTTACATGGATGTATGTGTTTCACTTCAATTTATGCTGTTTAATATACAGACTTTAAATGTTACATTTACATAAGCATCATTCTGTATAAACAGGCCAGAAAATAGCTATAGAGGAAGGCTAGATTTGCCATCTCTCCATTCAGAATACAAGAAAGTTATGCAATAATGGAGGATACATTATTTAAATTTATTTTTTTGACAGTGTAATTGTTAAGCTGATTTATGTTGCGCTTCTGTGTGATATCATGTGTGAACCTGCAGAAGGCAGCAGAGAGCTTTTCCGTTTGCAATGGTCAAGACTCAAGGAAACAAGAACCTTGAGGCTGTGTGTCACAGTGCAGGTTCAGTCTGGCTGTGGGCTTTTAAGGTTGAATGGTGGCAAGGATAGATATTCCAGGCTCTCTCTATTTTTCTGTTCTTCCATCTGGTTGCAGGGATATAGACAGATTATAGAGCTCACCCTTCAGCACCTGATGTACACTTACTCTTAGCCTGGCATGGCCCGGCACGGGCCTGTGTCCTTATTAGACATCTGCTGGTCTCCCAACTGAACCTGACAAAGTATCAGGTTTCGGGCTGCGATCAAATCAGGAACTTCGGATTTGTGTCAGGCTCATAATAAATGAAAATATAATTTAGCTATTCTTGTTGTGTTTTAATTTTAACGCTACACATTTTGTACACGCACTGATACACTCATTTATATAGGAGTCAGGGCCTGTAATAATGTGATCAGAATGGAAATACTAGTGTACAGCGTACAGCATAATCCATAGGATCTACTGTATCCACAATTTTCTGAATGCGTAAGTGTTTCACGATTCACTATGAAAGACTGTTTTTGCTCTCTGGTCAGTGGCAGTGCTTTCAGTTGCATTGGCACATGTTTTTAGTGGAAAATGTAAAGTGTAGGGTATTACATTTGTATTACATGTGAGTCGCTATGACCATCTTTTAACAGCGCCTCACCTGAGTGGGTTGATGACATGAAGCGATAGCCCGAAGTTATTTATGTTGATATAATTTCAAGTTGTTATTACTACCAACAGCTGCATAAGTTGAGCCTGAACAAATTTTTTACTCCAAATAAAACTTGTAGTTATTATTCTCCATCTGGATTGGTAATTTCCGTCATTTTTTTTTACTTTGCTACTTATGGAGACTGAAACCAAAAAAATAGTCCGGCGGCATTCAGTATCATTATCGTGCCATCTTCTGGTTCATTCGACACTCTGGAAATCAAATGTCAAATGAAGCACATTGTATTCTTGGAAACAATATTCAGAGCAGTGTGCTGCCAGATCTGGTTGTATACTGCACATTTTGGCAAATGTAGTCACTCATCGAGATACCTACGTAAATGCATACTGAAAATATGCACTCTGTGCATAGTTTACATACCGTATACTGCCGAAATGGTAAGAGTAATATTGTTGTATGCTATTACATAGACAATATTTGCATTTGTGCCTAATGGCTTAGGAAATAAAAAGAGAGGGAGTGCTTTCTGGTTTTAGGTCATAGGGTTTAGTAGGCTACTTAGTTTTGAGCATTCAATTTAATGCTTGTGCAGACCTGTAGTCACTAGTCACTATACACATTCCAGAGCCTAGGACGTCTATGTGTCAACTAAAATTTCTGGTCATAATAATAAATACAGCTTTTAAAAAAGCACCTGTTGAAATTAATGGCTGTACAACATTAATGCTATGTCTATGTGGCATTTTTTTTACATGCTTATGAGTTGTTTTTTTACTGAAAGAGTTTAATGTGTTTTTAAGACAAAGGTATTTTTTATGAAAGCCAGGTTGAAGCAGCTGTGTAACTGGTTTCAATTTAGCTAAAATGTCTTGATTGGGGTTTTAAGGCAGGTGTAGATTTAAAGAGAAGTGTAGATTTTGTTTTGGTGGCTGTGAAGGTGGAGACACGCTCCCCCTTCACCTCTCTGATGTTCACATGAAACCTACACCACTGGTTTAGTGGCAAGTTCTAATGTGACAACTTGCCTCATGTAGTGTGACAATATGGTTGATTGGGGCATGTTGTCACAAAAGGTCAACATGTGTTCAATGAACTGAATAATTTTTCTTGGGCAGGAATAGTGAAAATGTACAATAGCTATTTTTGTAGCAAAGACTTCAAGGTATGGAGCTATGCAGAAATTACATTTTCCGGTCTCCACTATATACAATGGTGGCCAAAAGTTTGGAATAATGTACAGATTTTGCTCTTATGGAAAGAAATTGGTACTTTTATTCACCAAAGTGGCATTCAACTGATCACAATGTATAGTCAGGACAGTAATAATGTGAAAAATGTAAAAAAAAAAAAAACTTTTGAACTACTTCAAAGAGTTCTCATAAAAAATCATCCATGTGCAGCAATGAGAGCTTTGCAAATCCTTGACATTCTAGCTGTCAGTTTATCTAGATACTCAGGTGACATTTCACCACACGCTTCCTGTAGCACTTGCCATAGCTGTGGCTGTCTTGTCGGGCACTTCTCACACACCTTACAGTCTAGCTGATCCCACAAAACCTTAATGCGGTTAAGATCCATAACACTCTTTTCCAATGATCTGTTGTCCAATGACTGTGTTTCTTTGCCCACTCCAACCTTTTATTTTTGTTTTTCTGTTTCAAAAGTTGCTTTTTCTTTGCAGTTCTTCCCATAAGGCCTGCACCCCTCAGTCCTCTCTTTACTGTTGCACATGAAACTGGTGTTGAGTGGGTAGAATTCAATGAGGCTGTCAGCTGAGGACATGTGAGGTGTCTATTTCTCAAACTAGAGACTCTGATGTATTTATCCTCTTGTTTAGTTGTACATCTGAGCTTCCACATCTTTTTTTGTCCTTGTTAGAGTTTTTGAAGACTGTAGTGGAACACCTTTGTATGAAATCTTCAGTTTTTTGGCAATTTCAAGGATTGTGTAGCCTTTATTCTTCAAATCAATGATTGACTGTCGAGTTTACAATTTTTGACTAAATTTACCTTAAGACATGCCAGTCTAATGCATACGTTGGCAACACAAAAACACAAAGACAATGTTAAGCTTCATTTAACAAATCAAATATCTTTCAACTGTGTTTTATATAATGGCAAGTTATTTTCTAGTACTAAATTAGCAATTTAGCATGATTACTCAAGGATAAGGTGTTGGAGTGATGGCTGCTGGAAATGGAGTCTGTCTAGATTTGATAAAAAATTACTTTTTGCAAATAGTGATGGTTCTGTTTTTACATCAGTAATATCCTGATTATACTTAGTGATCAGTTGAATGCCACTTTGGGGAATTAAAGTACTGATTTCCTTCTGAAATGGAAAATCTGTACATTATTCCAAACATTTGGCTGCCAATGTACATGTAAATTAAATTTGTGTCTTGGAAACAATGGTGTGCCTATGTGTTTCCTCTGGATTTGACAAAGCCTGACAGATATTTATGAATGTCATATTTACTTATGTCCACTTATTACACATTTATTTCCCTTGGATGGTACATGGAGGTAATTTTCCCAGTTAATTTGGAATCATTTTCAGAGGGTCCTTGTTGCCCTAGATTGGATTGCCCCTTGTACATTGAGTTTAAACCAACAATCTTTCCATTACCAAACCAGACCTTAACCCGCTATGCAACATCATTCCTGATTTCAATATTAGAATTACCAAAACTTACCAAGTTTTTCTCAGCTCTAAGATTTTCTTATAACAAGACTGTTGACCTTTACTTAATAAGTGTTTGAATTATTAGTCTAGGATGTTTTTCCTCCTTTTAGAATCCTGGCCAGTCAGGATTAGACCCTGTGGTGTCAGAACTGTAAAATACACAAAAGACTTGACTGATTGAAGATTGATGGAATCAAAGTCGTTTGGGGTGGGAAGTCTCTTAATCTGTTCTTAGTACTTCCTTCCTTCCATCCATCCATCCATCCATCCACACCTGTTCTTTGCCACGTTCCTAGGGCCACCCCTCTCTCTCTCTCTCATGCACACACACACACATACATACATTTTGGTACGGCTATCCTTATATGGACTCTGTAACGTAAAGCAGACGAGGAGTGAGGATCTACACGCAGGTTTATTAATCAACAGTGGGAACAAAACAAACAGGAACAAATGAAACATCCACGATGGGAAAACAGAAACTAAAACACGAAAACATTCAAGGGCACATGAACTGGGATGAACACGACAAGGACAACCACTTCCGAACATGAACAAAACATCAGAACAACGAACAACAAGTTTAAATACACAGAGACATGATGATAACAAACGACAATCAGGTGAGAACAATGACACCGTGATGAGGGTTGGGAATCATGATAATTGTGACGGCGACACAAGAAACACGGGGCAGACAACCAGGGATCGTAACAGACTCTCCATAGACATCATTATTTTTACACTGTACGGACTATAGAATCTATCCCCTTACCCTACCCCTATACCTAACCCTCACAAAAAACGTTCTGCATTTTTACATTTTTAAAAAAAACGTAGTATAGAATTTTTTCTAAGTGATTTGAATTATGGGGACACTAGAAATGTCCTCATAAACCACATTTATAATATAATACTCTAGTAATTGCCAGTTTGTAACCTAAAACAAAATGTCCTCATATACCACTCAAACTCACCCACACACACACACCACACACACACACACACACACACACACACACACTAAGCCAGTGGGTGCAAGAGGATCCCCATTCTTGGATTTCCCCCTCTCATCATGACATCCATTAAAGTCCTGCTGGGTCCCAGTCCCAAGTGGGTAGACAGCACATTAGCGCTTGGACCATTGAGCTCAACAAGGCCCAGCTCTGAATTATTGATCCCAACACAACTAATGAGGAAACCCTATCCCCTCTTTTGATGAGACACACACACACACACACACACACACACACACACACACACACGCACGCACGCACACGGTCACACTACCTTGTGCCGTCCAAACCAATACACTGTCCAGTGTCCACCCAGCCATCACTCAGTCTGCCAAGACAGGACCACCACACTCAATCAACCTATTTATCATTGCTTTGTAGTGATGTTCAATTCATGAACAAATCATAACTTTGAGTTGATTCTTTTCAATGAACTGGTTGAACGATTTCACAAATCAGACGGCATGTTTAGTTCGCAGATTGGTCTGATCTGGTTTAATTGGTTCTCGAGATAAAAACTTATGAAATTATCTTTAACACATACTGTAAAATTATAAATACATACAGTAAAATTAATACAGTAATTAATATAACTTCCAGGTCCAGTTGTTCTTTCGGAAATCAAATTTGCAGTATTCCTGTGTGATTTCAAGCTGACTCGTCTCTCTCTCCACTGCCTTAAAACAACTCTTATGCATTCCTAAACATTAAAAGCTCAGTCAGAGCTTTCTCTACTGTAGTGTGTTGGAGCCCTAAAATGTAAAAATATAAAACTATAGAACAGGTGTTGGTTTTACATAACACCGTTTAAAGAGTTTTAAAGGGATAGTTCTCCCCAAACTTTTATTTCTGTCATCAATTACTCACCCTCATATTCTTGTTCCAAACAGGTATGAATTACTTAGTTCAATTGAACGCAACAAAAGTTAGGCACAATGTTAGTCTGAGTCAGCATTCACTTTCATTGCATTTTTTCCAGACAATAAGTCCGTAACATCTTCTTTTGTGTTCCATGGAAAAAAGAAATTCATATGTGTATGGAACAACATGGGGGTGAGTAAATATTAATAAATAATTTTTTGGGGGGTGAATAATTCAATTTAGTAATACACAGCTAAACGTGTAAAACATCTTCTGGGAACATGTGATGACGTATAAGAACCACCCTTACAAAAATTTAGAATTCTGGCAAAATTGCGGCAAACTCTTCATTGTTGCCAATGGTTTGCTGCAGGTTCACTACTACTGGTAAATCATAAGCTCATTTGCATATGAAAATAATGAGTGGGAAATGTGTGGCAAGTTTTTCAGAACTCTAGATTCTTTGTAAATGAATCTGTTTTCCGACAGATAAATTTGAAACAAACTGTAAAAAAATAAAAATAAATAACAGTTCACACAAATGAGTTTGGACTTACTAATTCTAGTGCTTTGACATTTACTGGCTCATAAGGTCAACAAATGTGCATTTTGTCATTCTGTTACACAGCCAGATGCTTTGCATTAGCTTTGTTGCCATTTGCATTCACAGTTGATGAACCACGATGCGTGACCTTCCTCCTGACTTTTCCAAAGTGAATCATTAAACAAAGCTCAAATAATGAGCAGTTAATCAGTAAAGATCTGTATGAAGAGCTTCACCTGTATCAGTTTGTTTACCCATTGACGTATCAGGGCACATACACACCAGTCCATCCTCATTATGAGCTGTTTGCTCAGGTGCTGGTGTAATAGTGTGTATGAGTGCCCTCTGTGATCGGATGACATGCATGTGAGTGCTTGTGTAATGTACCAGTAGTCTTATGATAATGGAGCTTATATATCCAATTCTCACCCACCCACCTTTATTTTTTCTGTGTTTTGGTCTCTGTGCAGCATAGTATAGTAGAGTTGGAGTGACACATAGAGTGTGTCAGCCAACCTCCTTAGTATTCACCTCCCCTCTCACTGACTTACTGCACAAGACAGAGACAACAGAGAGAGGGGGTAAAAAAAGGAAGAAACAGGAAGATAAAATAAAAGATAGCAATTTTTCTAGCCTCTGGCTCATGTGCGTGTGAGCCCGACTGTGTTTGTGGTAGAATATTGCTTTTGAGAATTCCTTTATTGACACCTCTTTATTCTCTAGCTCTTGTAAAATGGTAGATTCTCCACTGCAGTGTGTCTTTTCTAAATTGGCAAGGTTGCCATCAACTCTGCCTGCAATGCTGTTGTCTGTGCAGTGCCGAGCCAAATTGTTTACATACCAAAGATGTTCTATTTTGAATTTCTTTTTGAAGTGATTTTTGAGGCGCATTTTATCCAGAGAATGACACATTCTGAAATTGGCCCTGTTGTACTAAATAACTGTGACTGCGACTTATGTCATTCTTTCTCCTCTTTTCTCACTGTTTGTCTCTCTCTCTCTCTCTCTCTCTCTCTCTCTCTCTCTATTTCTCCTCCCTTTGTTAGGTCCTCTTTTTCCTCCCAGTCTTTTCTCCTTGTCACTCCACGTCATCCCACTGTCAGTTTGAATTTAATTTAATCTCTCCTCATCCTTTTCCTCCTCCACTCCGTCACTCTCTATTCCATCTCTTCCAAACTCTACTATCCCTTTCTCCTCTCTCCCAGACTCATCTTTCTCTTCCTCTTTCGCTTTTGGGAAATATCTTGCAGAATTCGTATTCCTGCAACCGAAATAGTACATTCTAAGGAAAGATGAAGCTTGAGGGAAGAAATGTGGAGGGGTTCACTGTCACACAGTGCAGGAAGGAAGAGAGAGACAGAGGAGCAAGAGATATGGAGAGGTGGCCGCCATCCTGACAGCCATAAACAGACCAATTATGAGAGGGAGACAAAAAGAGATGGAGGGAAAAATCGAGAGAGATTGTAGCAGTGCTTCCATGCTTTCCAATCTGCAGGATGACAAGCGGGTGCTGCCTCTCCAATTGGTTGGGAGTTCCACCAATCAGAGTGCAGGCAGGGAAGGTGCCTTTAGGTTAAACCCAACCCCAAAAACAAGAAGAAGCGAGCAGAGAGAGAGAGAGAGAGAGAGAGAGAGAGAGAGAGAGAGAGAGAGAGAGAGAGCAGCGCAGACACCAGCTTAACTGCTACTAAGGCATCCCTAAGAAATGTTCCTCTTGAAGGGAAACTGTTCATCTGCTGTCTGCTCTAGAAAAACACTGTGCATCCTGGTCGGTCTGCAGGGAAACTGGCTCAGTCACTGACTGGGGCTCTATAATTTCTGACCCCACCACCCCCTCCCCAATCAGTTGCCCTCCCCCCACGTTGCCCTCTGACTCACCTGAGACAAGAGAGCAGAGTACCCGCAGATCCCTCCCCTCTGAGCACTGCTCGTTCACCTGGAGAGAGAGGACATACGAGACACAGGATGGACAACAGCTATGCTTTCTCTCACGCCGTGCTGGCTGCTTGACTCACTTCGGTTTGGTGGAGAAATACAGAGGAGCGCAGAGAAGCACTCGTGCTCTCCAGGATTAGAATTTTAGCGAGAGCCTGTACTGATCGCAGAAGCGAGGTTTTGCAGGATGATCTTGGGTAAGTTCTTCTTTAGTTCTTCTCCAGAGCTTTGGTATGGTGCTACTACTCACTTCAACCATGTTGTTTTAGTCAAAAATGAATTTAGAATGTTCAACTCTTTTTTTGAACATTTGAACTCCTAACTTCATTAATTCCACTGTTTTTAACTTGAGAACCTCTTAAGTGCAATGCTTGGGGTAAGCAATTTCTTCAAGATCAATTTGGGCTGACAGGGAAGGTCATAGGTCTAGTAGCGGGTGTCCGACAATAGAAGACTTTTCACCCTTTGGCTAGACTCCCATTGCCCTTCCTCAGAAGGCTTCAACATGCAAAAATTGTACAAGACAGGTTTTAGAGTCCAGGCACCAAAAGAACCAAACTTCTTTAGTTGAACTCCATGGTGGTACTTTATAACAGGATTCTTTGAGTTATGGTCAGGTTGTGAATATGTTAATTCGTTGGCTTTTTGCATACCTCTTTGCTTATCTTTTTTTGTATGAGATAGCAACCCTTTAATCCTCTTCAGCAGTTAATGACTTGTATATTTGATAAGTCTGTTCTGAAATTAAACCTGTACCTCTACAACTTATTCAAGTACACCATGAGAGGATTTACAGCTGCAATACTTGTCTTTTTGTTGCTTCTGCAGTTTCTCCATTTCTGTGAGGCTGAAGATATGTGTGTGTGTGTGTGTGTTACTAGAGGCTGCAGAATCTGAGCCAGCTCACACTCCTACAGGGGTTTTGTGAATTAAGCCTCTGCACTCTATTGTAACAACATAACTGTGTGGTGCGTGTGTGTGTTAGAGAGATAGTCGCAATAGTGCAACATATTTTAGATCATGTTAACTGCCTGTGTGCAAGTCTGTTTTAGTCTACTCATATGATACCTGATGTCAGAGTGTGTGTCAATGTTATGGAAGTGTTGCTGAGTGTGTGTTTATTTGTGTAATGCTCTGTGAGGGAACACCAGTTGAGACCACATTGTTTAACGCATGCCTGGGCTAATTTAACAGCCGGGCTGCTACACTTCTCGCCGGCATTTTCCTCAGGGCATGTTTTTCAGAGAGCCAAGAATAATGATTATAGGGATTGCAATGTGTGATCTGACTGTTTTCTCTCTCTCTCTCTCTCTCTCTCTCTCTCTCTCTCTCTCTCTCTCTCTCTGTGTTTGTGTGTGTGTGGGTGAGTTAAAAACTGTTAGGTTAAAAACTGGTAATTACAAGGGTATCGAGCTATAAATCAGGTATATGAGAAAATGTCTAGTGTCCCCATAATTCAAATAGCTTAAAAAAAACATACTAAACAATGTTTTTTTTTTTATTTGTAAAAATGCAGAAAGTTTTTTGTGAGGTTTAGGTTTAGGGGTAGTGTTAGGGGATAGAATCTATAGTTCGTACAGTATGAAAATCATTATGTCTATGGAGAGTCCTCATAAGGATAGCCGCACCAACATTTGTGTGTGTGTGCATGTGTGTGAATATACAATAATTACTACAGACAGAAATAATTTATAGTTGCGGTATATGGTTCTGCACCATAGTCAGCCTCCCGTTGCTGTATTCTCTACAATCGCTAGTATGCAGCATGTGTTGGCCTGTGAGATATCATCAGTCTAGAATGCTCTTTTCATGTCCAACTTGTTCTGTCAATGTCTAGTAAGAGAATTCACACACATCATAACACAAATGGTGCTGGCAACACCAAGGCCATGGGTTCAGTTCCCAGAAAATCTGAAACTGATTTGTATACTTTAAATGCACTATAATTTGCTTTGGATAGAAGCGTCTGCGACAATGAGTGCATATACATGCAAAACATTAACAACGCTGATAACTACCAAAAATCAGCTCATTCAAAAAAATCACCAGAAACAGATGTTTACATGAGATTTTAAAGCATTGTGTTATTTTCTGCTGTTGATGTAAAAAAAATATACAAGCATGAGCACAACACTCAACACTTGCGCACTTTGGATAATCTGGTTAGAATGCTGGTTTTGGTGTTTTCATGCAGCAAGTAATGCATGTGTGCTGATCGGTTTATGACCTTGACCTGATTTAAAAAAACTAAGACATTTACATGAACTTACACATTGTTGTCTTATTAAGCAGAATCGGTGCACATTAAAAATCAATTCTTGATTGCTTCTTAAATTTTAGACTCTTCCAAGTAAATTGCATTCCATCTTAAAAGAATAGTTAACGCTAAAAGGAAAACGATCTAATAATTTACTCACTCTCATGTCATCCTAGATGTGTATGACTATCTCTCTTATGCTGAACACAAATGAAGAATTTTAGAAGAATATCTCAGCTCTGTAGGTCCATACAAAGCAAATAAACGGTGACCAGAATTTCTACTCACCAAAAACCACAAATTGGCAGCATAAAAGTAATCCACACAACTCTAGTGGTTTAATCCATGTCTTCTGAAGAGATCTAAATATAGAACAGACCAAAATATAACTCCTATTTCACGATAAACCTTGACTTCAGCAGTCTCTAGGCAAGATTTAGATTTCTGGTTTGATTACACTTCCTAGGGCCATCTTGCACTTTGAGCATGTGTCAAAATCACAGTAAGTGTAATCTAGCTTGAAATCATGATCGAGCCTAGAAACTGCAATGGCAAGATGTGCAGTGAAACTGGTTATAGTTTGGTCTGTTCTCACCCAAAATCGATTAGATCACCTAAGAAGACATGGATTTAACCACTGGAGTCCTATGGATTACATTTATGCTGCCTTTAAATGCTTTTTTGGAGCTTCAAAGTTGTTGTCACCATTCACTTGCATTGTATAGACCTACAGAGCTGAGATATTCTTCAAATAATCTTCATTTGAGTTACATTTACATTTATTCATTCAGCAGACACTTTTATCTAAAGCGACTTACAAAATGAGGAAGATACAACACAAGTAATTAATCTTAAGGAGGCAGTAATACAAAAAGTGCTACATTACAAAGTTTCAATTAAGTATTAGCCAAGACAGATATTTAATTTAATTGTATTATTATTATTGTATCGTCAAGAGCTCTAGAAAAAGTTGCGTCTTCAGCCGTTTTTTGAATACAGAGATATACACCTTGGATGGCATGAGTAAATGATGAGAGAATTTACAGTTTTGGGTGAACTATTAGTTTAAAGGTGTGTGTGCTTTTACTTATATGCAAGGAGTCATGGAATTGTAATAGAGTGCTTGAATTTGGCCTCATTGAACAAACAGATGAGTGCAGACGTGCCACTCTGTTCCCATTAAAAGAGGCTGGAGTGATGTTTGTGACTGGAATGATGGGCTAATAGCTTCATTAACCTGTCTGATTATAGCTGTGTCTCTCCAATCTAACCAGTCACGTCTGACAGTGAATATTTTCAAGTAGGTTACTCAGTCTGACAAAGGAATGTTTTCAAGCACTCGTTACCATATTTCTGTCCATGTTGATTCTATGTTCCGTATGTTCCGTATTAATGGCATTCATAAGTGATTACCAATTATCAATGCAAACGTGCATGGTGCTGTTATGACCTTCTGTTGTAAGGACATGTCCAAATGAGGTTTTAAATATGTAGTTGCTTTGCAGACACTTTTTAGCTTTGTGATCATATTATGCTGTTAACGTAGACAAGTCGTATTACTTTTTTATTGTCAGGTCTCTGTTTGTATGTCATGCTGAGTTGTTTTCTGACATTGCTGCTTTGATGTTTTAGCTTTTTGATATTTTGAGCAAAGATCTTTGTCATTGTGGTGACCTTTAGATTGCAGATGCAGTTGGATCTCCACATCTTTGCTCTATTTTACACGCCAGTAAACAAAACCGATCTTACACACTCTGATGAACAGCACGCTAAATAACAGAAGGCGTTGTTAAATACTGATTAAGGGTGATTTGCTTTTATGAACTTCCCTTTTTGTGCCGTCAACATACTGTATGTGTTTCCAATGTGTGACTGCTCATTGACAGTCCTTATCTGAAGGTACTCTAAATGACCTTGACCAGATCTCTTTTCTCCTTTTAATTCTGCAGCTGCTTATAGCCCTTTACTTGACTTTTATTCTCTCATATGGTTTAATTCTCTCTCTCTCTTCTTGCTTCATGTGCGTGTGTGGGCACTTGAACGTTTGAAAAGTGAGCAGGTTGAGACATTTGGCCCCATTGGTGTTGATGACACAGTTGACTTTGATAATGGGACATAAATGTTATGCGGTGTCTGCAAACCCCCACACTCTTACTCTTATTTTTGTCTTGTTTTCCAGAAAAAATATCTAAACATTCTTTAGATATAAAAGATAGGCCTACATTTACTTGAGCGGCCACAATTTCGAACTACCACAATTTCTGCATTTTACAAAAATATTACCACAGTCATGTAATTTTCATGAGATCAGGCTAATAAATTTCACTACATTTTGTTGGATTTATCAGAAAACTAATACTTAGTATTGAAGTACTTAGTAAACTTATTATCTTATGTCAGTATCTCAAATAAATGCATCTTGTTTAATAGGTGTTTTGATGTTTGGACTGGAAAACAAGACAAAAATATAGATTAAGTGTTTTAGTGTTTTAAGAATTTCAGAATTTTTTGCAGTGCTGATAGAAGTACATGAACACACACACGGACTGTCTGGAGCCATGGCACACTGCCTGGCCCCAGTGTTTTCATTGGCAGGACTGAGACAAAGAGTGGGGTTGGCTGCTGAAGGAGAGGTGAGTCACCCGAGCAGCAGCAGTGCGATGCGCATTCACTGCCGCCTGCCTAGTGTGGAGTTTCCATTGTAGCCAGCAGTCAGAACATCCCCCACCCATACAAACCTGTACACCTGTCTGAACACACAGATTATAAAGTTCTTAGAGCCAATAATTTAAAGCAATTCAGCCAAAATGGAAAATTCTGTCAAGATTTACTTAGCAGAAAGTTTATTTTGCTCTGTTCCAAACAATGAAAGAGTATGGAAACAGCCACTTTCGAACTGTATAAATAAAATAGAACCTCCAAAGTGGCAAAAAGGACTTGTGTGCTATATTCCAAGTCTTCTGAAGCCATATCATAGATTAATTTTTTTTAAACGGACCAAAATTTGAGTCGTTATTAACTGAAAACCCTCTCCTCTGCTGTAACTCTCAAATCTCATTTGCACTTGTGCATATTCAAATAGCATAACATTACATTTCTGTTTGTTCCTCTCACAAACCTATTGTATGGGCTCAGGGGACTTGGAATACGGCACACAAGTCCTAATACCTTCATGGCACTTTTATGGGGCTTTTTGTCATTTATGGCACTCGACAGCATCCATTCCCACTTTTTTCAGTTTATGGAACAGAGCAGTGTGAACATACTGCTAAAAGTCTCCTTTTGTTTTCTACTAAAAAAAGAAAGGCATACGTGTTTGGAACAACAAGAAGGTGAAGAAATGATGACAGAATTTTAGTTATTGGGTGATCTATTTAACACTAATGTTTTAGTTCGGTACAGACCTGTCCAACCAAATAGAAAGGGAATATTTCTCGGTATTTACATGTAGCATCTCTTATTTGTTTCCTCCGCAGGGATCCGTTATGTTTTGTGACATATGGGCACAGTGCCCACGGCCATCTAATGTGTTGGCTGTCTCTCTGTCTGTCTGTCTCTCTGATTTCATGTTCTTGCAAGCACATCTGTCTTTATGAAACAACATCCTCTCAAGCTTCCTGTCTACCTGGTTCACACACACACACACACACACACACACACACACACACACACACACACACACACACACACACACACACACACACACACACACACACACACACAGAACACACAGTTTTCCTGCTCTTGCTCTCTCTTTCTTTTGCTGCAGTCAACCTTAACACTCACCTATCCCTAGAGGTTGAGAAATAAAATGTGCTTGTTTGAGCAGCTCAGCATTTTTTGTCTTTTTACCTACTCTGCATGGCTGGAAGAGAATGACACAGCAATTATAAAATCTGTCCTCTAAATCGCCATCCAGATATTCAAACACTATAGACCATTTCAAGGACTGTTCGTTGGTGACGTCAAGTGACGTCAATGTTCCGTGAACATTTCCTCCTTGTCAAAACATAGACCATTTAGCAGAGACGGACCACTTCAATTAAAATGAATGGAAGAAATTGGAATGCCCAACGGTAAATGAAAAAAAAAAATATCATCACCACTGCCTTTAAATACCGAGAGTGCCTCTCCTCAGGAGACCAGTCACCTACTGGCATCTTCACGGGTCCAGGAACGGAGCGTTTAGGATTCGGTGCGAGTTAGATATGCCACCAAACCCGCACCTCCGGCACGAGTTAGATGCGATTCCGGGGATTGGAGCGAGCGTCGTGGGTGGGCCAGGCCGCTCAGGTGAAGCCGGCGCAACACACATCTTGGACCAATAAAATGTTACTGCTTATTTGAAATATATTCTTTTTTTGTAATCTTGACCAAACATTTTGGAGATTTCTGTCTTTCCCCATTCAAGTAGATATGAACTGCACTGTTATAGAAAAATAGCTGCCCAAACTGCCCAAGAGTGTTCCAAAAACAGCCACCAAATGGTCTGACTTACCTTATAACAGAGACTTTGTTGAATGCATCTGGAAATACGTTTGGACTGTTCTAATTAATTTGTTTGTTTGTTTTACATTCTTGATATGGTCTATGTAGACATACACTGCATCGTATGACCCAACTTAGAATTGAAATAGTTATAGTCAAAAGTCACTATTTACCCGACGACTTCAATTTTGTACGCATAAATGCATGAGCATTCGAAAAGAGATCACATTGCTTCAGAAGCCTCCGAATATTGTGCGTGAGCTGTATCAATTCCTTTTACGGTGATTATATAGTGATTTATTTTCAATTCACAGATTGGAGCCACTATTCACTAAAGGCAAATAAACCCTGTAAAGATTTTTTTTTATCTTTTGTTCTAAAATAAAATATGCCTGCTGTGTCGATAACATATCACGTTGTCATCATGTCTTGTGATCAAAGTCATGACGTCAGGTTGCAGGATTGGTAACGATAAGACCCAATGAGGGTTGATGTTATCGATGTAGCTGCCATATTTGATTGTTTTTTTTTTTTTTTATTTCAGCCTCACTAGCGTCACCAAATGGAATTGCACAATAGGTTTTAAAAATCAGGGCCAGTTATCACCAACATTTTTATCTTACCATAGGAGCTCTCCAAAGAGTTCCTAGTTACAAAACTGCTAAGAGCAAGTTTTGTGTATATACTGTATATGTATACACATATATTTAGATTACAGACATTCACAGTTCATCAGCACTACACAGTTTCATTTTGCGTGTGGCCAGTGAGCGCAGAGTTGTCAAAACCTTTATCTCCGATGTAATTGGGTTGTTTTGATATGAATGAGAGGTAATGGCAACGCTCTCATTGTGAAATCGTCAGGTTTCGAACGACTTTTCTAAATTTGGCTAATTCGTATGATATTGTGCAACTGCACTCGTTTTAATTCTCATGACTTTCACTACAGCCAATAATGTCGCTGGACATAGTTTACATCTGATACGCAACAATTACTTGTTTCTGTCAAACACAACAGCTTCCTATCATGTTTACTCACTCTACTGAATGGTTATGTTTAGTTAAGTGGTTTGGGTAAGGGCATGATATTTATAAGCATGTACTTAACTCCTTGTGCACGAAACTCACGTTTTCTCCCACATTAGACATCCGGGAATTTCCATGTGATGAACTTGTACCATTTTATGTGAACAAAATTGTGCAACATCACACGAAATAGCCACCTCATAAATTATGTATGACTTTTCATGACATTGGGATGGGTAACTGCATCTCTAACTATATTGACATTAATGAAAACACCCTTGCTATCCAGGTGATACCTTTTTAAAATAATTAATAATAATATTCCAATGCATTGTTTTTAATGTGGATTGACGACAACAGTTATGTTTCTGACCATCTGGCCCTCAGAATGACCCTCTAAGCTGTCTTGGGTTTAGGGGCTACTTTAAGCAATAAAATGCTTCATGAAATACTATTTAATGAAAATTTCACTCCTAAAATTAGGAGTGACACGCTCCTAATTTTTAAGAGTTTAAGATATTTTTGTGAATATGGGTCCAGGTTTCCAGATCACTCGCTCCATCTGTAATAATTTATAATAGCAGAAATACAAATAGACAAAAATGAGACAATTGTTGACATGAAAGAGAGTAGAGCTATACAATTAATGTGGATAGCTTAGCACAGATTGAATTTTCACTGAAGATTTTGATGAGAAATATTTTAGTACATATTGAAATCACTTATATATGCTTGCAGACTTGTTATCTTGGCAAAACTGAATACAGTGTCTGACATTATTAAGATGTCTGCTGAAACTCTAGAGGAGGCATGTGAGATCAATGGGGTATATTTCTTATGAGACAAATCTGGGAAGCAGCAGTCTCCATTTGCTCTCCATTTAAACTCATTGCTGTCTAGGAGAAACCATTACATACAGAATTAAAGAGATCTCATTTATTTTTTCTTTCCTAACTGATATTTGTGAACTTCAATGCAAAAATATACTTTTGGAAAGTGGCTACCAACAACTCTGGATTTGCTTTGCTAAGAATGCTGAGGGCTTATTTTTGGCTCATATTTATTATTTTCAAGGTCTGTTTTGGCAGTCGTAGAACATTAAACTGTATTATGCTAAACTAAATCTACTTTTAAGCACTGTGGCGGCGGGGGCGTGGTCGAGCATTCATCTGGAAAGAGAGAAAGCAGTAAGGGTGCACACACCTGAGCCTGATAATGTCTAACACCTGTTTCTGGTTGCAGTAAGCAGTGAGGAGAGAATGGTATAAAGTGACACAAAGGACTGTGCTGAGTTGTCACTGCTGAAAAGCAAGCCTGTTGTGTGACCCTGAATGTTATGCTGAAAAGCCATTTTTAGTTTGTTTAATTAAAGTCATACCTTTGAGTTGAAATCCCAAGTTTCCCATTTCCTCCTTTCCCAACCAACGAACCTCCTCACAAACACTTATGCAGAGTTTATGCTGTGCTTGTTTGTTGTTCACCTTGTTCTTCCCATGCTGTTTCCTCTTTGACAGATAGTCTTCAGTTTGATTTTATTTGTGGTTCAGTAACCATAAAAGCTAAGCACCTGCTAGCGGTTTGGCTGAAAACAGTCTTTTCCCCTTTCACAACCTAATCAAAGCTTATGTTTGTATTCTCCACAAATGGCTTTGTTTATGTATGTAACAAAATTAAACTTGAGCAGGTTTTCTTGTCTGGGAAAATAGACCAAAGATATTGATGACTCATGTTGCACTTCACATTTTTTTTTTGTCTAATCAAATGCTCTCTAGAATGAGAATGTCCCTTCCCCCTAATACCACTTGCAACCAACTAACAAGTAGGAAAATGATAAGACATATAACTAAAGGCTGCTGGCTGTTTAAAAAAGGACATTCACTTCTATATTTGCCATCAAAACTTACTGTTTGGAAGGAAATGCTTCAATATGTCAAGAGATTTCATGGGATCTTTAAGAAATGGGGAATAGTGTAATAAAGTAGCAGGTGTGGGAATATTATTACTCAATAAAACAACGTGTGTGTTTTTCTCTTAGACAGGTCAGCTGTGTGCAGTGTAGGAGCTAAGTTTATGCTTTCTCCACATGTCATGTTAACTGCACTAGTTGTTCTCTCTACTTGAGCTCTAAAGCTCACCTAGATCTTGGTCTACCTCCCCCTCTCCTCTTCAAACCCAGCCATTACTCTTGGCTGGACAGACGGACTGGCTGGGTGCTAGAAGACTGTCAATAGTGGATGTAACAGACACTAATGAATTGGCTATAAACGGAACTCTGGGAGGTGGAAATACATTACTGGCTGTGTGTGGCCCAGAAGGCTGCAGGACTGGGAGATCAAATGGGCCCAACTGTATCTTCATCTGCACACACATGTTTGTTTCTCTATCATGTCAGGGACTACATTGGCTTCTGTTGTTTTTAATATGAGCTAATGATGATTGTGATGAATAATGTTTTTCTGTCCTCTAAACCAACAACTGCCCCTAAACCTAACCCTCACAGAAACCTTTTTGCAATTTTAGGTTTTCATTAAGACATCATTTACAATATTTCTTCTGCTGTAATCCTTGGAAATCTGACCATTGGCTGAAGGTGATTTTTACTGTCCTTTCGGGATATTTGGTGCACGAAATGCAGGCAAGACCTTATACATACAAACTTTTACTTATTTTTTATTGTATTTTTATTATTTTTTTCTAATTTATGTAAATAAGGACATACATTAGAACATAATTATAAACACTAGACTAACTCAAAACCTAACACTACAATAAAAAAAACAATTTAAGATGTATGCAATTCAATTTCATATCAAAATTCCTTTAATTGAATCGAGAAATGTTTAACAAAATAAAATAAAAAAATATTTTAAGTTTTATTAATTTAATGTATTTAATTAATTTTGTAATTAGAGGTGCGACAAAATAATCGTGATTTTCTTTTTCGTGATATTGAATCAATAACTCCAAATATCAATATTTTAATTAAAATTTTCCACATTAATATTATGGTGATGGGGAAAAATTCTCTCTTTGCCAAATCGATCCAGGAATTCAACAACAGTCATTTAGAAGGTGCAGTTTACACATAATCACCCTCCCTTACAACATTTAATTTTGATTTTATAGTGTCATATAAAAAAAGGCTAACCTTTTAGGTTAAATCTATTATACTTTGTGCATTGAAACTGTGTTGTAATAAATAATGTTTTTAAAAGGTTTTGGCTGTATTCATATATACAATAGTTTATTTTTTAGAAAGCCTAGCTAAATTGACCTAACCACAGAAATAGGGAGCCATTACTGTGTTATATACAAGTTACCTTGTGATTCCCATCCCAGTTTGTAAGTAAACTGAAATGAAAAAATTTGAAAAAAAAGTGAATGAATAAAAAAGAATAGGTAATATATAAATAAGGATTAATAAATAAATGTATATAAAATGTAATATGTAAATACATTGTCTGTCTATCTATCTATCTATCTATCTATCTATCTATCTATCTATCTATCTATCTATCTATCTATCTATCTATCTATCTATCTATCTATCTATCTATCTATCTATCTATCTATCTATCTATTTATCTAATTTTATATAGTCACATATATATATATATATATATATATATATGTAACAAATGTGTCTCCATGACTATAGATATACACATACATTATACTGGATCCTCTAATGGTTTAAGCATAATGTTGGTGCCAGGTGTCCCATAGAGTTGCTCTTTAAAGCTCATGGCTGTCTCTCAGTGGGATCCTGTAACACCATGCATTTCCTTGGAAAATGCACTTCACTCTTTGAGTGTGCTCAAATGCTGTGCTGCACATGGCTGGTTGGATAATGGCTTTGTGACAGAGCCTCCTTGTTTACTCTGTGGTTTATTTTGTTATGTAGACCAGACTCCCAAGAGTAAACAAATCATAAAAGCCTGAATATACAATAGCAGCTATGGAGTCATCCTTTGTATGAGACCCCAAGTGAATGATAAATGCATCCATCCATCCACAAACAACCTACATTTATTAATAGTTTGAGCTGAAATCCTTGACAAATTGGTAAGCTGTATGAATTATGAAGCTCATATCTATGGGTTTTGGAAATGAAGTGAGACTGGCGAGAGAGAGAACGCAAGAGTGAGTGTGTGTATAAAATATCGTCTTTAGATGTATATGGGTGGTATGACATTATTTCCCACTGTTGTTAATGTTTCAGATAAAGGGGAACAAAATCAATTCTCCTTGAAATTCTGGAAGGTCGATGCAGGGGTGCATGGAGGGAGCTGTGAGGGAGAAGGGAGGGGGTGGTGATTTGATAGCTTGCAGCACAGAGGGAGACATTTCTCCTTAAAGATGACTGACAAGCCTATTAAGACTTTTAATAATTTTAATGGACATATTCACACATTCAATCTAAAGCCCTTTTTGTTAAAAATAGTGGTCGACCGATATATCACAGAGGCCGATAAATCGACCGATATTCTGAAGTTTTTAATTATCGTATCGGCCGATAATTCTTCCCGTTTGGCCTATCGTTTCTTAAGGCGTGAGGGCACTGAGAATCACCTGCTTGCATTTGAAGGAGCCACCTGAGACATGTAAATGGCCAATCACAGTTTGTTTTGTTGTTATGTGCCATCGGGTTACTACAGAAATAGACCGGTGTGCAACACATTCTCATAAACGGTCCGCATATCAGAGCCACGGCACACGCGTTTGAGCTCAAAATGTTAAAGTGCTCGTCTGTTTCATTCTCCCTCTCTCTCAACAGTTCCCCATTTCTCCTTATGATCTTGTCTAATGATTAAAAAGGCAAATATCAATACCATTAGATAAAATATATATATATATATATCATATTTTTATGTATCATATTTGATACATTAGGCTTTAAAGGTCATTATCCTCCTGACACCCAACAGTTCATTTCTGTATAGGACAATTGTTATTCAAGTTTTTCTTAGTCCATACATGCTCCAGTGTTAAATTTTGGGGTATTATTAGAGGACTCCCTGGGCTTTTGAGAAATACCAAATGCTTGAGAGTTTGGCTTTGACAACTTCCTCTCCTTGGTCTATAAATATGGATTGAAATGTATCACAGTTCAATTCAGGACATCAAATACAATATAAATAAAATTCAATTCAATTAACAATACTATCAGTATTTTATGCACCAGACACTATATTGACATTTAAAAAGGGAAATTGTAAAACTTTTTTCATTGGGTGCTTATGGTAAGATGACATCATAATAGCTTGTAATGTAAAATAATGAGATATTTACAATGATGGAGCAGGCTGCATATATGAAAATACACACTTTAAATATATCTTACAGAAGAATTTTCAAAACACTGTGAATAAATTGTACACATTTTTTGGCATGAATGTAATGTAATGGTGATTAAGAGATATACCTCAAAAGCCTTTTGTATCATATTTGACACATGTAATTTCAACATGCTTTTACAATAAAATAATACACAACATTTTAACCAAGCACAAGTTGCTTATATTCAGCAAAATCTCATTTTCAAATATCAGTAACAATATAATCATTACTGTCACTTTAGCTTTATTGTAATAAGCTGTCATTTATCCTAACATAAGAGTAATTGTTTGCGGAAGCCATTTTAAATAGATCGATATAAACATTGAAACCACTTTTTTTCCACAAGTAATAACTAGATGGTGCCATAAATATGTGAAACTTAAATACCATAAGTGTTTTGGCTTTTCAGCTTGAACAGGAGCAGTCAAATGTTTTGTATCATATTTGATACATACAGCGTTATAGGGTTAAGTCTTCTGAATGTATACGATAGCTTCATGTAGAAACAGGCTGAATTTCTAAATCATCCACACTCAAACATAATTAAACTTGGTGCATGATGCATTGCACCAGGTTTGAGGCAAAGCGCTAATGGTTACGTCTCATAACTGGTCGCAGAAAGGCAAGTGAGCTATTCGTTTAAATGTAAATGTATTGTGTCTCCATTATAAAGAAGTTCTAAATAATGACTCATATATTCTAGTGACAGAGAAGTGGTGGTTTGAGCAAAAAAAAAAAGAAACTCAGTTCAGTCAGATCATTTTTGGCCAAATGGTTTTGAGTAGTCTCGCAGCTTGTGGGAACAAACTGTTGTAGTGTGATTGTTTTGGCCTAGAGACTAACATGACCCTCCATTTGTCTGGGGTTATGTGCCAAAATTCCATGTTCTGTTCATTCAAGCTCAAAATTACTAAATGTTTATTGTAAGTTCATCATTAAGAAGCGGGTAAAGGGTTGTTCTGATCTTCTAATGAGCTTTAGAGGCAGTTCCAGCAGGCTGGGCTCAGACCTGCCTCAGTGTTTCTTGTGTGAGTTTGAGAGGTAGATAAAGGGAGAAAATGTGTCTGCATGTGAATGTGGATCTTGACAGCATGCATATAAGCTTGAAGCAGTGTTTGGATCAGTGCCATAGAGTCACTGGCTAACAGGGAGCTTCCTTGGTTAAAAAGAAAAGTGATGCACCAGTCATGAGTTTGTGGTATGCACACCTGCACCTCTTTTCCCATTCCCCTCCTCCTTCATTTTGCGATCTGGCAAAGGGCAGACGATATGGGGGAGACTGCGCTCAGACCTGCCCCTGCCCTGGAGGTAAAAACACACACACGTGTGCGTGTGTGTGTGTGTGTGCATGCATGTCTTGGTGGAGATCAAGCTAGGTGCACCAGGCTGACATGGCTAGCCAGGTTCAGTGGTGAATCAGGAAACCTTTCCTGCGCTCTTGTTGGTGACGGACATGTCTGTGTGCATTGGCTGATATTTCAGCTTCAGTGCGGAGGTGTGTCCATGAATTATGGACACTGCATGGCTCCCTAACAGCCCATGTCCTTACAGATGCCTTTTTCTTGAGTTGAACTGCACAGAAATGCCCACACCAAAGAAATCTAGAGTGTTTATGGTGTTCCACTTGAGCTGCAGAGTCAGTTTATAGTAATGTTCTTTGAGTGTGCCCTTTTGAAAAGCCCATGCAGCAAGACGGGATGACTTGGGCTGTTTCCAAAGCCCTCAGTTGCTGTCTACCTAGGGCCCTATTAAATCTGTTTTATTTTTCCCAAATTTTGTGTTTACTGTTTAAATGTTTTACTGTTTTATGCATAAATAAAATTGTATCATCAAAAACTGTGTCTAATCAAATTAATAAATAAACCCTTAATCAAATGAAAATATAGTAACTCATTTTCATGAAAACATTGAGGTTAGTTTTAGTCAAACTAACCTCAATGTTTGTGGGCTGCACAACGTAGCTTCACATTTTAAATTAAAACATTGATAAAAAAGTAGTATCTGTATTTAATTAAATCACATTGCACACACACACTTTAATCATCACACTTTTGCCATTTCACGATTTGATTAAATCAATGTCAAATTGTAATTTATTTAATCCCAAATTTTTCAGATTCCCTAAATTCCAAGTTTTACTGTAAATTCCATTTTTAATTCCAATTTAAATTCCGTGATTCCTTCTGTATGTTCTGCATTGCGGAAATCATGGGCCATACCCTGTTGAATATACTTGGTCACACACTGTATGTTGATCATCTGTTGGCTTGAGTACACATTTTCTTTGTGTCAAGTGTCATGATGTTCCTATACATGTTATTAACATCCATAAGCCTGTCAGGACCAATCAGGGCACCTTTACCCCATGATGATCTTATGAGCTCTGTGCGGGGTGGGGTGGCATGATTTGGGCCACCTCTCTCCCATCACATTCTTATGAGTTCAGGGCGGATTTGCACAATTTGGGGCACCTCGCTTCCTTCACGAGCCAGGGGCAGGGTGGCACAATTCCGGGCACCTTTCTCCCATTGCGATCTTGAGAGCTATCTGAGGGGGTGTCCAATAAGATACCCTGTGTTGCCCCAGAGCATTGCCGACCTAGGTGCCTGCCTATATTGCCTAAGCCAGGATCCACTACTGCCCAGCCATGGTTAACAACATGGCTATCCAGGTAGAGCAGTACCAAATCAGTACTAACCATCATAAACCAGCTTGGACCAACATGGAAATGTATGCTGTTCTAAGCTGGTCTTTTCAGCAGGATATAGTCCTATTTCAACTCTCCAATAGCACAGTACTCCCCTGCAGTCTTATTGAGATGCGGCCAGTTGCTTAAGCATGTTGTGAGAAATCTGTGAGAAAAAAAGCAAAAGCAGCTTCTGGAAAAAGACGTGGGCCATTTCCATAAAATTAGCTTAGCAAATGGAATGAAAAAGCATACCCTGCAGAGCATAGACAACACTGAGAGCCGGTGGAGAATTCACAATCCTCACTCTGCAATACAGCTTCCATTCATCTTGAATATGTGGCCTTTCATGGAATTAAGCAAAAATATCCTTACAGTGGAATCGGAATTACAATAAAGAGGACATTATATGGCACAAAATTCGGAAAGCAGCATTAATTAAAGCTTCAGCTTGGTCGCCCCATTCCTGTGATTTTGTTGTCTATCTTTACATATTTAAGTGTTTCTATCTTGGGCGATGGGAGTCATTTGGCTTGAAGTACTCTAATAATCACAGGACAGACATTGCATATCTTCATTAGCGGATAAGCTGTTGGGAATGAATCCTGCTTGGTTCCTCCTCCACCCTAGACTCATTCCCTGTTTTTTCGTCTTCTGTCATTTCCACTTAGATTTTTTTCTTGCTTTGGAGACACACACACACACACACACACACACACACACACACACACACACACACACACACACACACACACACACACACACACACACAACGTCAGTTTGCAAAGATGCTAGCTTCTGTTAAGATTTTCTTTTGTTCCCTGAAGGTGCATCAGCAGCCCAGTGGGTGTACTGACTCAAGACAGAACAAATTAAGGTCACAGCAGGCAGTGGACAGCACAGAGAACCTGTTTTAGACAAATCTTCCCTGTCCACCTTCAACACATCAGCCATACTGAAATGACCAGCATTAATTTCCAGGCTGGTTTATGCTGGTTTGGTTCTGGTCTAGCAGGTGGACCTGCATAGCCATGATGTTTACCGGCAAAAAAAATAAACAAAAATTTAAAACCTTGACAGAGAGAGTCTTGCTGGTTAAGATAATAATAGTTCACCTAAATATGAAAATTGTGTCATCATTTGCTCACCCTTGTGTTGTCCCAAATCCATATGGAACACAAAAAGAAATGTTTTACAGAATGTTAACCTCAGTCACTATTCACTTCCATTGCATCCTTTTTACCATTCAATGAAAGTGAATGGTGACTGAGAATATCAATCTCCCTTTGTGTTCATATAGATTTGGAACAACATGGGGGGATACATGATGACAGAATTTAAATGTTTGGTTGAATTGTCCCTTTAAGAATCCTGGTGGGTACACTAGCACAACCGCATCCAATACATGACTAGCAATGCTGGTCTTTTCAACAAGGCGAGCGCCGTTGAGGCATGTCACTAGCTTTCTCTTGGGAGTCATAATCATTTAAGCAAGACCCTTCACATCCCCATCCTCCAGCTCTCCCTAGAGGCCCAAATTGCCTTTTATTTGAATAGAAAAATTATGAAAGGTGATCTTTGAACTTGAGTACGAAGAGAAAACGGGGATGTGAATTACATATAAAATGTGTTACTGCAGCTCTGGGGGTGTTTTTTGATACAGACCAGAATTGAGACAGAGTGTTTTACTTGTGAATGGGGTTGCATGAGTCATACCGCTCTCTGGTACTTGATAGTGAAGTTCTCCCACAATGCATCTATTTGGGGCTTACGTTTTTGACACTGTCTATGTACTTGGAGAACACTTACATAAGGCCTCCATGGTATGAAGTCAGTTAATTTATGTCTTCCGAAATCTCTACGCTTGATTCCTAAAATGACAAACAGTGTTTTAGGATTTGCTGTGTACTTATATACTCATTCTTTGTCAAATCCCAGTGAACCGGCTACCATTAACACCTTGGTGGATGGCATCGGACGGACCTTCCCTCTAGGATGGTATCCAATTCTGCCTGTGTGTGCGCACCTGAGTAATCCAGAGCTGCGGGGAGGATGACCTTCACAATGTGGAGCCTCAAAGGCTAATGCAACACGATAGACAAAGGAAGGAGAAGGAAAGTGGGATATGAAATGACATATTTAGCCAATCGCCCTGCTGATCACTCAGTTCCCAAAGGGATAATTCACCCAAAAATTTAAATTCATCATTAACCCATATGACTAGGGCTGCACGATTATGACAAAAATCACAATGTATGATTATTTCCCATTATATTTTAATCGCAATTATTAATGTCAATTAATAGAATGGGAACATTCTAGTTTTGTTTTGTTCCTCGATTGCAGTGTATTTAACAGCGAGCAGCGCAATATCTAACAAATCTAAAGCAATTCCAATCACTGACTATGATTTTTGCTTTTGCTCTAAAGCAAAGTGTCAGGTCTAGTTTCTTCAGCACTAATGTTCGTATGCTACCCCTCAGGTGAAGTTTCTTCAGCACTAATGTTCGTATGCTAATGTTCGTATGCTGATGAGGTCAATCATAAAGTAAGTCTGGGCATTAGACTGTTTAAAACTTGCACATTAGAATCGTTTAGTGATAGGACTATAGACTAATTTAAGCACCTCTGATTCGCCATTGCTGTTTCATTGCTCAACAGACATGTCAGGGATTGGTTAGAATACTCAACTGCGGAAAAAACATGTTGTACGTTGTAGATAGAAACCTTTGACGCAACAGGAGTAGACTTAAATGGAATGCAGTAATCGTCAGTTTTCACAATTCGTTAATTGCTACATCCATTATCGTAATACATTCGTGATCCTTAATGCATTCAAGTAACTATGCATCCCTACATGTGACTTTCTTTCTTCTGTGAAACACAAAATGAGAAATTAGGCAGAATGTTAGCCTTAGTCACCATTTACTTTCATTGTAGGTTAAAAGATGCAATCAATGCAAATGGTGACTGAGGATAACAGGCCACCTTATATCTCATTGGGTGTTCTGCAGAAGAAAGAAAGTCATAATGGTTTGAGATAACACCAAGGGTGTGTTAATGATGAAAAGTATTCTTATAACTCTTTAGAATGCATTATGTAAAACATACACCTGCTTTATTGCTTTATATTTGTACATTTTAGGTCTCCGACACAGAGAAAGCTCTGTCTGACCTTTTGATGGATATGAATGCCTAAGATTTGTTTAAAGGCAGTGGAAAGACATGAGTCAGCTTGCAGTAAATGGCAAATTTGATTTCTGACATTCTCATTGGCTAACAGATGTCTACATCAGAGTGCATTGCAGCAAATGTTGACTTTTGGACACTGTCACCAATCCTTGCGTTTTTCCTCTATGTCCTTGCAACATTGGGATTAACGTACCCTCTAACAGAGTGTATACTCAAAATGTGTAGGCATATACATTTGGAGGATGTTTTTGTCCAAAGCGACCACTAGTGCATTCATGTTTTATCAGTATGTGCATTGCATAGCAATCGAACCCATGACCTTAATGTTAAACTTCAGTTTCCAACATGCCAGTCAAACACCTCCAATGCTTGAACTTCCTGAACTGTAAATTTTGACCAGTATGATCTTAGTTAATCATCTTATCAAATATTAATTGATCTTTGATGGAGGAGATAAGTGAAGGTGCAATGTGTTATGTGTTATGTTGATTCAGTGTTTTGCAATGAACTCTTTGTATGGTTTTATCAAATCTCATCAAACACACCAGCTCGCACAGGTGCCACCCTCCCCATGCCACAACCTTCAGCTCACAAAACCAATGACCTCTAAAACTGCCTCTTTTCAAATGCTCCTTTTCTCACTCACTTTTATTTATGTGCCATCCATTCTCTTCTTCTCCATCCCATTTCTCTCTCTTTTTAATTTCTTTTACATCTCTCTTCTCTCAATCATCCCCTCTGTTTTTGTCAGAAACAATCAGTGGATTTTTCAGCTGACTGCCCTGCATTGCCGCAGTCACAGAGGTGGATGGTAGTAAAGGGAGGGGGGGAAACAGATAGAGAAGGAGAGGGGTGACAAAGCGCACAAGAAGCAGGGACAAAAGGGAAAGCACAGGGCTGTTATGATTCCGAATCCTTTTCATATATGTCCTATCTGGTGCCCCACAGTGAGGTGACAGAACCGCAAAGCTGCAATCCATTACACATGCAGTCGTTCAACTGTCTCTCTCTCCCCTTTCCCAGCTGGCTCACAGAGCTTCCAGGAGCTCTGCTACTATTTCTCCCCTCCTCACCCGACTCTTCACTCTGGAGAAAAATGCGCATCTTACATTCAGAAACCATGTATCGTAGTCCAGCCGGCAACCCAGGGAGACCTCCAAGGTGCATTAAATTATATGTGCATGTCCTTTGCTACAGAGAGACATTGCATCCTCTTAAAATAGCAGCAGGGAGAGGCAGAGTGAGAAGACAGTCTCATTTAAAAGACAAGCATTTTTGGTCCCAAGCAAATGTTTTGTGTTGGATGCTGGTTTGCTGGTATCCTTTCCAGGCTTCTCAACCAAACTAGTAAGTGGGTACAAAATTTAAGTTTTAGACTTTTAGCCAAAATTAAAGTGTTTTTGTCTTGTTTTTTTAAAAAACAAATGTTCACTTAAAACAAGAAACATTTACTGGAGAAGCAGAATGACAAGATATGAAGTCTTTTTCAACGAAAAGTTGTGTCAATGTAGTGACACTAAGGATTCACTCTTGAGAGCCTTAATCACCTTTGCTTTATTCAGGAAAGGCCAATGAAAATTGCCAAGTGGAATTTGCATGTCACTCTCCGCCCCGGACATACGGGTATAAATGTAGATGGCGTGCACCACTCATTCATATTTGTGCTGAGGAGCCGAGAAAGAGTCCCGGCCATGTCAGCGGTCGGTTCAGTGCCGTGGCAGGAGGAGTCATTTGTTGCTGAATTGGACCACTACACTGGTCACGTTTTATGTCTCAGCGCATTGTCTGAATATTTTAATATGGCTTTCTGTCCTCTTTGCTGGAATAATGCACATTTGATATCCGTTAACAGAACCGGATTTCACGAAAATGTGCTAAATCTAGACCAGCACAAAACCAACACTAATTTGGTTAAACCACATTGGACCACCATGGAAATTCATGATGGTCTAAGCTGGTCTTTATAACAGGGAGATACTATAGAGAAACCAAAATGAACAGAGAACTTAGTTCAATATAATATAGTATCAACACAGATAGACAGTGAGAGAGAAACAAGGGAGAGTGCTCCTTTCTTTCCGCTTCCATTACTGGTTGTTTGCTCTGTGGATAAAGCCTGGCATTATTCTGGATCAACAGTCATGTTACACACATATGCCAACCATGGCCAGAGGTACACATCAATATTCATTGAATTAGAAACTCTGACTTCTTCCATTTGTTCCACCCCGGCTAAGAAGGGAATTACTCAAAGGATAATGGTAGATAAACCGGCCCTTCAGACAGGCCAATTGATTGGAATGGAGGTGATCTCTAAACAACTGTAACAGTGATAGATCTAAATGCTTAATACAAACACATGGGCATTTAAAACAGAGATCTGATGATCTTTTTATTTGTGGGGTGAAGGCATTATTGTGAGAATCACTGGGGATGTTATGGACTCTGTTGCTGCCTGTTGTGGATGCTCCACGCAAGACCGATTACACAAACAGACCGATTTAATGGCCAGCCTGATCGAATTGCAGAATGATGCCAGAACGACTTGTCCTCAATGCCCTTCATGGTGCAGGTCGATTGTGCAAATGAGATCAGCTTTAAGACTTAATAAAATGGCTTGACAAGCACAGTTTTCTGTGCCGTGTTACCATATTTCCTGTTGAAACAAGTATGGACAAGACATTTTGACTGGCTCATCCATAAAAATAAAAAACGCCAACAGGCTTAAGTTACATGAGTTACTTTTGTTACATAAACCCTGATTGGCTGCTTATTGGTTGGTTGCAAACAAAGGGTATCCTCATTCTAGAGAGCATTTGATTGGACAAAAATCAAATGTTGTGGTGCAACATGAGTCATCAATAATTTTGGTTAGTTTTCCCATTGGAGAACATTTAAGTAAGTATATACTCTACAGTAAATGACCTCGGAGCTAAAGCCACAAAACTTTTGATTTTGATCATTTAGATTTCTGTTTAAGGTTCCTCTTTGAGTTAATATAAATGTTGAGCTTATGAAGGACTGCAATCTTCTTACAGCGGTGCTAGAGAGCTTGCTAATATCCTCTCTGCTATGAAAAACATGCAGCAGCCTCCTCTTAATCCACATAAGTTGTACAGCATCATTGATTTCATGGCTGTCTGAGTGTGAGCAGAAGGGAGACAGAGAGTAAACATGTTTCTCTTTACTCAGTCCATCTGACACAGTCAGAGGAGTCCTTAATTATCACCTATTAATCTTACATTAAGGGAGAGGGATGAACAAATGAAAGAGAGGGAGTGGAGAAATACCAGCAAAAGTAAGAGGTTAGTACAGCTGTGGCCTTAGTAACATGAATTATGCATTTGAGGCAGTGAACGGAAAGAAGAAGCCTCCGTACGCCTCTCGGAGTTGCCGGCTTATTCGAATCATCATCTTAATGCATGATGAGCTATGCAAAACCTTTCATCTGTAAACAGTTTTCCCAAGCAAATGACATGAACTCTTAAAGCAATAATAACAGTTCACATTTGGAACATTAGGCGACTCTCAGTTAAGTCTCACAGTTTCATTCATAGGTCCATCGAAGATGTTTGTGGTTGTAGTTATATGTCATTCATGGTGGAATGGGATCATCCTGCAGTCGTATGGGATTACATGATAAGACTTTTTTTTTTTTTTTATCATTTAGAGGTGGGTGCTAGTTTGTATCTCAGTTACCAATACAACCATAATGTATTTTGTACAAATGTCTCTCAACGAGATAAAAATAAATGCGGCCCAATTGAGGATGGTTTTCTGCTCCTGAGAAACAACAAAACCATTGAAGCGTTGTATATGTAAGGTGCACACAAACTCACAGTGACAGCATATCATTGAACATTTTCCATGTGACTCCCTCTATATCTCAACCATATTCTCTCTCTCCATCTCTCTCACCTGTTAATGTATACACTTCACTTTAACACATGCTGCACTCTGCCACTGTATTACTTTATCTCCAAAGTAATGGAAAATCAAGAAATAAGGGAGAGGGGGGTATAATTGAGGGAGAAAAAGGTGGAAAAAAGAGAAGAAAAACAGAAAAGAAGAAAGAGGTGACTGATTGGGGATGCATGGCATGTGGAGGCAAGATAACCATCTATTCTGCAACCCTCTTCCAGCATGCTGTTTGCTCAATCATCATTTACTGCACAGAGACAGAGGAAAAGGAAGAAGCAGAGGAAGAAGGGAGGAGTGCTCAGTGATGCAGGAAAGAGGAGGTAGAGAAGTTTGAAAGAAAATGGGGAAAATTACTCCAGATACAAAGGCAAGCAGTTAAAGATGCTGCAGAGATGACGCACCAACTGAGGTGTGTCATATACAGTACATACATCAAATAAGCAGTTTAAATATGAGAAGAATAAGAGAAAATAAAGAATAAGAGAATAAAATAAAGACATTATAATAAGAAAATCAAAACATAATACGCATGGAACAGTCATAAAAACCAATTACAGAGAAAAGAGAATTTAAATTGTTTAAAGAAAGGCTCAAGAGCAGGGGTGTCAAACTCGGTTCCTGGAGGGCCACAGTCCAGCAGAGTTTAGCTTCAACCCTAATGAAACACACCTGAAGCAGCTAATCAGGAGTGCTTGAAGATTACAAGGAGGCATTTTGGAGCAGGGCTGGAACTAAACTCTGCAGGGCTGTGGCCCTCCAGGAATGGAGTTTGATACCCCTGCTCTAGAGTACAAAATTAGTGTGCTGACAGCGTTTGCACAGTAAAACCTCTCAGAAAAAACAAACAAACAGAAAAGTTGTTTTTGAGCATCTTGCCATGATTTTTAAGACTTGTTTGTAATACTTTGTCAAGTTAAAAGTTGGCTAGTCCAACTTTTAAAAAGTGTGTCTTGAGACCTCTGGATTCTATTCCATTCCATCTATTTTTAAATGCAAGTATTTTGTTCACTTTTCTCACCCTCATGTTGTTCCAAACATGTCTTTCTTGTGTGACTTTCCTATGACTTATTCTGTGGAACACAAAAGGTGATGTTTTGCAGAATCTTAGGGACCGACATTGTCAATCGACATTCAATTTCATTGTATGGAAAAAAGATGCAGCTAAAGGATATGTGACTGAGGCATAACATATTTCATAACACATACTTTTGTGAACCAACCCTTTTATAAAGGTTGTGCAGGCAAAAAGATGTAGTTTTGTACATTCCTATGAACTTTCTGTTGTACACTTTCTGTGTGCATGCACAGAGAATTCTTCCACAGTGTTGTATAATAGTCCAAGACACACCCTAACAGTACACAAAACACTGCTCTTATCCCACTCTTCCAAGTGGAGACGATTGACGAGAAGATTCACCACACCTACACACACACACACACAAACACACACAAACACACACCAGCTCCAGAAAATTCCTGATACTCAAAAATGTGAGTGTGTGTGTGTGTGTGTGTCCAGTGCAATTACTCAGATGATATCAGCTGTCAGTCAGCAGCTCACAGATGAAGCCCCGGATCTTTTACATGATAATGGGATGCCACATTCAATCAGGGCATTGTATGGCAGAGAGGGGGCAGTTGACTCATTAAAAAATACATCACAATAACAATGATGGAATCTGCATCAGCAAACCTCCTGCTTTACACTGCATTGGAGCTCTCCCTTCACACTCTCCATTCCTCTCCTACCTGTTTTCTGTCTCGTTCTGCAGCACTAAGTAGGGGTACTAGATCACTGCAAAAAGAAAGTTTTTATCTAGCCTGTTTTTGACTTGTTTTTCAAGTAAAAATACTTATAATCCTGAAAACAAGTCCTTTGCACCAAAAAACAAAACAAAAAAAGAAGTCATATTTGTAAATCATGATAATTTTCCAACCTCATTCTGCCCTCTGTCAGAAATGCTCTATTTTGGTGCTGCTTCTATTTTAACACTTGACAGTAAACTTCCACAGTTCTGATTGGCTCTCTGCTCTTGACCGACCTTCTCTCTCACTGCTTTCTCACTGCTCACCACTACTGGGCAGGTAAAGCAAGCATTGATGTGTTGTTGAGGCATTCAGATGCAAATGTCTATCACAGTATGACATCACAATATGGAGGAATTGGAGAAGTTGTTTTGGCAGCTTAGTTTCAACAAATGCTCTTTTTGCAGTGAGAAGGACATTTTGAGTTCTGAAACGTACAGTATTGTTTACAATGTTTCAATGAACTCTTTTACGTTAAAAGATTGAGGACAGTTTTATTCCTCATGTCATGACCCCTTTAAAGATAACGTATCTGAAAATTTGTCTAAATATCTTATGAAATGTAGATTCCCAGGTAAACTACTCTTGTTTTTAAGGATTTTTAGATATTCCTACTGGAAAATGACAAAAGGACTTAAAGAAGAAAAGGATTGATTTACAATGAGAGGTTTGGTGCCTTGATCCCGCCGCTGAATAAAAAAAAAAAAGGTTACTCTGAATTTATATCTCACAGTTCTGTCTTTATTTCTCACAATTGTGACTTTATAACTCGATTTGTGAGAAACAAAGTTGCATCAGTTGCGCGATATGAAGTCAGAATTGCGAGATTTAATAATGTCTCATAATTGCAACGATAAATCTCACGATTGCAAGTTTATGTCTCCAAATTGCGATATATAAACTCAATTATGAGCAACAATGTCAAAGTCGGGAAACAAAATATAAAGTCAGAATTACTTTTTTTTTTTATTATTATTATTATTCCTATGCAGGATCCGGCTTCCATAGTGAGGAGAGGAGAGGTTTAACAATGATTTTAATGTTATACATTACCAATACCTAAATGTATACATTTCTCAGTAGAGGAGACTCACTTTTTAGCTGGACTGCAAGGTCATCCTTGCCAGTACACGTGACAGAAATAAACATGTGTTACTGCAGTCATTTTGTGAGCGTGAAAGAGGTGTACATGAAGTACACATTCAAGGTTAAATGGGGATTAGTCCCTCCTGGGGCTGTGAATGTATTTTTTAGGGGTTAATAATAGCTAGCCTGGTCCTTTACTCGCTGTTCAGTGTGTGATTAAATCAACAGCAAATGAATGTGAAATGAATGTCCTTTTGCAGACACTAACTGTTCTCGAGTGAGATATATTAGGTGACTGTGTGGAATTGTAAGATTCATAGAAGCAGGTCAGGATCCCCCCTTCTCTGTGTTCCTCTGCTGTTTAATGCATGCAGCCTTTGGGACCTTTATTTTCAAAAATAATGTTTTTTCAGACTAACCCACATCCCTGCTTGTTTTCACTATATTATATCTTGCTTTTTCACTCCAGATTGTCTTTCTTGCTGTCAGCTTCTCTCAGCTTAATTGTAAAATTACAGTAACATATATTTTTGCTGCATTTGTGATGAAAATTAAAACATGTTTTAACATGTTACCATGGATTAATGCTTACCTGCCTTGTGCTTGCTGTCATTTAGGTACGTCTGAGAGATCAAATTTCTGGTTGTTCAATTTTGGTGAGTAGAGTCTTTTGTAATCAGTGGTGCTTGCTAAACCAAGTACTGTATCAATATTACCGTTGCTCATACTTTAGGTTGGGGTATACTTTCCACTATACTTTTTATGTTTTTTCCGCATGTCATTCTGTCTATCGAATGGTCAAGTGCTCAGCCTGTCAAAGTATACTCTTTTTACCACAAGCCAATATAGACACAATTGACATATGCACACTGTTGTAATGGATGCAGCAACCACTCAGAACACACTAATAATGTCCAGGAAACTACTCTTTGACACTTTGGAAAGGATTAGCTAATACTGGGGAAGTTTTTCAAGTCCAACATTAAGGTAGCTAGCTTTACACGGGCAAGCACCACTCACGTTTTCTTCAGAAAATGTACAATTCCAGTTGCACATAACATATACATTGTTGTTTGTCTTCAAAGTAAGCATACAAGTCTCCTTGCATTAAGGACAATCAGATTCCCATGGACAGAGACCAATGGCGAGTGACATTCAAAGAGCCCAGAGCACTTAAAGAGATTGGACTGAAGGCACTAATGGCACATGGATAGACCGGTCTGCTGCATGGAAGATACACTCGTTTATCATGCCACTTCATTCACTTCATAAAAAACACACAGCCACTCTACAGATATGAACCTTCATTTCCTGCCTTGAACAAACCCTCCTCTATTATTCATGTCCTGTGTTGTGACTTACTGAGACATTGTGTACTTGGTTTGCAGTTTTTCCTTTTAGTGAGACGGTTGCTTACATGGAGTCCTCCAGGAACTGGTAATAAAACAGGCAGAGGTGGATCATCTTACCCTTGTTCCTCTCTGCTATCTGTGTTGGAATCTCAGGGCCTTCTTTCTCTCCCTCTGCAGATGAATTTGGGCTAATCCAGCCATTTGTGCTAAGTGATAGGATTTCATACCTGAGGGCAGGAGGCTTTGAGAGAGCTGGTAAGAAAGACAGGATGGCCATTGTTGTTCCTTGGCGTGAACCCCAGACCTGAACTATTTAAGGGCGGTGGAGGGGAGGTTATGGATGGATTGGGAAAGGATAGATGGCAAGAGCTGCAGGGGAAGTTAAGACAGTTGGAGAGATTGGGAGTTGTCACTTTCCAGAGCACTAGTCAAAGCTGCAATGATTATTTTATAGTGGTAGGATACTGACAAAAAAAGTACCATTAATGTTTTTTGACATGGTACCATGGTAATGTCATGTTTGTACCATGTTTGTTTTGATTGTTATTTTTGTTGGGTGTATTACATAGTACTACCGTGGTATACTTGGTAGAACCTTGGAGTACCAATACCAGATTAAGTATACCATGGTATATTTCAAAGTGCTGTGGTATTACCACCTGATACCATCTCTATTCCATAGTATCACCACAGTATTCTTTGTAAGGGAAATATGAATGTTATTGCACTTTCAGGGCACTGGTCCAGTGTAAAGATAACTGTGCTATTCACAGGGTCGTGGCAAAGATACTTGAGACTGATTTAGGATCAGCTGGTTGAACTCTGAAGGACCAGGGCAGCACAATAAACTAAACGTTCCTTGCAGTTGTACTATAGTAATGTCTTTTTGCAATTGCCAGTGAGTCTATGGATAAAAACAGCATTTGATTATTAGCTCTCCTCTCCTTCTTGAGCAGATATCCCATGTCAGATTCACCCTCAGCACTTCATGCCAACTTTACCATCCTTCAAAGTCTCTTGTGTGGCCTAAAGTAAGGAACATTCACAAAGATTACAGATGGATAAGAACAGATCATCTTACACTTCAAGCTGGCCTTCAGCCATACATGGGCGATTTATAATAATAGTAAGAAAATGATAGAACTTGATAAAAAATAGCTCAGAGAGTATAAATGTCAGGGAGATTAATGAAAGCTAATGTCACGGGAATCAGCGGTGTGCTTATAAAGGATATCTGTCAGTTTCACGGCCCTTTAACATTTTGTTGAGATCACTGGCCACATGTAATGTGGACACACTTTGGCACAAGTCAGAAGAATGCATTTGAGTACAATATTTGTCACATTCACACACATGCATATATTTTGCATTAGTGATAGAATAGTCTGTATACCCTATTGAAAAAAGCTAAGACCAGCATTCATAAATCATTTTATTTGCATTCATAAATCAATAATAAAAAAAATAGAAATCCACATTGGACTTCTCTGACTGTGTGCTCACGCACACATCTCATGGAGCAGTGGCGTAGCTATAATATAATATATTACCCAATGTGTTACAGCGGCCGTCTCAGATTACATGTGCACTCTCATGAATGAGGAAACAAATGTGCAGTTTAAATAAAGAAAGTTTAGTTTGGATTTCTGCCTCATTGTTCAAAATTGCACACATCTATATAAGCAATATTATGTATACTGTGGAATATATGGAGAATACACTTGGAAAGGTAGCCAATACTGTACTGGGCCTTTGCTCGCAATCAATTATTAATTCAGGTTATTATTCGGATGATCTGATCACAATTGGCCAGTCCTAAATACAGGTCTAATCTGGGTCAAAAATATTTTGTGATCAGATCATAAAAACCGCATATGAAGGTAGTCAAAAACACGTGACCACATCGCATTTGAGGTATAAACAGTACAGTAATCAGTCCTGAATGCATCCCAGCAGCAGTGAAGCACCACCCATCACCCGTCAAACAGTGTAAAAGTGATGTGTCTCACCTGACCACATGTGATCGAATCATTCGAGACGGTGTATACCAGGTGTAAACGGGTCCATTATTCTTATTGACTTAATAATTAAGGTAACAAACAGTTTTTTATTAACCAAACCTCCTTAAATACACCCTGAATAAAAAGATTGTTTGGAAAAGATTTTGAATCTCCTTGTGTTCAACACAATACATTACGCATCAATTTCTCATCCACAATTAATGCACCCACCTCCCCCAATCAATGGACAATTTTGAAGCGATTGCCCCTCAAAAAGGTTTAGAGCCCCTGCCATTCAAAATGTCTGTGCACATCCCTGCTTACTTCAATACATCTATTTGTATTTCCTGTAAAACTGTGTTTCAGCCCCTGTTGAAAACATCTATTAACATACTAGAACCTGACGAGTAATACCACAGTTATATGAAATAATACACAAAAATTGCCACTTTGAATGCACTTGGTGTATGATTCATCATGAATCAAAAAAGGCTTTGAAAAGAGGCTGTTATTGATGGATGGGTGAGTTTAAAATGATTTTGAAAGCAACAGAAAAGCCAATGCCAGTGTATGAGCTCCAGAGCACAGTGTTCAGTGCTGTTTGTGATCTTACATACGAAAGAAGCATTTATAATGCCAAAGCAGCATAAATTGGCAACCTGATATTGTAGAATCATGTTACTATATTTATATTTCTACAAATATATTTTTACATAGTTCGTTGTACACAAGGAGTCACTAGGATTTCAAAACAAAGGGGGCTGAGTCCAAAACATCAGGGGTTTAGGGGCTTAGAAAAATACAAATAAAAACGTATAGTGTTTGTTGTGAAAAATGTTTAAAAATATTATCTACAACTCCCACAGTTGTCATAAAATGTAAATTTAACAGATTCCTCCTAATAGATTATTTAATATAAAACTGTAACTTAGTTCAATGGAAAGGAGGAGGCAAGAACCGGTTTGACGATATAAATAATATTTTAATGATAAACTTAAACAAAAGACAACTATCTCTCTCTCCCACACCACCGCCCGCAATCGGCCTTTATCCCTCTCGGAGGCTTAATTAGCCTGAAAAGGGACCGGGTGTGTAGAATCACGACCCAGCCCTGCCCTCCGCCCTGCCACAAAAACTACAACATATTTATACATTTTACATCAAAATACCACGGTTAAGATTGAAGTGTAATAAAAAAAAACGTAAACTCTCTTTTCCGCCTCAGTGCTGTTTATAATGTCGGGCTGTCTGTTCAAGAGGTTTGACTTTCTCCACAGCACTTAAAACTAGATTATTTATTATCATCTAGATTATTATTGCTAGAAATCAAATAGGTTGCATTTGTCATCTGCACCGTGATATCGAGGGAAATCCATTTAACTTGCGTAAGTAATCCGCTCAAAGCTAGGTTGTTGTGCACGCTCGGCACGCTAGAACGAAGCAGAGCAGATCACTTCAAGTGTGCAAGTGGTAATGGTTCATGCCATGCTCATGCCATAAAAAAGCTTTAATTGCGAAGCGCTAATGTACGTTTCACTTTTAGACAAAATGCATATTTAGAGCGTATAATCATCGAACATGAGATGAATATCATTTAATCCACTCAACGCCTAGGCAGTTGATGTTGATCTAAAAGACACATCTGTGCTGCATGGCTGAAGCCTGGTTTTCAGAAAACATTAAGGGCTAGAGCAAAATTATTCACTTAGCCCATAACGACGCCTCTGGTTTTATATGTTTCAGCAGGTTCTGGTGAAATGAACACTAGAGGGGCTAACAAAAATTACTTTTATTCACTTTAACACTAATCACGAGTAAAAGGGCAGATTATCAGTTCAAAACACTTTTTGCCTTGTTCCTCATGCAATGTGATATTATGACACCATAACAGTTTTACTATAATTCATGACTGTAAAGTGATCAATGGAAAAGAGGAGGCAAGAACCGTCTTGTAAATATAAATAATAGTTTAATATAAAACTTAAACAAAAGACAAACACACACATATGACGGACATGTCCGTAAATGATCTCTCTCTCCCACACGATCCTCTGCAGTCGACCTTTATCCCTCACGGAGGCTTGATTAGCCTAATACGGGACCGGGTGTGTAGGATCACGACCCGGCCCCGCCTTCCGTCCTGCCACATTCCTCCCTCTGGGGAGCCCCCGGCCTGATGTACACCCCCCTTCCCTGGGGGAGGGCGCGCTTTAAGCCTAGTCTGCCGGTCATCCCCATCTACCTGGACGAGGGAGGGGACAAGGGGAGGGAAACAGAAATAATTAAAATGGGGGGGTACTTCCTGTAACAGTGTAGAACCCCCCTAAAAAAACACTGTAAAATTTAAAAGAGCAGGAAAAGCCCAACGCAGAGTGGCAGTGAGAGAGAGAGAGAGGAGAGAGAGATGACAAAAAAAAACTCTTACTTGCCATTTCTCCGATACGCCGTAGCTTGCTCCTCGGCCACTCCTCCATCCTCTATCGGACAACAGCCACGCCTCTCTGGGCGGATCAGAGGCAGTCATCCATCCCCTGGCGGACGGAACACCCGCCGCATTCTCGGGGGAACAGCAGGGGTCTTACCCGCCCCTGGCAGTGGTTCTCCCGCTCCAGGTGGTCGGCAGCCCCTCCCCGCTCGCGGTCAGCGGTCTCAAACCCCGCCGCGTTTCAACGGCTAGTAGGGAACTCCTCTGCTCCTGGCAGCGGCCCTGACTGCTCCAGGTGGTCGGTTAGGAGCCCCTTCTCCCCTCGTGGTCGGCGGCCATTGTCCTCTTTCAGGCGGCTGGGCTCCTCGTCCCCCGGCTGCTCCGTTTGGGTGGACGGTAGTGGCGAGAACTCTACTACAGCGTATCCCTCCTCCTTCCCGGGATTTCGGCAACAGTGTAAAGTGATCAATGGAAAGGAGGAGGCGAGAACCGGCTTGTCAATATAAATAATAGTTTAATATAAAACTTAAACAAAAGACAAACACACACATATGACGGACATGTCTGTAAATGATCTCTCTCTCTTCCGCACGATCCTCTGCAATCGACCTTTATCCCTCACGGAGGTTTGATTAGCCTAATACGGGACCTGGTGTGAAGGATCACGACCCGGCCCCGCCCTCCGCCCTGCCACAATGACTTGTAAGGCAGTATATCAGAATCAGCATGAGCTTTTTTGCCAAGTATGCTTTCATTCACAAGGAATTTTTCATGTTGACGGAAGCTTCTAATTAAGCAATATCACACGAGTAAGAGTGCGCTATGGTCCTACATCAGCACTGCTGTGATTTGGCTGTGGGTAATCACAGCTGATCTGATATAGGACCATTTTGCATGATTGCGTGTGTGATATTTCTTATATATTACAGTTCAATGAACAAGTACATTTTTAAAAATGAGGAAAAACTAAGTATGGTCATAAAAACGGAACTACTTTCTAACACAACGGATCAGAATCTGCCATTGCTGGTTCAAAACAAATGATGCATCCAAGTCTTCGTTAGTAATTCAAAAATGTCACTTCAGAAATAGTATCACAGCTTGTGCTGTTTCTAACAAGTTATTGGATAAACAAGGACGGATGTGTGTGTGTGAGAGAGAGAGAGAGAGAGACGGAGCGTGTGCAATCACTTGTTGCCACTCCCAAGCAGACTGTCAGCTTTCTGAAGATCAGATTTCTGTGGAAAATTGTGTCCAAGCAGTGGTTTTTCTCCCTATTTCACGGTACATTGTGTGCAAGAGTCGATCACTATAGAAACCGCAATGTCCTCCACCATTTTAAACAGCACCCATTGTGTAATTAATCAGTCTGTTGTGTCTCTCAGCTGTGACGAGTCATAATGCTGAAGTTGTTCATTTAAAGCCATTTAAAGCTATTTCCTATACGCGGATTCACTTCATGTCACCTAACTGGCTCATATTACACACAAAAATTATATTCTGCCACCACCTGCTGGCTAACACATGTAATGTAAAAAAAAAGACACATATGCACAGCTCTTACACTTTAGTTTAGAATGGCACGAACGCAAGCGCATTGATACACACAGTGAAGCGTCGGAGTGCTGATGGTGTCAAACCATCAGTGCTCAGAGAACATCTCTCTTCCAATCAGATTTGAGAACCGGAAATAACTGTTGAATATTATATAATACAATAAAAAATACAAATGAAATAATACAGTAAATGAAAATATATAAAGAAAAATAAAACAGGATAATAATGTATGAACAAATACACAATATGCAGAAATATAATTATGTGCAAAAGAATAAACATAATGTGCAGAAAAGATAGGATATGTTAAATAAATATAAATATGAATGAATTAGATATTAGATATTTCAAATTAGGTATTTTAATGCTTTATAAATGTATTACATAACATTTACAAGCTTGTTCAAGTGTGATCAAATTGTGCGGTAGCTCAAATCATAGTGTTGCAATTGCGATGCAAAGGACCAGGGTACATAAGAGCATGCAAGTTGCGAAATTAAACATGTAATATCGTTTTGTAAAAATGTTGCCAAAATCATGTTATTTGACTGAGATCAGACTGAAAAATATACCATAATTTGCAGGGTCAGAGGGAAGTTGAAAAAAGGTCATGAATAAATTAAAATATATTTTTATGATGATTTTCCACAAATTAAGTTCTAAACATAAGAACAGGAGGAGCTTGATTATATGAACCTGCGAATTAGATTTAAACGTTGTAAAAAACATACTTTTCAGATCCTAAAACACAATGAAACATGTTTAGATTGTATTCTAATCCCCTGTGTGATTTGACCTAAAATATCAAATATCAACAAAGCTCTGCCTTTTCTTGTCTTTTATTCGCTTTATCCCTCTCTTTGTCACTATCTCTTTCTTATGAGCAACCTAATTTATGCTCTATGGTGGTTGATAGCCAATTTTCTAGCCAGCTTCAAGCAGTTCTTGTCAGGACTTGATGAGGAAGTGTGTCTGAGTAAATAATGTTGATCCCGCCTCCCACAAGCCATCCTGCCTCTCAGCCATTCTCGCTAAACATCCAACATCGGGCCCCACTGTGGTGCCAAGACCAGATTTATCAGAGGATTAGAGTGTGCATCTGTTTACCTGTTTGAAACACGTGCACAGGGCCCTGGGCCATGAAGGGTCAAGCTAATGCAGGGGCCACAGAAAAGGTGAATATGAAGAAAGTACCTGTAAACTTCTTTCCAACTTTAGTCTGTTTCAGAGCAAGGGTAAAGGTTTCTGCTTGACTTTTTCTGGCTTGTAACTCTGGAAACAGACTCAGCACTTTTCTATGAGAGCCAGTCAGGTAGTTAAAGCCTCGCAGCCTTGATTCACCTGATTATTAGATCAAGGCTCGGTCCATTCAGGGGCTTTTCGTCCTGAGCTGTCTATTATCTCACTGGGGTGTCATTACACATGTATTCTGTAATTACTTCACCTTTTCTTTCTGTAAGTATGTATGTATGGCTATGTCTGTTTGTGTGAGTATTGAGGAAAATTATGTATTGTTGAGTATTCTTGTCTGTCCCCCTAACATGTGAGCAAAACTCATGGGAGGTGAGGGAGAAACATGGGTTGGTTTGCAAGGCCAGTTTGTTTGTACGGACGTACTTTTGACAGTTGAATCTCCATTCAACATGAGCTCATTTAACACCGCTTCGATTTAATCTAATTTAGGGTGTGTTCACACTTGGCAGGTTTGGTTCGATTAAAATGAACTCTGGTGAGATCGCTCTGTTAGTGCGGTTCATTTGAAGAAGTATGAACGCTGCCATCCAAACCTTGGTGCACACCAAACATGTGGACTGAGTCCCCTTGATCTCTTGGTCCGCTTCAAAACAAACTCTGGTGCTGTTCCTTTGATATGAACACAGCATGGCCAAAGACGTCTAAATGGACCAATAACAGGAAGTAATTTGCCTTTAATACTGACCTCAAGCATACCTGTTTCTTCTCATCATCGGAACTATGTTGACCATTACAGTTCGGTACAGTTGCCGGAACTGCCGTCATCCGTCCTTGCAGCATATCTTCATTTGTGTGCGCATCGGAGGAATTCCTGGTGCTGTTTTGACTCTTTTACACATTATATTATCTCTTCGTTTGTTCTCAGATGGTAAAAGTACCACTATATATATATATATATAAACAACCAACCAGCGCATTTAGCCCAGCAGCCAGCATTGTTTTGGATGTTCGGCAAGTTCCGTCAAAAAATATACATAATAAAAGATGTCCAATCAGGTTGTGACCTTATTCTTATACCATTTGTTTTGTATCTTTTGGTTCGGTATAAAAAATGCCAGTGTGAACGCTAAGCGAACCAGGACTAAATGTATCATTTTCTTTTTTGTTCCGGACCAAGAGATCCAAGAGAACCGAACTACAAGTGTGAACCCACCCTTAGATTCTGCAACTGGATTTGAACCAACTTTGCAACCTTAGATGGACTACTCAGGACACTGAAGTTTTTTTATGTTTATTATATGAAATTTTATAAATCTTTTATTTAATATGTTTAAAAATGTTCCATGATTTGTTGATTTTATGAAATGAACGTTAAAAAGTAGTTTGCAGCTGCAGAACACTGTGAACTTGGGGCCAAATACAGTAGGTGCAGCACAGCTTGTTTTGTCTGCTCTATATGAGAAATAGGCCCTTCGAAAGGAGTATTTTGGATTAATATACTCACATACTTCATTCAGAATTTGAACTTTTTCTCCTAAGTTTAGGACTGTACAAGCATCCAGATCTTTTATAGCAAACACTGTGTTGTCAATTCAAATCTCAGAGGCATGGGAAGTGAAAGTAAATAGCCTTTCACTTTCATTGCATCTTTTTCCATAAAATAAATGTGTATGGTGACTGAAGCTGTCATACTTTATTTATTATTTCTGTTTCTGTTAATTGTGTATCTGCATATCTGTATGCAAGTATGTACTGTATGTTGTGTATATGGGTTACTTTTTCTTTTTTATCAGATGCTGCAACAAAAATTGCCCTTTGAAATGACAATACATATTTAGTACTACCTCCAGAATATATACACACTCACTGTAACCCAATGTATAATGCAGGTTGGATTAAATCAAAATAAAATAGTACAATTATAGCACCCATAAATTACATTTGGGCCAATATGATGGCATATCTCGCATAAACGTATAATTTGTGACATTTTAAATCACAGGTCTTTTATTACATACATTCTATATCTCTTCGCTGCTCTTCCACTGTCTCTCTCCCTCACGCACACTCAAACTTAGAAGTGCAAATCGTTTAACTGCTTCACACAGTTTTTTCCTCTTACTCGCTCTATCTGCTCAAGGGATAGTTAACCCGAAAATGAAAATCCTCCCACATATTTTTTCATAGTTGTGTGTAGGGACGTCACAATGTGAATATTTGATGGTACGATTATTGTCTGATAATAAAAATCATGATTTCACGATTTTTACGATTATCTGCAAATTGACCTATTATGCAACAACTTCAGTTTTATTGCAGCATTTGTTAGGACATTCAGTTAACATATATATTCCTACTTCTTAGTTGAAAACAAGTAGGTAAAGTACTTGTATTTAAGTACTTGTACAGAAGTGCTCCTCCTGACACCAAAGCGTACTGTACCTTTTCAACAAAAAAGTATGTATACCCTGTCAATAAATACAAATACAATTTTATATAAATTAAAAATAAGTAATCAATAACAACTATAACTTAAACCATATGTTTAAAATAAAACGGTGTGATCGGCCGGATTATCACAGCACTTTTACCCTCACTGAAATCTTATTCCTCTAGGAAATACTATTTGGAGGCATCGCAATCACAATATAAAGGGTAACCCCTCCTCTTTTAAATTTAAAATAAACAACTATTCTGATTTATACAGTTTCAATTCAGTGTTTGACTTTACCAAATGGTAAGTAGTACACTACATATCATATTTACTGTGTTTGTAAAATGATTACCTTCATCTGGGCATGCATCTCTGGATGGTGATCACTCAGGTGCTGGAACATATTAAACGCGTTCACCGCTTTTGCTGACATTTTTTGACTGCGAGTTTTGCATACTGGATACCTGTCTTCAACAACTCCTGTATCATTGTTTAGATGTCAAACTGCTCTCAAATAGCTGATTTAATTCGCTTCTTCATTGTCATGTTTTCATTTTTAGAGTTTCACATGCGCTGAAAGTTCACATTCTGCACACACCCCACCTAGACCATCGCCTCGTGAACTCCGTTACCATAGTAACAGCCTCACAGACCAGCCAGGCAGAGGGCAGGACACAGGCACAACGCAAGTAGTTAGACCCACACTGAAAGACTCATTTTAAAACAGACAACGTGTTTGTTTTTTTACGGTTTTTAACCGTAGCTTCCAAATTCTTACGGTTTAATAATGTGACCATTTTAATCACGGTTAATTGTGAAATCGGGTAATCGCAACATCCCTACTTGTGTGACTTTCTTTCCTTTGTGGAATAAATAAGGAGATGTTAGGCTGAATTGGCCTCAGTCACATTTTACTTTCATTGTATAGAAAAAAGACACAATGAAAGTAAATAGTAACTGAGGCTAACATTCTGCCTAATATCTCATTTTATGTTCCGTGAAAGAAAGAAAAACAAGTCATACAGGTTTGGAACAACATTAGGTTTAGTAAATTATGACAGAATTTTCATTTTTGGGTGAACTATGTTTTTAATATTCAGCTGAGACTGAGTGTTTGTGTATGTTTGTATGTATGATGATGTTTTGGATAAATGTCAGACATGCTGGGACACATACCAGCTTTCCGCTCCGTGCTCAGCTGTAGCGTCTCATAGTCTTATCACATCTCTTTGTTCACCTTGCTCGCACACACACACACACACACACACACACACACACACACACACACACACACACACAAGAACCACAGACATTTGGCCTTGTGTCTCACCTCCACATGACGTTATCCAGCTCATAAAGCAAGGCATGACAGCCAGGGTTTGAGGCTTGAGTGCTGAGCCCATGCACTAAGGTATGCAGTTGGGAAGAAGATTTTATCTCCCTGCACAACTTCTGCTTAACATAAGATACTCTTGGGAAGGAGTTTGGACTGCAGGGCCTACAGATCGAGAAGGGGAGACTAATTGATTAAGAGCTGTGAAAAAAGGATAAAAGGGATTTATATCCCGTTTGATATCTGCAGAAGGGTCAGACAGCAAGGACACAGTAGCACCTCCTTGTGGCCAAATATAGTTCTGCCTGCCTGCCTGCCTGCCTGCCTGCCTGCCTGCCTGCGTGTGTGTGTGTGTGTGTGTGTGTGTGTGTGTGTGTACAGGTTTAACCTCCATTCTGGGGACCAAATATCCCCACAAGAATAGTAAAACCTGAGATCACCTACACTGTGGGGACCAGCCAGCGGTCCCCATGAGGGAAATGGCTTATTAAACATACTAAACCAAAAAGGTTTCTGCGAGATAGAAATTATTGTTAGATCTGTGTAAAATCTTTGAAAAGTCTTTGGAAAGTCCCCATGATGATATAAAATGTGTGCGCGCGCGTGTGTGTGTGCAGTGATGTTTTGCTTAAATCAGTCCTGCTTTTAACATTGTTTATACAAATTTAAATATATACAATATACATATTTTAAATCTTTTTAACAGTATGGAAGGAGTTCCAATCTATGTTGGGTACTTGTTGGCTGCTTTTCTTTATTATTTGGTCCAAGTCATCAATTTCAAAAACTATTTTACATTTTTATAACATTTTAGTTTTATAGTGAAATATATTCATATGTTGGCTCAATTATAGTTTTGTCTACAAAACTAATTTCAAACATTTAAGCACAGATCAAATGATTTTTCAGATCACGAGAATAATTTCAGTAAAGTGACCCTAAACTTTTGAACAGCAGTGTCCTTTTTCAAATATAGTTGGCAGCATACAGTGTATAATGCACAGTATGCAGTGCGCTAGTATTCCAGTTTAACATTGTATACTCTATAACAGTTACATGCACTCACCTTAGCAAGGACGGTGAGGAAGGATAAAAAGGGCACTGATTTAAAAAATGTCTTATATGGGGATCTATATATATAACATATATTATGCGAGTAAGGTAAGCTGGTGGAGTTTCTGGTGCCCCCTAGGACATGATGGTGTCCTGCTAGGGTCACGCAGACTGCGTAATATGCATATAGGGAGCAGCGTTACTGTGGTAGCCTAATGTTATTTTTCGGAAAGTGATTAGTCTAATGGCTTATTAGTTTCAACAAAACCAAATAGGCTTTGGCTGAACCTGACAGCTCCTTCTGTTTATGTCAATATTCTATAAAAAACTAATTACATTTCTATCACTGAAAGTGACGTGACCGCTCCCATTATAATTAATAAATCTGTGTACACTAGTGGTACGTGATTTCAGAAATGCGTTAGCAATTGAGTATTATTCTTTTGATGATCTTACAACACAATACATAGAGTGGTCTCTTTATCTGACCTGTTACTCGTCTGAGGTAATGGTACATCAGTGTTCTGTGGCGAATTCAAAACTGCATTTTTTGCTATCTTAAAGGACACTGCTGCGGGAGGGAACGCCACTCGAAAGCTCGTTCAAAACAAAGAGGGCCCTTCCACAAAACAAGAAGGGTACATTCATTCAGTAATGCAATGTTTTCTTCAGAGTACCCACTTCAAGAGCTCTGCAGTTCGGAGTGAGCATAGGGCACAGGGAGGATCACTTGCGATTGGAATCTGCCCCCGATCTGCTGTAGTGTGCACTCTTAAAGGCACCTCTGCTTAAGTTTATTTAATACACCCGTGATTTACAAAGAAATCTCATACAGTAATAACACTGTAAGGGAAAGGAGGAGGCAGGAACAGGCAGAAGAGTCAACATAAATTTAATGATACAGTATAACTTAACTTAAACATAAAAACACAGCGGGCTGGCATGTCTCTCTCTCGAACTGGCACCTCCGGCTCGTTTTTATCGCCCTCCCGGCTGTTTAGGACAATTCAGCGGCGGCCGTGCATCCTCAAGTACCGGCCATGCACTCCTCCTCGTCACACTTCTCCCCCGCCCGATTTAGCCCGGGGAAACCTCCAGCGTGACGTACTACCCTTCCTTCTCTTCCTGGAGACCTTCTGCCAGCAGGTCTTCTCTGTCTCTCTGGAGCCCTGGGAGAGACGAGGAGAGGGAGAGGGGAGAGGGACTTGCTCGCCAGTCCCCAGACACGCCATCACCTGGTCCTCAGCCACTCTTCCACCCACTGGCAGATGACAGCCGCTCCTCCCCTGGCAGACAGCAGTGAGTCCTCCGAACCCTGGCAGACGGTAATGGCTCCTCCGCTTCCTGGCAGACGGCAGCAGTTCCTCCGAATCCCCGCGGTTTGCAGCGACTCCTCCGTCCACTGGTGGAGAGCAGTGGCTCCTCCGCTTCCCGGCGGATGGCAGCGCCGAGGACTCAATGACAGGTTTCGGCACCAATATAATGGGCAAAGACTCAGCTTAAGGGAAAGGTGGAGATGGGAACAGGCAGAACAGTCAACATAACTTTAATAACATAAAAGAACAGAAACATAACATAAAACACATAGACGCACACACATAGCAGCCGCGTGTCTCTCTATCTCTTGAACTGGTGCCTCTGGCTCATCTTTATCCCCCTCCTGGCTGATTAGGACAATTCAGTGCCGGACGTGCATCCTGATGGGCCGGCCACACCCTCCTCCTCATCACATCACATTATTACTGTTATTGTGAGATTATGATGAGATTTTAATTTAATATTATTTACTATTTTAATTGAATTATTACAATTTCTCCCCTTTTCTGGATGACCAAAAGGGCACCTTTAGATTTGTGAACTCTTGCTGCCCTCGGTCTGTGCACGTCAGTGCTGAAGAATGTTTTATATACTTATTTTTAAATGGAAGGCAACATACAATACATACAGTGCAGTATGCTAGTTATCCAGTTTAGAACTGTATACTTTTTCAAATACTGTTACAGTAAAAATATTGTCAACAGACAGAAGCATACAGTATACTGTATACTGCACAGTATGAAGTAAGCAGTGCACTAGTATTCCAGATTAGCATTGTATAAGGTTTCAAATACTTAAAATATATGGAAGGCAGCATACAGTATATACTGTACATTATCCAGTATGCTATTATTCCATTCTGAATATAGACAGTGTTCTTGAATAGTCTTATCTTGTCTTGCTCATTATATGTTTTCATTCCTTGCAGTTATATGTACTTTTCAAGCAGAGCAGTATGCATAGGTGTTCTCTTGTATTTGTTGAAGGACTTGTGTTTAGGCTAAAAGAAGCCAGACGAAGTGCAGAGCAGTGCCGAGAAGTGTGTTCATTCTAATTAATTGAGAATCTTAATGAGTAGCTTTCTCCACAAACCTGGAGCCATTTTAATGTGCTCTCGCTTAGTGAAAAAATGAAACCACTGGGTGTGAGAGGCAGCTGGTGACCCAGACACTCACTGCCGAGCAGTCACTTTGGATAAAAGTGCAGGGATATGCCTTTATAGCATAGGTTTATAAAGTGGCTCTAAAATCTAATAGGATTAGCCAAATAGACAATACATGCACAGCTTTAGCTGAACATCAGCAGAATTCTGCAATAATACCTGAAGTTGCTATATTGCCTGGCAATTGTAAACAGCTCACAGTTACTCCATGCTCTAACGAGACACGGTAGGACAATTTTCCTACAATTCAAGTAATAGCTACAGAATCATAGCCAATCAGATCATATTTTATGTTTACTATACAGGTCAATTAACAGTCTGTCATGATTAATTTATTCTGCAAGTTAAATCATAGTGGATTGTTGAGATAAAACAAGCAATATTCATCTGGTCATATGATCTCAACATTGCGACACTCATGAATGTGTACCCAGTGCCATATGTAGAATAAAGCAGCCTTTTTTCTAAAACTGATATCTTTATTTATTTATTGAACATTTGTGTCTTTTATCATATTGCTGTTGCTACTGTTTTATAAAACAATAAGCCAAACAGGCTTTACGTTTCAGAGATTTTACTTATTGCTTTAATACGATACTTTTTTTTATGTGTGTCTGTAAGGGTAGGTTGGTTTTGATGCTGAATTGCGTTGGCGGCCAGGTAAGGGGCTGGCCGTCTCTCTCCCTGTCGCTCCGAGACAGGCTGGAATAGTGAGCAGCGCTGGGCTGCCGTCACAGTAATTGGCCCTAAATTGGTTAAATGAATGAGCCATTTCTGCCTCCTTGGTCACAGCTGAGGACAGGACTGACACAGGATCACGTCTCAAACCGGACATGTCTGATAGCATACAGATGAATTTAGAAGAAAATAAGAAATTAATGTACTCGGTAGGGTTGTTTCATGAAATGTGTGTTATTTTTGTTTTCATCAGCAGAAGGGATTACCTTTTGATGACTTTTGGTTAGAGAGCTGATTTAATTTTTTTCCATATAATTGGACTGTAGACACTTGAAGACAATCCTTGACCTTATAACCAGGCTGTAATGTTTGGCTCTCTTAGATTTCAGCTAATTAAATCTCTCCTGACACCAAAACCCAGACGTCAGCATTGCACAACAAAAACTAAGACTGGAAATATAAAGTGCACATCTACATAAAGTGGTTCACTTTCTTGTTAGCCAGAACAATTTGGTAAACAGGCATCTGTTATAAAACAAATGTAAATGCATAAAAAAGATAAGTCTAAAACATTATTGAGACACATAATTGTCAGTTACGAACATGGTGTGCTGTGCTGTCCCGGGGTGCCTTAATAATTAAAACATCTGAGGAGCTGTGCATTCAAAAGCAAAATAATGAAGATTTACAAACAGTTTAGTGTCCCTTTCTGAGTATCTGCTCCAATAAACAGCAACTGTTCCCACTTATAGCTTTCATTTGATGGTTAAGTGCGATGGCACCTGTCTACTGTAATACATGCAACAATAACACATGCCTTTATGTTCTGTACATACAGTGCAGGTGGTTTTTATTGATGGGATTTATATTTTTTAATATCTGTGACACTTTATAATGTTGAAATTCCCGACCATCTTAAACTGACTGGAGCATAAACTTTTGGATCAGAAAAGAAATATATAGTGTCCCCAAAAAGTATTTGAAGAATTAAGACACACTTATATATATATATAAGACAGCAAAAAATTTAACCAAAAGATTTTCATAATTGACTTCATATTGTACATCCACTAAATATGACCCTGAGACCAGCTGGTTAAAAGTAATTGCAAAATTAGCATAATTGTTTTTGCAGATGCCATTTTTTATTTATTTTTAAAAATTTTTAATCCATTGACATTCATACATTTTGAAATGTAACTTGCCTACATACTTTTTGGAGACACTGTAAATGTAGTTTGGTTATTTGTTTTGCACCTGAATTGCATTAAAACTTTATTATTGAGTTATTTACTTATGTGAAGCGATGCCATGTATATCTGTTGTTACTGACCTATTTGAGATGTGGCCCTACATTCAGGATTTGTCTTTAGGATCAATCTAAAGCTCATCTGGATAGTCATTATTAAAATACACAGCTTGAGGGAGAGACCAGTGGATTCAAAGGGGACTAAACATCTATCTACATTTCTCTTCTCATTAAGAGTTTCACTCTCTCCTGGATCATCTGAACGACAGGTGCTCAGTGAGGGGCTCTGTGGGACCCTGGTTCTCACTCCTCATGTCTCTTTCTCACTCTCTCTGCAATTTGTTCAAGGTCACTGCCACTTGACAGGAGACATGTGTTCATCCAAAAACCAGCCGTACACTTCTTCCTTTAACCTGTTCTCTCATCTCTCATTCTTTCATTCATCCCATCCCTCCTATGTATCGCCACTCATAGTCTGCTTGTTTTTATTGTGCTTAAAGTATGGAACGGTGGAGAGAAGGAGAGCGAGAAACTGATAACAAGCTACTCATATCATTTAAAATTATTAATATCATAGCTACCAAAGTATAGTTAAACTACAGTCAAGCTACTTTAAAAAATGCTACTAACAAAATTAGCTAACTACAGTACATTGAAAAAGGCAATAACATTTAAGGGGGAAAATATTAAAGTATAATATTTAATATCAGATGACATTATTTAATGCTCCAACCAAAGCAGTAATAATTGAGTGAAAGTGACAAAGTGATTTTTGAGTGACAGAATAAAATTTAACAGATACATTTGTTATAAATACAAACATTAAAATGACAAAACAACATGATTTAGGCAGTCAAATTTGTATTTATACAGGGAACTTAATAAATCGGTGAGACATTTTATTTTAACCTGTTTATTTACTGTAAATGCGCCGTCCGATGGTCAGAGAGGACCATTTAGGAGAACACAGTTGATCTTTGACTCAGCTCACTTAATTGTAGAGCTGACAAAAAACAGAAATGTAGCATTTTATTACACCACACGACAAATTGGAAAATAGTAGCTTGTTAATGGAAAAGCTACTTTGTTTTAGAAGTAGCTGAGCTACACTAACGCTAATGAAAATGTAGTTAAATTACATAAGGGATAATCTACAGTCAGCCAGTCATTATCACAAACTGAACCCTGACAGACAGGGTAGTCAGTCTTGAACAGTGTTGGGTAATTTACTCTAAAAAAGTAATAATTACTAACTACTAATTACATCTTCTACAGTGTAATTAGATTACTGTACTAATAAATCTGTCTGAAAAGTAATTGCATTACTTATTACTAATTACTTTCTTAAACCCTTATCAACCTTGACCTCGATCATTATACAGAAATATCAGTCCTTTGATGGTGCGGTTGACCAATCAGAATCAAGAATTGAGTATCAAGTACTGAGTAATAGTTTTACTTACAGTAGTTACTCCCCAACGCTGGTATCGGAGACATTCTGATGTTTAGCTCATCTCCCTTGAAAGCAATCTATGTATTCAAATGTGCTATAATGTTGCCCATGGGAGCAACCTGAGCCCATATATGATGTGCTGTTCCCTTGGGTGCCTCTGCACCTGAAGCAATGAAGTCACTGTTTGCCATTCAAATGCAACCAATTAAACTACTGACCTCCCAGTTTGGAAGTGATCGGCCAATTAATGAGATGGAGTTCAGTGTGAACCTGATGTGTGCGTAGTCTTAGTGCATGTTTTAATGTTAACATCCTTTTATATTTCAGTCATCGCTCTGTCAGCTTTGACCTCATGATGATCATTCTTTATCTCCAAACCATTTCATTTTTATCTCACTCTCTGCCTTCCCAAAATTGCCAGGCCTCTGCAAATGGCAAATGAACAGCCAAAGAAATAGGATTGCCAAGCTTCAGTATTAGAGAGAGAGGCAGGCATGTCTGATTTTCCATTTATCAGGCCCAAACAGGCTCAGAAGTATTTGAGTTTGTTGAATCGCTTTCCCTCGCCTTTGATCTTCCAGTGCCCTTCTCTCTATTTATAAACCCCTCCTCCCCCACTCTTTATACTGCACTTCTTCCATATCCAAATACAGCCCTGGATCATTCTCTCCCAAATCCTCTTCCAAAACCCACATTGAAGATTCACACCAGCTCTCTTATCCCTGTGTGTATTTGTCCCTGGTCCTTGGCTACAGTGGCACTGGATCTCTTCCCTCGCACTGCAGGCTGTTTAAACTGGGTGATTATGGCCTCGGCATGTGTTGCAGGATTCCTAGCATGTCACAGGCTTTTAAACGACAACCATTGCTCAGCCCGGTCGTCCGCCCCCCTTCCCCTACTCCAGCCTGATCAGGTTCTTGCAGCTTGTTAGGAGATTCAGACTCACACATTGGGAGAACAACATATCTGCCTGCGCTTCATGGGTTTGATGAGGCTGTTAAGCCTGCATTATCATCAAGGCATTTTGTCCGTCAGCAAAGGATCTGCTGGTGTTGTGGGGTCTAATCAACGCTCTTGTTTGAGTTAATGTCAAAGCCTGTGATCTTAGACAGCTGTACTTTGTAGGTCTTTATTAATTTATTTTTCATGGAAGACACACGAAAGCGCTGTGCACTAACTAAACACGAATGCACTGCTCGGTTCTGTGCTGTAAGTATGAGTTCCAATTTATTTGACTATTTATCCTGCGTGCATGTGTGCGGTCATAAATGCACTAAATGCATATCTAAATCAGGGTACACCTCAGACATTTATTGTTTTTATATAAAGCTAACTAAAATTACTACAGACTAACCCTAAAATAAAACATTTTGCCACATGTAGCATGCCATTTTGTTGTAAAAAACAAACAAACAAAAGAGAAAGAAAGAACATTAATCAGAGAGTACCCTCTCATTTTTATAAAACAGGCACGTTTTGTTCGGGTCATATGAAGGAACTTTGAGGAAACTTCTTGATATTCTTGACTGAAAAATACATGATATTTATAAAAATAAAATAAAAAAATGTACCTTTAAAAATATGTTTGAACATACACCACGACATTTTTAAAGTCATACAATTTATTCTTTATATATATATATATATATATATATATATATATATATATATATATACACTCACCTAAAGGATTATTAGGAACACCTGTTCAATTTCTCATTAATGCATTTGATGATTATGTAATCAACCAATCACATGGCAGTTGCTTCAATGCATTTAGGGGTGTGGTCCTGGTCAAGACAATCTCCTGAACTCCAAACTGAATGTCAGAATGGGAAAGAAAGGTGATTTAAGCAATTTTGAGCGTGGCATGGTTGTTGGTGCCAGACGGGCCGGTCTGAGTATTTCACAATCTGCTCAGTTACTGGGATTTTCACGCACAACCATTTCTAGGGTTTACAAAGAATGGTGTGAAAAGGGAAAAACATCCAGTATGCGGCAGTCCTGTGGGCTGAAAATGCCTTGTTGATGCTAGAGGTCAGAGGAGAATGGGCCGACTGATTCAAGCTGATAGAAGAGCAACTTTGCCTGAAATAACCACTCGTTACAACCGAGGTATGCAGCAAAGCATTTGTGAAGCCACAACACGCACAACCTTGAGGCGGATGGGCTACAACAGCAGAAGACCTCACCGGGTACCACTCATCTCCACTACAAATAGGAAAAAGAGGCTACAATTTGCAATAGCTCACCAAAATTGGACAGTTGAAGACTGGAAAAATGTTGCCTGGTCTGATGAGTCTCGATTTCTGTTGAGACATTCAGATGGTAGAGTCAGAATTTGGCGTAAACAGAATGAGAACATGGATCCATCATGCCTTGTTACCACTGTGCAGGCTGGTGGTGGTGGTGTAATGGTGTGGGGGATGTTTTCTTGGCACACTTTAGGCCCCTAAGTGCCAGTTGGGCATCGTTTAAATGCCACGGCCTACCTGAGCATTGTTTCTGACCATGTCCATCCCTTTATGGCCACCATGTACCCATCTCTCTGATGGCTACTTCCAGCAGGATAATGCACCATGTCACAAAGCTCGAATCATTTCAAATTGGTTTCTTGAACATGACAATGAGTTCACTGTACTAAAATGGCCTCCACAGTCACCAGATCTCAACCCAATAGAGCATCTTTGGGATGTGGTGGAACGGGAGCTTCGTGCCCTGGATGTGCATCCCACAAATCTCCATCAACTGCAAGATGCTATCCTATCAATATGGGCCAACATTTCTAAAGAACCTTGTTGAATCAATGCCACGTAGAATTAAGGCAGTTCTGAAACACAGTATTAGTATGGTGTTCCTAATAATCCTTTAGGTGAGTGTATATATATATGTGTATATATATATATATATATATATATATATATATATATATATATATATATATATATGTGTGTGTGTGTGTGTGTGTGTGTATGTGTGAGCGTGTATTTATCACTTTGTGGGGACCAAATGTCCCCATAAGGATAGTAAAACCCTACATTTTTGACCTTGTGGGGACATTTTGTCGGTCCCCATGAGGAAAAAAAGCTTATAAATCATACTAAATTATGTTTTTGAAAATGTAAAAATGCAGAAAGTTTTCTGTGAGGGTTAGGTTTAGGGGTAGGGTTAGGTTTAGGGGATAGAATATAAAGTTTGTACAGTATAAAAACCATTATGTCTATGGAAAGTCCCCATAAAACATGGAAACACAACATGTGTGTGTGTGTGTGTGTGTGTGTGTGTATGTGTGTGTGTGTGTGTGTGTGTGTGTGTGTGTTTTAAAATGTATGAAACCATTGTGGAAACAAAAATTACATTTCTAAAATCTTGATACATGTATTTTAAACTAGATTTTCTAAATAGTCCTCATTTTTATCATCTCGGAAATTTTTTTTTTGTCAGTGACCGAGTTAAAACCCAGCTATTGGCTGTAGTTGTTTTTAAGCTAAGCTTATGATCTTCTTTGTCCCCTAACCCTACACCTATATCTACCCCTACACATTTGCATACATATACACATACACTTGAATGCACTACCTCTGTCATAATAATTTACAGTGTGAGCTGGGACCTGAAAGTTTTCTTTAATTTAATGAGGTAATTATACACTGGGGGCAGGAAGCAGCCTGGACCTGATTTATGCATGCTAGCCATGATTTTTTGACTCTACTGCAAGGACAACTGTCCTCCACACTCACAAACACATGCGCTCACTCCCCCAGCACTCACTCCCCCAGCACTCTGCTGTGCTCGCACTCAGCTCTATGTTTGTCCCTCTGCCCATTGGCTGTCACCAAATCTGTGTTGTTTCTCAGTTGGCATGTGAACAGACTAAATGGGTCTGGGTCCTCTCACCCTCTAATGGGATCAGTCACATATGTTGTGAATTATGTTAATACTGTATTGCAGTGACAGACACACACTCGCCACTGTGGCAGCAAGAGTGGCAGTTAACATTAGCACACCATGCAGTCTGCCGAAAAGCATGCGTGTTGAGTCTTGTTCATGGAGCCAAGGGGTCATACCATGGTTCAGACATTAAGTGACTCTTTGCACAGATGACGTTAAAGGGGTACTTCGCCCAAAAATTTTAATTCTGTCAATATTTGCACTCCATGTCGTTCCAAACCCGAATGCTGTTTTTTTTTTTTTACTGGAACACAAAAGAAACAAATTTGAAGAATCCACAGATCTTGCCATAGAAGCAAGTAACCAGAGCTCCAAAAAGGACCATAAAAGCAGTCCATGTGACACTATTCCTATATTCCAAGTCTTCTGATACTGTGCCATAGCTATGTGTAAGGAACTGACCGAAATTTAAGTTGTTATTCACTGATAATCTTCTCTGTCGAAGATTGCATATTGTGTCCAAAATTAAAAAATGGTACGTCAGGTTGGATACAACATGGGCAAGAACCGCTACCTTTGTGGGATCAATGACACTGACACATCACCTTTAACCTCTTACCCCGCGTCCTTCTGTGTGGACGTTGTATTTTGGCTTCACAATATGCAACGCATAATTCATTCAAACAGACTGATCTCAGTTCAGAACACTCTGGGCTCTCAGTAAAGGGTTAAACTTTTGACGTACAAACTCATGTAACTAGACTTGTCATGGTATCATGATTTTCACACTGGTGCGGTGTTCACGTTCAAACTGACTAACACCGGTATTACCGCTGGTTGGACGCTAGGTGTACTATCGGGTGATTTTCGTTAAGCAATAGCCTGCACAATAGCATAAGGCAGCTTGAATTCAAACTTTGAATTTCAGAATACATTTTTTATTTTAACTAAAATTTCAAATGAAACTGAAAAAACTGAAAGGCAATTAAAATGTGTGTGAAGGGCAACATCTCTTTGGCAATGAACCAACTTCCGTGCATTCTCTCCATAATGGGCTACCGATCAGGTATTTAGTTGTCTGGGCAAATACATCACTTATTGTGGGTGTTTGCGGGTTTAATGTTGGTGTTTTATTGCCTTTCATCCCAAGACCCAGTTAAGCTGCTTCAGAAGAGGAATGACTTTAAATGTATGAATAAATTAGTTTTGTTCCCTCCTAGGGCTGGGCGATATGCCAGAAATATTTTCTCGATATTTTTATATAAAAAAAACAAAACAACAAAAAAACGTATATAACCAAATTTCCATTTACCGTCAGGCAAGTATCCTCCTATGACAACGGTGGAAAATTACTAGTACATATTATGATCTAAAAACAATTCTAAATGTAAACATGATAATTCTAATGATGATAATAATCATCGCTGATTCCTCAGGTGGATCAGGCGGTCGCGGTGACACTTACGTCGTCACTGACGGCTAAGGCCTACGCATTGCTGGACGTGCCGCTTCCGCCCTGCATTCCATAGCTGTCCTGCAGGTGTACCAAGCCAAGGCACTTAAAGAATTGCACAAGGGTGGTCCTGACCTGGGATTGATGCATGAGCTGCACTCGGCAACCGATCTAAACCTTCCGGGCGACGAAGAACATGGCGCAGTCTCTCGAGCAGGTGATGTCCACCCTGGTGGTCGAGGAACACCACCTTTGTCTCAACCTGGTCGAGGCGAGAGAGGTTGACAAGGTTTGATTCCTTGACGCCACCATTTCCCAGGTTGGCCTGTTCGGCGACACCATCGGAGACTTCGGGCCGGGCCGGGCCTACCAGTACAAGGTTCTCCAATATAGAAGGAAATTCAACTTTGAAATGCTGTTTTATTCGTTGCACTACATCTGTTTTAGCTCAATCATCAGTGCTTTCCACATATCCAAAATTGTAATGCTCATTTTAGCATTCAAATGTGTTTTTTATCATAAGTTCGACAAATATTCCAATTTTTATTTGACAACCTTAGGATGAACAATCTTGACAAGAGCTGTGTAACGATTCTACCAAAATGTATCTTTTTGTGTTCCATGGAAAAAATAACAGCATATGTGTTTGAAACAACATGATAGGGAGTAAATAATGACAAAAAAAACAAATTTTTTGGGTGATCTATGCCTTTAAGACACACTGCGGTACTTTTGAAGAGAACTGTTTGTAGCTAAAGAGAGTGTTTATGGTGTGCTTCATGTGACCTAGCTGAGCATTGCATCAGGGATGAGCAGTGACCACAAGCGACCATTGGCACTCACGCCCCCCTTTTCTCTTTCTCTCTCGTTCTCTCACCAGCAGTCCTCTAAACCTTCTTATTCTTCCTCTCTTTTTCCCTCACTCTTTATCTGCCTGTGTGCTGTGCAGCAATTGAGGAGTCTTGCATGCCTAATTTGAGTAAATGATGCCAGTGCTTGTCCGGGCCTGAGGCTGCAGCAGAGGAGAGCAGGAGGAACAGCTGGGGCCAAGCTAAGAAAGCATATCACTCCAATTTTATCTATCTTTCTCTCCATTTCTTCTTCATGACACATCATGACATATGCCCAAATCAGCCCTAACTACAGCACAGTATAGATGTCCTCTGTACAGTGTTAATTTGTGGAAAGGAGTCGGTAAAATAGACACATCATGACAAAAACTGAATGATTGTAATTACAATAAGCATACTCTTTAAGAAATTATGATATCAAAAAGCATTAACACAGTTGCATGCTAGTCAGAATGTATAACGCAGATTAGGAATCCGCTGTTGCCTTAACAATGTGCTACGTCTAATGCAATATCCTTAACAGTCTCTGAAGCATGAACATATTTAAAAACACCAAAATGTTTTCTATCATACAAAAAGTACTAAAAAGTAAACTAAACTACAGTATACTTGTGATGCACTATTATTTTGGGCGCTCAGGTTTCACAACAAGGACAGTGTTCACATGTTGTATTTTGTTTATGTTGAGAAATCTTTTATAAGTTTGAATTAACAATGGTTTATACGTTTTGGCTTCAATTTGTGGTTAAACATTCTGCTTCATTGTTTTGCATATTAACATGAACATAAATAAACCTATAGTTTAATGATAATATGCCCAAAATTTAAAGGACATTTTTGTCAAACGACTAAACGACAAACTATATAAATTAACACTGCCATTACATGAGGAAACATCTCAGAAGTGCTCAGAAGTACTGGAGAATTCAGGAGAGAGTTGAAGCTTGACAAGCAATCTTGAAATAGAAGCGGAGAAGGGCGAAAAATTATCCAAGATTAAGAAGGAGACAGGCTGAGAGAGAGAGAGATAGAAGGGAACAGTTTTAACACTGGAGGGAAATTAAGGCGAGGAAAATCCAGGAGCAAAAATTAAGCAGCTTAAAGTAGCTGCACACTAAAGCTTAATTCTGAAGAGAGGGTCTCCTCACACTCATGCAGGAGGTTGCGCAGTGTGTAAAGTATATGACAAGACAGGCTGACAGAGAACAGAAACTCATGACATGGATAGAGAGAGATAGAGAGAGGAGGGGGCTGTTTCATAACTGATGGCTGATATCTCTCAGACAAGTTTAATGCTGACAAAAAGTGTTTCCACACAGCCACCCCTGAGGTTCACCTCTGTATGGCTTCAAAGCCAATATTTAAGCAAAGGATGGTTTATTCAAGCTTGACAGCATATATTTAACTTGGTGACAAGATTCAAAGCTTATCTTGCAGGTTCAAAGTAAGAATTGGCACATTCGCTTGTTCTTTACCTAACTTAATTTTTCTATTCTCTACAGGAAGCATCAATCGAACAGGGGCCATCCCCACATTTCTGCGGACCCCAACGGTGATCCAGCCTCATCTGGATATGAAGCCCTTCCTGCAGTTTCCAATGGAGACCGCTCCTCCACACAGCGTTGGGCTCTTCCACAATTTCAATGCGGTGAGATTAGGTTTCTAAAAAATAGTCCCTTCTTGCTGCATCACACCTTCGCAGTGTTTAAATATTGTGTGACATTATTTAGTTATTCCTAAAAAAGTAACAAATTACGTTGTTACATTTCAACCTTGTATGTAAGGGGCTGTTCAGACCATTGTCAGAAATGTACTTTTACACATTGGGGGTAATATTTTGTCCCTGGATTTGATTTACTGGAACATTTTTTACCTTTATGAGGGCAAATGTGTTTCTAAATATATAAAACAAACTGTTTCTCATCCGTTTATATCAAATACTTAAATTTAATCAATTCATTATGACAAATTCTAACCCAAACTCTTACCCTTTAAACTGACCCTTCGCTAAGCAACACCTTAAAAGTGTTTCTGACCAATCCTGTTTTAGCAACTGTTACCCTGCCACCATTACTCTGACAAAAAAATCTTTATATAAATCTGGAGAAGAGGGCTCATTCCTAAATGATCATATAACATCTGCAATGACACCTACATTTGCTCCAAGGTAAATTAAAGCTAATAATTGAACGTTAATTTATTTATGCATTGATTCAAGTCATAGCAAAAGTGATAGTAAATAAACAGTTCACAGCATCAAAATGAGTGTGTTATGAGACGTTATAAACAGCTCTGTTCACTTATGCTAATGTTAGTAGAAGTGTGATGGCTATTAAATGAAGTTTTTCTCTTTTCTAGTGACTGTAATAATCGGTTGCCTTGATTCTGATTCCCAGTCTATACAGTTTTTAATCAAATTACTGTGTAATTTAACAATTTCTTTTACAGAAAACTTCCGATAAATATGCATTGCAATGTCACTCTTCATACCAACCCACGTAAAAATATTATCCATTACATTTGTGAAAATATTTAGCCAAAAAACGCATTGTTCACATTCATTCCAATGGGGAGTTCTGCAGAGATGGTCAGAGTGAGCAGCCATAACCAAGAAGGTTGGAGCTTCAACATCAACCATGCAATCATATTTATAACTAGGGCTATAATGGAAAATATTAAGAACTATATAAAAAAGAGAAGAATTCAATACAGGGGCACATTTTTGCCACAAAATATTAAATTATGTGGGCATTTTTGTCACTTTTCGTGGCATATTTGCCCTGAGCCCCCCCTTAATTTCTGACATCAGGAATGCATTAGACATGCATTTTTAATAGTTGAACATGGCACTCCTTCACGAGATGCTGAAAAAAAACCCAGCAAAATGCGTCTAAACAAAGATGTCCGTCTAGCTCATGTTTACATAGAAAAACAATTGAGAAACAGCACAGATGGACGCAATTATGTGTTTGATGTGAACATGTTACTTTGCGATACTTATCATCAGCTAGAGCAATCTAGCTTTGTTGCTCCTTATGCTGTTCTCTTACAATGTAGATATGATGCCAAGCACTGTGGAGGCCTACGGCAGCCTTCTATTTGTCTGTAAATAAATGACATAAACAGAAAAGTAACATGCATTATTGATTTGAAAAAATAACTCTGGTTCCCCTTCTGTCACTCACTGACGTTGTGTTGATGTAGTGACACTAGGGGTTGCTCCTGAGAGCCCCGAACACGACCCATTCTTTGAGAAAAGGCCAATGAGAATTGGCGAGTGGAATTTGCATGCCACTCCCCTGGACATACGGGTGTATAAGGAGCTGGAATGCCCAATCCATTCAGATTTTTTCTTCAGAGCAGAGCTATTGTACTATCAGCAAGCTGAATACTACTGCTGTTCCATTCACCTCTTACGAAGTGTAGGCTGTTGGATATACGGCGCATTTCTAGCTGCTTTCTCTCCTTCTGCACGACAGAATTCTCCCCTGGGTGCTTCGACAGCGCTAAAAGTGTGTATATTCCTGCTAAAGAGTATATTTTCTCTATTAGAGCACACACATTGATGTTGAACATCTTTTTAAAGACGTGTCTTTATAAAGATGCCTTTCCATCTTTGTTTAATTCCTGGATGCAGTCGTTATCTCTCCGCTCCCGATGGCCTCACATGTCTGGGCAGCAATCACACTGAGGCAGCGTTTGTAAATGGTTCATGTTCTCATTGCGAGAATATGACCATAGTAACGTTGCAGTCGCGGCTTTCCTTCTTCCTGTTCCCCAGCATGCTCATTTGCTCCCGTCCGGTTTCGAAATGAGACTGAGACTGATGCAGAGCTGATTTGGACTGGAACCCTCCACCCTCCCCTGAACACTAGCGGCTTGATGATTGGTTTCTGGGTTTGGGGCGCTCACGTCTGGGAAGCTTTACAAAGCTATTTCAAAGGCTCCGTTACTCCAAAGAACCACAGTGAGATCCATTATCTCTAAATGGAGAAACTTTGGCACAGTAGTGAACCTTCCCAGAAGTGGCCGACCTTCCAAAATTCCTCCAAGAGCACAGAGTTGACTCATCCAGGAAGTCACAAAAAAGCCAAGGGCAACATCCAATCAACTGCAGGCTTCTCTAGCATCAATAAAGGTCACTGTTCATGACTCCAATATCAGAAAGACACTGGCCCAAAATGCCATATATGGAAGAGTGGTGAGGTGAAAACCACTGCTAACCCAGAAGAACATTAAGGCTCATCTGAATTTTGCCAAAAACACACCTTGTTGATCCTCAAACCTTTTGGGAGAATGTTCTGTGGACTTATGTCGAAAGTGGAACTGTTTGGAAGACAGGGGTCCTGTTATATCTGGTGTAAATTAAACACAGAATTCCACAAAAAGAACATCATACCTATGGTCAAGCATGGTGGTGGTAGTGTAATGGTGTGGGGATCCTTTGCTTCAGAGCCAGGACGACTTGCAATAATTGAAGAAAATATTAATTCTGCTCTCCTAAAGGAGACCATTCATTCATCAGTCCGTGAGTTGTAGCTCAAGCGCAACTGGATTATGCAGAAAGACAATGATACAAAGCATAGGATTAAGTCCACCTTTGAATGGCTCCAAATAAGCTAAATTAAAGTTTTGGAGTGGCCTAGTCAAAGTCCTGACCTGAACCCGATTGAGGTGCTATGGCAGGACCTTAAACAGGCAGTTCATGCTCGAAAACAATCCAATGTGGCTGAACTAAAGCAGTTCTACAAAGAAGAGTGGGCCAAAATTCCACCACAGTGTTGTGAAAGACTGATTTCCAGTTAGCGGAAGCGTTTGGTTGCAGTTGTTGCTGCTAATGGTGGCACAGCCAGCTATTAAGTTTAAGGAGGCAGTTCGTTTTTCAGATGGGTTATGTAGGTGTTGGATAAATTTTTTGCTTCAATAAAAAATATATATATTTGAAAACTGTATTTTTTGTTTACTCAGGTTGCTTTTGTCTTATGGTATATCTCGTTCGAAGATCTAAAACATGAATGAAATGAAAAATATTCACCACACTACGTTTGAAACAGCTGGCTTGTTTATTTGTTTTTGCCTGACTGCTTTCCATTAGAAGTAGTGAATGTATGAGTTCTCTCATGTCGCTGTGACTTATAGCTAATCATTTTGATTAGCATGCAGCCAATTTCACTCTCTCAGCACTTCTACACTGAGTCAGATCTGCACATTTCCCAGATTGCATTCTGTTATGTAAATGAGGATGATGGTCAGCAAATTGAAAGAGAAAGGTTAGTCATTTTAGCCTGTGTGCTTATGCTGTCCCGTCCGCTTATATTTGCCAACCAGTTCAGAGCCTTCTGGTTAATATGTTCCCTCTCTTAAATTCACTACATGACTCAATTATTTGCTTGCACTTGTTTCCAGTGTGAAACATGGCATACCCCCTGGCTCTGACTCGTAACACCAAGAAAGCAAAAAACATTCAGCTCAATAAATCTACATCACACTTTCCCTTCCAATTTAGCCACGTTATTATTTTTTTGTAAAAGCCAAGGGATGTTTAAATATTCTGAAATATGCATGAGCTCATAAAAGAGACATCTAAGGCATATAAGAGCTTATCTACTGTCTCTTTTACTCATGCCATTTGTTTTATATTCAAATCACTGAGCTGTAATTTTTTGATTGTGCCTGTTTGCCATTGCAGCAGGCTATAAATCAGAATGTTTAAAGGCTCCATGAAGGCTTGTATGTGAGAGTGACTGCATGTTCAGAGGTAGATTCTTCTGATGGCCAGTTGGGGGCGATGTTGGAGAGGATGGAAGGACAGGCTGACCTCCCGCTAGGACACTGCTGAAAGCACACTGCAGTGTTTACGCCATTGCCTAATGGAATAGTGGCATTTACAAGAATTCTCCCACACAAGTAGAAATGTACAGGCATTCATTGAAGGATTAAACTAACAGCTGCTCTATGAGTCATGTGGTTTATTTAAGTATTCGTGTTGATATTAGTACAGATTATGCTATTGAACATAACTTTACAAAAAGTTATTTTGTATTTGCAGTTTGATTTAAGATTAAAGATTTGTATAGAAACAACATCAACACTCCTGGGTATGCTTTTGTTCCAGAAATTATTATTTTCAGAAATTCATTAAACCCAAACATATGTGCATGATGTAATGCATCATGCAACATTCAGGTCCATTTAAAATCATGTCTCCACCCAACTTGGCACAGAAGAAGGAAACAAATGTGTAAATACCAAAAGACTTGATTGTGTTGTCAATGACTGTGTTGTTCGGTGGAGCTCTACAGCAAAGTCAAGCAGATGGGTTGTCAGTTATATTAGGGCTGTCAATCAGTTAAAATTGTTAAGCAAATTAATGCCATGTTATGCTTACCCCCAAATTAAAATGGTTCAATATAAATTATACATAATAATTCAGATAATTATAAATATAATATATAAAATAAATATAATATTTTAGATTTACGTATATAAATTGCATTATTGTGGCAGGCTAGTAAAACATTAATTAGACAATACAAAAAGTGGCTTTAGAAGTCAATATACTGTTTTATTCCACATCATTTAACAAGCACAAAGTCAATAGCAGTCCATTTTGAAATTGAGTTGGTAACTCTGTCCTGTTCTCATGGGACATGTTCTTGCATTCTGTCTTAGTTATTTTTAATTGTTGGTCAGTGTATACATGCTTCAGACGGATGATTTGGGGTTGTCTCACTGGTATTAAGTGCCATAAACTCCATGTTTTAGGATGCTGTGTCAAGTTAAAAGTAGTAGTAGTGGTAAAACTATTAAAATCTTGTCTCGAGATTGCTGCATTCTGTTCTGCTTCGTCCAACCATCAAGAATACATCCTCATTCTATGCCTGTGCTGCTTGTGAGGTTTGATGAGGTGCACCGACTGCCCCCTTAAATTGCTTAAATTGCTCCAAACTTTTATTACAGAATTTAAATACGGGTCAGGGGACATAAATTATTGCGTTGATAGATTTTTTCTTTATATAATCAACACTAAATGAACGCATTAAATCTGCAGCCCTAAGTTATATATTTTTCACTTCTCTACGGCTGAGTGAATTACCGCACCTAATAAACATAATATTAATCAGTCTATTTAACAGACTTTAAAATTTAAAGTATTTAAAAATGTGTGCAGGTTTGGCCAAAATAATCACTTCATAATTTTTTCAGGCGAGTATAGAGCTATGGCAGCTGAATGGCTCTAACTTCCATTCCTTTGCTATGTACAGTCCAGCTGTAATTTGACTTTAATGTGTTCTGGCCTCTACCTTCCTATCTGAGTCAATGTGCCTGCAGGCAGAGAGGCACCTGAATAATTTATACGAAGCAGCTGGTCATGGCGTGGACGAGCCTCTCCAGACTCTCACTTATTGTGCAAAATCAGCTATTTCTGAGGTGTTTATTAGGGCGACTCATGCACCAACTTGTTGCCTTTTACATGCAGCATCCTTCGACTCAAGCCATCCTCCCTTTCTCTCACTTGAAACAGGCAGCCTTTATTCGCACAACTCTGCGCCCGTTTTCTTCACTGAGTAATGTAGCTCCACATGGACATTTCGAAATATTTTGGCAGTGTGCATTTTACCTCTGATGACCCCCCAAAACAATTACTCTCATTTTCTTCAGATCGGTCTTAATAGCAGCAAGATATAAATCACAAGGCTTAAATGATTTAAGATATTTTTGATTTTAAGTTTTAATAATTGAGGCCCAATTGCAGATATATTGGTTCCACATGAGTTTTAGAGGTATGTGACTAGAGAATAGTCATGACGGGGGAGCCGAAGGAGGGGTGAATTCTGCAGCTTGTGCATAAGTGCTTTTGATAGAATGAGGGAGTGGAGGGAAAATTTGGGGAGTGAGAAAGAGAAAGGATGAAGAGAAAATAGAAGGGAGTGCATGACATTCTCAGTGCATCTGGGCAAAATCAGTGACTATGTAAGACAGAGAGAAGAAGGAGATCGGTTGAAAGACGGCATTTATTATAGAAAAAAGAAAAAAAAAAGAAAGAAAATGAATACAGAACATCCAACCAGGAATCTAGTCTTGGCTTGCTGTAAAGTGTCAGGATGGAGGAATGGAAGGAAGGAAGATGACATTTTGCAGTGGAGAGTGAGAAACTAACCCCCAATGGCAAGAGTTTCAGTGTAACAGCTGACTGTGGAAAAGACGAACAGAGGAATTCAGAGGACATCAATTAATCATCCAGATCGGTGCATCCAATGCAATAGCCCAAGAGTTGTTATTGGACCTTGAACAGTGTACACAAGTGTGTTTGTGTGCATGTTCACGTGAGCGTGGGAGAATCAGGGGGAGTGCTGAGACAACGAGGATCCCCTCTGGATGAGGGACACACTTGCACAAACCCTGCCACACACAAACACCAGCTTCCTTACGGGGAAACCAATGCAGCTGAGAGATCCAGGCGGTGTTGAGGATATGAAGGTGAGTGTGCCTTGCAGCTATGAGGAGCTCAGGCAGGTAACAAAGCAAGGTGCTTTTCTCTGTGCCTCAAGCACGAATGGCAGAGACTTGCATCTGCTTCAAAGGATGTTTTATCTGACTTGGCACCTTCTTTGCTGGGAATCTTCTGTGCATTTCTGACTTGTCAAAATAAATGGGACTGAGGCTCTTTTCTGTGTTCCACAAAAGACAGAAAATTCATATAGGTTTGGAAAAACATTAGGATGGGTTAATTAGGACAGAATTTTTATTTTGGTGTGAACTATCCTTTAATTTGGTGCTTTTTTAACCTTAGAAACTTGTGACACTGTTTTAACATGTTTTATGGGAATGTTTCCTTAAAGGGTTCATTTAATAGTCTGGGCTTTTTACAATATAAAGTATCTGGCTATTTTTGCTATGTTTATCAGTTTGTGGGATGTGGTTAACTTTTTGAGAAGCAGAGGGAGGTCATATGACAGATACTGTGCTTTGCTTGCCAACTAGATTAATATAACATCCAATGTTATTTGCTCACAATACGCATAGACATTGTATCAGCCCAAACCATAAAGATACAACAGCATGCTGTCAATAAAAGATCAGCAATTCTTCACATACTAACCTTTAGTGCCTCTTCCAGTTGGTTTCATGATTAGTGGTTTTATTAGTTGACCTTGTGTTCATAAAGCTGCATCATAACATCATATGAGTTGAAAGAAATTAATTGGTATAGTCATGAGCCACGTTGTCTCTCGTCTAAATCTGAAGAATAAATATTTAGCACCAAAACAGCAGAATGGCACTTCAATGCAATGCTATTTTTACTTTATATCGCAGCACAATGGACACCCAAGATTTTGGTCTGATGACACATTTTGACTTCAAACTTGTGTATGCTATGAAATCTTAATTAGAAGGGCATTGTGAGTTGGGACTTAAAAAGTGCTGTCGCAGCGTTAAAAAAAGACACAAGCCTTTCATACTAATCTCTTTCTTATGAGAGGCCTTCACAAAGCTTTGATCCCCCCCCCCCCCCTCCCATTTCCTGGCCTAGACTGTTAGTACTGCCAGTTATATCTGTTGATGTGTTCTTGCTGGAGGTGTTTTGATTACCCAGCTAACTGCCAGCTTCACTTAATCCTCTGGAGATTCATGAAGGCAAAGCCATAGAACAACATCATTGTGGCTATTCCAGTGCAGACTTTCTACATGCACAATTGCATCAGGGCCCTCGACGGTTACTGCAGAGTTTTTCGGCCCCGTCTTAATACAGATAAGAGGGGAAAATTTGAGGAAGTCCAGTCCAAGGCTCGCTTTCCCACTGATGCTGTGCACTGTCAATATTTTTCACATCTCAACCCTCGGTGTATTTACTTCCAGCAGGGGGGTTGCCTGGATACGATCTGTGTGCAGATTTTCTAAATATTTTTTGTTTGACTAAGAGAATATTCATTTCAGCCTATTCCCCCTTTTCCCAGCCAAGAGAGGATGTTGCAGACTGGCCTGCCATAATCTATTCTTCTGAGGAGTAATTCTGAAAGATCAATATTATTTTTGAGAGGTTGAACATTATGTTTGCATTAAGTAACTATTTTGAAAGTTTGTAAGAATATTTTGTACCATAGTCAGTTCCTCTATGTTAGTTAAAAACAAAACAAAATATTATTTTATGATAGTCAAATGTTTGCCAAGAAGAAAATCTTCTCCATTCTATTGTGTCTAAATTTGTTACATGGATGTTTCAGCCAAAAAATTTTATTCTTTCATCCTTTACTCACACTTAAGTTTTATTGTATTGAAAGAAAAAAAAGATGAATTGAAAATGAATGGTGACTGAGACTAAAATATGCCATAACATGTAATTTTGTGTCTGAAGGCAGAAAAAAATGAGTACTGTTTTGGACAACATGAGGGTGAGTTATTTATATAATTTTATGGTGAACTATCTCTTAAACAATACAGATTAGCGAACTGTTTGTATCGTCTGAACATGGCACACCAAAACACTCAATAAATAAAAAACAATTATATTAAAGAGAAAATTAACTTGTGTTAAAATAATTGGTGGGAATGCTATGATAATGCAGAACACTGAATGCAGACCACAATTCACCAAATAATGTATGGACTACAACCATCAGACTTTGTGCTTTAAGCTCCTCATAAACAGAGGCTTAGCTATTGGCGCTATTTAAAGCCTGATTCCTCACATGTTGGTGACTGATCTAAACCCCTCTTTTACACTGCAAAGGTGTCACAGTAGCTCATCTAAAGTGTCATAAATACCAAGAAAAGCTAATTGCATTTTTAGTTGTAAAAAATGCCATACCATCAACAGAAATGTTTATTTTATTAGCCCTACTCCTTAACCCCAAACCTAGACCTAACCATCAGTGGGGGTAAAAATTTAATTTTAAAGTGGAAATGATACCTCTGAATCACGTTAACTATCGTTTATGTGAACCACGTAACTTTCTGGTTTCCTTTGAAACCGAACCCATGTCTCGGAGATTGTTCATGCAACGTGCAACACATTTGAATTGATGCATAAATGCCTGATGGAGGATGCTGCTTGTCAGTAATTCATCAGAATGTGGTTGATTTCAGGGTACATGAACATTATGGAGCAGCATGCTGATTTCCTGTGTGATCATGTTGTTTCAGTTGGGTATTGCTGGTCTCGAAATCTGACTAGTTGAAAGTGCCCAAAACCCCTTTAAACCAGCAAATAGTCCTGCCCCACAAGACTGGTAGACCAGCTAAGAACAGCAAATCAGCTTAGGCTTGGTTTAAGATGTTTTTAGCAGGGTGATTAATAGGATATTATGTTATGAATTCTTAGTTACAGGAGTGTTGATAGTTCTGATAGATCATATTTATGTACAGTAAATAGTTTTTATCATTTTCAGTCCAAGACAAATAGGCTACACTTATAAATGTTTTGTTATGCAGTCTAATAGCTTATTTAGCTATGATCTGGAGTAACGTCGTAGGTATCTAAGGTATCGGTAAGTAATTACATTGTCTTTTTTTTTATTAGCAAAGCCATTGATATTTTGGAACTGTAGCTGTACAAGAGATGAACTACTCACCCAGACTTGATCTCACAGATGTCCTGACATTTTGCACCACATGGCTACCAGTTGCCATGTTCTACTTCCACTGTACTGGCATCTAGACCTCTCCATCAACATGATTAATGACCTTGTCTGCCTAATGGGAGTTGGGAAATGTGGACCAGAGTTTAGTTTCACTCATCCTTTTTCTTTTCCCTTTCCCTTTTCCTCTCTTTCTGTATTCAGATGGATCCTGTTCAGAAGGCAGTAATCAACCACACCTTTGGAGTGCCATTGATCAAAACCAAACGACCAATAATCTCTTGTAACGTCTGCCAGATCCGATTCAATTCAGAGGTACGGAGCTGACATGAACTGTTTGACTTCATGAATGTTCTGCTTGGTATCTTAATCAAATGGCTTTTTGTTGTTGTTAAAGGGGTAGTTCACTTAAAAATTTTAATTCTTCCAACATTTACTCTCCCTCAAGTTGTTCCAAACTTATATGACTTTCTTCTGTGTAGCATAAATTGAGATGTCAGGCAAAATTTACAGTCACCTTTACTTTCATTGCATTTCATTTTTTCCATACCATGAACATGAATGGTGAAAAAAAAGAAGAAGAAAAAAAAGATACTGGTTTGGAAAAACATGAGGAAGTGTAAACGAATAACATTTTCAGATGACCTATACTTTTAATGTTTAAAGACATAATTTGTACATAGCTCTTTTACTTTTATATTTATTTTGGGTGTTAAAATTAGGCTGCTGATATCCTGTGCATACTTTGCTTTCTAGTCCGGAAATAGCCAATGGCAAATCCTCTTTGAAGTACTATATCCGCATAGCATGTCAAAGTGGCAGCTTACAGTACAGCAAGAAGTGTTTTTCTTTCTATGATTTTAAAGAGTTTTTAAATAAAATTCCACTTGAAATAGAGTGTGAATTAATGCCTTGAGCATACAGAGAATATCAGCCAGGAATAGCATAATAAATTCATTTAATTCCAAAACTCCATCCTACAAAAACAACGTTCATTTTTTCCATGTTAAACTTACCACAACTTACTTCTTTTATTGCATGATCCCTATCGTGCATTTTGTCATTCCAATATTTTTCACACATCAATAAAAGCAATTATTTTGGTTGTTTATGCACCAAATAGCTGCTACGCTCATTGAGGGAAACTTCAGCCTAAACTATTCTGGGTTGAATTCAGTTGCAGCTGTGACAGACACTGTGACATGTATGAGATTAGTAACAGAGCAGGACCTGGGAGTGCCCCACTAGCCTACACTATTTTTACTGACAAGAACTGTAATCATGGGCAGAAAGTGGCTTTCTTGGTGTGAGCCTGTAATAGCAGGCTTACACTCAAGCAGATGCATGGCCCTCTTAAAAACCCAGTCGTAGACAATAAAAGACAAGGAGAAGATGGAGAGGACAAGCCTGCCTGTGGAGACCTGCAAAAGTAGCTGTTTGAGACAATACAGCAATTCTGTAAAACAGCTGGTCTTAAAGGGATAGTTCACCCAAAAATGAATATTCTGTCATCATTTCTTTGAAAATTATGGAACACAAAAGAAGATGTTCGGCAGAATATTAGTCAGCATTCACTGTATGTAGTTAGGAAACTAACAGTCAGCCTAACATCTCCTTTTTTTTCCACGAAAAAGAAAGTCAAACAGGATTGGAACATGAGGGTTAGAGCATTTACATTTTTGTATGATCTTTTTGAAAGTTTCAATTGAAGTTATGTAAAGCAATTATTTCTTCATCATCTGTGTGGCTTTGCTTTGGTGTACGTGCCCAAGACATGGTTTGTTATTTGATCTATAAATTCCATATCCCAGTGTGTCATCCAAAGAAGCCCTTTTGTTTACAGTCCTGTTCATGACCCTCAAGTTAAACAAGCTTTGACACATGTACGAGTGTGCTTGTAAATACTAATGGATGCTGTCCAATAAAACCATAAGCAGCTGACCTTTGATTGGCCAACTCTGACACCAGCACCTGCCCTGGATTGTAAAACACACAAAAAATGTCAACACCCCTGTTTTTGCAATGTCTTCTTGCCTGCCATCATTGCATTTCATGACACACATAGACATAAACACACTTGTGACGCACATACACAACCATCCATCCAGATCACATACCTACAAACACATTCTTTTGTCATTAACCTGACAATTTAAAGGGATAGTTCACCCAAAAATACAATTCTGTCATCATTTACTCACCCTCATTTTGTCACAAACCCATATGGCTTCCGTGTAACACAAAAGGAGATGTAAGTATGTTAGCAGCAGTCAACACTTACATTGCATCTTTTTGTGAAAGTGAATGTTGACCAAGTCTAAAAATCTCCTTTTGTGTTCCACAGAAAAATTAAAGTCATATGAATTTAAATCAACATAAGGGTAATTAAATGGGAACTAATTTACTTGTTTTTTTTAAAATGGCATGCATCAAATGTGTAAAACATCAAAGTCAGCAGTGACTGAGAGATCTAAAAATTGCACGTTCTGATGGCTTATTAGACATTGTGCTGCATCTTTCATGTATTGTTGCACTGAAAATTATTCAACTGTGTTAGGAGACTGAATTAAACAATGCCATATTTCATTAAATAGTTAAACAGAGCAATGAAGGTACTTTCGCTTCCCCTACTAAATCCTGAATGAAGCAGTGCATTTGTTACTTGAAAATATCTAATCCCTGCCTCCCTGCCATCATCATTTCACGCTCCATTATGGATTCATGGATTCCTAACCCCCGTTGTCAAAAACCGAGCACATTTTTTGTGGAAAAAGCAGAGTATTAGCTGCCAGCATAAATTATGTTATGCATTCAACAAACAAGGAGCTTGCAGCCGTGTTATGCTGTGCTGTCGCAGGCAGCATGTGTCCCAGTGTCCCTTCTGCTCTAGCGCAAGATGAAGGAATAACCTTGCCACGCTGCAGAAGTGATGTCACTATATTGTGTCACCGCTGCTGCAGGACAGGGTTGAATGCGCATCCCTCCCCCTCCCCAGAGCTGCAGTAGCCCTCCACTTTCACAATTTCCATCATTCACTGGCTGGCTTTCCATCACTAGGGCAAATTAACCTTCCATGTGTGGTGTTGAGCCCGGAATGACCAGCGCTGTCAATCTTCTTTGTGTAATGCGTTCTCATTTTACTGTGGAAAAATAGAATGCAATGTCATTTAGCTTGCAAATCTTTATTAAATCACACAACGTTATTGGTTAGAGATCTTCGTATGGCATTTTATAAAACAGTTGTATCTTCTGGCATATTTAAAATGTAAATCTTGCCAATCAGATTGTATTTCAGGTGCATTGCGTAGCCAATGTCATAGAAGTTGTCAAACAAACATGTATTCTAAAGCCATAAGCAGGGACCATGCTTTCCAATGATTTTACAATGGGATTTTTTTTATTTATTTTTTTTTTTATTAAATTAAGGTGCATCATTAAAGGGGTCAGACAATAACAGAATAATCGTTGCATGTAAAAATCCCATCATCACACAGAAGTAACTCGCAACATCAACAAAAAATAACCTCTGTTCATTCGACATCATTACTTTGTACACAAGTTCGTCATTGAGATCCATAGTGGACAGTTTGCAGGGGATAAATCCAATTTATTTCCCCATCTTTTTAAGATAAGGTCAATGGCATTTTTCTATTCTATTTTGCCATTACATTAAAGGAATAGTTCACCCCAATATTCTGTCATATTACTCAATTTCATGTCAAATTACTTTTTTTTTTTCTCAAAAAGGAGATTCTTAATGAAAATTGCAGTCTTTTCAAAACAATGGCAGTGGATAGTGCCTCTCTTTAAAACTTAAAAAGGGACCCAAAGTATTATAAAAGTTGTCCAAGTGACTCATGCATCATATTCCAAGACTTCTGAAGGCATACAATCCCAAATGTTATTTTTTGTGAAAATATTTATGTCCGTTGGGCATTTTAGTGCATGAGAGAAGCTTGTTAAGTGTGTCCCACGCACCTGCCCATGACCATGACTGTGAGACTGTTGGTGGTTTTCATTTTGTTGTGGTAACTGTATTTATGTTTTCGTATGTTACGTTCCATATTGTGGTTCTATGAGATGAGGACCATCTGGACTCTTCATGACGTGTCCTAATTTGTCCTTGGAAAAGTGTTCTCACTTTGTTTTTTTCCATCTTTGTGCTTTGAAGATTTCATCTTGTGCTCTCAAATCCAACTCATATATATTATGTAAAACGCTGCCATTTGGGCAATATTCTATAGATATTGAGCACTTCATTCTTATTGGCACATCATGGATTTGGCTTAGTGCTTGATTTGTATTCATATTAATGGCTGAAGTATTCATCACACATACTATATGCACTCTTGTAAGTCACTTCATTAGGAAATTCACCAATTCACCTGAATGCAGTTTTAAACATAAAACAGTCATCCACTTAATTTTCACAAAGATTTAAACTTGCGACCAAAATGGATGATACATATTTTTAAAGGATTTAGTGACTTATTAGTCACAAAATCATACAGACTGCCACTCTCAGACTGTTGCAAAAGTGTACTTGGAATCACCCATATTGACATCTCTCTAACTCATGGTTATAACTACCACTATAGACTGCTCTGAGACTGATGATTGCATATGGTTATGGTATGAACTATGTTTTTAATTTGTTCTTGTCCATTCTAGCAGCTTTACATTCATCCACTCATATTTCTTGTCCTGACATTCAAATGTTATATTTTATGTTGTGTGTGTAACATTTCCATGGTGCTCTGAATCTTTTTCTCATTCCTCCTTGATCCCAGAGATCTGTGCTCTCTTGGCTCTTTGTTTTTCGCCTCCTTATTGTCCCTCATTCTGATCTCAGTATTTTAGACAGACAGGTCCAAACCCCTAAAGGCCTTGATTATAGACCACCAACTAGATTAGGCTCTGTCATCACCAATTACAACCCACAACCTGCCACCAGAGACAGGGAAGACCAGCCTAAAGCCATTCCCTCACTTCAAATGTTCCCCAGCTGCCTCTGTGGTTGGTTTGAGTATTTCTGTATCTGCTGATCTGCTGGAATTTTCACACAGAATATATGCCTTAGATAGCGGGGATAGGCTCTAGCAAGCCCCTATGACCCTACATAGGATAAGCGGGCATAGCAAGTGGATGGATGGATTGATGTATCACCAGCAAAATCAGTACAAATATATCATGAATATTTGATGTATATTGCCCACCCCTATCTTTTTTAATGGTGTGAGAGTCTAAGCCCTGGATGACACTCTGGCATGGCTCTCTTGGTCCAGCTCCCAGTGTCTACAGCAACTGTTGTCAATTCATTCTCAGTTTCACACGGCAGATAATCCAGTCACTTAATAATCATCATGGTTGCCTTGATGGGATGCATTCCGAGGCCAGGGCTGTTTTGGGCTCTGGGAAGACACTGCTGGGTGATCGGTTTGAAGTGTGCATGTGGAGATACGTGTTATGCAGCGCCTCCCAGCATGTACATTTCAAACAGATCACCCAGCTGCCTGCTCCCCTGTAATGAGGATGCAGACTATAGGCGACAGCTCCTGTATGAGCATTTCTGGAAATATCTCATCATGTGTTCCTACTAGCGGTCGAGTCAAAAACTTGATGGATGACTGTACCAGATTGTGCCACATGAGAGAAATGGAATTGTTTATGCAGATTAGAGCTTCACAATAGTCAGCTGTTTTGTGTTTTTCTTAGCTTGATTCAATCAAGCTGTTGTTTGTACACTGGCCACTGAGGCAGCTAAATTTATCCTTTCGCTCCTCAATGGTCTCATTTTCAAATGGAAATCTTTGACTCTATTTTTTACAAATAAACATTAATGATGAGAATATGAAAAAGGCCTGAAATTCTTTGAAGTGACTGCGAGAATCTAAATAATTTCAATTATAAAATTACTATTAACTTTATTATGTCAGCTATTTTGTATGCATATTAATGCTGTATTTTAACATTTAGATCATGGCTCTCCCCCTAAAATTCTTTCTAGATAGTTTTCTATTTGCAAGCAAATCCCTGAATGAGAGATTTGGTTATACTGTCCTCTTCTGTCCTCTCGTTGCACTGTGAGTGAGATAATTTTTTTCCCCTTTCAATTCCATCATTGTTGTTTTTGTTTGTTTGTTTAGTGTTGTGTAAGTAGAATTAATAATAAAAAATAAATAAATAAAACAAAAGAAAAAGGAAAATTGTTAAAATTGAAAGTAGATTATCTGGTCTGGGCTGTTTTGTTATTTTTTGTTGTTGTTATCTTTTGTCATGTTGGTGAGGTCATCTAATTTGTACATTTTGTTATTATTATAAGAATGGGGTAGGAGTTTATAAGATTTTTTTTTTCTTCTTCCTACTCCTGTTCTTTTTGTCATGGAAAGTATTTTTGTTGTGTTTGTTGGATTTGTTAAATTGCTGTTGTGGCATTTCGTGTTGCATTACCATGAAAAGAGAATTCATAAATAAATGAAAAATTAAAATGAAATTATATTGCTTTGTTTGATAAAATATAACAGCATTTCTTGAGCATATGTGCTAACTGATGCACCATGACTCTGACTAATGTTTAAAATAATGATCTGAACTCCTCTTTGTATCTCAACCACCCATTATCTGACACATAAATAAGGCAACAACAGCCATAAAAACATCCCCCTGTTTATAAACTATAATCTCAAAAGCTCAAAAGCTTTCTCAAATCAATAATCGCTATAAAATTATCGCGATATAGGATTATATCATCAACCCCCCTGCCGACGGTCTGTGAATATTTTTGCTTTATTGATTTACATTTTTTACAAAGTAAATAAATTAGGGCTGTCGATTTAACGCGTTAATTCAGTGCGATTAATTTGACAAAAAATAACGCGTAAAGAAAATTAACGCAATTAATCGCACTTCCCCCAGACCATAATAAGGAAGAGTCCTGATAAATGCAAGCTTGTATTACCACCTGTTTACTCCAGAGGACAGTAAGTGAAATTTCAGATGTATGAGCAACACACAGTTTATACGGTGAAGAAAACACTTCAGTAGGCAGAACAACACAAGCATGCGTAACGTTCTTGCGTTCAAAATACTTGAAGAAGCACAAATGCGAACTAAGGGATCTCAAGATGTGTTTAAAGATTGAGTGTTAAACTGTATTTAACTTGACACAGTGACCTAAACATTTTATGTTTATGATGCAATGCAACCGAGACACTACACAAGCATGTCTGATGCAGGGTGTGGCTGGATTGAGATGGTGCAAAATTTTAAAATTTTCCATAAATATTTCATCACGAATAAAATCAAATAAATTTCCTTCAAACTTATTTATAAGTACTACCTCACTAATTATTTTCTTGTAGAGAGATTTATTGTGATGTCGATATATTCTGTACATTTTGTGGTCTGCAGGCGGAAAAAATGTTTTATTTATTTTGGAGTTGTCCCTACTCAACTTGTTTTTGGTCTGATTTCTGCAAGATTATTAGAGATCATATCATTCCCAGCTTTCAACTTTGTTTTGAAGATGTTTTATTCTGTTTTTTTTTTTTAGCTTAGACATAAGGACTCTTCATAAGGAATATTATTTGATTAATGTTATTGTTGGCAAAGTTTAGTATTCATAAATGTAAGTATGGTGGTTATAAACCATTAGTTTAAATTTTTAATTCAGAGGTTCGGCAATACCTAAGAACAATTTACAATTTGAGTAACAAGAAAGCTATAAAGTGTATTGAAATATGTAAACAATATAATATTTTTATTAAACTGTTTATTTATTTACTTTACTTTTTGTTGTTGTTTGTTTTAATATACCTCTTGGCTCTAGATTTTTATTAAAGTTTTGTAAGCATTAATAAAAAAATATATATAAAAATGTCTGGTGCAGGTGTAAATTGACGGGTTCTTAAACAAGCCCTCATAATAAATCTCCAACTGACTGACAAATTCACTTGCGAAATGGATTGTTGTGAACTGTATGCCAATGATTGACTTATGATCACTAATATGGTAATAAACAATGCATTGTATTCTAAAGCCACTTTTTGTATCGTCTTATCAATGATTAACTCTTCTGCCACTAGAATGTAATGCATTTAAATTATCTGAATATTTTTTATTAATATATATATATATATATATATATATATATATATATATATATATATATATATATATATATATATATATATATATATATATATATATATATATATATATATATATATATATATATATATATATATATATATATATATATATAATTTTTAATATTTAAAGATAACTATGTGTAATTATATATTGATATAAATATGTATAATCATTATATATTGAATTATTGTTATATGAGGGGCTTTCTCAGCAAATATTTGTATATGCGATTAATTGCGATTAATTAATCGGGACACCGTGTAATTAATTCGATTAAACATTTTAATCGATTGACAGCCCTAAAATAAATGTATTGAAACAAAACAAGACAAAAACATGAGACATTTCTAAATTCAAATCAAATGGCACTTTAATCTAAATGAAAAAAGCAATTAAAATAATAAAGTGATTAAAAAATTATATGTAACTACCTCTCCAAATCCAAACATTTACCATCTCCAACAGCACCATTTTCAATCACACAAGCATCCGTCAACAACAACAGGTGGAAAATTACTAATAGCCTACAGATTAAGAACTTAAGACAATTATAAATGTAAACATAATTAAAATCATAATGATAAAGCCTAATAAATTTCCCTTGTATTCCCAATATAATGCTGCCAAATATGTGTTCTTATTGAATTTGTGTTTGTATTGTGGTTTGTTAATACAGTTAATGCTGTCTAAAGAAAATAAAATAGAACTCAATTTTAGGTTCAAGGTGAATGTGTCTTGTATTGCTTTATGATTTAATTACTTTCGTATTTGTTTATTTGATACAAAGATATACATTACTAAACATGCAGAATTGTGTTCACAATGCATTCTAACCGCAAACTGGTCCATGGAAAGAAAGCGAACTAAACTCACAGCACCTCCTGAGATGATCAGAGATCCTTTGCAGCATTCTGATAGACAACATTATTCTTGCAAACAGTTTTCAGAAGAATTAAACAGACAAAAAAGAGTGTTAACTCTTTACATGCTCTTGTTCAATGAGACAGGCTCACGCTACATGCCTACATGTGTGTGTTCCACAAGTTATGCTCATACTGCACACCTCTGAACAAACTGCGAATCAGACACAAGCATTGACCACTTTTCTTTTGTCTGTTCTTGAAAATATAATACAGTGTGTTTCTTCAAGCATGTGTTTTGTGACTGACAGCATTTCTTGTCATGTGTCACTCCGAGACATCTTATAGGTCACCTGCCTGTTGCGGGTAGATTAGCAAAAATACTCGCTCATGGAATACATTTGTACGAGGAGCTTACGAACTGGATTCAGGCTCATCACATTTATCTGGTGCCACTGTTTCATATATTTGCCGTTTTCCCAGGTCCATGGTTTTGACATTTGCCGATATTGTCAATCATCGTCTATCAATTGAGTGTTGCAATCGGCATCGGGATCTTCCGATAACATCGTCTTATCGCCCAACCCTAATACTGTAGGAACATTCTTTGTAAACCTAACATTGTGCTATTGAATGATAGTTTTGAATCTTGCATTTAAAGAAAAATGTATATGGTTTGCAGGAGTCACTGCTGTGAAAATGTTTCAACACTTCGTCTCTACTTACAAACTAATGGCTATTTCTGCATCTGAAATGAAACTCAGCAATGGAAGAAATTGCATGAATTAACTTTAAAATAGTGGTAAATGGAGTTTTTGGATATTGCATATACAAGGAATAAAATTACGTAATTATTTGAGAAGAAATGTATCCCTGAACAGCTGAAATCCACAATATATTTGGTACATGCATGAGTGTGTGTGTAAATACAAAGGTATGTGTGTATGTGATATAGTGTTTATGTTCATATGTGTATGCTGTGATAACTCTATGGAGGTGGGTTAGAGCAGGCTTAATTTAGACTTTTTTGCTGTATTGCATCTTTACACAGAATTTTAAGCAGGCACAGAGCAGGATTAACTCAGCTGTGTAAAGACGTCTTAAGATATGTGAATGTGTTATCTATCAATATTGCAGAATAGTACTTTGTCAAACTAAAAATGTTGGAAAAATTTATCGAAATTTAATCACAAGAAATGAAGAAGAAAAAAAGACCACAGAGACAAGGATTAGATGGTGCAGGCTAGTCAAGCAACATTCCTTTGGATCAGTTCTCCCTTCACATGTAAAGCAGACTGAGCCACACAATCACAGGATGCACATGCCGTATGAAGCCAAAGTCTTGAGACAAGTATATAGAGATAAAGAGGTTCAAATCTTCCCAACCTGATTCTGTGATTATACTTGTTGTGTACAGATTAAGTCCCAGCGTGTCTCTTTTGGATTTGGAAAGATGCTGTCATAGAATGTTAAACAGTATTGTAACACTCTCTTTTGTCCCTGTGCTCTTTACAGAGTCAGGCAGAAGCCCACTACAAGGGGAACCGCCATGCTAGGAGAGTCAAAGGTATCGAGACCTCTAAGAGCCGCCCACAAGAGAGTGAAAAACCTCCTCCTGGGCCCGTCTCTTCTCCTTCACCTACAGGACCCCTGCAGGCCAGATCAGACACTGACCCCAGCAAAGCAGGTAAGAGCTTGTCACTTGTAATTATAAACACAACATACTGTACTGCATTCAATCATGTTTCTAGGCAGCACTCTTTACTCAATTCTCCTAGAAACTCTCAAAACATGTGCAATTCAAGAACAATGTTAATTCTCCCTATGAGTCAAAACTAGGACATAAAAAGACCACCAAATTTTCAGTCTTCTCTAAGTGTGTGGTCTGACCTCAGTTTTCATGAAGCAGCCAATCGAACATTCCCATCGCTGAAGGTCTGGGGTCTGTCACAGGGCAATTAGAGAGAGATACAAAGACAACATCCCTCATGCCCAGCACAAGATTCAAAATAGCTTTTAAGCTATAAAGTTTAAGATGGAGTATTCATTTGTTTTAACTATGAAATGTATTGAGGAAATCTGGGTGAAGGTCTAAAACATTGGCCTTCCCATGCAGAGGCTAATTTTACTGGAGTAGCGTGACTTTTACTGTCACCACTACATGGCACTTGTTTTGCAGCTTTATTAGGAAGGCCTAGCTGATGTGTTTCTGAAGCTGTGCGTACTGTTATAGGTATTTGAAGCCCATTTGTCAGAATACATTTTGGGATTAGGAGGGCTGGGTGGGAGTTGGAGATTGTGGATATAAAAAATTCTGAGGTCTGTGGATTAACAAGGGCAGGATGGAAACATTATAGCTGATCTTTCTTTAATGAAAAGTGATTAAATGCTGGCAGATCATTTTCATCGTGAGACAAAAGGGGGGCACAGAGTTTATTATGTGGCAGAGGGTTGGTGAATCCCTCTTACACCTGTTCCCTGCCATTCATTTAGACAAGGACTTCTATCTGTCTTCTATCCACTTTCTCTCTCTGTCTCTCCATACACTTTCCATTTTCTCATCATTCCCCAGAGCAGGATCAAACCATCTAGTATGGTATAATACTTTTGTGAGAGGCTTTTAAACAAGAGTTTAGATTCCTTTTTTAAACTACATCCATGAGTGCCAAAATATATCTATATCAAAACATGTCAACCAATTATTTAATGCATTTTGCAACCTTTGAACTATAATTATGTGCAGCTTCTCTGCATATAGCCACCTTTAAACTCTTGCTGTTGCGAGTGTGGACAAACACACACTCACACACACACACACACACACACACAATACTGGACAATACAGCTGGTTTAAGCATGTTGCTTTTCACTTAAAAGAATAGTTCCCCTTCTGTCGCTCTCTCCACGTTGTGTCAGAGAAGCGACATTAGGGGTCTCTCTTGAGCGCCGATATTCACCTCTGAACTATGAAAAAAGGCCAATGAGAGTTGGCAACCAGTATTTGCATGTCCCGCCCCCGGACATACGGGTATTTAAGCGGCGCAAATACGGGAGTTCATTCAGAAAATTTCTTCGGAGCCGATGGTCGTGTTTGCAGACTGCTGTGTTCTACACACCGAGTTCCTGCTATCCTCTGCTGCATGCTGTTGGATTCTACGGCGCACAACAGCGGCTTTCTCCTGTTTGCATGGCTGTGCACTTCCTGCCCCTGAGCGCATCGACAGTTGCAGATAAGAAAGATCTCTCACGAGTTCTTTCATTCATAAAAGAGTGATTTTATTTAAAAGAGTAATTTCCTCTAAAAGAGCAAAAAACACAGCAGCATTGAACGTCCTTTTAAGGACGCGTCTTTATAAAGATGCCTTTCCGTCCCTGTGTTGTTCCTGGATGCGGTAGAGTACTCTCCGCTTCCGACGGCCACAGGCGTTGTCTCGTGTGTCTGGGCAGTGATCACACTGAGGCTGCGTTTGTGGATGGTTCATGTTCTCATTGCGAGAACATGACCATGACAACGTTGCAGTCGCGGCTTGCTTACAACCGTAAGCAAGCCACTCCAGCCGCCCCCCGCGTCGCTCCTTCTTCCCACGGGATTGAGGACGATGCGGCTGGTGATGGAGGCGATTCGGGGATGGCAGCGGGTGCAGCTCCGCCGGGTATGCCCCCTCGGACCACCCGCGCCCCGGCACGCTCGTTGACTCCCGTCCCCGCTCACAGCCAGTCTGCCTACCCTCTTGCGATGGAAGCAGATGAGTTCGCTGCGACATCAGAGGGCATGGGCTCTGATGCCGAGGGCTCCTCTGGGCTGCCGCCTTCGGGCTTGCACGCCCAGGAGGAGGCCGACGCACAGATGTCCGATATGCTTTCCCGGGCAGCCAACAGCGTGGGCCTGGATTGGAACCCTCCATCCTCCCCACAGCCATCACGGCTGGAAGATTGGTTCTTGGGCGTGGGGCGCCGCTCACAGCCTCGCCCCCCCCCCCCGGTTCCTTTCTTCCCGGAGGTGCATGATGAGCTGACGTCTTCGTGGAGAGCACCCCTCTCCACTCGTCGCACCGCCACCTGCTCATCCGCCCTCGCCACCCTCGATGGCGGAGTGCGCCACGGGTACACGGAGATCCCCCAGGTGGATAGAGCTGTTGCGCTCCACTTATGTCCTGGAAGCACTACCACCTGGCGGGGCCACCCTGTACTCCCTTCCCGGTCCTGTAGAGCAACATCCTTGCTCACCGCGAAGGCCTACAGCGCTACCGGACGCGCCGCTTCTGCCCTGCATGCCATGGCTCTCCTGCAGGTCCACCAAGCCAAGGCACTTCGCAACATGCACGGGGGTGGCCCTGATCCCGACACGCTGCAGGAACTGCGCTCAGCGACCGACCTCGCCCTGAGAGCGACGAAGGTCACAGCGCAGGCACTCGGGCAGGCGATGGCCACTCTGGTGGTCCAGGAACGTCAGCAATGGCTGGACTTGGTTGAGATGCGTGAAGCTGACAAGACTCGCTTCCTCAACACCCCTGTCTCCCAGTTCGGCCTCTTCGGCGACACCGTTGAGGACTTTGCCCAGCAGTTCTCCCTGGTGAAGAAGCAGACGGAGGCCATTTCGCACATCATGCCGCGCCGCAAGCTTGCCGCCACGGCCCATGCCCCACCTGCTCGCCGAGGGCGTCCTCCCGCGGCCAGAAGACCTTCTGCTCCGCCCCAACCTGGGCCCAGCTCTCAACCCCGGCGTCGAGCAAACCGCAGGAAGCATACGCCCCCTGCCTCACGGACCCCTTCGAGGACCCGGAAGGCTCCCAAGCGTCCCTGAGACAGCGGACCCAGAGGACGAGAAGTTAGCTCCGAAATTCTCAATAAAAGATTCTCAATAAAAGAGCTATTTCCTTTACCTCTGGGTCACATGGCCTGCAAATGCCGTTCTAACCGCAGTTTGCTTTCAGGTCTCAACAGTCTCGCCGCTCAGGATGCAGCCCCACGACTGTTGCCCGGCTGGCCGGTTCAGACGAGTCCAGAGGAAGCCAGCATCAGACCTCCTCCTCAGTCACGAACCCGCCCCCTGCCGGGTGCGCGGAACAAGGTAAGTGCTTTGAGTTTATTCTCAGCACCAGAGCCTCGGGACGCCACAGCGCCTCCCGACGCCGCGTTACCTGTTCCGCACCGCTGCGAAGCCCCGCCGGGCACGTCCAAAATACTCGTCCCCTTGGTGCCCCTAGCACGGAGCTTAGAGGCATGGCTTTCACTGCCCAGCTCGTCACGGTGGCTGCACTGGACCATCCGACTCGGTTACGCAATTCAGTTTGCCAGGTCTCCGCCCCCCTTCGTGGCCGTTCGTTCCTCCGCAGTGCACGCCGAACATGCCCACTCCCTGCGCGAGGAAATCGCCTCCCTTCTAATCAAGGACGCGATAGAGCCTGTCCCTCCGGCCGAAACGAAGAAGGGTTTCTACAGCCCTTACTTCATTGTACCCAAGAAAGGCGGCGGCATACGACCGATCTTGGACCTGCGAGTTTTCAATCGGACCTTGTCCAAACTCCCGTTCAAAATGATTACCCAGAAACAAATTCTATCTGGCATCCGGCATCTAGATTGGTTCGCATCGGTAGACCTGAAGGACGCGTACTTCCACGTCTCAATTCGCCCTCGACATCGACCCTTTCTACGGTTCGCGTTCGACGGCCAGGCGTATCAGTACAAGGTCCTCCCCTTCGGCCTGTCTCTGTCCCCTCGCGTCTTCACGAAGGTCGCAGAGGCGGCTCTTGCCCCGCTACGAGGAGCGGGCATACGCATACTCATTAACCTCGATGATTGGCTCATTTTGGCCTCCTCGCAGGAATTACTATGCGCACACAGAGACCAGGTGCTCGAGCACCTCGGCCGTTTAGGGTTTCAGGTCAACTGGGAAAAGAGCAAGCTCACCCCGGTCCAGAGCATCTCTTTTCTCGGTTTGGAGTTAGACTCAGTCTCAATGACAGCACGTCTCTCCAACGAGCGTGCTCAGTCAGTGCTGGAATGCCTCGCTTCTTTCGAACCAGGCACCGTGGTCCCTTTGAAACGTTTCCAACGGCTCCTGGGGCATATGGCATCCTCCGCGGCGGCCGCGCCACTGGGGTTGATGCATATGAGACCACTACAGCATTGGCTCCAGACTTGAGTCCCGAGACGAGCATGGCGCCATGGCACGCACGGCGTGGAAGATACCCCCGCCTGCCGCCAAACCTTCAAACCCTGGACAGACCTCTGCTTTCTACGGGCAGGAGTACCCTTGCAGCAGGTGTCCCGTCGCATTCTGGTTACAGCCGACGCCTCCAAATTGGGTTGGGGCGCCGTGTGCAACGGGCGCGCAGCCGCAGGCCGGTGGAACCGAGGCCCGCTGCGCTGGCACATCAACTGCCTAGAGCTGCTGGCCGTTTTTCTTGCCCTGAAGATATTTCTTCCGTTGATTCATGGCAAGCATGTCCTAGTCAGGACAGACAGCACCACGGTGGTGGCCTACATAAACCGCCAAGGCGGAGTACGCTCCCTCCACATATCACAGCTTGCCCGTCGTCTCCTCCTTTGGAGTCAGCAGCGACTGGAGTCACTGCACGCCACTCACATCCCCGGCAACCTCAATGTGATAGCGGACGCGCTGTCAAGGCAAAACTTGCCCGGCGGAGAGTGGATGCTCCACCCCCAATCGGTCCAGCTGATTTGGGACAGGTTCGGCAAGGCCCAGGTAGACCTGTTTGCCTCCAAGGAAACCTCCCACTGTCCGCTCTGGTATGCCCTCACAGAGGCTCCCCTTGGGACAGATGCTCTGGCACACAGCTGGCCCGCGGGGCTGCGCAAGTACGCTTTTCCCCCAGTGAGCCTTCTTGCACAGATGCTATGCAAGGTCAGGGAGGACAAGGAGCAAGTCACTCTGGTGGCCCCCTACTGGCCCAACCAGATGTGGTTTTCGGATCTCACGATCCTCATGACAGCCCCTCCCTGGCGAATTCCCCTGAGGAAGGACCTTCTTTCTCAGGGACGGGGCACGCTCTGGCATCCGCATCCAGACCTCTGGAATTTCCATGTCTGGTCCCTGGACGGGACGCGGAGGATCTAGCCGGCCTACCTTCGGCCATCATAGACACTATTAACCAAGCCAGAGCCCCTTCGACCAGGCATCTTTACGCCCTGAAGTGGCGTCTGTTCGCGGACTGGTGTTCTTCCCAAGCCGAAGACCCGCAGAAGTGCGCAGTTAGGTCAGTGCTCGTGTTTCTTCAGGAGAGGCTGGAGAGGAGGCTGTCCCCCTCCACCCTCAAGGTGTATGTTGCGGCTATCGCGGCCCACCACGACACGGTAGACGGCAAGTCTCTTGGTAAGCACGACTTAATCGTCAGGTTCCTAAAAGGTGCCCAGAGGATGACTCCCTCCCGGCCTAACCTGTTTCCCTCCTGGGATCTCTCGGTCGTCCTTATGGGACTCCGGAGACCCCCCTTCGAGCCGCTTGACTCAGTTGGACTCAGGGCCCTCTCTCTCAAGACCGCCCTGCTGATCGCGCTCGCTTCCATCAAGAGGGTTGGGGACCTGCATGCGTTCTCTGTTAGCGAAGCTTGCCTGGAGTTCGGTCCGGCAGACACTTTCGTGATCCTAAGACCGCGACCGGGCTACATGCCCAAGGTTCCTCCCACACCCTTCAGGGATCAGGTGGTGAACCTGCAAGCGCTGCCCCGGGAGGAGGCAGACCCAGCCATTTCACTCTTTGTCTGCTTTGGGGGACAGCAGAAAGGGAATGCTGTCTCCAAGCAGAGACTCGCCCACTGGGTTGTCGACGCCATTTCCCTGGCTTATCACACCCAGGCCGTGCCCCCCCTTTGCGGGTCCGAGCCCACTCCACCAGGAGTGTTGCGTCCTCGTGGGCACTGGCTAGGGGCATTTCCCTAGCAGACATTTGTAGAGCAGCGGGCTGGGCAACACCTAACACTTTTGCGAGATTCTACAATCTCCGAGTTGAGTCAGTATCGTCCCGTGTTCTCTCAGGTACCGAGCCCGTAGAACTCCACGATCTGACCGGGTGAATCGCTTGCACCCAGCGCCCTTCCCCCTAACCAGGGGAAACAGTGCGCCTTCTTTCCCAGGAGATCCCAGGTTTGAGACACTGGTATCAGCGGATCACGTACACGGCTCAGCGCATGGCTCTTTTTAAGTGGACCCCTAGTGTCGCTTCTCTGACACAACGTGGAGAGAGCGACAGAAGGGGAACGTCTAGGTTACGTATGTAACCTCCGTTCCCCGATGGAGGGAACGAGACGTTGTGTCTCCCCTGCCACTTAAATACCTGTATGTCCGGGGGCGGGACATGCAAATACTGGTTGCCAACTCTCATTGGCCTTTTTTCATAGTTCAGAGGTGAATATCGGCGCTCAAGAGAGACCCCTAGTGTCGCTTCTCTGACACAACGTCTCATTCCCTCCATCGGGGAACGGAGGTTAAATACGTAACCTAGACGTTCACCCCCCAAAATAAAAATAAAAAAAACATTCTGTCATCATTTACTCACACTCATGTCTTTCCAAACCTGTTTGTCTTTGTTTCTTATGTGGAACATAAAAGTAGTTATTTTAAAGGATGTCCCATTCAATGATTTCAATACAAAAGCAGTTTAGAGGGACTCAATTTAAAGTCTATAAAAGGACCCAAAGTGTCATAAATGTGTAATTTCCTTTCAAATTTGAACCATTATTTGTGTTAAAATCTCGACTTGCTCCATAGATCTCCTTTGTACAGGCCCGTAGACAGGGGGGGTTTGGGTAGTTGAAGTCATGGTTTAAAATTATTAAACTAAGTAAGTGTTAAGGGCCAGTGTTTAAACAAAGATTTTGTAAGAACTGTAAGATTAATAACTAATGTCTTTGAAGTCCATCCTGGATAAACTGCAGACGTTCATAAACAGTATCTCACAAAAGTGAGTACACCCCTCACATTGTTTTAAATATTTGATTATATCTTTTCATGTGACAACACTGAAGAAATGACACTTTGCTACAATGTAAAGTAGTGAGTGTACAGCTTGTATAACAGTGTAAATTTGCTGTCCCCTCAAAATAACCCAACACACAGCCATTAATGTCTAAACCTCTGGCAACAAAAGTGAGTACACCCCTAAGTGAAAATGCCCAAATTGGGCCCAAAGTGTCAATATTTTTTCAATTATTTTCCAGCACTGCTTTAACCTTCTTGGGCATGGAGTTCCCCAGAGCTTCTCAAGTTGCCACTGGAGTCCTCTTCCACTCCTCCATGACATCACAGAGCTGGTGGATGTTAGAGACCTTGTGCTCCTCCACCTTCCGTTTGAGGATGCACCACAGATGCTCAATAGGGTTTAGGTCTGGAGACATGCTTGGCCAGTCCATCACCTTCACCCTCATTTTCTTTAGCAAGGCAGTGGTCGTCTTAGAGGTGTGTTTGGGGTCGTTATCATGCTGGAATACTGCCCTGCGGCCCAGTCTCCGAAGGGAGGGGATCATGCTCTGCTTCAGTATGTCACAGTACATGTTGATATTCATGGTTCCCTCAATTAACTGTAGCTCCCCAGTACCGGCAACACTCATGCAGCCCCAGACCATGACACTCCCACCACCATGCTTGACTGTAGGCAAGACACTTGTCTTTATACTCCTCGCCTGGTTTCTGCCACACACGCTTGACACCATCTGAACCAAATAAGTTTATCTTGGTCTCATCAGACCACAGGAAATGGTTCCAGTAATCCATGTCCTTAGTCTGCTTGTCTTCAGCAAACTGTTTGCAGGCTTTCTTGTGCATCATCTTTAGAAGAGGCTTCCTTCTGGGACGACAGCCATGCTGACCAATTTGATGCAGTCTGCTGCGTATGGTCTGAGCATTAACAGGCTGACCCCCCACCCCTTCAACCTCTGCAGCAATGCTGGCAGCACTCATATGTCTATTTCCCAAAGACAACCTCTGGATATGACGCTGAGCATGTGCACTTAACTTCTTTGGTCGACAATCTTCTTATAGCCTAGGCCATCTTTATGTAGAGCAACAATAATTTTTTCAGATCCTCAGAGAGTTCTTTGCCATGAGGTGCCATGTTCAACTTCCAGTGACCAGTTTGAGGGAGTGTTAGTTGGCTGATGAAGGCTTTGTTGGCAATTTATTGATAGTCTATGTATTCCAATTTTTTGAGTGTTGCCCATCAATAGTCAAAGGTGGTGCAGGCTGATATCAGTGAGGTGCTTCGCAGTTCAACCAGCCAGTTATTTCGGTAAGTCCAAGGTTCAGGCAATAGCATATGATGTATTCCATGTCTTATGGCTGGAGCTGAAATCAGTTCATCCTCTGAGGTCCATCGTAATGCGTAAAGCGTCTGGCTTGCACTGGCTGCATTTTGTCATCATCACTCAGTGACACGCAGCAGTAAAGTCCAATACCAAGCAGGAATGGAGCTGGATCCTGACGATTCTGGTGACCTCGGGATAGAAGTCCTGAGATTATGACATGGAAAAATGCCATTAAATTTTTTGCAGAGTCAGAGTCCAGCAGACTTAACTAAAGCAGCCTAATTGTGTGGTTAAGAATAAATTAGGTGCATGGCTGGCTAAATAGATTAGTCTTTAGTCTAGACTTAAACTCAGTGAGCGTGTCTCGTCCCAAACAGTGTTAGGGAGACTATTCCATAGTTTAGGAGCCAAATAGGAAAAGGATCTACCTCCTTTTGTGGAATTTGATATACTAGGAACAGGACAGACAGGCCAGAGTTTTGCGATCTTAATGAACGTGATGGTTCATTCATAGCATGGTAGAAGGTCACTTAAGTACTGTGGAGCTGTACAGGTGGCCAATGTAACAATGATATAATATGATCATATTTCTTGGTTCAAGTCAGCACTCTGTCTACTGCATTTTGAACCAATTAAAGTTTATTTATTGAACTTGCTGGACATCCTCCCAGTAATGCATTATAATAATCTAGACTTGAGTTCACGAACGCATTAATTTGTTTTTTTCGGCATCAGCAACAGAGAGCATGTGTCGTAACTTAGCAATATTTCTTAGGTAGAAGAATGCTGTTCTACAAACATTGGAAGTTTGATTTTCAAATGACATATTGGTATTAAATATAACACACAAATTCTTCTCTGTTGAAGACGAAGTAACAGTACATCCATTGAGAGTCATGTTATATTTTAGCTGTTTATTTTTAGAAGTTTTTGGTCTAATAACTAGTACCTCTGTTTTGTCGGAATTGAGTAAAAGGACATTTCTGGCCATCCAATTTTTTATTTCATGGATACGCTAATTTGGAGAATTTTGAAATTTCATCGGGTTTCGAAGGACTATACAGGTGAAACTCGAAAAATTAGAATATCGTGCAAAAGTTCATTAATTTCAGTAATTCAACTTAAAAGGTGAAACTAATATATTATATAGACTCATTACAAGCAAAGTAAGATATTTCAAGCCTTTATTTGATATAATTTTTATGATTATGGCTTACAGCTTATGAAAACCCCAAATTCAGAATCTCATAAAATTAGAATATTGTGAAAAGGTTCAGTATTGTAGGCTCAAAGTGTCACACTCTAATCAGCTAAACACCTGCAAAGGGTTCCTGAGCCTTTAAATGGTCTCTCAGTCTGGTTCAGTTGAATTCACAATCATGGGGAAGACTGCTTACCTGACAGTTGTGCAGAAAACCATCATTGACACCCTCCACAAGGAGGGAAAGCCTCAAAAGGTAATTGCAAAAGAAGTTGGATGTTCTCAAAGTGCTGTATCAAAGCACATTAATAGAAAGTTAAGTGGAAGGGAAAAGTGTGGAAGAAAAAGGTGCACAAGCAGCAGGGATGACCGTAGCCTGGAGAGGATTGTCAGGAAAAGGCCATTCAAATGTGTGGGGAGCTTCACAAGGAGTGGACTGAGGCTTCAAATGTCGTATTCCTCTTGTCAAGCCGCTCCTGAACAACAAACAACGTCAGAAGAATCTTACCTGGGCTAAAGAAAAAAAGAACTGGTCTGTTGCTCAGTGGTCCAAAGTCCTCTTTTCTGATGAGAGCAAATTTTGCATCTCATTTGGAAACCAAGGTCCCAGAGTCTGGAGGAAGAATGGAGAGGCACACAATCCAAGATGCTTGAAGTCCAGTGTGAAGTTTCCACAGTCTGTGTTGGTTTGGGGAGCCATGTCATCGGCTGGTGTTGGTCCACTGTGCTTTATTAAGTCCAGAGTCAATGCAGCCGTCTACCGGGACATTTTAGAGCACTTCATGCTTCCTTCAGCAGACAAGCTTTATGGAGATGCTGACTTCATTTTCCAGCAGGACTTGGCACCTGCCCACACTGCCAAAAGTACCAAAACCTGGTTCAATGACCATGGTATTACTGTGCTTGATTGGCCAGCAAACTCGCCTGACCTGAACCCCATAGAGAATCTATGGGGCATTGCCAAGAGAAAGATGAGAGACATGAGACCAAACAATGCAGAAGAGCTGAAGGCCGCTATTGAAGCATCTTGGTCTTCCATAACACCTCAGCAGTGCCACAGGCTGATAGCATCCATGCCACGCCGCATTGAGGCAGTAATTAATGCAAAGGGGCCCAAACCAAGTACTGAGTACATATGCATGATTATACTTTTCAGAGGGCCGACATTTCTGTATTTAAAATCCTTTTTTTTATTGATTTCATGTAATATTCTAATTTTCTGAGATTCTGAATTTGGGGTTTTCATAAGCTGTAAGCCATAATCATAAAAATTATATCAAATAAAGGCTTGAAATATCTTACTTTGCTTGTAATGAGTCTATATAATATATTTGTTTCACCTTTTAAGTTGAATTACTGAAAGTAATGAACTTTTGCATGATATTCGAATTTTTCGAGTTTCACCTGTACATTTTGGTACTGTCGGCAAAACAGTGGAAACTTATTCCATGATTCCTGATAATATCTCCCAGGGGAAGCATATAGAAGGAGAAATGTAGATGCCCTAAAACTGATAACTGTGGAACTCCATACTTAACTTTTGTTTGATTTGACAAGTCCTCGTTTAGACAGACAAATTGGTAGAAGTCTACTAAATAGGACCTAAACCATGCTAATGCAAGTCCACTAATGCCAACATAATTCTCTAGCCTATTCAAGAGAATATTGTGATCTATCGTGTCGAAGGCAGCACTAAGATTTAAAAGAGAAATGCAGCCACAATCAGATAAAAAGATCAAGTCATTAGTAACTCTGATAAGTGCTCTGTACTGTGGTGTGGCCTAAATCCTGACTGACATTGTTCATATATACTATTTCTCTGTAGAAATTAACACAATTGGGAGGACACAACCTTTTCTAGAATTTTCGACATAAACAGGAGATTTGAAATTGTTCTATAATTAGCCAATTCTCCAGGATCAAGCTGTGGCTTCTAAATTAGAAGCGTTCGGATGCGTGTCTCTAACTCATTAACCTTCTCCGTCAGCCTGACTAATTCCTTACATTTATCACATGTGAATCACTCACTGCTGATGGAAGAAGTGATAGTAAACATGTGGCATTTAATGCAGGAAGCAATAACATGACATGCCATGGAAATTGTTTGTTGTTGTTGGTTGTTCCAGAGCGGCGAGGGTTTGAGATCGATGTGAATCCCTCACGCAATTGTTTTTTGTTATGGTTGTTCTTGATAAGCGGTGCTTTGAGATCGATGCAATAATCTGTGTAACACAGAGGAGAAAACGGGTGCACGTGGAAAAATGTACGCAGCTGAATCGCGATAAGAGAATAATTTGGGGGAAAACATAATGCATGCTGAAAGTGGCTGATATTAAAGATTAAAAGCTGAAAACAGATAGATAAGAGATTCTAAAAATGCTAGCAGGCTACAAACACAGACTCGAGCTCCAGGACATCCTTTAAAATGTTTCCTTCTGTGTTCTGCAGAAAGAAAGAACAATATGTGGGTTTGGAACAACATGAGGCTAAATGATGACAGAACTTTCCATTTTGGGTGAACTATTCTTTTAATCATTGAGTCTGGTCAAGCAGCATGGTGTTTCTGTTGATGATGGTTGACCATGGAAGTCTTGCTGGTTAAGCTAGTTAAAAAGACTGGTGGAGCCAAGGATCCAAAACCAAATATACGCTGTGATCATCTACAGTATGATAGTGTTTTCAGCAGGAAATTCCATGCAGTCAAACTCCTCCCAAAATAGATAGTGTGGTTGTATGTGAATTTGTCTATTCTGTATGTGCATTCCCACCGACATCTTGCTCATCATCTCTGTCACAGTGCAACAAGAGGACAGAGGAGGACTGTATAGCCATGTCTCTCACTCAGGGATTTGCCTGCACATAGAAAACTATCTAGAGTCCTAAGGCCCAGGAAGAATTCAAGGGGGAGAGTGCCAAAACAAACCGGCCATGATCTAAATGTGAAACCAGATACATTTGAAAGAATGCAGTTTTCCATCCAAAGCTCACTGCAGTGACCCCAACCCCTAGCAGGTCGGTCACTAGGTTGCTTATGTATCCCAGCAATCGCTTTGTTTTGATGCCTTCCCTTAATATTAGTTTCACAACAGAGCCTTCATTGAGCTGCTAACCCTTAGAGTCCTAACAGCTGCAGTTCCATATGGACATTGGAAGCCCTATGAGTGGAGGAGAAATAAGTTTATCTGTTGTGACTGCACAGTGTAGGGTCATTCTGCAAAAGTTAAGAGATAATTGGCTTGTTTTTCTTAATTTCTTTTTTCCCCACTCCAGTCTGTGTGTGTGTGTGTGTGTGTGTGTGTGTGTGTGTGTGTGTGTGTGTGTGTGTGTGTGTGTGTGTGTGTGTGTGTGTGTGTGTGTGTGAATTCACAAGAGGAGAATTCCCACGCTTCATGAGAAACACTAGACAGTGGTGGACTTGGGCTGTCATAGATGTAATTTATTGATGATTTTCTTTCACGCATCACTAGAGCTAGCTTTTTGTCTGAAGAAAACAATACTCACCAATGCAGTGCAGTCACCTTTTAAGTAGTTTTAGTTTCATTCGCCTAATGCATTTTCCCTAACATCATTTGAACACTACTGAATTTTAAAGGTATAGTTCACTCAAAAAGGAAAATTATCTTATAATTTTCTTACCCTCATGCCATCCCAGATGTGTAGAACACAAACAAAGATATTTAGAAGAATATCTCAGCTCTGTAGGTCCATACAATGCTAGTGAATGATGATCAGGCCTTTTAAGCTCCAAAAAGAAGATAAAGTCAGCATAAACCTAATCCATCAGACACTACACAAAATCATACACATGAGACTATGTTGGATGGAACCTAAAGAAAGAGACATTTTAATTTAAAGGCTGACATTTTTCATTTAAATGGTTTTTTGTTAAATATCTGAGTAAGACAGAACAGTGAAGGAAAAGCAGCCAAGTGTTCAGCATACATGGGAACTATTATATTATTTTTATATTATAATATTAGTAATATTATTAGTAATATATCTTACTGTAATTATTCTAAAATTTGGAAAATAGTAATAATAAAGAATGAGTAGGTGTCCATAAGTGTTACTGGAAGTATGCATGTACACAAACACTTAATTTTGGCAAGACCCTATCAACCCTATATTAGGTGGTGCACACTACATTTGGGTGGGATGCGTTTCACAGTTCCGCCTGTCAGAAAAACACAGGGATATCTTACCACACTATAGGAAATAGGCAAAAGTCCAGCCCTCAGATTATTGTTTCAGAGGGACAATGAAAATTGTCCCTCGGGGGGCAAAGGAAACAGTGATTTCACTGCTCAGTTTCCTTGCAAGCATCTTGTATGTTTTTGTCATTTTACACACACTTGACCACAATTTTTGGTTTTTTTAAGAGGTTTTTTTTTAATAAACTCTCAATTCAATTGTATCCCTCTCCATAAAAACATTTAAGAAAAACACTGTCAGGATTTTATTCACCATGGCACTTTCAGTCCAAAAGCCTCTGCTGTGATGGCAAATCCTGAATGGCAGGTAGATAAGAGCTGGTAAGAACCAGTCAGAGCTCTCTTTTGACAGGAAACAGTCTTCTTTCTACACTGGAAGTTACCAGGCAGATTTCTCTCTTTGGAACAATACAAGGGGGAGCAAATGATGACAAAAGTTTCACTACAGAACTAGGAAGCTGATTGAGAGATGCCCTCTATTTCTTCTTTTGCACTCTGTCTCTTTCTCTCTCTCTGTTTGTGTAGCAGATGAAAGTCTGCGCTCTATTTATTTTGGGTCCAAGTTGCTTTCAGAGGCTATTACTACATTGGAACTGACTAACCATAGTCTGTGACTTGTAGTCTGTTCTGAATGGCCTGAACTTTTCACTCTGAGCTAATATTCCCAGTACTCCTTTCCACTACACACCCTTTCCATTTCAGGCACACACACACACACACACACATGCACACACACTGTGTGTGCTGAAAAAAATGTATGTCTGGCTGTGTGCATGTGGTTCGCGTTAGCAGATCATATTTTGAGGAGGTGGAGAGTGCGTAATGGGAGATTTCAGAATCCTCCAGCCTCTGGACGTTCACCATCCACCACCATCATTGACATGCCCTTTGTTCACTGCACTGTTCGCCCGTCTGCCCTCCATTTATTCTGTGCTCTGCATATTTGAAAGTGAGATTGCACAACATGGACTCTTGAAAGACTAATATTTAATGCTTAAATCACACACGCCTTCCTTCAGCTGCTGAAGGAGTTAGACACTGTAAACATGAGAAAGTAATGATTTAAATATTTTAAAGAAAAGTTTAAAAGGGCAACCCTAAATATTATGTCCTAATATTGCTTTAACCATTGCAAACCCAAAGTGTGCATTGAATGCGATTTTAGCAGAATTACAAATGAACATATTTACAAACTTGACATACAGACCCTGCTGAAAAGACCAGCTTAGACCTGCTAGAATTTCCATGTTGATCTAGGCCGAAACTGTGAGAACAATCTCTCAAATTCCAGACAGTTAAGTCAACCTGCTATTAATGCTGCTCAGGTTTCACGGTCATTGACAGAACTATGGTGGAGAAGGCAACATAGTAAGGGTCTGGTTGTAACCTGTGCAGGTTGATCAGATGTTCAAGGGGTCAGGTAGAAGAGAGGCCACTCCTACCCGCATCATCAATGATTAATGAACCCTGAAACAGGATGCTTGGATGAGCTCTGAGACTAATTAATTATGGAGTGCGGTGCATTCATTTGCCTTGCTCTGATCGCTGTTCTCCAGAAACATCTTGCATTTAACAAAGCAGGCCTGTTTACCAAATAATCGTCATAATTTTTATTGAGTCTGAGTGTAGGCATGGTGATTCTGCCACTGTATCTCAAAGACAAGGAGTGGTGACAGCAATAGACAAGATTTAGCTGGAAATTTATGGCACTTCCAAGCTTCTTCTGTGAAATATGGAGACACGAGTAAAGGGATAAATGCCTTTACTCCTAAAAGTGTCTACACAACAGGAACTGTAAAAACCTAACTATAAACAATATGCAAAGTTATAGTTAGATAAACCGCTACTAAAATGCTATCTAAATGAGCTAAGAATGTGAAACATAGATCTGGTGTTATATATTATTATATATAAATAAATACGAATGTTGGCAAATGTTCAACTTTGATGGATAGTTGACCCAAAAATTCATAATTTAATCAGAAAGTTAGCCTCAGTCACAATTCCCTTTTATTGGATCTGTTTTCCATACAATGCAAATGAATGGTGACTGAGGCTGACATTCTTTCTAATATCTTATTTTGTGTTCCACGGAAGAAAGACAAAAGGGTGAGTAAATGATCAAAAATGTTTGGGATGAACTACCCCTTTAAAATAATGGTTAGGTTTAGGGTTTGGGTAAGAACCTGTATGGTTAAGGTTTGGGTTAGGGGTAGAACTTCCCGTAATAACATTGTTTGTTGGTTCATTTAGTTTAATTTAGTCTCAATATGGGATTAAAAGTCATACATCTTTGTAATAACCAGACATGAGACATATAGAAATGTAAAGATCACTTAGTTGGTCAATGGTTCCTTTGGTAAAAAGTAAAAAAAAAAAAAAAAAAAGTGAAATTTGGGGCCTGGGTAGCTCAGCGAGTAAAGACACAGACTACCACCCCTGGAGTCAAGAGTTCAAATCCAGGGTGTGCTGAGTGACTTCTGCCAGATCTCCTAATCAACCAGATTTGCCGGTTGCTAGGGTGGGTAGAGTCACATTGGGGTAACCTCCTCGTGGTCACTATAATGGGGTTCTCGCTCTCAGTGGGGTGCATGGTGAGTTGTGCGTGGATGCCGTGGAGAATAGCATGTCCTCCACACGTGCTATTTCTCCTTGGTAACGCGCTCAACAAGCCACGTGATAAGATGTGCAGATTGACGGTCTCAGAGAATCTCAATTGAGATTTGTCTTCCGCCACCCGGATTGAGGCGAGTCACTATGCCACCATGAGGACTTAGAGCGCACTGGGAATTGGGCATTCCAAATTGGGTAGAAAAGGGGAGAAAATAAAAAACTAAACAAATCAATTTGTTCAGGACTCACAAAAAACAATTGTGAGTCCTGAACTCTCAACTCTGTATGGTATATTGCTGAACAGCTCTCTTATTTTACTTGAGAAATTATTAGTAACCCTTAATGGAATATTCCAGGTTCAATTCAAGTTAAGCTCAAACGACAGCATTTGTGGCATAATTTTGATTACCACAAAAACTGTTTCAGTTCATCCCTCCTTGTCTTAAAAACAATATTCAAAAATCAAGTTACATTGAGGCACTTACAATGGAATTGAATTGGACCACTTTTTGGAGGGTTTAATGTCAGAATTTGTGAAGCTTATAATTTTATAAAAGCACATTAATTCTTGTGTTAAATCTTTTGTATAATTTCAGCTGTGTAGTTTAAATTGGAGTTTTTACAATAATTTTAGGGTTTGCAGCATTATGTTGTCAATGGCAATGAAGTTGACACAATTTTATATTATTTTACAAATAAAAGGTTAGTGAGGGAACACTAAAATCATGTTAACATGCAGATTGATTACAGTACGTCTTGTGGCTATACTTTTGAAACAGTATGAATTTTAACATTTATGGATTGGCCCCGTTCACTTCCATTGTAAGTGCCTCACTGTAACCTATAATTTTGCTTTTTATTTTTTAAATGTTCATTTCAATTTAACATATAAGTAAAACATGTTTAAACACTTTTTAATGTGGTCCATAAAAAGGGTGTTTATGCACTGCAAGACAAGAGGTTTTAGAGGAAGCTTAGTGTAGAAATTGCAGGGAAACAACACATTTCTGTGGTGTGAACTGAATGCACTCAAATTCCAGAGCAGCAGCTTTGTTATTTCCAAAGATGAAAAAGTAAAGCCAATTAACTTCCATAAATACTAAATGTAAATGTTATTTGGTTGTTTGCTTTGCTTTGCAGATGAGATGTGGCCCACACCACAGTTAAACGGATCCATATTGGCCCCGGGGCCCTTGGCTGTTTCAGCTTCTCCAACCCCAGATTCCCCTGGCTCTTCTGCCTGTCCCCTTCTGACCACCCCTACAACCCCTCAACCGCCCCCAGCCTCCTCCTCATCCCCTGGCTGTGGCTCCACAAACCCAGAGCAGGCAGGCACTGGTGCCTCTGGAGCACCATCTGTCACCCCCAGCAACCCTGAGACTGAAGAGGACAAAGCCAAGAAGCTGCTTTATTGCTCACTGTGCAAAGTGGCAGTCAATTCGCTCTCTCAGTTGGAGGCCCACAATAAAGGTGAAGATTCATTCAGTGGCAGCTCATCTAAATTCAATAACTTACTGTGCTGACTTGTTACACAAAGCATCTGTCAACAGAGTAAAGAGTCTCCAATGAGCGGTTAGAGGTGGATAGCTCATACATCATTTCAAATGCTCCTATTTGAGAGGTCTTATTAGTCCAAAGCTGTGATTTTTACTGATGGGGTTTAAAGCTGAAGTGAGTCATTCCTGTGCCACTAGTGTCACCAAACGGAATTGCAAAAACAGTCAATTTGTTGGACAAACCGATAATCTCGCTCCAAACGCATGCCATTTTTTGAGTCATGTAGCTGCATGTGTTGGACTTTTGTAAGCAACTTTTGAGCCACAATGTTTACTTTTTCTAGAAAATCAACCTACAAATTGTTTACTTGTATGTAGATGTCTCTGCATATTAAGCTGGGATAGAAGAAAGTATTTTAGCATCAAAACAATTACATCACCTTTAAACATAATTTTGAGTTGAGACTGTCAAATGCAGTACAGGTGTCTAATTGCAACAAATCCAGCACTTTCCATTAGTCCAGAAGAAAGGGCAGATGCCATGTGTTGTACAGTGTTTCTACATTGTCTTAATGTTACTGCATGACTTTCTCACGGGTCTCAATACTGCTGCAATTACCACTGAAGACATCATTATTTTAAGAAATCGCCTCACTAAAAAATGCATGATTTATCTTTTTCTGGAAGCTGCAGAAATATGCTTTGCGTAGCTCAAGGCAACTAAAAAGAGAGCACTAGCAATCATGTCCATCACCTAACAACCCCTTTTAACTCCTGAAATCAGTTAAATCTATCTTTAGAAGCTTTTGCATTCTCATGATTTATACACAACTTTATATCACTGCTTGGCTTCTTTGGGTTTGCCCCAAATGTGTGCATAAAAACGAATAAGGGAGATTATTATAACATTACAGTGTGGCTTGTAGTATTTTGGGTAGTGTTTGATTTCTACAGCTATACTGAATGCCTGAGCAGAGATAAAAGTCATTCTGATCTATTATTCAGTCTGTGTCAACAGAAACAACCCTGTTTGAGGAGGCAGAGGTGCTTGTTGAGGACAGTTTTTCTCTGATGCAAGGCACAGCACACAACTCTATCTGTTTCTTTATTATTGATCTACTCTTTTATTTATCAGGGAAAACAGCAGTCACTCTCTCCTTGTAAATATGGGAGGGAATATTTAGCAAAGAATGAATTGCGCCCAAATATTCAGTGTTGAATACTGAATCATCTCTTTCTAATCATCAATAAAGAGAATCATCTCTTTAAAATCACCTCTTTAAAAACGCATTATAACAAATGTTATTCTTCATCATTTTATGAATTTCTGCTGCTTAGATCAGTAAAAATATACACAAACATCTTTTTAATAAAATGTTGTTTATTGCCTGTTTTCTGTGGGGGTAAACTTGTGAAGTTAATTACGACAGACAAATAGTGTTGAGATACGTGAATAAGGTGCAATATATTATTTGCCTAATTTACATAGAAAGCTGCATATTTCAGTGCATTTAGTGTTTGGTTGAACTGCCTTAATGGTGGTTAAGCAGCGCAACTGTTTAACGAATTTGCCTAGTATGTTTATAGCACCTGATTAGAAATGTCTCATTTTCAGATTGTTGGTTGAAAAGCCGTTTTTTTCCACAGGCCAACTGAAAGGAATGCCTTCACATAAAATATTTGACAACAGTTTGTGTTATCTGAAAATTCACACTTGGTAGCCACGTGCAGGTCTAGTCGTTCCTCTTGGAGCATAACTACAGTATGTTTTAAAGTTAACACTGCAAAGAGTGATAACTGAACATTTCTGAGAATAGGGTGAATTTATAACCATGGCCTAAGTTTAAGAAAGAAACATGGAATCATTATACTCCATTACCAAAATAAAACTCTAAACCAAGGCCAGACAATCATATGTTATGCAGACAAGCACAGATATAGCTTGGCTGTGGAAGGAGATTTGGGTTGAGAAGCTAGAAGCATTTGTTGTTTGATAATACTGCAGCTGTATGTCTAAACTCAGCTGTCGATTCCTGCATAATCTCTTTATTTATTTCTCAAATGCCAATTACTGCCAGACAGGAAGGATAGGAATGTCCATTTTATGATCCAACTGTAAAATGATGTGCAAAATAGGAAGAGTAGCCTACATTTTTTGACAACACAGGGGTCATTCAAGCATGTGCGGCTGGTGAGCCCAGTATAATAGCGTTAGATGACCCCAGCCGAATCTAATACTCTGTGTAGAGAAAACATAGAGCGAAAAGGCCTCGGCATGTTGCTTCCTCCCCTCAGGGGTGTGGGAAACTACATGACGTCTTGTGGGGTGTTGGGGGGGTTACGTGCAGTCTGATGCCTAGGGACACCTAGTGTCACTACATCGACGCAACGTCGAGTGAGGGACAGACAAACACTGCTATGCTGGTCCACTGTCTAGACCAGAAACAAACTAGCCCCGACCAGTATAATCCAGCCTGGAAATGCATACTGGTTTAAGCTGGTCTTTTCAGCTGGGTTTTGCCATATCTTGTCCGCTCAATGTTCTCTCAAGTTATGACACAAAATCTGGGGTACAACGTAAAAATTTGGTCAAAGTGAAAGAATGATACTTGCATTTGGTTTGGCAAGAGAAATTATAGATTATCTCAATTATATATATTTTTCTTTTGTGTTAATTAACAAAACACAGACATTATCGTTCTGGAGTCCAAGCATGTGGATGTCACATGTTTTTGTCCATATCTTGGCTGCATTTGGTGAAGCCAATAACATGATGGTTACAACATGTTATTGTGTTGCATGGCTCAGAGCAGGAAATTGGAAATTAATTAACTTCATTGTAATAAAGACTGGTCAATTTATCATTCTCATAAACTCAGTTTTCAAATTCAGTTTTGCAACAAAGTTTTGAAATTAAAAAATTTCAGCAATGACAGTACTTGATTTATGAACTACCCTGTACAAATAATTAAATCTGTATGTCAGTGTTTTACATTCAAAAAGAATATTATGTGCAGATGCAAAACTTACCAATATATGGATGGTGTGACTTCCTTTCAGAATGGTGATGAAATTGGAAACGTGAAGACAGACATAAAATTGTCCTTGTCTCTGACAGGCCTGCATGAGCGGCTGCATTCAGGGGCAATTCAAAAAGGAGGATTCAAGTTCCCTCTAGTGGCAAAAACTAGATATTAAAATGCTACATTAAACTGTATACAGTGGCTGCAAAAGTATTTGGACAATGAAGGCACATCAAATAAAAATTATTTGAATGTATTTGTTTTAGAATGTATTATAGCCACACACACACACATATACTATATATATATATATATATACATACATACATAAACACACACACACACACACACAGTATATATATTACAAACGCAAGCAAAATATATATATATATATATATATATATATATATATATATATATATATATATACATAAAAAAAGTGTGTTATGTTTTAAATGATAAAACAACAGTTATTGTTTAAAATTAAGACAAAGTACTTGAATGCTCTCTGGTTGTCAAACTTTGTGGATCATGTCCATAGTTAATGTGATGAGCCACACCTGTGGTTACTCTGCAAGGACACTTGTGTGAACTTGAGGGAAACTGACTTTGTACATTCACTAAAGCGCAGCTTGGGACCATTTGGTTGAAAGTCATTTTAAAGTTACTTTTTTGAAAAAGTTTGAAAGTGTAATTTTGTAGTGTAGTTTGCAGAAGCCACACTGAGACATTTATTAGTGCGGTAAGTGTCCAAAAGTGCCTGTATACTTTTTTTGGGACCTCTGTATGTGCATAAATATAATTATACTAATCTATAAAACCACCTCTGTGTTTCATTATTCTCAGGCACTAAACACAAAACCATTCTGGAAGCCCGCAGTGGACTGGGCCCCATTAAGGCATACCCTCGCTTGGGTCCGAAGCCCAGCAGCGAGCAGGGAGGAGGGGCAACAGACCCCAACACTCAGGAACGTACCTTCCACTGTGAAATCTGCAACGTGCGGGTCAACTCAGAACTGCAGCTTAAACAGGTGCACACTTTGGACCAATACATAAATCTATATTTGATTTGAAATAACACTGATCTGTCTACTTTTAAAGGTTCAGCATCTTGTAATAGGCGTACTTATTGATAATGAGTTATAAGATTACATTAAATAATTTCCTTTATGTTTGGTTTGTTTGCAGCACATATCAAGTCGGAGGCACCGGGACGGAGTGGCAGGAAAGCCCAACCCCCTCCTGAGCCGACACAAGAAGCACAGGGGAGCTGACCTTGCTGTAAGTGGTAACCAATTTTGGGGTTTTAGTTACAACCTTTGGATCCTTTTAGCATGGCACAATTGACCTTCCAACACAGTTTAAATGTGCTAAATGCACTGAAAGTCCTATTAATAAATTGAATTGCTAATTCTATTATGTAACTTTTTTAATGTTAAAATAATTTCATAACATGCAGAGAAAACTATAAGTAAGCCATTTGTTGGTTAATTTTCTCAAGAACTTTAAACACTATGTCTCTGTGGCACTATAGCGTGGATATTTGGAAGGCTGTTTGTTTAGTAATTCTATTCAATGGCACTTGTGGCACAGAAATTGCAAACATCAGTTTAAAAAAACTTTTTGCAGACAAATATAAACTGTCCATATGCATTAATTTCTTCACAAAAATCCCATTTTAATTTTTCAAAATATGAAATATGAAAATTTGGACTGATAGTGAAGGAAAAGCAGCAAAAATGGCCATACTACATGGGAACTCCATGGGAGTGGCTATTTTGAAGAACCTAAAATTGTATTAAATAATTCAATAATTCCCATACTTAATGTACAGTTGAAGTCAGAAATGTACATACAGTACATCTAATACATTTAAACTCAGTTTTTCACAATTCCTGACATTTAATTGTAGAAAACTTGCCCTGTCTTTGGTCAGTTAGGATCACTACTTTATTTTAAGAATGTTAAATGTCAGAATAATAGTAGAGAGAATAATTTATTCCAGCTTTTATTTCTTTCATCACATTCCCAGTGGATCAGAAGTTTACATACACTTTGTTAGTATTTGGCAACATTGCTTTTAAATAGTTTAACTTGGGTCAAACATTTTGGGGAGCCTTCCACAAGCTTCTCACAATAAGTTGCTGGAATATTGGCCCACTCCTCAAGACAGAACTGGTGTAACAGAGTCAGGTTTGTAGGACTCCTTGCTCACACACTCTTTTTCAGTTCTGCCCACAAATTTTCAATCAGATTGAGGTCAGGGCTTCGTGGTGGCCACTCCAATACTGTGACTTTGTCATCCTTAAGCCATTTTGCCACAACTTTTGGAGGTATGCTTGGGGTCATTGTCCAATTGGAAGACCCATTTGCAACCAAACTTTAACTTCATGGCTGATGTCTTGAGATGTTGCTTCAATATATCCACATAATTTTCCTTCCTCATGATGCCATCTATTTTGTGAAGTGCACAAGCCCCTCCTGCAGCAAAGCACCCCCACAACATGATGCTGCCACACCCATGCTTCACGTTTGGGATGGTGTTCTTCGGCTTGCAAGCCTCACCCGTTTTCCTCCAAACGATGGTCATTATGGTCAAACAATTCAAATTTAGTTTGATCAGGACAAAGATCTTTGTCCCCAAATACACTTGCAAACTGCGGCTGGCTTTTTTATGATGGTTTTGGAGCAGTGGCTTCCTTGCTGAGCAGCCTTTCAGGTTATGTCGATATAGGGCTTGTTTTACTGTGGATATAGATATGTGTCTACATGCTTCCTCCAGCATCTTCACAAGGCCCTTTGCTGTTGTTCTGGGATTGATTTGCACTTTTCACTCCAAACTACATTCATCTCTAGGAGACAGAATGTGTCTCCTTCCTGAGTGGTATGATGGCTCTATGGTTCCATGGTGTTTATACTTGCGTACAATGAACGTGGCACCTTCAGACATTTAGAAATTCCTCCCAAGGATGAACCAGACTTGTGGAGGTCAACAAAAAGTTTTTCTGAGGTGTTGGCTGATTTCTTTTGATTTTCTCATGATGTCAAGCAAAGAGGCACAGATGTTTGAAGGCAGGCCTTAAAATAAATCCACAGGTACACCTTCAATTGACTCCAATTAGCCAATCAGAAGCTAATTGGCTAATTGTCTAAAGGATTCACATAATTTTCTGGAATTTACCAAGCTGCTTAAACGCACATTTAGCTTAGCGTATGTAAACTTCTGACCCACTGGAATTGTGATATAGTCAATTAAAAGTGAAACAATCTGTCTTTAAACAATTTTTGGAATAATTACTCATGTCATGCACAAAGTAGATGTCCTAAATGACTTGCCAAAACTATAGTTTCGAATATTAAAACTTTGGAGTGGTTAAAAAATTAGTTTTAATGACTTCAACCTAAATGTATGTAAACTTCTGACTTCAACTGCATGTTTTTCATCCTTTTGATAACTTTTTTAATATTCTAAAATGTGGAAAATAATAATCATAAAGAATGAGAAAGTGTGTCCAAACTTTTGACTGGAAGAATATCTAACAACAAAGTTTTGTTTCTTTTTATAGGATCTCACCAAAGCATTAGGCGCTGGCCTCCTGCCTAGTCCTCTGGCTGTTGCCGCAGCGATGGCTGCTGCCGCCTCCTCCAATGCGTTGGGTCTCCGCGCAGCGGCTCCCACCCCCCATCCGCATCATCACCTCCTGCAGGGTCCGCCCCTCAGCCATGCCATCTTGAGACCAGCTCCGGGGCCCATACGCACCTCACATGGGCCAATCCTCTTCTCTCCGTACTGACTCTACGCCCACCTCCTTAGCCAACCACAGCGAGTCGGGAGCCTCACCTCCAAAAGCACACTGTGAAGAAAATTATTATATTGAAACACCACAGCAATGACACGAATCAACTCATCAACAATAAAGTCAACTTTTAAAACAAGTAGAAAGGGGGAGAAAAGTGAGAGAAACCAAGAAGGTCTTGTGAAAAGGCTTTCTAACCCTGTTTCCATCACCCTTTACTGCCTCCTCTGTTATTTTTGGATTGAGTGATTTATTCATTGATGGATGGATGAATGGACAGATGCAGGGATTGTTGGAATAGAGCAATATTGTATGCTGAATGCATTTGATATTCTTGTTCATTCTATTCTGATCTTCCCTCTATTTATAAACACATACTGTGAGGTAGCAGCAGTCACATTGTAGCCAGACATGCTGAAAATGAATTAGGTAACTTTATAGAGACCCCAGAAAACACATACAAAAACACAAAGACTATAGTTAACTGTTTCTGTACATGCTGTAAGCTACAGTACCTTGTCATTCTGATTCTGCATCCTAAACCCTATGCACCTTGACAAAAATCTACAGAAACCCTGTTAAATCAGTATGTTAGCTGCTTGTAGTAGTCTTCGCTGTATTCAACTTGTTCCCTGTCTGGCTTTGGCTTCAGAAAGCATATTTACAAGAGGAAAACACTTCAATCTTCAATGCAGTTTCACCAATTTCCATATCAAGTAGGAAACTGTGGGTAGGCATGGTCTAAGGATGCCCAGTTCTTTCAGAATACTGGCCTGATTCTAGTTTAGTGAAGCATCTCCACCAAATCTAGTGTTTGAAGCAAAATACAGTGGACTGCATTGTCAAAAAGGTACTTACCAAAAAGCCAGATCTCATACAGATTAGTTGCATCTATATAGGGAAAGGAGAGATGTAGAAGAGACACAACATATCCCTTTTGTGTAGCTTTTACATCCCTTAGTGCTAGAAGCAGGTAATGTGTCTGACTGAAAACACCCCTGACCCCTCTTAGATCTTAGAAGACCAGTAGATGTCTATTTATTCTATTGTGTAGCGTAGTTTAGATTAAAACATCAAAGCTGGCTGACATAGAAAATATTCAGAAATGTATGTAGAGGATGATGTAACTGTTAGTAAATGCTAAAATAGATGGACGGGTACTTTGGTTCTCAGAGAAGGCAACAAACCTAAGCACACATTTGGATTTACAGGCTCAACTGTTCATTTGGTCTCTCTATGTTCTATGGAAAATGGAGATTATGCAACCCCAGTGAAAAAGTCTGAAAGCTTTTGACAAGCAATATGGCCCCCTTTTAATTCTCTGTCTAATTTTCTGCCTACATCCCAGCAAAGGACTGACACCACAGGACTGCCAGCTACTCCAACAGCATGCTAGAGAGTGTATAAAAGGAATGGAGTTTAGTTAAGAGGATGCAAGGTCACAGAAGACATGACTGTGCAATGCCCCTTTTTGGTATGAACTTCCTGTCGTGAATCTAAAGCCATGCAATGCATATTATTTTTGTTATTTTATTAGGAACAATTAATGCTAATGTTTTGTTGTTATTTTTTGGTTCGTTTTCATAGCACACTGTTACGTTGAACAAATATTGTTGTGGAAATTCTGAGAAAAAAAAATCTAATAAAAACAGGAATATTTTTCTATGGAAGATTGAAAACCTGCACTTGGGAGAGATCGAAATGAGGTGGGATGTGGACTAACCATTGTAGATAATGTATTTGGACAAAGTGAAGTACTCATGGATGAAAAAAAAAAACAAGCAAGGGTACACTTCTCACACCAAGTACTTTTGGAGATACCTGGTGCCCTTCCATTGACAAGCAAAGTGCAACGATGTCTTACTGTTGTTTGAATATTGCAATGCAATAAGCAATTCAATTTTGTAATTTGTTGTAGATGAGCATAAACCTAATGTACTGGGTTTTATAAATGGTTATGTATGCCTGCTGATAGGCTTCCATTTCCTTCCACAGAGATATTAGCCTTTGCCGTACAGAGGGTGGGAATTTTGAGCAAGAAATTTGTACCCAAAGGGACTTGGCCCTTCATATTAAAGGGTCTTATCAATATCAGAGTGGGAGACAGGGTATAAATCTAAAGCAAACAACGTGTAGTCAGCCATAGCCTTTTTCAGATGTTGATTAGCTTAACCTTTTGTTTGTTCGTGGCATTGTTGCATTGTGTAAGAAGCAGGTTTTGTACATCATGTTAATGCCATTACTTCATGCTAACTATGGTTAGCATCCACCATTGTGCTTTTGATGGACTTTACCTCTGTTTGGCGATGTATTTAGTTTTCTCATTAGTACTTAGGCATTAGGAAGGGTGCTGCAGTTCATATTGGTGTGTATCGTGTAGTGTTTTGTGTGTGTGTACAGACAGAATCTGGTCTGGGAAATGAAAGCTTCAATAGCATAGGGGCTAGCAATGGACTAAATGGAGCTTCTTGCTATGAGCAGCATCTGCCTAATCTAACTATCTGGGATAGTTAATCCAAAAATGTTTATTCTGTCATCATGTACATACCCTCATGTAATTTTAAACCTATATGACTTTCTTCCGTGGAACTCAAAAGTTCAGCAGTTTAGCAGGGTGTTAAGCATGTTAGCAGAGTCCAGAACATTCTGTCTGACATCTACTTTCATGTTCCACAGAAGAAAGGAAGTCAGACTGGTTTAAAACCACATGTGGATGAGTAAATGACAAGAGAATTTCGATTTTTTTGAGTGAACTATCCCTTTAAACTGCAAAACTGTAATCAGACATTTCTATCCCAAACTTAATTATAATAACAATGAGAGGGCGATGTATTCCTCTGATTTCAGGGGACAGCTATTTTAATAACACCATGCGCACTGACACATTCTATAGTTTGAAACCGGGTGTACTGTCCACTAAAAAGCTGAGCCCAGTATCACAGCTAAAACAGATTCACTTAAACCCATCAGTCAACTCTGTAAAGGCCATGTTCATCCTGTAGTCATCCCTGAAAAAAGTGTAATCACTGTACAGAATTGTCTAGAGCTCTTTGGTAGATTTGTTCAACCTTTCAGGGCAGGTGTAATGTTGCTGGTGGTCTATTTTAGCCTTAGCCTTATTCCACCCTATAGGCCTCTCCAGAAGCGGACGCGTAACGGAGAAGCTTTGGTCAAAACCTTGTCTTGCCATTAACGTTATTTTTTAATTGAATTGTCAGATGGGAAAACAGTATGTGTGATGGAACATAGCAATATTCAACCCATACTGGCTACTCTTGTTTATTGCAATAAGGAAATCAACCAATAGATGCATATAAGAGTAAAATATTATAGATGTAATTTAAATGAAACACAGAACATTATGGAAATACTGAGTTTTCACATGAGGGGAAAAATAAATAAATGTCTAAAAATCAATAAAGAATATTAAAACTCATGACTTGCACTTGTTTTGTGTTTTTCTGTGCCACTGGAGTCACCAACCGAAACCCTTTCCCAATCTGTCATTGGTCGACAAACATACAGTCCCGCCCTAAAATCACGCCATTGTTTGTGCCAATATTACTAGGGTGGGATGTTTAAGCGTACCGCAGTGTTACACTTTTCAGGGAAAATATCGAAAAAATTACACACATCACTTTAACAACTTTTCTCTGTGCTGATGATAATTTGTATTTATTTATTTTATTTTTTAAATGTCTAAATTGATGTTCTTGTAATGGTTAAACCCCTTAGCTATTATGGTAGCCTACAAGTCTCGCCGATCATTTAAAACATAAAAACACCGAGGCTGTAAGAGCGAAGGGAGACATTTCCGTTTGTTGTTTTTCTATAGTAAGTAACTGCATTTGCAGAAAATTATTTAAAAAGCTTTGCATCCACTCATATGATAATTGAATCACTAGATGTCGCTCCAAGACCAATTTGCTCACTGGCTGTGTCTTGTTTGGAAGGATGCGTCCGCCGGAGGTCGCATTTGTCGGCCGCATGCGTCATCGATGCTGTCTCGTTTCATTTAAAAAAATATATATATATTTTTTATCTATTGTCAATGCCTTTTATGTACAGGTATATGCACTTACATTTATACAATGGTTAACCTTTTTGGTATTCCCAATAAATACAAAAATAAATAAATAATGAAAAGAGGACGCATCCTTCCAAACGAGACACAGCCACTGTCACAAGCACCAAAACAAAGTGATCAAACTCAGTGCCCTGAGGAATTTTATTTCAATCTACTGCATTAACCAAATATTGTGTTAATAGTAAATTATGAACGTGCTTTTACATTAACTAGTGCTTTTTTTTTGTTAGCCTATTATTATCATAAGGGAGCACAGATAAATCTTCTTAAATTTAGGCCTATGTCATAATACGGTCTGAAAACAAACTGACACCAGCAAAAGTGTCATTATACTGTTTGAACTTTATATCAGTGTGTTCTGCCCATAGAAGTTTAAGCATTTTAAACAATGGAAGAATCCTGAACATGTAGTATAGGCTATAATATTCATCAACCCCTGCTCACAAATTAATTTTCCACCTCTTCATCTGTTGCTTTGTGATTCCAGCCTGTAGTATGACGGTATTGTCTATGAGGTCAGAAGAACATGAGCTATATTAAGAAAAGTTCTCTAAATCTCTCTCTTCTTCCTTAGGTGATTTGAACTTTGATCTCTGTTCATGCTGATTACTTAAAGTTTATTAGTTTTTATTAGACACATCATTCAAAAGCTATGGCAAGATAAAGTAATTCACTGACTCACAGCTTTGCATTGAGGACAGTGAATTACTTTAATTCCAAATGGACATGTTCCTTTGTGGAATTTCACTATCCATTTTATTATTATTTTGTTATTTTTCATTTTCAAATAAAGTAAATCAAGACTGGTGTAATATGAAATAACATTTCTATCACAGTGTACATGATATTTATATTGCACAGTCAGATTTATTGCTTTGATTTTGTGGTGGCTACCTATCACTTTGTGTGCTGAATGTTACAGCCACACTTTAGAAATTCATATCAATCAAACATATTCAAATAGCAATACAAACTCTGCAAGGAGTTCTAATATAGAGTGATCTAATAGAGTTATATGGCATTAACAGCTTGTGTGATTTGCATAAAAGAAGATAAAAAAAAAGAAGCAGCCAAAGCAACAGCATCCAGGGGTGGTGAGCATCTGCCTTTGAGATAAATTACACAGATAAAAGGAGTTTAACAAGTATGGCTTTGTAAATAAAATTATACCAATGCTGCTGTCTCCTTAAGCTTAAAGAAGGCCAAGAGACCAAATCATAAGGTACACAATGATGTGTACTAGACAAAGAATTGGTTATAAAATGTAGAGAACGATGATGCAAAGAGTCTAGGCAGTGAAGTATTGAGGAGACAGCATGTATGTTAATAATATCCCCATATTCTAGAGCACTTAAAAATGTAGCATGTACAAGCATTTTCATTGCTGTTAAATTAAGGCAGGCCCTCAATAATAAAAACCCAGCCTAATCTTCAGCTTCTTCACTAGGTGCTCAATATGCACTCTAAAACAGAGCCTCTCGTCCACCCAGTTACCCAAGTACTTATAGGATGATACTTTTTCAATTGAGTCCCCTACTCAAGTATGAATGGGAACAATATATGAGGTCTGAGAGTGCCCTCTGGAGAAGATCATGAATTTGGTTTTCTTAGCATTAAGCACCAACTTAAGATCATACAATGAGACTTGCAGGTTTTGAAAAGCCGTATAGAGCTCATCAAGTGCCTGGCTCAGAGAAGAGGCAACTGAATAGACTATTCAGAATCAGAATCAGAATCAGCTTTGTTGCCAAGTATGCTTACACATACAAGGAATTTGTCTAGGTGACAGGAGCTTCCAGTCAACAACAATACAAACAATACCAAAAACAGCAGCAAGACATAGGTAATTAAAAACAAAAAAGAACACAAAATAAATAATTATACATATACGTACATACACTCACCTTCATACATACCCACATACACACACGTAGTGCAAATCTAATACAATCTGTATATAAAGAACAAAAAACAGTATATTATGTACAGAGCAATGTAAGTAATGGCAGAAGTGGATATGTTGGATAATATAAATTAAAATTAAAATTAAACTGTGTATTGCACATAATTATTGCTCAATGGGGCAATTTAATTGTTCATTAGATGGATGGCCTGAGGGAAAAAACTGTTCCTGTGTCTGACGGTTCTGGTGTTCAGAGCTCTGAAGCGTCGGCCAGAAGGCAACAGTTCAAAAAGGTAGTGGGCAGGGTGAGTAGATGTCCTTCCCAATATTATTTATAAAAATAGAAAATAAGACAGGGGCTAAATCTGAACCTTAGAGATCCCTTAGAGATCTCCAAAACTCTTGACTTATATCCATCTGTATATACACACTTGGTTCTATCTGCAAGGTAGTTTTTGAACCACTCTATAGTCTTGACACCCAGCCCGATATCACTGAACCTGCCTAACAGCAGCTCATTGTCAACAGAATCAAATGCCTTAGACAGATCAACAAACAGGGCAGCACAATGCTGCTTTTCATCCAAGGCGTTGATAATATCGTTTGTTACCAACATAGCGGCAGATATGGTACTATGACCTAATTTAAAACCAGACTGTATTTGAATCATATCAATTGAGAGTTTATTTGAGATTTTAAATCTTGGTAAGAGTAGAATGTTTGGATATAGGGCAATAGTTTTTTACATCCGAAGTGCCCCACCCTTCGGTAAAGGGAAAACATAGGCTGCTTTCCAGATTTTAGGGATGTATTAGTCTGGAGACTCAGATTATAATAAAATTACACAACATAACACATGCATCGAGTAATGATGACCAGGCAAGAGAAAGACGGAGAATTAAATACAAGAAAGAAATAGTACATTTAAGTTATAAGTTGAATAGTACATTGCACACTTGACACTTAGTAACCAAAATGTTCTACTACTCATGGTAAACCAAAATTTACTAGTGTTAGCATTGTATGTGAAAATGTATTTGTGTATGTACACAACTGCTTCACAACAATGAAGAATAATGATAATTAAATCCCTTCCTTGTGCTAATTTAATAAGGAATGGGTTGAATTGTAGTTGCTGTACTTGCAAATCATTGCACATTCAGTAATTACCCGGAAATTGAGCCCTCATAGTGTGCCATTGTATCAGTTTTTAATTATTCAAATGGATTTTTATGCCTCACTGTGATGCACGTTCACAATGTGACCCTCTATTAAAATGTGTTGAGGTTGTTTGGCTATTGAGCTTAAAGGAACAGTTTACACAAAAATGAAAGATCTGTAATTCATTACTCACCTCATGCCGTTCCAAACACATTGTCAATCAATTGTATGACTTCAAAATACTTAGAATATAGAGCACAAGTCATATGGATCACTTATATGACACTAATGTGATTTTGCTTTTTTTCAGCCCCAGTCCTCATTCACTTTCATTGTGTCCAGGATGTTCTTCAAAAATTAACCTTATGTGCATCAGTGAAAAAATTAAGTTATACAGGTTTTGAATGATATCAGTAAATATAGACAGATTTTTTTTTTTTTGGCTGAACAATTCCTTTAAAATCCTTAATGTCTTCCAAATATTTATGTTTTAATCGTATATCTGCAACAAGATACCTTCCGAGCACAAACACTTGTGCAGTTCATTCATCTTCAATAGAAGCATAAATAATACTGTTGATTTCCCCACCCCCTTTATTCACACTTTCTTATTCCCTACTCTCCTCTGCCATGTCGTTCTGGTTTCTCCCATCCATGTGAGAGCATAGATTATGTACCCCATCCACATCCCAGCAGTGGCATCAAACATGTTAATGAAAGCTGGAGGCTACTCCTCTCTGGAGCTTTCAGCTTCTCTGTGTTACACCTACCTCAGAGAGAGAGCAACAATGCTGAGAAAACCCACGCACCTGAGAGGCTGTGTTCTAATGGCAGTTTGAAAGGGCATATGACAAGATTTTTATCCCACCACGATTATTTTGAGTGACGCTACCACAGCGCTCAATTCGGATTTTGCGTGTAACTTGCAATCCAGCATCAAAGGAGAGTGAACAATCCTGATAATTGGAGAGGGTGTCATTTGTTATATAATGAAATGCAAAAAGGTTCATTATGATATAACACTTCTATAATGCTCTAATTGAATTAATATCCCAGGTTGCAACTTGCTTTGCCTCAAGTGGTCACTGTGTGAGGGCCACAAATAAATGAACAAACAAACGGAGGCTCTTGATTAAAAAGAACCTCTTTGTGTAGCATCTCTTTGTGCAAACGAATGATTTGTATAACAGTAAGGAGGCAAATGTGGGCAAAAATATTTCAGCTGGGTACTTACTTCCTCTCGTCTGTCAATTTTCCTTTCCATGTCTTACTTTTACCTCCTGTGTTTGTTTGTTCGCTCCTTGCTGTGTCTCTCTTTTTCCTGCTGTGTTTGTTCCTTCATGTCTGGAAGTCTGTCCACCCATTTTACTTTCCTTGTCTCACTTTTACCTCCTGGGTTTGTTTGTTCTTTATTTGTGTCTCATTTTTCATTCCCATGTTCATTCATTTCTTTCTTTATTTTTCCTTTCCTTAGCTCACTTTTTCCACATGTGTTCATTCTTTCCTTTTCTTTATTTTCCTTTACTTATCTCTTTTTGACCTTCCTTACTTCCTTCCTTTCTGTCGGTCAGTCCATTTTCCTTTCCTTGCCTCACTTTTACCACATGTTCATTCTTTCCTTTATTGTCCTTTACTTGTCTCTCTTTGTCCTTCCTTCCTTCCTGTCTGTCTTTCTGTCCATTGTCTCACTTTTACCTCCTGTGTTCGTTTGTTCATTCCTATCCATTTACATTTTACATTTACATTTATGCATTTGGCAGACGCTTTTATCCAAAGCGAATTACAGAGCCCTTATTACAGGGACAATCCCCCTAGAACAACCTGGATTTAAGTGCCTTGCTCAAGGACACAATGGTGGTGGCTGTGGGGATCGAACCGACAACCTTCTGCTTAACAGTTTAGTGCTTTAGACCACTACCACTATCCGTGTCTCTCTTTGTTCTTCCATGTTCTTACCTTTCCTCCTTTTCTTTTCCTTATCTCTTTTCTCTGCCATCTTCCTTCCTTTGCTTTATTTCCTTTCCTTATTTCTCTTTACCTCCTTTGTTCCTTCTTTCCTTACTTTCCTGCTGTCTTCCGTCCACCCTTCTTTTTACTTCCATACTTTCTGTTATTTAGTTTTCCTTATCTCCCCTTTTTCTCCCGTGTTTGTTAGTTTATTTTCTTGCCTCTTTCCCTCGTCTTCCTTCCTTCTTTCTTTCCATTCCTTTATTTTCCCTTCCTTTGCTCTCTTTCACCTCCAGTGTTCTTTTCTTCATTTAATTGTCTTATGAATGTTTTTCCATCCACCTTCCTTTGTTCTTCCTTTCCTTGACTCACTTTTTTCTCCCACCTTCCTATCTTCCTACTGTATGTTCCTTCCTTCATTTCTTTGTCTCTCTTTTTCCTCCTGTCATCCTCTTTTTCCTACTGTGTTCCACAAAAACATGTGTGCATGTTTTTGTGTTTCTAGATGTCTCCAATAAAGAAGACAATGTAATCTGTCTCAGATTCCCCAGGACTCCAGCTAAATGATAAAATTGGCAGGTTCAGGTGTGTGCTCGTTGCGATGATAATTGGACCAATCTTCTTATAAGAGATGCAAAAGACTCAAACATTTACAATTAGTCTGTATGAGACTCATTTGAAGGCCAAAACTGTCTGTTTGGAGCAACAAGATATTCCCAGCCACCAGAGAAGGCAATATACAAGGACAACAATCCAAGTGGGGTTTAAAAGAAAAATTGATAGATTTAGACATGTATACATAGCTAGAAGGAAATCACATACTGTTACATTTGCTCTAGGAACAGGTTGAAAAGAGTTTCTTGCAACAATAGACTTGTCATATTAAAGCTCAGAGCTTGATCCCATTGCAAATATATTAAGGCGGTTGAGCCTCCCAGGAATTACTGTAAAAACCAATAACTGTATAGTGAAATGCAATTTCTGAGAAAAGAGGTGATTTGATTTGGTACCTTATACACTCTTGTTCAATAAAATTCTTATGGATGTCATCTGTTACATTCTCAAGGACACACAGCTTTCATGCCTGCATTCACTGTGGATAAACCACAACAGCACACAGGTAAAAAGGTATAGAATCTCACAGATTACATCTTTTTGTTGTAGGGCAAAGAGTGTTTAAAAATGACATCAGACTGATGACTTTTGGAGGCCGTTTTTTACTGTATAATTACACGTTATACACCACTGTATGTATGTTGCTTACAAATGTGAAACTAACATGATTAAGTTTATGTCAAGAAAGCTAGAAAGGTGACATATTGGTTGGGTTATGGATTTAGCACTTAAAAATATATATACTGTATTTTCTTGGTAAAGTGTCAATAACACTTACGTCACAGCCTTTATGTTAAACATGTTGAAATAAAATACAATAAGTGGTGCTTGCCCTGACCAACGTTGCACATAATGTAAAAAAGTCTCATTAAATATTCAACACATTATGTTATTTGTAAGTGATATTTACACACGTCAGGTGGCTTTAAATATCTCTGGCAGTTTATGAAATGCCAGAGTATTTGCTTAGAAGCTGGTTGTATTTCAAAAACTTGAAATCACTCTTCAGTGATGCCTGGATATAAAGCTTAAAACAAAAAATTATATATATTATGATTATATAAATATCTTTTAATTATTGCCAAATTATTGTTTTGTAATATCTCTGAGAGCAGTAAAAAAATGCATTAAGGTTAAAGCAGTGACAGTTAGGCAGCCTTCTTACCTCTTTTATGCTTTTTCTTTTACATAAAAGTGATGCCAACATTCTCATTACACATTAAATGAAGCTTTCTTGTTTAGATGATTGTTTACCCGAAAATGCGCCTTTATTTCCACAATAAGTCTACAACAACCCAATCTGTGATAGATGAATAGAGGTAAGGCTGTTTAGTAGTGTGTGTGTGTTATTACAATAATTAAATCACCATGCATTGGGCTGCTTGTTATGGATGGCAGTTGTCTATTACAGAACGACAACCATTTGGGGAGCCTGTGGTCATTAATCTTGTCTGTGCCTGTGATGGCCTGTGCATTGTGTATGTGGGTGTGTGTGTGCTCTTGAATTTGCATGCTTAGTGTGGACTTTAGGTAATATTTGGATTATGCAATCAACAACTTGTCAGCATTTCCACTGGACAATTCTTCAGCCAAAATAAGAACATATAGGCTGACATAAGTATTTGGATATAATGTGTGGTTGGTTCTATTATGTATTATCATACATTTGCAAATACACTGAGGAGTACAATATCAACATTCACTGTATTGACAGCATCTAAAACATAAACCTTTCTATGTTTGAAGAACTTAAGAGATGTATACATTTTTACAAATCCTTTTGAGATAAAAAAAAATAATCAAAAATTTGGAACAATTGTGTCAGCACACACACATACATACAGATATCAGGAAAAAGGTTAAATACATGTTAATACTGCATTATACCACAACAGCTGTCAGATGATTCGTAAAACTTTGTACATCTCTGAAGCTGTACATTAGGAAAAGCAGTTACATTAGATGTTGTCAGCATGTTTAAATTAATATTTTGTTCATTGTTTGTTCATTATACCAAATGCATTAACAAATGTTGAAGAAATGAAATCTTTTAATAAAGTTACCAAAATTACATTAAAATTACATTTATTGTGAATTGCTAACATTTATTTGTATTGAAAACAGTTATGAATAGTTCTGTTGTCGATATCAAAAGGTCATTGTGACATTCTGGCAACCACTAAAAACCATGAGAGCATCACACAGCAGAGATGTTTTTTTAAAAAAATTATACATTACAAGCTATAAAACTGCTCTAGTGAGAAATCATTAATATGTACGAATTGTTTACTGTCTTTAGCTTCTTGTTATAACACAAATCACTAATTATTAAGCAAATGCACGAAGACGTGGTGCCGTTATTGAAGGTTAAACAGTACATCTGTTATTAATGGTATTGAAACCATCACTAATCAGATTTAAATCGGGATCCTCACACAATAGCGCTGGGATGAGTGATTGATGAGACATTGAGAGCACTTGCAGTGCGCACCTGTATGATTGACACTGCGAGCGCTCGTGTTGAAGGGAATGAAGCTAAAAGCGCTCATGGTCGCTCAAACGGCCTCTATCGCTCCACACAGCATCTGATTGTGACAACTTGCATTACATCACGCATACTCAGATTTGTATTTACATGTTTATTTGTTGTTTAATTAGTTTTTATACCCATAAGCAGCCTCTTTATCCTCTTCCTGCTCACTGTGCAACGAGTTAGAAGCACTGACGTGCGGTCTGGGTAGGCAAACTAGGCACTGCCTACCCTGCCAAAATTCAAAAATAAAATGTTTATTAAATAATAAACTTGTATTTGTATTTTTTATTTTTATTCTTGTGATTTATATATGCAATATGTGTGTTATTCCAATTGTTTAGACGTTATGATGACATATGTAGCAGTTACGCATAATCAACTAAAAACAAATGGTAGAATAAGCAGTGCTTTTACGGTCCATTCATTGCAGACGACACGCGGAAAACCCATGTTGCGCATGCGCACTTCGATCCTGTATTCTTTAACATGTACGGCAAAAAGCACAAATATGCTGTGCCTTTTGACGTAAATATGTTATGCCCGTAATCATCTCCGTTACGTATCAGACATGGACCAATTAAAATCGAGATATTCCTGGACATTTGCGTAGCTAACGTCATTACACCACAGCTAGCGTACATGCCTAATCCCCGCCAAATTCAAAATCAAAATGACAGCACCGGCCGTCATCACGGAATTAAGAATTTTTTCCAACTTCCAAGCTCGATTTTAATTCCAAATATGAGTTAATTGCAAGAGGGAGGTCTACGCCAGCCTTAGATGGACTAGTACAGCAAAAGGGCCCAAAAATGATCCGATCATTTCAAACTGATTGGTATGTAAGAAAAGATTGGCTATGTGGCTGTGCTAACAATCAGCATCCCTGCCTGCTTTTTTCAACCAATCAGACTGTTTGGACTTCAGCGGGATATTGTGATTTGAACAACCTGCCCGCAGCTTTAACCAAGCATGAAAAGTCGTCAGCTCACATCCAGTGTCAAATTACACTGAAAATCTTTGGAAAATCTCGGATCGACCTTGCACTTGACGAGCAAAGGAAGCTGTATATAACCTACCACAATGAAAAGGTAAAGGATTGTTGTATTGTATCTTCTGTTATAAAGATGAAGATTGCACATAAAAAAATAAGCACATAATGTTGTAAAAAATAAACAACTTATGTTCTGTTATATGTTCTGTGTTTTGACTACTGAATTTTGTATAATAATATCTAATGAAGATATATTAACAAAATCGTATATATTATATATAAAACATATATAAAATACATATACATTTCTTGATATGCCGCGCTTGTGCGTAACGTTCACTGTTTACGCGCTTGTGTGTGTGTGTGTGTGTGTGTGTGTGTGTGTGTCTGTGATAGAGAGAGAGAGAGAGTACACGATATACATCCTGACATTTCTTGATATGCCGCGCTTGTGCGTAACGTTCACTGTTATTACGTATTATTAGCTTAAACAATAAATCAGGTAATCTGGCTTTCATAACTCAGTGCCTAGCCTCTTTAAGACATCACCGCACGTCACTGGTTAGAATAACTACCATATTGACTCTAGAAAATGGGCAACTTAATATGCATACACATCTAAATCTTACACATTGTTAAAAACAAACACGGCATATTCATGTGAATAACATCGTGTTTAAATTTGTTAATGCTTAGAACTGCCAACAACTGACCGTCCAAAGGAATCATGCTTCAAGGGCTGAGCAAGCACTCATTCATTACAGTAGAAGTGTGTGATTCTCTGGGTGCTGCAAAAAAGATCGGCCATGATTCTAGGCTCAATTGGCCGATCGCCAATCAAGGATTTAAGAGGAATATCGGCAGATTTCGTTCAATGGCTGATCGATCTGTGCACTTTATATTGTACATTGCAGTGTCGATCCAAATGTCCAAAAATTAATGTTTATACGATAAGCACCAATATCTTTAAAATACTAATTAAATCACCGTATAGGCAGACAACAAGACACTGCTCATGTAAAGATCACAAAAGTTTGATACAAGATCTAAAAAACTATAGCACAACTGGTAATTGGTTACGAGCATCATAGTCCATTTCTCTGCATAATGAACAATGCAAGAGCTGCAAATAAGAATGAGATAACATAGAGCTGTCATAATCCATCATAATGTGCAATAATATGAAGTGACATGGAGGACACCATCATCTACATCTGTTACTGAACATTTTACTCAGTTAATGAGGCAGACGACAATTAGATATAGACTGCATGTGTTAGCACAGACAACTTAATGAGACATTTCCACTGTGCTCACAAATAGAATAGATTGTACAATATATTAGAGAATTACAGTACAGACATTTAATTCAATCCACAGTAACACATCATCTTTCCACTGTAACGTTTCAACCAAGCAATTGGCTTCTTATTATGTCAAGGCTGCATATATTCTAAGTTTTTTTTTCAACCTGCGTGACCCTGCAAGTGAAAGACATCAATTAAGCTTGCCTTTAGCCGAAAGCATCAATATCTGCAGCCCGCAATTCACACGCTGTGCATCATGGAATATCTTTATCCTAACTGACAGGCACCTAACCAGTGAATCAAACACCAAAGTGAAGCCATGACAGATTACATGCTCTTTGTCTAGAAAATTACAGATTCACAGCTTTGTTTAGAGAACTTTACATTTAAAGAGATAGTTTACCCCAAAATGAAAATTCTGTCATCATTTAGCCTACTCATACTCATCAAATTCAAATGACTTTCTTTCTTCCACAAAAAAAGATTGAATGGTGACTGAGGCTGTCATTCTGCCTAAAATATCCTTTCGTGTTCCACTAGAGAAAGATATTGAAATGAGGTAGGAACAACATGCAACAACTTGCATCTATCCCTTTAAAACAACAAGTCATATTCAGTTTCCTAACGGTTAAGGGAGCATACAGAGAACATAGAGTGCTGAGCCTTCCCTCAAGCCATGAATTTACTCAACAGGCAAACGATATGAGAAAGACAGATCTCTAAATAGCTTATTTGTGGAAAACATTATTATGACAGCTCTCTTGATGGACCAGAGCTCACATCCGATCTGTAAGGCCAATATGACCCCTGCTTCGTTTTAAAACTTTAATAAGAGGATTTAAGGGCGGAACTTCTGGTGGAGTACTCCCCTGTGTTCTGTCAGAAATCTAAAATGTTTCCAAAGATATAATCATACCTATGTGTACATAATGGATCTGGAGTCCAGAGAGCTGCATGAATAATGTTTTTAATAGGCACTCAATTATTTTGTCCTCTTCCAAAATGGAAACAAATGTGAAAAATGTCAAATGTAATGAGTAGGTGAGAGCTGTATTATTGCTTGGAAATTACTTTTACACCCGTGGCCTTTACACCTAGAGAAGCCATGTGTTGCTATAGCAATAAATCACCTTCCGAATAGCCAGAGGGCCTACTGGTTATTCACAAGTCTGTCCATGTTGTTTATAGGCACATTCATCCTTCAATCTCTTAAACACTTTAAACTCTTTGGTTTCTGAAGCCAACGATGCTGATCATTACAAAACTGAGCTTTGGGCCAGTTTTAGCGATTTAGTCAAATATAAAATTAAGCTTTACGCAATCAGTCTTGAATAATTGCAGGCTTGAGAGGCATCTTAATATTGAATTGGTGTCATTGAGTGCCACCGATTCTTAATATTGAATTGGTGTCGTTGAGTGCCACCGATTGGGCGCTGAAAGAATTGTGGCCCATAAGAGTCAAACAATGAGAACATCAGTGCTGAAACAGATTGAATATGAAGATATGGGGAAGAGAGGAAATCTACTAAAGATTGATCCCCCTCTAGCAATCAGTGAATGCATAATGTCAGGCAGACAAGTTTAATCCTTTCCATTTGATTTGCAGTTATTGCTTGGCCTATTCTGATCCCTGTCATATTGCAATTTCCTTTAAAACATTTTAGATGAGTGCAAAAGGAATGGGAGAAATAGAAGAGTTGAGAGCATAGAGGTCCTTATCTGGGGGGTTGGGGTTAGTTGAGAAGGGATTGGTCAATCATGAAAGGTGTTATACGACTGGAATAAACTGCAAGGTTATTTGGCATCATAAGAGCAGAATTTCATCACATTCTGGGCCAGATTGGTATGAATCACCATTTTCATCTGAGAACCATGTGTACTGACATGTTTTCCATAGGAAAAGCACATTTTCGAATAAACGTAGGAGATTTGAGGACCAATTTGATCATCATAAATATGAACACATCAGTAACTCTACTAGGCTTGAATTGAGAGATACAGCATACATGTAGATCAGTATATCATAATGTTTTATGTGTTAACTCCAGCATGGCTTGACAACTGGTTAATGAGACTTATGAGGTCAATGGGTGGTTCAGCTAGGTCACTGTGCTGCAAAACTAGAGCACTGGAGAATTTAGCTATGGGTTTTATGCTATAGAATACTGTAACTTTATTAACAAATGATGACTAGAGACTAGGAACAAAATAATTTGGATTGCGTGACAGATTAAGTCATCCCGGCAGATACCATAGTAACCTCCTCTTGAAATGTGTCATTTCTGCACCAAATGGAATAGCAAAATTCCTTAAGTTGGGGGGTCGAGACCACCTGTAATTCACCCTGTGCCTCTACGTCTTATAAAATTTTCGTGGCAGCTCTAATTCTAAGCGCAATTTTAGTCCTAGCGCAAAAAGCAAGTCCAGAGGCAGGATGAAACTTAAACATCCTCAATCACTAGAAGATGGCAGACAAAACAAGAGAGATCACAGCAAGGACACAAATGGTCCATATTTTTATTGTTCTAATGCATAGGCTGTCTTCATTCATATCAATATTGCTTGACACTTGACAAGGAAAGGAATATATAATAGGATGCAGACAGTGCAAAAACTGGAGAAGAACCTCCAAATTTAATTGCAATTGACCCAGACCAGATTGCGTGCAATTTCGCCAACCCAATTGTGCCTAGATTTTGAGCATACTTACACAAAAATATAAAAACTTCATGGCCATACCAACTGACTGTGCATATGACTTAGCGTACACCGCTGCATTTAAGGCATAGGTTCCCTATATGTCACTCACTCAATGTTGTGTCTATGTAGTGACACTAGGGGTAACCCTTGGGAGCACCAAACACCTCTGATCTTTGAGAAAAGGCCAATGGGAATTGGCGAGTGGAATTTGCATGCCACTCCCCCGGACATACGGATATAAAAGGAGTTGGCTCGCAACCACTCACTCAGATTTTTCCTTTGGAGCCGAGCGGTTGTGTTCAACGAGCAGTATTCCTCTGCTGATCCATTCACCTCTGAAGACAGTGAAGCTGTTGGATTTACGGCACATTACAGCGGTTTCTCCACCTCTTGCAACAGTGTTGTGCAGAGAATGCCCCTGGATACTTCAGCAGCTAAAAGAACATATTCTTTCCACACACACACAAAAAAAAAAAAAAAAAAAGAGTATATTTCCTACTAAAAGTGTGGCACTGACGGAGCGTCTTTTTCAAGATGCCTTTCCATCTTTGTATAATTCCTGGTTGCGGTCGCTATCTCTCCGCTTCTGAAGGCCACAATCGCTGTCTCACGTGCTTGGGCACTGCCCACACGGAGACATCATTCGTGGATGGTTTATGTCCGCATTTCAAGAACATCACCATGGCAACGTTGCGGTCGTGGCTCTCCTTCATCAGAGGGAAATCCACCCTAGAAGCTCCCCACCTCGGTCCTTCTACCTATGGGTATGAGGCTGCAATGGTTAGCACTGGGGAAACCCCCACAGACCTCACATTCCCAAGCACGCTCGTGTGCCCTGGTCGAGTTCTGGGATGAGACTGCCGGTTCGTCTCAGGGTGGGTTTGCAGGGAGAATGAGCTCTAGATCGCAGCATTGGAGAGTGGGCTCGCCCAGTCTGACGCCAAGGACTTGGCTGCGCTCCCACCTTCGGTTGCGGTCACCCAGTCACAGGCTGATGAGAGCTGGCCGCCATGCTTGCCCGGGTGGCTGTGTGTGTCGGGCTGGAGTGGAACCCTCCACTCTCCCCTGAACCCTCGCAGCTCGACGATTGGCTCCTGGGCCTAGAGTGCTGCTCACAGCCCCACCCCAGTTCCTTTCTTACCGGAGATGCATGATGAGCTTACAAGATAATGGTGAGCAACTTTCACTGCCCTGACCCGATTTGTGGGCTCCTCCGCTCTCACTACCCTCGATGGCAGAGCTGCCAGGGGGAACTCTGCGATTCCCCAGGTAGATCAGACGGTTGCGGTACACCTGTGCCTGCAGAACGCCGCCACCTAGCGGAACTGTCCAAGACTCCCGTCCAGGGCCTGTAGGCTTACGTCGTCACTGGAGGCTAAGGGTTACGGTGCCGCTGGACAGGCCACCTCCGCGCTGCATGCCAAGGTTGCTGCAAGTGCACCAAGCCAAGGTGCTGAAAGAATTGCATGAGGGTAGTCCTAACACAGTATTGATGCAGGAACTGCACTCAGCAACCGATCTCAACCGCCGGGCAACAAAGGCCACGGTGCGGTCTCTCGGGCAGGCAATGTCGACCTTGGTCCACTTCCTGGGTCACGGTTTTCATTGTCACAACCGCCGGACATCGCTTCTTCATGGCAGGTACAGCGCTTTGGAGGCGGGTCCCATGCAGGGGTATAAAGTAATGAATTACAAATACTCACGTTACTGAAATTAACTACTTTTCCCCAATAATTTTACTTTTTTAAGTAGAAATTTTCTACTTTTACTTGAGTTCATTTTAAGTGCTTTAACTGTACTTTTACTGCACAATTTTCCCACTGTCTGTGTTCGCTACTTCCCTCTCCTGATTTTATTTTATCTATCAACGTGATTGGCTGGAAAGAGTCTTATGACTCCCATCTAATCATATCACACATAAAAAACTTGAATGGCAGCAACAGATTTGGCGCCATCTGTTCTGGATGCCTCAAGCACAGTTGAATATCACAGCTGCACCTGGAATGGTTTTTCTTAAATGTGTCATGTGATTTTAACTTGCTCAAACCAGATATCAGCATAAATCCTGCCTCTAATTTGAAGAAACATATCAAAGTAAATTTCATATTTCTGCTTACTAGATTCTGTGTCTATAACGTAGCCTGTAATTTAACTATCAATCACTGAGATTATTGTGTTTGATGTGAGAGATTAAGGAAATGTTATCAATAGGGCTGGGCGATAAAACAATCTTAATGTTTATCTGAAAAAAGAGAGCTATACTTGATATCAATTATAAACTTTTGAGTAATTTTCTATACTTAGCCTATATTCTACATCTAGCACAGGGGTGCTCATTACACCATTTGTGATTGCAAGTGCACCACTGGTTGGTTGATCTAGATAAAATATAAAATATTGACCTTTTTTTTCCTGACGTCTGTTGCTGCGTGCTGTTTGATTGACAGGCGCTAATGTTTGTGCGCTAATGCAGGTTCGCGTCTAAATTATCAAATAACCTTTATAATTCCTCCAATGCCCGTCTTGATGAGGCATTAATATAAATGCAATTGGTTTGGTCTAAAGTGAATGCATGTTGTTGGACATATGTTGGACTTGAAGTGTACATGTAACTGCATGCACTGTCTAGTAGGCTATGTCATATAAAGACTAGTAATCAAACAACAATAACAAAAAGGCAGCATAAGAGTAGCTTAATTCATGTGACTCCAGTGGCTAAATCTATGACTTCTGAAGTGATATGATAGTGAGAAACAGATCAATATTTAAGTAAATTTTTGCTAGAAATGTTTCTCCCTGCCCAGTAGATGGCGATATAAATGAAGAATTTGAATCACCAAATACAAAAGAAGAAGAAAGTGAAAGTCAAGTGGAGATTGACTGAGCAGGGAGGAGAATTTCGAGCAAAAATGGACTTAAATATTGATCTGTTTCTCACCGTACCTATCATATCAATTCAGAAGTCATGGATTTAACCACTGAAGTCACATGGATTAGGGTACTTTTATGCTGATTTATGGGATTTTTGGAGCTTCAATATTTTGGCACCCATTCACTTGCATTTTATGGACCAAAAGAGCTGAAATATTCTTCTAAAAATTTTTATTTGTGTTCTGCTGATGAAAGAAACTGGGATGGCATAAGGGTGACTAAATAATGAGAATTTAAATTTTTTTGTGTCAACTATCCCTTTAAAGCCTGATGCATTCCTTGCATTGTTTTGAATATGTTTTATGCGCAACAATAACTATCTCAGTCAGCATTAAGGGACATTTAGATCCTGCACATAAACTGATTTTAATGTAATTGTTTCATGCATTATGATATTGAAAATAACTTTTTTTATGTTTTAATTTCTGTAATCATGTCGCCCTTTTATTTAAATCAGATTCATGTAGTGTTTACAGAATCATAGATAAGTGATGTATTATAAAATACCTATATTTTTATTCTTTCTGGCAAACAGCCATGAAAGAATGGTGGAGTGGTGGTGGCGTAGTGGGCTAAAGCACTGAACTGGTAAGCAGAAGGTTGTTGGTTCGATCCCCACAGCCACCACCATTGTGTCCTTGAGCAAGGCACTTAACTCCAGGTTGCTCCGGAGGGATTGTCCCTGTAATAAGTGCACTGTAAGTCGCTTTGGATAAAAGCGTCTGCCAAATACGTAAATGTAAATTACTGTATGTGTGCTACATTTTTAGTAATTATAAAAATATGAGTTTTTATTATAAAGTGGCTTTTGCCACTCAGTACTCAATACTCACTACTCATGAGTACTTTTAAATGAGCTACTCTTATACTCTTCAGTAGTTTTTAGGACAGGTTGTAGCGTGGCCACGTAAGGGGATGTTTTATATATAAGGTTTATGACATTAAACTAATTATGTTTGTCATTATTGCCTATAAGTTATATTGCTTTCCCTGTTATCTGTCATTCCCTCAGCTGTTGTGTATTGATCCCGATTTCTGTTCACGCGAGAATTTCGCGTGGTTTCGTGTCACGTTCTTTCCTGCCACGTAAACAGGAAGTATCGTTGACTTTCTATTTAAGGAACCGGGATGCCGGTTTTGAAGGGGGCGCATTTACGAGAACTCTCATTCACGAAACCTTTCATTCATACTTTGGATTATATTACGCTGACTGACCTGGAAGCGCTGGGGCGCCGTTCCTCGTGGAGTAGATTCGTTTGGCTCGCAGCCTGGATTACTTTTTATCAGAGGACATTGGTCAATCATCATTCATCACTTGATCGTGCTCACGGACTATACAAAAAACCCGGTGAGGCTAATCTGAACCCTGTCAATAACTCTGTGCACTCTGGATTTCACTTTCACACACACACACACACACACACACACACTTTGTCTGTTATTATTGTAAATATTATTTATGTTGTAAATACACTTGGTTGATTGTTTAATCGTCAGTGTTGAGTGATATATTTGTTTTTCTACTCCATAGTCTATAGAAACGGGACTATTGTTCCCATATATTTTGTGATACTCAACTTTGATATTGTGGAGTGTTACATAGTGGTGGCCCCTACGGGGAACTACGTGCCGTTTCTTTTTTGTTAGTGTTTTTTTGTGTTCATCAATATGGCCGAAATGACACAGGCAAATGGTGGAAAAACTAATCTAAATACTGATGAAATTGAGAATGATGTAAATGAGTTAAGGTATAACTATGATGAAACTCAGGCTGCTGATTTCACTGCGGGCCCGTTTGTTACCAGACGTAACCCGACAGATGAAATAGCATCTATACTGAGTTCAATGTATAATTCTGATGATGCTGATGATGATGATGAAAGAGAAGTACTGAATTTAAATGTTGTACAAACAATGCAAATGGAGATTGATAAACTTAAGGTGGATTTATTGGCTCTTAACGCAAAAATACAACATAATGAACAGGAATTAAAACAGTCTGTAGATAGTTCCCTTAATAGGGAAACTAGTTTCCGGGAGGCAGTGGACGCTGGCTTAGCAGACTTAGAAGATCATTTCCAGAGGTCTGTAGAAAAGTTGGAGAGAGCGGTGGTTGACTGTTTCCTACGGAGAGATGCGAGATGGGAAAATCAAATGAAGAAATTGAGATTCACCAGTACTCCATCTCGTTCTCAAATACAGCCTTTTTATCCTGCCTCTTCCCCATCTACAGCTAATGTCTTAAATACTCCCGTACCAGCTACAAGACTTAAAGTCCCCCCTGTAAACAGAGGCAATGCTACCTATGACGTCACTGCTGGAGCACAATTATCGAACCTGGCTCACCCTACATGTATGCCCAGTATGTCATCTTTCTGTGGGAAACCCCCTATCCGTCTGGAATTTCCTTCCTTCGGTGAATCTGGTGAGACAGCAGATGTACTACATTTCATCGAACAGGTAGAAAATTATCTGGCCATTAGACCCCTGCCTAGTGTGGAGCTCGTTGGCACCCTGAGCACAGTGCTCAAAGGACCCGCTTTAAGCTGGTGGAAGGCAGAAAAGAACAAGGTAACAGATTGGCAATCCTTCAAAGATGCTTTCATGTCTGCTTTTCTTCCAGAGGATTACCTCACAGAAGTGGAAGACAAGTTGAGGTCACTGGTGCAGCAACCCAATCAGCGTTTGAGAGATTTCACCTATGATTACCGAGCCCTCTGCCTCAAATGGAAGCCGGCCATCACAGAAGAGGAGATGGTGAGCCGTATTCTTAATAATATCAACCCAAGGGTTGCGGGCTGTCTGAGAGGGACGGTGAAATCAGTGGAACAGCTGGTGAAGGTGGGATCTATGGTGGAGAAGGACTGGATGGGAGCAAAAGATTACTGGCAGAAAGTGGGAAAATTGAACAGCAAAGAGACAACAAATAAAAGACCACCTGAATGCCATACCTCTAAAAATCTAGCAGGAGTATCCATTGCTCAACCCCCCCTATGACATCTCTTCTAGTAGTGCTAATAACTATAAAAGGACAAGAGGTGAAGGCGGTGCTGGATACAGGGAGCACATACACCCTTATTCAGGAAAGCCTGTGGAGACAATTAGGAGGGGAAACAAAACCTGACACTCCAGGCCCTCTTCAACAGTTCATTATGGCTGATGGAAAAATGCACCAGGCGATCAACAGGAAGACAGTCTGTTATGAGTGGCATGACAAGATATGCAGGTTGGACACCTATGTTATGAAGGATGCTCACCTGGCCTTTCCCCTTATAGCTGGTCTGGACTTCCTGAGAGCCGCTGAAGCCATAGTGGACGTGGGACACTGGAGATATGGACTGAAAATGGGCAAAGGATATATTTATTATCCATTTCTAACTGCACTTCTTAATCCTGTACTGTCTTCACATCTGATGGGAGAAAACCTAGGCAGGACCGCTGCGGTGAGTCTATATTATGCCTTACCTCCAACCTGGACTTCATCCATTCCTTACACACACACAAGTTGTTCCCAGATGGGACTCCGACAATCAGGAAGAATTGAAAAAGCTGATGGAAAATTGGCCTCGTACCACCTCTCAAGTCTTGGGAAAAACATCTGTGGAACAGCACAAAGTTACACTGTCCGACGAAATGCCCATGAGATCCAGAGCTTATAGAGTCTCACCATTTAAGAAGAAGATGATTGATGAGCAAGTGGAACAAATGCTACGAGACCATATCATCGAGCCTTCTTTCTCTCCGTGGTCATCACCTGTTGTCCTGGTCCCCAAACCTGATGGTTCCTACAGGTTCTGTGTAGACTATAGGAGGCTGAATAGTAAGACCGTACCTGACGCTTATCCAATGCCAATTATTCATGACATCTTAGAATCCATGGAAGGCGCCTCCTGGTTCAGCACATTGGATTTGCAGTCAGGGTACTGGCAGGTTGAAATGGAGGAAGGTAGTAAAGCCAAAACAGCCTTCATCACCTCCCAAGGTCTATTCCAGTTCCGCTCCATGCCATATGGATTACGGAATGCCGCTGCCACCTTCCAGAGGCTGATGGAGAAGGTCCTAGCAGAGTTGAGAGGAAAGTTTTGCTTTGTTTATATTGACGACATCATAGTCTATTCAAGGTCTTTACCACAACATGTACAACACCTGAACACCATTCTGCAAAGACTAAACCAAGCTTCGCTTACTCTGAACATGAAGAAGTGTCACTTCTTTAAGAAGCAGCTGAAGTTTCTTGGACATATAGTCTCAGAGAAAGGAGTGGAGGTCGACCTTGAAAAGACCAGAGCGGTAGCTGAATATCCTCCTCCCAAAGACATTAAAGCCCTCCAACGCTTCTTGGGATTAGCCGGGTGGTACCACAAGTTCATTCCCCATTTTGCCGACATCACAGCTCCATTAAACAACCTGAAAAAGAAAGGAGTTAAGTGGGATTGGACTCCTGAGTGCCAAACCAGCTTGGAGACTATTAAACAACTGTTACAAAACCCCCCAGTATTGATGCAACCTGACCTCAATCAACCTTTCCAGGTTCATACAGACGCCAGTGATGTGGGCTTAGGAGCCAGTATTACCCAGCAAACTCCTGAGGGGGAACGGGTAATAGCTTATGCATCACGAACACTGCGTGGACCCGAAGTGAATTATTCAACGGCTGAAAAAGAGTGTCTAGCTGTAGTCTGGGCAGTGGAAAAGTGGAAGCATTACCTGGAAGACAGTTCGACATTTACAGTGACCATGCTGCCTTAACTTGGGCCTTCAATAGCCCTACAACCTCCTCTCGGCTGACCCGGTGGACTCTTAGGTTACAGCAATTAATCTTCCAAGTACATCACAGAAGAGGATGTCTGAACCTGGGTCCAGATGCCTTGTCACGAGTCTGTGAATCCCCTGAAAGTGAAAGCGTGCCCTGTCTAGCCTTAGTAAAATCAAAATGTGCCTCTGACATACCCCACACGTTAGAGGAAATCTCACAAGCACAAAGACATGACAATACGGTGTCTCTCCTCCAACTGGCCAAAAAACCAGAAAGGTTCAAGAAAACCAAATTACCTTTGAGGTCCACCAGGGGGTGTTATATCGCCGGGTTCCTGTCAAAAACAATGGAAGTAAATTCCAACTGGTTGTTCCTCAGGCGTTAATTCCTGGTTTCTTGCATTACGTACACGATAACCCGCTGGGAGGACATCTGGGACGGCTGAAAACATTACTGAGGCTCTTGGAGGTGGCGTGGTGGCCAACTGTCCGTAAGGATGTCTGGCAGTACATCAAAGGATGTGAAACATGTCAAAAATATAAACACGAAAATACAAAACCAAGTGGATTCTTACAACAGACGCAAGTGACAGAACCAGGTCACACCTTGGGGATGGATTTTATGGGACCTTTCCCGACCAGTAAGAAACAAAACACTTACTGGTGGTTGTTGATTATTACACCAAATGGGTAGAGTTGTTCCCCCTTCGAGATAGTAAGACCCCTAAGATTGTCAAAATTCTCAGGGAAGAGATCTTTACCCGATGGGGGGTTCCAAAATACATCATTTCTGACCGGGGAGCACAATTCACTTCTAACGTACTGTCCGAGCTATGCAGGTCCTGGGGAAGCATACAGAAATTCACTACCAGTTATCATCCTCAAACTAACCTCACAGAAAGAATAAACAGGACAGTAAAAACTATGATTGCGTCATATGTGGGACAATACCATCAAACATGGGACCAGTGGTTACCTGAGCTGAGGTTTGCTATCAACACGGCACACCAAGAAACAACAGGGAGAACTCCGGCTGAATTAATGCTGGGCAGACAGCTTCACGGTCCACTAGAGAGGTTGATTCTCAAAAACCCCACTCCTGACCAAACAGCCTATAATATAATTGAAAGACAGAACATCATGGCAGAGGAGGTAAAGCACCGAGTAGGGGTGCAACAATCTAGACAAGCTAGATACTATAATGCCCGACGGAAAGATGCGCAGTTCCAGCCGGGTGATCTAGTCTGGGTTAAAACTCACCCTCTCTCGTCTTCCTCGAATAAATACTCTGCTAAGCTAGTGCCCAAGTGGGAGGGTCCAGCGGAAGTAAAAAAAAAAATGGGGCCAATAAATTACACCGTTCGTTGAGGAGACCCATGTAAAACAGAAATTTTAAATGTGGTGAACCTAAAACGCTGGTACGGACGATCTCCTCCTATGCCGATGGCTGGGGGGGGGGATCTATGTAGCGTGGCCACATAAGGGGATGTTTTATATATGGTTTATGACATTAAACTAATTATGTTTGTCATTATTGCCTATAAGTTATATTGCTTTCCCCTGTTATCTGTCATTCCCTCAGCTGTTGTGTATCGATCCCGATTTCTGTTCACGCGAGAACTTCGCGTGGTTTCGTGTCACGTTCTTTCCTGCCACGTAAACAGGAAGTATCGTTGACTTTCTATTTAAGGAACCGGGATGCCGGTTTTGAAGGGGGCGCATTTACGAGAACTCTCATTCACAAAACCTTTCATTCATACTTTGGATTATATTAAACTGACTGACCTGGAAGCGCTGGGGTGCCGTTCCTCGTGGAGTAGATTCGTTTGGCTCGCAGCCTGGATTACTTTTTATCAGAGGACATTGGTCAATCATCATTCATCACTTGATCGTGCTCACGGACTATACAAAAAACCCGGTGAGTCTGATCTGAACCCTGTCAATAACTCTGTGCACTCTGTGCACTGTGCACTCTGGATTTCACTTTCACACACACACACACACACACACACACACCTTGTCTGTTATTATTGTAAATATTATTTATGTTGTAAATACACTTGGTTGATTGTTTAATCGTCAGTGTTGAGTGATATATTTGTTTTTCTACTCCATAGTCTATAGAAACGGGACTATGGTTCCCATATATTTTGTGATACTCAACTTTGATATTGTGGAGTGTTACAAGGTAATTTTACTCTACTCAAACAAAATATTTTAAGAAGTAACAGTACATTTACTTGAGTATTATTTTTTCAGTACTCATTCCACCCCTGGTCCCCCGCCCCCACACACCCAGCTGTGGCACAATCCCACCCACGACAGAATGGCTGCAACAGGCCACGAAGACGATTTCCCTCCTTTCCTGTCCCAGACCGCTCATATGGTGGGTATACGGAGCCAGGTAAGTGCTTCGATGTCCACAGACTCAGCACTGCCAAGAGTGGTGCCTCAGGCTCCGCTCGACCACGAGGCCCCGCCCACCAGTATGCCCAACTCGATTGTCCCCTTCGTCCCCCTCGCCCGGAGTTTGGGGCCGTGTCTCGCGCTCCCCAATACATCATGGTGGCTGATCAGGACCGTCCGACTCAGCTACATGATTCGGTTTGCCAGGCGCTCCCACCCAGGTTCAACGGCGTCTGCTTCACCTTGGTGAAAGGTGAGAACACCGCTGCCTTGTGCGTGCCTGTCCCTTCAGCCAATATGAAGAAGGGATTTTACAGCCCCTACTTCATCATACCGAAAAGGCGGTGGGTTGTGGCCAACCTTGGACCTGCAAGTTCTAAACCGGGCCTTGCACAGACTCCTGTTCAAGATGCTGATGCAAAGTTGCATTTTAGCGAGTGTCTGGCATCATGATTGGTTTGTGGCGGTAGACCTGAAGGACACGTACTTCCACGTCTTGGTTTTACCTCGACACAGGCAATTCCTACGGTTTACTTTTGAGGGCCGGGCGTATCAGTACAAGGTCCTCCCCTTCGGTCAGTCCTTGTCACCTCACACCTTCACGAAAGTCGAAGAGGCAGCCCTTGCCCCGTTGAGGGAAGTGGGCATTTTCATCCTCAACTATCTCAACGACTGGCTGATTCTAGCTCACTCGCGGGATTTGTTGTGTGCGCACAGGGACCTAGTGCTCAGGCACCTCAGCCAGCTGGGGCTTCAGGTGAACTGGGAAAAGTGCAAGCTTTCTCCATTTCAGAGCATCTCTTTTCTCAGCATTGAGTAAGACTCAATCTCGATGATGGCGTGCCTCATGAGCGAGTGCACGCAGTCGGTGCTGAACTGTCTGAAGGCATTCAGGTGGAGAACGGCGGTCCCACTGAAATATTTCAGAGGCTCCTGGGGCATATGGCAATCTCTATGGTGGTCCCGCCGCTCGGGTTGATGCATATGACACCACTTCAGCACTGGCTTCAGACTCGAGTCCCGAGATGGGCATGGCGCCACGGGGCACACCGCATACTCGTCACGTCGGTCTGCCCTTGTCTGTTCTGCCCTTGGATGGACCTGGCATTTCTACAGGCAGGGGTTCCCCTAGAGCAGGTTACCAGGCGGGTCGTGGTTACGACGGATACCTCCAAGTGTGGCTGGTGTGCTGTGTGCAACAGGAGTACAGCCGCCGGTCCCTGGACTGGCCTGCAATTGCATTGGCACATCAACTGCCTCGAGCTGATCAGCCGTTGATCCAGGGCAAGCACATGTTGGTCCAGATGGACAACACGGTGACTGTAGCGTACATCAACCATCGAGCCACTCACATACCGGGCAACCTAAACAGCACAACGGATGCACTCTCATTGCAGGTCATGCTCAGGGGAGAGTGAAGACTCCACCCCCAGGTGGTCCAGCTGATTTGGAGTTGCTTCTATCAAATCGCAGGTAGACCTATTCGCTTTCCGGTAATCCTCCCACTTCACACTTTGGTATTCCCTGAAAGAGGCTCCCCTTGGCACAGATTCGCTGGCACACAGCTGGCCCCTGGGGCTACAAAAGAATGCGTTCCCTCCAGTGAGCCTACTTGCACAGACATTGTGGTGTAGGTCATCATGTTCCTTAGAGGCACGAGGAGGCTGAATCCTCCCAGATCGCATTTCATCCCCTCGTGGGAACTCTCCGTGGTCCTTCCATTTGAGCCCCAGGAGTCAGCTGGACTAAAGGCACTCTTTTTGAAGACTGCCCTCTTGACTGCGCTCACTTCCATCAAGACGGTAGGGGACCTGCAGGCGTTCTTTGTCAGCAAAATGTGCCTGGAGTTTGGTCTGGGTTACTCTAATGTGGTCCTGAGACCCTGACCGGACTATGTGCTCAAGGTTCCCACAAACCCATTTAGGGATCAGGTGGTGAACCTGCAAGTGCTGCCCCAAGAGGAGGCAGACCCAGCCTTGGCGTTGCTGTAACCGGTGTGTGCTTTACGCATCTATTTGGCTCGCACGTAGAGCTTTAGACACTCTGATCAGCTCTTTATCTGCTTTGGTGGACAGGGGAAAGGGTGCGCTGTATCCAAACAGAGGATCGCCCACTGGATCATTGATGCCATCGCTTTGGCATATCAAGCCGAGTACGTGCCTCCCCCCTTGGGGCTATGAGCACACTCTACAAGAAGTGTGGCGGCTTCCTGGGCCCTGACCAATGGCGCCTATTTAGCAGACATCTGCAGAGCAGCGGGCTGGACAACACCTTTACAAGGTTTTACAATCTCCGGGTTGAGCCGGTCTCATCCCGTGTGTTATGAGGTACAAGCAGTTAAGTTCTGGGACAGCTGGCCGGGTGTACTCCTTGCGCATAGTGCCTTTCCCCTCCGCAAGGTGAAGACGTGCGCTTTTTACCCCCAGTCATGTTCACAAAGTCGTGGACCCTGGATGTCCTTCATCCTTAGCCCTGTGGCAGGTGAGTTTATGAAGAGTGTTTCTCCAACCCAGTACGTGTGCTAACTAGGCTCTGTACTGGGATGGGTGCTCCATATGCGCTGGTTGCCCGTAGGTAATCCTGTGATGTATCTCCCGCAAAACAGTATCCCCATTGGTAAACCCACGTCATCCTTGGGCAGTGGCCCCTCTGTCCCTGGTCACCGTGTTTGTAGAGCCCCCCCCCCCCCCAACCCCTCCACCCCCATCTGAATTCAATTTGAAAACATTCAATCTGTCTTTTTAATAACATATAATTGGTTAAAGCCAGTTCCACTGTGCTTTCAAGATATTTTTTAAACAGATTGGCCTTTTAAAACAAAAAAAGAAAAAAAGTGCACTATCCATGATCATCAAAAAGTTCCACCTCATCAATTAAACATCACTGTGGCAACGGGGGCGTGGTCGAGCGCCCGTCCGGAGAGAGAAAGCAGTAAGGGTGCTTGCACCTGAGCTAAATTATGTCTTAACACCTGTCTCTAATTCCAGTGAGCATGGGGAGAGCGGCATATAAACTGCCATGCCACCGCCAGCCGGAAGAGAGAGAACGACACGCGTGACCAGTGACTGGCATGTCTTATTGAGGGTTTTATGTAATTGTGAAGCTGAAGACTCAGAGAAGTTTATGTTGACAAAGTTTGTGTTACACTGATCTGATTAAACTGAGAAAAGCACTAAGAAGAGTGCACGCAGAGTGTTGAGGGCAGATAAATAAAGAGCCTTACTTGACTGAATCACTGCTCTCCGTGTCCTCCCTTCCATCTCCGAGCTTGAACGTGTTAAAGTCACAAAGCTCTCACTTCTCTTAAATCCATGTTGGTGTATTTATAGAGCATCAGAGCTATACTTGCTCTTGCTACTGATGCCTGACTTCTGTATAAAAAAATTAAAAAAATACACTGGATCTGTTTACTGTCACAAAGCATGTCCCTCTAATCAACACATAAATACCTCAATTACAGATCACCGAGAAAAGATAAAAAAAAAGAATACAAAAGGGCATTGCCATCAAAAGCCAGTAAGGAGTTAGATTTAAGCACAATAAAGTGACTCATAATTTTGGGACAACTAACTAACTACATGAAGACTGGTTTATCAAAGAAGGCACAATAAGGCATTTTCATTATGTCAAATTTACCTTTAGCCCAAAAGTGTGAAACAAAGCATTATAAATACAGCTCAAGAGATAGTTTGTTGAAAAAAGACTGTGATCATTTGATTGCCCTTTTGTTGGTCTAAACCCATATGACTTGGAACAAAAAAGGAGATGGCAAAATGTTAGGGACTGATAGCCTTGGTCACCATTCATTTTCATTGCTTCTTTCCACACAATGAAATGAAAGTGAATGGACTGAAACCGTCCGTCCCAATATTCAGCCAAACATCTCCTTGTGTGATTCACATAAGAAAGTAAGTCATATTAGTTTGGACCAACATAAAGGTGAGTATATAATCATAGAATTTTCAACAGATTGACTTCAACTTTATCTTTGTGGCTCACTATGCACTTGTATTCTGATTGCAAAAAAGGTTTGTACTTTAGTTTGAACTGTTCGTATATTGTTAAAGTTGATCACCAACAGTTGACCATTACTAAAACATCATTCAAAGTTTCTGTAAAAGCTTGACAGCATAATGGGCAAAATAACAATAAATAAGCCTCACATTAAGTAAAATAAACAATCACTACAGTGCAGCAGATTTAAAAAAAAAAATACTGATAAACTTTGCATTTGATTGCACTGCTTGTGGCCCTGCGATGGACTGGCGACCTGTCCAGGGTGTCCCCTGCCTTTCGCCCAATGTTAGCTGGGATAGGCTCCAGCCCCCCGCGACCCTGTACACAGGATAAGCGGTTGACGATGGATGGATGGATGGATGGATGCACTGCTTGTTCAAATTGAAAGGAGAGGGAGCTGTACAACTGGTCTCCTGCTGAAGTTTCCATTTATTGTATTGGTTTTTAGCTTCTTAGTATCCTGAGTCCTCTACCTGTGCATTGTTAAATAAAAACATCACTATTATTCTAGCCACAAAATGATAACTACTTTTGAAAACTTTCATATTTATTCACATCACACAGCCTTATCCTCAGAGAAAAACATCTAAATAAATTTTGTATTGATCACAGTGATCATTTCTATGCTGTGCTGATATTGTGGCATATTTAGATATATTATATTGGTGGAGAGGGAGCTGTTTAAGTTTTTAGATACTTTCAGTTTCATAGTGGATTGATGACGTACAGTATAATAGTTTTCTTTAACCTGTTCAAACCCGAATTATGATCCAGGGTTGGTTCCTGTGTAATTATACAATTATATAATTAGTCCTTTCTGAGGCAGGGAAGAAGGCTTTTTTCTCAAAATATATCCAAGATACCTCTCTTTATTTTCTAATCAATTAAGGTTTGTGGGTATTTCGTTTAACAGTTGTGGTGAGGCAGCACTGGTTTAGTTTTGCATTATATTATGAACTGATTGAGTCAACATTCTAGTGTTTTGGTCCATTTGGGGCAATTTGGTGACAAGCCAAAAAAACAAGTGGATGAATAAAGATCGTATTTGCTCACAGAAGAAAGCACAGCAATCACAAACAAGCATGACAAACTACAGCTAGAGACGGAGAAAAATGCAAATGAGCCAAATGAGCATGAACCCAGATCATCATATTTTCATATAACAAAACAGTCCTCAGCCGACTATGTAGCAAAGATTTTAAGATCTCTATCTAAAATAGCATTCTGAAGGGCCAAATGAAAACACAAAGTTGCATTTCCACTTACGTGGGAAAACTGAATCCTTTTGTCAGGTGAAACTCTGGCATATCCCGGAGATATATGTAAAAAACAGATGGGAGATGTGTCTTATCAACATGAGAACACAATGGTCTATGCTGCCTAACAACCCTAAATGTCTCTAAGTGCAGCACATTCAACTACTTCGATAAGAGTATACAATCGGACTTGAATTAACATTTAGATGACCATAAAACCCTGAAAGCATATCGAGAAGGGAATTCAAGAAGGAAAACAATTGAGATTGCAGTTTACCGCAAAAGACCCGTGGGTAGAAGCTCAAAAGGTGGTGTAACTAAGTCTCACATGTTATTGCAGCTAATTAATCAAATTAGTGTAATGTGTGTGTATGTGTGAGGACACATATACAATGAATAGAACTGGGCTTCCTCTTGGTCATTTTATTTTTGGTTCTGTTGTGTCGCCTCTGGGTGACACAAGCAGCAGGGGATTCTGTGCTACATTGAACTCACCCTACTGTCAGACACGTCCCTTACACACTGCTGCCACTCTCAACGTCTCATTGGCTATCAACCCTTGGAAGCCCTGCTGAAGCCTGTCTTCATATTTAGCTCCCCTGAGCCTCGCAGCTTTAATGACACCCCCCACCTAACTTTTGAGTTGTGTCAGCTTGCTGCGACAAAAAGTCTCTCTCAAGCATCTGCCGACCTCTTTCTCAAACTCGGTGCTTCTCTCCTCCCTCCATGAAAGCCAGCACAATCCTGTGAGGGAAGTGAAGTAGAGAAGACTGAGAGAGTGTAATTCTGTCCTTGAGCTTCAATAGACACAAGTCTGTGAAATGTAATGTGAAAAGTCTAATATAAAGTTGCACAGATAGGGGTCTCATGACCTCCCGCAGCCCTTGCCAACACAGCAGAGGCGAGGCACAACAGCCCTCTGCCTCCGTAATTTGCTACATTAAAGACATGATCTGCACACAGACTTGAGGGTCAGGATGTTAGATTGGATTTGCAATAGTCATTTCTTGAATTTTACGTCTGTAGGTGGCGATTCACACCACTTACGTAAAATGTTCTTCAAAAGAGATGTTTAGTCACAGTGAACCAGGGCACAACTTCCGCTATTCTGCATCATTATATTTGGTAAGATGTATAGTACTGTGCAAAAGTCATAAGATGTTTAACAAAAGCATTTATCTTAAGATGGTTATTTATATCTTGTGTGTCAATAGGGAATATAAATTTTAGACTCCCAAACATTACTTTCACAAATAGAAAAGATTAGTATAGAAGAACAGGGAGCCCTACAACAGATGTCATGGCCCCCACAAAGCCCCCCACTGAACACCGTGTCTGTCTGAGATGACATACATAGAGAGAAGAACTGTGAAGAATTCTCCAAGTAGCTTGGAACATAATATCTGCCAAAAAACAAGAAAATTGTGTCCAGGTGTACCTAGGAAAATTGGTGCATTTTAAAGGCAAAGGTGGTCACACTGAATCTTGATTTAGCTTTTTATGTTTACTAGACTTTGTATGACATTAAGTGATAAATGAAAACTATTTATTTAATAATTTTTGAAGTCTTCCTCACTATGCAACATTTTTCACAAGTGCCTACAACTTTTGCACAGTACTGTAAGCAGACAAGAAAGTGATACTGGAGTAAATGTTCCTACAAATAGAGACATTATGGGCTCTAATATAATATCTGCACATAGAACCATGTTGCTATACCTATATTTTTACTCAACAATTTTTATGTGGCTCGTCTTACATTTCATGGAAGTTTCCTGGTGAAATTAACACGAGGCGCTGAACTAATGACTTTTATACATTTTCATACAAAACACCAGTATAAGGGCAGATTATCAGTTCATAAACATACTTTTGACCCTTAATTTGTTACCTTATTTGAACGTGTTAACTGTTAGCCAATCAGCTCACATGGTGTAAGCTGATTGGTCTTTTCACATGTAATTGGGTAGTCAATCAACTTGTGTCTCTTTTTGTCTAACATTTAAATTGCTCAGTTTTGCAGATAGAATGGTCTCACTGCAGCATGCTGCAAGAGTTTATCTTTAAAACCAACCTCCACACCGATATTTCACCCCACGCTTTCTTGTCTTGTCGGGCACTTACAGTCTAGCTGATCCCACAAAAGCTCAATGGGGTTAAGATCCATAACACTCTTTTCGAATTATCTGTTGTCCATTGTCTTTGTTTCTTTGCCCACTCTAACCTTTTTTGTTTCAATAGTGGCTTTTTCTTTGCAATTCTTCCCATAAGCCTGCACCCCTGAGACATTTCTTTACTGCTGTACATGAAACTGGTGTTGAGTGGGTAGAATTCAATGAAGCTGTCAGCTGAAATAGCCATCTATTTCTCAAACTAGAGACTCTGATGTACTTCACAGTGGTGGCTCTGTGGTTAAGGCTCTGGGTTACTGACCAGAAGGTTGGGGGTTCAAGCCCCAGCACCACCAAGATGCCACTGTTGGGCCCTTGAGCAAGGCCCTTAACCCTATCTGCTCCAGGGGTGCCGTATCATGGCTGACCCTGCACTCTGACCCCAGCTTAGCTGGGATATGTGAAAACTAATAAGTTCACTGTATATATGCAAAAGAACTGTGTGTATAATGTGTGACCAAAATAAAGGATTCTATTCTATTTATGTCCTTGTTAGAGTCAGTTTTTGTCTTTGAAGACTGTAGTGTACATCTTTGTATGAAATCTTCAGTTTTTTGGCAATTTCAAGCATTGTATAGCCTTCATTCCTCAAAACAATGATTGACTGATGAGTTTCTAGAGAAAGCCGTTTCTTTTTTTGAGGTTGCCATTTTTTACCTAATATTGATCTTATGACATGCCAGTCTATTGCATACACTGGCAACTCAAAAACAAGCACGACAATGTTACGCTTCATTTAATGAACCAAATAGCTTTCAACTGTGTTTGATATAATGGCAAGTGATTTTCTAGTACCAAATTAGCAATTTAGCATGATTACTCAAGGTTAAGGTGTTGAAGTGACGGCTGATGGAAATGGGGCCTGTCTAGATTTTATCAAAAATTACTTTTTTCAAACAGGGATGGTGCTGTTTTTTACATCAGTAATGTCCTGACTATACTTTGTGATCAGTTTAATGCCACTTTGGTGAATTAAAGTACCAATTTCTTTCAGAAACAGCCAAATCTGAACATTATTCCATACTTTTGGCCGCCAGTGTATATCTTCGTATGGATTGTCATATGAATCTTTCTAGCTGTGTTTATGCCAATCTGCACAGATCCAACACCAACACCCTACTGTTCCTGAGGATGGCTGCAACCAGTAATCTGACTTGTCAGTAACTATTTAATCCTGTGTCAAAACTAATTTGCTTTTCTCTCCAACACCACACCATTGAATTACAATTTATACGGATAGTTAATAAGTTTTAGAACTTCACGTAGCAGAAAGCAATGGTAGCAAAATAGCATTTTCAAACTTGCCACGTATTGACAACCATCAAATTATCCGCAGCACGCAGCAAAGTTTTTTTCTTCACTTTTTACAGAGACTAATGCTGTTACACAGACACGTGTTATATTTCATGAATATCTTTCAGGATATAGGGACATTTTCATGTAATTTCATAAAAATAAACAAACACACACACAAAATGAGATGTTTAGCAAAAGGTTAAGGTTTGGCAGTACCCATTCATTTTCATTGTAAAAAAAAAAAAAGATAAATGTCAACATAGTTTAAAAATTCTCCTCATGTTCCAAGGAACAAAGAGAGTAATTCGGGTTTGGACTGACATGAAGGTGAGTAAATAATTACAGAATTTAATTTTTTAGGTGAACTAACCATTTAAATTTGCAACCAAATCCTTGTAGCTATTCAAATCCCACCACAGTGAAGTTGGTTGATTGACTGTACCAAAAAAAACACCTTCCTGAGGTCACAGTGGATAAACTGTGGTCTTGGTAAACCTCTGATTTCTTTGAAATCCCAGAATAATGTCACTACCCATGAGCCATTACAACAAGTTCACGGATTTCAAATTAATAATTCATATAAAAAGTGTTAGGGGCTTATGACATTGGCAGATACAAATAAGAGCAAGCTTTTCAAACACCAGCTGTTATAAATAAATGAGAAAGCAGTTCTGTCTCACAGTAAATCAAATAGAAACATGTAGGACTCCAAGTCTTGACAAATTCACGTTTTCTCTGGAGTATCCTTCAGAAAACATACACTTTAGATTACAATCCAAGATAATTACTGTAAATTCTTCCTTGGCAGCAGTACAGTATATGGTTTTCGCTCACATTTGGAGTGGTCTGAATGATATCTAATGTTGTCATGAATTTACCACAAAGGCACCCTCTTACTGTCATCATCCACTCCACAGCAGGGGCCCTCCACCCTAGCATGATCTAAATAAACAACCCTATGGTGTTCTCCTCTGGGTTCTCATTGATACTCCCAGGATGTGGCTCTGCGATTAAAGGAAAGAAAAAGTAATTAATTATGGAAGAATGCAATTATTTCCTTTTCCTTTCCCCTACTGCTGTTAGATCTGTCTCCCAACCATCCCCATATCTTTAATCTGACCTACTGCGTAATGCATGCAGAGCAGGAAGGGACATACAGTATATGGGTTGAGGTGCATTAGTAAAAAATCAGAATGGTTATTTGTTAACCTTTGGGAGAACCAGCCATTTGGAACTCCGACCTGCCCTTTGTTGTAGGCGACATGTCCCCACATCTCAAAGCTCAGTCTGCACAGAGTATTGGCAGTGATTGTCCCCTGTGGCTCAGCACAGCCAGGGATGAAATTCAAACATCTGCATCAAAAGCATTGTAAAATATGCATGGTTTGCATAGTAGAGGTACAACGTATTTACCAACTCACTAATTCATCTTGCAGTAAGACACAATTGGCAAATGGGTATTCAATTGACTGCTGAATTGTAGTTCTATCAGGAAGACTTGCAGACTTGAGTGAAATTTAAGATTACATTTATTTGATGAATATTAAATAGATATGTAATGTCTCTCTTTGGCATAAGCCCCGTCTGGCGGTCCAAAGATGTTGTGCTCAGAACCATCATATCCTGCTGGAGGTAGGAGGCAGGAGCCTACCCCCATGCAGGACAGGACTCAACTTAGATGGTGGGGTGGTGGAGGTTGCCGTGTTACCACACTGAAACAGCAATCTGATTATGAGCAGATTTATAAAGCAATGGCTTACATGTGATTGGCTAGGAGTTACCTAGCTGATGGTGCAATGATGTGCAGCTGCTAGACTGGCCGCTAGATCTACGCTGCGCTTATATTTATTATAAACTTTGTCAGCATAAACAGAAATTCCCCTTACAGGTTTTAACGTTTTTAACAAAAGTGGAATTTAAATACTTGTTTTCAACAATTATTGATCCTACTAGCTTTCAAACATATTTTTGCTATACAGTCTCTGCAGCTTTCTATGTTTGGCTGTCTGTTAAAGTAGAATTACAGGAATTTTTGATGGTTCATTACATATTAAGCTCAATTAACAGCATTTTTGGCATTATGTTGATTTAATTAAATTGATTTAATTACGTTTTGATTTTTCTAAAAAAAAAATAATAATAATAAAAAAAAGGGAATAAATAAGCAAAAATCAAGTTTACAGTGAGGCTCTTACATTAGAAGCGAACAGGGACTATTTTTGGAGGGTTTAAAGTCAGAAATGTGAAGATTAAAATTTTATAAAAGGACTTACAAAAATTCTAATGTACATCATTTGTATTATTTGAGCTGCAAAGTTGTTTAAATGGATATTTTTGCAGTTGTTTTAAGGTTTTAGGGTTTAACGCTGTTACATCGTCATGGCAACAAAGTTGTAAAACTGGATATAACTTTACACAGAAAAAGGTTAGTAAGTGACTTCTTCACAATAAAATCATGTATGCAAACAATTTACGTCTCGTGGCTATATTTTTAAAACTTTCAAAGTTCTATACTTTTGTGTTTTAACATTTATGGATTGGCCGCATTCACTTCCATTGTAAGTGCCTCACTGTAGCCCAGATATTACATTTTTTCAAAGAGGAGAGAGGGAAAAGTAAAAAGTGGGGTTATCTGAGATATAATAAAAGGCCAGTGTTGGAAACAAACAAAAAACGTATCCAATTGCACGACAGTCTCCGTGAGGAGACACAGAAGACAAAAAGCGAAAATAGAGAAAAATGTGTAGAGCACAGAACACCTTAGTACAGACAGTTTCACAGATACAACCAAGTAAACAAAGCAGAATATAAAGTTATGCTCATGGATATCCACTTCATGTGCTACTATGTGCCTCAAATGACACTGTTACACTGTGACGTTTTTTTATTTTATGAATGCCATGGATATATACAGACTAATCTGGTAGTGAAATCAGAAAAATTAGGTTGATGTTTTTGTATAAATAAATCCGGTCTGTGCTTACCAAAATGTGAAACAGTGCCCCTAGTGGCCGAATCGGTAACTGTTGTTGCATGTGTGAGTTTCATTTTCCAAGCGAAATGTCCATGGAGGGTCGCCAAAAGCAATATGTAAAGCTAGATGTTTTCAGCTGTAATGGCTGTAATACAGTGAGGAGAAATGCATATTTATTAATTGTACCCCCCAACCCAAACTTAAACCTAACAATCAGTGGAGTAAAGATGTAATATTAGAGTGAAATATGCAACCTTTGAATTGCACTAGTCACTGAATGCAAACCTGATTACTTCCTAGTTTCAACATGGGATCCAAACAAGCGAATCTCTCTGCTAAGGCATTGCACTTCCGGTCAAGCAACAGGTGAAGGTAAGCACACTAAAGCTGATACAATATTGTCTAATAGATGATCTGGGAGTCTGCATAATGCGGCCGATCCTAGGGTACCGGAACTCTCAGAAATAACATGCCGACTTCCCATGAGATCATGTTGTAATACAACACAAAGAATAATGTTACAGATTTACAATAAACATAAAAAAAATTATAATAATAATAATTATATACATTTTTATATATATATAAGTTTGGTTAAGACGTAATTAACTATATTAACTAAATTAAGACAGAAATGCACAATCACGCTCTGAGAAAAGGGTCCATTTCATTCAAAGTTGTGCATTTTCTAGATAACGTCAGAGATGAGAGTCGTGGTGACAAAACCAATCAAGATGACAACAATGATGAGAATGATAACAATAATGATGATTATGCCATAGATTTGAATACGTTGATGTGGAATCTGGTTAGTGCTGCCTGGCCTGTTGCTATCATTGGTTTCTGCAAATCTGTTCTCCAACATTAACTTTTAAGCACAGCTGCCCTTTGCATGCAGCATACTGAGTGTGGGCAGCAACTAATGGATTTTCCCACTAATCAACCCTGCATGTCGCCAGGCCAGTTAGATGCTCCCTCAAATGTCCATTGAGTCTGCGAGACACCGTTCTAATCATTCGCTGTTCCATCTGTGTAATTGCTTCCTTGAGAGATTATATTCCTGCCAGTGACACTGATTAGGCAGTCAGGAGGAAAATATGACAATAAGGCCCTACTTAGCAGACAGAATAAGCATTCAGATAGATATCAACATAATCTAAATGAATCAACAAACAAGACATTTGGATACGCTCTCACGCAAGTGTGTTATCTGCTAAGTTTGGACAACACGTTTTTAAGATCCGATCTCCAACATAGCCTGGCACTTGAAAAATATTGGCAAAGTTACAGATAAAGTTATATAAAGTTTCAAGGACTAGAAATTTGAATAAGTGATGATATGAGGTTTGACAAAAGGGGCTATGATTTTGTCCTTTTAAGGAATGCCTCACAACTCTGATGTCAGGATCTCAATTGCATGGTCATCAATGATGCGGACAACAAACCCTTAAACCACACCTACATCGACATCTGATTGGACTTACGCACATGTTGCTATCATTTAACAATCAGACAGGAGAAAATCCCTGTCTCTGATTCTCTTGTCTGATAGTACATCACAAAAGGATTTAACTGCTCAATCAAACACTGTAATTCAGCAGTGATTCTCACCTGTTTCTACAGAGCACTATCCTCAGCTCAGGTAAGTGCAATACCTGAAAATGCAGTTTTGAATTATTGTTTTTTTATATGTTTTTTTTATCCATTTCTATATTCATCAAAAGCCTTTTCTCCTCTTACTGTGTTGTGACACGTTATATTGAATATTTCTGGGTGGTTTTAGACAAGGCAATCATAAATTGTCCTAATGTCCTCTCTAGTCAAGAATGACTGGAGATGGCACACCGCATGGTTCATCATTTAAAACAGCACATACAATGAAAAGCTCTAATTTTTATGCAATTCTAAATCCACAAAACCAATGCATGCTTTGAAAAGTTGTAAATAGCTTTAGCATTTGCATTTGTGATGGGGGGGGGATTGTTTTGAATTTGCCATTAAATTGGCAGATAATTGTGTATTTAATGATCCTCTATGCCAGGGGCGTATATTCCAGGGGGGATGGAGGGAGGTAACCCCATATGATATATGCCATGATGATTTATACCCCAATGTTCAAGCCAAATCTATGCCCTTTCTCTATGCATGAGGCGTAAACCTGGTTAAAACGGAACAAGTGTTAATGCAACATTTTTTCCTCAGACCAACCTGTAGAGATGTACCGTGCATTAGTGATACTCTTCTTGGTTTTGGTGCTGGAAACCCAATGGATTGAATCTGGTTGTCAGCAGCCAGAGTTTCAAAGATCAGTTTCAAACGTAAGTGACAGCCTATAGTGTAATATCTAAAGAATTGCCTGTCTTTGTAAAACTGAAAGTTTGCAAAAAGTTCTTATGATATAGTCTAATTTTTATAATTTACATACAGGAGAGTCCAAGATTTCGGGTGTCGGCTCATAACTTGCTGAGAAGATATAATGATATAGATTATGACAGTTTTGTTGGATTAATGGGACGCAGAAATGCCGGTAAGGGAACAGCAGAGTTTTTTTTTTATTTATTTATAGGTTTAGCTAAATGTTCCTCTAGAGACGTGTTTCAAATATTACATTTCAACGAATTCCTTTTTTTCCCCCAGACACAGATGATGGTATACCACCGCAACGTAAAAGTAAGATATATTGGCTGACTGTTCCTAGTATTTACTTCCAAATATATATATAAAAAAAGAAAAGAAAACGGAATTGTATGATGCTCTATGTTTGTCCTTTCAGGGGAAATGCATGATATCTTTGTTGGGCTCATGGGTCGGCGAAGCTCTGACTCTGGTAACATATTTCTCACTGACTCACTGACATATGCGAAAGACATTTTTACGTTCGTTAAATTCGCATTTTGTTTTATGTACATTAATAATCACAAATGCAAAGTAGCCCAATCTTAATCCAATCGACAACATGTGGTATAATGTTGATTAGTATACCACAATAACAATAATAATTTGAATCGTCCCTTGTTTATTAAAAAAAGCAAAAATAGCGGTTAATGTAAGCACTTACAATGAAATTAATAGGGTCAGACCATAAATGTTGAAATACACAATATTTTAAAAGTAAACATAATACGTGTTAACATGATTTTGAGTGTGACAAAATTACTTATTAAACTTATCCGCGTAAAGTTATATCCAAACGCTGCTCAGGAAACCCCGTAATCTGGTAAAATTATGTAACGCCGGTAAATACTTTAATTTATCACTGTAAAATTGTGCTAACGCGTATAATGTTTACGTGTTGAGTAGACCATGCTGTTGAGTTTAAATTATTAGAAGCCGGAACATTCTTTTAAATAAACTGTCGGAATATTTGTCGAGTGTTTTCTGAGACATACCAAAGTATTTCTAGCAAGTCAGTCCACTGTCAGCCATCTTTGGAACGCTCTCGGGAGGCTATTTCCAGCCATGCCAGTGCAGCTCCTATCTACTTGAATCGGAAAAGACCGAAATCTCAAAAACGGTTGGTCAGGATTACGATCAAAGAACATATTTCAAATAAGCAATAAAATATGATAATACTGTTATCATAAATTGAGATTCTTTGTCTAATATTATGCAAAAAAAAAAACGCGATTTTCCACGGTTTGAATAGGCTAGCTAATACGCGTTCTAGAGTTGATTGACAGGCGATGTCTTTATATAAAAAGTGATTTGCTCTTTTAACAGTAAGGCGGGACTTCCTTTCTACATCCGTTGACCATTCGGCGATCAGAGCTCTTTGGTTGAGGGTTCCAATTTCGCCCATTAATTTTAATAGAAGTGGCCCATCTGCTAAATAATCTCAGGATTTACTGTATTTGTGTTGTCAGATACAGGGCGTCCGTGGAGAAAAGAGTATCCAGAACCAAATGAGGGCATCTTCTTCAACAAGCGCAAACTGAGGCAAGCTCTACATTAAACTTTGCCTGTACTGCCACCTCCAGGATTATTATTATTATTGAAGACATTACAGCCACTGTGCATGCTCTTCTTCACTCCGCAGCATTTGTGCCCACATGGCTGCCTATTATTCTCAAATTACTCACCCTCCTGTCAGTATAAATATTTACTTTATTTTTTGTTTCAGATTTCGTCGTGGGTTATAGGCAAAGGAATTTCATATTCATATCCAGTTAATTGTCTGCACCACCCTGTCATGAAAGCTTCTTTTCAAGACTTTTCTTTGGGGCAAAAACAAGAAGTTATATTTATTTTACTAAATCCATAGAGCAAAAGTAAATATTTATATAAAATTATCAAATAAACACGATTTCCTATGGTGTGGTTTGTTTCAAAAATATTGGCACCCTTGGTAAATAGGAGCAAAAAAAGGCTTTGGAAAAGAAAACTGCATTGTTTATCCTTTCTTATCTTTCATTAAACAAATCACAAAAAAAATCTAACCTTTAATTGAAGTAAAACAATTGAAACAGGAAATATCTCGTTATTAAATAAATATTTTACTCCAAAAAGTATTCGCCATAATTATTGGCACCCTTTTATTCAATACTTTTTGCAACCTCCCTTTGCCAAGATAACAGCTCTGAGTCTTCTCCTATATTGCCTAATGAGGTTGGAGAACACATGGCATCTGAGACCATTCCTCCATACAGAATCTCTCCAGATCCTTCAAATTCAGGTCCATTTTGGTGGACTTTCCTGTTCAGTTCACCCCACAAATGTTATATGGGGTTCAGATCAGGGGACTGGGATAGCCATGGCCGAACCTCGATTTTGTGGCCAGTGAACCATTTTTGTGTTGATTCTGATGTTTGTTTTGGATCATTGTCCTGCTAGAAGATCCAACCAGGGCCCATTGTAAGCTTTCTGATAGAGGCAGACAGGTTTTTATTTTCTATTTGTTGGTATGAGTCTGTGATGCCATGTATCCGAATCTCCAGAACCTCTGACAGAAAAACAGCCCCACACTATTAAAGATCCAGCACCACATTTAACCTTGGGCATTGGGTACTTCTTCATCTCTTTAGTCTAACCCACTGTGATTGATGATTAAGGGAATTTGGCCTATGTGTTCCCTCATATTTATACCTTTGTGAAACAAGTCGTGGCTGAACAATTTAATGTTCCTAGTCACCCAGCTGTACTAAAATATGTAAAATATGAATGGAAATATACTTCAGATATATTTTACTCATAAGAATTTCTAGGGGTGCCAATAATTGTGACCAATGTGTTTTGAGAAAAATATGTATTTAATAAAGAGATATTTCCCCTCTTTCAATTGTTTTACTTCAATTAAAAGGTTTGATTGTGATTTTTTGAATGAAAGATCAAAAAGATAAACACTGCAGATTTGTTTTTTTCACAGCCTTCTTTGCTCATATTACTAAGGTACCAATATTTCTGTCCACCACTGTACATAAGCAGATTTAATTATCCACTTTACCTGCATTTCAATATATTTAAAAGTTATTTTTGCTGTCTAATGTATAAAACATGATTTTTGTAAATACAAATAATATCTAATGTCACAATTCTTTATTACTTCACAATTCAAAACAGCAGCACAATAAGAGGGTAGAAATATATTCATCATATCATAATGAAATAAAAGTTAGTGACTGTGAAATCTTACCATGCAACTTCTGGAGTCAACTTCTTTTCCCTGTAGCCCTCAAAAAAAATCCAAAAATTCAACAATGTCCAACTGCACACCACATGTAGTTGTACTAACTTGGAAAAACTAAAGTGGCAAGAACCGATAAACATTAAACATTTTATTTAACATAAATCTTGTTTCAATAACATCATTAAATAGATTACATAACAGATGGTATTTTCAAGGGAACTGTCAATTAAACAAAAAGTGCAAAATTCAGAAATTCACCAAAAGGTGATTAAAACAGCAATTTGTTTTTCTGAAAAATTAGCAATCTTGAACCTTAAACATAATAAAGGAGCCATGAATCGGTCTCTAAATCTGGCAAGCTTAATACTTAAAGTTTAAACATTTAATTTACCATAATGACTCATTCCTTATTCAAGGTAGCGCCGTCTTTGATTTTTAATGGAAATGACAACGAGGCTATGCGGGATAGACTTACAGTCTCTTCAATGGCACGAATGGTATAAAGCTGTATAAAGATCCCAGATAATTTTCCACAACTTATGTTTAAGTTCTTTGTATACTGAATGTTCTTGGACAAATATTTAATAATTTTGTGTCCGTAAAATGATCCAAACCTTTTTTAAACTGCAGTACAGTCCATTTAAGAGACTGTGAGTCTATCCCTCACAGCCTCATCGACATTCCCATTAAAAATCAAAGAGCGTGAAAACTACTTTTCAGTAGATCACTAAACCATGGTATGGGCCCAACCATACTGTTCTTCCTTAAGGTAACAGTTCATTAATGTAAAAGCCTACACAGACAGTACCGCATCAAAGTCCATCTGAAGATTCCATAAAAATGCAGGGGGGCTTTTGAAGTAAATAGGTGTTTAAGAAGCCCTATCTCACTGCCCACTCCAAGGACAAAACTGACATCAAACAGGCTTTTCAACATATTAAGAATTCAAAGAGGGATATGTGCTGATCTTTTGTCAAAAAGAAAAGGGGAAAAAAGGAACCTACATGAATGATCATATAAAACTCAGCTTTTCACTTTCACACAGCATTCTGATTTCAAACGAGATTGTTCAGCGTGTCCTTGTTGTAATACTCTCTTATTCCAGCCTTTTATGTCCTCAGGCCATCTATAAGATGTGCTCCCACACCTAAAACAAGGCAGCAAACCATTTATTCAAACAGACCATAAAACTAAAAACTGATATTCAAACCAATTTACGGAACACTTATTACAGGGTTGATCTCTGGAGAAAACTCTGGTTAAATGACTTGCTCAAGGGCAACAATGACAATGGCTTATGGACTGTCATTGTGGGGATCAAACCTACAACCTTTTGGTTATCACCCCAGATTTGCAAACACTACACTACATCACCCCATCACCCAATCTGGACAAATATAAATGCAACACAAATTCACTGTTCACATATTTGAGTCCTATATTTTTGCTCTACGATGCTCTCATTTTGGATTAACAATCATTTGTATACCATCACACTGAAGATTTTCTTTTGGTTCACATTAAAACACAATCATAATCGCACCTTAAGGCTATCGTTGGCTTTGTAGTGTTGATGCTGTATTGCTGTCAGTTGCTTTTTTCTCCAGGGTAGCATTTGAGACTTTGTCTGTTTCACTAGTCTTCTCTGCATCAGCTTCGGGCTTCATGGTGTTTTCTAAAATTGACATTTTATTGACATGCTCCTCTAATCTCTGAACTTCTTTGGTGGGCTTCACAGTCTGGGATAGTATAGAAGGCACTGAAGGCTGGTAGCGGTGTTGGTAGCCATAGGGCCTCAATCGGTAAGTGTAGTACTCGAGAGTATACATTAGCACAGGGTCTATGTAGTGGAAAGACACTGCTAGGTCAGAGCAGCATTGTGGGCCCTGTAGGGAAATACAAATCAGATATAAGGGAACAAGAATGGTATGTGATTCAATCCAATTAATTTCTAAAGCATATACAAGCAATCAGGAGTTATAAACGTGAAATAATTATAAAATAGTTCTACACATCACAACCACATCAAATAAGCACTGCAGCAGCCATGTAATAGCAAAAGTTAAACAAAAGAGGCTAGAGCTTCTACAGTTGTCCATGAATAGCTTAAAGGGAAATATGAGAATTGTGATTTAAAAAAAAAAATCAGAATTCTGTGATTATTCACTCACCCTTATGTCATTCCAAACTTAAATGACTTACTTTCTTCTGTGGAACACAAAAAGAGATGTTAGGCAGTATGTTAGCCTCAAGACCCCGAACGGGTGTGACATTTAGAACAAAATCTGGCCAAAAAGAAGGTGTTTTTGAGGTCGTTTTGGTGGTTCATACCAGCTCACTTGGGAAAACTTTAAGGAAAACTTCTTACCAGCTGCTAAACACCTTACTGCCATACTGCCATTGGCCCACGTCATCTGTAGGTGTGACCTGGAGCTCCACCTACTTTGAGGCCGACAGCCAATTCCCATTCAGTCGGTTAAAATCAGTCAACACGAATATAACGCCGTGGGTACAGTTACTAGCGAACTGGTGCAAATGTATCGATATCTATCCAGATGTTCGCATAGAATTTTTTTTAATTAAGTGTCTAGTATTCTATTACACATTCTGCAACAGCTATGAGTATTAAAGACATTACTTGAATATCGCAAATACATTTTCCTCAACACATTTGCCTGCCATGTTTTTCCTGAATAATAACGTGAAATTATAAAAATGTGAAAGCCTTTGTGTAGACTCATATCATCATCAACCTTTATTTTACAGACTCTTGGTCCATTCAGAAGGCACAGACATAACATGCAATAATACATAAATCAAAAACATATACCAAAAGATAAAAATGATACAAAGATAAAGGAGAACAAACAAATAAATAAATAAATAAATTAAATAAAAGCTAAAATACAGCATTTCTATAAAGACACTTATACCAGCCAATATATATAGTGATGATTGGTATCGTATGGCACTAAACCTAGCATTTACTAGCAGCATCACAATGCTGTTCTGGGAGTCATTCAGGCGACAAATGAATTTGTAGGTGAGTCTCCTCAGTAATGCCTGAAAAGTGCAGACCCCTGCATTACAAAAAAGGTCACTTGCACTAGAGCATCTGGGTTTGTTGAGCAGTGTCCTCATACAGTCATTATAAGCAACCTTAAGCTTCTGCATACTAGCCTTTTTAAACTTAGACCACAAAGGAGCAGTATACAAAGGAGTGCAATATGCTTTGAACAGGCCAATTTTGACGTCATCCGTGCACCTGTGGAATGTTCTTACCAGCATGTTAGCTTGGGCATATAATATGCAACGCTGCCTGTATAAATCCTCATCATCAGATAACTGATCTGTAATATAATGACCCAGGTATTTAATTTTATTACAAACAGTCATCACTTGTCCTGACAGATAAAAGTCTGGAAAACAAAGATCTTTATCCACTTTTGTCCTACATATTATCACAGCACTCTTTTTGGCATTATACAGCACATCAAATTTCACCCCATACTCAGAGCAGATATTCAGTAGCTGCTGAAAACCAGCACTGCTAGGAGAGAAAATGGCCAAATCATCAGCATACATAAAATGATTAACCAAGGTGTTACCAATTATACAACCCGTTTTGCATCTTGATAATTGGTTGGATAACTCATCCATGTAAAGGTTGAAGAGAGCTGGTGAAAGTAGCCCCCGACGTACCCCATTACTCACCCCAAATGAGGCAGATACTGTGTTACCCCATTTAACCTGCATACTCTGGTTGGCATACCAGTAAGCCAGGATTCTTATAATGCTGTCAGGAGCACCCCTTTGGCTCATTTTTTCAAATAGCTTATAATGATTGACTCTGTCAAAGGCTTTAGAAGCATCAATAAACCCAATAATCATGGAAGAGTTCTGCCTTATGTACCCCTGTGTTGCCTCCTTCAAAGCATAGATACACAAATCAGTACCAAATTTAGCTTTAAAGCCAAATTGATTATCAGTGGTACCAATAAATGGACCTAGACGATCAAGTAAAATCCTTTCCAGTACTTTAGATATCACACTGGCTAGGGCTATTGGCCTATAATTATTTAAGCTCCCAACCTTGCCAGCCTTGTCCTTGACGACAGGCACAAGAGTAACAGACAGCATAGATTCAGGTAGCAGACCATGGGTCATGAATCCAGAAAAAAAAATGGCAAGCAGTACTGCCACCTTAGGACTAGCAAACTTAAGGTGTTCTGCAGTAATGTGGTCTAACCCACACGCTTTCTTGTCAGAAAGATGTGCTACAGCCTGGCAGACTTCACTGCAAGTGATTATCTCAGGACTACTGTTAGCAATATTTATCACTCTGTAGGGGTCACTTTTAACACAGTTAAATAAGGCAGAGTAGTGTTTCCTCCACATCTCAGCAATATTATCAACCCCAGACTCCCCCTCCATGACACATGGAAGCAATGTATTGGCCCTGTTCAGGGCTCTCACCTCCTTCCAAAAGCCATTGACATCCTTAACCCTTAATTTCTCAGCCATTGAATTTGCTCTCATAGTTTGTTCATGTTTACCAATGTAACGGATGGCATATTTGAGTTTAGCGCTGGTAAGCTTTTTATACTCAAGGATCGGACCATTTCTAGGTCTGCCTGCCTGCACCCATGTCTTAAATGCTACCCTAGCTTCTGCATGATGAGCCTCGACATGCCTGTTCCAGCCTGGCTTTATGTTGGTAGTGATAGTCATAGTTTACATATGCCATCAGAATTGGTTTCTATGTAAGCTCCAGGTGACAGCAACTGTTTTGCTGACATTTTTAAGTCTTTTTGTTATTCATTTGTATCATTTAATTTTTTCCCAAAAGAAAAGCATAGTTTGTTGAAGTTGTCTTATTTTGAAACCATTCTTGTAAACATTTTTGAATAAAGCTAAATATAAATTTCACGTATGTGTCATGCTTGTTATTTTTAACATCCATTTTAATTTACAAGAACTCGTTTTTTGTGGGGTAGAGTACTCTACTATAAAATTACTCAAAAATGCCCATCTCAAATTTTAAAACCATATTCTTGATGTTTTACACGTAGTCTTGAGCTTCCTCATATTCAAATGGACCTCTAAGTGCCTATCCCAGCAGTGTGGCAGGTCTTCGCAAACAGTATGTCGTTCCTCAGCTGCATCGAACTTCCTTTTGGCTCTGAGAAAAGAACGAAGCAGCACTTCGCCGTGAGTGTGCCGGGGCCTACACTTTCATTGGACTTTTTGCACAATGAAAGTGAATGGTGACTGAGGCTAACATTCTACCTCGCATCTACCTTAGTGTTCCACAGAAGTCAGTCATATGGATTTGTAACAATACGAGGGTGAGTAAATAATGGCAGAATTTTCAAAGGTTGAACAATGCCTTTCCGGATCCATTAAGAAAATTTAGAATTCTATTCCTGAACAATGACGTTAGTTAATTTTTTTTCCCCATTTAAAAACCCTGATATTGCATTTTATCTATTCACTATCCCGAAAAGACAGAATTACCTAATCCTGTACGGGGAAAGAAAAACTATTGACAAATAAGGTTCTCCATCAAAAGGGTCACACTTGAATTCACCTGAAAGATTTTCTAATTCAGTTCTATTTATTTTAAACACGAGGGCTAAAATTAGTCAATGTATTTTAATGGCCATACATTTCTCAAAATTGTATTTAATTTTATACACACCAAAATATTATATGTTCATGGAAAATTACTATTGACAGTTTAATTGTTTTTCTCCTCTCAGGCAAACTCAAATTTTTCAGAAAATATGTTTTACATATGTGAGAAATCATTACTAAAATAATAATTAATTCACTATATAGACGTTGCTTGGGAACAGACATCCAAATTAATACAACTCTTTTTTTTTTTTTTTGTCTCGAAGCTGTGAAATATAGAGAATTAACACAAAGTACATAAGAATAATATCTTATGTGCCTAGTTAAGTTCAAGATGAAAATTCTGTCAAAATGTACTCACCCTTAAGTTGTTCCAAACCCTTATTATTTTCCTTCTTATGCGCAGCACAAAATGGAAATGTTTTAATGAATATTAAACTTTAACTTTCCAAAAAATAAGTACACAACGTACCTCTACAATAGGGTAGAAGCAGTAGTTCCAGTACCAGAAGGTCTTGGAGAACTTGCCTGTAAGATGGTGTTCAGGAATGAAAGGATGGAAGGTTTCTCTGTGCAGTGTGTCCCTCGAGTCCCCTGCTAACACCCCCATTTTCTCCAAACACTGACCCATAGCAAGATCCTCCACTGAGGTGGTATGAGTGCACACTTTAGTGCTAAAACCCTCCACAAACCTTCGAAGAGCCTCTTTACTGAGCACGTAACCTGCACCGCCACTCATGTAGCCCTGCTTGGTGTACGGCTTGAACCTCTTGCCAAAGTATATGGGCTGCTCTGCCGTGTAGTTTGACAAGATCCAGCGCAAATTGTCCACAACAACAAACGTGTCATCATCAGCTTTGAGGAACCAGTCTGCCTCATTGCCGTGGTTCTTCAGAGCATAGTGGAAGGCACGAATAGTCTTCCAGTAGAGCTGATCACGGCCTTCTCCTGTGCCGAGACCCACTGTGGGGAAGCTGCGATCTTCTACAGAGCTCATGAATAGCACTACATTACAGTGACGGCTCCATGTGGCTTTCACATGCTGAGCCTTTGACTGTAGATTACTGGGCCCTGTCATCACCCAGCACAGGATACGCACCTTCTTAAATAGCTCATCTGCAATGTGGCTCTTCTCTTCTGCATAATCAAAACAAATAAGATACTGTCGCATTCTACCAAGCCATGTGGTCAATGATGACACATTTTCATTTTGGGGTGAATTAAGCCTTTAAAGGGTTAGTTCACCCAAATAAAAATTATCTTATTATTTACTCACCCTCATGCCATCCCAGATGTGTATGACTTTCTTTCTTCCGCAGAACATAAACAAAGATTTTTAGAAGATCTCAGCTCTGTAGCTCCATAGAATGCAAGTGAATGTTGACCAGATATTTTACACTCCAAAAAGCTGATAAAGTAATCCACTTGACTCAACATCAGTTTAATCAACATCTTCTGACTTGATTCAGTCGGTTTTGGGTGAGAAACAGATCAACATGTATCTCTATTTCACTGTACATCTTGCCATTGCAATCTTTGGGCATGATCATGATTTCAAGCTCGATTACACTCCCTAGTGCTTCATGCCTGCACACAGTACTAGACGGCACTATAGGAAGTGTAATCGAGCTTGAAATCATGATCAAAGAGACTGAGATTTATAGTGAAAATGGAGTTACATTTTTGTCTGTTCTCACCTAAAATAGTTTGGATCACTTCAGATGACATTAAATACCCACTGGATTCTTATGAATTAATTTAATGATGCTTTTTAAGGGCTTTAAAAGGTTTGACCACCATTCACTTAAATTGTATGGACATACAGAGGTGAGATGTTCTTTTTATATTTAAATATTAGTTTGTGTTCTGCAGAAGAAAGTAAGTTCTACACAGTGGCGGATTTAGGCATGGGCGACATGGGGTTCCGTCTAGGGGGTGCTGAGGGGGGGTTCAGCACAGGGCTAGAACCGCTACTGGTTCGACACATCTGGGATGGCAAATTTTCATTTTTGGGTGAACTAACCCTTTAACACATTGTTACTCTAAAGTAGGATGAATAACAGTAAAGTGGGACACTGTTTTACTAGCTTCACAGTTTTACTGATTTAATTTTGTTATGAAAGAATAAACACATTTATACCCACTTTGCCTGTATTCACCCTACACTTTTCATTAAAAATTTCTTGAAATTAATAAAAGAACCTTCCCTAGACAATTACTTTGAAAGTAAAACACTGTCTTATGTTACAACTTTTTATACTGTGTATCATTTTACATTCCATCAAGTATGCACTAGAGGGCACTGTAGTTCTGCACCTGACTGGTGAGGCTGCCTGAAGTTGATCAGGGCAGATCCTTCCACTCTCCAGGTTAGATTGTGGGTGTTTTGCTCTGGCCCTAGTGGAGTAAGGTTGCTCTTGCCATCATGCTGCCAGGTGAAGCTCTCCTCAAACCACACCTGTCTCAAGAAGACGTACAAAGTACAGCTGCCCACCACAAAGCCCAGGGAGAAAGCACACCTTGAATGTCCCCCTTTCATGTTGAACCTTCAGGAAGCCAGCACACATCCGTAACTGCAAGTCTGGAAATACAATACATTGATTACTTTAGTTTTTTCCCCTTTAGTAGCTTTGTATTTTCAGTCCTTCAAGAAGAATCTCTCCCAAACAAGCCTCACTCTTTAAATTATTATTAATTATTATTTTATAAAGTATCTAGATATTTTTATACTAATTATGTGGTGCAACCAGATAAATTATGTAATTATATATATGTGAACTTCATGAGGTATTGAACATGAAACATAGGATTAACTAACCGTTTAAATGAGTCAGGCCATTGAACAAAGAAGTTCTTCACATTTTTTATTTACAGTGTGAATAGTATTCATATCTATGCTGTTCGTATAATTTACTCTCTGAATTGAAAGATTTGATTGCAATGTTTTTAAATGATAATAAAAAAAGTTACTTTTAGCAGCTACTTGTTAAAGAAACACTCTTGTTCAAAATCTTGTCATTACATTGACATACTGAGCCTGTTTCCCATGTTTTTTAGGATTTAGTTGTTCTGCGCAGCAAGTCTAAGAAAAAGATTGCATTATAAGATGGTTACCTTGGGTGACTTGTAAATCTTGGTTCTTAGCCTCATTTACTAGAATTAGACACCTGCTGCTGCCTGGCCTTAAAGGGATAGTTCAGCCAAAAAAGAGAATTCTCTCATAATTTACTCACCCTCATGCAATATCAGATGTGTATGACTTTATTTCTTCAGCAGAACACAAACAACGATATATAAAAGAATATTTCGGTCGATCAAGGTCCAAAAATTACATAAAGGCAGCATAAAACGTAAACCATATGACTCTAGTGGTTAAATCCATGTCTTCACAAGCTATATGATGGGTATGGATAACAAAAATCTTCTTTTGTTTCTTGGTGAATCACTTTCTTCATGCATATCGCCAACTACAGGTTTGGAGCTTGTCAAAGGTGGAAGTTTAGAGTAAAAAATGACTTAAATATTGAAATATTACCCATATTTATCATATCACTACAGAACGCATGGATATAACACTCGAGTAATATGGATAACTTTTATGCTGCCTTTAAGTGCATTTCAGACCAACAAAGTTGAGATATTCTTCTAAAATTTTTGTGTTCTGCTGAAGAAAGTAAGTCATCTGGGATGGCATGATGGTGAGTAAATGAGAGAATTTTCATTCTAGGTGACTAGTCCTTTAAGTCAAAATGCTAGTAAAAATGTAATCTGGAAGTTCCTAAAATATAAACTTTTATAGTTTACAAGTGAAAAGAATATTGCTGCTACACAGGCTGCCTGACTGAAACAATATTAATAAATATAGACTAGACTCTTTTGTGTGCTTTTAGGTCTAATAGCAAAACACTTACATGTATATTATATTTGCATTGGTGTCTGTTGAACATTTTCCTTACACAGGAGCTCACAGTTTTAATTTATTGTTATCTAATACTACTCTATTACTCAGTGTTTTCCTTAAGAAATATAGCAAAGATCCTGCAAAATAAAGCAAGGCCTAAGTCTGTGCAATGAAGCATTTACATAAACACAGAATGCTGTTACCGGAGTATGTTCTGAAACAACATTCTGTAATATTGTGTAATTACATAGTCTGCGCATCAAGAAAAACAAATTCACAATGCATTTCTGTATAGCAGTGATCTACAATACACAATGCATGAGAGGTATAGCGGAGATCGAACACAAAGGCCCGTACCTTGCAACGTTTGTCTCCACTCTGCATGCCTCTCACCGACCGTCTGAAGTCTCCCAAAGAATGCTGTGAGACGTGCCTCCGGTCAGTTTCATCTTTACACCTCACGATATAGGCGAGCTTACCTGAGAGGCGGGTGGGGTTGCGTTTGAATGCGTGAATGACGTCGACTCATAAACATACGTTGCGTATTTTGTTCTTTAGCTAGACGATTTCAGCCGGAAAATTGTGTGCCAGTCATCTCACATATTTTGCATCGATAAACAGTAGTTTCACCTTTATTTGGCGTTAACGGGCCTCTACCCGACAACAGATCCTCAACCATCGCGAGTGAAAACTGTTATCAGTATCACGCACGGCGGGTCGTGCCGTATCGAGGGGTTTGATTGGAGGAATGGTCGGTCTGTTGTCAATCTCTAGTTATGGAGTCCCCGCCTACTTAGGGGTGTTCGCTTGCAAGACGTTATTTTGAAGAGGGATGACAATATGCTCCTCAAGTCGTTCAGGGCAATTCTGTGAGCAATATATTACATTACTATTAACAGAAACTACGACAACCATCATCATGACAGTACTGTTGTTGTTACAGCTGAACAATAATAAAAGATATAACCCCATTCAGAAATCTCTGACGTATGTAAAACCATACAGTTTATGTTCATGTATGGTTTTCACTGTTATAAAATTTAAATATAAAAACTGATCAGACATGACAACAGACCAGAAGTTGCACTACAAATAATTATTCACTGTTGTCACAATTTGGTCCATAAGGGTAAAACTGAGAAAGGGATGCGAAATACGTTTGGGGACGACTTGAGATGGATAATGTAAATGTTGCGGCTAATCTATACCACTACCTATGTGCTGTGGTTTGTTGCGGCGTGGGTGTTTTTCTTTTTTTTTTTTTTTTGTAGGTCAGTGTAACAACCCTCACGGGAAGGATGACAGGAAACTAGGCTCCAACTAAAAGGTAAGGCTTTAATTGCCGTCTTTCTCTCCATAATTTACACAGATATAATACAACATAATCTAATATCATATAATACAAGCACACTGGGTTCGCTTGTCGGGGGTTTTTCTGACTGGAGGCTCTGTGTCTGCTTTTATGCCGCTCTCCTCGTGCTCACTGGAATTAGAGACAGGTTTAATTTAGCATAATTTAGCTCAGGTGTAAGCGCCCTTACCGCTTTCCTCTCCCGGACGGGCGCTTGACCACGCCCCCGCTGCCACAGTCAGACAGAACAGCATGATTTTTTAATTTTTTTTATTTATTGTATGGTCAGACAGAACAGCATGATTTTTATTATTATTATTATTTTGTATCTATGGCCTTTTTATTCATTTACATTTTTTGACATGCTCTAATTAATGCGTTCAGCGGCCTGTGCCGATTTTTATGGGAGGGAGTAGGCCTCAATGATTCGATTTGGAAGTTTAGTTACGGCGTAGCCACACCAGTATACGGAATCATTTGGCTTCGAACAGGACCAATCGATGTACCAATGGTCCCCCTTCCCCAGGGCAGATGATGAAACATCTGGCCTGCAGGAAGTTCATGTGTTTACACGGTCTAGACAGTAATGAGAGTCATTAGAAAAAGCATCTTTGGTAAGCAATTGTGTAAGAAGATTTTCGGACCATGTATCACGGAGGTCGGCTTAATGGTCAGATTAGCAGTTAGTTAGTTGCCGGGAGTCCGGGAAGGCCTCATTTTTTAAAGTTGCGTTACAAGCCGTTCACACATTGCCAAAAAATAGGTGAATATTACATGAAAATTGTTACATATTGCACCTTTAAAGGGATAGTTCACCCAAAAATAAAAATTCTCTCATTATGTATGACTTTCTTTCTTGTGCAGAACACAAATTAAGATTTTTAGAAGAATATCTCAGCTCTGTAGGTCCACACAATACAAGGGAATGGTGACCAGAACTCAGAAGGTCCAAAATGCACATAAAGGCAGCATAAACGTAATTCCTTTGACTCCAGTGGCTTAAGGATTAGTTCACCCGAAAATGAAAATGATCTCATAATTTACTCACCCTCGTGATATCCCAGATATGTATGACTTTATTTCTTCTGCAGACCACAAATTATAATTTTTGAAGAATATTTCAGCTCTGTAGGTCCATACAATGCAAATGAATATGTGCCAACGTTTTGATGCTCCATAAAGCACATAAATGATCATAAAAGTAATCCATATGACTCATCTGAAGCGATATGGTAGGTGTGGATAAGAGAAAGATCAATATTTAAGTAAAACATTTTCTAGAAATTCTTCTCCCTGCCGAGTAAGGGGTGTTCCCTATCGAGAGGTCTCTCCTATTGCGTAAGTAGCTTACGCTATGGGAAAACTCAGTTTCTCAAGAAATATTGAAGTCTTTATGTAAAACGCATTGCAGCTGCACAGCAGACAGTAATGAGCGAGGCAGCTCGGTCATTGGCTGTGCTGCGGCAACTGCTCGAACCAATGACGGGGCGACTCTGAACGCGGCGATCAATGGGCGTGCGCCTCGCGTTCCGCGCTCAGAGCCCGCCGAAATTAGCATAGCCAGGCTATATAATGGGCACCCCGTCATACGAGTTCCTTTAGATTTAATCTCCTTCAGCGAAGACCTCCTCTTCGCTGGATCCTCCGGATTGTTGGAGTCTTTCGCCCGCCGTTGACAAGCCTACAGCAGGACTGCTAAGAGGACGCCGGCGCCTTCAGCCGCCTTCGAAGCCTTCTGCTACGCCATCCGGTGCGCATCACTATATCCTTTTTTACTAAGCTACTTTGCAAGTGTTCGCCTTTGCGACACTTTTTGTATTTAGTAAAAGAGCAAATTCGAGGCGTTGTTCCAAATGCCTTCGACCTGCGCCTCGTGCAGAGGCCTTCTTCCTGACAGGGGCCGTCACATTATCTGCACTCGCTGCCTGGGACCTGACCACGCAGAAGCTGCTTTCACTCGAGGCGGATGCCCCGAATGTGACTCCCTGGGCCTCAACGAGCCGCGAACGAGCCTGCTACCACCGTGCTGCCGTCCCCTCTGTTCGAGCCACGCAAGAAAAAGCACCGCTCATGGAGGCCGCCAGAGCACGCGGACTTCAGTGACATCACACCGGGCCAGTCCCCGCGTGCTTCACCACCACCCGAGAACTCCCCGCCGCCAGTCCAATTCACGCAGACGGACCAGCACCCCTCCAACAGAGCGGTGGGTCTCATCTCGTTCGGCGCGCCAGGGGACGACGGTGAAAAGGATGACAGCCTTTCCAGTTGGCGCTGCATCCGACGACTGGCCGGGCTCGGCCTTCGACCCCGCGCCGTCGACATTAGCGGACACCAGCACGGTAAGAGAGTTCGCCGAACGCTTCACTGCAGCGAGCAAAACGTGTAAAACATTACCCAGTCCCCTTACAGGCGGCTGGAAATGTCTGTACAGCAGTCAATGGGCCAGTCACAGAACTCGCTCACCTGCAATCAAACGCCGTTTTCACGGCAACACACAGAAATCACAAAAAGAGTCATTTTCTGCCTGTGTCACTAAGGGGTCAAGTGTCCACACTAGAGTGCGCACTCCCACATATCAATACTGTCCAAACAGTGCCGAATACTTTCCCAGCTCGAGCTGGACGCCCCATAAATGTAGATCGTGTGCCTATTGTCATGTATGCACCACTACACACAAGCACTGTTCCCACAGTTATAAACACTTCCCCAGTAAAAGCGGGAAATAATATAAATGTAGTGCGCGTGCCTGCTGTCCTGCACGCACCCCTACACACAAACACTGTATGCATGGCCAAAAACCCCCCGCTAGCGGGAGGCTTTATGAAAGTGGCGCGCGTGCCTACCACAGTAGATGCACCCCCACCCATAAGCGCTGCCCATACAGTTCCAAACAGATCTCTGGCTCACGCCGCGAGCATCACAGATGCGACACGCGAGCCAAGAAACTCCCCGCTAAGAGCGGGAAGCTTTATGGAAGTGGCGCGCGTGCCTATTACAATGTATGCACCCCCACCCGTAAACACTGTCGTTTCAAACATTTCTCCGGCTCTTGCTGCGAGCATTACGGAGATAGCGCGCGTGCCTGTAATCTCACACGCACCCCTGCACTCAACAAAGCTGCTCAGCGCGCGCCCGCGCCTCTGAGAGCTGTAAACTCAGTGTTAGCACATTTTCTGCCTGTGTCACTAAGGGGTCACGTGTCCACACTAAAGTGCGCACTCCCACAGTTACAAACACTGTATGCATGACCAAAAACACCCCGCCGCGAGCGGGAGGCTTTATGTAAGTGGCGCGCGTGCCTATTACAATGTATGCACCCCCACCCGTAAACACTGTCGTTTCAAACATTTCTCCGGCTCTTGCTGCGAGCATTACGGAGATAGCGCGCGTGCCTGTAATCTCACACGCACCCCTGCACTCAACAAAGCTGCTCAGCGCGCGCCCGCGCCTCTGAGAGCTGTAAACTCAGTGTTAGCACATTTTCTGCCTGTGTCACTAAGGGGTCACGTGTCCACACTAAAGTGCGCACTCCCACAGTTACAAACACTGTATGCATGACCAAAAACACCCCGCTACGAGCGGAGGCTTTATGTAAGTGGCGCGCGTGCCTACTACAGTATATGCACCCCCACCCATAAGCGCTGCCCATACAGTTTCAAACAATTCTCTGGCTCATGTCGCGAGCATCACAGATGTGACGCGCGAGCCAAGAAACTCCCCGCTAAGAGCGGGAAGCTTTATGAAAGTGGCGCGCGTGCCTATTACAATGTATGCACCCCCACCTGTAAACACTGTCTATACAGTTTCAAACATTTCTCCGGCTGTGAGCATTACGGAGATAGCGCGCGTGCCTGTAATCTCACACGCACCCCTGCACTCGGCACTCAACACAGCTGCTCAGAGCGCGCCCGCGCCTCTGAGAGCTGTAAGCTCAGTGTTAGCACATTTTCTGCCTGTTACTAAGGGGTCACGTGTCCACATTAAAGTGCGCATTCCCACAGTTACAAACACTGTATGCATGGCCAAAAACACCCCGCCGCGAGCGGGAGGCTTTATGAAAGTGGCGCGCGTGCCTACTACAGTAGATGCACCCCCACCCATAAGAGCTGCACATACAGTTTCAAACAGTTCTCTGTCTCATGCCGCAAGCATCACAGATGCGACGCGCGAGCCAAGAAACTCCTGCTAAGAGCGGGAAGCTTTATGAAAGTGGCGCGCGTGCCTATTACAATGTATGCACCCCCACCTGTAAACACTGTCTATACAGTTTCAAACATTTCTCCAGCTCACGATGCGAGCATTACGGAGATAGTGTGCGTGCCTGTAAGCTCACACGCACCCCTGCACTCGGCACTCAACACGGCTGCTCAGCGTGCACCTGCGCCTCTGGGAGCTGTAAACTCAGTGTTAGCACAAGGCAATTTGCCGGTGGGGCCCATACGTCACCGCGACACGCCCCCAGCCGGCATTCAGCCCATATCTGTGCGAGCAAATGCCTGGGAAAAAATCCCCGACATGCCGAAATGGGTTTTGAACATAATAAAACACGGTTACTCACTTCAATTCGCTCGCAGACCACCCCGGTTTTCAGCGGTGGTCGAGACGAAAGTGAGGAAAGATGTGTCACATGTTCTACGCACCGAGGTGCTCAAACTGATAGAGAAGGGTGCTATAGAAACTGTTCCTCCCTCTATGAGCGAGGCAGGTTTTTACAGCCGCTATTTTCTCGTCCGAAAAGGGCGGTGGCCTCCGCCCCATCCTAGATCTCAGACATCTGAACAAAGCTTTAATGATTCAGCTCGTTCAGAATGTTAACAACCAAACATATCCTCGCGCAAGTTCAGCCCGGGATTGGTTTCTATCAGTGGATTTGAAAGGCGCTTACTTTCACATTCGATAGCGCCTCATCACAGGCCTTTTCTGAGATTCAGCTTTCGAGGGACAGTCATACCAGTACACAGTACTACCATTCGGCCTATCATTGGCCCCCCGTACATTCACGAAATGTATGGACGCGGCACTTTCCCCCCTGAGACAGCGGGGAGTGCGGATACTGAATTACCTCGACGATTGGCTAATCATAGCACAATCAGAGGGTCAGTTAACAACGCACAGATCTTGGATTATAAGCCATCTAGAATGCCTGGGTCTGAGAATCAATTTTGCAAAGAGCGTGCTATCCCCCAGCCAGAATATCTCTTTTCTGGGAATAGTGCTAGACTCAGTGCAGATGAGAGCGCGCCTCTCATCAGAGCGCGCGCTCTCTATTCTACGCCTTGCAACCTCATTCAGAACGGGCGCGCGCCCCTGTCAAACGATTTCAAAGAATGCACGGTCTCATGGCCTCGGCATCAGCTGTACTCTAGCTAGGATTGTTGCACATGCGTCCGCTCCAGCGCTGGCTCAAGAGCCGTGTCCCCTCTCACGCGTGGCGCTCGGGCCACTTTTTGATCAGAGCGAATCACGGCTGTATAAAAGCCCTGACGCCCTGGAAAGCCGTCAACTGGTATCAAACCGGCGTGAGTCTGGGCGTGAATACGCAGAGAAAAATGAGCACGACAGATGCCTCCAAAATAGGATGGGGGGCCCTTTACGAGGGCAGGCCTGTCTCCGGCTTTTGGTCAAACCCGGAAAAGCGCCTACATATAAACTGTCTGGAAATGAAAGCGGTCGCCTTGGCTCTCAGAGCCCTGCTTCCGTACCTGAAAAACGAACACGTCCTGGTCCGAACGGACAACATGACGGTAGTTTCGTATATAAATCGCCAGGGTGGACTCAGGTCGAGCTCCCTGCACTCTGAGAGCAGCGCATGTGCCAGGCGCCCTGAACCAGGGAGCGGACATGCTGTCCAGAGACAAGGTTCTCCCAGGAGAATGGTCTCTCCACCCCCTGACGGTTCAGTGGTTATGGCAAACCTTTGGCGAGGCAGAGGTCGACCTCTTCGCCTCCAGGGAAAATGCGCACTGCCCCCTTTTCTTCTCAAAGAGCACGGACGCGCTTGCCTAAATCTGGCCGAGCCGCCCCTTGTATGCTTTTCCCCCGATCGCGATGCTACCTCAGGTCATCAGTCGGATCAGGGAAGTGAAATGTGCAGTGCTCCTGGTAGCCCCACTCTGAAAAAACCAGACGTGGTTTCCAGAACTGATGCAGATGATGCAATCTGCCCCATGGCCGATTCCGTTGAGGCTAGACCTCCTCAGGCAGGCCAACGGGATGATTCTTCATCCCGCCCGATCTGTGGGCCCTCCATGCATGGCCCCTCAACGGGTTCCGAGAACCTCCCAGTGGAGTTTTGAGGACCATCACTGAGGCGTGGCGCCCTCTGAGCGCTTATATGCCCAAAAGTGGAAAGTGTTCAGTGACTGGTGTGATACCAAGAGCTTGAACCCCAAATCGTGCGAGATACCAAGTGTACTCGCCTTCTTGCAAGAGCTGCTGGAGGCTGGCCGCACACCCTCCACGCTCAAAGTCTATGTGGCTGCCATAGCGGTGTCACACAATCCTGACAGGGGACGCTCATTAGGGAAAAACGACCTAATCATTCATTTCCTAAGAGGCGCTAGGAGGATGAACCCTCCTCGCCCCCCCCTCGGTGCCGATCTGGGACCTGGCCACGGTCCTGGACGCACGCAAGAGTGCCCCGTTCGAACCTCTCCGAACCGTGCACCTTAAACAGCTCTCGCTCAAAACTGCGCTCTTGCTGGCGCTCGCCTCAGTCAAGAGAGTGGGCGACCTGCACGCGCTGTCATCAAGCGCTGCTTGCCTGGAATTTGGACCTAACGACTGCAGAGTTGTCCTTAGGCCAAAGCACGGGTATATTCCTAAAGTGCTCTCCACACCCTTCAGATTACAGGTGATATCTCTGGCTGCGCTATCGTCCCCAGCAGACGAAAGCGACGCTAATTTACTCTGCCCGGTCAGGGCGCTCAGAGTATATTTGGAACATTCTGCCTCGTTCAGACAGACGGAACAATTATTCGTATGCTTTGGCGGCCGCACTAAAGGTCTCGCAGTCTCAAAGCAAAGAATATCGCGCTGGATAGTGGATGCTATAGCGCTAGCTTATGAAGCCAAGGGCCTTCAATGCCCCTTAGGCGTCAGAGCTCACTCTACGAGGAGCATGGCCTCCTCGTGGGCGTGGTCGAGTGGGATACCCATTGAAGATATGTGTGCGGTGGCAGGCTGGGCCTCACCTTCGACATTTATCAGGTTTTATAACCTACAGGTCCCCTCATTGCATTCCAACATTCTATCAGCCTGACTATAGAATGGACTGGAGTATGTATATGCTGAGCATTATCTCCTCCCTTATAGGTCCGTCTCTGACAGACTTAAAGGATTTTTTATGCATATCAGTACATAGAAAACTCAGTACATAAGATACGTGCTTGTGTTTGTACTATGAGCGCCCCACCATGGACTAGAGCCCGAAGCCATTTGTTTTGAGAATAATGGCTGGCTGATGAAGTTATTGGCTGGCTAGCCGGCTCAGCCAAAACCTAAATGGCTGCTGCAGCCGCCAAACTTTTCATAGCTGCAAATGGCTGAAGCTGCCACTTCATGTCTACAGATGTCTGTTATACTGATTTACTAGATCACAATATTTCCAAGCAATGCATGGCTTACACTATATTTCTACAAAATGCAATAAAAAAAAAACTGTGATGAGAGGGTGACGGCAGTGATCGCGGAGAAGTATGTTGATTAAGAACGCAAACTTTTGTTGAATTTATGAGAAATCTACAGACACAAACAGTCGAAGTGTAGTAAAATGAAGACCTAAATGTGTATTTCGGACTTTTTTTCATCACAAGTCTGAAAGAAGACATGTTATTGAAGACAAATATCCAAAAATCTCAAAATTGACCATTAAAAAAAACGATGTTTTTGCCTGCCGTGTCTCGCCTTAATATAAACACACACTGTTATCAGTATTATTTTGGACAAAGTTTTGCACATTTCACTTCAATGTACACTGAAGCATGCGTCGTGAATTAGCAATGTGGAAACGGTGGTTTGTTACTGCAGTAATATCACGTTCAGTGCTATAAATCTCTCCGTTCCAGAATATTTGGTTCATAACATCAGTCTTTGATTCAGGTGTTTGTGCAACCGTGCCCTGAACAAAAGACTGGGTAGGCCTAAGTTAAAAAAAAAAAAGTAAGTAGGAATTAGGAAAGTATGTGAGAAGTGAGATCAAAATTACCTTGCTTGCTTCTTTCTGCAGTGTAATCTGTGCATCTGCTTTAGTAATGCAAAAGTACATAATTTCTGATTCCAGAGTCCTGTCAAAGACACACGGCTACCTTGTTTTGCCTGCTGTCCATAATAAAACACCATCTTACTTTCCCTTATTTGCCCGTTCTATTGCTTGAAGGCTTGAAATTGCGACCGTTTCGATCGCATATGCTCCCGAAATGTAATCTTTGCGATCTAAAAATATAAATGAGGGCATTTGTGCAACTAATTATTGCCTACATATCTGCGTTTTTAAACACGTCCATCCTAAATGTTACAGATGCGATGATGTTAGCAGGTGCTGCTAGAAATAAGCATTAAAACACATTGTAGGCACGACTACAGCACTTATTTAATTTCAACCGCTGTTGTCTGCCGATCGACCACACTCCCTACTGTGCAGCCATCTTAGCTTGCCATGTGTGCAGGATAGCTAGCTATTACAGTACAATTTGCAAACCTAACCTCAGCTCCCTGAAGTAAGCGATTTTGCGTGACTTTACATCACCAGTCATTTGGCTAAATTTGCTCAACTTACCTTTATATTCAGATCCGCTGCAGCGAACAAACCATTGAAGTGCCGAGGAAGATACTGCATCTGCCTGGGAAAGTCCACGCCAATGAAAAAGCGGGATGCCAACGTATTTTTTTTTTTAATATTTACATTTGATGAACGCACCTGCCACATCGACAGCTGCTCAAATAAATTGTTTATGTCAACTCACTTTTATAACATTTCTTAAACACAATAACCACATACAAATAACTACCTGAAATAAATTGCATTGGTTTTATTTAAAATATATTGTTATATAAAAACGACTTGGTTACTTTCGTAACCTCGGTTCCCTGAGAGGAGGGAACGAGTATTACGTAAGTAGCTTACGCTATGGGAAAACTCCGTTTCTCGAGAAATATTGAAGTCTTTATGTAAAACGCATTGCAGCTGCACAGCAGACAGCAATGAGCGAGGCAGCTCGGTCATTGGCTGTGCTGCAGCAACTTGCTCGAACCAATGACGGGCGACTCTGAGCAGCGACCAATGAGCGCTGCGCTCACGCGCTCAGAGCCCGCCAAGATGGACGTGGCTTAGGGCTATATATTAGGCGCCCCGTCATGAGAGTTCTTTAGGTTCAATCGACTGAAGCGAAACTGACCAAGCACTAGCACGGCAGCTTACGCAATACTCGTTCCCTCCTCTCAGGGAACCGAGATTACGTTAGTAACCGAGTCGTTCCCTATCGAGAGGTCTCTCCTATTGCGTAAGTAGCTTACGCTATGGGAACACCAGGTAAAATGCCGTGCGTGCTGACTTCGCTCTATAAAGCCAGAGGCAGATGCCTGAGCCTTAAAGCAAAGTGATTATTCCACGAGCCGGCCAACGGCGAGCTACATAATGGGATAGTATAGAGCCCTTCCAAGGTGGTCCATGGTGGGCGCTCATAGTACAAACACAAGCACATATCTTATGTACTGAGTTTTCTATGTACTGATATGCATAAAAATCCTCTAAGTCAGTCAGAGACGGACCTTGTAAGGGAGGAGATAATGCTCAGCATATACATACTCCAGTCCATTCTACAGTCAGGCTGATAGAATGTTGGAATGCATTTTTCTATGTACTGATATGCATAAAAAATCCTCTAAGTCGGTCAGAGACGGACCTTATAAGGGAGGAGATAATGCTCAGCATATACATACTCCAGTCCATTCTACAGTCAGGCTAATAGAATGTTGGAATGCATTTTTTCTATGTACTGATATGCATAAAAAATCCTCTAAGTCAGTCAGAGACGCACCTTATAAGGGAGGAGATAATGCTCAGCATATACATTCTCCAGTGCATTCTACAGTCAGGCTGATAGAATGTTGGAATGCATTTTTCTATGTACTGATATGCATAAAAAATCCTCTAAGTCGGTCAGAGACGGACCTTATAAGGGAGGAGATAATGCTCAGCATATACATACTCCAGTCCATTCTACAGTCAGGCTGATAGAATGTTGGAATGCATTTTTTTTTTTTTTTTTTTAATATACTGATATGCATAAAAAATCCTCTAAGTCAGTCAGAGACGGACCTTATAAGGGAGGAGATAATGCTCAGCATATACATTCTCCAGTCGATTCTACAGTCAGGCTGATAGAATGTTGGAATGCAATGAGGGGACCTGTAGGTTATAAAACCTGATAAATGTCGAAGGCGAGGCCCAGCCCGCCGCCGCACAAATATCTTCAATGGGTATCCCACTCGACCACGCCCACGAGGAGGCCATGCTCCTCGTAGAGTGAGCTCTGACGCCTAAGGGGCATTGAAGGCCCTTGGCTTCATAAGCTAGCGCTATAGCATCCACTATCCAGCGCGATATTCTTTGCTTTGAGACTGCGAGACCTTTAGTGCGGCCGCAAAAGCATACAAATAATTGTTCCGTCTGTCTGAACAGGGCAGAACGTTCCAAATATACTCTGAACGCCCTGACCGGGCAGAGTAAATTAGCGTCGCTTTCGTCTGCTGGGGACGATAGCGCTGCCAGAGATATCACCTGTACTCTGAAGGGTGTGGAGAGCACTTTAGGAATATACCCGTGCTTTGGCCTAAGGACAACTCTGCAGTCGTTAGGTCCAAATTCCAGGCAAGCAGCGCTTGATGACAGCGTGTGCAGGTCGCCCACTCTCTTGACTGAGGCGAGCGCCAGCAAGAGTGCAGTTTTGAGCGAGAGCTGTTTAAGGTGCACGGTTCGGAGAGGTTCGAACGGGGCACTCTTGAGTGCATCCAGGACCATGGCCAGGTCCCAGATCGGCACCGAGAGGGGGCGAGGAGGGTTCATCCCCCTAGCGCCTCTTAGGAAACGAATGATTAGGTCGTTTTTCCCTAATGAACGTCCTTTATCAGGATTGTGTGACGCCGCTATGGCAGCCACATAGACTTTGAGCGTGGAGGGTGTGCGGCCCGCCTCCAGCAGCTCTTGCAAAAAGGCGAGTACACTTGGTATCTCGCACGATTTGGGGTTCAAGCTCTTGGCATCACACCAGTCACTGAACACTTTCCACTTTTGGGCATATAAGCGCCTCGTAGAGGGCGCTCGCGCCTCAGTGATGGTCCTCAAAACTCCACTGGGGAGGTTCTCGGGAACCCGTTGAGGGGCCATGCATGGAGGGCCCACAGATCGGGGCGGGGATGAAGAATCATCCCGTTGGCCTGCCTGAGGAGGTCTAGCCTCAACGGAATCGGCCATGGGGCAGATTGCATCATTTGCATCAGTTCTGGAAACCACGTCTGGTTGTTCCAGAGTGGGGCTACCAGGAGCACTGCACATTTCACTTCCCTGATCCGACTGATGACCTGAGGTAGCATTGCGATCGGGGGAAAAGCATACAAGGGGCGGCTCGGCCAGACTTGGGCGAGCGCGTCCGTGCTCTTTGAGAAGAAAAGGGGGGCAGTGCGCATTTTCTCTGGAGGCGAAGAGGTCGACCTCTGCCTCGCCAAAGGTTTGCCATAACCAGTGAACCGTCAGGGGGTGGAGAGACCATTCTCCTGGGAGAACCTTGTCTCTGGACAGCATGTCCGCTCCCTGGTTCAGGGTGCCTGGCACATGCGCTGCTCTCAGCGAGCGCAGGTGGTGTTGTGACCATAAGATGAGCTCCCTGGCCATAGAGTGCAGGGAGCTCGACCTGAGTCCACCCTGGCGATTTATATACGAAACTACCGTCATGTTGTCCGTTCGGACCAGGACATGTTCGTTTTTCAGGTACGGAAGCAGGGCTCTGAGAGCCAAGGTGACTGCTTTCATTTCCAGACAGTTTATATGTAGGCGCTTTTCCGGGTTTGACCAAAAGCCGGAGACAGGCCTGCCCTCGTAAAGGGCCCCCCCATCCTATTTTGGAGGCATCTGTCGTGATCATTTTTCTCCGCGTATTTACGCCCAGACTCACGCCGGTTTGATACCAGTTGACGGCTTTCCAGGGCGTCAGGGCTTTTATACAGCCGTGATTCGCTCTGATCAAAAAGTGGCCCGAGCGCCACGCGTGAGTGGGGACACGGCTCTTGAGCCAGCGCTGGAGAGGACACATGTGCAACAATCCTAGCTGGAGTACCGCCGAGGCCATGAGACCGAGCATTCTTTGAAATCGTTTGACGGGGCGTGTGCACCCGTTCTGAATGATGTTGCAAGGCGTCGAATAGAGAGCGCGAGCTCTGATGAGAGGCGTGCTGTCATCTGCACTGAGTCTAGCACTATTCCCAGAAAAGAGATATTCTGGCTGGGGATAGCACGCTCTTTGCAAAATTGATTCTCAGACCCAGGCATTCTAGATGGCTGATAATCCAAGATCTGTGCGTCGTTAACTGACCCTCTGATTGTGCTATGATTAGCCAATCGTCGAGGTAATTCAGTATTCGCACTCCCGTTGTCTCAGGGGAAAGTGCCGCGTCCATACATTTCGTGAATGTACGGGGGTCAATGATAGGTCGAATGGTAGTACTGTGTACTGGTATGACTGTCCCTCGAAGCGAATCTCAGAAAAGGCCTGTGATGAGGCGCTATCGAATGTGAAAGTTAGCGTCTTTCAAATCCACTGATAGAAACCAATCCCGGGCTGAACTTGCGCGAGGATATGTTTGGTTGTTAACATTCTGAACGAGCGAATCATTAAAGCTTTGTTCAGATGTCTGAGATCTAGGATGGGGCAGAGGCCACCGTCCTTTTTCGGGACGAGAAAATAGCGGCTGTAAAAACCCGCCTCGCTCATAGAGGGAGGAACAGTTTCTATAGCACCCTTCTCTATAATTTTGAGCACCTCGGTGCGTAGAACATGTGACACATCTTTCCTCACTTTCGTCTCGACCACCGCTGAAAAGCGGGGTGGTCTGCGAGCGAAATGAAGTGAGTAACCGTGTATTATTATGTTCAAAACCCATTTCGGCATGTCAGGGATTTTTTCCCAGGCTTTTGCTCGCACAGATATGGGCTGAATGCTGGCTGGGGGCATGTCGCAGTGACGTATGGGCCCCACCGGCAAATTGCCTTGTGCTAACACTGAGTTTACAGCTCTCAGAGGCGCAGGTGCGCGCTGAGCAGCCGTGTTGAGTCCCGAGTGCAGGGGTGCGTGTGAGAGTACAGAAATGCTTGCAGCATGAGTCAGAGAAATGCTTGAAACTGTATGGACAGAGTTTTCAGGTGGGGGTGCATACATCGTAATAGGCACGCGCGCCACATTCATGAAGCTTCCCGCTTTTAGCGGGGAGTCTCTTGGCTCGCGCATCGCATCTGTGATGTTTGCGGCATGAGACAGAGAACTGTTTGAAACTGTATGGGCAGCACTTATGGGTGGGGGTGCATATACTGTAGTAGGCACGCGCATCACTTTCATAAAGTCTTCCGCTCGCGGCGGGGTTTTTTTGGCTATGCATACAGTGTTTGTGTGTAGGGGTGCATGCAGGACAGCAGGCACGCGCTACATTTATAGTATTTCCGCTTTTACTGGGGAAGTGTTTATAACTGTGGGAACAGTGCTTGTGTGTAGTGGTGCATACATGACAATAGGCACACGATCTACATTTATTGGACGTCCAGCCTGAGCTGGGGAAGTATTTGGCACTGTTTGGACAGTATTGGTATGTGGGAATGCGACTTTAGTGTGGACATGTGAACCCTTAGTGACACAGGCAGAAAATGATTCTTTTCGTGATTTCTGTGTGTCGCCGTTAAAACGGCGTTTGATTGCAGGTGAGCGAGTTCTGTGACTGGCCCATTGACTGCTGTACAGACATTTCCAACCGCCTGTAAGGGGACTGGGTAATGTTTTACATGTTTTAGAGAGAGTGGTCCGGCCTTTGCGAGACACGTACTCTCTCTTTTTCTTCCTATTGCTAGGAAGACATACGAGGCTCCGGGTTCAGCACGATCTTGGGCCGAGGACCTCGTTGCTCAGGCGGCTGTCTTCGGCCAGCGGAACGCAAGCGGCGTCGAGCGTCCGTTTCAGGTCTGCTCTTTGGCTTTTGGGAGACGGGAGGGGCCGCCCTGGCTCGCTGCTGCTGCTGAGGCGGTCTCTGGTGAGACGAGCTTGAGCGCTTGGGCAGGAAGTGACGCATAGCTTGCGAATCCTTCCGGGCCTCAGTGAAGCGTTCAGCGAATTCTTTTACCGCTGATCCGAACAGGCCGCTTGGAGCGATAGGCGCATCAAGGAATGGCGCCTTATCCGCGTCCTTCATCTCCGTTAGCGTCAGCCACAGATGGCGCTCAAGGACAGTCAAGTTAGCCATGGCCCGGCCGATGGATTGGGCGGTGGCCTTCGTGGCTCGTAGGGCTACGTCAGTGGCGCTGCGCAGGTCCTTGAAAGCCACAGGTTCAGGTCCAGACTCGTCCATGGTGCGGAGAAGTTTGGCCTGGTAAACTTGTAAAACCGCCATTGAATGAAGCGCTGACGCAGCTTGGCCGGCGGCGGCGGCGTATGCGCGACCGGCGAGAGCTGAGGTGGATCTGCAGGGCTTCGAGGGATGAGAAGCTTTGGCTTTCCATCCGGCGGTGGAGGGTGGGCACAGATGGTTGGCCACAGCCTCCTCGAGGGGCGGAGTTCCCTCGTAGCCTCTTTCTCTTGCGCCGTCCACTGAGGAGAGCGAGGAAGAAAAAGAAGGCTTCAGGCGAGCAGAGTGCGGGGCTTTCCACGACTTCGTGAGTTCGTCGTGCACTTCGGGGAAGAAAGGAGAGGGTCTCTGTCGAGGGGCCTGCCGGCGCCCCTGCAGGAACCACTCGTCCAGCCGGCTGCGGGCGGGTTCTTCCGGAGAAGACCAGTCAAGCCCGAGGTCTTCCACGGCTTTGGACAGGATGCGGACGATCTCAGAGTCCATGCTGGTGCCCGTGCTCGTGTCCGCTGATGTCGATGGCGCGGGGTCGAAACTCGAGCCCGGCCAGTCGTCGGATGCAGCGTCAATAGAGAGGCTGTCATCCTTTTCATCGTCGTCCCCTGACGTGCCGAACGAGACGAGACCCACCGCTCTGCTGGAGGGTGCTGGTCCGCCTTCATAAAATGGACTGGCGGCGGGGAGATCTCAGGTAGCGGTGAAGCACGCGGGGACTGGGCCGGCGTGACGTCACCGAAGTCTACGTGCTCTGGCAGCCTCTGTGAGCGGCGTTTTTTCTTGCGCGGCTCGAACGGAGGGGGCGGCAGCACGGTGGAAGCAGGCTCGTTTGCGGCGAAAGCGGCAAAGCGAGCGTGCAGCTCGGCGAGGCCCAGGGAGTCACATTCGGGGCATCCACCCTGAATGAGAGCAGCTTCTGCGTGGTCCGGTCCCAGGCAGCGAGTGCAAATGATGTGACGATCCCCATCAGGAAGAGGGCCTCTGCACGAGGCGCAGGCTGAAGGCATTTGCAACAACGCCTTGGAAAATTACTTTTACTAAAAAAAGCGTCACAGAGGCAAGCGCTTGCAGTAAAAGGATATAGCGTTGCGCGCCGGATGGCGTAGCAGAAGGCTTCGAAGGCGGCTGAAGGCGCCGGCATCCTCTTTAGCGGTCCTGCTTTAGGCTTTTCGACGGCGGGCGAGGAAGACTCCAACAATCCGGAGGATCCAGCGAAGAACAGGTCTTTGCTGAAGGAGATTAAATCTAAAGAACTCTCATGACGGGGCGCCTAATATATAGCCCTAAGCCACGCCCATCTTGGTGGGCTCTGAGCGCGCGAGCGCGAAGCAGTCGCCCCGTCATTGGTTCAAGCAAGTTGCTGCAGCACAGCCAATGACCGAGCTGCCTCGCTCATTGCTGTCTGCTGTGCAGCTGCAATGCGTTTTACATAAAGACTTCAATATTTCTCGAGAAACTGAGTTTTCCCATAGCGTAAGCTACTTACGCAATAGGAGAGACCTCTCGATAGGGAACAAAAAGTACCTGATCCTAACACGGCCCCACCACTTCATGACTCCGTAGACTCTGACGCAACAGCCATTTTTGAAGAATCCTCTCCCATGAAGGAACCACTAAGAATTGTAAGTGTTGCAAGAAATAATGTCAAAATAATACTTTTATATTAAACAAAATGCTTAAATATTTTTCTCTTACAGCTTGAATCAGAAAGTGAGGATGATATCCCATCACAGTGCCCAAAAAAGAAACCAAAGCTTGACAATGAAATTGTCAGTGCATTGAAAGGTATTTTAAGATGAAGAATAGTTTTATAGTTGACGAAGCACGAGTTTAAAACCAATATAATGTTCACCATGTTTGTATCACTAGAGTTGCCAAAGGTAGTAAAAACACTTAAAGATATAGTGGCGACCATGATGGTGGCTCCAGCCTCATCAAGTCAAGTGCATCATACAGAAGTTGGATCACCGCCAGCAGAAATGGTATGGTTCCATGCACAGCTATGTTTGTAATGTTAACATATTAAACATTCACATGTGCAGTATGCTGCCTTAAATACAAGCAAACTACTAAAATTAAGTTCATTGTCGACAATACTGTGAACAAGAAATATAAACACAGCCAAAAAAGAAAATTACATTTTTTCTAATATAATAAAGTAATAAAGGCCATCTGAAGTTAAGCAATGCGTTTGTGTAAGAAAAATATTCATATTTAATCAGATTTAATCACTTTCTCACGACGGAAGCTAGTTATTTTATTCTATAAAGTTTTAAATATTAATATTTTTCTTATACAAACTCCTCGCTTTGCTTCAGAAGGCCTTTATTAACCCCCAGAGCAGTTTCGAAAACACTTTTATCATGGATGGATGAAATTTGATATACCTCCAAAACAATATATACCCATTGACTCTCGCTATAACCCTTGGAAGAGCCAGGACAATTTTTAATATAACTCCGATTGTATTCGTCTGAAAGAAGAATGTCATATACATCCATGGCTTGAGGGTGAGTAAATCATGACCGAACTTCCATTTTTGGCTGAAGTATCCCTTTAAGTTATGACTGGTAGTGTCTTAAAGGGATTCACCCCAAAGTGGAAGTTCGGTCATGCCTCAGCCATAAATTGTTCCAAACCTGTACACATTTCTTTATTCTGCCGAACACAAAGTAAGATATGAGTGATGAGGAAATCATGACAGAACTTTCATTTTGGAGTGAACTATCCCTAATTGTTCCACAGTTGCATTTGTATTAACTGTTTCTAAGTCGTTTCAAAAGCCAAATATTGTTTAAACATTTTACCAAAAGAGATCTGTAAATGTACTTCAAATAATTTTTTTAAATTATCCTTAATTAATTGCAGTATCCTGAAAAGGCAAGTTTCTGTTTTAGCGCGTGTATATAATATAGCCACAGTTAATGTCATTGATGCGCACACATGTGCACTAATTGTTTTGTGTTTTACTGTTATTCAAATAGATGTCCCTGGGTGAAGGAATCAACATTCCAAAAAAGACATTCGATCGATTGTCTAAGACCAAAATGTCAGTGTTTACCCAGGAGCTGGCAGTTGTCATTTTGGCGACATCAAGTCTTAACGGGCAAAAAAACCAACAAAACAGCACTAGACTCCATCAAAGTGAATGCGCTCATTGGTATGTTTGTTGTTTCCTTGATTTAAACAGATGACAGCTTAACTAAATAAATGTTAACATAAAAAAAGTGCTTCATGTGGTAGCTTGTAAATTAAATGATTTTACTTAAATGCAGCATGTTAACTCCTTGAATGCCAGCATTTTTTTATAAAAAGTTAAAATCTCCACCTGAATTTTACATTTTTTAACCAACTTTCATGGCACTACAATATTTTGTTCTAAGAATATTTGCACAAACACTATATCAAAATAAACAATTGGCGTTGAAACATTGTCTCATAAATGACATAACAATCTGTCACTGGTAGGGAAACAATCAATATTGCTGATTCAAACTAAATATATTACGCTATACTAAGAAGGACCAGAGCCATATAGAGAGAGAGTTGCGACAACTCCATTGACTCCAATGGAACGTTTTTTTTTACAGCAATGGCGGCTCGTGGAGCCTCTCAATAGTTCCCGGAAGTAGCAGCAAACACATGCCGCGCCGTAGAGATGAAGCAGAACAAACCGTTTGCGACGCACTTTTAAAAGGTGAGACATTTAAAGAATAATATTATCTTATTCTGTATATTATTAGTACATCTAAATAAAAATAACTTGTAAATTAAAACCTTATAGTTGAGTATTACTCATTAAATTAGGAGATAAGGGATGTTATCGGATAACTAACACATCAGGCAAGGATTGGAGCTGGATAAAGTTAGTAACGAACACCCTATTAATTGTAAAATCTGTTCTCTTGATTCAGTTTCATCCATCGTTTTTGGAATTAGAGAAACGGAGTCTAAACATATATGTTGCAGGGTGAGGTAAGTTGCATATTAGTTCAATATAACGTTTTTTCTCCTCTCCATGTCAGTGGGGAAGCCATACATTCGCACACCTTTCTCTGAGCGATTGGAGCATCCCCATGCAGCACAGCAAACCATGGTGAAGACTATGCAACGACAACATGAAAGAAAGGACACATACAAAATGCTTGGCATGCTATTTAATTTATTAGAAATTTATTCATGAATTGCTGTAAATAGTTATTGCATTAATTTGAATAAAAATACAAAAAAAAAAATAATATTGTAATATATTATTACAATTTAAAATAACTGTTTTCTATTTTAATGTATTTTAAAATGTAATTTACTCCTGTGATGCCAAGCTGAATTTTCAGCCTCATTACTTTTGAACGGCAGTTTATATACGAGTATGCTTAAGTTGTTTTAAAGCTGAATATATTGTGTATATGAATAAGTATTGTAAGAATTATTCATTAGATATATGATATTTATAATACATAAATAATTATATTACTATATATAGAATTGTAAACAATAAGCTTCATTTCACTAAATTTTACATTTACTTAACTGCTGCTAATAATTAATAGTTCATTGACCGATTGTGCGGTGCGAGCTGGAAATCACCCGTCACCAGCCTGTCTCTGTACTATCTGAAAAGTCATAAATATGACATTAGTTACCATGAGATTAGTGAAAACAATGAACATGAGGTAACATAAAAAGGCAACAGAAACCCTAGCCTGAAATAAGTTGAGGCAAATAACGGTAAGCGAACACTAATCCTCAAATATTAGCTGATTTGATCTTTAAAAAAACAACATCGCTGTAACAACATACTCATGCTACATACATATGTCGGTGTGTACATAAATATATATAATAAATGCATTTATTGACTACTAATTACCAGAAATTACAGTTCTGTCACTCTACTCTAACAGTTTGAAATGCCCACCAAAGCACTTCCTGGAACTATCTGAAATGTACGTGTATCACATGACAATCAAGCATTTAGAACTTCCGTTGCCGCAACTCTCTCTCTATATGGCTCTGAGAAGGACTGGTAGAAATAGCTCTCTACATAACAATTGCAGGTTACCACTTTTTACAGTATAGTATTTAAATGCGCATTATAGATTAATCTTTGTTCTATGAGTTGTTCTGTAAGTACCTGGAAGATAAATGAATCTTGAGTCATTGTCACAGAGAGCTGTCTCTATCCACATTAGCTCTCTACATCACTTCCATTTGTTGTTTTTACTAGTGATGTCCAAACCTTTGTTTATGAATGTATATATGCACTGTCAAAAAATAATCATTAAGACTATTCATAGTACTTAACTATACATTTAATTTTTAGTTTTCAGGGAAATGCCTTTCCATCACATTTTATGTGAAGGACAAGTACAAATTTTTCTTAACATTTATAGATTTGATTTTGTGCCTTGGTTTTTCATCCAGCATTTAATAATGCTATATCAACAATGTGCATACAAATTGTGTGGATGGTAACCCATCTATTGCTTGTTGTGCTACACACAGAATATTACAGGTTTATTTGGACAGTTTAAGTGTTATGATTTAAAAATACAAATGTTTAGATTGCATATATTGTTTTCATGTATCTTTACATTACAAATGTATATCCGACCTAGATAAACCATTGCAGATAAATCAGATAACAGTGATTATCATAAAATGAAATGTTTTTATTTTTGTGTTCACAGATGCTGTGATTGCTCGTTTTGAAGGGACCACTCCTTCCCAAATCAGGGCTTTACTTCGACAGAAGTGTAACAATGAAGGTTATGCTAAAAAAAATCAGGAAAGTGGTGTGTTTAAAGGCGATAATAATTAATTGAGCATTATGTAATAGGCTGAAGTGACCTACTAAAGGGGTAGTCAATTAAAGGGGTAGCAAGAAACAACTTTGTAGTGTTAGTGTTTCTGTCTGTTGTTAAAATGTGAAAAATTCATACTGTAAGTTAGTTTTAATGATGCAATATTGATACTTGTTTGATTCGAATTTTACAATATTAAACTAAGATTCTGCTCGTTTTTTTCTAATGTATTTGTTTGTTTGAACATACAAAACTTTATTCATTATTCTTTCATTAAATTTACTTTTGCAAACCAAAAGATTTGATTAATAATTTTTTTATCTACCAAACTGTTTTATTATAAGTGTAAGCATGTGGTTGTTGTTTGTTTGCAATGCATTAAACTGAAATTAATGCATATTTAATTAACTACAATTACTTTTCAGTATTTTTAGAAGTACATCATAACCATGTTTCACACACAATAGAAGCAGTTTAAGTACTGTAGAAAGATGTTAAAATAACTCTTAAGTTCAACTGATTGCATTTAATGTCATTTTAAATTGATATATTTCAAGTTTTTTGCAAATATGCATGTGTTTGAAACATTACATTTAATTAAGAATTAAGTGTACTTTTAATTTACATTAAAGTAAATGTTAGTTCACATTAATTGCTAGTCACATTGTGCAGTGTAATTTAATTATATTGTGAAGATATTAGAAGCAATTTTGAAAGTTCATATAAAGTTGTATTGAAGTTCCACTTAAGTTGTACAGAAAAATCACTCTTAATTTCCACTAATTGCATTTAATATGAACTTAATCTATTAAAAATTTGAAATCAATTATACATTTAATATGCATTAAATGCATCAAAAAATTACATATAATTCACACTTAAGTGTATTTTTAACTGACATTAAATTATATTTTAGTTCACATTAATTTCTTGTTAGTGTATTGAGTAGTGAACTTTAAATATATTTTGAATATATTAGAAGCAATTAAGAAAGTACATATAAAGTTGTATTAAAGTTCCACTTAATTTATTGAAATAAATCACTTTTAATTTCCACTAATTGCATTTAATATGAACTTAATCTATTATACATTTGAAATAAAATACAATTAATATGCATTAAGTTTGTGAAAATCACTACATATAATTCACACTTAAGTGTATTTTTAGGTATCTGTAACAATGGAGCTGGAACCAGGACATGGACGTCCAAGAATTTCAATTTGTACGATCAACCTTACCAATCTAATAGAACTCAGGCTTCCAACCCAGTCTATTGCTAATTTACTTGGTGTGTCTCGTGCAACACTGTTCAGGAGGATGAATGAAAACAACTTATCTGTGAGAGCTTTGTACAGCACATGTACAGATTAAGACCTCCATGCCAGACACAGGATATCGTATGGTTCGAGGGGCTCTACTGGCACAGAGGCACCGTGTACAGTGGGATAGGGTGTGTGCATCCATGCATCGAGTGGACAGTGTTGGTGTTCTCTCCAGGATGACCAACTTGAGATGTATTGCTCGGAGAAGATATAGTGTTCCTTACCCCAAGTACCTGGTGCACATAGACCAACCATAAACTCATCAGATATGTCTGCAAGCTTGGTATTAATTAACTTTTCATTCATCCTCCTGAACAGTGCTACAGTGAATGAGGATTTGCACATTCAGATTCATGAATACACTCGCGCATTTTAAATATTCGAAACTTTTTGCGACTAGTTGTATATCTTTGAAGTATGTTTTGCGTTTGTAAAATGTATTTTACGTTTATGCATAGCCTACTTTTATTTTGCGCATGTGAATAGCTTTTTGTGAATATATTTTTTTTTCACGCACGTGATTTTTTTTTTTTGTGTGTACGTGAATTAGGTTTCATGCATGTGAAATTGTCTACGCAGGTGTGAATTATTTTTTGTGCGTAAATTATTAATGAGATTAATTTGGTTCCTACTTTCAGAATCAAATTGGGCAATGTAAAATAATAAAGGCCTCTCAACAACTTCTCTTGTCAGTATAGATTAGGCTACTTTGCTGTTACAAGACACAGTTGATAGGCAAGCTGTTTCCTGTTCTACAAAAGGGTGTGCTAGCAAACTACCTTTTATAGAAATAGGATTTATTCATCTATGCTCTCTGACCTAAGAAACGTATTTCATATTAAACATGTATGTCACGTCCAGATAAGTTAAATAATGATTCTATTGGTTAGTCTATAGAAGTGTTGCTTTACTGAACAATATATAATGATGTGTTGAAAAATAAATGTTGTAGAGTTATCTGATATGCTCTGGTGTGTGTGTGTCACTTCCTTCTCCCCTCGCGAGTATAAGACAGCGATTGCAGACATTACTGGATACTTAGGGGCCAATTCTAAAAATTCCTTAATAGTCCAGGCAAAGTAGCGTTTTACGACAGACTAATTGTAAAATAATTTTTTGCAGCTTAGATCATTTCTCTGAGGTGTCCAGAACAACATACTAAAAGTCCTAAGAAATCCTAGTTGAGGAAATATGTTAAATTCTCATCAATCCGAGATGTGTGCCAATAAGGCCAGGCAACAATACACCCCAATGGGGCTATTTTTTTCCTTTACTCCTATCGAAATGAAACTTTACACAATGAAAGTACCCATGAAAAGTACATTTTTTTGTATTACAAGTTTCTTTGAAAATGAATTTTAATATGCAAATGAGCTATACACTAATCGAATATGCCCAAAATACACCCAAATAGGCTTAATTTTTTCCATTACTCCTACCTCAATAAAACTTTACAAAGTAAAAGTATACATGAAAAGTAACTTTTTTTGTATTACAAGTTTCTTTTGAAATGAATCTGAATATGCACATGAGCGCCACACTTATTGAATATGTCCTAATGTGCATAGGCAGAAACACCCTTCATATGTATGACAAATCGGCCCAATCTTCATCTAATCGTCCTACTGCCTACTGCAATGCTGCTTTTAGACTGGCCTCTAACCTGAAAACTGCCTGGCTTGGTAGTACCTGCCAGGGATATAACCCCCGCCGGTATAGTCTTCAGGGGTCACGGAGGCACACAAGCCTCCCCACCACGACAAGGTAGCAACAACAGGGGAGGTTTTTATTTTTTTTTGGTGTTTTTTATTTTTTTAGTTTTTTTAGTTTTTTTTTTTTTTTTTTTTATCCAGCCTGGATCCTCGACCCCTTCTCTGTGGCTCTTGGTTCTGGCACCCCCTATATCAGTTCCTGGTTTGTTCTTTGCTTAGTTCTTCCCCTCTGGGTCATATTCATCTGATAAATCAGGCAACTGTGAGTTTGTGCAGCTAGTACCACGACATTCTCCTCAAATGGCAGTGCAAGGGAGTCCATGTTTTTTGCATGTGCATCTCTTTGTGCTGCAGTCTTTCTTGCAACTACAGCGGATTACATCTAGTATTTCTGGTGGTGCCGCAGGCTGATCGATCATTATTGGCATAAATCTCCCATCCAAAACATGCCACCCCCAGTCTTTTGGGTCCATACATTCACTTCCCCCTTTCCACTCCATCATTTGGTAAAAGACCCAAAGACTATGGAACTTTGCAGCTGTTGACGTTGGAGGGAGAGTTTGAGGTTCCACTGGAGATGAGTTCTGAGTTACTTTATCACAGAATCGCCTGTATCTCAGCATATCCAGTGATTCATCTTTTTCGCCCCCATACAGTGATACTAGAGCTTTTTCACCTGCTGCAATGATGATGCCTTTTTCCACATTTTCCTGTGACTGGCTGAACACCTTAGCTTGTTCGAGAAAGCTAGTGTCATTCTTTACTTTTTTCAGTGCCATTCCCTTTCCTATGCCAAATAGACGAGAAGTAGAATCACAGCCTAAAATGGCATGGATAAAGAGGAGATTGTCACACACCGTGGGACCAAGTAACTCCTTTGTCTGCTTTATGCACCATATCCGTCTTGTTTTTGTTGCTTTCTTTGGTTCTGGTGCCAGAAACAGCTCCTGTGCATTCAGATCAGCATGATGCAACAAGAGTACTAACAAGTCTGTGTCATCACCTACTAAGACTGTGTCTTTTGTTTTGGCAGAGGCAATGGCAGTTTGGACAATGAGCACATCTGCATCGTGCTTTGCATGGTCTGTGATACACCCAGCCCTCTCAAGTTTATCACTGAGATAAACCAAGAACCGTTGTTTGTTTTCCTTATTGTTAAGGAACTGGTCATTTTTGGATTGGATGATCATGTCACCAGAGAAGTGTACAGTCACACCGGGAGTAGCACCTGTTCGACGCAGTTGAGTGGCGTCTTTTATTGTTGGTTCTTCTTTGTAGCCATCAAAGACTATGCTAGTAGCCGTACCATATTTCTGTGTGACATATCTGACATACATTTCACACACACTGTCATAAGTGGACCCTTGTGGCCATGGTAGACGATGTAGTAATCCACCCCCATCAAGGACATGCTGGACATCACTGCTGGGTTGTCTTTGCTGCTGCTCAATAGATTTCCAGAGGACATCGGCAAGAATTGCCTTGTTTGCCTGTAGGGGGAGGTAGGATGATTCAAACAAAGCAGGCGGGTGACTGCAGAGTTCATACTTGAACAGTGATGGCAAATCTTCACAACTGTCTCTCAGCACTACAAGCCGCTGGAATAACAGCTGTGGATCTACTACCACTGTCTCTCCTTTGATCTTGACAGTTGTTCTAGATGCAAGTGTCACTGCTTGGTCAGCTTTCCTGAAGGTGAATTCCTCCACTGGTTTCCTTACCATAGACTCCAAAATCTTGCACCCGATTTCCCTTGATTTCTCAACATCGACACCCTGCTGGGCTGTCATACCATTAGCAATGTTGTGCAGGGAAGGGTTCTCAGTGAATGGGTCTTTCTCTTTGAGATAGGCGACCAGGGCAAGAGTGTCACTGACATCTCTAGTCTGCCTGGCCTTGGACAGGTCTTTATGTTGGTCGCTGGTCTCATATGAGACACCCGTGAAGGACTGCATAGCATTGTTGATGTTTGCACATGCTGGCATTGAGAGGACCCACACCAAACGTTGAGTCTCTGTAAATCCTTTTCCTCTTGTTAAGCCTCCATGTGTTTTTACACTTCTCATGAGCACCTGCTCAATAATGAGATCAGTGGACAGTCCAGCCCAATACCTGTTGCTCCGACTCACTACGTGAAATCCCTCCTCAAATTTCTTGTGGACATCTGGATGTGTTTCAGGTAGGGCTGTCATCATTTGCAGGTATACATAGGCTGACTTTGCATATAGTCTGTGTCCAAGCGGCAAAGTAGGGTAGCATATCATGAACACACTGAAGGTGCAATCTCCAGTTGCCTGTCCTCTCAGCTTTGATAAAGTTTCTCAGAATATCAATCATGTCCTGCAGCCAAAGCTGTGCTGTCCTCATATGCATTGTTTCCTTCTTGTTGTTGAGTGCACTCTGGATTCTCTCCAAAACTTCAGCAGAACAAAGTTCTTCCATCGGCATATTAGAGGACATGACTTGGTCATATAGCTCACTTGCAATACTCAAGTCAGTTGTGACTGTTTCTTGGGTATCGGGAACTTCCTCATCTGGCTCAGTATCAGTGACAGGCATCATCTCAACTGAAGGTTGTTTTACTGTGTCTTTGGTTGGTAGTGGCACATTGAAAGCATCAGCCAGCAACATGGTGTTAAGTGCGGCATCCACTAGCATGTGACCACGAACTGCCCTGGACACAGCCTTGCCAGACATCATGTGGCACACTGTATTTCCAGCATACACCACCTCTAGTAGCTCCTCCAGTCCAGTCCCTGCCATTAAATGTCCAATGCTACCCAAGAAGCTCATTTGCATGTGAAATCCCCCAAGCCTGAGGACTATTCGCTTGAGTTCATTGTTGCTTGGCTGAGACTGTATAATGGTCAAGGCTTTCCAGAAAAGGGGTTGGTCGAACGTCAGAACAGGGGTCACATCATACTGCAGAGCTTGAGTTGCCACAAACCTCAATGTTGAGTAAATGCAGGATTCATCACTGGGATCAAGATCAATCATTGGAAGGAATGTTACTGAAGCTCTCCCAGGGTGTTCACCTAAATGCAGCATCTGCATCATACCAGACCATGATGGCCTTTGAGAGTGAAGGAGTAGGGATGTCTTCCACAAAACATCCAGCTGTGATGTTTTGTTATCTGCTGGCAACAGAGCCAGTGGCTGATACACAATAGGTTCACGTATAGGAGGAATCTTAAAGTACTGAATGTTTATGCGACCAACCGCAGCAATATCTGCAGCAGTCACTTGGATCTTTGGAATAGGTTTGTTTTGTTGCATTCCTGGTGTAATGCAAGCTATTATTCCCATTCCATGGAACGTCCCAGTACCATCAATGGTTGCCACATTGTGGTCGACGTTGTCTGCAACATATTGTATATGATGCTCTTCTGTGAATCCAGGGATTTCAGTCCCTTGTGCCTCTGCGGCACTCTGTTCATATTTCATCACATCTGCATAGGAACAGGCAAAACCATGTTCATGGAGTGTGTTTACCAAAAAGCGTGATGCAAAATGGTGATGCATCTGGACCCCTAGGCCAAGCTGAAGAGGTGCAATCATCATCCTTGGTCTTATTGCTTGCATGATGGACTGTCCGATTAATGCAACCTTTGTATCAATGTTTTTACCAGCAAACATATTCCTCAGTAGAACTTGTAGTGACTCTGGAACATAGCTTGCAGCAGCTGCAATGTCACTTGAGTTTGGGTAAGAGTCGTTTAGGACATCACTTCCAATTAACTTTGCAGCGGTTTTAATTATATTCCGCTTCTCGTCTTCTGGATTCTTAGATTTTTGTTGCTTGTGAAATTCACGAAGAATTGAGTGGGCTGTGTCTCGCAAAGTGACCACACATTGATTTTCCAGGCCAGTCATTATTACTCTATCTCCAAAGTGTTCCTTTATTTTAATTTTCATCCACTTAGCACAATATGGTTCACAACCTGTGTCTTGCAAGTACTCTGTCATCTTTACCATAAGGTCTTGAATAGCAATTTGTTCATCATCGTATTCTTCTAAAAAGTTTGCCACCTTTAGGAATGCTGTTGTTCTCTCATAATCTTCAGGTCTTCCGACTTTGAATCTTTTGGGTTTGTTGCCAGGGTTTGTAGAGAATTGACTCGGAATATTCTTCATATTTCGAAAGTTAGTGTTGCATATGTTGTGGTACATTGCATCGGCAGCATGAAGGTCATGGACAGATGATATTCTCCCCAAAACTGTATCAGACCATTCATCGTTCCTTAAGTGGCAAACCTGCACAATCATTTCCTGAAAGTCTCCTGTTCTTACTGGGTAGATATAAATTTTCTCTCTCTGCTTATTTTTCTTATCTATTTCAGTTGGTTGTCCACAGAACAAGCAATGCTCTTGAAAATCGAAGTTCAGTTCTGAGCGGAGATTATGTTTGATTTGGGGTTGTTGCAAAGATGGTATTACATTATCACGTACAATATTTTCTGCTTTACAATAGCTGCGACGACATTCGATGTGTACTCGGTCTCCAGGAATTGTCACTAAGCTACTTCCACGTTGAGCACTGGCACGGTTCATACCATTGCTGCCTTTTGCTCGTAGAACAACCGATGTGTTTTCATCACTGAATGACTCATTACATATTTTACACTTCTCCATTTCTCCCTGTTTACATACATTACACACTGCATAAACAAACAAGAAAAAAAAACAGTGTTGTCTAGCAATGAAATTAGGCCCAATTGAATTTCCTAGTGCTAGCAAGCTAACGTTAGTTCGTTTCAGTAAACTAGGCGATGCTACTTCAAGATGAAAAGTAGTTGTGGCCTTAAGTAAAATGTGTCTACAGTAAAATGTCTAGTTAGAAAGGAGTTGGTCACTTAAAATGTTCCGATTGGGTTTCTAGCCTCGATATTGCTGTTGCTAGCTTCTCATAACACTACAAAGCTACTTTACAAACGGTGGAAATCTGATGTGTGAGGTTAGGGTGGTCTGAAATACTTGCTCACTAAAAGAAAAGCAGTTTTGGTGTCTGGCAAAATTATTTTAAAGAGCTGGAATGTCTGGAAAGTGTGTCTATCTCTTAGTGTAGCTCATTTGCATATTAAAATTAATTTTCAAAGAAACTTGTAATACAATTTTTTTTTTACTTTTCATGGATACTTTTATTGTATAAAATGTTGTTTTGATAGGAGTAAAGGAAAAAAATAGCCCCATTGGGGTGTATTGTTGCCTGGCCTTACTGGCACGCATCTCGGATTGATGAGAATTTGACATATTTCCTCAACTAGGATTTCTTAGGACTTTTAGTATGTTGTTCTGGACACCTTATAGAAATGATCTATGCTGAGAAAAATTATTTTACAATTAGTTCTATTTTTGGCTCCAAAATGAGTTACTTTGCCTGGACTATAAAGCAATAAAGTAAATTTTCAAACAAGATACAGTAAACAGATATAGTCTACTAAAAAGAAACAAATATTCACAAAACATCTATAAAGCAATAGAAATTAAACACAATAAATTAATAAAAATAAATCGGAAAAAAACAACATGAAACTAAATAAAAGGAAATCAGGAGGTAACTCTAATAATGAAACCATAGTTTTTTAAATAAACAGAGCAGTTTTAGTGGCTTTCTTGTTAAATTATAAGCAAAGAGAGTTATAGAATAACGTTAGATCGACACAGAAAAGCCTAAAATAGGGCTTAGGATCAGTGACTTTACATTTATGGAGATGACACTGGCCACAGAGCGTTAGCAGTTTTAACTTGTCATCCATCTCCTTTGAGTCCTAAATCATAAACAGTAAATTCATTATTTCAAAAATAAAAAGTTTGTTGTAAGCAGAGAAAATAAGCCAGGATACTTCTTTCCAGAGCTCCTTTACATAATCACATTCAAAAAACAAGTGTGGTATTGTTTCAAGATAAAAGTTGTAGAATGTATTGTGAAGAGATGTCCGATTTAAATTGAGAAAGAAGAGAGTTACAGGGATACTAATTATGAAGACTTTTATAATGAAGTCCTTTCAACTCGTTAGGTAACAGAAATGTATTAATGCCAGTCCATATATTAATAGCAGAAAGGGAAGGATAATTGAATTTCCACTTGAAAAGAGCTTTGGGATGACAGCTGATTTTCCTAACAAGGATTCTTCTAATCCAAAAATTGTTGCATTTGACATTGAAAAGCTCCAATCCTCCAATGGATAATTAGGGGATTTCACAGACTGATACTAGTATGACCTGACCACTTGCAACAGTTAAGGTGCAATACAGTCAAAACGAATCGGTTACCTAGCGTAACCTCGGTTCTCTCTAGATGAGGGAACGAGTATTGCGTAAGCTAGCTTACGCTACGGGAAAGATTCATCTTTTCTGAGATATTGAAGCCAAAAAATTATCCTTAATTTTGTATCATTTGTCAACGCAGTGCAGCAACTGCAGACCTTGAGCGGGCTAGCTAGTGAGCTCATTGGTTACTCTGCGGCAACTGCTGCAGCCTATAGACGAACTTGGGCGAACTCGCGTCCAATGAGAGGCGTCCGCGCGCTTACTGCTTCAAAGCCCGCCAAAATGGGCGTGGCTAGAGTGCATATAAGCGTAGTTCGTGAGGCTGGAACCCTGGTTTTCATTGAATGAAGCGAAAGTCGCCGTGGAGCGAAGCACGGCCGGCTACGCTAATACTCGTTCCCTCATCTAGAGAGAACCGAGGTTACTCTAGGTAACCGATTCGTTCTCTTACGAGAGGTTCTCTCGTATTGCGTAAGCTAGCTTACGCTACGGGAACCCATTGTCAACGCCGTGCGCGCCAAGCATCCACTGCATGAGCCCCGGGGGTGGGGGGACCCGGGGGAGCCCTTGTGAGTGGGGAAATAATATTTGGCCGGCAAGAGTGCGGGCCAGTGTGTGTGTAATACATAAGCACATAGTGGGAAGGGAACGACAGAGCGCCGGTGCCGGTCTGTGTGGAATGAGTCCCATCAGTGCAGTGCACCAGGGGAGCTGTAGCGTATTAAACCGCTAGTAGTTTTGCCTGCAGGGCGGGCACTTCCAGATTGTAAAATCTGACAAAGGTGGAGGGGGAAGCCCAGCCCGCTGCCACACATATGTCGTGAATGGAAATCCCGCTGGACCATGCCCACGATGAGGCCATGCCTCTAGTGGAGTGAGCCCTAATGCCCAACGGGCATGGCAGGTCTTTTGACGCGTATGCGGCAGCAATAGCGTCCACTATCCATCTAGACAGTGTCTGTTTTGAGGCGGCGAGACCTTTGGTGCGCCCTTCGAACGAAACGAAAAGCTGCTCAGAGCGTCTGAAAGAGGTGGAGCACGCAGTATACAATCTCAGTGCTCTGACTGGGCAAAGGAGATTGGCGTCGCGTTCGCTATCGGATGCTGGCAGCGCCGATAGGGAAATGACCTGTGCTCTGAAAGGAGTACCGATCACCTTGGGAACATAGCCATGTCTAGGCTTTAAAATGACCTTGGAGTCACTTGGTCCGAACTCAAGACACGCAGCGCTGACAGACAGCGCGTGAAGGTCTCCCACACGTTTGACTGATGACAGGGCAGTCAGAAAAAGGGTTTTGAGTGAAAGGTATTTCAAATCCACGGATTGAAGCGGTTCGAAAGGGGGGGCTTTCATAGTTTCGAGAACTATAGAAAGATCCCAGATAGGAACCGATGGGGGGCGCGGGGGGTTCATCCTTCTAGCTCCCTTGAGGAAGCGGATGACCAGCTCGTTTTTTTGCTATTTCTGAACGTTGCTATTTCTGAACGAAGCATGCAGGCTGCTTCCGTGTTCACAATAGTTTCGAGCCGCGCTCTGAAGCGGGGAGGGCGGCGATCGAACTGTAGCAAATAGCCCTGTTTTATTGTGCTTAACACCCATTTGGGTATCCCTGGGATAGCTTCCCACGCTTTGAGGATGAATGGCCAAATCGCCCTGATTGCTGCACACAGCGCGCTGAACAGAATGTGTGAGCGCGCTTACTGTGCTTATGCATGACTGCTCGCAGACAGCAGGGACAGGCTGTTCTGTGAGTGACTTCCTGATTGAGGTGAATGGGGAAAGAGTCACATCTGTTAAGTGATGCGCGAGCATAGTCACGGGCACGGGACTTACATACAGAGAAGTGTTTGCTGGCCGTGTGACAGAGCGGGCAGAGAATGGGCGCGCGCACGTATTCGTGAGCGCGTTTATTGACTCTAACACTCGAGCGGGCTGTGTCCGCTTTATGTGAGTGGGCTCTGATCGGCACACGGGAAGTGTAATGCTTGTGTGTAGAGGTGAACACTGGATTGTGGGCACATTTTCTACACATAAGGCTGGTCGTGTGACAGAGCGGCCAGAGAAGGGCGCGCGCACGGATTAGGTGGGCGCGTTTATTGACTAACACTCGAGCGGGCTGTGTCCGCTTTATGTGAGTGGGCTCTGATAGGAACACGGAAGTGTAATGCTTGTGTGTAGGGGTGAACACTGGATTGTGGGCACATTTTCTACACATATGGCATGTTTGCTCTTTACAAGATTTCTTTGGGTCGCCGTGAAAACGGCGTTTGAGTGCTGAGCAAGCGGGCAGTATCACCGGCTTGTTGGCTGCTGAATCCACCACTGTAGTAGCCTGAGAGAGGGGGACTGACAGGGGCGAAGCTTTGACGGTGGTCCGGCAGCGCGGACTGAGCCGTCGTTTTTTCAACAAGGCTAGGAGGACTTCGGTTGCTCAGGTTTCAGCGCAACCTTAGACGGAGGCCCGCGGGGGGGCGGCAGTCTGCGGCGGCTGTCTGAGCGCGATCGAGGGCGGCCGCCCTGTCGACGCTGAGAAGTCTGACTTTGTTGAGCTGGGCGCTGTGAAGAGGCTCGTGCAGGAGGCTGGTCATGTGGGCGGCCTGCAGAGGAGCTAGCGTGACGCGGCAGGAAGAGGTTCATGGCTTGGGTGGCTTTCTGGACTTCTGAAAAGCGGTCAACAATGCCACTCACCGCGGAGCTGAAGAGACCGGTCGGAGAGAGCGGTGCGTTGAGGAACGTGGAGCGCTCTGCTTCTCCCATGTCGTCTAGCGTTAGCCACAGGTGTCTCTCGGTCACAGTCAGCGAGGCCATGCACTTCCCTAGAGCTTGGGCTGCAGCTTTGGTGGCGTGAAGGGCGAGGTCCGTCGCGCTTCTTAGATCTGTAACAGCCTCTGGGTGCCTGCCTTTCTCATCCCACTCCCGAAGAAGGTCCGCTTGGAGGATCTGTAAGACGGCCATGGAGTGCAGAGCAGATGCGGCTTGGCCGGCGGCGGAATAGGCGCGGCCAACATAGGCGGAAGTCGCTCTGCAGGCCTTAGACGGGAGCACTGGCTTAGACCGCCATCTCGCGGAGGGTGGGCAAAGGTGTGCTGCTACCGAATCCTCGACCGGGGGGATGGAGGAGTAGCCCTTCTCGGTGGCGCCGTCCACCGAAGCGAGAGGGGTGGAGACGTGGGAACGGATCCTGGCCGAGAAAGGCACGTTCCACGACTTTGCAAGCTCAGTGTGGAGTTCCGGCAGGAAGGGAGCGGCCGGGCCGAGGGTGTTGCGCGGCGACGGCTCTGCAGCCGTCGAGTCTGTTGGGAGCCTGCTCGGGGGGCGGTGACCACTCGAGCCCGAGGCGGTCGACGGCCTATGTGAGGAGGCGTGTTAGTTCCCCTTCGACTCCGGCGCGGGTCCTGCTGGATTCCTGGGCCGAGGAGGAGGCGTGGGAGACTGACCACTCCTCGCTGTCCGAAGCCATGATGGAACAGCCCTTATCCTCCGCCTCGTCCTCCGAGATGGCCGCAGTGCAGCCGCTGGGCGATAAAAAAAATATCCCCCCACATTTTCCAAAGATTAATTTAGGAATGTAAAACCATAACAGATTAGGATCAGCATTCAGGCAGCGTTTAATCCAACCAATCTTGAAAACATGATTGAGAGTACTGAAGTCCAAAGCATTCACACCTCCCTCCAAACTATTTCTTATCAGAGTCTTCCTCGATAGACGAGGTTTTTAGGTCGATAAAGACAAAGCTGGGTAAACAATCCTAGAAATGCCTTCAGCTTTAGATATTAAGACTCGACTATAGATTAGGTTTCTTTGTAGCCAGCAGTTGAAGACACTTTCTTTTTTGTGTCTGTTGCGAAAAGTTTATTATTGTGATTTATTTATTAAAATGCCCAAATATCTAACAGAACTTTTGACCTCAATACCTTCTATATGACCTTTATCAAGACTGTGAACAGGTAGGCTATAATTTCACTTTTATTTCGATTGACTGTGAGACCAGAAGCATTAGTAAATTAATTAAAACATCCAAAATAACAGGGACCTCTCGTCTTTTAAAAACAAACAGGTGTCATCCGCCAGTAGACAAATTAGAAAAGTGTGTTCCGCTACTAAAATACAACATCTACACAACGAGTAAACATTTTTTTGAGAAACTCAGCAACCAACAAAAACAGCGAAAAAGGACATGATGCCCCTGCTAATCATAAACCGGGGAGAAACACAATTCACCAGCGATACATTGCTGTAAATATTACAAGAGAAACTTGCACAGACCAAGCGCTGTTCACAAACCAAAACAACTTCAAAAACAATGTAGGAGGATTTTGGTTTTAGAAAAGAGGAGGTGGAGTTTTTCGCCCAACACTACCTATGAGCCTGAATACAGAGATGTACGGAAGCTAACATTTGTAGTTACAACGTGTATAAGTGTGGTTTCTAAAAATAATTAATCGTTTGGTTTCAGAAGAACTTTATTTGTCGACTGGAGTCATGTGGATTATTTTGATACACCCTGCATTTTAGACCATAAAAAATTATATTGGGGCATAATGTCTAATATTGGCTATACTTGCATATCTAACTAAATTTGTACTCCCTGTTTTCGTTTTATCGCCTGTTATATACTACAGTATGCTATATTTTTTTGTAACTGATTGATGTGGTGTTATGTTTTAAATGCAATTAAAGATCAACTTGTAGAAAACAAAACAATAATAAAAATACAAAAATCCATTATTTTTGTATATATAAAATAAGGTAGCTACTCCAAAGCAAACAATGTATCCGTACTGTATATTACTGCAGTGTGCACAGTTGTTAACATTATAGGCGGCAAAGCACTAAACCAGGCGGCAGGCAGTCTCCTATTCATTCACTACCGCGAGGAGTGAACACGAACTTGGACTTAGCCTACTCAACTTTAAGGGTAAGTCAAAAAGTTTTATTCCATGAATGCTTTTATGTTAAAATACAATTAAGCCATTAAAAACGTATAGCCTATGTTTGACATAGGCTGTTAAACAGAATGCATGTATTGATAGATCGAAGATATGTTGAAAGTTTAAAGCTCCGGAAAGAAATTTAAAAAAGGTGGAATTTTAAAATTTCGTTGGCTATTAAATGATCCAAGTCCATATTTAATTAGTTACTATTTGAGATCAGGTAAAAACGAATAAAGAATATGTCTGATTAATATAAAAAGCAATGTAGAAAGGTTTAGAAACATGTAAATTATATTTAAGTAACAATATCCACATTTTTATTATCCTTTCCCCTTACGAAGTATCTAATCTGTACTGGATCAAAGGCTTTTCCATTCTCACATAGCCCAACGATTGTATGCCAGTTTTACAGGCATTATTTATGAATTGAAACGCAAATAAATTTAAATTTGGCTGTGTTAAACATAACCCAAATGGCAACCCAGCCCTGGGTAAATATTGGACATAACACACAAAGTCACACAGCAAGTTGGGTTTTGCATTTTAACCCAGCATTCGTGGTTAAAACATATCCCAGCAAAATTCAGAGTGTAAGAAGAGCAATATATTCCAGAAAATATAAAGTAGCCCATAATCTTTGTAAAAGAGAAACATGCTTTATGATGAGATGAGCGTGTATGATGTTATAGGCGATTGGTCTTAATTTATTCTTGTTGACCTGAATATAGGCTAAGTTTCGGGACACTTTGTACCGAAAGTCACATTTGTGCGTTTCTTGTTTAAATAGTTTCAACATGATAAGCTACGTGTCTCACGTGTCCTCTCACTCGTTTCACTCATTAGCAGTCTAGCAGAAGAAAAAAAAAAACACAAGTGAGTGTGACATATACAAAAGAATCACAAATCCAAAAAAGCCTGTTCTTTTTTTGTTATAATTTAGTCTTTATATCTTTCTGCCCAATCTCGACATTTCTGTATTTCTTAATTAAATAAGGAAGTTTTCAAGAGGGCTGTGAAATGTGGCACTGTGTTCTCAGTTAGGCCTACTCTTATGCTGGCGGAATTTTCAATACATCAAATGTGTTTCTAAAACTCCCACTGACTTCCGGTGTTCTTTTGGCTCACAAACGGCTCTTTAAAAAAACTGTTTTCCGACTATATTGGTGTTAAAACAATTCTAATGAAATTATTAGGGTGCACAGTTGGCTTATGCCGGTGTAGTGCGTAGAAGTAGAACCAGCTTTATGAGATTTTGTGTTGGAAAATTCTACACTGTGCTCTAACAATGTCTACATTATTAAAATGTGTTATATAATTTCTAGTTCTTTCGGATCGAACCACACAGACACCAGATTTAACTTCCATCCATCCTTTATCTCCCCTATGTACGTGATGACGTTTATGACGTCACATCAATACACAACATCCCCCCTCTACTTGAATATGAATTTACCCAAATTAAACATTCACATTTTCTTACAGATTAAGACCGTTCAGATCATTCAGAAGTAACACTGTACATCTTGATAGAACATCAGCAATGCTTTCTGAACAGATGCATCGCACCACAACATAACTCTTAATCTGATTTTTACTTGTTTTCCTTCTTACATAGCCTAACCCTTATCAGTCACTCAACAACATAGTCTCTAAACCTTTCAGGCAATTTGATTTGTCTCTGGGGTCTGCAAGGTTTAGGAATCTGTTCCTCTCTCTGAAATGTTTCACAGTTCCCTTTGTATTCTTCTGCACTTCCCTTTTGCTCCTTATCATTACTTGGCTCCTGAGCACATATCATTTCGCCATCCAATGTTGGTGTTTCCGCAGACAGGAACTTCTTGACAAATGTTGTATTCCGTGCATACTTTGCTCCAGTGGGTGACTGAACAACAACGCTGTTACCTTCTCTGCGTACTACCTTGTGAGGAGTGCTGTGAAATGTTGTTGTGAATTTGTCTGTTTTATCCTGTTTCACAAGCACTTGATCTCCAACCGCTATGCCTGATGTCTTAGCGCCTCGTCTGTGGTCTGTGTATATCTTGGCTTTTCCTTTCTGCTCCGCGTCTTTGTCTCGAGCTTCAAGGTCACTATGTGGAGTTGTGATGTCTGGTAACTTCCCTCTGATCTTCCTCTGAAAAAGAAGTTCCGCTGGGCTTTTGCCCGTTGTGGCGTGTTGTATGGACCTGTTGACAGTCACACATTTGCGTAGCTCTCTTTTCCAATCCTGGCCCTCAGCGTGGGCAATCAGTACTCGTTTCATCAGTGATGCGTTTTGTCTTTCCACTTCTCCATTTGCTTGTGCCCACTTTGGAGTTGTTCTGATATGGTGTATTCCGTTCTCCTGACAAAAAGCCTGAAACTGACTGGATTTGAATTGCGGTCCACAATCTGACCTGATTGTTAAGGGAAGTCCGTGCCGACTGAAAATGTCTTCCAAACGGTCAATCACTTTTTCTGCTGTTGTTGACTTGAGGATTGCATATTCATAGTACCTGCTGTAATAGTCGACAACAACCAGAATCGAATGTCCATCCGGCAAAGGACCAAGTAAATCTGTGGCTAAGTTTTGCCATGGCCCTTCAGGCATCACTGTGGGTGACAGTGGTTCAGGAACATCTGGTTTCGCTACCAACTGACAACCATGACATGTCCTCACAAGTCTTTCTGTGGCCCTGTCCATTCCGGGCCACCAAACCTTTGTTCTCAGGTGTTGTTTTGTTCCTACCACACCAAGATGACCCTCATGTGACAATTCTTGTTCCTCTGAGTATTATTTGGCCAATGACACATAGCTCACCTGCAATATGTCTGTATGCAGGACAGTCATCAAAACAACCTGTTTGAATTGCAGTCCTCAGTCTCTGTAACTCCACATCATTTGCTGAGATCTGCTCGACTTCCTTGGTGGTCAGGGTGCTGGGTGTGGCACAAACTGCTATAAACCGCACATATTCCTCTGCTTTATGTGTGTGCATCTCACCTTTGGCTGATGGGCCCAGCAGACGTGACAGAGGATCTGCGATGTTGTGTGTTCCAGGTATGTGAATCACCCGGAAATCATAAGGCTGTAATCTCAAGACCCACCTTTCGATTCGTGCGCATGGTTTTGAGCGAGGGCTATAAATTGCTTCTGGTCTGTGACGAGATCAAACTTCCGACCATAAACGTAAGGGTGCAATCGTTCACATGCCCAGACCAGAGCAAGTGCTTCGCGCTCTGTTTGCGAATACCTTTGTTCGCACTCTGTCAAGCTCCTGCTCACATAGCAGACAGGAACCATTCCTTCACTTTGGTCCTGAACTAGTACTGCTCCAACACCCTTTGGTCCAGCATCAGCAATAACTTTAGTTGGTGCGTCCTTGTCAAAGTAAGCCAGTGTTGTGGCCTCGGCCAACTTATCTTTGAGAGTTTTGAAAGCTTTCTTCTGATCAGTTCCAAAGTGAAATTTGGTGTCTTTTTTTGTTAGTATGCGCAGAGGTTCTGAGATGCTCGCAAACTGGGGTATGAAGCGGCTACTATAGCCAGCTAAACCGAGAAAGCTTCTCACTTCTGAGACGTTTTCAGGCTCTCTTGCCTCCACAACTGCTCTCACCCTCTCTGCCGTCGGGCCTATGCCTTTCACTGACAACAGCATGCCCATAAACACCAATTTGTCCATGTTAAACTGGCACTTCTCTACATTCAGAGTCAAACCGCAGCTTTCCAGACTCTTTAGTACTGCATGCATTCTTTTCTCATGAGCCTCTTTGTCAGGTGCATGGATGATGATGTCTGATATGTTCTCTACTCCTTCGATGCCAGCTAGAACAGTGGCTATTTCGTGCTGGTACTGCTCACTTGCTGATGACACTCCAAACACCAGTCTTTTGAACCTATATATGCCATTATGAACGGCGAACGTGGTGATGTCTCTTGATTCCGGGGTCAATTCCAGCTGATGGTACCCCCATTTCAGGTCTAGTTTGCTGAAAACGACTGACCCATTCATACCTTGCAACAGTTCATCCCCTGTGGGGATCGGGAACCAGCCACGAATGATTGCAGTGTTTGCTTGTCTCATGTCCAAACACATCCTTATTTCCCCATTCGCTTTGGGTACAATGACAACTGGGTTTACCCAAGGGGTTGCTCCATTGACTTTTTCAATAATGTCCATGTGGAGCAGCTCATTTTATTTTTTCCTCAACAGCCTCTCTGAGGTGGAATGGGACATGCCTAAGGGGCTGTGCAACTGGTGTCACTGTGCTGTTGTGCAGACTAATTTGTTTTGTGTTTAGTTTGCCTACCCCACAGAACAATTTGGGGTACTTCTGTCGTATCATGGAGTTCACATCACTCACCACAGCAACATTAGCTCCAATCTTCAGCACTCCTAATTTAACTGCTGTGTCTTTTCCGAGCAGTGGCTCCCCTCTCCCGCAAACAACTGTAAACTCAGCTGTTGTGCCGCGTTTTCCGATTCCGACCTCACACCAGAAAATTCCTTTCACTGGTAAGGGTTCACTTGCTGAGTATGCATACAGTTTTTTGTCTGATTTGGCAGAGCTGCACTTGATCTTTTTTTTCTTCAGCATTTCCCACATTCCTTCATCCACTATGTTGCTTGTTGCTCCTGAGTCAACTAACATGGGTAGTCTGACACCTCCAACTGAAAATGTTATTCTGTCCATGTTGCTCTCTTCTCTTACAACAAATGCAAAGTCTTGATTTTTCACATCTGATTCAACTCTTTTCACTGTCTGTCTTAAACTTTCCTTTGTTTTACACATTTTTGCAAAATGATCTCTTCCATTGCACTTTCTGCATGATTTTCCACGTGCGGGACATTTATAATCTTTTGCAAAATGACCTGTCTGTCCGCATCTGTAGCAGGATTTGTTTGAATCAGCACTACATTTACTATATTGCATTCGTTTTTTCTGATCTCTCACTCCTTTTCTGGACACAAAACTCACCGTCTCTTTCTCTTCAGTGTCTGGAGAAATGTGCAGCGCCGCCATGTGCAGTTCAACACGTTCGCACTGCGCTGCGATTTCTAGAGTGCGAGCAAGTGTCAAAACCATTCCTTCCTCCAGCAATTTCCTACGCACGTATTCAGAGCTGCACCGACTCAGAACAGCATCCCTAATTTGATTGTCTTTATCAGCTCCAAAATCACAATCTTTTGCCGCTTGCCTTAAACATGTGGTAAACTGTTGCACGGTCTGTCCCGTTTTCTGCTTTAGCTGATAAAACGACTGTCTTGCAAACGCCGTGTTTACCTGAGGCACAAAGTATGCGTTCAGTGCTGTTACTGCCTGCACGTAACCAGTTGGCCCTCCTGTGTCAGCGAGTGTGGAGAAAATGTCCTGCACATCTGTCCCAGCGTGATGTAAGAGCAAGGCTCGCCTTCTTTGCTTTGTAGCGTCAGGTGCATCGTCAGTCAGGATCAAACCCTTTCCATCGGCAAAAAGTTTGAATGCATTTAACCATATTGTCCATCGTGGACCCAACGTGGCTGGATCACTGTAGGAGTCGAACTTAGGAACAGTACCGTCCATCTTCAACGCGCGCTGTTCTCCACTAGACTTCAGTTAACTGAGATAAACTAGTCGGCGTGACGCACGTCTAACTCACTTTCAGATTTAACTAACGAGTGAGTCCTTGTTGTAGCATCCTCGTCGCCAATGTTATATACTTTCTAGTTCTTTCGGATCGAATCACACAGACACCAGATTTAACTTCCATCCATCCTTTATCTCCCCTTTGTACGTGATGACGTTTATGACGTCACATCAATACACAACAAAATGCATCTAAATGCTACTGTGCTTCCAACTCATTTTCCACTTTCCAGCTGTAGTTTTCACAGCTGTCTTTCCTCTCTCTTCTCGGCTACTCTCTCTCCTCTGCTGTGTCTGTGAGTGAGTTGGCTCCGCCCTCCCTCACGCATCTTTGGTTCATTGGTTGACACTGCGTGTCTGATTGACAGGAACAACAGGTGATCGAGGCTGTTATGCCGCCTACACACAACACGACTTTCAAAGATGTCAGCTCGTGGTACCGTTCATATTACACAACTGTCTAACTTGTCATGGGAGTCGTAGCATTTTCAAATTACATGACGAATCGGCGACAGGGGTGAACACATTACAAAAAATGTCACTATTGACGAATCCCCTCTGCCTGGACTCCAAATTATGTTTCACATTGCGCGATTTGGCATCGCAGACAGGTCCAAATATTTAAAGTTCAAGATATCTCACTGACTTCGGCAACGTGTCAGCGATTCTCTCAGATCGCGTCTTTGATAATTCATACATTGTGTTCGTGGCTCACGGGAGTGAGCTCTGATTTGCCTATGATTTCAGGCTTTTGTCAGCGATCTCCACAAAACTGTCGGCGAGCGAAATCGGGCTTAAAATCGTGTAGTGTAAACCCGCAATTAGTCTGAGCAGACAGTCAGAATGAAGTCCACAGAAGATGTTAGACAGAAGATGAGCCCACTCTCTCGAGCGCAGCATCAGAGAGTGGGCTCATCCTGTCTAACGCGGAAACCTCTGCTGGGCTTTCCCTCTTGGGTGTGGTTGACCAGTCACAGGCAGACGCCTCCCTTTTGGCCTGTCCTTGTCCCTTCGCTTCTTCACAAAGGTCGCAGAGGCTGCCCTTGACCCGTTAAGGGAAGTGGGTGTTCGCATACTCAACTACCTCCACGACTGACTAATCTTAGCTCACTCTCAAGATGTGTTGTGTGCTCGTGTACCTCAGCCGGCTAGGGCTTCGGATCAACTGGGAAAAGAGCAAGCCTCTCCTGGTTCAGAGCATCTCTTTTCTCGGTTTAGAGTTGGACTCCGTCTCTATGATGGCGCACCTCACAAACGAGTGTGCCCAATCGGTGCTGACCTATTTTAAGGCATTCAGACAGAAGACTGCGGTCCCACTGAAACTATTTCAGAGGCTCCTGGGGCATATGCCATCCTCGGCGGTGGCCACACCGCTCGTGTTGATGCATATGAGACCGCTTCAGCACTGGTTCCGGACTCGAGGACCGAGATGGGTATTGTGCCAGTGACACATTACGTGGCAATCACGCCGATCTGTCGCCACCCTTGGAACAACCTTGTATTTCTACGGGCAGGGGTTCCCCTAGAACAGGTCTCCAGGCGCATCATGGTAACAACCAATGCCTCCAAGACGGCTGGGGTGCTGTTGCAACAGGCACGATTTTTTTCCTCTGTCCACCAAAGCAGACAGAGCTGCTCATGCATAAAGTGCGCACCGGACACAGCAACGCTAAGGATGGGTCTGTCTCCTCCTGGGGCAGCGCTTGCAGGTTCACAACTTGATCCCTGAATGTGGTCGTGGGAACCTTGGGAACATAACCAGGCCGGGGTCTCAGGATCACGTGAGAGTACCCCGGAATGAACTTTGAAAGTTGAGAGTGCCTTCAACTCCGCTGACTCTAAGGGCTCTAAGGGAGACCATCGTAGGCCTTGCAGGACTACAGAGAGGTCCCACAAGGGCAACCAGATAAGTAACTCAACTATGCTTACACTGTTCAGAAACAGATTGAAAGATAAGTAAAATTTGCAAACACTTCACAGCAAGATACATAAACTTTGCCAACCGGCTGATGTCTCAGGCTGTCTCTGTCTCCCTCTCTGTGTGTTTGTGTGTGTGTGTGTGTGTGTGTGAGAGTGTGTGTGTGTGTGTTTGTGTTTGTGTGTCATATTTAAATTTTAAGGAAATGAACCTGGTTCTTGATTTGTATTTTTTGCTCAGTCTGCTTTTGTTTGGGTGAATTTAATCTGCTTTAGACAGAAAGAAATATAATTTTTATACCAAAGACAACATACGGTCTCAGACAGCACCTTTTCACCTGGATTTCCCCCTGGCCACCCTTCAAGAACTATACACTTCCAGAGTATGGAAAAAGGCTGGTAAAATCACTCTGGACCCCACTCACCCTGCCCAATACCTTTTTGAACTGTTGCCTTCTGGCTGACGCTTCAGAGCTCTGAGCACCAGAACCGTCAGGCACAGGAACAGTTGTTTCCCTCAGGCTATCCATCTCATGAACAGTTAAAATTGCCACATTGAGCAATAATTATGTGCAACACACAGTTAATTCTATTTATATTATCCAACATATCCACTTCTGCCATTACATACATTGCACTGTACATAATATACTGTATTTTTGTTCTTTATATAACAGATTTGTAATAGATTTGCACTACGTGTGTGTATGTGGGTATGTATGAAGGTGAGTGTATGTATGTATATGTATAATTATTTATGTTTATTATTCCTTTTTTTGTTTTTTGTTTTTAATTACCTATGTCTTGCTGCTGTTTTTGTATTGTTTGTATTATTGTACACTGGAAGCTCCTGTCACCCAGACAAATTCCTTGTATGTGTAAGCATACTTGGCAATAAAGTTGATTCTGATTCTGAAAGTCTCACCATCTAATTAACATCTTGTAAACATCTTAAAATTATCAGATTGACAAACAATCGAAATCATAAAATCTCAAAGACATCTGCTGAATGTTTTATTGACACCTGAGACATAGGCCTATTGTTTTAAATATGTCTTATAGACGTATTGCAGATGAGCAAACAACGTAAATATAGTCCATTGTTGCCAAAAGTATGCCAGAGGATCACCACTACCGTTGAAGAGCTAAAAACTTCTGGCAAACAGAGAATCACAAACTCATTTGCATGTGAAAATAGCAAGCAGCAAACTTGCGGCAAGTTTTGTTTTTTGTCTTACTAAATGTATTAAAAGCCTTGTTAGCCAATGTAACCCCTCACCTCTCTTTCTGTCTTTCTGTACCCTAGCTAATTATGCATGTTACAAAGAAGAAAGCACAAGCGATTTTGCTGGTGGTCTTACCACTCATGGCCATACTGTACAACTGGACCTCATCAACCTTCAAAACAACTGATGGGCCACAACAAAGAGACACTTTAAAAGAGCTGCTAGAGAGAAGGATACATCCCATGGAACATGGAAATGACAATATTCCTTACATCAAAGACAGTGTCTCAAGGTGTGTAAAATTGGTCAACATTCTGTTTGCCAGTGTAGTTTTCAAAAGCTACATAAAAATGACTGGCTGGTCAGGATGTCTTATATTGTGCAACAACAAAAGTGTTATCAGTTTAAATGTGATTGTTGAAATAGAAAATGCTACATGCTCCCACATTATTTGACTTTTAAACAGGGACCTTAAACAGCCTTTTATGTTACACAATGGCACTCTTCTGACATTCACACATCATTTTAAAGGCTTAGTTTACCCAAAAACTAAAACTGTCATCACTGCCAATTTTCCAAACCTGGGTGGTTTTCTTTCTTCTGTGGAACAAAAAAGAGACTTTGAGACTGATTGACTTCAGTAACCATTCACTTCATATCATATTTTTTTCTACACAATAAAAACAAATGTTGACTGAGACGAAACATTCTGCCAAATATCTTTGTTTTCCACAGAGGAATAAAAGGCACACAGGTTTAAAACAATATGAGGGTGAATAAATTATGACATAAATTGTATTTTTGGGTGAACTCTTTAAAAATTATACAAGTCTTTTGAATTAATTACATGCATGGTTGGATTTTCTAATGTACCATTTACTTTTAACCAGACATCTTGCCATAAATGGATGTGTTTGTGAAGGTGATAAACCAGGTATACATTTCCCATTTGCTCATCTACTGTTCCCTCAAGTATCTGCTACACAACTACGCGATTCCTTTCAAGACTCATACAGAAATAATAAGTATCGCCGCTTCCGTAAGAGGTGACGCAGCATTCCACAACTCTTGAAAATTGCCATTTTCCAAAATGGTATCACTTCTCATTTAATTAAATAATTAATTCACCCTAAAATGGAAGTTCTCTCATTATTTACTCACCCTCATGCCATACAAGATGTGCACGACTTTCTTTCTTCTGCACAAACTATTTTTAGACGATATCTTGACTCTGTAGGTCCATACAATTCATGTCAACAGGTACCAAAACTTTGAAGCTCAACAAAGCACATACAGGCAGCATAAAAGTAGTTTATACAACTATAGAGATTTAATCCATGCCTTCAGAAGTAATATTGTAGGTGTGGATGAGAAACAGATCAATATTTAAGTCCTTTTTTACTTTAAATTCTCCCCCCTACCCAGTAGGTGGCGATAGGCACTAAGAAACAAAAAACAAAAGAAGAACTCTTATACCTGTTTCACATCACAACCTTGAGCAAGGTGTGTGCGAAGCTAAAGTACAACTAAATCATAAATACAGCTGCAGACTTGCTAGGGCTTTCTCACTGGAAGCGTAGATACAGCGTCACATCTACTGCTCTATACTTCTATGTTACTACATTGAGTATTTCCTTTTTTAATTACCATAACATATAAAATGGTTATCAGGAGTGGGCGAGAAACATACTTGATTGTAATAAAAACGTATTTACATGATGCTGGTCTTGTAGAATTTATTTCATGTAGTGGCAGCAAACAGAATAAGCTCTGCTACTTACAAACATCATCTTTCAGTGGAGAAAGTACCTTTGAGGAGGAGGCAGAGCCTTTGAATGTTTATTTGCAAAACACAAGACATTATCAGTCGGATTGGATCCATGATTTTAAGCGGGGCAGAGAGCAGCAGCTATTATTGCAGCAATTATCGGTCAATATTGACGCATAATGTACATTGCTTATTATGTTGACACTAAAATGACTTGCATATAATAGCATTTTTTTTCTGGGGAGTAGCAGAAACACTGCATTAATACATTTTTGTGTTTAATTTTGGAGGGAAATTGGCTGCTCCCATAACATAGAATATATATATACTGTTCTATGGACTGGTGCCTTGTCGTGGCGGAACAGCTTGTGAGTCTCAATGACCCTGAGAGCTATGCTGGCGGGAGCCTTTTGTACCCCTGGTAGCTTCAAGCAAGCCAGACAGGTCAAAGGCGAGAGACCAGACGAAATCCAGTCCACCCTGCCAGCCCGGCAGCAGGGGATGTTATGCTGAGTATCAGATCGTGCCTGCTGTCACAGCACCTGAGTCGGTCTATCTCAGCCGCCCGGTGAGCAGAAGAGCACTTCGCCAATGGTCACGGGGCAATAGACCTAGTTAGCTGGTCACTGCGGGGCAACTCATAACTACACCAACCGTCACACATTTCTGTTCTGTTGGAATTTGTAGCATTGAGTCCAGAGGTGGAAGGTTGACCTGGGCGAGCATCCTTTCACTTAAAATTTTGCCCGGGCGCTCTCTACTATGAGCATCTCATCTCTCCATTATGACGTCTAATATTCAGCCTCCACGACTGGCAACTCGGGAGCACTCTGTCCTTAAGAGTGCTGTCGTTGCTCGGCAAGGTTCGCGTGTACGGCAGGCGCGACCTGGTCGTCATCCTGCAGCTGTCGCATATACCTCCATCGCATGCTGGAATGTGCGATCGCTTGGCGTTAGTTCTGACATGGACTGCGTCTCACCTCGTAAATCAGCCCTGATTGATGCAGAACTACTCCGACTTAACATCTCCATCGCTGCTCTGAGTGAAACTTGGCTGACCGGTGTTGGTTCTGTCCAGGAAAAAAACTACACTTTATTCTGGAACGGATACCCAGATGGTGACAGACCAATGCACGGAGTTGGCTTTGCAATTCAAAACAAGCTACTGTCCTCAGTGGAAAAACCTGTCCCCATCTCCTCACGTCTTTCCTCACTGCGCCTGCACACAAACTGTGGCCCAGTTACAATCATAGCCACTTACGCCCCTACGCTGACTTCCGAACTAGATGTAAAGGAATCATTTTACAGTCAACTGAGCTCCATTATTCAGAAGACCTCCTCAACTGAACGTCTGATTATCCTTGGTGACTTTAATGCCAGAGTGGGTGCTAACTCCAGTGCATGGCCTGATATTCTGGGAAGCCATGGATATGGCAACATGAATGACAACGGTCACGCTTACTGGAACTCTGCAGCACCCACAAACTCTGTGTCCCCTCTTCATTCTTTCAGGGCTCAAGTTCCTCTAAAGTCACCTGGCGTCATCCACGTTCTAAGCGCTGGCACCAACTTGACCATGTACTGGTGAAGCGTGAGCATTTGAAGGAAGTAACACACTGCCGATCACTGCACTCAGCAGATTGTGACACTGATCATGCCCTTCTACGTTGTAAATTAAGGATGGTCCCAAGCAAGTTTCATTACGCAAGGCCCAAGCCTACTCCTCGTCTGGATATTTCTGCAACCTATGTTCCTGCGTCGCAGTATGCGTTCCAGGAACTACTTGCTTCCAGCTTTGACTCTTCACCTCCTCATGAAGATATCATGGCTGCCTGGCAGCACTTCCACTCTGTTACCACAAAGGCTGCATTTTCCATCTTTGGAAAGCGATCCAGATCACAGCCTGACTGGTTCAAAACCCATGCCAGCCTGCTCCTACCTGCAATTGACTCTAAGCGTTCAGCAAGACTGTCCTATCTGCAGCATAACACTCGCTCAAATAGGGCAGCATGGAAGCAGGCATGCCGCAATGTCCAAAGGGTCACTCGCACAGCCATGCAGGCTTACTGGAGCACATTGTGTGAACGTATTGAGTTAAGTGCGTCCATTGGAAACATCCAAGGTGTCTTTGAAGGTCTGAAAGAATCCTTGGGCCCAGTCCCTAAAAAATCCTCTCCACTCCGTTCCCTATCAGCCGAACTTCTGACCGATGTGGAATCTCAATTGGCGAGATGGGCAGAGCACTACAGCCTTCTCTATGCGCAGCCTGTCACAGCCAATACATTGGCAATAATTGCTGCTATTCCTGAGCTCCCCCCTATGTCTGATCTGGATGCAGACATTACCATCGAGGAAGTCAAATCTGCAATTAAGGCACTAAAAAATAACAAGTCTCCTGGAGCTGACGGCCTCCCCCCTGAGGCTTATAAGGCAGGCGGTGATGTTCTTGCCTCTGTCCTACATCATCTGGTTGTGATGTGTTGGAACAGTGGATATCTCCCAGATGTCCTTAGAGATGCCAGCATCATCTCCATCTATAAAAACAAGGGGGGGCCGTGCAGACTGTAACAACTTCAGAGGAATATCTCTGCTCAGTCTTGCTGGCAAGATATTTGCTCGCACTATTCTACCACGTCCCGACGCGTCCTGGTCAGGACCCACACCTCCAAATCGGGTTGGGGCGCCATGTGCAATGGGCACGCAGCAGCAGGCCATTGCAACGGGGCCCCGCTGCGCTGGCACATCAACTGCCTAGAGTTGCTGGCTGTTCTCTTTGCCCTGAGGAAGTCTCTCCCATTAGTTCGAGACAAACATGTCCTAGTCAGGTCAGACAGCACCACAGTTGTGGCTTACATAAGCAACTCAAGTCGCTGCGTGCCACTCACATCCCCAGCAACCTCAATGCGATAGCGGACGCGCTGTCACGACAACGCTTGCCCAGTGGGGAGTGGAGGCTCCACCCTCAGTCGGTCCAGCTGATCTGGGAACAGTTCGGCAAGGCCCAGGTAGACCTGTTTGCCTCCCATGAAACCTCCCACTGCCTGCACTGGTATGCCCGAACAGAGGCTCCCCTCGGGGCAGACGCATTGGCACACAGCTGGCCCATGGGGCTGCACAAGTACACATTTCCCCCAGTGAGCCTTCTTGCACAGGTGCTGTGCAAGGTCAGGGAGGACGAGGAGCAAGTCACCTTGGTGGCCCCCTATTGGCCCACTCGGACTTGGTTCTCGGATCTCACGCTTCTCGCAACAGCCCCTCCCTGGCGAATTCCCCCGAGGAAGGACCTTCTTTCTCAGGGATGGGGCACGCTCTGGCACCCGCAACCAGACCTCTGGAACCTCCACGTCTGGCCCTTGGACAGGATGCGGAAGGTCTAGCCGGTCTACCATCGACCGTCGTAGACACAATCAACCAACCCAGAGCCCCTTAAACCAGGCATCTTTACGCCATAAAGTGCCACCTGTTCGCAAATTGGTGTTCTTTCCGTTCTGAAGACCCACAGAGGTGCGCAGTTAGGTCAGTGCTTGTGTTCCTACAGGAGAGGCTGGAGGGGAGGCTGTCCCCCTTCACCCTCAAGATGTATATAGCCGCCATCGCGGCTAACCACGACACAATAGAAGGCAAGTCTCTGGGTAAGCACGACTTAATTATCAGGCTCCTAAAAGGCGCCAGAGGCTAACTCCCTCCCGGGCCAAGACTGTTCCCCTCCTGGGATCTCTCGGTGGTCCTCACGGGCCTCCAGAGACCCCCCCTTCGAGCCGCTAGATTCAGCTGGACTCAGGGCCCTCTCTCTCAAAACAGCCCTGCTGATCACGCTCGCCTCCATCAAGAGGGTCGGGGACCTGCAAACGTTCTCTGTCAGCGACACTTGCCTGGAGTTCGGTCCGGCAGACACATACGTGATCCTAAGACCGCGACCGGGCTACATGCCCAAGGTTCCTACCACACCATTCAGGATCAGGTGGTGAACCTGCAAGCGCTCTAGACGTTCTGAGCAGCTCTTTGTCTGCTTCGGGGGACAGCAGAAAGGGAACGCTGTCTCCAAACAGAGGCTCGCCCATTGGGTTGTCGATGCCATTTCATTGGCTTATCACACACAGGGCTTGCACCCCCCCCTTGCGGGTTCGAGCGCACTCAACCAGAAGTGTTGCATCCTCATGGGCACTGGCCAGGGGCACCTCCCTAGCAGACATCTGTAGAGCAGCAGGGTGGGCAACACCTAACACTTTCACGAGATTCTACAATCTCCGAGTTGCGTCAGTATCGTCCTGTGTTTTCTCAGGTCCGAGCCCATAGAACTCAGTAACACACTGACGAACTGGTCGGGTGAATTGCTTGCGCCTAGCACCCTTTCGCTCAGCCGAGGTAAAATAGTGCGCCTTTGTTCCCAGGAGACCCCATCTTTCGGATCCCTGGTTGACTCCTCCCTAGCCCTCATGGGTCCGAAGTTCAGCGGAGGAACTCGCCGACCCAAGCCTACGGGTACTCAATCTACCCTGTACTGGAATAGGTGCTCCACAGGTTAAGGCCTCCTGTTCGGACTCACCCTATGTGTAATTTCCTGGGTAAGACCCCCTTCCCTTATTGCATGTAAGGGCCCCGGCCGTAATTGCTCTATGCGAGAAACATAGAGAGAAAAGAGGCCCAGCCAGGCTTGGCCCGTTCCCAGGTTGGCAAGCATCACCTTGTTCCTCTCACTAGGGTAACCAGAAGGATTCTGATGACTTTAAGGGGAATCTGGCATCCTCATGGTGAAATGTGGTACCATGAAGGACGAGGAAGTGTCTGTAGAATGGTAGAGGCATGAGCGGGGTCCGACGGCCGCACTCGCTCCCCACCTGGATCCGTGGCGTGTGGGGCTACGTCATCGATAATGGCCTGTCTTTCCAGGCCTGTGGCAGGTGTGAGGGGAAGGCAGCCGAGAGGAATGTTGCCAGGGATCAGCCATCAGGATTTAGGTGTCCCACTTGAACATAGCTACACTTTGTCCCACATTTGGTTTGTTGGGATCTGGTCACCCCTTGTGTGTGTGTGTGTGTGTGTGTGTGTGTGTGTGTGTGTGTGTGTGTGTGTGTGTGTGTGTGTGTGTGTGTGTGTGTGTGTGTGTGTGTGTGTGTGTGTGTGTGTATTTATCACTTTGTGGGGACCAAATGTCCCCATAAGGATAGTAAAACCCGAACTTTTTGACCTTGCGGGGACATTTTGTCGGTCCCCATGAGGAAAACAGCTTATAAATCATACTAAATTATGTTTTTTGAAAATGTAAAAATGCAGAATGTTTTCTGTGAGGGTTAGGTTTAGGGGTAGGGTTAGGTTTAGGGGATAGAATATAAAGTTTGTACAGTATAAAAACCATTATGTCTATGGAAAGTCCCCATAAAACATGGAAACACAACATGTGTGTGTGTGTGTGTGTGTGTGTTGCAACACTTGGTGGCCTTTATGAAAATGTAGCTTTGAGATCATTTGGAACTATAACACAGCAATTTAGGATTTGTAGATCAAATTTATTTAGGTATTAACAGTTGCGCGATCAATTTTTTTACTATTTTGGGGGATAGTACACAGTCCCCTAAAGCTGCAGACACCCTCTGTATAGTGCTCACGGCCTTTGGAAATGGGCACGAAACATCAGTGTATATTATTCCTTGTTGATTCAGACTCTTGGTGGAATGGCCTTCACAGCTCTCAAGAGGTAATTGGAAAGAGATTTGAACTTGGTATTGGAGGATGGGGAGTGGGAAAGAATGACAGTTTTTAAAACTATGTCTAGGGATGCAAGGGTATGCCATATTTATTATTAATAATTATAATTATTTATCTATTTCTTAAGGGGAACAGATTTCTTAACCTCTTCATAATACAATAAGTGCTCTTCACACTGTTCTGCAGCTTTATAAACATGTTTTTATCTCTTTTCGATATTTAAACACAAAATTAATTGTATCCTTCTAGCAATACATATGTATTTACCGCTTATTTCCATGCCTTTCATTTGATTTATTTTCAAATAATATAACATTATTCCTTTATCTTTAACAGTACAGGTTAAAACAGATGGATTCCAGGCATCCTTCACCATTAGAATCAGACATCCACCAATGCCTAAGTTCTATAATCCTGGAACCAAAAAGGGTATTGCTGATATGATTAATAATCAACTGATCATTTAAAATTATTGATTTAAAAAAATTTCATAATGGGTTACTCACTGTTATTATTGTTCTCACAGAATACAATGTAAACACTCTGGTCACCATCGCCACAAAGACATTTCTACGCTACGACAAACTTCAAGATTTGATAAACAGCATTCAACAGTTCTACCCGACTATAGCTATAGTGATTGCGGATGACACCAAGGACCCTAAACCTGTGACTGGACCCTATATCGAATATTTTACCATGCCCTTTGGCAAGGTATGGATCATACTGTATCCGTATACTATATTATACTGTATTAGGTGCACAAATCGAATTAGTGACTTCCCAAATAATCAGCAGCCAGTTGCAAAGTTAAAAAAACCTTAGTGAGAATATACTTGAAAATGACAAAAATAAATATAGCTGCAAGCAGCAATTGTCGGGGGTTCAAGCCTATTAAGAACTTTCAAAGTATGCAAAAAAGGTATGTATTTGTATATGTATATGTACTTTGTAAGTTGCTGAATTTACAACCTGGTGTTAAATATGACTGATCTCTTGTGTTCAGCGAACCTGAAACAGGATAATTGTTATGGTGGTAATTTTTTATTTTTTTACTTTTTAACTGTTATAAAGCCTCAAAGCACCCAATCTCAAAAAGGTTTTTAGAAATTTTAGGAATTATAGGCTTTTGGATACACTTAGTCAAACCTACATGATAAATGCAACCCCTAAATAACTAAATGAATAATTAAAGTTAAACTTTTCTTTGATAATTATTGACCTAGGTAGTCCTAGATGTAGTTCACAATAGCAGGTAACATTGGATAATATACAATCATTTATACACCATTTATACAGTCATTTTGCTGAAATTTGATTGGCTGCTGGTGGCCATGTTTTTTACATGTCTGAGTCATATTGTAGAATATGTTAGCATTTAGCCCCTACAAGAAGAATACAAATTTTCAACTTCATTGATAATACAGTTGCTGAGTTGTTAGCATTTATTCTTGTAGTGCCCCATTTTGGCTAATTTTTGGGTGATTTTGCAGGCAGACTCAAAATGTGATATTGTATATCTGTGTCAAGTTTTGTAACATTTGGCCTTTTCGTTTGGTAGATATTGGTCAATACGGACAAAATGGATGACTCCTGACCAATTCGTTGGCTTATATCTTCGTAATGCTTTGATGAATCAAAATTATTTTGATACATATTTGTCAAGAGGGTTCATAGTAGAAACACACCAATTTTTGTGAGAATCGGATATACGGCCTAGGAGGAGTTCTAAAAAGAAACTTTTTTTATATTTTTTATTCAAATAGCGGAAACATTTTATAAAATGCAATAAAATTAAGATATGCATTTTGTAGGTCTTGGTGCCAGGAATTCGACGAACAAATCATTTTGAGGTTATTCAACTCAGTTTGCGGAGTTATTAGCAAAAACGTAAATGTCCATGTTATAGCTCCACCTTGTGGCCGATTCCATAAAACTTGGTACACAGCTTCATTCTGACACTGTCTACAAATATCTTAAGTTTCGTAATGGTTTGCCATTCAGATTTGATGTTATTAGCTGGTGAAATTTGATTGGCTGCCAGCAGTCATGTTTTTTTTTTATTTGTCCGTCTGATATTGTAGGATATGTTAGCCTTTGGCACCTACAAGATGCAAACATACCAACTTTCAACGGTTGTCAGAGTTATGAAAGTTTTTTTGTTGTAGCGCCCCCATAGGCGACATTTTTTGTGACTTTGCATACGTACTCAGAATGTCCTGTTGTGTATGTGTATCACGTTTTTTAACATTTAACCTTTTCATTTGGTAGATATTGGTCAATATGTACAAAATGGACGATGCCTGACCAATTCGTTGGCTTATATCTTCGTAACGCTTTGACGTATCTAAATTATTTTGATTCATTTTTGTCAGGAGGGTCCATAGTAGACAAACACAGATTTTCGTGTGAATTGGACATATGGCCAAGGAGGAATTATGCAAATGAAATCAGATATATACGCTTTGTTTGTCTTGAGCCAAGGAATCCAAAGATGTAAGACACTTGAGTGCGCGACAAACGTTTTTAGGAGTTATGGGCCAAAACTTAAAAATAATCACTATAGTGCCACCTTGAGGCTAATCAGATCAAAACTTTGATACGCTGTGGTACTCTGGGGGACTATCTTCCCTCAAAGTTTCATCTTAAATATGACTCTAATGTCTTGAGTTCAACAACAATTGATAGTTTTATTGATACTTTATCGCTAATATTTTTTTTATTGACCAGGGAGATAAGAAAATCAGTTTAATTGTGTGGAGAGTTAAATGACATTGAGAACATGGAGGGAAGTTGTCAAAATTCCAAATGCCCTTCTAGTCAGTGGATCAGTTAACACTCTTGAGGATGGAGTACTCAATCTTCTAAAACATCAAGGTTCCATCGCAAGAGTCATTCCTATTAATGATCCTGAGTCCTAGTATCAAGACCACACCATTGTGGAGTCTGTTTCGGGTCTGACATGGAATCAGTATGTCCTTTTGTTACCCCTTAACTACACAGATAAGGAAAACCTAAGTTTAACTTACCAGATAAGAGCCCTGAGCAGTGTCTACCCTTGGGAAGAGAATTCTGGTGCTACAACCTCTTACTTATCCACCCTAAAGGACATTGCTTGGCGGAGTGGAAAATCGTTCAATGCTCTGTTGCGAGAAGAACTCTCTCAGATCTCGAGCACCTTAGCTCCAGAAGAGGCGGACAAAAGTGAACTTTTGCTTGATGAGTTTAGTTCAAATAAAGAGCAGAATGCTCACAAGATAAATGTTCAGAGTCCCAGCCCTATTCCTAATGAGCCAACACTCAACCATGATGACTTGCCAAGGTTTGACAAAAGGTTGTCATGTGCAATATGTCATGCTCAACTCAACCCAGTTGAGGTGCAGAAAGTTATTGTGGAGCACATAGTTAAGAGTGAAGTTGCTGCAGCAATTCCATCTACTACTGTAATTAAGCTTCAAACTTTTTCAGGGAGAATTACCCAGCCCAGTAATGAAACTGATTATAATACTTGGTGTTGTAATGTTGAATTGCATCTTGGCGATCCCGCTGTGTCTGACTTTCAAAGAGTGAGGAGGATGATGAAGAGTCTTTTACCTTCTGCGGCTGATATTGTTAAACCCTTAGGACCTCGTGCATCTCCCCAAGCTTATCTTGATATACTTGAATCAGCTTACGGTGCAACAGAAGATGGTGATGTGTTGTTTTCAAGATTCATGAACACCTTCCAGAATGATAGAGAAAAAGCATCTAGCTATCTTCAATGACTTCAAAACGCTCTGAGCAAGGCAGTCAAGGGAGGTGAAATTAAATAGTCGGAAGCTAACCATCATCTTCTATGGCAGTTTTGCAGAGGCTGCTGGGATGACACCCTTATTTCTGAGCTTCATCTCGAGGTTCGTAGAGACAACCCTATCGAGTTCCAAGACTTGTTGTGTTCACTTCGAACCAGAGAGGATAAGAGTGTACTGAAACTGTTACGTATGAAAAAACATATCGGCACCCTTAAGCAGAAAGTGCAGCCACCACCTAAACCTGCCCATGTATATCACCAAGATACCGCCCTTGCAAGCACATCTCTGCAAGAGTCCAAGTTATTGTCTGAGATGGCTGAATTAAAGAAGCAGATTGCAGAGCTAAATGATCAGTTGACCACCTTGGTGCTTCCAAAGCCCAAAAATGTTGTTAAGCCCAAGCGTAAAACAGCACTTACTCTCACCACTTCTGAGTTTGTTGTTAAACCACTGTCGAGGCTGGGTAATACTCCTGTCAAGAAACCTAGACCACACCCTGGCTTCCAAGCATCACTACACTAAGCGTTGTCATGCCCACCAATAATCAGAAAGCAAGGACTATAGCTAAGTGCCTTTGGGACAGATTTATTGTCCACTATGGTTTCCCTGAGAGGGTACTAAGCGATCAAGGAGCTGATTTTTTCTAAACTTATCAAAGAGCTTTGCAAGATGGCAAAAATTCACAAAGTGTGGATGACTCCTTATAATCCCCGGGGTAATCCAGTAGAGTGCTTCAATAGGATGCTTCTAAACATGTTGGGTACCTTGAAGGAGCATCATAAGTCGCATTGGCATAACTTTGTGAAACCATTAGTGCAGGCCTACAATTGCATTAAAAATTATGTAACTGGATTCACGCCATGCAAGCTCATGTTTGGGAGGCAACCCGGACTGCTGGTGGACTTAGCTTTTGGGCTGTGAAAAGACTGTTCACAGGTCATATTCTCAGTATGTCCAAAACTTGTTTGAACTGAATATTTGAACTGAACCATTGAACTGAATCATTGAACTGAATCCTTGAACTGAATCTTTGAACTGAATCATTTGAACTGTATACTTTGTTCTTGTGTTCACAACTAAGGAGTTATTTCTGAATGTGATAGAGTTGAATTACCCAATTTTATAATTGTGAACAAGGTCATTGTTTATGTTGATATTGTAGGTGTTGTATTCTAGGACATTTTCATAGCCTAGAAGGTGCACCCAAACGAACAAAGCAAGTCAGGTAAAACTGCTCAATTACTGTGAATTTAATTTAAATTTCATATCACTGTGATTTTGATATTGGATAGTGATTGTAACAAATTGTTTAATAATAATTTTATTTTATTATTTATTTTAAAAAGCAACAATTACTACAACAGTTTATTTTCAAAACAGTCTCAATTATGCCTCCATAGTCAAACTTACTGGCCTATGGATAATATTAGTAGTAAGTGGATTAGTAGTAAATACATATCAATTGATACATGATATGTGTTACACAGTCATGCAATCTCCTTAGGCAAACATTTTAGCAGAATGGGGCATACCGTTTTCTGTAAACGTATGATAATTCTCCTCTGCGCAAAGTGAGGTCTATAAAGAAATGGTTTGCTTAGTCTGGTTTAGAAGAACTTGACTGGCCTGCACAAAGCCCAGACAAGCAAAGATCAGATAGCAGCAAAGTGAGGACCGACACCCAATCAGGACAAAGTGATCATTTAAAGTGTTGTCCACTCTTCATTACAGGGCTGGTTTGCTGGCCGCAACCTGGCAGTCTCTCAGGTGACAACCAAATATGTTCTTTGGGTGGATGATGACTTCATTTTTACCTCAAAAACAAAGCTGGAAAAAATGTTAGATATTTTGGAGAGTACCACTTTGGACCTGGTAAGAGAAACTTTTGGCTTACTTATCATTTACATATCCAAATTTATATAAAAGCTTTATTGTTTGCCGTTCTCCAATTTTGCTTTGCTCAGATTGAACATTTTACATTACATTTTGGCCTTTTAGCCACTTTTATTGATATGGTTAGTAGGGAGGAGCCAGGAAATGATGATAAACCAGTGAGATTCTAGACCTGTGTAGCCAGACCTTTGACTGGACAGCTCAACAGGGCAGGACTATACTGCAGCTTATTCTGGCCAAGAACATCCCATTTAGGCAGGAAGAGCTGTCTTACTGACATGTGTACAAGAAGCACATGGAAACCCCAGACTGATGTCGCTGAATTTTCTCGAGCTAAACTCCACTCACCAATTCCCACTGGCCTTTTTTCAAAGATCAGAGGTGTTTGGGACTCCCAAGAGTGACCACTAGTTTCACTACATTGACATAACGTCTTGTTCCCTCCATCAAGTAACGGAGGTTACAAGAGTAACCAAGACATTTTGTGTTCAAGAGACCTATGTATGAGACGTCAGTGAGTGACCTTTATGCATGCCATCTAAGGCTGACTCTAACTCGCATCACCCACATGAGCATGAAATCTCAACATTTTGAATTATCATGCACTAACCACTATAGGCCACATTTTCAAAGAAATGCTAGCCCCTCCTACCTATGAACATTTAAGTTTGTAATATTTTATAAACAGGGGTGTGGTTAGATGCTGGCTTATATCACTTTCCATGCAGTGCATAAAACATAGCTGCCTATTTGTCCCTTTTCTGTTCTGGTTGCTGCTACTAGCTTACTTAATGTTTGTCTGTGGCTTTGAGGTGACTGCCACCTCATTTTTTTGCTGAAATGTCTTTGGCTTTTGGATTATACAATTTACCCAGCTGCAACATAGGTTGTCCAGTTAAGGAACACACCCTGTAATGTAATGATTGTTAAAAACCCACTAGATGGCGGTGTGCACCAGTGGTTTAGGTGTGGTCACCTGTTCATATCACATAATATTTCAACTTCTTTCGACAGTTGGCGGGAACATATGGTTCTTACCATAGATGCACATGCTTTAAACTCTGTAAGATATATATTTCATTAAATGGACAACAAAGCATTTGAAATGGATATCGCTGTGTGGACATTGTTTATTCCAAACTATGAGTAAAGAACATCTTATCACCTTGCCCTGGCTTACAGCAAAGCCATTACACACCCTTATTACACACAGATATTAGCCTTTTTTGCAAGTATTGATCATGATTATAATTAAATTGTTTTTTTTTTATTATTAATCTTATTACTAAAATAAATAGCATGGCAGACCATTTTAAATAATGTGTCCACAAAAGTGTATTCTATTAAATATTGCATCTATGAAATTCATTCTAAATGTGTCAGGTTACGCAAGAAGGAAGGACTGAAATGCAGGGCAATGATAAGGGAATCTTTAATGATCAAAAATAGAAACAAAGTCACAAAACTAAAATGGAAAAATCTAACAAGAAATCCAACAAACAGACACAAAACAATTCTGTGTGACAGGGATTTTCTCTTCCTATTTCGGCGGCCTTTTCAAGCCCATCTCTGTCGTCACTGTCACGAGACACAGGTGTACGTATCATTAATCATCTGGTGATGGCCCTTACTGCTTCCTCTCTCCCCAGTGACAGACACATGGCCACGTCCCACTCCACATACCCCCACCGCCTGACTCAGGCCCGGGCAACATCCGGCCAGTTTTTGGTTTGCAGGACCTATCCACACATAATGCTTTTAATATTTTTTTAACCCCCGGCCAATTGGTTCCCAGAATCATTGGATGGGTGAGGCAGGAATTAACCGTGGCCTCCACTCTATACTTTACTCCCCAAAATTGAATAACAGATAAATAGCCAGCATTTACTGTACATTCAATATGTGACTTTATGTGACTAAAGCTGATTTGGGGTAATATGTTGCACTTTAAGGTGGGAGGAGCAGTCAGAGAAGTGACAGGATACACTGCCACCTATAGACATACCATCTCCACAGACACAGGTGATGAGGAGGGAGATTGCTTACACATAAGGACAGGATACCACCATGTTATCGAGGGATTTCCCAACTGTGTGGTTGCAGATGCCGTCATTAATTTCTTTATGGCTCGCACAGAGAAGATACGACAAGTTGGCTTTGACCCACGTCTGTCTCGGGTTGGCCATTTAGGTGAGATGACTAATAGGTGGTAGCTGTTTTTACAGGGAAGTTGCCATGCAAGGGCTATACCTTTTTAAGATTATTTAAATTTTTTATTTTTTTAGCAGTGGTATTGTTTGTTGTTTTTAAACACCTAGTTCAAAATCCTTTTTTATATATAAAAAAAAACATAAATATCAGGATGGAGAAAATTGCCTTTTTTATGTTGTAAATGTATACAGTTTACTGAAATCCTATGATAGGATATTTAATGTCAGGTTCCATTATGACAACCTACCACATATAGTGTGACAGCACACCTAAAAGGACATGTGTTTAATCACTTTTTCTGGTCAATAATACTGGACATGTTCAATAGCTTTTTATTTATTTATTTATTTGCAGCTACAGCTTTAAAGTTTTTGGCTATACAGAAGTTTACTTTCTTAAATGCACCTACCCTTAGAAATATTCACTTGAGTAAAAAGTGGGAGCTCTGGCCCCCTTGACATTGAGATTTGCTATTTTGCAAAATAATTATAAAAAATAGAGAAGTTAAGATAATGGGATTTATTTTAGTGAGTGTCTGTGATATTGATGTGTATATATTGAACGAGTTTAGTGTTATAATAAAAATTTTTACATTAATGTTTCCTCTTTAGCATTTTTCATTGATGGGCTTGATTCTCTGCATGTGGGCTCATGTGATGATGTTATTATCAGTCATGCATCGAAGATCAAAGCCATGTTGCCATGGGGACAGTCTGAGAATGACAAAGCCTATTCCAAGTTCCGTTTTCCCTCCACACAAGAGACAACTGTGAATGAATATGATCTTTACTATCTCAAGAACCATTTTAAATGTGTCACAAGTGACTAAATGTGTAATGTTAAAACCTCTGTAAAGCACTTTTATGGTGCTCTCGATAAAGAGATGTTGAGCCTTTATTAAATATGAATCTGGAATAAAGGAATATAGTATATGGTAGGAGATTCTTAGCAACAAATTAAATTTGGCAGCTGTATGTTCATGAGGGAAATGGAGGGGGGGAAGTAAGAACAGATTGTTGGATGTGTGAACAGATAATTGTTACTAAAAATGTTGGTAATAGCAAAAGAGTGTCAAAGAAAAAAATGGTTCTATTTGGTTTGACATTCAAATCAAGATAATCTTTAATCATTATAATAGGCTATGTTGTTGTTGAAAACTCAAGAATGCAACTGTATGAAGTATTAACATGCTGAGGTCTCAGTGTTATTGCTGTGTTCTTTTAAAAAATGGAAAGTGATGCATTTACATAAATAAAATGTAATGAGCAGACACTTACTACAACGGTGTTTCTCTGTTGTTTTTAATCATGTCACACCCCAGACATGCCAGGCGAAAAGGCGCAAAAGGGGAAAAATAAATTCCCACTTTGGTTCTTGTAAAAAAAATATATTTTTTTATGTATGAAAATGTAGGAGATTTGAGAATGGGGCAGTCTTCCACACATCCCTTAAAATACCTTATAGAAATGTATATATACTTTACACACATATATATATATATATATATATATATATATATATATATATATATATATATATATATATATATATATATATATATATATATATATATATATATATATATATATACATTTCCTGATTTGCAGGGGAAAAAATAATCATTATAATACAAATAAAGATAATAACAATATATTAATTGACCTATCAGATAAGATAATTTTATATCATATAATTTTTAGTCATTTTATTTAGTAAAATTATTTTAATCTTACAGATATTAGCCTGTAATTACACTGATGTGTCACTAACAAAATATACTGTGATGTGTGTGTGTGTGTATATATATATATATATATATATATATATATATATATATATATATATATATATAATTCTATTAGGGCTGTCAATATTTCGGGCAGTCGACTTGTCCCTGAAGTGCGGAGGACCGAAATAATTGTTGATTACAATTTTTAATCAAATTAATTACATGGTGTCTCCATGATTAATCGCGATTAATCGCATATACAAATATTTGCTGAGAAAGCCCCTCATATAACAATAATTCAATACATAATGATTAAATAATTATAGTTATTATATAGTTATACATAGTTATCTTTAAATATTAAAAAATTCCCCAAAATAGATGAGGGGCAGATTTATCTACAGCATTACAGAAGGAGCAAAGTGGATCTATTTCAGGGAGCATGTTTCTTAAATAAAGATTGACTGGGTAAAAACGGTGTAACAGATTAAAGGACACCTCCTTAACCGGTAATTAAACATTTGTGAGGTAAAGACCATACGATAGGGTGACCACCTGGCTATTGCTCTGTTGCTGGTCAGTAGACCTGATTTTGCAGGACAATGCGGGACACGAGGGAGAGATAACGTACTATTATTGTGCTAGGTGAGTAAATATTGATTTTATATTAGATGTATTTTTGAAGTGATGTTAAATGTTAATGACGGCGCTGTGAACGTCACTCAGTTTGGCATAAGGTCTACTATACAAACTAATTTTAACAGCTCAGGCCTACTCAATGTAAATATAATGAAGTGAAAATAATAATCTAATCGTTAAAAAGCACATTTCCAAATAAGCACATCAATTCCATTATTAAAGTCTAGAAAGATTAAATGCGATCTTACCGGATTTAGTGCATCTTGAATTACATTTTTTTTTTGTCTGATCTGGCAGCTTCGAGTAGGGCCTTCACATTCATTATGACTGTAGAACTCCTGGCAGGTGTAGGTGTTCACTTTCACCAGGAGTTCACTTTTGATGAGGTCCACAGATGGTCAGTTCCTTGTCTCTCTCCACGAACGCATTGGTGACAGAAATGCTCAAAGCCAAAGATATCAGAGCTGTCATTTTTGGGGCACTGAAATGCGTGAAACTTCGATGGCACACCCTGCACTCTCCTTTTTTAGCTTCACCTGTAACTGGTTTTAACCATGTATATATTTTCTCCAATTCTTTATTATACAAACAAAGACACTTTTTCTTCTCGGGGGCTCCGGATAGACCCATTTTTTCCCCCAGTGTTTTCCCGCTCTGGCAAGAAAAAAGGCTACGCTGCACAGCGCATGTTCAGTGTTTTCTTATTATTTTTGATAGTGATTTTGTAATTAAAGGACGATGAAATAAAATGATGCCAAAATAATAATAAAGATAAAAAATTTCAAAATTGAAATGCGGGACACTGCTTATTACTTGCGGGATTCGGGACAAAGCTTCCAATTTCGGGACTGTCCCGCAAAATGGTGGTCACCCTACCACACGGCCTGACATGCTTGTGTTGGGTCTCGGGTGTGTTGCGTCATAAAAATAAAATGTTTAGGTCACGGTGTCAAGTTAAATATAGTTTAATACTCAATCTTTAAACACATATTGAGATCCCTTAGTTCGCATTTGAACCCTTAGTAACACAATATGTGTTTTCTTCACTGTATAAACTGTGTTGCTCACTTACTGCCCTCTGGAGTATACAGGTGGTACTACAAGCATGCGATTAAATGCGTTAATTATTTTAACTATTAAAACTATAATTAATCGTGCGTTATTAACGCGTTAACTCGACAGCCCTAATATATATATATATATATATATATATATATATATATATATATATATATATATATATATATATATATATATATATATATATGTGTGTGTGTGTGTGTGTGTGTGTGTGTGTGTGTGGGTTAAGCCCCTTATTATTGACAAAATGTAGTCATCTTCTTTTGAAAACACAAGATGGCAGCAGCTAAGCAAAGGGCCGTTGCTGTATTAATGGCATGTTACCATCTTTTAAATATATTTAAAATTTTCTTTGTAAAATATTTAAAAAATATTCAAATCTCTTATTATATTATGCAATACGTTACAAAAAATTATATTGTTTATTAATTTCTGTATTTTTATTAAATTATATATATATATTTTTTATACTGTTTCTCTTTTTTATATTATTATTGCATTTTGTGTTTTATAGTATTTTTTAAACATTATTTTAAACATTTACATTTGGTAAATTCAACCGTGCAACTGAGCAATGAAATCTATTGCTGCAATGTCTTGTTTGTAAAATTATCTTTTTAACTTTTCATTAAGCACTTTTGCCCAAATTAGCTTAAATAGCATCAAGCACTAGCCTGTAAATATGTTTTCATAGAGTAAAGAAAAGCCAGCATATACAATAACATCAGCGAATAGAATTATCATGATTTCTAAAGTAGTTCCCACCAAAAAGCTGAGAATAGATGTCAAATTGCCAATAGTGGCGTTCAGAGGCGGCGGCAGCCGATTTTGCCGGGGCTTCAGATATGAACAAATATGAAACCGGACAATAGCCTATGTAAACCCCCGCAATCATAAGTTGCCTTATTTCATTGTGCTTTGGCTTTGCACATACTGCATACAGCCTGTAAAAATAGACATATGCATAATCTAGCCTATAGAATAAGTTCCTTTGCTGTTGGTAGCCTATGGGTGACTCCGTTTCTTCCCCTCTGTTGAATATGCAGCAGGTAGGTGAGGAGCTTGCACAGTCGTTGACATCAACTAACGTTACTTAGTGGCGAGTTAACGGCAGTTAGCAGGAAAGACAGCAAAAATGAAGCAAATGAGGTTTTGGGGATTTTTCCGAAAGAAGTCAGTGGGTTCACATTTGTTTTTGTCCTTAAAGTCTGAAGATTATCATCTGGCCCACAGTAGGCTAAACCTCACTCTCCTAACCTCAAGGTGTGGACTAGTGACTGACATTAAAGGTTGTAGCCTATAGCTTCTGTGTTAGCGTACCCGCCTCCCACGCCGGGTACGTTGGATTAAGTCCCGTGCAGAGCGTACTTTCATTATTTATCAGGTGTTGTTTTCTCTAAGGTTAACCAATGAGCATTAACATAAAATGTATGTGTGACTTGTTTTGTTATATTAGTTTGTAGTAAATATACACTTTGATTTGATTAAATGGTTTTGTAGAGGGTAGCAAAGATGAGCTACAGACTGAGCAGCAGCAGCATCTGTGCCATAATCAGGCATGGAAACTGGTAACAATTAATAAGTCACTTTACTTTAGAGAAAGTTAAAAGTGAAACATTGTTTATCCCAATGCTCCTAATGAAAGGATTTTGACAGATGAACATTGAGAATTATATATATAGTTCGATGCCATGGTGTGTCAATGAACTTAGACTAAAGTCATTCATGTATTGCTTAACTTAGGATCTTGTACATTATTTTGACTATTTACATAAAAAAATATACATTATTTATATTAAATATTTTTTTACCTCACTTTACTCACTATAATATAACTCTTTTGTGATGACTTTATGTTAATGTACATGAAAATTCAAGAATCATGATAGATCTTAGGGCAATCCCACTGATCTGCTCTTCCCAATACATTTTCTTCAGTGGTATTGGTCTACACTTTGAAATATGTAGCACGTGATGAATTAGATGTTTGAAGCTGATTTGCAATAAGTTATGTGCTGTATCTGTTCTTTTGCATCACAGATGATTCAGGGAGGAGAGAGGATGTACAGGATAGAACTAGAGTGGAAGATTTAGAAACTGTAGAAACAGGCCCAGCCAGAGCAAAACTCAAAGAATACCCTCTCACCAGCTTTGGACTACAGGGAAGTCATTGCTAGTGTGAAATAAAATTGTCTGGGCTAAGCCCCGGATGTCCTTCAATGCTGGAAACGCCTCTGGTGGCGTTCCACTCAGCCAATTAGTAAAGTAGCCTATTACTTGGGCAGCGGGCTTCAAAGAGAAAATTGGTGCTCTGAGAGTGTTCTTTGAAATATCATTGTAAATGTAGGTTGTACGTTTTTTTATTTTTATTATTACATGAATGTGATCAGGTCAAGTTAACAGCGTAAAACAGGGTTTGTCACGTGTGACTTCAAAAGTCACACTTGACCAAACCTCATTATTGCATGCCACAAGCAAAGACATATGTGTGAAGTTAAATTAGTGCCTAAAAGCATGTGTATACTTAGATTTGTAATAGCGTAAATGAAGTTACATGTGAAAGAAAGATTTGCTCGTGCAGAGTGAGTAACATTATTCTGGTAGTTGATAATGAAGTTATGACATTGCATGACAATGACATTAATCATACAATAATTGCGTACAATTGAACTGGCCTTCCAGTGCTACTGTGATGCACTAAATCGCAAGAATTATCTATGATGTGCTAATTTCTACATGTTAATTTACTGGATGAATTCCCAGTGCATTAGAAAAGTACTTACTCAAAACATGATGAAAAATAACAAGAGTATTTCTGGTCATCAAATAGATATAAAATTTTGTATTTAAATTCTGATTGTGTAGGGTTTTAACTTCTCTGTCACTGAAAAGCAACTTGAAAATGGCATGTTTGTTGCCATGCAACAACACACAGCTTCACCAGAGCCCCATTCCATACCTCTGTATCATGTACTCCTGTAGGTCTGTAATATCAACAAAAGTTGAGTTCTTATTGGTTTTTGAAAAGTGTGCATATGTAGTACGTGCTAAAGTGAGGTAAGAGAGAAACCCCACTCTTGAGCTCAATGCTGTTAGAGGTCTCGATTAAAACAAACACACCAACAACAGAGGGGCATGTGAAAATAAAGCGAAACAGCGGAGAACAGAAAATAACAGTAGTCCTCAGATGCCATGTTCGCTATTTACTGCTGCGTCACGGGGAAATAACATTGCTGTGGAGCCAGGGCCGTAGCAATGAATTCTGGGCCTAGTGTTGCCACTTTTCAGGTTTTATAATAAGGGACACTTACCTATTCAAAAAAATCACAGTCACAGTCTGGGATATGTCAATGATTAGCAACAACATTTATTTTGATGCATTATAATTTTTTTGTGCAGTGTCAGATTAAACAAATAAAAAATAAATAAATACTCACACTCAGGACCTTATGACCAAATTGTCTGCGTGAAAAAACTGCCATACAAATATTACATATTAATATATTTTCCACTTTCTCAGCCATTTTTAACCAACATCAGTCCTGATCATAACTACCAAATATTCATTAATTGCCAGGATTTTAACCCTTTAAATGCCAGTTTGTTTACATAATGCCACTGTTGTGTTTTACACACACACACACACACACACACACACACACACACACACACACACACACACACACACACACACGTTGGGTTTCCATGCTTTATGGGGACTTTCCATAGACATAATGGTTTTTATACAGTACAAACTTTATATTCTATCCTCTAACCCTACCTCTGAATCTAACCCTCACAGAAAACTTTCAGCATTTTTACATTTTCAATAAACATCATTTAGTTTGATTTACAAGCTGTTTTCGGGTTTTACTATCCTTATGGGGACATTTGGTCCCCACAAAGTGATAAATACACGCTCACACACACACACACACACACACACACACACATACACATACACACACACATGTAGTGTTTCCATGTTTTATGGGGACTTTCCATAGATATCCATAGACTTTCCATAATGGTTTTTATACTGTACAAACTTTATATTCTATCCCCTAAACCTAACCCTACCCCTAAACCTAACCCTCACAGAAAACTTTCTGCATTTTTACATTTTCAAAAAACATAATTTAGTATGATTTATAAGCTGTTTTCCTCATGGGGACCGACAAAATGTCCCCACAAGGTCAAAAATTTCGGGTTTTACTATCCTTATGGGGACATTTGGTCCCCACAAAGTGATAAATACACGCTCACACACACACACACACACACACACACACACACACACACACTTATATCTCAATACACACATATAACACACCCACACAATTTTAGCTGCTTCATTTATTCAATTGACCTACAATGCTCTATAATACAGCAAACAGAAAATAGGAAAAAAGCATGCATTATCTCCATAGACTAAACATGAGAAAAATGGCGATATTTGGTGAAACTTTTTAAAACTTAAAATTTTAAAACTTAAAATTTTGAAGCTAGGGTTCCAGAATGAAAGCACTATATCATAGAATTCATGATTTTATGCTTTAATGCAGGGGTGGGCAACTATTTTGGTAAAGGGGCCACATCGGGCTTTATAGTGCATGGGGGGCCACATTGTATTCCTTATGAGATACAATGTTCTGCATTGATTTGTTTTTTGTATTTTTTAAGCCCAGAAATAGTTGTGTAGCCTACTCGATTTTCTGAAGTGTATCAGCTGTGACTAATGGGACTATTCTGCAATTGCCTAAAGTATTGTATTGCTTTACAAAGGTATAGATACTTTTCTATCAGGCATTAAAAAACTGAATAAAGGCTGAGCTTCTAAATTTATTTTACCATCTCTACTTCTCTGTTAATTTATTATTCAATTTAACAATCTCTACATAAGGGGTCTGTTTTAATATATATAAATAAAATAATTTATAGAACTTTTAATGTTTGTTTTAAAGCGTGCAAGTTTACTTATTTTTTTCTAAAACATTACCTGTTTACATGCTAAAAGGCGGGTCTCCTCGATGGTTTGACTTACAGCACACAACTGAATAACACCGGCTGCATGACTATGATAAATTATTACTGCAAGAGTTACATTAACATACAGGTGCGAAGGGACTTCAACATATCTAAATTGCACAAATAATAAATAAATATACATATTCGTCTCTGGCTTGCTTTTGCTCGCATGTCAATGATGCCGAGATCTACTTTTATATTAATTTAATCACTGAGGTTTACCTGAAAATATAAAAATGAAAAAGAATAAAAATGTACTGAAAGTCGCACAAGGTTTAATATGAAGCTACAAATTCACAACACAAGAATTATGCAAAGCATTACAATATTGCAATTCCCCCCCCGCTTGCACCTTGATTTACACCTTTACAAAACGTTCTGTGCGCATGCTATTTTTTTATATTGAAATTTTTTTTTTGCTTGCAACTTGATTTACACTTTCTCAAATCTTACTCTGCACATGCAAAACATTTAGGCACAATATAATTTTTATACATATGACCAATCCATATCGCTGTAAATGAAAGGAATACAGGATATATTAAACAGATTTCTTTTAATTATTATTATCTTACTTTATGATTTATGCAGTTTGTCCTTGACCTGATATTGGAAAAAATACAGTCTCCAATGGAACAGAAAAAAACTTTATTGCAAAATAAACAGAGAATATAATATTAATCTATTAACATGACAATGAAATGGCTGCCAATTAGGTCAACAAAGATGTGAATATTCCATAAATAATATAAATAGCTTATGGATCTAGACTTTAATATCACAAACAGCATTTATGTATTCTCTAAAATGGTGTAAATGATGGCAACAATGTAAGCTCAGGACATCCAATTCATTAAAATACCATTTGACCACTCAGTGCACTCTCACTCTGAAAAAATTGAATAAAATGTTTTACTTGTAAACTAAAATAAGACCTTCTGATAGACTGAAAAGATTCTGAAAAGCATTACAAATGCAGAATCAATAAAATGTATCAGTCTTTTGATTTTCATTTTCTATACAGGAAGTAATCAACAGCCATGTGCTATGAGAAAAGAGCTGCACAGAGACTGTAATTGGGCATGTTCTGAAGTCTTGGTCTAAATGTGAAGTGCTACCATTTCTTAGGGTGCTGATTTTGAGGTCCTGACATACTGTACGGCCTAAAGGCACTATACATATTATGCTGAGCCTAAATAAGTGAACAATCTTGGAGTTTTGGAATGATTTTAGGAGTGCCTCTGACACACTCTGAACCGCTGGTTCCTGGTGTCCTACTGTTTTCCGTCAAATAATTTGAATTACTTTGAAACTTCCAGTTAATCACACCCATACTGTTGTGTTGTTCTCTGGAGGTTTCTCCTGTCAAACAAAATTATGAAATGTCAATGGCAAACCAATTACCCCACAACATCATAATGTTATGCAAACAATAAGCATGTTACAAAAAGTTCCTGATAAATTTAGAAAATAAGACATGTGATAGGAAGTATAAGAAGCTCTAGCATTGTACCCGCTGTTGTTGTATGTAGACCACAGCATCATGGATTGTAACAAAAATATGTTGAGGATTCATATAGTTCATCAGCCCACTGGATGTGAGAATCTTAAGGACACTCTCTATAGAAAAAATATACTGCTTTTGTCAGTGGTCTGCCAGTAAGGACATAAAGCAATTTAGGTAACCATGTAATTGCTGTCCAAGTACATTTTAGTATATGGACTTGTGAAAGATTTGAGAAAATCACCATTGCAATTAGCCAGGTATATCCGTACCCCAATCTTCTGGCACTCCATGCACATCTGTGAGAGGATCGAATCATTGTGAGCATATATCATTATTCATAACAAAGATGATATACGAATACAACACCTATCCTCCCTGGCTCACCTGTATGAATAGCCGAGCTCCAGCTACATCCACAAAAATGACACTGCTGCAGTCAATCAACACAGCCTGGACCTCACCCTCTGCCATCTCTGCAGTATTATAAACATTAAGTGTTAAATTCTGTGTTAAAATGCTCTCTCTATCTTTAATGTTATTTTAGATATAATGCTATGTGTTAACTCAACAATTGTGAACTCACCTGATCGGAACAAGTAATTCTTTGAATAAAACGAACTGTCTGCAACTCCTTGTTCCTTAAAAAAATACAGGTAGTAAATCAGATATGCTGCTTATATTGTTGCTGTTTAATATTTATGCAGATCAATTGTATATTTTAACAGCTTTATAAAGGACTGATTACTGTTGATAACTGTAAATTAAACACTCCAATATGGATGTTTCAACTTGAGGTGCATTTTGAATATATATTGATGCAGGGGTTCCCAAACATCAATTGCATGTGAAATGTTTATATAGTTATTTTTATTACTTCTTTACCTTTTAATCAACCTTTTTAGATTTATTATAAATGTTTATTTTTGCTTTATGCAACATTGGAATTTCTATCACAGTTTCACAAAACCTCTTGCAGTTCCATCATTAACCCCTAGAGGGTCACACAGCCTGTTTGGGAATCCCTTCATTGATGGATTGATAATCATCTTACTACAGTGCTGATGGCCTCTCTCTCCCTCTTCTCTACTGCCTTCATGGCTTTCTCTCTGCTCCGTATCCTCTCAGGAGTGAGGCCCAAAAGCTGAGTTATACCTGCTTTGAAAAAGCTACGGTTCCCATAGTAAATGGGCCCATTGTAGGTAAGGATCTTTACACCAGGGACCTCATAGCACTGAAATACACATACACAACTGAAAATTATACAGATGTATTATTCTAAAAACCAATGCTTTGGATGTTAAAAGATTTTCTAAAATACTGTCATAATATGAAGGTGGATTTACTGTTTGTTTGAGATTGAATATAGGGCAAAGGACCCGATCCTAATGATATAAAATCGCATTGTGTTCGATAATTAAAAAGAACACAGGAAAAGAACATATGATGGCTGTTGACTCACTTTATTGTGGTTGTCGATGGATCTGTAGATCTCTGTGTTGGCAGCTCTCCCTAACACGGAGCAGCTGGCCCTGAAAAGAGAAAGTGTACTATGAGTTCAGGGACTTCTTTTTGTTTCAACTTCATTTCCCCTTTCCTTAAATGTGAATTACATATCCACCAGGGGAGGAAGGTTGTTTTGGAACATGAGAGTCTGTGAGGGATACTGGCTTGCTGTTTTTATACAGCCCCTGAGCTTTGGAACACATAATTAAAGGATGTAGTAAACATTATTATTAAAGCAGATAAATAGACAAATATAATTAGGTTGTTTCAATCTCAATTATATTATGCACTCAATATCTTGTTTCACTGGGGCTGCTCCAGTTGGACTGCTTATATAGTCATCTCTATGTAGTCAGAATGATAGAATCACTCTAATTCAGTGTTTCTCAGATGGTTTCGCTTCAGGACCCAGATTTTACATTAAACATTAAGTGTTGACCCAACACGGTACCAAAACTGTTTATCCTACAAAAGTAAATGAAAGTGTCCTCAAAATCAAACATTGAAATATATTAATGTTAACAAGAACAGCATAAGTCTATCAATATGCATAGCTAATTATTTGATAATGTTAAGTAAAATTGATAATGTTCTAAACTGCATAAACAACAGCATAAATGTGATTTACCAGCCTAACACATGGACCAAACACTGTGTCAAAATTGTAACAGCATTAGCCATTTTACCAAGTGATGGATTAATTTGTCCCAGAATATAGTACCGTTTGATTGGATGCTTTGACATGAACAACAAAAGATATGGGAAGCATTTTCCCCTCCCTTTTAAAAGTTGATAAGCTTATATTTTGCTATCACAACTATGCACAATTACAGTGTTAGTTACAATTTATCATTTTTATTCAGCATAATTTATCCCTGCGACCCACTTTTGAGTCATAACCAGTTGAGAACCACTGCTGTAATGTATACAAAAAAGTGAGGGCTCAAATGGTCTCTTATGAATTATCAGGAAAACAGAAGTACATTTATTAGTAATATAGTACATTTCATAACAATACCTCTGTGTGCGACAGATAACAGTCATCATGGAGAACACCACTCCAATGGCCAGTCCCAAATCTACATTTAGCACAACTACTGACAGCCAGGTCACCAGCCACACAATCTGTTCAAACATATGTCACAACAATTGAAATTCCCTTACTGGATACAATATCATTTAGAAATATTTAAATATTATGGAAAAAAAAAGAGATGTAAGAAACATACAAAATCAATTTTGCTAATTCTCCAAAGGTCTGGGAGGTCCTGAAACAGCAGGAACATCTGTCTCAGACTGGTCACGTTTATACAAGCAAGCACTGCCTGGATGGTGGAGAAGAGAGAGATAGTAATACCAATTGTCATATTGATAATGTCTCTTTTTGTGTTCAACGTTACAATGAAAATCATACAGGTTGGGAACAACATGAGGGTGAATAAATGACTACAGAATTAGCATTTTTGGTGAATTGTTTCTTTAATGAAGGACAAATAGTATAAACCAATAATATCATAGCCCACTTTTCAAAATCAAATAAGATCCTGAGGGACAACATCAAGTATCACTACATTTAATAAACATCTAAAAGACATATCCTTTCCACAAGCAGTTTCACAACTGTTAATGCACATAAACTGTTCATTCACTGTTGTTTCATTGTACAGTATCTACCTTTTATATTCTGTTTCACGTCACTTTGTTAAATGCATTACAGATGCTGTTTCATATTGTCTTTATCCTTAATCTATACCAGGGTTGAAGCTACATGAGGGCCAGGGTGGGCACTGGTCTATTCAGATTATGGCTGGTCCACCCAATCAAATGAGCCACAAAATAATCATTTGGGGAAAGGAGGGGGAAAAAAAACTTGCACACGCAATATATTCTATATTCTATATATAGGCTATATTCTTGTTGCGTTATTATTTTAGCTTGGAAAACGTGTCTTTGATAAAATTTGATATGAGGCAACAGAAATAGATAGGCTAGTAGTAATGTCCTGGCCAATTACACCCTTTGTTATTTAGAGAAAAAAGTTAAAAGTTTGCTAGTAAAAATAACTAATATACAACATACACCGACCATTGCAAAATAGTTGTCTTTGATTAGATAATAATAAATAAATAAATAATAATAGAGCCTGAAACTAACAGCACAAGTACAGACAAGTACCAATTGATGACCAGGATCGCACACCATCATATTCTCTCTTGACTTTGTCCACCTCTTCTCAGCCTGCACCCGTCCTCAAGAAAAGCCACCATTATTCACATATGATGAGCCACCAGCTCAGTGCCATTTATACGTTATACATTATATATTATACCTTTTACTTCCAATTGGTAAACAAAGTTTCGTTTTCTAGAGTACAGCATAAAATACAATGCAGTGTACTCTAAGATGTGTCGTAATTTTAATAGAGGGTTTGTTTAATACAAAAGGATATCTAGATTGTGAGTAGCACCAAGGGTGTAAGCAACAACTGATCACTCTTGAAAAGTATCAGGGCTGTTAGGAATCTGGCTGTGGGACAGTAGTCAAACAGATGAATCACAACGCAATGAATTTGTCATTTGTTCTTAAAGAAATGGCAAATATTTAAAGGTAATTCTGGATATTGCCTTGTTTTGTGCCAAACAAGACATACTACTCCATGGCCCTAGATACCTAAAGATGTGATTTTAATAAGTTATAATCATTTGCTCTGTCAAACAATTTTTATCCCATTCACAAGACATTGTAATAAAAAAAGTGCTGTGGAAAAGAGATACTCTTCATAATATGAAATATGTAATTTGAGAGTAGGCACAAATCTCCACCCTATAATATTTCACCAACATCCACTCACTACAAAATTCCTGGCTTCACCACAACTTTGTACATGTGTAATTGTCAGAGGAATTCTTACCTTGGGTAAGAAGTAGAACAGAGGGCCTATCAGCAGAAGTACAATAAGAACAACCAAACTTGTAAACAGTCCAGCGAGCTGTTGAAGTACAATAAAATCACTACAACGTTTGAATATTTTATTAAAACAAAACCAAACCATCATCAAAAGCTTTAAATATTTTTCCCAACAGTTTACACATAAAGCAGTGAATGAACCGGAGTAAAATACTTCAGTATGGCTTTTGCTTAATGTTGCTTAGTTTTTAATATAGAATATGTGGTTAAAAGCACAGTGGAGACAAATCAGCACCTGTGTGTAACCTCCGGCACTCTCTAGAATGTTGGTGGTGGCCAGTGTAGCTGAACTGGGGAAGCAGGTGAAGAGAGAGGACACAGTGTTGGAGATCCCATGTGCTAGAAGCTCCTAAAACAAAACAATTTGTAGGGGAAGCATTACCTTAAAATGATTTTCAAGACTCAAAATTCATGATTTATTTTTCATGATTTAGTGACTTGATAAATTGTAATCTTGATATACACCTGATTTGGATCAATGGAGTATCCATGTTTATCAGCATAAATCATGGCTAGAGACACAGATACGGCGTAGCCAACAAGAGTGATGGCAACTGTGTCACCAGCAATCAATGGAACCGTCTCCAATGCAGGCAGCCGTGGCTCTGGGAAGCTAAAATAAAATCAACTCAGCCTTAAACTATAGCTTTACTGCATGGTGCCTGTATATGTGCTTATTAACTCACAAAGGACATTGTGTTAAATGTGTTGCATACATTCCATTAATAAAGCCAGACAGATAATTGCCATCATTACTTCTGCTACTCTATGGTTTACATAGCTTTCATTTACCCTGCTGGAATATGTCCTACTATCTGTATGTCGTATTTGGAATCCAGAGAAGATGCATATGCAACTCCTGTTGCAATTATTACCTGCAGGAGCCACAAGATGAACAGAACGATTATTTCACACTGTGGATATTATTACAAAATAGGATTCATGGAATTCTCTTGATACAGTGCTAGTCGGCTAGTGAATGACATCATTTGAAAAACTTAGCATGTGTTTATGTAAGTTACAAAGCATCATAGAAATGGTAAAGTAAAACTTGTTCCTGCGCCTTCTAAATCTTCTCAAATGTGTGTTGCAAACTTACAGTGATGATCTCCACAGGGATGGGAGTCCTGAGTCGCTCTCGGAAGCGTGAGTTGACCTCTTTAACTGGTACTAGGACAGCCAGGCAGAGCAATGAGATCACCAACTCAGCCAAATTAGTGTGGGGCAGGTTCTCCATTACTGACCCCAGAGTCTGTGGGTTTAAAGGAACTTCCATTGTATTCATTTTTGTTCAGTGCTATTACTAGCATTAACACGGTTAAATACAATATATGTCAATACTTCAAGTATGTTTGGACCTAGGGTTGAAAGTGCAGATTAAAGAACATTCTGTCTGAATTATGCATTTTCTGACCTTAAAAAGAGAGAAGGCACCAGTGTATCGAGGTAGCCGTAATCCAAGCATGCTCTGAAGTTGTGAGACAGTCACATGGAAGGCGGCTGCACTGGTGAATGCCTTTACAATCGGTTCTGAGAGGTATGTGGAGAGGAAACCCAACTGGAGCCCACACATGCCGAGCTGGGGACAGAAAACATGTGAATAAGCGACACACTTCCATAATTCTGGTTCCTTATGTTTTAATCTTACAGATAACCCAACTGCTTTCCTATTTAATGTGTGTTATCATCTGAAAGATTTTTAGAGCATTTGCTCATCTTTGCTCATATGTCTCTAAAACGTTTACATTCCTATGTTAGAATCAGCTTCAGGAGATGTTTTCAAGATGATTTAGAATGAATGTGAATCTGCTCTTTTTAAGATGTTTCTCAGTTGTTTGTACACAATAAATGGAATGCAATGCTTTCCAGATGACGCACTCTTTAACAGATGTCTTAGAGATGTGTATGTGTGCTTACCGTTTATGTGTTTTAATGCCTTGGATGTCTCTTACCATCATTATGCCCGAGAGGAATGCTACAGCTGATGCCACCCCAATCCTCTGCGCCTCAAACTCTGCAGCTTCTGGACTACTGGAGTTCAGAGCAAGTGGGGTGGGAACCAGTTGCTCCACCACTGAGCCAGTCATCAGACTCAACACAGCAAAGGTACCTGTAAATGTCAAGCCCTTGATTAATGCCACTTAATTTTGTGCAACCAAGGATGGCTTCCTTGGACACCAATCAAACCTTGTTCTAGAATTAATAGCACTGTAAATTGAGAATACCATAGATAATTTAGGATACAACTGTCAAAAGTGACAGGTTTTTGGATTTGGACATGGCCGTTCAAGCCATATGTGAGTGAACAATTAATCAGAATTTCTTTGGAACAAAAAGGGATCAGTTCTTAATCTTTAACATGCCTTCACTTCTGAACACATAAGATAAACTCCTATAATATATCAACTTTCATAATACTGGACTCTAGTAAATATAAGTGTTTTACCTGTGGAAACATGGTGACCTGTGCCAAAGAGCATATATAGAACCACAGGGAAGAAGGATGTGTAAAGGCCATAGACAGGAGCCACTGATGTCAACAAAGCAAAGGCCATGCCTAGCAAAGACAGGAAATCAAAATATAGAGTTTAATGATATCATATTGTATGCTGTATGTAATATACAGTTGAAGTCAAAGTTTACATACACTTAGGTTGAAGTCATTCAACCTAAGACCGATTGTTTCACTTTTAATTGACTATATCACAATTCCAGTGGGTCAGATGTTTACATACACTAAGTTAACTGTGCCTTTACGCAGCTTGGAAAATTCCAGAAAATTATTTCAAGCATTTAGGCTTCTGATATGAGCTGTACTGAATGGAGGGGTACCAGTGGATGTATTTTATGGCCTACTTTCAAACTCAGTGTCTCTTTGCTTGACATCATGGAAAATCAAAAGAAATCAGCCAAGACCATCGTTATGTTTGGAGAAAAAAGGATGAGTCTTGCAAGCTGAAGAACACCATCCCAACCGTGAAGCATAGGTTTGGCAGCATCATGTTGTGGGGGTGCTTTGCTGCAGGAGGGGCTGGTGCACTTCACAAAATAGATGGCATCATGAGGAAGGAACATTATGTTGATATATTTAAGCAACATCTCAAGACATCAGCCAGGAAGTTAAAGCTTGGTCACAAATGTATCTTCCAAATGGACAGTGACCCCAAGTATACCTCCAAAGTTGTGGCAAAATGGCTTAAGGACAACAAAGTCACGGTATTGGAGTGGCCATCACAAAGCCTTTACCTCAATCCGATAGAACATTTGTGGGCAGAACTGAAAAAGCATGTATGAGCAAAGAGGCCTAAAAACTTGACTCAGTTACACCAGTTCTATCTTGAGGAATGGAATGCAATATTCCAGCAACTTTTTGTGAGAAGCTTGTGGAAGGCTACCCAAAACGTTTGATCCAAGTTAAACCATTTAGAGCAATGCTACCAAATACTAAAAAAGTATATTTTATTTAACTTCTGATCCACTGGGAATGTGATGAAAGAAATAAAAGCTGAAAAAAAAAACCAATTCTCTCTACTATTATTCTGACATTTCACATTCTTAAAATAAAGTAGTGATCCTCCTAACTGACCTAAGACAGGTAAATATTTTTTATGATTAAATGTCAGAATTGTGAAACACTGAGTTTAAATGTATTTGTCTAAGGAATATGTAAACTTCTGACTTCAACTGTAAAATATTATAAATATATTGATACAACATTTCATTGTATAAAAAGATTATTGATGTTTAAAATAAGCATAATAATAATAAAAAATGGGAGAATACAAAATATAAATCAACTGTTTGGGTGTGTATCTGAATTATATTGCAATTATATAGTTCGATTTGCTCTAATTTGAAAATACTTGAAAAGTTTTTAATCAGTTCTAAGTTGCTGTATCATACAAAACTAAATGCTTCCAGTTAATTTTAATTAGTTCGTGCGATTTTTAATAACTTAATTTCGTTACTACAAGGTTTACGTAATCAATAAACTTTTAAACAACTACCAAAACTCTGCCTAGTCGTGACAAGCGAGTGATTAGTTCATCATGACGAAAACATTTTAAAAAAAAACTGACTTTACCTTGGGGAATGTGAACTATTCCAACCGTCAGTCCTGCCACAATATCTCCTAAAATCCATTTTCTGAGTTTGTATTTTGGCAGCCAGTTGCAGATGGGGACTCTCTTCTTGAGCAGGTGAAGGCACTTCACCCAAGAACAGCTGCATCTCTGCGCGAGTCTGTCGCGGAACCGCTCTCTGCCTCGAGACTGGTCTTCAGTACCGTAAGCCTGTTTGAACCGGTCCTCTGTGTATATATTTCTGTACACTGCCACTGATGCGCTCATCGCGTCGTTAAAGGTGCTGTTATACAGAGAGAAATGTAAATAATCTTCAGAGCTACCCTGCTCCAAAGCAGAGAATTGCCCAACCCCTCATTTATAGGAGTCACTGGAATTTGACATCAGGAACAATTGTATTTTCCTGTCAAGTGCTAAGAGCCAATTGAACAGCAGTTTAATTTTTTTTTAAGTCAAATTCAACCATACAAAAACATCCTACTTTTGTAAAGTCTCCAGGCCTAGAGGTATACTTGATAACCCTCAGTGTTAAATAAGTGATGCTAGTCCTCTGGGTCCTACTGCTAAAAGCTTTTTAGTTTTACCAAACAAATAATGTGTTGAGAACAGCGTTACTTTCCCCTCATCTTTAACAGGTCAGCACTCATATACTCCTTATCATGGCAGGTAACTATTCAAAGCCTATTTCTTTATGTCTATATGATATGACATGAGGAGCCATAGAGTATGGAAAGTACAATGTGCCCTGTGTGACATCTGCTTGAGGATCAAAGTACTTTTGTTTAGAGTGAAGTTGAAACCTCAAACCATGACTATTACCAATTATTATAGATGGTCATTTCCGAGTGGGGTCAATTTCTCCCTGCCTTTGGTGTCTTCATGTGCTTTGTGGAACCAAAGCTGCCTTGTGAAGTGTAATCATATATGTTTTCTATGCACCACTGATCAGACCGCAACTTGACTCTGGCGTGCATTGTCTGTTTTTATTCTACTCTTAAAGTTTCATTCAGTAATTATTTCCTAGTTAAAAACAGTTCATAATTTACTTCACCGTTTACTTTCATTGTTAAGAATGTGTTTTCATTTGAGCAGCGTAATAGTACCTTTAAGATGCTAGTGATTCATGGTTAAGGGGAATCACAGATTTTGAAATTGAATTTCATCCTCATTGAATTTGATCATCATTCTTTGATTAATAGTGATAGTATGGTTTTATGAACATTTTAAACAACAAAAAAGTTGGGCAGATCTTATGTCTTTACCCATTTCTTTATACCATTTAGAAGTACTTCATTTTCCATAATGAAGTATTTTCTATTGTTTGAAGTGAAACTGACGTACAGTAGAAAAAGATGGGTGAGTCTCTTAATTTTAGTGTGAACGTGGTTGAGAACACTCCAACGCTGGCTCAGCCAACAAAACCACTGCCGTTTATACATCTAGACAATGTCACGGGTGCCTAAGCTCACAATCTCAGAAAACATCTAACCCATTAAACAAAGAGGGATACAATATCAATGGAGGATTTGTTTTGGTAATAGCCTGATGTTAAGTCGCATGAATGAACCTCTTCCTGGCCATGTTGTTTGTTGGTTCGTGCAGAGTACCACACACCTGTGCTGGGTCAGACTGGGCAGGCCACTGTCTCACTTCAAACTCTTGTGACCCATGGTTGAGGTGGTACTGTTCATTTCTATGGACATGCCTCTGTTTATGGCTTCACCAACTGATATTTATCAGAGATTTTGAGTTTGACAGAGAAACAAAAACTAAAAACCAAAACGTAACACTTTAAGGGATAGTTCACAGAAAATTCTGTCATCTTTTACTCACCTTCATGCCATACCAGAGGCGTATGTCTTTCTTTCTTCAGCAGAACACAAAGACTTTTAGAAGAATATCTCAACTCTGTTGGTTCATTCAATGCAGTGAATGGTGGCCAGAACTTTGAAGCTCCAAAAAGCATATAAATGTAACCACTGGAGTCATATGGATTTTAACAGATTTTCCACATTGGAGAAGACAAAATGGCAGAGGAGATTGCGGTTTCTATAGTTTAAGTCTATGATGAAATAGGGAGGAATACGCCAGCTATTTTCTACTTAGAAAATACAATGAATTTCATCAAAATTACATTATCTTCAGAAAGCTGACTAACAGAATACAGCATCATCAACAGGTGATCGCACACGCTCCATCTCTCTCTCTCTCTCTCTCTCTCTCTCTCTCTCTCTCTCTCTCTCTCTCTCTCTCTCTCTCTACACACACACACACACACATCCTTGTTTTTCCAAAAGCATGTTAGAAGCAGCCCTAGCTATGATACTAGTAGATCTGAAGTAATGTTTTTGAGAGGCTTGGATGGATCATTTGGTTTGAACCAGCAACAGCAGATTCTGATCCATGGCAAAACAAAGTAGTTCCATGCACAAATGCGTTTTTTTTTTTTTTGTGACCATACTCAGTTTTTCCTAATTTTTAAAAATGTACTTGTTTATTGAACTGTTGTATATAAGCAATGTCATACTCGCAATCTTGCTATATTGCCCTAAACCAGCACTGCTGTGATTACCTATGGCATTCGGACTGCCACCTTGTACCTGCGGCTGAATCACAGCAGTGCTGATATAGGGCCATATCGCACTCGTGCTTGTGTGATATTACTCAATTATTATTATACTTTTTGTTTCCACAATCTCATATTAACTAAGACAATAGTTTATTTGCACTTCTAGAAAAAAGTTGGAAGGTGATTAAGATCTTTAAAAACGTTTTGTCACTGCACCTAAAATATACACTTTCCTTTGTACTTTCATGTCCATTTTATCCTAACATCTGTATGTTAGGAAAAAAGTTTTCAGTCATGTTATTTGTCTGAGCTATAAAGTGTTTATTTGAGTGCTTTCTCTAAAAAAATCCATTCAACATTTACAGTGGTTTTACAAGTTTTAAAGTTATGACAATGTTTGCTCTGTTGGTCCCGCTGTTATGACTAGCACTCATTAGAAATTACTTCTTTTTTTTTTTTTCAACACAAACATTTGTAATTGAGCCAGAAAACCTAATCAATGAGGTGTTATAGTGTGGTGTGTTGTGGGCCGGGTTTGGTGGGCCACTCTGGGCTGGAAAGTCCAGGGCCACTTTTTAGTCCCAGTTCACCCCTGACTGGGTGCATTCCAAAATGTGTAGTGTATGTATTTTGGGATGATTTTTCATTAAAAGAGAAACAATCACTAAATGTGATGTTGTTTAGATTCCAGATTCCAAGAATCTCCAGGTCTCTGTAGATATGCTCTGATATGTGGAGGTTTTTGTTTAAGAATGCAGCTATTGTGTTCATCAGCTCAGGAGAATTTATGGACACATTGATGGCGTGTTGCGTCTGCTGGCTGTTTAAACAAGATATTAATCAGCGGTTAAGGGAACAATGCACTGAATGGAAGAGGATATGGTGTGTTAACCCCCCAAAAGCAAGACGAAGCCAAAGCACTCCAAGAATGAGACAAGTTATGATAAACTTGAACAAAGACATTATAAACAAATACTGACACCCTAATACACTTTGGCTGGTGTGTGTATTCAGTCTAATCTAAATATCAGTCTGCACTGAGCTGACATGCTGTTGGTAGTTAATAAAGCACATACTTCCCCACTGTATGCCCAATAGTCCTCAGAGAAGTGATTTTGTCCATTTATTTTTCTCTGAAAAGTACCAACCTGCGATTGTTACTTCATGGATCTGTTTCTACTCGATCTAACCCATATAAATTACTTTCAATGGTGTAACTTAATATGTCATGTTGATTTAGTCAGATTAAATAACATTCTTTTACTTGAATAAAACCAGTAGAGTAATGTTACCACATTTTTTTAGATTACCTGACAAAACATTTTGTCAGTAAGTGCTGTTTTAATGTAGAGTTGGATATGTTGTCTCATATTTTAGGGCAAGCTCATTATCATTAAACACTGTTCTGTTTCATTTGAGGCCACCATGCTCATAAATTAACTAGTTTTATTGAAGTCAAAACTACTATTATTATTAGACCAATAAATTAAATTTTAAGTGTTAGATCGGGTAGAAATAGCTCCTGAAGGTGACAATTGCAGTCACCACTTTTTACAGTGCATACATAAATCCAGGTAAATCCAAAGGTTTGCATACTTTTCCCTGCACCAGTCTTTTAACCTCCATGCCCCCCTCTTGCTGAGATTGTGTCGTGGTCCTCAGACATTGTTGTCTGCTTTATCACACTGTTCTTGTTTTGGGAGGGGTGGCATAATATATATATATATTATATTATATATATATATATATATATATATATATATATATATATATATATATATATATATATATATATATATATATATATATATATTTATTTTTTTATTAAATAGTTCCTTTTATTGTTCTTTATCTTTTTTATGGGCTACTTCAGCTGACCCACACTGGCATGTCCTTTGCTCTGACCTTGAGACTAGTCCTGAACCTCTCTGTCTGTCTCCATCCGAGCACCTCTCCCTTCCTTTTCCATCACGAGTGCGCCTCGCTATTAATGTTTATAATGATTAATCGTTAGTTCTCTTTCACTGCTAATACGTTATTGTAGTCTATTCATATTGTTGTACTACTTGAGCTTCTTAGCAGTAATACTGTTTGTGCAGTAATAATACTTATTGTGTATGAGGCTTGCTATGCACTGTCCTAACTTTCACAGATTTTGGATACATTATTTGTGTATAGCAAATATGATAATGATTGTGATGTGTTCATAAAAAATTTAAATCACACTAAACTTAAAAAAAAAAACAAATACAGCTAAATTGTTCATCTGTGATATCCACTAGGCTTTAGGATTGCTTCATTTTCTGTGAATTCTCAATTCTATGTGATTTTCTGTCACATTTAGTTCAAGAATTTATTGGTAGTTTGGTGTATATTAAATTATACATGTAATATATAATAAAAAAGTATAGTTTAATTCTGATGAAAATTGTATCTTTTTAAAAGGCTGCATTGGCACAATAAAAAGTGAAAATGTGAGCATTAAAAGTAAATTTGCTGTAATAGTGATTTGATTCACACATGTTAAATAATGTCAAATAACATTTTTGACATTTTATTAACCAGTTAATTTAAATTTTACCACATACAGCAATTCTTTTTTAGATTTCAATCTATTGTAATGTAATTGGGTTGATTTGGACTTATTAAATTATATATATTTTTAACAGGCACGATGTTACCACATAAAGAACATTTGCACGTTACCTGACAAAATATATTGTACAATGCATAAATATGTGTATGCTTCCCACATTTTATCAGGGGTACGTTCAGTACATAAGAGTACTGACAAATCATACTCAATTAGAAGTACTGTTACTTCCCAAAAATGTTAGCATGAGTAGAGTAAAAGTAGCTGTCCTAAAAACTACTCAATTAAGATTAAAAGAGTAGCTCATTTAAAAGTACTCATGCCCCATTATAATGAACACTGTATGCCAAATAAAAAAAAAAACATCACATTTCTATGATAAACACTACATGAATCTGATTCCAAAAAATAAAAGGGAGACATGATAACAGAAATGAAAAGATTAAAAAGTTATTTTCAATACACTGATCACCATTTTAAATAGTAATGTATGAAACAATTACATTAAAATCAGTTTATGTGTAGGGTCTAAATTTACCTTAGAGCGTCATTGTTCATAAAACATGTTCAAACAATGCAAGGAATGCAAAAAAAAAGCTAAATAAGCAGGATCACTTGGCACGTCATGTCCTGCACAATAGAGGAGGTAGAGTAGACATGGGAAAGGTTGTTTGGTACAGGGGCTACATCACGCTCAAAAGGGAATAATCAACCCAAATATTAAAATTCTCTCATCATTTACTCACCCTCATGCCATGTGTATGACTTTCTTTCTTCCGCAGAACACAAATTAAGATTTTTAGAAGAATATCTCAGCTCTTTTGGTCCATACAATGAAAGTGAATCATTGGTAAACTATTGAAGCTCCACAAATCACATAAATCAGCATAAAAGTAATCTAATCCATGTGCCTCCAGTGGTTTAATCCATGTCTTCAGAAGCGATATGTTAGATGTGGTGAGAAACGGATCAATATTTAATTCCTTTTTTACTAATTCTCCTCCCTGCTCAGTCAATCTCCACTTTAACTTTCACTTTCTTCTTGTGTTTTTGGTGATTCACATTCTTCATGCATATCGCCATCTACTGGGCAGAGAGAAAAATTTATAGCAAAAATGTCTAGACTTAATTATTTGTCTGTTTCTCACCCACACCTGTCATATCAATTCTGAAGTCATGGATTAAACCACTGGAGTTGTATGTATTACTATTATGCTGCTTTTATGTGCTTTTTGGAGCATCAAAATTTTGGCACCCCCTTCACTTATATTGAATGGACCTACAGAGCTGAAATATTCTTCTAAAAATCTTAATTTGTGTTCATTAAGAAAGAAAGTCATAGACAGATGGCATGAGGGTGAGTAAATGATAAGAGAATTTTCATTTTTGTGTGAATTATTTCTTTAAGTAGCACATGGGGGGCCACATTGTCCTCCTTTTGAGATACAATGTTCCACAATTATTTCGTTTTTGTATCTTTTAAGCCCAGAAATAGTTGTGCTCTCTTTCTAATGCATGATGCACAAAATTCTGAAGTTTGTGACTGGTTTAATATTCTGCTGAAATTTTACTCTGCAAATATTGATACTTTTCTATTTGATAAAGGCTAAGCATAATTATACATTTTTTATCATCTCTACTTTCTTAGTAATTTATTATAAAAATTAACACACTCTCTACATCATGGGTCAGTATTAAACTAACAATATTTGCAAAAAATATTTAAAAAATGTCACTGTTTTATTCTATTACATTAAAACTTTTAAAGCTACTCAAGTTATTCTGCCAAAAGTGAGTGGTTTTCTCGTTTCCTTGTTAGTGTTGTTTGATTAAAAGCCTTTATATGACATAGCCTACTAGACAGTGCTAAATTTGGTTACATGTTATAAATTATATATATATATATATATATATATATATATATATATATATATATATATATATATACAATTATAAAGTGTATTATATAATTTAGGTGCGTAACCGCATTAGCAGCTCAAACATTAGCCGCCTGTCAATCAAACAACACGCAGCTACATACGTCAGGAAATAAAAAGTCAATCTTTTATATTTCATCTAGATACATTTGGCTAAACACACAGAATCTAGTAAGCAGAAATAGAAAATTTACCTCAATACCTTTCTTCAAATTAGAGGCAGGATTAATGCTGATATATGACTTGAGCAAGTTAAACTCACATGACATGATCATGCATTTGGCCTTTTTCACTGTGAAAATCCCTTCCAGGTGTGGCCGAGATATTCAGCTGTAAACTATGCTTGAGGCATTCTCCAAATTTGGCGCCAGATCTGCAGCATTCAAGTTTTTTACATATGATTTGATTTGACAGGAGACAGGAGACTCTCCCTAGCCAATCGTGTTGATAAAAAATTAAATCAGGACAGGGAAGTAGCAAGCAAAGATGGAGGGGAAATTGTGCATTAAGAGTACAGTTACAGCACTTAAAATGTACTCAAGTAAAAGTATAAACATTTTAAACTACTTAAAAAAGGAAAATTCTTGGGGAAAAGTAATTAATTACAGTCACGTGAGTATTTGTAATTTGTTACTTTACACCCCTGCATTTTATGAGAAATTATCCCTCATTTAGCAACTGCAAAAAAATAAAAAATAATAAAATAATAATAAAAACAGTCAAATTTAACTTAAAATGTGCTTCATGAGGTGACATCTAAATTAACTTGTTTGATTCGAGACATAGATAGTAGTCAACATCACTGAATCAATCTGAATACATTAGGTTACACCAATAAAACTCATTTTAAGGGTTAGATCAGGTAGAGCATTTAGGTAACTATTCCAGGTAACCACTTTTTACATTGCACTTACTTGTTCTGTTCCAACATTTTCCTTCCTCCAAACAGAATAATCCAGAAAATACATGATTAGGATAACAGAGGCTTTTGGGGTCAGTGAGCACTGACTCAGAAAAAGCAGCACAACAATATGCTTACAAAGTGTTAATTGTTTTGAATCATGGTAACTTGTCCTGTCATCAGGAAAAACAGGAGTGTGACCGGCGTCTGGACAACATCAGGGAGCGGAAGGGGAGTGGAGGAGCATGCCTTGACCTTTTGTTCTGAGGAGGATAAAACCTAGAACACCACACTTTCACCTCTGACTTCTTGATATATATATACAGTATTTGATAGCTGCTGATATTCCTAAATGTTGAAGGTCCTGAATTTCACATGTAATTACATTATTTAAGCTTTGTCATTTCTGCACCATTAGCATCACCAAATGGAATTGCAAAAATAATCACTGTTTTCAAACTGTTTCCAGAAATCTCCCCTCATCTTCCAATGGTTGATGGAGTCCCACCCCAAACTCACACCATTGGTTGAGCCAATGTTACAGGGCAATATTTCGATCCTGCCACAGAGCCACATTGTTATACTTATAAAGTTTAAATTAACCTATAAATGGCTTATTTATGGTTGACTCTGAATATTAAGCCGGGATGCGAAAAATTATTTTAACATCGAACAAATTACATATTACACATTTGCTTTAAAATAATCACCATTTGAGGGATGTTTGAGTGGAGCAGTGGATTGCTTTGGGTAATTACAGTTCCTGGCCTTTTACTTTAGCATTGTACTGCTCTCATGCCCTGTTGGGGCACTCAGTCTTGAACTACATTGTGAAATTTTCTTTGCATTGTCTGCAGCTCCATCACTGTGTTCTCCACCCAGGTGGCCCTCATATTCCCTCTTTATATGACCCTGGAGAATCTCAGTGAATACTGATTACAAGTATTTGAAGTCTGGTGCCAGAGAGCGGTCTTGGGTGGACCCAGGTCAACTGTCTCTCACATGCATACAAGCACACAAAACACACACTCATCTTGAGTAAAGAGTCCAGAGATCCTTAAGGGCTCTTGGCTCTTAAGGAGAGCTGACATCAGTGATTTCTAGGCCATTCATTCAGGCTGGTTTCATTTGTTTCCACTAAATGTATTTAAAATGTCATGTTTATGGATAACCAGTCATGCTGATGTTTTGGAGAATGATCAAAGAATATAGAATTTGTAGTTCCTTTAACATTGCTTAGTGGTAGAGTTTCAATAAACCTATCTGTCTTTTAAGAGTGGAGCTCTCATATCATCAGTTTTGCAAGTGAAGCTAATGGAGGTACTTAAATACTGGACTAGATCGCACTCATACATAGATTCAGTTGAGGTCATCAATTGTCACACTGGCTCAATCATACCTTTGGCCAAAATAACTGAAATATGTTACTGCTGTTGTGAATGGGCAGCGAAGGCAGACGAGGAGATGCGGATCCAAGTGCAGTTCAACTTTATTGAGGAAACAGACAAGGCAGGTACACGGAAAACTCGGGAACAAAGGAAAAACCCTCAATGGGGAAATAAACACAAGACTGAGAAAACAGGCAGGGAACACATACCAGGCTAACAACATTCAACGATCGACACCGACTGAACATACAGACAGGGTTTAAATACACGGACATGGGAAGACAGGAACCAATGAACAAACAGAACTCAAACAAGATAACAAGGGGATAAACAGAAACCAGTGGCAAATTAACGAGGGCAGGTGAAAACAATGAATGAGAACGACTCGGTTACTAACGTAACCTCGGTTCCCTGAGAGGAGGGAACGAGTATTGCGTAAGTAGCTTACGCTATGGGAAAACTTCGTTTCTCGAGAAATATCGAAGTCTTTATGTAAAACGCATTGCAGCTGCACAGCAGACAGCAATGAGCGAGGCAGCTCGGTCATTGGCTGTGCTGCGGCAACTTGCTCGAACCAATGACGGGGCGACTCTGAACGCACAACCAATGAGCGCGCTTCGCGCTCGCGCACTCAGAGCCTGCCAAGATGGGCGTTGCTATGGCTATATATTAGGCGCCCCGTCATGAGAGTTCTTTAGGTTCAATCGACTGAAGCGACTGACCAAGCACAAGCACGGCAGCTTACGCAATACTCGTTCCCTCCTCTCAGGGAACCGAGGTTACGTTAGTAACCGAGTTGTTCCCTCTCGAGAGCTCTCTCCTATTGCGTAAGTAGCTTACGCTATGGGAACACCATGCAAAACGCCGTGCGTGCTGACTTCACTCTATAAAGCCAGAGGCAGATGCCTGAGCCTAAAAGCAAAGTGATTATTCAACGAGCCGGCCAACGGCGAGCTATATAATGGGATAATACAGAGCGCCTTTGCCCCAAGGTGGCCCATAGTGGGGCGCTCATTGCAAAAACACAAGCACATATCTTACGTACTGATTTTTCTATTTACTGATATGCATAAAAAAACCCTCTAAGTCAGTCAGAGACGGACCTTATAAGGGAGGAGATAATGCTCAGCATATACGTACTCCAGTCCATACTACAGTCAGGCTGATAGAATGCTGGAATGCAATGAGGGGACCTGTAGGTTATAAAACCTGATAAATGTCGAAGACGAGGCCCAGCCTGCCGCCGCACAAATATCCTCAATGGGTATCCCACTCGACCACGCCCACGAGGAGGCCATGCTCCTCGTAGAGTGAGCTCTGACGCCTAAGGGGCATTGAAGGCCCTTGGCTTCATAAGCCAGCGCTATAGCATCTACTATCCAGCGCGATATTCTTTGCTTTGAAACTGCGAGACCTTTAGTGCGGCCGCCAAAGCATACGAATAATTGCTCCGTCTGTCTGAACGAGGCAGAACGTTCCAAGTATACTCTGAGCGCCCTGACCGGGCAGAGTAAATTAGCGTCGCTTTCGTCTGCTGGAGACGATAGCGCTGCCAGAGATATCACCTGTACTCTGAAGGGTGTGGAGAGCACTTTAGGAATATACCCGTGCTTTGGCCTAAGGACAACTCTGCAGTCGTTAGGTCCAAATTCCAAGCAAGTAGCGCTTGATGACAGCGCGTGCAGGTCGCCCACTCTCTTGACTGAGGCGAGTGCCAGCAAGAGCGCAGTTTTGAGCGAGAGCTGTTTAAGGTGCACGGTTCGGAGAGGTTCGAACGGGGCACTCTTGAGTGCGTCCAGGACCGTGGCCAGGTCCCAGATCGGTACCGAGGGGGGGGCGAGGAGGGTTCATCCTCCTAGCGCCTCTTAGGAAACTAATGATTAGGTCGTTTTTCCCTAATGAGCGTTCATAATCAGGATTGTGTGACGCTGCTATGGCAGCCACATAGACTTTGAGCGTGGAGAGTGTGCGGCCCACCTCCAGCAGCTCTTGCAAAAAGGCGAGTACACTTGGTATCTCGCACGATTTGGGGTTCAAGCTCTTGGTATCACACCAGTCACTGAACACTTTCCACTTTTGGGCATATAAGCGCCTCGTAGAGGGCGCTCGCGCCTCAGTGATGGTTCTCAACACTCCGCTGGGGAGGTTCTCTGGAACCCGTTGAGGGTCCATGCATGAAGGGCCCACAGATCGGGGCGGGGATGAAGAATCATCCCGTTGGCCTGCCTGAGGAGGTCCAGCCTCAATGGAATCGGCCATGGGGCAGATTGCATCATCTGCATTAGTTCTGGAAACCACGTCTGGTTCTTCCAGAGTGGGGCTACCAGGAGCACTACACATTTCACCTCCCTGATCCGACTGATGACCTGAGGTAGCATCGCGATCGGGGGAAAAGCATACAAGGGGCGGCTCGGCCAGTCTTGGGCGAGCGCGTCCGTGCTCTTTGAGAAGAAAAGAGGGCAGTGCGCATTTTCCCTGGAGGCGAAGAGGTCGACCTCTGCCTCGCCAAAGGTTTGCCATAACCACTGAACCGTCAGGGGGTGGAGAGACCATTCTCCTGGGAGAACTTTGTCTCTGGACAGCATGTCCACTCCCTGGTTCAGGACGCCTGGCACATGCGCTGCTCTCAGCGAGCGCAGGTTATGCTGTGACCATAAGATGAGCTCCCTGGCCATAGAGTGCAGGGAGCTCGACCTAAGTCCACCCTGGCGATTTATATACGATACTACCAATACTCATGTTGTCCATTCGGACCAGGACGTGTTCGTTTTTCAGGTACGGAAGCAGGGCTCTGAGAGCCAAGGCGACCGCTTTCATTTCCAGACAGTTTATATGTAGGCGCTTTTCCGGGTTTGACCAAAAACCGGAGACAGGCCTGCCCTCATAAAGGGCCCCCCATCCTATTTTGGAGGCATCTGTCGTGATCATTTTTCTCCGTGTGTTCACGCCCAGACTCACGCCGGTTTGATACCAGTCGATGGCCTTCCAGGGCGTCAGGGCTTTTATACAGCCGTGATTCGCTCTGATTAAAAAGTGGCCCGAGCGCCACGTGTGAGTGGGGACACGGCTCTTGAGCCAGCGTTGGAGAGGACGCATGTGCAACAATCCTAGCTGGAGTACAGCTGATGCCGAGGCCATGAGACCAAGCATCCTTTGAAATCGTTTGACGGGGGCGCGCGCGCCCGCTCTGAATGATGTTGCAAGGCGCCGAATAGCGAGCGCGCGCTCTGATGAGAGGCGCGCCGTCATCTGCACTGAGTCTAGCACTATTCCCAGAAAAGAGATATTCTGGCTGGGGGATAGCACGCTCTTTGCAAAATTGATTCTCAGACCCAGGCATTCTAGATGGCTGATAATCCAAGATCTGTGCGTCGTTAACTGACTCTCTGATTGTGCTAGGATTAGCCAATCGTTGAGGTAATTCAGTATTCGCACTCCCAGCTGTCTCGGGGGGAAAGTGCTGCGTCCATACATTTCGTGAATGTACGGGGGCCAATGATAGGCCGAATGGTAGTACTGTGTACTGGTATGACTGTCCCTCGAAAGCGAATCTCAGAAATGGCCTGTGATGAGGCGCTATCGGAATGTGAAAGTAAGCGTCTTTCAAATCCACTGATAGAAACCAATCCCCGGGCGAACTTGTGCGAGGATATGTTTGGTCGTTAACATTCTGAACGAGCGAATCATTAAAGCTTTGTTCAGATGTCTGAGATCTAGGATGGGGCGGAGGCCACCGTCCTTTTTCGGGACGAGAAAGTAGCGGCTGTAAAAACCCGCCTCGCTCATAGAGGGAGGAACAGTTTCTATAGCGCCCTTCTCTATCAGTTTGAGCACCTCGGTGCGTAGAACATGTGAAACATCTTTCCTCACTTTCGTCTCGACCACCGCTGAAAAGCGGGGTGGTCTGTGAGCGAATTGAAGCGAGTAACCGTGTTTTATTATGTTCAAAACCCATTTCGGCATGTCAGGGATTTTTTCCCAGGCTTTTGCTCGCACAGATATGGGCTGAATGCTGGCTGGGGGCGTGTCGCAGTGACGTATGGGCCCTGCCAGCGAATTGCCTTGTGCTAACACTGAGCTTACAGCTCTCAGAGGCGCGGGAGCGCGCTGAGCAGCTTTGTTGAGTGCCGAGTGCAGGGGTGCGTGTGAGATTACAGGCACGCGCTATCTCTGTAATGCTCGCAGCATGAGCTGGAGAAATGTTTGAAACTTTATAGATAGTGTTTATGGGTGGGGGTGCATACATTGTAATAGGCACGCGCGCCACTTTCATAAAGCTTCCCGTTCTTAGCCGGGAGTTTCTTGGCTCGCGCGTCGCATCTGTGATGCTCGCGGCACGAGCCAGAGAAATGTTTGAAACCGTATGGGCAGCGCTTATGGGTGGGGGTGCATATACCGTAGTAGGCACGCACGCCATTTTCATAAAGCCTCCCGCTCGCGGCGGGGGGTTTTTGGGCATGCATACAGTTTTTGTGTGTAGGGGTGCATGCATGACAGCAGGCACGCGCGCTACCTTTATAGTATTTCCCGCTTTTACTGGGGAAGTGTTTATAAATGTGGGAACAGTGCTTGTGTGTAGTGGTGCATACATGACAATAGGCACACGATCCACATTTATGGGGCGTCCAGCTTGAGCTGGTGAAGTATTCGGCACTGTTTGGACAGTATTGATATGTGGTAATGCGCACTTTAGTGTGGACACGTGACCCCTTAGTGACACAGGCAGAAAATGACTCTTTTTGTGATTTCTGTGTGTTGCCGTTAAAACGGCGTTTGATTGCAGGTGAGCGAGTTCTGTGACTGGCCCATTGACTGCTGTACAGACATTTCCAGCCACCTGTAAGGGGACTGGGTAATGCCTTGCAGGAACCACTCGTCCAGCTGGCTGCGGGCGGGTTCTTCCGGAGAAGACCAGTCGAGCCCGAGGTCTTCCACGGCTTTGGACAGGATGCGGACGATCTCTGAGTCCATGCTGGTGCCCCTGCTCGTGTCCGCTAATGTTGATGGCGCGGGGTCGAAGGCCGAGCCCGGCCAGTCGTCGGATGCAGCGTCAATGGAAAGGCTGTCATCCTTTTCACCGTTGTCCCCTGGCGCGCCGAACGAGCCGAGACCCACCGCTCCGGAGGGGTGCTGGTCTGCCTGCGTGAATTGAACTGGCGGCAGGGATTCCTCGGGTGGTGGTGAAGCACGTGGGGACTGGCCCGGCGTGACGTCACTGAAGTCCGCGTGCTCTGGCGGCCTCCGTGAGCGGCTCGAACAGAGGGGATGGCAGCACGGTGGTAGCAGGCTCGTTCGCGGCGAAGGCGGCAAAGCAAGCGCGCAGCTCGCTGAGGCCCAGGGAGTCACATTCGGGGCATCCGCCTCGAGTGAGAGCAGCTTCTGCGTGGTCAGGTCCCAGGCAGCGAGCGCAGAAAATGTGACGGTCCCCGTCAGGAAGAGGGCCTCTGCACGAGGCGCAGGACGAAGGCATTTGAAACAACGCCTCGAATTTGCTCTTTTACTAAATGACAAAAAAGCGTCGCAGAAGCGAACACTTGCAAAGTAGCTTAGTATAAGGATATCAAGGTGATGCGCGCCGGATGGCGTAGCAGAAGGCTTTGAAGGCGGCCGAAGGCGCCGGCGTCCTCGTAGCAGTCCTGCTGTAGGCTTGTCGACGGCGGGCGAAAAGACTCCAATAATCCGGAGGATCCAGCGAAGAGAAGGTCTTTGCTGAAGGAGATTAAATCTAAAGAACTCTCATGACGGGGCGCCTAATATATAGCCTTAGCCACGCCCATCTTGGCGGGCTCTGAGCGCGCGAGCGCGAAGCACGCTCGTTGGTTGCGCGTTCAGAGTCGCCCCGTCATTGGTTCGAGCAAGTTACCGCAGCACAGCCAATGACCGAGCTGCCTCGCTCATTGCTGTCTGCTGTTCAATATTTCTCAAGAAACGGAGTTTTCCCATAGCGTAAGCTACTTACGCAATAGGAGAGACCTCTCGAGAGGGAACACGAACGCTAACAGGGAGACTGTGGAGCTAAACAAGGGACAAAAGTGAAAACTACGGAATACAAAAGTGACAACCAAGGGGTAACAGTGAGAACAAGACGAGAACAAGACGAGGTATGCCTAACAACTGTGTTTCTGATTAAATGTATACATTAAGTCACTTTGGATAAAAGCTTCTGCCAAATGCATAAATAAAAATGTAAATTGAATTACCTGTTTAATAATTTGTTTTAGCTGCTATATTTAATTGAATCCTTTTATTTTATTTTATTTAGATTTTTTATAAATAAACAGTCTATACTATTATTACTTATTTTCAAGCTAAGACCATAAAGTGACAGTTTGTAATTTTTTTATTATATATATATATATATATATATATATATATATATATATATATATATATATATAAATGTAATACAGTCTCAAATATTATTTTCTTATTGCAATTCATACTCTACATTGATTGCATTCACTTCAGTTGAATTCACTGACTGTGATTCACTTCACAGTACTGACTGATTTCCAGACTTTCACCAGTTTTTTGTGAGCTAATGGTCTCAGGTTGAAAAATTTGATTTTGTATTTGAACATATTATACAGTGTGTGCTAGGTGCAAACAAGCATGGCACATGAATATTATATGAATTATTACTGATTTGCAGACTTCCACAAGAAATGTTGTAAAAGCATTTTTGATGAGGCAAGATGAAGACACCCTAAAAATCTGCCAAACTGCCTTCCTGTCTATCATATTACCTCGAAACAAATATGTGATTTTATGGTAGTTTTATAGGAAAACAGAAAGACATTATGGACACATTTTTAAGATTGCTATATATTATTGCTTTTAAGTGTTAAAATGCAAATATATGGCATTTCCTCACTTACCTATAATTAATTAACATGTTTCCTTTCTACCTCTGGGAGGGAGTCAAAACATGAGTGATGCTCAATGTGGCCCAATTATTAGTCTCCCTGCACCCACCCTTCACCTTCACCTCTCTGTTTTGAGCATCAAAGGGCAGTTGTGGCTCCAGCTGGGTGGCCACCGGCCTCTTATTTCCTCCCACGTGCTCTCCTGCCATTCAGCCCAGTTCAGGTCCCGTCAGGGCTGAGAGGGCCCATGGGATCTGACCAATAGGGCCACTCATGGCCACTTCCTGGTCATTTAAAACCTGTGCCTCAGAATGGACAGCCATTGTCCAGACTGTTATCTGATGGCCTGAGCCAAAATGGAGACAAAGCCAAGTGCCTGGAGACTCACCCCTTCCGCTTTCTGAGGTTACGGGGCTTTTTTTAAGTATGGCAATGGATGATTAAAAATGAGACGTATCATCAATGAAAACAAGCACCAAGGGTTTTGAACAGAGTAAATAATGTTTAACATAAACAAAAGGTTTACAATTATCAAGAGTCTACATTGGTGAAATATGAATCATGAAGGTGACAAAAACATGTTTAAAATCTGCGGTTTTATTTTTGAATACTAAATAAATTTGAAATGGATAGAAAAAGGTCTCAGCTAATGAACCATGTAAGGGAACAGAAAGAAAAAAAGAACTTTTTCTGAAAATGTAAAATGTTTCACTTCATAACTTTCTGTCCTTTTTGTCAACTCTGTCAGACACACTAAAAAGCATGATATTTTATTTTGATACATCCAACCAGAGTGTAAAGTCTAATAATGGTGTTCAGCAAAGAAGTTTAGTAAGAAAATACATTCTATAAAAAAACAGAATTCTGTTTTCACAATATTCTGAAAATTCTGATGGAGATGAAAAAATTTTATATTTTTCCATCTTAACCATGTGTTGTATACTGGAGACAATTAGTTTTTTCCTTAATTGAAGCTGCCTATATATCCAAAAAATAAAATGGCAAAATTTATCCCACAATCCTAACAGAAAATATAATGGGAACGACGGCGTGGACATGTTGAAGCTGTGACTACAGAGACTTACACATAGCTTGTTTAAAATATAAAAAATATAAAAATTACCATGACATGTGTCCTACTGTTGTATCCACCATGAGCAGGAAGTGGGAAAGCAGTACTCAGAGTTATAGCTGACCGTGACATGGTTTACATTGTTAAAGTTTACTTTATGTGTTATTTGATTTTGTACATATCCCTACTTTTCATTTGATATTTATTTTTAATAATATGTTGCATTTTTAAACACAACACAATTTTCATCCATCCAGATAATTGTAGAATGAGTTTGATTATAAGAAACGTCCTGATTTCTTTCGTAACCTCTGTTCCCTGATGGAGGGAATGTGAAGTTGTGTCAATGTAGTGACAATAGTGGTCACTCTTGGGAGCCTGAGATGCCTCTGATCTTTGATAAAAGGCCAATGGGAATTGGCGAGTGGTATTTTCATGAACATCCCCCAGACATATGGGTATAAAGGAGGGGGCGTGCATACCATTCATTCAGGTTTTGTGATGAGGAGCCGAGAATAAGGTCCCGGCCATTTCAGCGGTTAGTTCAGCATGTGGCAGGAGGGACACAACATCTCGTTCCCTCCATCAGGAAACGGAGGTTACAAAAGTAACTAGGACGTTCCCTATCTGTCACTCACTCGACGTTGTGTCGATGTAGACACCACAGACCACCCCCCGCCCAGAGAGAGGGGGAGGGAAGTTATGTGGAAATACGTCACATGGCCTTGCTGAGTCTAATCGGAAGTATGTCATGTGGCGGAAGTTCTACGAGCATGGAGACTGGGGCAGAGGGGTCTCTGCCCAAGGAAGACGCAGTTTGCCAACCAGGAAATGTTTTTCAGCGGGTAATACATCGCAAGGCGTTGCCTATAGGGAACCAGTACATGCGGAGCACCTATCTCAGCACTGGGCGTAGTTAGCACAAGTACTGGGCTGGCAGTGAGTTTCTCTGCAAACTCATCTGCCGCAGGGCTAGGAGGAAATCAACCAGGGAACACATTTGTGAACACTGCTGGGAATCTACAACACACATCTTCATCTCGAGGGAGGTGAAAGGTGCTAGGCGCAAACGGTATAACCGGCCAGTTGTCCCGGACTTACCCATTTGTTCCTGCTAAGACACGGGGCGAGACCAGCTCAACCCGGAGATTGTAGAATCTCGTGAAGGTGTTGGGTGTAGCCCAGTGCTGGGCCTGGTAGGCAACAGCTATCATCATTGACCCAGTGGGTGATCCTCTAGTAGGGGCTGTAGAAACCGCTCTTCGTTTCGGCTGGAGGGACAGGCTCTATCATGCGCTTCTGTAGAAGGGTGGTGATTTCTGTGCACAAGGTGGTGGCATTCTCAGCAAACCAGGGCGGGCGCCTGGTGAACTGAATCACGTAGCTGAGTTGGGCGGTCTGGGTCAGCCATCGCGATGGGTTGGAAAGCGTGAGCCATGCGTCCAAGCTCCATGCAAGGGAGACCAGGGTAACAATTTTATCGGACATACCACCAGGTGGGGCGGCGCCAGGGAGGCCACATTGACGGGGTTTGAGCCCTGTGGCGGTGCTGAGTTGAGAGACATCAAAGCACTTAACTAACTGCTGGTGGTGTTTCGTCCCTGTGGTCCATTGAAACCGTCCGGGTTTGAGTACAGCCGTGGCCAAAAGCATTGGCAGTGACATACATTTTGTGTTTCGCAAAGTTTTCTGCTTCAGTTGCTGTGGTGTTGATTCACATTGTTTCTAGATTTTTAGGACTTTATCACAAAAAAAAAAAATTTCAAAATTTTTTGGCCCTGGCAAAAAATGACCAGCTAACATAATTTCACTAATCATATAGCAGCACCTGGGAAAGTGTGAATGAGTACTAGTCAGGTGAAATCACTCTATCATTCTGATTGGATTATAAGAGCAGACTGATTGCTCTAAAATGAGGGAAGAAGTGCTTACAATCATTGTGTTTTTGTTAGCAATGTTACCTCTAAAGAAAGACGAAAGTACCTCCTCCTGAGGAGTCAGCTATGGAATCGTGTCACCACCAGTGCAGAGCTTGCTCTATATTGGCAGCAGTTTGTGTGAGTGCATCTGCACGCACAGTGAGGCGAAGACTTTTGGACAATGGCCTGGTGTCAAGAAGGGCAGCAAAGAAGCCACTTCTCTCCAAGAAAAACATCATGGACAAACTGAAATTCTGCAGGAAGTACAAGGATTGGACAGCAGAAGACTGGTGGAAAGTTATTTTCTCTGATGAAGCCCCCTTCCAACTGTTTGGGACATCTGGAAAATCGATAGTCCGAAGAAGAAAAGGTGAACGCTACCATGAGTCCTGAGTCGTGCCAACAGTGAAGCATCCTGAGACCATCGATGTGTGGGTTTTCTTTTCATTCAAGGGAGTGGGTTCTCTCACAATTCTGCCCAAAACCACTGCCATGAAAAAAGAATGGTATCAAAACGTCCTGCAAGAGCAACTTCCCTCAACGATCCAGGAGCAATTTGGTGATGATCCGTGCATTTTCCAGCAAGATGGAGAACCATGTCACAAGGCAAGGGTGATAATGAAGTGGCTTGGAGATCATTATTCTCCATATTTTGGATCCGTGGCTAGACAACTCAGAACTGCCAGAGCGAATTGCAGAGGTTATGAAGAACAAGGGTCAACACTGTAAATATTGACTCTTTGCATATATTGAATGTTTTTGCCATTAAAAGCTTTTAAAACTTATGAAATTATCATTGTTTTCCAGTATACCATAGAAACATGTGAAAAAAATATATACAAATACTGAAGCAGCAAACTGCAGACTGCGCCGTGACCTTCGTTGCCCAGAGGGCAAGGTCGGGCACCGAGCACAGCTCCTGCATCAATCCCGGAGCGGAACTACCCTTGTGAAGTTCTTTCAGCGCCTTGGCTTGGTGGACTTGCAGGAGAGCCATGGTGTGCAGGGCGGAGGTGGCTTGTCCGGTCCAGATACCAATCGTCCAGCCGCGAGTTTTCAGGGGAGTCCGGAGAGTTCTAATCTAGCCCAACGCTCGTGGCTGCCCGGGCAAGCACGTCTGTCATTTCTGCATTAGCGTGTGCCAGGGCGATCTCACCCGAAGGGGAAAGCCTTTTGTGAAAGGCTTTCACGTCTGACTGGATGAGCTCGCTCTCTGATGCTGTGCTCAAAAACTCATCACCTTCGCAGGCAGCGAACAAGAGGTCTAAGAGGTCGAACTCGCCCTGAGACATTTACATTTACATTACATTTATTCATTTGGCAGACGCTTTTATCCAAAGCGACTTACAAAACATAAGCGAATTATCTTAAGGAGACATTTGTACGAAAAGTGCCATAATACAAAGTTTCACTTGCATCAGAATTGCATTCAAAACAGATTTAAGTGCAACAAGAATTCTTTTTTTTTTATTTTTTAGTGACTGGTTAACTGCTCTTGGAAAAGATGTGTTTTTAGCAGAGTGAGTCAGCTTCACAGATGGACTTTGTGTTGGTACAACAAGGTGACGTTCCTTAGCCAACCACAGGAGTGTATAACAGCATAAACTATTTTAGGTATACTGGAGCAGACCCAGTGACTGTTTTGTATGCCAGCATCAGAGCCTTGAATTTAATATGTGCATCAACCGGCAGCCAGTGGAGAAAGACAAAGAGTGGTGTAACATGCGCTCTCTTTGTTTCATTAAAGACCAGACATGCTGCTGCATTCTGGATCATTTGCAGAGGTCAAGTTGCACATGCAGGAAGACCTGCAATGAGAGAGTTACAGTAGTCCAGTCTAGTCCAGTGAAGAACCTATCTGAGAGATAGGAGGTCAACCAGTCAAGCACAGTTTATCTGATGCCCAGAGTAGAGAGGGTGGAGAGAAGAATCTGATGGATGACTGTGTCAAAGGCTGCAGAAAGGTCCAGCAGAATCAGAATGGGTGATCTGGATTCAGCTTTTGCCTGTCACAGCGACTCTGTGACAGACAGCAGGGCAGTCTCGGTTGGGTGTCCACTTTTGAAGCCTGACTGATTGTCATCCAGCAGCTTGTTCTGTGAAAGTTAGGCAGAGATCTGATTGAAAACTACCCGTTCAAGTGTTTTTGCCATGAATGGAATGTGAGAGACTGATCTGTAGTGTTCTATCTGTGTGGGGTTAAGTGCAGGTTTTTTCAGCAGTGGGGTTACTCTAGCCTGCTTAAATGTAGTGGGAAAAGTGCCTGTAAGTATAAATGTGTTAATTGTATGTATAAGTGCAGGTAGGATGGACGAAGAGATGGCCTGGAGAGGGTGTGATGGAATGGGGTCAAGGGAACAGATGGTGGGGTGGTTGGAGAGGAGGAGTTTAGAGACCTCAGTGTCAGTCAAAGGTGAGAACATAGAGAAAGAATAGTTGCATGCAGGAGCCAGGTGTTTGGCAGGGTGTGGTGCAGTGAATGTATTGCTGATGGTTGTAACTTTATTTGTAAAAAATTTGGCGAAGATATCTGCTGTCAGTGATTTGTCAGGTGGTGGAGGGGGAGGACAGAGAAGTGTGTTGAATGTTCTAAATAAGCTACAAGTGTCTGTGGTGCTGTTGATCTTGGTCTGGTAATAGGAGGTTTTTGCAGCTTTAACGTTATCTGAAAAGGTTGCAAGCAGAAGTTAATATTTACCTAGATCTGCTGGAGCTTTAGATTTCCGCCATCTCCTCTCAGCTGCTCTGAGATCTGTCCGATGTTCACAAAGAATGTCAGACAGCCAGGGGCTGGGTGGTGTAGTATGTGCTGGTCTAGAGGAGAGAGGACAAATGTTGTCTAGACAGGTTGTTAAAGTAGAGTTAAGTGTGTCTGTGGCAGTGTTTACATCAAGTGTGGAAAATACATTTATTGTGGAAAGAAAGGTGGAGACATCAGTGGAAAGGTGAGAGGGTGAGAGGGAATGGAGGTTATGGCGAAAGGAAACCAAAGGTGGAGTCGGTTTTACTATAGATGTGAGAATCATGTTGAATTGAACAAAGTGGTGATCAGAGACATGTAAAGGTGTAACAAGAATATTTGAGGTGGTACAGTTACGTGTAAAAATGAGGTCCAGCTGGTTGCCCGATCTGTGAGACGAGCCAGCACACTCATCCTGAAGCCTAACCAGAGAAAACGAGCATGCCGGGGAATGTGAGGTCCGTGGGGATTTAACTGGTGGTTCCATTGTGGTCACCAAATCTCCATTGTGGTCACCAAATCTCCCCCAGTGCACGCTGCGTTGGCATCATACCCGTAGGTAGAAGGACCGAGGGAGGGAGCCGCTGGGGTGGCTTGCTTTCTTATGAATGCGAGCCGGGACAGCAACGTTGCCATGGTCATGCCCTCGCAGTAAGGGCACGACGCATCAACGAAAGATGTCTCGGTATGGGCAGCGCCCAGGCACGAAAGATATTGTGGCCATCTGAAGGCGAGAGCTTTACTGCAACCAGTAATAACACACAAGCAGAAGGGCATCTTTAAAAAGATGCGTTTTTAAAAAGACGTTTTGATGTGTGCCGCTCTTTTAGAATATACTCTTTTTGTGAGGGAAAATACTCCTTTAAAATATACACTTTTAGGATCTGCTGAAGCATCCTGGGGCAATCTCTGCAGTGCACCCGTGCACCATAAGGATCCAGCAGAGGTGAATGGAAGCAATGTGAATTCAGCTCGCTTATTTCACAATTAAATAGTGACCGCTCGGCTCCGAAGGGAAAATCTGAATGAACGGTATGCGCGGCCCCCTCCTTTATAGGAGGGGCATGCAAATACCCCTCGCCAATTCCCATTGGCCTTTTATCAAAGATCAGAGGCATCTCGGGCTCCCAAGAGTGACCCCTAGTGTCACTACATCGACACAACGTCGAGTGAGTGACAGAAAGGGTACTGAATAAGCCCAAGTCCAATTGCTTATAATTAAAGCAATAGTTCACCCAAAAAATAACATTCTCACATGATTTACTAACCCTCCTGGCATCCCAGATGCATGTGACTTTCTTCCTTCAGTAGAACAAAAATTAATATTTTTAAAAGAATATTTAAGCTCTGTAATCCACATAAAGGGAGCATAAAAGTAATCCATATGACTCCAGTGGTTCAGTCCATGTGGTCATACATGATATGAAAGGTGTGGGTGAGAAACAGATACATATTAAGTCATTTTTGGTCATAAATTCTCCTCACTGCCCAGTAGGGTCAATATGCAAATGGAATCACCAAAAACAGTAGAAGGAGTAAGTGAAAGTGATGCAAAATTTACTTAAATATTGATCTGTATCTCACCCACACCTACCTTGCATGGACCTACATAGCTTAAATATTCTTCTAAAAGTCTTTGTTTGTGTTCAGCAGATGAAAGCATGTCGTACACATCTGGAATGGCATGAGGGTGAGTAAATTATTAAACAATTATGACAACAATCTGCATTTTTGAGTGATCTAACCCTTTAAGTTACACGTGCTTTCAAGTTTAGCGCATACATTTTTGAAAAATCTAATTCAATTATTAAAAAATACAAGTAATAAATGCCCAGTATATTCATTTCCTTTAGATTTATCTTTTCTGGTATTTGTTTTTTATTATGAATTTCTTGTTTTTTAACACAAGACAACTTTTGTATTTAAGACATGATTTGTCCCTTATCTCAAGAATCAGTGCTACCATTCGGCCCGTTTCACGACTGGCCCACCGGGCCGCTCGGTTCTCCTAATGGCCAGTCCGCCCCTGATCGGCCCCAAAGTGCATTGGCCCACCGGGAAACATGCAACATGATCACACGGTAAGTCTGCATGTTGTTTCTAATAGTCAAGGATTAGCTGCATAATGCTGACTCGCTGACAAACATCACATTAGACATTTTTGCATTCACTCATATGTGTTTACCTTCTCTTGTTGTGCGACCAGAAGTATGTTGCATCAACAGCATGGAAGACCGTATTTGCATCCTTTGATCAGTGACAAGCGCAATCTGAGGTTGCATATCCCCCCTAAAAATAAATTTTTACTCCACTGATGATTAGGTTTAGGTTTGGGATTTGGGGTGGCTGTGGGTGTGGGGTTATAGTTTATACAATATGCATTCCTCTACATTGTATTACCTCATGTAAAGCTGAAAACAACTTTCTTTACGACTAGTTGTTTTTGCTCACACCTGCCCATACACCCAACAACAGTTACTGCTTTGGCTACTGGGGGCAGTGTTTCGAATTTCGGTAAGCACGGACCGATTTAACCTAAAGAAAAGTCAACCTACTGTTTTCAATTTCTCTGTGATATCAGTCTGGCCCAAACGATCAACTTAGACTAGTATTAATTGTATTGCTTTTTTATTTATTTTTGGTGCTGGTTTAGCTCAACTGGGCTCTATGTGATGATGCTAAAATGCTTTTTCCCTGTTAAAAATGTTCACATCAAACCGTCCTCACTATTCATACAATGTTTTTATTTAATGCTTTTGCATTTCCTTAAAAGGGTAAGATGGGGTAAGACCCCCCCAAGAACAATATTCATTTACTTTTAAATTGTTGCATATATATTGTAGATAAACTTTTAGCATGTACAGGATTTACCAACATATTATCAATTGAAATAATTGAAATATTTGCTAATTTTGTTGTCATGGTACAAAATTATAAACTTATCCCAGGTGTCATGTGTCATCTTACCCAAAGTGTCTAATTTTACCTTGTACAATATTTTTTTACTCTTAAAATCAATATAATTTACTATGTCCACAGATCCCCCATTAACAAATAGACATAAACACTTTTAATATCCAACATAGTAGAATGTCACAGATCATTATTTTGCAATGACAAAAAAAATGTTTTTAATTATAATTTCACCTCAAAAATGTTTGGATGGTATAAATCTCACAAATGTTGATATTCAGATGAAATATCAAGATTAAGAGGAGCACAGGCATTCAATAAAGGTGTTGAGATTTTGTATCGTATTTTGTATCGCTCCATTACAGTGTGGAAATATTTTATTAGCTTTAACTCTTAGAACATGCAATAATGGCTTCGTTTTAGGTCTTTAAAGTTCAAAACTTGAAGTTGGAACTATTTTTATTGTTAAAGTAACACTTTAAGCTTGACTTCTCCATAAGATGAGAGATCTGCCAATGAGGAAATCAGTAGTGCTTTAGCAGGCAGTCTTTCTTCTGCTTCTCTGATTCATTTTGAATTGATTGGATCTCTAAAGGTCATTAGACAGACAAGACTAATTGCCTTTTATTAACAAACTAACTTCCAGCAGTGCTTATTACATTATCAGAATGAAAGCCAGAGGTACAATACTTGGGGCAACCAGACTGATTTATGGCTTTGATTTGCTCATATTTCCTCCAACTAAGCAGTTTTAGGTGTCATTTGTTTGCCATTACTTCGCCAAATATTTCAATTTTAATAAATAATACTTGTTTGGTGTATTACACTTATCATTTACCAGACTGTCCCCTAGTGGAGATGTTGTTAAAGGACAACCGCACACTTCATTAGACGTTAATTATTTGTGTTCGAATCACAGTCAACTGCATCATCCTTGTCTGTTTGGGTATCCCTTTAGTGCCCTTGTTTTCCACAGGTAGACAGGTGCTAAGCTGCCATACAAAGCTGGCATTGTGTGTGTCATCAAAGGGAGAGTTGTTGAGGCTGTGTTGTGCTATCGTACACATCAGTGCAGGTGTGCAGAGGGGAATGGACACTAGATTCAACTACATGAAAGTCTTTAAGTTTTAGGCAGATACCTTTATTATTTTTCATTCTTCTGTGATCTAATTCATTAATACTACGCATAACAAACGCAATCCATTTATATTTGAGACTAATATTCTGAGTACTGCATAGGTGTGCGCTCTTGTTCAGCGTTGACTCAACACTGCACTCTGCTGGGAAACAACGTGCTGTACAGTCAATTACAATGTGGGATATTAACTTTTCAGTGGAAAAAGGCAACAAAACACTGGTTATATAATATTTATTTTGTGTTTTTATTAGCTTAAAAAGTGATAAAACTTATAATATTTTTAGTCTCTAAACAAAAATGCTCGTTATTAAATAAATGTTCATTTTCAGTCAGATGATAATTTGAAATGAGGTATTGTAATTAGTACAAAACGAGGCAAATAATTAGTAATTAGCCTAAATGCTGAAAATTAAAAAAAAAAATAAGATAATAATAATCGAAGCTCATCTTATAGAAACAATTTTCAAAAGAAAGCTTAATTTAACACAATTGACATACACAGATTTGCCACCCACAGGCACACTGACCTTTCCACTGTTTATAGGGATGCTAATTTGATTTTTATGTGACAGTTTTATCTTTTTTTGAAATTTTATTTTATCTTTTGGGGTACATGGAATGCTTACATATGGAAAATAACAGAACCAATATTTAGAGGAGTGTAAAAGCAGTATGATAAATAAGTAGACAGCACCCAACCAAAATGATCTAGCCATCTCTGTGTTTCCCCACTTTCTCTTCTTTTATTTTTGAAGATCAAGCAATGGCAAAAAGTTGAATAATTCTGTGTCTTTGATCTACAAACACAAGTAGGAGTTCATTTACATTTTTAATTTTTTTTTCTTCCTCTTCTCTGTGAAAGTGCCAGCATCAAGATTTACCTTGGTGTGCAAATGTGCTGGAATAGGTTAAAAGAAATCTCCCTGCTCTCTCGCTGAAGTGCAGATGTTATGAAGTTAATTAAAAATGTAACAATTTGTTTCTTCAGCACCAATTTAGGTTACTTCAAATGGGAGAAAGGAGAAGAAAAATATTTGTGAAAGAAATGCACAAACCTGTCTCCTCACGTGTTTGACTAGAAAATATAAGAGTGTAAAACAGAAATTTGAATTTAAAAGGATAGTACACTCAAAAATGAAAGCTCTGTCATAATTTACTCACTCTATATTTTGTTTAAGAAAGTAGTTAAATACCATAAAAGTTACTAACAAAATTTAGTTAGCTACATTGAACCTGTACAAAGAAGAAAATAGTTTATGTATGTATATGTGTGTGTGTGTGTGTGTGTGTGTGCGTGCGTGCGTGCGTGCGTGCGTGCGTGTGTGTGTGTGTTTGACATTATTTCTTCTGCTGAACACACACACAAAATATATTTTTGAAGAATATGTAATCTGTAGGTCCATACAATGCAAATGAATAATGGCCAGAACTTTGAAGCTCTAAAAACCACATAAAGGCAGCATAAGAGTTATCCATAAAACACCAGTGGTACAATCTAAGTCTTCAGGAGAAATGAGTGAGAAACAATCCATATTGAGAATCGATATAAAGGTCCTGTGTAACTTTAAATTCTCCTCCCTCTCCATTAGGTGGCGATATGCATGAAGAATGCGAATTGCCATAAACAAATAAGAAGAACTCTTAGATAAGAAGAGCGATTAGGAAGGCTGGTTTTATACGTTTCCTTTTAAAATTGCACTAAGTATGTTTTTGTTCATGTCATTTTTGACTTACACTGACGTTGCAAACTTAATACTTTTAGCTACAGATGCCATAGCAGTAAATCTGTATTCACAGTCAGCATTGAATAATTAAATCAATGAGGAAAAGTGTCCAACAGTAAGATTTATGAGATGAAGCGTGAAGTATTCAGCTGGTCACATGATCCTAACATGGCCGCCCCCATGAGGGGACCCACTCCATGTAGAATAAAACAGCTTTTATAAGGTTACTGATATGACTGGAGTCATCATCTCATGTGAGTGCTCTTGGTTTTATACAAATGTTTCAAAAATACAATTGATTTCATATGGAGTAAAACTTTTTTTATTAAGGAAAAAAATTACCAAGTGCATCTTTAAATAGCTGAGCTATTTTCACTCTAATTAAAAATGTTGTTAGTTGCGTTGGTACTGTTAGTTATTTAGCCTCTGCCCAATGCTGGCCTCAGCTAACTAGGCATATTTGTTTTGGCCCCCTCACCCCTCAGACTGCTGGGCCCTCTCCAGAAATTCAAAAACTCTGTCAAAACCTGTTGGCAAGTAAGTTGAGTTATCAACACTCATTACTCACAAGCTGACATATCCAGAGGACAAGCACATTGCGCATATTTCACAACTCTTTTAACAGTTATCGTGGTATAGTAACCCACTGCTTCATAAATTATTATCAATGTTTATTGATATTGCATCAGATTGTTGACACAGACGTATGTTTCGCTCTGTTCACACTTAAATAACGGTGCTGTGAAGAAAAGGTGTCAAGTCTCCAGGGCTGCCCACCTCCGACTATCATTCCCCTAACATGAGTGGGGTTTTAATACTCAGCACAGATGTTGTGGCAACATTGGTACAGAATTCCCATGCCTTAGCACACAGCCCAGTGTTAACTACTATCTGCTGGCTCTTCCCAGTGGACCTGTACTTCCATTGAGGGATATTACAGGCGGCAGGCGCTCTCCTCTGATCTGCATGCGTGAGGCACTCTCTCAGTCCTGTGTGAATAGTGCTTGACTTGTTCAATTTGTTTAGAAGCCTCACTCAGCGCTTTGAAGCCACGCATCTTAGCATAAATCATAACCTGTCTACTTGCTCACAAGTGCTTTGAAATGCAGCATCTGCTTTGGAGTCCCTGCTTTACAATTAGTTAGGCAACATCAATAGATTGACTAAATATCATCTTTCTTCATAATGAAGTGTTTGGGGTATACTGTACGAAGGAGAGCATGGCCTTATTTCTTATTTAAACCATACCTGGGTTAGTGGACAGCTTGAGTTCTCTATCTTCACTCCTGAAAGATACACATCTGTGTAGTGTGTGTGTTACTGACATCAGACGCAACAATCGAATTGGGTTACTAGCAGGATAACCTACTTAGATTGTATTATGTTTGTGGGGCATAGAGCTTGTGTTGTTTACTCTTTCATCACTCCATTCTTGTTTTCTGTTTGTTCATTTGTTTTGCAAACTAGAGCCGTCTGTTCTGTTGTAGGGAAAAAAAGGAAGAAAAGAACTTAGAAGACAAGGAGAAAAACTGGCACTGACATGACTGCCTGTCGTCAGCAGGTGAAGTGGGTAACTCAACAGACTTTATGTACAGTACAGTAGGAGAGACCTCTGAAGACTGTGACGTCTCATAAGGACTTGCTCACAAATGCCACACATTGTGACTCAGAAGTTTACAGTTAGTTGATGAATTTCAAACCATCACATTATTTGATTTTAGAAGAATATTCACCATATAAAGTAATAGTCACTCAATCCCCCATCACTGTATTGAATTTTTTCCATACAATAAAAGTGAATGGTGACTGAGGCTATCAGTCCCTAATAATCTGGCTAGAATCAGTTTTTGTGTTCCACAGATGAAAGGATTTAAAAGGTACATTCAATTTTTATTTTGATCAACTAATTTTGACTCAGTGTTACAGTGAGGCACTTATAATGGAAGCGAATGGGGGCCATTTTTTTACGTTAAAATACTCACTTTCAACAAAAGACATAAAGGATATGCAGTAAACATAATTTTTGTGTGATAAAATCACTTATTAACCTTTTATGTGTAAGGTTATGGCCAATTTTACAACTTTGTTACCATGACAATGTAATGTCAACAAACCCTAAAACGACTGTAAAATGACAATTTAAACAACTTTAAGCCCAAATTATACACAGGTTTTAACAAAATAATTTATGTATGTGCTTTTATAAAATTATAAGCTTCACTTTTCTGTGTTTAAACCCTCTGAGGCCACATTCACTTTCATTGACCCCAATCACTTCCGTTCTAAGTGCCTCACAGCAACCTCGATTTGTTTTTGTTTTGTATTGTTTTTTTTTTTAAAGAAATGGAGGAACAAGTTGAAATGTATTTTAATGGTAATCAACATTATGCCACAAATTCTGTCAATTGAGCTTACCTTGTATCGAACCCGGAACATACCTTTAAAGACAATAGAAGAAGAATGTAGAAGTGACAGTGGACATTTGTAGTAAAAAAGGACTTAAATGCTGATCTGTTTCTCACCATCATATCACTTCTAAAGACATGGATTTAACCACTTGAGTCGTATGAATAGTTTTTATGCTGCCTTTAAGTGCTTTTTGGATCTTTAAATTCTGAGCCACCATTCACTTGCATTGTATAGACCAAAAAAGCTGAGATATTTAATCTAAAAATCATTGTTTGTGTTAAGCAGACGAAAGAAAGTCATACACATCTGAGATGGCATGAGGGTGAGTAAATGATGAGAGAATTTTTATGTTATTGAAGATTTATGGAAATTTTTGACAGTTTATAAAAAGGCTGTAGCCTTTAACATTATTAATGTGAAAGGCATCATGAACTCACAAAACACAATTATTTTTATCTGCATTTAATAATCGTGTTAATGTTAATTTGTCAAAATACTAGCTCATTGTTTAAGTTAGATCATATTACATTAACTATTGTTAATATATACAACTTTTAATGAAAATTGTTTTTTTGTATGTGTAGAAATTAACATAAATCAAGATTAACAAATGCTGTAAAAGCGTGTTAACAAAATGCTAATATAAACAACCTTATTGTAAAGTAATTTCTATATAATTTTTTTCTAGATATGCTCAGCTAAATATTTAATCAGCATGAAATTTTTTTTATAATGGCAATCTCAAATTATCTTTAAGCATCCCTATCCAGTACACACACACAATAAACAAACAAACAAACAACTGGAAGAGTCATAGAAAAGTCATTGGTCAAAAGGTGTGAGAAGAACCCCATAGTTTGTATTGTTTAGTCATACAAAATGATCCATCCACTCTGATGTTGCAAGCAGCTAGGAATTTGCATCAAGAATGAATTTGTTGTCGATCCATCAGAGCAGGTTTGGTCGTATTATTGCCTGCACTCTCAATTAAGCCAAAGATCAAAGTAAACTTGATCCACAGTTCTTCTCCATCATAATATGCATCCCCTTCAATCTGCAACATTAGGAATTCTTTTTGCAGAGAGAATGAGAAGAAAAAACAGAAAAAACTCCACTTAATTTTCTTATTTTTTTCAAAGGCAGCTATTTGATCAGTAGTCATAAATTAAAGGTAGGGGTGAAAATTACAGCATGAGGATTAGATAAAAGCACCTCTCTGTCAAAAGGTGGCATCTTCAAAGCGCCCCTGGTTACACAGCACATAACAGCATTCTGAAGATGCCTGGCATGGCTTGCTACCGCATCTTTTCGTGAATTATGGGGGCTGTGCTAACTGAGGGGGCCAAACAGCTGCTGACGGAGGTGTGCAAACACAAATAAATCTACAGCTGTGAGCAGAAAGCTGCTGCTCATGTCAGGGACTCTGCCACTGGCTCATCACTAATACATTGGGGGAGCAGGCTGCATATGGCCTGAGATATAGGGTGGAGGGGTGGAGGGAGTAAAGAGATTTTAGTTCAACCATATCATAAAAATGCATTGTTGACTTTTTTTTCTATGACTTAAAGGGATAATTCACTCAAAATTGAAAATTCTGTCATCATTCACTCGCCTTGACTTTCTTTCTTTGGTGGAACACAAAAGGAGATGGAAAGTGGAAAGGGAGGCAAAATAACAGCCTCAGTGTCTATTCAATGCCAGTGTATGGAGAGAAAAAAAAGATGTCATGAAAATTAATGGTGACTGAGGCTAACGTCTCCTTTTGTGTTAAACAGAATTAAAAATTCATACAGATTTGACAACATGAGGGTGAATAAACGAGTACAGAATTTCCATTTTTGTTTGAACTATCCCTTTAAATCAGTGCACTTTAAGGACTCTTGAATGGAGCTCTCTGGGCACATGTGTATGGTGAGAGGGTGGGCTTATGGGAGCACCTGCATGCTTTGATGAGTTTAAGAGAAACATATTCTTGACTGTAAAGAAAATGCTGAACTCATCACTCGTCACACCCTTCCAATTGAATGTCATCAATGTCAGATGAAAACTGCATATCTGTTTCAACAGCTTTTCTTGGAATGTAAAAACAATTGTATTCTTCGTAGCACTAGCCATATCAGAATGAGGAATCTCTAATCAAATGTAATATTTTTCACCTGGTCTGTTGAATCAGAAGATTCCATTTGTTTTTTCTTTCACTAGATCCCCTGGTAAAGCTATTTGCAAATCCCTTTCCAATGTCTCAAACCATCTGAATAAAAGTTACTTGACCCAGCTGGAAAATAATGTATTGCTATGTTAACATTCTGCAGCTAAATCACGAGTATATTAGTGATTTCCACAGAGAAAAGCTTTCTACAAGGTTATTAAATGGAGGAACAGGAATCGTGTAATCGGAACAGTCATCAAAGCTTGACATAACGCTCACATGTCTCACAGTAATTCTGAGCTTCTAAGGAAATTGGCAGGGGTCCATGTGCTGCACAATACCCACATTAACTTGACATTGTCAGGTGTTCTGACTATTTATTTTATTTTGTTTCAGCGTATGTTTGTATGTTAAGAACTGTATTTGATTGGTGATCTGCCTGTTCATTCCTTTTGTTTTCAAACTGGCTTTTATATTATTTATATTCTGTTGCCTTAGTCTGACAGCTATTGTGGGGAATCAGTCTATAGTCTTTAAGGGTTTTAAAGAACATGAGCCATAAATAAACAATGTCCCCTCGCTCTGTAAATTAGTTATCATTTGTTTTAAACTTCAGAAAGAGACTACAAGTGGCCCAGCAACTTCAGCTATTGATAGAAACAAACTTATTTACCTGTGAATATAAACTATATTCAAATTATTTATGTCTAAAAGCCTTTAAGTTCTATTTAGCCTGTATTTGCACAATTTAATATATATATAATTTTTTTTTTTTTTTAACTATGGTACAGGAAGTGGTTGCACAAAAATAATTTATCTACATTTAAGATATTTATCATGAGTTGAAAATACTTATTTTTTAGTTAAATCAGCTTATCAGCATTTATATTGAGTGAATCCAACAATCATCTAATCATATTCATTCTACATAATTAAAATATGTTCATGAGGCTTCTTCAATATTTTCAGATTCAATCAAATACTTTAACATTAATACATTGTCCAGAATATGAAGGGTAATTGGGTTGTTTCAATACGCTTCTTGAAGATACAATGAGACATAGGCAAGAGCCTATGGGCACTACCCCAAAAAAGCTCATTTGAATCAGTTCCATTTTTTAAAAACAAAACAAGAGCTTTAGGCCAAAAGTAATAAAACCTAAGTAAGCATGTATTCAGCTAAATTCTCTGTAAGAATCTAAAATATCATCAAACAAACTCCATCATGTATATGATATAGGTTGTCTTGCTTCCAATGTAACCATATAAGTCCTTGAGACTGAATGCCTGGTCTTCAAAAAGGATGTCTTTTCAATATGTGAGAGTTCAAAGTGGCGCAGTAGCCTTCAAAGCTTGAACACTGAGCAAATTCCTTTCAGATGGCAACTTTCAGAGCTTGTCACGTGACTTTGTGGTCAAAGACCTGAATTGCTCTGGTTTACCATCCATTGTTGCCCTGGGCTTAAGCAGTCAGGCAGTATGTATTTAAATGACAGACAAGGCAGTTGAGAGTTAAGGAAGAGAGTTGTTCCATGCTATCAAATCTTCTCTCTCGTTTTATGTACAGTTCCAGTTCCCCCTCCATTTCACTCTTTCCTTTCGTCTTTCAGAGTGCAGGCGCATGTCAAGCGATTGTTGAATTGAAATATTGATGTAGAATATCAAAGCATGGGGTATAGCTCCTGTGTTTCCTGAACTAACCGAAAGATGCTTTGATCACAGGCTCCTGTGATCTGACTTCTGAAGTTGTTAAGAGTACTGGAAAACAAAATGCAAACAAACTTCAAGTGCCGCTAGTAATGATAAAAGTTTTGAAAAGTACAAAAGATTTGTGCGCTTTTGTAATTTCTGTACACAAACAATGGATCTCCATCGTGCATAAATGCAAATGACAAATGCTAGAAAAAATGTATAATCATGAAATATTTTCACCTGTAAAGTGTTCTCTGAATTTCTGTTATAGTTTCCTATTGGATTTGGAAAACATTTAATATTAACTAATTGACAGTAAAAATTTATTTCTGTTTGTCTCAGAAAAAAGAGTTTAAAGTCTCTCATTTAAAATACTTTTTTAATCTCTGAATAGACAAATTGAAATGGATACATTTTCATTTATTGATGTTCTATCATCCCCTGATACTTTTGCATGCTCTTTGATAAAGTGAGCAATGGGCATGTGATTTTTGTCAGAGCTTATGGTAATTATTTTAACACTTGACATAAGAGATGGAAATATTCTAAAGGTGCAAACACTCAAAACTTCGGCATTGCTTTACAAGACCAGGTTAAACCTTATCATTATAAGTGGTCTAAACTGTCAACATTCTTTGAGACTGTCATGGTAATTATGAACAGTGCCGTTTCTGGTCGTATTGGTGAGCGTTTTAAGGTGGATAGATGCAGGGGGCAGCAGGTTTTTTACATGCACTCTGTCCCATCCATTATGCCACATTTGTCAAGTTGGGGGTTTTGAGAGTCATTTAGTCCATGTGGGGCTGTAAACTGGCTTTTGGAGGTGGCCAGTGGTACAAAAGCTTGTGGCTGGCTGTTTGGAGTGCAGATGGTCAAGACAGCTGGGACAATTTAGCGATCTGAGACTTTTAAATTGCCCTCCAGACATGCTAAAAAAACAGCTTGACAAGATGCCTGCCATTGTTTTGCTCAGTTTATGGGGACATTGATCTTAGAATAAATGGATTTGGCATTTCTGATGGAGACAGAGTAACGCCTCTGCACTTCAGGAATAATTTGAAATTGTAAAAATTTGAACACATATCTACTTTACATTTCTCTAATCTAATGTCTTAGTATTTGACCCCCCTTCTTTAATGACAGCATGCACTCATGCTGGCATGCAGTCCACAAGTTTGTGCTAAACCTGATTATCCGTTTTATCTCAGCATGATTTGATTCCAAAGAGCGTCTTGTGTGCTTCAAAGAAAATCTGAACTTTTGTTTTAGGGGACAGGAAATAAGAATCTGGGTAATTAACAACTTCTGCTCTGTAATAAAGCATGCAAAAGGAGATAGCATCAGCCTCCCCTACGTAAAGCAACCAAATATTTGGTTTAAACAAACACCTGCCTGCTCTTCCTTTTTCGACTGTAATTTAATTTTATTAATATTACATTCACCCCCCCCAAACAGTATGCAAGGATGTGCTGCTTATTATGTTGTATTTACAGTTCAGTGCATGTAATGTTTTTTGTTTTGTTTTTATACAAATCTATAATTTTGCACCAAATGGATTTTGGAGGAAGGATATTGATGTTCATATGTTTTGTTTTTGTTTTGTCTTTATTTGGAAAAAAAAAACACTGGATAGATTTGTTACAATTGTAATAAACACTAAGCAGTCAGCAGTCACTCAAATGCAAGTGAGACTGTTGTCATGACAGAGGGCTTTATACCAATGTTCGCTTTCATAACTCACATTTTTTAAACATCTTCTTGTATTATATTGTTTGGTTCAAATATTTAAAGAATTGTTGTGCCATTTAACAGTTTTTAGATTTTTTTTCATGACCTAGTGTTGAATGAATATTAATTAAATGCACAAATGCAGAAGAATAACAAATTGCAGCTAAATTGATGTGCACATTTAAACAAGGCTGTTCAGTGTGACTTTATTATTGATTCCAATAAATGCATTTTATCAGCGCATGTGGCTTTTATGTATATTGATTATTCTAGCTTGGTTGCATGTTAAAACATAAGAATGTAATTTAAACTGCACTGTTACAATTCCATTTGTTTTAAGACCATGCATTCATTTCAGCTTTTGCAGAAGGGAGATTTTTTCAGAGTTATGGAGAAAAAAAACAAAACAAACCCAATATTACATTCTCTCTGATGTTGCTGAACCAAATTTTGTCCATCCGATTTAGTAAGACAGTAAACCAGAAACTTGTGGTATAATTATGTGAGGTATTCCTGCTAATTGACAAGTATATTATTTGTGTTTGATCTGTGCAGTGTCTATGCAATAATACGCTTTTTACTAAATGTCAACAAGTCATATTCATTGAATCATAGCTTTCTTAACACACCTGAGGGGTGAATTAAGTAAGGCTTAATTCGTATGAAAATGTAACCCCCCTTTCTCTTTGTAAATTAAATTGGTAACCAAACATTAACTGTAAATAATGGCTGTAAAGACTCCCACCCAGTAGTATTAAAATCCCTACAAGTGCTGTGCAACTGCATCAGTTAATTGAAATTCATGTTGGACATTATTGTTTAAAATGTTCATAAAGTTACATCAGAAGATAAAAAAGATCAAATAAAGATGTTAAAGCATTGCAAGCCTAGTGAGGCTCGATTTGAAGAAAACGCACGTACAATAAGTTCAGCTCGTATCCTCTGTCATTTCAATTCTTCATCACTGTGGTATGTTTTAGCAGAGACTAAAGCAATGCATCTGCTGGGACAAAGGTCGATTGTTATGCGACTAGAGGTGAGAGGCAACACAAAGCAGTGAGGATTTTCTATGTATTAAGATGTTAAATGGCTTTCCGACTTCAATGTAAATTCACGGAGAGAAAGACTCAAAGTGTTAGATGAACTTTGGATGCCTCTGCATTTAATCCCTTTAAATGTGATGACGCCCTTAACTTGAACCCAGAGTGTGAAAATAACACGCAGAGCCCTTTATTTGTAATATCACTTAAGAGTGCGAGCTACTGGGTTTTGTTGGAGTTTTATTTAATTTGTTTAGTTAAACTAGAACCCTTTTGGCTAATAATCAATTACTTACTTTAAGTTTTAATGATTATTTCACTTATTCAATTTTCCTCATTCGATATTTTTCGTGGTGCAAAATAATAATCCGAATGGTCTCGAAACTTTCTGACATATACATGAATCCTTATTAGCTAATGCTCATCTTTGGAGATGTATTAACTGACAACTAATAATAGCTGAACATCTCATATAAAAAGACAATTTAGTGATATTGCATGATAAGGCCAAACGATATATATATATATATATATATATATATATATATATATATATATATATATATATATATATATATATATATATATATATATATATAGTGGATTTAATATAAATTACGTTTTAAAAAGTTTTGGAAATAATTTATACCACTAATGAATTTTAATACTGAAATAACAAACTGATATTACTAATGCTTGAGAGAAAATGTTAATTCCAAAAAAGTAAGGAATCCAAAGAAACAATTATATTTCATAATTATTTCTAAATGCTCATTTACTAACCTGTAGCCTAAGTGTTATATATTTCAGAATCATTCATTAAAGTTATTCTAAAGTCTTAGCAAAAAATGTATACTCTTCTTACAAGCTCTTCCTATTTTTTTATATATATATTTTTGTGACAGATAAAGAATGTGTCGTTAAACTTGTCAGTATCGTTACACGAGAACAAACATTCTCATATTATATGTTTCTCACCAAAGGAAAATGGAAAGGGGCTCTCACAGGTTAACGTTTGGCAAAATTCAATTATAATGAAATTAAGGTTATCATACACACACCCCTTTCTCTAATCTCCCAAATATACCCCTCCCCAGTATTCCCCCACCGCATCTCTCCTCCATTCATGGCCCTCCTGATACATACTTAAGAGACCCCGTCGAGAGGATCTTTTCCCTATAAAGAGAAGATGCAATCCGAGCGCCTTTGAAATGATCCTCAGGACTTATTGCGATAGGCCCTTCAGTCGCACTTCAAAAGCGAGAGTCCTGGTTTGAAAGCTGTTGGTTTTGGAAAAAGGGACCCAGCAAACCAGGAGCAGGAGCGCAGAGTGTCCAACGCGTCTCGCAGCTGTTAAAAGGAGAGAAGAGTTGGAAAAGAGAATCGAGAATCGAGGGATTATTGATAATAACGATATCTACGCGTACCTGGTTTGGTGACAAGAGTCAGTCCGTGCACGGATCATTCCGCACCCAAACAACTCCATCTGACTTTGGCACGATAACACACTGAACGCTGCGCTTTACGCAGGTGTGGATTTCTAGAACAACCCGCGCACACATGGCTGCGTTAACCTTATCCAGAGCGGACAATTTCCTGCACGGTTTCTTACAGGTACCTTGTTTATTTTCTTAATTATGTAGTTTTTAGTGTGCCTTACCCGGTTTCCAACCAAGTACTTTGGCGCGCACTCAATCACAACTTCAATTGAGTTTTATTTTGGGCTTTGTTGTTAGTAAATTAGAATTTTAAACAAAAGTTTTTATGATTTACAAGTTATTCCATTTGCTGTCAACTTCAAATTTAATTGCACACTTTAAAATAGCCTATTAAATAAATTTACATTTGAACTATCTATCTATCTATCTATCTATCTATCTATCTATCTATCTATCTATCTATCTATCTATCTATCTATCTATCTATCTATCTATCTATCTATCTATCTATCTATCTAATTATACTAGTTATAACTAGTTATAATTATTGTTTTACTCCTTCTAGGATCGCACTCCCAGCTCCTCTCCAGATAGTGGTCCCAACGCCCTTTCCTTTTTGGCCACCACATGCAGTCAGGCTTGGCAGGACAGCTCGCAGCTCCCTTACGAGGGGCCAGTGGGATCCGCATCAAGCATGTTTCAGCTCTGGAGTAATGATGTGGCTCCTAACTCCAGCCTGAGTGCTCACCAGATGACCTTCACCGTGCCTAAGGTGCAGTTCCCTGGCCACATACAGCCCAGTCTGGGCTCCCATTCCCATCACCACCACCATCATCACCACCACCACCACGAGTTGCCCCTCACTCCTCCAGCCGAGCCTCCAGCTGCTTACTCGTTCGAGCTGTCTCCAGTAAAGATGCTCTCCTCCCAAGCACAAGGGAATGTGCCATACTATGCACAACATAATGCTGTGGGTCAGAACTTTCCCAGCTTCCTTCAGAACACTTCAGCCAGACCTCACCTGCCTGGAGGGCATGTTGAGGATGGCCAGCAGTGGTGGAGTCTCCCCCAGAGTAACAGCACAGCCTCTAGTCACCCGTTCTCCCTGGGTAGGCAGCTGGTTTTGGGCCACCAGCCCCAAATTGCTGCCCTGCTGCAGGGCACCTCCAAGGGTTTGTTGAGCTCAACTCGCCGATGCCGCAGGTGCAAATGCCCAAACTGCCAAGCTACAGGAAATGGCAGTTCTGCACTGGAGTTTGGCAAGAAAAGACTGCACATTTGCCACATTCCTGATTGTGGCAAGGTCTACAAAAAGACCTCACATCTTAAGGCGCACCTGCGCTGGCACGCTGGCGAGCGACCATTTATCTGCAACTGGCTGTTCTGCGGTAAAAGCTTCACACGATCTGATGAGCTCCAGCGACATCTTCGTACGCACACTGGGGAGAAGCGCTTCGGCTGCCAGCAATGTGGAAAAAGGTTCATGCGTAGTGATCACCTTTCCAAGCATGTGAAGACCCACCAGAGCAGGAAGAGCAGGTCCAGTCAGCCTTCTCACAGTGGGACTGATGCACTGCTAAGCAATATCAAGAGAGAGTAAAGTCGACTGCAGAGCAGGGACTACAATAAGAACTAATTTTAGAGTCATTGGACTATCAGGGAAGAGACCAAGCAGCAAAAGCTTTATCCCTTAAATTACACTTCAATGACAGAATAGTGTGCGACATTAAAAAAAAAAAAAAAAACATCAAAGTAAATGATTAAACAGATATTCTGAAAAGCAATAGGAGCATGGCCCTGTTTCAACTGTTCTTTAATTAAAAACACTGGAGGAGTGTACGCACACCATGCTGCACTAAAGCAAATATGCTGCTGCTTTTTGAGACTTTACAGAGACTTTAAGTCACAGAAGAGCTTGCCTCTATGAATGTGATATATAACTGATAAAAGCAAGATGTCTGCATGGCTCTGGATGCGGACTTATCATGACCAAACCTTACCCTTGCACATTTATTTATCAACTATAATTCAAATAATTTTGAGGTTGCAGGAAATTCTCTGAACATAGCACAATCAAAAAGTATTTATGTTACCTGGTGAAACTGTCATTTGTTTACATTTTGTTGTTACTTTATTTTCAAATGCTCCTTCTTCTATCTTTTTTTTTTTTTTTTAGGGAAAATTGTTGCCTTATAATGAAATAATTCTGGTTGCAGTTAGCCAAATTTGCCATAACTTCGTTCCCTGGAATATCACAGGAAGTCTTGTTCCTTTTAGAATTGAGACATTGCAGAAAATGGCACTATAAATGTATTTCACTTCAAATCTAAATCCCTAATGAATAAAAACTAGTTTCAAAAAGTTAAACCAAATGTATATAATGTTTATATAGTGCACAGATCTATGAAGATCAAGACAGCATGTGAAATATTAATAAACATAAATAACTGTGCAAATCGAAATCTTTGTGTTTTTATTTTTCTTATTTGTTTGTAATACCTTGCCAAGCACACTTATTGCTTATTTAATAGAAGTGTTAAGTTCAACAAATGGCTAACACTCAATCTAACACTTTGTGCTGGAACTCAGAGGTTTGCATTCATTCTTACGTTAATTTAATAGTATTTAGGATGCTAATTTAAGGTGGCCATTGTTCTATAGGTGTCGAGGAAGCACATTAAAAGAACAAATGACTGAAAAGCCTTCAGACATTTTACAGTTGTCAATAAATAGTGAGGCATTCATGGGAACAGTGGCCTGACTTTCTCCCATCAAGTCCACAGTCATGTTGTCTCGTAACGACCACAGGCCACCCAGTGTAAATAACAGTCAACAGTCAAACTGAGGAGAGCACTCCACTCGAGCTCACAATGAATAGACCCCCAGCTGTTCATATCCCACTGATAGTGTCGGAAGTTGCTTTGATTTGGCACCCTTGTGATTGTGAATGCTCAAAACCTCTCTCCCCCATATGTGTGTGTAAATGAACCCTTTACTGCTGAAGAATGTGGCTTAAACCTGAGACAAATCAACCAGATGTCTGCATGTGTTGGGTTTCATCCACCTATTGTGTAGGGTTTTTAGGCTTTAGTGCTGAAGAATTGGCTGAATGGCAATGGCTGGTTTCCCTGTCTAGATCATAGAAAAAACACTGTATGTTTGACATTTTCACATCATGATTCTTATTGTTATATATTCTTTGTTTCATGATACCATTTTGTATTTAAGTACATGGTGATTTAAAAGTCCACAAATGAAAATGCTTCTATTTTGCATCTTGCATCTAATTCAGTAAAACAATGTCATATCAAATTAAATTATCAGCATAACAATTTGAGTAAAAAGTTGAATCAAAAAAGTTATTTTGGAATTCCAGTAGTTGCAATGTCCCTCTTTTGCTTTAATGTTTGCATGCACTCAGGCTGGCAAACTCAAGTTTGGGCAAAACCTGATGATCAGTGTTATCCAGCATGATTAAAGAATGTTCAGTGGAAGTAAGGAAATGTATAATTTTTTTAACTTAAATGGTCAATCACAGATTGCATATTTGATTAATGACGTAAAGTCTTTCTTATTCATTTTACATTGTTTATATTTTTCAAAATTAAAAAAAACTAAAACTGAAGTTTAAGGGTTCAAAAATATTTTTAAATGCCAGATTTTAAATGTGGAGAAATTATTACATATTGTTTCCCAGACACTTTTGATCCATCTAAGTCATTGATTAATGAGTTTGATCATAAAGAATCTGAATAGGCAAGTCCAATTAATTAATCAAAGGGATAATTCACCCAAAAATGAAAATTCTCTCATCATTTACTCACCCTCATGCCATCCCAGATGTGTATGACTTTCTTTCGTCTGCAGAACACAAAGATTTTTAGAAAAATATCTCAGCTCTGTAGGTCCATACAATGTAGCTGAATTGTGATAAAATATTTTAAGCTCCAAATATCTCATTAAGGCAACATTAAAGTGATCCATAAGACTCCAGTGGTTTAATCCATGTCTTCAGAAGTGTAAGTCCTTTTTACTATAAATCTCTTCTTTCACGTTCATTCACATTTTGAAATTGAAAGTGGAGATTTATGGTAGAAAATGACTTAAATATTGATCTGTTTCTCTCACACACCTATCATATTACTTCTGAACACATGGATTAGCCTACACCATTGGAGTCTTATGGATCACTTTTATGTGGCCTTTTCATGATTTTTTGAGCTTCAAAGTTTTGGCCACCATTCACTTGCATTGTATGGACCTACAGAGCTGAATTTTTTTTCTGAAAATCTTTGTGTTCTGAAGAAGAAAGAAAATCATTCATATTTGGGATGGCATGAGGGTGAGTAAATAATTAGAGAATTTTAATTTTTGGGTGAACTAACCCTTTAAACTCAACCAGAGATTTACTTGAGAGTAATTTATCAGAAATATATAACACAACACACTACAGAAAACACAATATTTCATGTTCCAAAAGGACATGGTTTAATTTGATATAATACAACAATAGGTTTTGTCACATAAACATATAACATGTCCATTTCATTTCCTTCATTATCTAGAGGTGTTCTTTAAAGTAGCATGCAACATTGTAAGATTGAAATCCACATATGTGGAAAGGCAGTACATGAAAGCTTTCAGTTTATACAGGGCTATGTCAAACGATTTGATTTTCAAATAAGTTTGAATATTACGACAAGGCAAGAGAAGTTTGTTACAATCATTTTCAGGATATTTATGCGAGCAGATCTTAAACATGCGAAGAGTAAAGCCTTTGGTGCAGAGTTGTAATTTGAAGTTCTAAAGTTGGTTTTAAATTTCTAATTGTAAAAGACCAATTCGTTATGCAGGTAATGCTAATTGCTAAAAGCTCTCTGGCGCCCTCTCTTGGAAAGAAATGTGCAATGAGCTAAACAGGGTGAAAGTGCTTTTTGATCTTGCTTCAACATCCCATACCAAACTCATACCATCCCTTCTTTGGAGATGTGTCTAACATTTTATAACCAACTGTATGTTTCAGACTCAATCATTAATAATTTCATTCATCTTTCAAAGTTTTGATTTGGTTTGTCATAAAAATATATCTAAGCAAGTTTGCATAAAAAACAACAAAACAAAACACATAACCAGTAAACTAAATGTGTTTTCAACTTTGAAAAAAAAAAACATATTTATTTTTTTCCCACATTGTCATATGAGAACATTTTCCCATTAATTAAAGCAACCGGTTAATCTTGTGTTCTTCAATTCAATGACATAACATTTAATGTCTAAGATTTCCTTCATTTTTTATAAAGGGTACTGGCACCTGCTCTATGGCACATTATGATATAACATTTAAACTTTGGCCTTCATTAAGCAATTTTTTGTGTCTCTAACATTGTTCTGTTTTTGGAAACCTCATTTTGTAGCAAGAGACATGCACAGTAAGCCACACAGTGTGCATTTCAGGGATGGTGGGCAATAGAAGCCAAAATGGGTAATTTAACCACAGGTCAAACACTTTCATATTGTCATTTTCTGCCATGATAATTGCCGTCCAGTGCATCTCTCAAGCAGACAGTATGTCCTTCCTTTGAGCATGTCCTCATACTGCATGTGATCTCTTATGTCAATCCGTAGCAGTTGTTACATGTGAATAAGAATCTCATACAATCAGGAAAGAGAAAGCAGAGCCTCTGTGTCTCCATGCACAGATCATTCCTCTACATACGGTATATACAAATTAGTTGCATTAAGAGTCTGTTTCCCCTTGGCTCCTAAGAGTTCACACAGCCTAGAAGAGCATTCAGTACAGGCAGGATAGAAAGAAAACTTTTGTAAAGAGGCACCAATTGTGCGAAACCTTAAAAATCCAGCGCGGGCCCCATACAAACCCTTATATATTCATATTATACTATGTTCTCTGATTTCAAAACACATCTCTGATGGAAAACTTTCAGTATGTTTACAAGGATGAAGCCATCAGCATTTAGCATACAACCACACACACCAAAACAGACATATACACAGAAATGCATAATCATACCCTCAAACTATGTTTACTCTGGTTTCTGCTCCAGTGGCCTCCCAATATATATAGGAATGGTTGATTATTCCTTTGAACAAAAAACACAACTTCTTTAAAAAGACAACAAAAAGGAAACAATGCAAAAAAAAGAACAAAAAAGATAAGAAAGAAGGAAAAAAATGTCACAAGGTAATTCGCATCACAGGTTTAGGAAGAATACCACAAGGTAAGAGACGTTAATACAGTCCACTAGTGATGAAGTTCAGACTGCAGCATGCTCTGGTGCACACGTCAGATTAACGTTTATTTCCATTCACTCTGTTTCATTCAGGGTTCACAGGTCGTCCTCATCAAGCTGGGCCAAGTTACTTGAACGCTGAGGAGTGGAGGAAAGAACAGCGATATGGCCCTCTCTTGGTGAAGATCTGCAACCACCATCTGCAGAGCTCTATAACACATTGATCAAAAAACACGAGGATGAAGTGAGTCCACCAATTATTATTTGTTCAAAATCTAATTTAAACAAAATTAAAATATGTGTAAAAAAATTTGGTAAATACAATAGTCTGCTGCAGAACAGTTAATCTAATTGTTTAATTTTCCCCCCACATTATAAAGTATAAAGTAAAATTACAATTTAATTTACACAGTTTTAATGTCATCAATAAAATTACTGCTGAAAATGTTTGTTAACTAAGTTTTTTTTGGGGGGGTGGGGTTCATCAATGATAAAAAACACATCATGATGACAATCAAATGTTTTAATTAAAACATACGGTTGATGAAAATATGATGAGAAAAAATAACAATGAAGCTATTAACAAAGCACTTGAATTGTTGTTTTTTTCCCTTTAAAAACATAATATCCTAAACTGTCGAAAAGTGAGGGATTCACAACAGAATAACTTATAAAAAGTAGCTAATACTTCAGTATATGCTATTATTTTTTAAGGAGAGCAGGATTTCAGGACAGTTTTGTAATGTTATTTAATTTGACATTTTAAAACATATTAATATTTAATATGTCTGATACATGTTTAAAACATTTAAGTGGCTTATACATTTATACAAATTTTTTATTTTTTTTGCACATCAATTCAAACGTTTTTTTCATCGACTAATATTATATAAGAAATATTGACTAAAATGAATGAATATGACATATTGAAATATTGAACTACATTTGAATGACATTTTTTCATTAAAATACAAACATTATGACAAATCCCGCCCCCCTGAAATTGAAAACTGAATGTACAAGTAAATTACATACTCTATGTGTAACTGGTCCAGCTCAATTGCTCTGAGTGGGATTCAAACCGGCTTCAACATGGGAGGCGCTCATGCTAATGAAGAGGCTAAAGGCTACAGCCTCTAGCGTCAGTCGCTAGTGCATCTCTTGTGGCCAGGGGAGTGAGGTTTACAAATACTGCACAGCTATTATGTACCAGCTGGCTCCCGTTACACTCACCCCCCCTAAACCTTACACCCCTCCCGTTACACTCACCCCCCCTGTAAGACGCTTTGGATAAAAGCATCTGCCAAATGCATAAATGTAAAAATGTAAATGTAAACCTCACTCCCATCCGGGTCACGGCACCACTGTAACTGGTCCTGCCTGACCCGCTCCGAGCGGGATTTGAACCGGAGTCAGACGGCATGGGAGGCGGGCGCACTAACGAGGAGGCAAAAGGCTACAGCCTCTAACGTCAGTCGCTAGTTTGCCTCTTGAGGCCTGGAGAGTGAGGTATACCGCACAGCTGTCACGTACCAGCTGGCTCTCGTTACATGTGCATGCATCATAATAAAGTCTGTAAATACATGAATATGGCAATGCATGTTATTATAGGCAGGCTTAAAATGCAATACACAATTGTTAACAATACAAACAGGGGGTCCCTGCTCTGCCTCTCTATCCAGTAAGAGGTCCTTGGCTTGAAAAGGTTTGAAGACCCCTTCACCAAAGAGCTCATAATTAACATCTTTATTCAAACTTTTCCTAATACCTTCATTGATATTTTAAAACAGGGTCTGTGGTGCATGAAATGCTTAATTATTCCCTGAGCTGTCACAAGCCTACCTCTTTTCTAAAAATGACTGTAGAGTCTCAATTACTTGAAGCAGCCCAGGAGATGAAGTGTAATACATACTGTATGTTACCGGGCTTATGACATGACTGAAATAGGCTGTCAAGGGAATAGTCAAAGAACTGATATAATATTGTTCATTGCTCACATCAGACCAAGAATGCACTGTTGCACCTGATTCTTGGCAGAAATATATGTTTTAATATATGATAGTGATGGATGAGTTGTTGTCTTATCCGTGTCCATTTTTGGTTCGGTGCAGAATCTCTGACAGCTTTTCACACTTATTATAAACCTTAAAAATCTTAGTTGTACTCAGTGTCCCGTAGCATCACCTGTCCTCTATCCTATTAATATTATTAATCCCTATAAATAAATCCTATTATTTCTTCAGGTAAGAAATCCTTGTTTTTCCAGTGTAGTTTCGATGCCATATGCAACAACAAACGGGACTGCAAAAATAATTACTGCTTCCAAATATGTTTTCCCAAAGGCTCCCCAAACAGATAGTTAAGACCCAAAATCGCACCATTTGTTCTGCTGAAGTTGCTATGTAGAGCTCATCGGATGCTCAAATAATCCAAGGGAATCAACCTATGAATGGCTTACTTATACTTGTATGCACATATCAGGCTGTTCATATTAAAAACATAGCATAGCAGAGTAACATTTCAAAATACCACTTTACATATTACTAGTTTGAAGTGGCATGTGCAGTTTTTAGAAGGGAAAAGATCTTTCATCGGCTGGTATGTTTACAGTATTTACTAATCAAAGTCAAAATAGTACTCAGGTCTAGCCCAAGTCTGGTCCATGAGTTAACAAGAACAATCAGGCTTTTGATAGGGATCTGTTAATTCCCTATGCCAACCAGTCTCTTTCCTGTTTGTGAAGTGCCATAGCTCACCAGGCCTGAGTAAAGAAGATAAATGGCTTTTTCACACACAACTATTGTTGAGCTGCCATCAAAGCTCATTCAGGACAATACTCTGCTGATGACAGAGTAAGCTTAATTGGCCACTGTATTGCAACAGGGAAAACCACAATGAAAGAAAAAGACATAGGTCTGTCCATAGTCTCCCAATTGAAAGACTTACAGAATATGACAGGTATAGTTTCTCTGAGACATTTTTTTTATAGTACATATGTGGAAAATACTGTAAAAGGTGACTCTCCATATTTTGAATAAATGTGAAAGTTTGTGTCTTTCAATGTACATCATTCCTCATAGCCATTGTATGATGATCACCCCATATCAATTTTATGAATACAAGATGTCATCTACTGTATGCATATCAACAGAAGTGTCAGTAATCAGTAAGTTAAAAAAAAGCTAAATTGACCAAAATTACATACATTTTTCTATGTATTTATTTATGTTATTGGTTATCAGGGTTGGGAGGGTTACTTTTGTACTAATCTGTACTGCACTACAGATTACAGAATATATGCTTTAAAATGTCATTTGTAATGTATTCCGTTAGATTACTCAAGGTCAGTAACTTATTCTAAATACTTTGGATTAATTCTTCCGCACTGGTAGATTTGTTCACTTGTTTTGACTATAGAAACAAAATACACATGTTAAAAATACATTCTCTGAAAAACATAAATATCTTATGCAGTGTTGTTTCTAAAACAAGATAAATCAAATTGATCTTATTTTAAGGATTTTTAGATATTTTACAGGAAAAAAAAAACATTTTTTATATTGTTTATATTGTTTTGTTCCAAAACCATATTATATATTTTTTTTTATAAAGAATAGGATTTTTGCCCTAAAATCAAACGTCTTACTCTAAATAAAGAAATTATGATCTAACGTGTATTTTCTTGATAACAAATTATGATCGTGTCTGGTAACGTGTTAGCATAAAGCTAACAATTTACAGAAGTTTTATTTCTATTTCTTCTGCTCCAAACTTACTTCGAACTTATTTCTCTGTCTGCTCAAATCTCATGAGAAAGTGTTTCACTGCTGTTCAAATGCACTTTGGATCGCATCATTTACATGGATAAATGTTTTTCATCTGAAAGGACTAAATATTAAATGAAATAAATGACAATAAAATGCGAAGTAATCTCTTCAATAATCTGAATACTTTTTGAATGTAACTGTATTCTAATTACAATGATTTAAATTGTAACTGTAGTGGAATACAGTTACTTATATTTTGTATTTTAAATACGTAATCCCGTTATATGTATTTCATTGCTCCCCAACCCTGTTAGTTATCTTAATTTTCAAAATATACTATTCTAGGCCTATCTAGTTCTGTGTTTAGTAGGGGAAAAAAAACAGTACCAGAAAAACATGCAATCATTAATTTAAAAATGCACCTGAAAATTAATGCTAGGGGGAACTATTGCTCCTTAATAAAAACAATGTGTTTTTTGACACTGATAAATCAGTTTATGTATACAAAGACACATTCATTTGTCCTTTAAATAAGCCATTGGCTTGTGTTGCTGTTGCATGTCCATAATGCTCCATCAGGGAGAGCAACGTGGCTTCTTATGCTAAAAATGTCAAATCAAATTCTGAACATGTTAAAATCCAAACAAGCAGGTTAATTTTCGCAGTACCTGTGTTCCTTTTGTGCTAGAAGAATACAGTCCATTGGCAACTGCAGCCTGGTAGTTCAAAGGTGCCTGGGAGAAAGAGGGCTCTTCAGAGAAAGCCAGCTGCACATGAGTTGGAGACACTGTCTGGGAATTCAGTCTGGAGTCCACCAGACAGCTCTGGACTTGTGTTGACTGTAAACGTAACACAGAAACAGTGGTTAAAAAATCTTCCAGATTATTTATATCCATTTACCACCTAGATTATGAATTATCCAGTGAGGAACGAAGGTTTCGGTCCTAACACTTGAGTGTCGCAAGACTGCATTTCCTGGGGCATGAACCCCACAAAATGTTTGCTCTTTGTCTGATAAGGAACATTAGCATATACTGACATGTGAATCACGCTATATATATGTTCTTTTCAATTAATTGGTCAAACGATTAGCACAATGGCCTGTATCGATTCAAAGTTCAGATTGAATCATTCGAACAGCTTACACGCGGCCTCAGTCGTTGGAGCAGTTTAAGATTTTATGATTTAAGACATCTTAAATTACTTAAATAATTTTTCTTAACCAATTTGCTAATATATTTTTTTTTGTTTCTGTTTTTTAAATCAAGATATTTTCTTAAAAAAAAAGAAAAGAAAAAGTAGCTTACACAATTTCACATGCCCAGTAAATAGTTTTTGTTTTAAGGATGTTTGTTACTGGAAAAGAAAGCAAAAATACTGATTAAGAAAATTATTTGTCATATTAGTATGGATGCATCCAAAATTGTGAAGCAAACCACAGGAGATGTTTTTCATGAATGAAATCTCGTACCTCTGGCTGTGAGTGGGCGTCAATGGGGGCCTGACTGGGTAGAAAGATTGAGGGCAATGAGGTGTTACAGGAGCGAAGGCAGGGTAGTTTGTGTCGATCGATTGATGCTGAGGAGTGTGGCCTAAGTCCAGCCGTTGCTGACAGAGGAGGCTTCATGCTACGGCCCAAACTGTTACTTTTACTCTCCCTTCTCTGGTACTCAATGGGCGACTGCAGAGCTGAACCACACACACATAAACACACACACACACATTGGTTTAAAATAAAATGTAGCGTGAAATATTCTGAGTATTGTGGTCCTGAATGAATCCTACGGTGATTGTTTAAGCTTTTAAGGTCTTGAATGAGGTGCTAAATGAACACTAGATATCAGTTGTATTTTCATTGGAATGCACTGATATACTATAGAAGAATCTTCCATGGATGGACTGAACAGAAGCCCCCTTCTGTGGTCCCGCTGTTGAGATCTTTTTAAGCAGACAGCAGTTTGATGTGCACTCCCAGTTCTTTATGTGGCTGATAGACTCTTCCTCTCCTGAGTCTGGGGGACAGAGATAAAAGTAGTGGGGTTGTGGATGTGGGTGCAGGGGCCTTTGGAACTCTCACCATTGAGGAAGTTGCGTTGGGTCTCCAGTATTTGGCCTACATCACTGACCCAGGCCTTGCAAATGTCCTGGGATGAGGAGTGCAAAACAAACCGCACTGTACTACCATCAGCCCCACGAGAAGTCAGGGCAAAGCGAAATGGGTCACCCTCAACACATGCCTCCACTCCCAGACAACTTATCTAAAAGGAGTAGTCACATGAAGACATGCAAACATATTCAATAACAACATCAAGTGGTGAACCCAACACAGTATAAAAATTGGCTATCACAGTAACAAAAACAAAAATGGCCTCAAATTTAAACATTAAGCTTTATTAATATTACCACAAACTGCATAGGCTCAACAAGTTTGTTAAAGGAGTAATTCACCCAAAAATGAAAATTCTCTCATCATTTAAACACCCTCATGCCATCATAGATGTGTATGACTTTCTTCCTCTGCTCAACACAAACAAAGATTTTTAGAAGACTATTTCAGCTCTGTTGGTTCTCACAATGCAAGTGAATGGTTACCAAAATTTTGAAGCTCAAAAAGCATATAAAGGCAGCATTAAAGTAATCCGTACTCCAGTGTTTTAATCCATATCTTCAGAAGCACAAAGTTAGGTGTGGGTGAGAAACAGATCAATATTTAATTCCTTTTTTACTATCAATCTTCTCTTACACATTCTCATTCTTCTTCATTTGCTTTTGGTAATTTACATTATTTGTAAATATCACCACCAACTGGGCAGGGAGGAGAATTTACAGTGAAAGTATTCAAATATTGATATTTTTCCCAACCACACCTATCATATCACTTCTGAAGACATAGATTTAACCACAGGAGTCTTATGGATTACTTTTATGCTGCCTTTCACTTGCAATGTGAGGACCTATAGAGATGATATTTACTTCTAAAAATATTTGTTTGTGTTCAGCAGAAGAAAGAAAGTCATTCAAATCTGGGATGGCCTGAGGGTGAGTAAATTATGAGAGAATTTTTGGGTGAACTATCCATTTAATTCATAACCAACATTAGAAGAGTCTGGGCTGTATTTAATTTGTTTTACCTTGCACAGTTTTGTTCATGTTGGCGTCTGCCTGTATTTAATAAGTGACAGACAAATTTGTGCCAAAATACAATAGAGTTTAATTGGACACTCAGTCTTTGACATTAACAACAAAAGCTGTAGATGAGAGTACTGTGATGTCACACCACAGGCAATTGTGCTTCCGGGTGCTTCAGTAGCAGCAGAAACAGCCTGTAATAGTGGATCTAGGAAGCACTGCTGTTTTAAAAATCTTTTAAACATTTCATAAAGTTATATGTTTGTTAATGTTAATACAAATTATTATAAAGGAATATCTATGATATAAATAAGAAATGTATATTTATTCTTTCTGAACTATCGACAAAAACAGATTTAACTTGTGTGACACTTTTAACACTCTTTAAAGACTGAGAAACGTGGCATATACAAATGAAAACTAAGATTTGACATGCAATATGCATCTTTACTGCTTACATTATTGGTCCACATACAGTAAATAATATTTGACTTATTTTATACGTTCACTCAAACCTAATAACTGCCAAGGTCAACTACTACTTTTAACAAGTAACTACTTTAAAAATAAATGCTAGACATATTTTTAAGTTTGATCTGATCCACTGAGCCTGATGGAAATTTAAAGCATCAAATCTCAATAATCTTTCAGAAACGGGGTGTTTCAACCCCAAAAACAGCCCTTTTGGTGCATTTTCATCTCAATTTCAATGAATCGGCCATTGAAAGCAGTTCTTTTAGGGAGTGCCAAAAAAACATGGAAGTGCTGGCACAGAGCGTTTGTTTGTAAACAGTACCTTTCCTTAGTATGCATGATTATATGGTTAGCTGTTTAGTTATTTTATCATTTTTAATTTTTAAAGCATTGTTTTCCCTGCCATTTTTATATTGTGACCCACCAGTTGAGAATCCCTGATATAGACAGTATGATAATAATGTCATATAGTAGGGATACCTCACCTTAACACTGTTCTTGAAAATATATCCAGGTAGGGAGAACCCTTTTTTTCTGTCTATTGGCTCACTGAAGATGACAATCTGTTCAAAGAGGAAGACCCGCCTCTCTTTAGCACGAGAAAGGAAGCTGTTGTCCTGTTCTGTTACTGTGAATGTGTCTTGCTGGAGTAGTTTTCCCTGTGCTGTGATCTTGCCCTGTTAAAGACAGAGAGAGAGAGAGAGGAGAGAGAGAGAGAGAGAGAGAGAGAGAACTATGTTTTAGAGAAACAGAGCAGCTCACAAGATTTCCACAGACCGATAGCTTTAAACTACAGGCTGAGTCTGGCACCATACCTCAAAGCCTTGCAGCCGACCTACGTTCATCATGTCATTGCAGCGCTTAGGAACAAAACACATCACCTCCACTGCTTTCTGTTCCAGAAAGAAAGACAAATGTAGATAAATGGAAAAGAGAGAGCACGATTTGTGGAAAATGACCTCAATTCCTTAGTAAAACCTATAAGCAAGTATTACTGATTTCTGGCTTACGTTGACACAAAATGGGGAAAACACATATGTTGGTATTGTTACGAAATCAAACCATATTCCTTGTTGGTATCATGCATTTCTGGTCTTGAAAAATACATCAGTGTTCTAGATCATTACAGTGTTGGAGTTTATACCTCCAGTTCTTCAATGTCCATCCCAGCCTTTGTGTAGTACTTCAGGAAATCCTGTCGCAAGACACACAGCATGAGTTCTAAAATGTTGTATTTCTGTATCACTGTCTATTTGCATTACTGGCAGTTTGCCTGTAGAAACTAATTAAAAACATTCCTTTCAGTAAGCTGGTAAATACTTGAACATGAGATGCAATGTAAGTGGGTGATTCTACATGGTAGGTGAACTGTAACAAAAATGTATAAAAAGGTTTGAGTTAGATTTAATGGTACTGCTTTTGGCAGCATCTTACCATTAATCTTCCATTAACTTCAGAGCTTAATGTGTATTAATCGCACAGACAGTTCTGAATGCTTTCAGCATACAATACCATCTTTTTAAAAAACAATTAGCCAATTCACTGACTTATTAGAGAGCATGTGGAAATATTAAATATCTACATTAAATACTTCATTAAAAATGACTAAAACTGCGGTCACCCTTCAGTGAATATTCACTTTCATTGTAATGCATCCGGACAGAGGAGATCAGAAACGTAAGCACGTGCAAATACATTTTTCACTCCACTAAATTCAAAGTTCAAGTTTGGTGAACTCTGACCTGCAAATTCATATGACAAAAAGACATGTGACAAACAGAAGATCAAATCATCACACACTGGCCTCCTGGCTCAATACAAAGAATACATATTTAAAAGTTTCATGTGTTTATTATTGCAGGAAAGGGTGTAGATGGCATGTTTTAACCTTTTGAATATAACATTATTTGTTATGCGTGATTTATTTTTAAAAACACAGGCCCTCAAGCATGACATCATATCCTGTCTGTTGTAGTGTCTGAAATAATTTTGCATGCTCAAATCACCACAGGTGGCATAAACTTTTTTACATGTATAAAGTTTTCCGAATTTAATATGCATTTAAAAAATATGAGAGCTGTCAAATCTACAAATTTGTACTATAACCTCTTGATGCACCTAATGAAATTTAAAAAATGATCACTGTTTCCAAACAGGTTTCCCAAACACTCCACCCCCTTTGGTCAAACAGGTACAGTGGGTATTCATTCAGAATAGGCTTTCTACCATCATGATCACTGCGTGAATGAGTCATTTGCAGCTCATTAGTAGCTCTAAACCGATAAGGGGCGCTATAACCATAGAATTTCAACAGGCCTGAGCTGAATGCCTCAGAGTTTTTCTCCTATCCTAAAGGCCCAGGTATACTTCAATTTGCACGTTCTGTACCATCTCCTCTCATGGATGCATTCGACACATGCGCAGTACAACTTCTTTGTTATATGCTACCAGACGTTACAGGGTAGCACTGAGTCATGCCATTTACAAGGACATCTGAAGGACAAAGAAGAAGTTAATCTGAGGATTATATGAAGCAAGAATAACAACAACAAAACGATGGAGAAGGATATGTTCTTCGACTACTGCTTGACAGTACAGCCCAACTCTGTGCGTATTGGTCACCTAGTGGACCCTTCAATCTCAACAGTTAACCATGCGCATGTACGTTTGTCCGCAGGCACTCCTGATTATGAAAATTTCATCACGCGGCTGTGCTCGGACCTTAGATTTAGACTTTACGATCATTCAGTTACGGTCATTTTTTGCCAACCTCCATAAAAAGAATAATATAAAAAAACATTTAAATATGAGAAAGAAGAACAACAACATTTATTTTCCGGGGATAACGTGATAAAGACTTAATGCAGCATTCCGTGTTCACGAGGACGTCCGCGCATTGGAGAATTATTTGTTTGCATTTATTTATTCATTCACATTTCATTAGTAAGTATTAACATTAGTAAGCATTTTTATACATATGCACAGATGTTATGAGCGAGCATCATTAGACCATTTATTCAAACAATGGTGACTTCCAAAAACTTAAGACATTAATTGACATGTATACCATTGTGTCATATTATATTCTCCTGGCAATAAAATCCAAAGAAAAGGTGAACAGAATTATTATTTATGAGAGTAGAATACTTATCAAATAAAATATAAAATATTTGAAAAAGAATCACAATTTTCCATTACATTAATTAGGGTGGAAGTTAGTACTGTGACCACAATATTTGTGTAATATTTGTCTCAATACATGCATAAATAGTTTTACATTATAACCAGAAATGCTATGCAGTTCAAACCTGTAGGTTACAAGCTTTGTTATTCACTATCTGTCATAGTATTTTATAAGTAGTTAATATTTGTTATTAACCAATGTTGCCCAAAAGCTTGACAATATTGATTCTTTTTCGGAGTGACTATTTGCTTTCAGATATAACCCCAATAGTCTTTGACAACATAGAAATACACAACAAAGTGCATTATCAGTGTCGCTCCAATGGCGTGGTGTGTAACATCGGAGTGCCGGTGTCTGTACAACACTTATAACAAACAAACTAAGTATGGCATTATTAATTATGGCAGTTTGATGTTCATTCAATTACCGATTGATTTTATAATGTCGCATAATATTTTGGAGCAACGTTTTGACAAGAAAAATACATTCAGATTTCATACAATGTCATAATCTGACAAGACTATCATATTGTGAACGTGATGCACAAGTTAACATGGTGTAAACATTACCTGTTATCACTGCCAAATAGCTCAAACCGATAAAACTGTGTGAAATTGTGCTGATCGTATTGTTTTTTCACCAGATCTAATCTCCTGCCTCGGTAAGTAATGTTTTTTTAGTAATTCTACAATTCAAGCAAATTATACCTCTTATTTTCATCTGTACATGGATGCCAACATTATGTAGTACGTTTATTCAGGACTCTGCTGCAATTAAACCGTAACACCAGAGAATGACCTAGAGGGAACCCATACAATAATGTTCCTATTGAGAACTACACTCACACTATTGTAGGCCACAGTATAATGTAATTGAGTTGAATAATAAACTTTAATCATGTAATCATGAACACGGCTGCCCTATGAGACTGTATCATATAAAAAATATATACAATATAATATGAAAAAAGAAGCAACGATCACACACAGATATACTCCAGGTGGTGCTCAAGCACCTGCCCTTTTGGCCTCTGACTGGATAAGTGCCCTTTCTGCAAGACATTTCTTTTTCTAATTGTATATTTTAGTTTGAATTTGGTCAATGGCATCAATTCTCAAATAAAAGCATGATGTAATGCCTGAAAACTGGATTTGAGTTCTAATTCTGTGAGACCGCACGAGCCCCTGCACCTACCTCTTCAAGTTCTTCGTCACAGCCGCCACAGTTAACGTACGCAAATCGAGCACCCTGCGAGTAGCATCCATATCTCTCTGACCTGCCTTCATTGTTTACAGCCAGGTAACTATAGTGTTTGCCCTAAGCTTCTGTATTGTTTGTCACCAGGGGCGAAAATTTCATCAAAATGTTGGGGGGACAATAAACATAACAATTCTCAAGAGTAATTTTTGAAAGGGACACCAAGGTTTTTTTTGTTGTTGCCCCGTTTGCATTTGTATTATTTTATTTCTTAAACAATTATTTTAAGAATATATCATTATATTATTTACATTACACATATTTTAATTATATTTTAGGGGGGACAACCCCCCCCACGTGATTTCCGCCTATGTTTGTCACTTTTGTGAAATTAAACCACTTAAAACATCTCAGTACAGCCAGACTAACTTAGGTAATAGCCCTCCATTAAGCTTAACAATAAGAACGCTAGCAAGCTGGCGTTCCCATAAAATAGCATTGTGACACCGTCGTTAATGAAAAACGAGTGAACTCCGGTAGGCTAGTTACTTTGTCAGGCAACTGAAACAAATTAATATGCATTACATGGTTATTAGTCAATCATATTTGGATATAAGAAATGTTAGTCGACATGTCACAAGAAAATTTGCAAATACTGTGTATGATTCGTCCACTGTTTACATGCTCAAACTGATTAGCAAAAGCTTTAGATATAGATATAGAAAGATATAGCCTAGTAAATGGTCAATTCTTACACCTGTGACACAAAATGGTAATAATGGGCAAGCCAACTGACTGTCATTTCAATACAATAGTCCAGGGCCTTTACAATCTCAGATTTGAAAGATTTTAGCTGTTCGTCTAATTTTCATTTTAAAAGCAGGAGAATGAACATGCTCCCTTCACCTCAGTACACAGAACGCACTTAGCCTAAATGCAGCAACTTAATATATACCTATTTTGTAGTTTGGAGGGAAGATACCGGTAGGTTGGTTTATTATTTTATTTATTGAGAGAACAGCCATTTTCAATTTTGTGTAAAGATTTTTTGATTTTGAATGGTTAATAATTTTATAGAACACTTAAGCACACACAATGTGGCATTATTTTTTTTATTGTTGCCTGTTCTTGTGATTAATGTAGAAATAGCAGGGTTTCAAATTAATTGCCTAGACTGTTGTGGCCCACAACAGTTTCATAATGAACAGAAAATATTTTTTCACTTCTCATAATAACACGAAAGGTCTATAGCTTTCTATGTTTTCTGCCGTTGCTTCGCCAAAGCATCTCTCACTTCCAGTCAGCATCTGAGGAGCAAGTTCAACACAGGTAACCACTTTTGCTTCATTTCTTTGATGGCTCAAATGTGTGCTCTAGTCGATTTTGTGTTTTGACCATTTGTGAACTGCGTTAAACTCTTGTTTACCATGCTTTGTGGGTGTGACTTTTTTGCCGTGCCATCTCTATTCATATCTATACAACCAATGTGTATATGATTAAATTACTACTAGAGTACAAAATTGTTTACCAGAGCACAACGATTTTTGTAGATCTAGCCTCTTAATTTTGCTCTCAAAGTGCAGCAGATTAATGCATTTATCTTTAAAATGTACTAAAAGGTTTAAAGTTTCTTACAGGGGAGCATGCCCCCTGACCCCCTTACAGGGTCCGAGGTCCACCCGCCACAGTCTCACAAAATCCTGTGGGTAACACTGATAATAATGAACGCTAAAGACCATTTTCTCTTTGTGAATTGCACATTTTGTGTATTAAGCGTTTGCATGAGTGTATGGGTATTGAAATAAAAAAAAAATATAGAGTAAAAGATGTGCTACTGTATGTAACTTTATTTTTTTATAAATAACTATGATGCCCTTTTTTTTCCACTTGAGCACCTGTCCCCCAAAATGTCTGTGCACACCCCTGACAACAATGATCTTACATGACACAGTTTCAGTAGCAGCCACAAGCAATATGGCTTTTTGTGAATCTGCTGGATGCAGTTTACTTTCTACATGTTTACAGAAAGACAATAAAATAAGTAAAGCTGGTCTCGAACCCACAATTTGCAGAAAAAGACATTATCAGGTGACACGAGCTCACAGCCCCTGAACTATTAATCCACATGTGACATTCAAAGAACTTCAGTTTATACTGTAACTACTCCACACCAAGCGCTGTAACTTTAAATAATATTATTTAAAAACAACAAAATAAGCATGTCAATTCACAATAGGGCTGAAACGATTAGTAGACGTTATCAACAACATCGACAATAAAAAATTGTCGATAAAAATTTCCATTGTTGAATAGTCATTTGATCTCATTTAACGTAACATGAGATCACATTAAACTAATGATGGTGCGCGAGAACAGCACTGCAGTTTGCGCCTGAATGAGGAGAGGAAGAATTACTGGTTTTGCCGCTCCGCTAAAGCAAAACGTTCATGTCGAGCGTCTTTAAAGGAAACACCCCTTAAGTGCAGTTATATTTCAATGCGTTATAGCTTTATTAAGGTTCAAATCGTACAGAAGCAGATCATGTAAATAACTACGAACTCCGAAACTGGCATTTCTCTGTGCGGTCAGTGCCTTTTCTATGAGTTGTGAGAATGTTCTGATCTAAGGGGGAGAGATTGAAACTGCACCCGTCTGATACATACTCTGTCACGGGGATGCTCATCCCTCGAACACGCACGCTTAAAGCAGCTAGATTGTAACGTGATGGCTCGCAATTTATTTTCTCATAATATATGTCACTGTGCACTTCTTATCATGAAGAAAATTGGCAATATGCAGCTGTATTAATAGAGAGTTGTTTTTTGTAAGTTAAAGATGGATCGAAGTGAACAGAAAGGTGAGAGAGGGTAGTCTTCACCCCATTATACAAGGCAACAAACTTCGTTTTGGATTTGTTTTTGTTTTGGCTTGTTTTCCAATATAAATATCTCAAACTCATTTAAAACAATGTACATTTTAATTTACAGCTATACTGCAGAAGAAAAAAAATTGTTATCTGAGAATTTTGAATATAATATTAAATACAAACATTTTAAAATATCAAAAAATCCTTAAATGCTTTCAAGATATTTAGACTTGCTTTTAGAGATTCTTGAATATAAGAATATTTTGTCTTTACTGCACTCGCAGAAGTAAAACCAAGTGAAAAATACACTTGTATACAAAATAGACTTATATTTAAGTTACATTTTCTTAAAACAAGTGATGAGGCAGGCAAAGAATGAGGATCTAAATGCAGCTTAAATGCAAACAAAAGATGAACAAAGTAACACAGAATATAACAAAATGCAGGAAACCAGGCACGGAACATGACAACACATGCAAACACTGACAAACTAACCGGTGGAAACAAGGGCTTAAATATACAAGGGAAAAGAAGGAACACCTGGGGAAACAATCAGGGCATGAGAAACAATCAGGGAGAACCTTGCTATTAATTTTGCTTTGTTAGATCGCCTTCTACATATCAAAATGTAAAAAAAAATAAAAATACAATACAAATAACAATATTAACAATTTAATCATAATAACTCTCACTTTCTTCACACTACCAAACGATGGTGACAAAAGTGTCCTTTTGCCCCTCCTGGTGGTGATTTTGTGAACGTGTCTCACGTGTGAGAATTTAAAGTTTTCATGCGACGGTACTCCTAGCGGTAGTAAGTCTCAATCTGGTTCCTTACCCACTGTAGTCCCATCCCAAACTAGCACTCAAACTGATTGCGAATGTACTCCAAAAGTGTGGCTACATAATATTTTCCAAAATGCCTGCTCTTAAAAGAATTGATCAAACATCAGTATTTTGATAAATCTATATTTTATTTCTAAATATGAAATGTGGAATTGGTCATAAACTAACTGTAAAATCATGTGGGCATAAGAATGTGTGTGTATGAGTATTTGCTTGATTCACCTTCAGCAGCAGCTGGTACTTCATGATCCTCTGTACGGGTTTGATGAGCAGGTCATTCAGCTGCAGCCTGTGGCCCAGCTGCTGTTTCAGCTCCTTCACGCACAAACAAACAAATATTCCCAGACATGACTGACTTATTTCTTTATTCATTAGATTGTGCTCAAAGAAAAAAAAAAGGCTATGTTTGCATACTATCATACTTTACTATTTCGCAGTGGATTACCCAGGTTACTTCCTGAATTTGCCAAAATGTGTAGTGTACAACCACAGCACACTACGGGATCTCACTATACAGAGTACTTGACTTGACTTTCCATTTCTAATCTGACAAAATACACTTAATTTGTTGTTTTGTTTTCGAAATGATTTGTGGATGGCATTAAATGAATTTAACATGCAGTGTAATGAGGTGAAGTGACAATCAGTGCATATTGCTTACACTTTCACTAATACAAAAAAAAGTATATACAGTATAGGCATATATACTACACAGCATATAGGAAGCAGCACACTAGTTTTCCATTCTGAACATCGCCAAAAACCCTATGTGATCCATTATCCCATAAAGCCCCTTCAAAAGTAATTTGTTGTCTATCAAATCTCTTAATGTTTTGGCAAGCACTAAAAAGAAACAATTAAGTGTCAAACTTTTCAGTCAAGCATCTCTCTGTTTATCTGATCCAAGAATTCATGGAATAATCTGGGTCTTTATGACCACTGAGTGATTCTGATCTCATAAAAAGTGCAAATGGATAGAGAGAAAGATTAGCTCTGATAAGATATTTACACAGATGGGCCTGTTCGGTCAAAGTATTCCCTCTTGCTTGGCCTGTGCCTCTACTCCACTAGAGCATGTGTACATGTGCTTTTGCGTGTGTGTCTGCACTTAACATGTCCTTACCTCCAAGTAGGTCTCGATGTATTCTGACACAATGTGCTCAGACTTAGGCTTGTTTTGGCAGTAGACCACATACATATGAAGCCGTCTTTCCTGTGGTTTGGGCAAATGGGGGTAGATGGAATTAGCTCAGCTGAGTAGTTACATCCTGTATATATTAATAACCATACAAATAGTTCAGAAACAATTCAGAAATCACTGTAGTTATCATTAAATGACTTCCAATGGGAAGAAGCAGAAATAGGTTGAATCTCAAAAATAAATAAATAAATAAATAAATAAGAAATTCTATTTTTAAGAAATTGAAGCATATTTTAAGGACCAGAGATTTATTTTTATTAATCCTTATATATATATAAAGGATTAATAAAAATAAATCTCTGGTCCTTCATTCAAATCAATATATATATATATGTATTGATTTGAATTGTGACATTATATTTATGGTAATGAGCTTAAAACTTTCATGAAAATAATGTCACCAAGGAAAAAATCTTAATGGATATGACCAGGACATATTCTTGACAAGTTAGAGGTTCACCCCAAGTTTTCAACAGTGATATCACTGAAATACATCAAAAGATCTTTTAGAGATAGAACATAGTTATTGCAGACTGATGAATAAGTCATAGCGTTACTAAACATGCTGTGGGTGATGTCATTCTTTCCTAATATTTTACGTAAATACAAGACAGTGAGAGATGGATAACACTACAGAAATATGTTATTACACAGAAGTGATTCAATGGAACATTATAAGAAGCTGTATGTCTTTAAATAAGTTTAAAACTGACTCTGCATTATGGGATTTGTGTACTGTGTCAGCATAAAGAGAGTGAAGGAGTGAGCGCAGAAGGTCATGTATAATTCAGCACAGTTATCCTGAATGTAATCAGAGCCCCATTTTCTCTCACTGCATTTAGGTATCAGGAGCTTACACATGGACATTACTACACACACACACAAAGACACTCATACACACGACTGAGTTGTCTGGAGACAGCACCAGAGTGGACGTCTAAGCATGATTCTTTCTGACATCAAACTGGAGGAGGGTCATGTGTGACAAAAATTCTGGGCAAAATTTTAAATGTAAGAACTGGCTCCATATCAATTCATGAGTTGAAATTTTATTTGAATTTGCCACGCCCCACAAGATGTTGAAAAAAAAAAACAGGATGTGGAATTTACATTTGCAGTTCAAAGAAATTAAACACAATCACACATCTGATTTAGACCATCACACGTTTTGCGATAAAACATAGACTACCCTTCAAAACTTTAGAATTGTTTTAAATATTTTGCACAGGGTTCACAACTGATGAAGAATTATTCTACTTGCAGTAATGGCACCTCAGGCATTGTAGCAGTCAGTTTATTCTCGATCAAAGGTAAGGTTTCATATGCTTTTTGCAGCACTTCTCTTGGATTTTGCAACCAAGCTTTTCAAACTAAACTTCCTTCTCACTGTAAAAATAACATTTGTTTAAACCTAGCTGCCAAAATGACTCGATCTTCCTCCACATTGTGATGCTCCACTGTAGACATTTGCATCTGACTGCCTCCACAACGACACATCAAAGCCTAATTTACCTTATCACTTCCATAGTCCTGTCCAGTAGCTGTGAGCAGTGAGATAGTAATGAAATAGCAGGTCAGTGAAGAGCAGAGAGCCAATCAGAACAGTGGACATTTACTGTCAATTGTTAAAGGAGAAGCAGCACCGAGAGTTTCTGAGGGGCATAACGAGAGTGTAAAATGATCATGTTTTAAAAAATATATGACTTTGTGCAAAAAACTTTAATAATGTTATAAGTGAACCTCAAGGAACATTAAAATAATGAGAGACATAATGCATGTTATGACCCTTTAAGTTCAGATTTTGCTTTTTCTTCTTGAAGTTGCCAGTTGACCCTGTCTTTTTCTCAAATGAGAGATTCTAATGTACTTCTTGAAAACATGTGCATCTGGGATATCCACTTCCCTCTTTCTCCTGGTTAAACCCAGTTATATTAAATGAAATATGCTGGAGAGGCCTAACTTAAATTCAGTGGCTCACAACTTTGTTATGTATTACTTAATAGGGGGTTGACAGCATGAGATGAAAAAAGTTGAGTGGTGGGGGTTAGGCTTTGTTTGTGAAGAGGAAAAAAAAGAGTGAGTCCTGCCCTGACTCACTGTGCTCTGGTTTTCATTACCTAGCGATTTAACATTATGCTTGTTTTCACAGCTAGACACAACCTTTTGATTTTTGTTATAAGTTTCTTTAATTCCCCTCGAGCCTTTTTAAGTCATTACCCAAAGGGCTCCAACTCATTACATGGTAGAAAGGGCAAATACTGGCATACACAATTTCGTACTGTAAATCTGGGCTTTTCGTTTAAAGTAAGTAAAACTCTTTGATTCACCACCAAAATTGTTTTGCAGCATATGGCAGCTTTAAACAAATTACTACCACTATGAACATCAACAGCTGTAGATCAGCAGATTTAAAGCTTGGATAGGAGACAATATTATCCAAAAAATTACACACTTCACCTTTAACATGTACATCTAAGACTGCCAAGAGATTGTGTTTTTTGTTCTGGGAGAATTGTTCATGTGTGTATGTCCATAGTGTGGGGATGAACTCCAGAAACTCAGTGTGTTAAGTAGCCGTGTTATTAAACAACGTGGCTAAGCTTGTTATTCCTCCTCTTTTTTCCTGCCTGTTTTTCCCTTGTGCTTCCTGACCCTACTTAGCCTTATGGAGGTGAGCCAATAAACACACAAGCAAACACACCCACCCTCACACGGGCAGTATCAGTAACAGGGGGTCTGAGGGGGGCCAGAAATAGAGTGGGACACTGTGAGGATAAATGGAGTGTTAGAACAGTGCATGTTAAAGCCTCTGTGTTTTCTCAGCTTTGTTTACTTGAAGTGTGAGGAGTTTTGTTCAACCTTGATAGACACAGGATGCAGAGAGACACATAAACAAGAAAGAAAGTTTTGGACGGACTTACATGTTTGATAAAAAGTTGGGCCAGTCGCTCAGGCTCGGCAACACATTTCTCCAGCTCACCCAGGAAATAACTGAGATCAGAACAGAGGGGATATCAGACATACATGAAACTCTGGTCTCATAACCACTCTGCTTGTAAAAATTAAATATCTTACACTGTATCTTTAAGTGAGAAATTCTTACAGTATGTTGAACTCTATGTACAGCATTTATGACAGCGTCTGATGTCTATTGGTGTACTGTGTAAATGAAGAGCTGAGGACAAGTTAGTCTAAGCTATCTTTCAGATATGTAATAGAGACCAGTTTATTTGGTATTTCATCCATCCATCCATCGTCAACCGCTTATCCTGTGTACAGGGTCGCGGGGGGCTGGAGCCTATCCCAGCTAACATTGGGCGAAAGGCGGGGGACACCCTGGACAGGTCGCCAGTCCATCGCAGTTTATTTGGTATTTATATTTTTATTTTCATTTTCATTTAATTTTCAGTAAGTTGAATTGTTTATGAATAGTTTTATTATGTTTGTATCTTTGGAAAATTACTTTTAAGTTAAATGCATAAATCACCCCAAAATGAAAATGTTCTCATTATTTACTCACCCTCATGCTATCCCAGATGTGTATGGCTTTACTTTCTTCTGCTGAACGCAAATTATGCCCTGTAGGTCCACACAATGCAAGTGAATGTGTATGTTGAAAAACTTTGAAGCTCCAAAAAAGCATGTAACGGCAGCATAAAAGTAATCCATAAGAGCCCAGTGGTTAAAACTGTATCTTCAGAAGCAATATGATATGTGTGGGTGATAAACAGATCAATATTTTAGTCCTGTTTTACTATAAATTCTCCTCCCTCCCAGTAGGTGGTGATATAAGAATGTGAAAAAAACAGGAGAAGAAGAATGTGAAACATAAAGTGGAGATTGATAGTAATAAAGGACTTAAATATTGATCTGTTTCTCACCCACACCAATCATATCACTTTGAAGACATGATTTGTGATGCGGCAGGCAAAGAATGAGGATGTTCTCACTGCAAGAACTTGACCATGGCAACGTTCCGATCGTAGCTTTCATTTCTGACAGGAAACGCCACTCCAGCCGCCCCCTGCCTCGCACCTTCTTCCCGGGATGGAGGTCGACCCGGCTGATGATGGAGGCAATTTGGGAAGTTCAGCAGGCATGGTTCTCTTACGAGAGGTTCTCTCGTATTGCGTAAGCTAGCTTACGCTACGGGAAAGATTAATCTTTTCTGAGATATTGAAGCCAAAAAATTATCCTTAATTTTTGTATCCATTGTCAACGCAGTGCGGCAGCTGCAGACCTTGAGCGAGCTAGCTAGCGAGCTCATAGGTTGCTCTGCGGCAACTGCTGCAGCCTATAGACGAGCTTGGGCGAACTCGCATCCAATGAGAGGCGTCCGCGCGCTCACTGCATCAAAGCCCGCCAAAATGGGCGTGACTAGAGTGCATATAAGCGTAGTTCAGTAGGCTGGAACCCTGATTTTCATCTCTTCAGCGAAGCTCTCCGCATCGCTGACCTGGAAGCCGCGTCGCCGTTCGAGGGGCATCTAGCAAGCGTGGACAGCGCTAGAAGAAGCCGGCCGTCTCAGCCACCTTCAGCCATCCTGCGAGCTACGCCATCCGACGACGTATCCTTTTATTCAGCAAGCTAGTTCTCACAAACTATTCACAAAAGAGTACGAGCGTCTTTTTCAAGATGCCTCGCTCCACTTGCGCCTCACGTCGCGCCCTTCTCAGCACAGGAGACCGCCACATCATCTGCGCTCTCTGCCTGGGACTGGGGCACGCAGAGCTCGCCCTCACTGAGGGTGGATGCGATTTCTGCGAGGAGCTACCGATGTCGACCCTGCGGGCTCGACTCAGGCGCTCAAAGCAGAAACCGCCGCGCCGCCTTACCCTCAGCAGCGCAGGAAGAAGCGCCGCTCACAAAGGCTGCCGGAAACTGTGGTTGAAGCGACTGCCTCGCCGGAGCCTCTCCCTCGAGCATCGCTTTCACCCTCCCCGCCCCGGGACGCGCAGTTGCCACCGAGCGGCCGCACTGCTGCCATCTCGGATGATGAAGCGGAGGATAAGGGCCGCTGTTCCATCATGGCTTCGGACAGCGAGGAGTGGACAGGCTCCCAAGCCTCCTCCTCAGCCCAGGAATCCAGCAGGACCCGCGCCGGAGTCGAAGGGGAGTTAACACGCCTCCTCACACAGGCCGTCGACCGCCTCGGGCTCGAGTGGTCACCGCCCCTGAGCAGGCACCCAACAGACTCGACGGCTGCTTTCTTCAAAGCCATCGCCGCTCTACACCCGCGGCCCGGGCCGCTCCCTTCCTGCCGGAATTACATACAGAGCTTGCAAAGTCATGGAGCAGCTCCTTTTTCAGCCAGGACCCGTTCACACGTCTCCACCTCTCTCGCGTCGGTGGACGGCGCCACTGAGAGAGGCTACTCCTCCATCCCCCGGTCGAGGACTCGGTAGCAGCACACCTTTGTCCGCCCTCGGCGAGATGGCGTTCCAAGCCTGTGCTCCCGTCTAAGGCCTGCAGAGCGACTTCCGCCTATGTTGGCGCGCCTATTCGCCGCCGGCCAAGCCGCATCTGCTCTGCACTCAATGGCCGTTTTACAGATCCTACAAGCAGACCTTCTTCGGGAGTGGGATGAGAAAGGCAGGCACCCAGAGGCTGTTACTGATCTACTGGCGCAACAGACCTCGCCCTTCGGCTACCAAAGCTGCAGCCCAAGCTCTAGGGAAGTGCATGGCCTCGCTGACTGTGACCGAGAGACACTTATGGCTAACACTAGCCGACATGGGAGAAGCAGAGCGCTCCACGTTCCTCAACGCACCGCTCTCTCCAACCGGTCTCTTCGGCTCCGCGGTGAGTGGCATTGTTGACCGCTTCTCAGAAGTCCAGAAAGCCACCCAAGCCATGAACCTCTTCCTGCGGCGTCGCGCTAGCTCCTCTGCAGGCCACTCACGTGATCAGCCTCCTGCACGAGCCTCTTCACAGCGCCCAGTTCAACAATCTCAGACTTCTCAGCGTCGACAGGGCGGCCACCCTCGATCAGCGCTCAGACAGCCGCCGCGAGACCGCCGCCCCAGCGGGCCTCGATCTAAGGTAACGCTGAAACCCGAGCAGCTGAAGTCTTCCTAACTGTGTTGAACAAACGACGGCTCAGTCCGCCGCGGCCGGACCACCGTCAAAGCTTTGCCCCTGTCAGTCCCCTTCTCTCAGGCTACTACAGTGGTGAATTTAGCAGTCAACAAGCCGGTGACACTGCCCGCTTGCTCTGCACTCAAGCGCCGTTTTCACGGCGACCCAAATAAATCTTGTAAAGAGCAAACATGTCTTATGTGTAGAAAAAGTGCCCACAACCCAGTGTTCGCCCCTACACACAAGCATAACACATCCCGTGCCCCTATCAGAGCACGCTCTCATAAAGCCGTTACTGAACCGCTCGAGCGTCAGAGTCAATGAAGGCACCCACAAATGCGTCGCGCGCACCATTCTCTGCCCGCTCTGTCACACGACCAGCCCTATGTGTAGAAAATGTGCCCACAATCCAGTGTTCACTTCTGCACACAAGCACTGCATGTCTCGTGTCCCCACCAGAGCACGCTCACATAAAGCGGTTACTGAACCGCTCGAGCGCTAGAGTCAATAAATGCGCCCACAAATGCGTCGTGCGCCCATTCTCTGCCCGCTCTGTTACACGGCCAGCAACCATTCCTCTGTGTGTAAGTCCCGTGCTTGCGCATCACGTAACAGATGTGACTTTTTCCCCATTCATTCCAATCAGGAAGTCACTCACAAAACAGCCTGTTCATGCTGTCTGCGAGCAATCATGCATGAACACACTAAACGCGCTCACACATTTTGTTCACGCTCTGTGTGCGGCAATCAGAGCGAATTGGCCATTCACCCTCTAGCGTTACGCTTCAAAGCGTGGGAAGCTATTCCAGGGATATCCAAGTGGGTGTTAAGCACAATACAACAGGGCTATTTGCTACAGTTCGATCGCCGCCCCCTCGCTTCAGAGCTGGCTCGAAACCACTGTGAACACGGAAGCAGCGTGCTTGCTTCGTTCAGAAATAGCAAGCCTTCTGTGCAAAAGGGCCATAGAAAAAGTGCCACCCTCTCTGAGCGAGTCGGGGCTTTACAGCCGTTATTTTCTTGTTCCCAAGAAAGACGGCGGCCTCAGACCCATAGTAGATCTCAGGGTTTTGAACAAGGTGCTTGCAAAAAGACCGTTCAAAATGCTTACAATCAGGAAACTCCTCGCGCATATGCGCCAGGGGACTGGTTTATTTCTCTCGATCTGAAAGATGCATACTTTCAGATTCAGATAAATCCCGTCACAGGCCATTCTTGAGATTCAGCCGACGGCCAGGTTTATCAATACACCGTCCTTCTGTTTGGCCTGTCCTTAGCACCTCGTACTTTCACGAAGTGCATGGATGCGGCGCTCGCACCCCTGCGGAGTCAGGGTTTGCGAATTCTGAACTATTTGGACGACTGGCTGATTATGGCTCAGTCACATATGGAGCTTCTGTCTCACAGAGCAGTTCTCCTCAGCCATCTGAACAGTTTGGGTCTTGCAGTCAATTGGACCAAGAGCTCACTACAGCCCAGTCAGACCATTTCCTTCCTGGGAATAGAACTAGACTCCGTGGCAATGACGGCTCGCTTATCTACACAGCGCGCACGCCGTGTTCAGCGACTAGCCGCATCTTTTCAGATGAACAGCCTCACGCCTCTGAAGAAATTCCAGAGAGTGCTAGGTTACATGGCCTCAGCCGCAGCAGTACTTCAGCTGGGTTTACTGCACATCGCCCGCTTCAGCATTGGCTAAACACCAGCGCATCTCGCCGGGCTTGGGCCACAGGCCGCCAGCCCATCAAGGTGACTCAGACCTGCATATCAGCTCTGCAGCCCTGGACAGTGGCCGAATGGTATCAGCGGTGAGTGACAATGGGAGCTGTATCTCGCCGAAAAGTCATCTCGACAGATGCGTCCAACACGGGTTGGGGCGCGGTCTGCGAGGGCTCTCCGGTTTTCGGCCTATGGTCAGTTCAGGAAAAGCTCCTTCACATAAATTGTCTGGAAATGATAGCGGTCGAGTACGCGCTCGTGCGCTTTCTCCCGGTCATTCAGGGTCACCACGTCCTGGTCCGTTCGGACAACAGATCTGTGGTACCCTACCTAAACCGTCAGGGCGGTGTCAGATCCAGGAACCTCTTCCATCTGACAAAGCGCATACTGAGTTGGTCCCAGTGCCACCTGCGCTCGCTGAGGGCGACGCGCGTGCCAGGCCACCTGAGCGGCGGCCCGGACAGACTGTCCAGAGACAATATTCCCCAGGGGAATGGTCCCTGCACGCTCAAACAGTCCAGGCGTTATGGCACCTATTCGGCAGAGCAGAGATAGACCTCTTTGCGTACAAAGAGAACTCTCACTGCCCAATATTTTTCTCGAGCGAGGACGCGCTGGCCCAGGACTGGCCCAGGCGCCCGCTTTACGCCTTCCCTCCCGTCTCGCTATTGCCACAGGTAATGCAGAGGATCAGGAAGCAGCGTCACTCGGTGCTCCTCATAGCCCGCGTTGGGAGAATCAGACATGGTTCCCGGAGCTTACGCAGCTGTCACTGACAGCGCCGTGGCCCATCCCAGTGAGAGCAGATCTCCTCTCTCAAGCTCGCGGCACAATCTGGCATCCCCACCCAGAGCGCTGGGGCTGCATGCGTGGGTGATCAACGACTACCCGTCGCTCTGCCAGAAGGAGTAATAAACACCATCATACACGCTAGAGCCCCTTCCACGAGAAGACTCTATGCGTCAAAATGGTTTGTGTTCTCAAAATGGTGCACCGACAGAGACCTGGACCCGCGGACATGTGGGGTGTCAGTCGCTGCTCAGTATTTCTACAAGAGCTGCTGGATAAGGGCAGATCCCCATCCACGCTCAAAGTGTATGTGGCGGCCGTTGCGGCGTTCGCTGAACCCCTGCACAGCCAGTCATGGGGTAAAAGCGAGCTGGTCATCCGGCTTCCTCAGGGGAGCTAGAAGGATGAACCCCCGCGCCCCCATCGGTTCCTATCTGGGATCTTTCTATAGTTCTCGAAACTATGAAAGCCCCCTTTCGAACCACTTCAATCCGTGGATTTGAAATACCTTTCACTCAAAACCGTTTTCTGACTGCCCTGTCATCAGTCAAACGTGTGGGAGACCTTCACGCGCTGTCTGTCAGCGCTGCGTGTCTTGAGTTTGGACCAAGTGACTCCAAGGTCATTTTAAAGCCTAGACACGGCTATGTTCCCAAGGTGATCGGTACTCCTTTCAGAGCACAGGTCATTTCCCTATCGGCGCTGCCAGCACCGGATAGCGAACGCGACGCCAATCTCCTTTGCCCGGTCAGAGCACTGAGATTGTATACTGCGCGCTCCGCTGCTTTCAGGCGCTCCGAGCAGCTTTTCGTTTCGTTCGGAGGGCGCACCAAAGGTCTCGCCGCCTCGAAACAGACACTATCTAGATGGATAGTGGATGCTATTGCTGCTGCATACGCGTCAAAAGACCTGCCATGCCCGTTGGGCATTAGGGCTCACTCCACTAGAGGCATGGTATCCTCGTGGGCATGGTCCAGCGGAATTTCCATTCACGACATATGTGTGGCAGCGGGATGGACTTCCCCCTCCACCTTTGTCAGATTTTACAATATGGAAGTGCCCGCTCTGCAGGCAAAACTACTAGCGGTTTAATACGCTACAGCTCCCTGGTGAGCTGCACTGATGGGACACATTCCACACAGACCGGCACCGCCGCTCTGTCGTTCCCATCCTACTATGTGCTTATGTATTACACAATCAATGACCCGCATTCTTGCCGGCCAAATATTATTTCCCCACTCATAAGGGCTCCCCGGGTCCCCCTTAATTCCCTGGGGCTCATACAGTGGATGCTTGGCGCGCACGGCGTTGACAATGGGTTCCGTAGCGTAAGCTAGCTTACGCATATACGAGAGAACCTCTCGTAAGAGAACGTATCGGTTACCTAACGTAACCTCGGTTCTCTCTAGATGAGGGAACGAGTATTGCGTAGCCGGCCGTGCTTCAGCGCCACGGCGACTTTTCGCTTCAGTCAATGAAAACCAGGGTTCCAGCCTACGAACTACGCTTATATGCACTCTAGTCACGCCCATTTTGGCGGGCTTTGATGCAGTGAGCGCGCGGACGCCTCTCATTGGATGCGAGTTCGCCCAAGCTCGTCTATAGGCTGCAGCAGTTGCCGCAGAGCAACCTATGAGCTCGCTAGCTAGCTCGCTCAAGGTCTGCAGCTGCCGCACTGCGTTGACAATGGATACAAAAATTAAGGATAATTTTTTGGCTTCAATATCTCAGAAAAGATGAATCTTTCCCGTAGCGTAAGCTAGCTTACGCAATACTCGTTCCCTCATCTAGAGAGAACCGAGGTTACGTTAGGTAACCGATACGTTTTGTCGGGTAAAACCCCACGAACCACCTGGATGATGACATCTGCTTTGGAAAGCGTTGCGGAAGACTGGACTGGTCTGCCACCTTCAGCCCAGTTTGAGGCTGATGCCCAGATGGCCGACATGCTTGCCCGGGCTGCCGTGAGCGTGGGGCTGGACTGTAACCCTCAATCCTCACCTGAACCCTCATGGCTAGATGATTGGTTCCTCGGGTCAGGGCACCGTTCACAACCCCCCACCTTCTCTATCTTCCAGGAAGTGCACGTTGAGCTGATGAAGTCGTGGACGACACCTTTTACTGCCCGAATCTGACCTACTTGCTCGTCTGCTCTCACTACCCTATATGGCGGAGTGGCCCACGGGTACACGGAGGTCCCCCAGGTGGACAAAGCGGTTTAGGTGCACCTGTGCCCGCAGAGCGTGGCCACCTGGCAAGATCGCCTGACACTCCCCTCCAAGGCCTGCAGGACAACATCGTCCCTAACAGCAAAAGCCTATGGTGCCACTGGACAGGCCGCCTCCGCCCTGCATGCCATGCAAGTTTACCAGGCCAAGGCGCTAAAAGATCTGCACTTGGGTAGTCCTGATCCTGATGGGCTGCAGGAACTGAGCTCAGCACCTGACCTTGCCCTCTGGGCCACGAAGGTCACAGCACGAGCACGCCGACAGGTGATGGCCACCCTCAACCCGGGCCCAGCTGAAGTCAGCAGTGACTGGAGTAGCTGTGAGCCAATCATATCCCGGGCAGCCTCAACACAACAGTGGATGTCACGACAGGCCATGCTCAGCGGAGAGTGGAGGCTCCACTCCCACGTGGCCAAGCTGATTTGGGACCAATTCGGCAAAGCACAGGTAGACCTGTTTGCTTCCCAGGAAAACTCCCACTGCCCACTCTGGTACTCCCTGTCGGAGGCTCCCCTCAGGACAGACGTGCTGGCACACAGCTGGCCCCGGGGGCTGCGCAAATATGCATTTCCCCCAGTGAGCCTACTTGCACAGGTGCTGTGCAAGGTCAGGGAGGACTAAGAACAGGTCCTCATAGTGGTCCCCCACTGGCCCACTCGGACTTGGCTCTCAGACCTTACGCTCCTCACGACAGCACCTCCCTGGAAAGGGGAGGAAGGACCTCCTTACTCAGGGATGGGGCACCCTCTGGCATCCGCACCCAGACCTCTGGAACCTCCACGTCTTGCGGGTCCAAGCATGCTCTATGAGGAGCGTGGCATTCTCGTGGGCACTGGCCAACAGCGCCTCTCTAGCAGACATTGGCAGAGCAGTAGGCTGGACAACACCCATCAACCTCTGAGGGTTGAGACGGTCTTGGCCCGTGTTTCTTCAGGTCCGAGCACGTAGAACTCAGTAATACGGGACAGCTGACTGGGTGTACCGCTTGTGAATAGCACCTTTCCCCTCTTCCGAGGCGAACCCATGTGCTTTTACCCCCAGGTGATTCCACAAAAGCTTGCGCTCCCTGGATGTCTTTCCTCCACAGCCCTCTGGCTCATGAATTCGGCTGAGGAATTCCAGACCAGACCCACTACGGGTACTAATTACTCTGTACTGGAGTAGGTGCTCCACAGGTATCGGTCATCAAGATTACCCCCTGTGTTGTATTTTCCGCAGTGCGGTCCCCTGTCGGTGGATCTGCATCTCCCTTGGGCAGCTCCCTGGTCCCCCTGAAAGAATAGGATCAGAAAAGAACACCTTCCCCGATGCATGTTAAAGCGTTAGATGGCCCTATGGTAAACATAGAGAGAAAAAGGCCTCGGCTGGTGCGGCCTGCTTCCATGCTAAGCACGTCGTTTGTTCCCCCCCTCAAGAGAAGAGGGATGCCGGGAACCTAAAAAGTGTATGACGTTTTTATGGGGCTTTGGGGAAGGTTAGGTGCAGCCTGGTGCGGGCTGCTCCTTTGGCAAGCGACAGCTTACTTGCACCCACATCAGCAGTTCACATAACGTTCAGTGTTGTGGCATTATTGGATAGGGACCCTTAGTGTCACTTCCCCAACACAACGTCGAGTGAGTGACAGAAGGGGAACGTCTAGGTTACTGTAGTAACCCCCGTTCTCTGATGGAGGGAACAAGACGTTGTGTCCCTCTTGCCACAGCACTGTAATGGCCGTACCTTATTCTCGGCTCCTCAGTGCAATACCTGACTAAACAGATGCACGATTCCCTCCTTTTATACCCTTATGCCCGGGGGAGAGACATGCAAATTCTGTTCGCCAATTCTCATTGGCCTTTTCTCAAAGCTCAGAGGCAACTGAGGCTCTCAAGAGAGACCCCTAGTGTCACTTCACCAACACAACGTCTCGTTCCCTCTATCAGGGAATGGGGGATACAACAGTAACCTAGACTTTTTAGGGTGAACTATTCCAATCATTTTCAGTCACCATTCACCTTCATTGTATGAAAAAACAAAAAAGGTGATTGAGGCTAACATAATCTAACATCTCCTTTTTTGTTCCACATAATATAGCAAGTTATACAACATGAAGGCGAGTAATTTAAAACAGAATTTTCATTTTTGCGTGAACTATGACTTAAAATTTGTTTAGTTTACATCCATTTATAACACAGCACCACTATTTTTAATAAAACTTTTTTTTTTTTTTCTTAAGTTTACATAAGTTTTCATCTTCATAATAGTTTTTAGTTAACAATAATAGCATTGGGTTAAGATATCATACAGTTTGTTTAGTAGGCTTTACTGTCTTAAGCAGACAGTAGTTTTTGGCCCAAAGGAATTTTTTGTTTTGTATTGTATTGCATTGCATTGTATTGCACTGTATTGTTTTAATTTGCTTTTAATAAAAAATGCATTGTACCCATACTAAGGCCCATATATTTAAAGTGCCTCACTCCAACACACACACACACACACACACACAGAGAGAGAGAGAGGGAGAGAGAGAGAGAAACACACTCTTTGTGCCAGTCGTAGATCTGATGAATATTCCCAAACACTATTTTGTCTTTTCCCTTCATGTCTTCTGGAACTCCTTTTGCATTCATAGTGGCCATGTAACCCTGCAAGAAACAGAACATGATAAACCTCCACAGTTCATGACCTAGTAGAGCACTCAATTGTAATTAAACTACAGCATTTCATCTGTGACAATTAAACACCATTTTAAAATGTAGCTCATCTTTCTCTTTTCCAGATTTTCTAAATCCTTCCATCATTAATTTGACACACAATGTGATCAGTATTACAGCTGAGAGGAATTCAGGTCAGCTGATACATCAAATCTAATTCTGCAGTGATTGAATGCTCTCAAATGCAGTCTAATTGTTCTAAGATTACAGGAAATGTATACCATTCCATGACAGCACTGATCCATCTGTGATTCGCTAATAGATATTTTCAAAGCCACTGCACCCAATACATTTCCCGTTTCATAAAATTATTCCCAGTAATGTAACTGCCATATAGCTCACCTCCACAATAAGTCCTAGATCAGCTACATAAAGCTTCTCTGTCTCTATAAGTTCCTTCAGAACATACCTAAAGAGAGAAGAGAGAGGTCATTATTGGTTTTATCATGTTATTGGTACTATAACAATATTTACAGCTTAAAACACAAGGCGAATGTTTAATATAGTAATATAATTTTAGCAGAGTTCTGACTGAACCGATTTATTAATATTCTGGGACCTTTTTTGTACAAGATGAAGGGCCTTTTTATAGAAATGAGTAAAGATGGCATGAATGTTCTCTACTTAATAAAACATGAATGTTCTCTACTAAAGCAATATATAACAAGCAAGGTGTGGTTGTGTTGAATATCATCACAGCTGTGATTTGGCTGTAATTCATTGAACTATGTAATAAGTTAATATTGAGTATTTTAATAGACATAATATAGCCAGGTATTTTGTCTATTTTTGCTCCATTAATGAAAATAGTTCTGAAAGTACCCAAAGCAGAATTGTGAAGCATCCCAGTGCACTCTTGGTATGCTCATTGTCCAATCAGATTAGAGGACAGGAACTAACTGTAGTATAGTGGTGAACCTCTATCTACTCTAATTTAACCTCATTAAAACGTAATAGCACATTAAAATACGAGCATTAAAAACTTCTAAATTAAGCACTCATTTAATGTTACATAAGTGATCTATAACAAGAATTTCCTCAATGTTACATAAAGGATTAAACTAGAAATGTCAAGATCTCTTCGACTTCACACACACATGCTTTTTTCTAAGGCACTCCTCCGATCCTCTTCACTGTCTATGGTGCCTGATGATTGGCTGGAATTGTCATCCATCAACATGGAGTCATCAGCCTGTAGGATGGTGCACTGGGTGATCTGCAGGCACAGAGGAGATAAGTGTGAATAAGAGAAGAGACATAATGCTGAAATGCTATTCAAGCTTGGTATGGCTGCAGGGAGAGAGAGAAATAATAGAGAAGGTAAGTGAGAAAGTGGGGTGGGAAGATATGAGCTGGTGTAATAGCTGAGGTTGCCTAGGTGACAGTAAAGGAGCATGCTGGGTCTGTTGGTGACAGTGATTAAATCATAACAGGAAATCAGTGCTTGCCAAAAATTATGACACCAACACTAAGGCAAAGTAGATGATCTAGACTGAATGTCAAAGCCACTGACCCCACAAAGTCATCACATTCTCACAGAAAATCATGTCAATTGCTTTGGTTGATATAGGCTATTGTTTTAGCTGAGGATAGATGTGCATACAGTTCAGCTGGTCGTGCAGTGTTCTGAGACAGAAAGAGGAAGTTTGAAGACGTCCTGTCTTTGTTAATGTGTTTGTTAACTTCATCAGATGTAAAACTAGGACATAAACTACCAGCCTAATCTCTTGAACTGTGGCCGCATTTTTGCAAAATGACATAACGCGGTTAATTACACGTATAACAGCAGTTCCAAGGTGAAATGTCCACTGTGTGGCTTTAAAAGTGAGTGAAATTTTCACCCAAACAGATGAGGTTTTTAAATCAAATTTTAAATCAACAAAACCTACCTCTTGACCTTAAACCTTACATCTAAACCTAACTGATAGAGTAATAAAAGCATGTGTGAAATGAAAAACGCAATTGCTGAATCATTTTGTGGTGCTTCTCTGACACTTTCGGCTCATGTGTCCAGTCATGTGTCTGTGCTTATCAGGTCTCATACAATGGAACTTTAAATCTTAAATATAATGCTCTATCAGTTGAACTACAGAGCAATTTGATTGCTCTTGAACAAGCTTGAATATGTAGTTGGTTATGTAATGCAATAATTAAAATGTATTGTAGCCAGGTCAATAGGGGGAACTGTGCTGAGTACTCGCAGACGTATATAAACTACTTTTATATACGTCACTTTCTGTGGGTAGAATGGTTGCAGTGCCTGAATTGTTTGGTGTGCAGGTGGTTATCGGACGCTGGAAGAACAAGTTTTAGTAGGTCTCTTTTAAATGGGTGTTATGATCTTAGGAGCAGAGTAGTTGTAGTGCTCACATTCATAGTGTTTAGAATGATAAAAACAATGTATTTATGCTGGCCTACGTAGTGTTGGCCAAAAGCCAATGACTCTATAGCGCGTTATATGTAGGCTTTATACAAATAATATGGGATAATGCCAGTTGTTCCATCCTAAAAAGCAATCACAAACACTATGAATTTGAGCACTATAACCACTCTGCTCCTTAGATCATAACAGAGACCTACCAAAACTTTTTCTTCCAGCGACCGACAACCACCTGCAGGCCAAACAATTCAGGCACTGCAACCATTCAATTGACAGAAAGTGAAGTATATAAAACCAGGTCACACCCGCTGCAGGTACTACCACATTGCCCCCTATTGACTTGGCTACAGTATCTTCTGATAAGTCATGCAGTTTAGTAAAATTTTGTTGCCCTATTTTAAGAGTATTAGTGCTAAGCGCAAAGCTATGTGATATGCCATATGCACAAAGTCAATGGTAATGGCCATTACATTTTTATATTTTCGTACAAGCATGCGCCAAGTCTAGGCGCAAGTAGTTTGGCTAAATTGCACGTGCAATGCGCAAATGGGCTGGGTCAAGTGTTATTTAATTCTGAGGTCCTTCTGTAGTTATTGCACTGTCTGCTTCCAATTATATAGTCCATTCCCTGTCAAGCACCAGGGATATAAACCGATACAGCACATTTAAAAGAAGTTGGTAGTGTAAATGGACTATATGCAATGAATTAGAAGATTAGAAATATGGACTTGTGATCTTCTGTGCATTAACTGCATCCTTGTTTAATGTCTGGCTTATTTCTGACAGTGACACACTCCTTTTATAAACATGGAAAATGTGGTTCTCACCAGGATTTGGATGTATGCTCCATGAAGTTATAGAGAATGTAAGTATTATTAATCGTGTTGATCAAGTGACACACAAATCATGGCTTGTTTTAACAGTGATTTGGCCTTTCAGGTTAGGCTGTGGACTTTTGCAAGCACTTCACTTCGGTCAATTTTGCTTTAAAATAAAATTCATTTATTGAAACACAAACCAATATTTTCAAATTACACTTCAAATTAAATGAAAATATAATCATAATAACGAAGTGGTAAAAAAATCCTATATAACAACCTCCAGTAAAATTCTAACATTTTACCCTCCCCAACTGGCCTCATTTGCAGTGATTTAAAAGTTGGTGAAAAAATATTAATACAAATTAGATAATAAATACAATTGTAAATATAAACATAATAATAGTAAGAATTGAAAAATTAACCATAACCTCTAGAAGGTTTTACTCAAATCTCAAAGTTTTGTTTCATAAAACGGCTACAACAGTGAAAATACAGTGGAACATTAAATTATGTCCCTGATAATTAGAGTTTGGATATTAGCTTTATTACCATCTGCTTGTGGAATCTCCAAACTGCAAATGCAGGAACTGAGTTTAGACTAAACGGATAAAATGAGCAAATTACGCTTTGCTGTACATCATTAATATACAATGTATCAACAGTTTGCGTGCATACACCCACAGACAGTGCAAAAAATCCCACCCACGCCCAATTGTGCTTTGCGCTGGCATGAAAATTGTGCTAAGAATTAGCTCTCTCACAAAAATTAGATAAGTCATTGCACATGGTTGTTGCATTGCACCTAGCGCAGTCACGAAAATAGTGTACTTGTCATAAGATAGCATTGTGTGAGGAACAGATGAAAAAGTAATTGTTTATGAACAGATAATCTGTTTTATTTTGTGTGAAATTTAATTAAAGTCATTGTTATAGTGCCTCTAGTGTTCATTCTTCCAAGAAAATGCTGCAATGAGCCATGAAAAAATATTAATGTGATTCTATGAGACCAGGTTGCATTAACTGACTGCTCTGTGTGACATACAATAGGAAGAATCAGTGCTATGGACAAAAACAGTGGTCACTTTGAAAAGGTAATAAATGAGAGAGGAATCGGTAAGGGCAGAGGCCACAATTAATAATCTGCAAAGAGAAACTTCCACTTGTTTTTGCCTAAAATCTTGCAGTGAGCCTATGTATGTGAGCTTCATTAGAAATTCTCGTTTTTTTTTTTTTCCTCAGTATTTTATACAACTCTACAAATTAACAAAAAATCAATTACTGCCATTTATAGCATATCCCTACCTCTTAAATGCATTAAAGGCCAGATAAGATCTGCCCTTTAGTCAAAGCTGTTTAGCTGCTTACTAACGTCACTTTTGGAGCATCATTGCCATGTCTACAGGACCCACAATCTCTACTTCTCTCATAAACACACTTACAAAACCTGACAAGAATATTTCCAGGTCATATATCACCCCAAAATCAAAAGACAAAAGTAGATAGAAGACATTATATTTACCTTTAATTTAAATGAAAATGAGGCCTATTTAAGACCATTTAGAGTTTCTCTGCATTGTGACTATTTTCATTATCATTAAGCCCCCTAAAATCAGTTTGTCCTAATTTTTTTAAAATTTACTTGTTCATTGAACTGTTGTATATAAGTAATATCACACTCGCAATTGTGCTCTATGGCCCTACATCAGCACTGCTGTAATTGCCTGCGGCCAAATCACAGCAGTGCTGATGTAGGGCCATATCGTTCTCTTGCTCGTGTGATATTGCTTAAATATATTTCTTGGATTTTTTTTTTGTCCTTCCAAAGTTCCACGTGGTAACTAATACAGAATGTCAATTATTTCTCACATTAAGACCCCCAAATGAAAACATACTAAACAAAATGTATCTCGATGCTGTTGCGGCAGGTAAAATTTGACAGAGACAAAGATTAATTTGATATAGTTCACTATGCTGCATTGTTTGTCAGAAATATTCAATGAAAAAAGTAAATAATTCCATTGTCATAGGGACAAACATATTTGTAATAAATACAATGCACAATACATTTACATGGTCAGTATGAACTATTTATGTTCGGTCAATTTTCTCATTTCACCCGCCATCGACCGTTGTTGCCAAAAGTTAATTTTGGACCCTGGTTGTACTTCACACATTGGCGATGCGTGCCGCCATGCCTGTCTGAGTGTTAAATTACTCTGTTGTGTTGTGTTTTGGTGCAGGGCAGTGTTTGTGTGTTTTAGAGCAGTGTGAGCAATCCTGCTTGGCTCGCAGGTCTGCTCAGATCATTTCCAGATGTGCTTTGGCACAAATCTGCAGAAGAGCTCCCTCTCTCTTTCACTTTCACTTCTTTTTTTTATCTGCATGGCTTGTTTTTACCCAGAAACACAATGTTTTTGCTTAGACCTTTAATAAAGAGCTTTGATCATGCTGGTTGCTTTTTTTCTACAGGAAAAAATATAACTCTATAACTCTATGGTTATATCATCAGTGGTTTGTTTCTCAAACTGCTGTGTCAAACCTCCATTTGTGAGCGTAATAAAACCAAACAGCCAGTTTGATAAACATGTGCTTCAATCTCCCGGCCAAGAGATCCTCCGGATCAGAGGAGTTCTTGCATATTCATTTAGGAATTTTCCATTAGCCAATGAATAACAAACTCTCATTGGATCCCCACAGCAAATCTCTCTGTGTCAGGTACAAAGAGAAGTGTCAGTGTGCTGAATCAGAGACAGAGGCATGTCCACAATGTACAGCTCAATCTCCATGAATAGAGACCGGAAGTTGCAGAGTAATGCATAACACTGAAATAAGAACATGAAGCCAACCATTAAGTAATTGAGCCCAGTATACATTGCAATATACACTCAGTGACCACTTCACTAGGTACGCCTGTACACATACTTCTTCGTGCGGTTATCTTATCAGCCAGTCATGTGGCAGCAGTGTAGTACATAAAATCATGCAGATACGACCCAGAAGCTTCAGTTAATGTTCACATCAACCATCAGAATGGGTAAAAAATGTGATTTCAACCATGACATGAATTTTGGTGCCAGACAGGCTGGTTTTAGTATTTCTGTAACTGCTGATCTCCTGGGATATTCATGCACAACAGTCTCTAGTATTTTCGGAAAGTTGAGTCTACAGGCTTACAGTGGGAATAGGCTCACCAAAACTGGACAGTTAAAGACTGGAAAAACATAGCCTGGTCTGATGAATCTAGATTTCTGCTTTGGTACACAGTTGGTAGGCCCACTGCAGCCTCAGCTTTCTGTTCTTGATTGACAGAAGTGGAACCCGACATGGTCATCTGCTGTTGTAGCCCATCCGTCTCAAGGTCCAACATGTTGTGAGATGCTATTCTGCTCACTACAATTGAACAGAGGGGTTGTCTGAACTACCGTTGCCTTTCTGTCAGCTCAAACCAGTCTGGCCACTCTCCATTGACCTCTCATCAACAAGGCATTTCCATCTGCAGAACTGCTGCTCACTGGATGTTTTTTTGTTTTTGGCACCATTCTGAGTAAATTCTAGAGAATGTTGTTTATGAAAATCTCAGGAGATCAGCAGTTACTGTCATGGGTTTTTGTCTGGTGGGACTGTGACATCATCACCGCATGTTCTGGTTTGTGTTTCGTGTCCTGTCTTTGTGAGTGCACGGGTCCGGGTGTGAGTCACCGCCGTGCTCTTCGGTAATGTCAGGGCCCTGTCACTTTGTCAGGTTGAGGTTTTGTCTGACAGAACCATGACATCATCATCCCATGTCTTGTGTTTCGTGTACGTTCTTTGTGTGAGCGCACACGTCCGATTGTTAGTTACCTCTGTGCACTCATCAGTGTTTCTTTTTTCATGTCCGGAGCATGGTGTCTGGATCCTGACTTCCTGTATGGTTTGGTTTCGGTTTGTATTGGGATCCGGAAAGTCATGCTCCATGTTCTATTTGTTTTGTTCTAATTGTGTTGACGTTTCTTCCTCATGTGTTTCAGGTGCCACTGGCACGTGGAATCAGCATTTCTATGGGAACCCTGATTGATTCCATGGGAACGCTGATAATGCCAACTTTCAGCTGGCGAGCGGCATCTGTCCCTTGTTTGTTCCTGCTTATTTAGATCCCCTTGTGTGTAGTGTCCTTTACTGGATTGTTGAATGTAGTTTAGTGTTGAATGAATGTAGTATGTTGTAGTGTATAGTGTGTTATTATTATAGAAAGCTGTTTTCTGTGAAGTAACTTACCTCACTTTCTCTGCATAGTTGGTCCTGTCTTGTGTATCTGCCCGTGTGTCGGGTGTGTGGTTGCCTTCCAGTTTGTCGTGCATGTTCTCTGTGCTCACAAATCTTCAACGGATGATTCCTCATAACTCTGCTGAAGTTATTATTTTTGAACTGTAAATAAATCCTTTAAACTGTTCTTCTGCTTTTGGATCTCTTTGTCTCACTCCCATTTTCTGACAGTTAAAGAACCAGCCCGTCTGACACCAAAAATCAGTATCACAGTCGAAATAACTGAGATCAATTTTTTTTCCCCATTCTGACGGTTGATGTGAACATTACCTGAAGCTTCTGACCCATATCTGCATGATGGTATGCACCCCTCTGCTGCCACACAATTAGCTGATTAGATAATCGTATGACTAAGTGTGAACTGGTGTACCATATTAAACGGGTCACTGAGTGTATATCTTTTGTTTTCTCTAACAAATATCTGGAATCTTTCATTAACATTCATAAATCAAGTAAAATTTATCTGAGAAACAAAAAATATTTAAGATACTAATTTAATGTATTTTAAATGCACAGGTTTTCTGTCTTGTTCAATTGTCAGATGTTGGTAGACCACAAAACTCTCCAAATATTTTGAGGAATGAGATGGAGACACACACCGATCATGCTGGGGCACAGACTTCTTGCTGTCAGGATGAATAATGGAATAAATGACAGGCAGAAGGCTTTTGTGGTCAGAACATTATCTAGATTAAATGGTCTTTATTTCTAAGGACTACTCAAGTTTTGCAACCTTAGTGTCCATACAGATAAGTGCAAAAAGTCTACCGGGAGTATTCTAGAAGTAAAGCAGGGTTAATTCTGACCTCAATTGCTCCTCTCCATTCTTTATTAAACACATTTCCTCTATGAACTAAAAGCTGAAGTGTGTTATTTTTTATGTTAAAATACTTTTGCTATCCCAGCAACAAGAGTATAAGTATGCCATTTGTATGTAAATTTCCTCCTGAAAAGTGCAAAAATTGGAGCTCTGTCGAGTACCCAGACCAGATCCGGCTCAACTAATGGCATGAGTTGGGGACAGGACTATCTGTTTGTCTGACTAATGGCAGATAGGGGAATCGATTGGGAAACCTGTTTGAAAACAGTAATTATTTTTGCAATTCCATTTGATGACACTAGTTGCACAGAAATTACACAATTTAAACTTGTAAATACTGTATCAAATGTCCCTGCATAGGCCGACACTGTGATTTGGATCACTTGCATATCTAGACCTAATGTTCTTTGTGCTCATGTAATGTTTCTGCACTAAATGTTTCCTCTAAAATAAATGTATCTCTAATTTTAATCACAGTGCTTGAAATCTCAAACTCATTTCTTTGTTGTTTTGCTTTAAAGTTGCACCTCTGTTTTTTTATGAAATGGATGATAACTCGGATGTCTGCTGCTAGACTGAATGATACAGTGTCTAACTATAAATCTATATATATATATATATATATATATATATATATATATATATATATATATATATATATAATGTATGTATATGTATATAGAATGAAAATGTATTAAATACATTGAAGAATAAATATTTAAGGTTCTGCACTCCTAGGTCGCTAATAAAATGCATGCAAATTCTCCTTTGTATTAAAGGTCAGATTTTCCTTGCTTTCCTTGCTGTTTGAAACATTTTCAAATCATGCTGGATAACAAGGATAAACAGGTTTTGCCCAAACGTGTGGAATCCATGTTAGCTTGAGCGCATTCTGTCATTAAAGCAAAGGGGAACATACCAAGTAGTAAGAAATTCTGGAATTCATGTAAATTTTTCAATTAAAATGTTTACTCAAATTGTTATGCTGATAATATCACTTGTAATGAAAAAGTTTGTATTAAATTTAAAAAGAATGCAAAATAGAAGTATTTTCACAAGGCAAAACAGTCGTAAGCATGTAGCTAGGAGTGTGTATGATCAATGTGGAACAGAGCCTGGCAACTAATGACCCATCACCCTCTTCACCATCTGGCTTCTCTCTCACACAGCATGGATACAACCACATCAACTTCCCTGTGCAAACTGACAGAAAGCCCTTAAACTGCTTAAAATCTTCACTTAGTCTCTGTTACTCTGTATTGTAGTCTCAGCATCAAATGGCATGCCCACGGCCTGTCTGATACATAGCGCACCCAAAAATGGCAAACGTTTTCCCAAAACGTCAAGCTCCAATCTGGCTGGGTCAGCACAATTTCTGGGAGTCAGGGTGCATAGGTTTTTATCAGTCCACCGAGAAACAATGGGCCCCTTTACATGCACACCAATACACTGATTACTCCCAAAAATCTGCTTTTTTTTAAAAAATCCGCCAAAGCAAGAAATTTGCGTTTACATGACAGCTGTTAAGTTGTTCACAATTGACATAAAAATGGCATAATGGGCAAAAATCTACCATGTTGATTGGTTTATTCTTATGCCATTTATGACCTTACACCAATAAAGGAAAGCCGTTTAATGAGTTTACATGAAGACATGCTTTGTTGGCTCATTAAGTATAATCATGTAAGAAAGTGCATTTAAATGCACTCAATGTTGTGTTTATAATTTCTATGGCTGCTACAATGAATGCTTCTGAGGAAGAACTAGTTGCTGGATGTGCCAAAGTTTGTGAGGGATATACAGTATTTGAAAGATATTCAAGAGTTTTGTTTGAGACTCTTAATAGCAAGTCAATTAGATATTGATCACTTCAGTATGTTCTGCCTTGCTCCAGGTTTCAGATTCACCTAACTGTCCTTTTTTTAAAAAGTTACAGTGGTTGGTCACTTTACATATCAGTCAGATGGCCCCTTTCTGTTGAATTGGACAGTTCATGGATAGAATAAGCTGCAATGTGCCTTGTGTTGCTGGAGAAGAAATCCTGATAGTGTGGACTGTGAGACTCTGATTTGCTTGACTGACCTGTGTTTGTCCTAGTGCTGTAGATCCCTGTGGAGAGTCAGACTGGTAGCTGTGAGACTGCAAGATACCTGGATCACAGTTGCCTGGAGCAGAAAAACCATCTCTCCACTCCTGTAAACACAAAATACAACATCAAAACAGACAAGAACCGTATTCCTCATAGCTCACTCACTGTCTGTGGCAGCGGGGGCATGGTCGAGCATCCATCTGGAGAAACAGACGGATGCTTATTGCTCAACAACTGCCGGCAGCTAACCTCCTGGCTTATGAGGAACTGAAGAAGTCCATTCTGCAGCGGGTTGGCCACAGTCCAGAGCAGTACCGCCAGCTCTGGATTAATGGGCTTCATGGAAAGGAGGAGGCGAGAACTGGCTTGAGAATATAAATAATATTTAAATGAAGAACTTAACCAAAAAGACAAACACACAAAGGTGTGGGACAGCTGTGCGTAAATCTCTCTCTCTCTCTCTCTCTCTCTCTCTCTCTCTCTCTCTCTCTCTCTCTCTCTCTCTCTCTCTCTCACCGGACTGCTCGTTGTGTGGCTGCTTTTATGCCACTCTCCCCATGCTCACTGGAATTAGAAACTGGTGTTAGGCATAATTTAGCTCAAGTGTAAGCGCACTTACCACGTTCTCTTTCTCCGGACGGGCGCTTGACCACACCCCCGCTGCCACACAGGGGAATTCGCCTGTGGGAATTTGCACCGGGAGATAAGGTACTCGTATTACTCCCCACATCAAGCTCCAAATTACTTGCCAATTGGCAAGGACCCTTTGATGTCACACAACAAGTGGGGATCTTGATTATGAGGTAAAGCAAACCGATAGAGGGGGCGCACATTAAATATATCACCTTAACCTCCTGAAATTGTAGAGGGAGGGGGTCCCTGTGACGTTGGCTATGGTGTTCAGGTAAGTGTGGAGCTTGGGCCGGAAGTGAATACAAAACCTAATCATATCACCCCCGGTCACTTGCGGAGACCAACTCTCACCGTATAAAGTGGCAGAGCTTGTCAAATTGCAACAGGAATTTGCAGACGTGTTCTCCCATCTATCGGGTCGTATGAACCTCATCCAGCACCACATCGAGACTGAGCCAGGAGTGGTGGTATGTAGCCATCCCTACCGTTTGCCTGAGCACAAAAGGAAAATAGTTCGGGAAGAATTGGATGCAATGGTCAATATGAGGGTAATAGAGGAATCCCACAGTGATTGTTCTAGCGCGGTTGCTCTAGTTCCTAAGAGTGACGGTCTGTAGGGTTCTGTGTGGATTATAGAAAACTCAATGCTGTGTCTTGATGAGTTGCTTGATCGGTTAGGCACTGTGTGATTTTATTCAACATTTTATTTGACAAAGGGTTATTGGCTCTGGCCACGTTTCAGCGCCTCATAAACCGAATCCTCAGACCGCATTCGGCTTACAATGCTGCCTATTTAGATGACATCATCATTTATAGTAATGATTGGCAGTGACATATGCAGTTCTGAGGACGCTGCAACAGGTGGGGCTCACAGCAAACCCCAAGAAGTGCGCAGTTGGGCGGGTGGAGGTACGGTATCTACAGTTCCACTTGGGCCACGGCCAGCTAGGTCCCCAAATTGACAAGACTGCGGCGATTGTGACCTGCCTGGGACCCAAGACCAAAAAGGGGCTGGGACAGTTCCTGGGGCTGGCTGGCTATTACAAGAGGTTTGTGCCTTATTCGGATATCACCAGCCCGCTAACTGATCTCACTAAAAAGGGGGCTCCAGACCCGGTCCAGTGGATGGAGCAGTGCCAACAGGCGTTTAAGCAGATTATAGCCACACTTTGCGTGCGCTTTTACATGTACCTAATTTCTCTCTCCCTTTCCTATTGCAGACGGTTGCTTCATACAGAGGGCTAGGGGCCGTACTATCGCAGGTGGTGGAGGGGGAGGAGCGCCCGGTGCTGTGCATCAGCTGCAAGCTCTCCTTGAGGAAAACAAAGTACAGTACCGTGGAAAAGGATTGTCTGGCCATCAAGTAACTAAGGCCCACCCCAGCAACTACCTGCTGGGCCTGACCTGTGTTTGTCCTAGTGCTGTAGATCCCTGTGGAGAGTCAGACTGGTAGCTGTGAGATTCTGCAAAAAGGTGGGGGGTAGACAGGCTGGATGGTCCCTGAGTTGGGATATGTTGCAGTGGGGTCGTAGTCAAGCGTCCATCCAGAGAGAAAGAAAGCAGTAAGGGCACTTACACCTGAGCTAGATTATGACTTATACTTGTCTCTAATTCCAGTGAGCATAGGGAGAGCGGCATATAAATGGCCACGCCACTAGCAGAGAGGCAAAGAGAGTCTGGCACAAGGGAGTCTACGGTACTCATGGAAGCTGATGTGTTTATGTTTGTGAAGCTAATGTGTTTATGTTCATGGAGCTAATGAGTTTGAGTGCCTACGTGCCTCTGAGACTGTTGAGTTTGTGAAGATGTAAAGCACTGAAGTGGCCGATTAAAGCCTTATCTGAGTCTGGAAAAACCCGCTTCCCTGTGTTCTCCTTCCTTTCTGTTTGTGGAGTCCTTCACACTCCAGTAGTCCTTTTTATTCATTAACATCAATACTCAGGTCAAAATAAAGCAGACCCATAATTTCTCTCTCTGTGTGACTGTGACGAGCAGGTGTGTTAGAGGGTCATAGCGATTAAAGGTCGGGACGGGCAGTCAGCACGCAGTTCATTTGGACAAAGGCAAAGCACAGAGCTCGAGTGAGCAGTTGGCTGCACAGTGTGGTGCAATTCACACTGTCTTGTGAAACCAGAGTGAGTGAAGACATGAGAGACCTGTACTGTGGTGAAACCTGATGTTGTCTGTGAGAGAATTCACAGGCAATGAAAGTTTGTTGATATGTAGTTTGTGAAAAATAACAGTATCACAGTAACAGTATTATTCCTACATTCTAATCATATACAGACACAAACTGATGTTAAGTGCATGATCCTTAATATAGTATATATATATATATATATATATATATATATATATATATATATACATATATATATATAAAAATAAGTACACCCCTCACATTTTTGTAAATATTTGATTATATCTTTTCATGTGACAACACTGAAGAAATTACACTTTGCTATGAAAGTAGTGAATGTACAGCTTGTATAACAGTGTACAGTTGCTGTCCCCTCAAAATAACTCAACACAGCCATTAATGTCTAAACCGCTGGCAACAAAAGTGAGTACACCCCTAAGTGAAACTTTCCAAATTGGGCCCAATTAGCCATTTTCCCTCCCCGGTGTCATGTGACTCGTTAGTGTTGCAAGGTCTCAGGTGTGAATGGGGAGCAGGTGTGTTAAATTTGGTGTCATCGCTCTCACACTCCCTCATACTGGTCACTGGAAGTTCAACATGGCACCTCATGGCAAAGACCTCTCTGAGGATCTGAAAAAAAGAATTGTTGCTCTACATAAAGATGGCCTAGGCTATAAGAAGATACAGCCAAGACCATACAGTGGTTTAACAGGACAGGTTCCACTCAGAACATGCCTCGCCATGGTCGACCAAAGAAGTTGAGTGCACGTGCTCAGCGTCATATCCAGAGGTTGTCTTTGGGAAATAGACGTATGAGTGCTGCCAGCATTGCTGCAGAGGTTGAAGGGGTGGGGGGTCAGCCTGTCAGTGCTCAGACCATACGCCGCACACTGCATCAAATTGGTCTGCATGGCTGTCTTCCCAGAAGGAAGCCTCTTCTAAAGATGATGCAAAAGAAAGCCTGCAAAACAGATTGCTGAAGACAAGCAGACTAAGGACATGCATTACAGGAACCATGTCCTGTCGTCTGATGAGACCAAGATAAACTTATTTGGTTCAGATGGTGTCAAGCATGTGTGGGGAACCAGGTGAGGAGTACAAAGACAAGTGTGTCTTGCCTATATTAGGAGGGATGTGCAGCCTTGAGTGGCTTATTTCTTCAATAAATTGCCGGCAACATGACACTCAGTGAACAATAAATAAGTGTATTAATAATAAAAATTGCAGTAAACAATTGTTCCTACAAGTAATATAGTATATTAGCCTAACTGTGGGCTGTTTATGGTAGCCAAGCAACGTGGCAACTTGGCACATTAATATAGAGTTTGAAGGTGACACATGCAATCAGGTTTTAGAGTCAAGACTATATATTTAATAAAAATCTTTTAAGAAATAGTAGTATTCAAGAGACATTTTCAATTGTTTTTGTATGCTTCAGTGATGATATCAAATTGCAATACCATGGTACTTTGATATACCAAGGTTTGCTTGATTACCATATTCATATACAATGGTGTTAAAAGGTGAACTCCGTATTTTTTATTCAAGCCGTCTCAGACCTACACTAAAACCTAGGACATGGATGCAGCATCATTCAAATGCAAACGTTTGCAGTTACCAATGTTACTGTAGAAATATATAGACAGTCAGCCGTGATTAATTTAATCCATGACTGAAAGTGTCCAATAACATGGCAGTTACTAAGATTAAGAGAGCAGTATTTGGCTGGTCATGTGATCTTAACATGGCAGCCCCCATGAGGGTACCCTATGCATGTAGAATAAAACAGCTTTTATAAGGTTACTTATAAGACTGGAGTCTTCATCTCATGTGAGTGCTCTTCACATGTTCCGAAATTACAACTCATTTCTTAAGTAGTACAACTTTTTAAATTAGGAAAATATTACTGAGTGCACATTTAAATGGTATTGTAGTGCTACTGGTTCACTCAATGTCAACTCAACCAGAGGTCCCAAGCTCAAAATTCTTTGATCAGTTTTTGACCAATTGACTTCAACAAAGTTGAAATAACCCTACTGTACTTCAGAGAATACCATTATTGGCATTACCATCAATGTAGTCTCCCAGAAACATTTGAATACTATGATAACACATTATGTGGATTTTTAAAGCAAATCCACATAAAAACCTTTTCCTCACCAGCTCTTTATCTATTACTGGCAGGATGGTGAATTGCTCATCTGTTGTTTGTGGGTTGCCCAGGTCTTGGCTGCTCATGGTGGGTTGCTGTGGGGTTTTGCCCTCCAGTCTGCAGACCTGCCGCTCCCCCTTGGTCACTCCAGATGCCCCGGTGCTCAGTTTACGCACCGGATTGGTCAGCCACTTCTTCAGGGTGCTGACAGAGCGACGGGAGCCGGGGGAGTTTGGGGCCGAACTACCCGATGCCTGGGGAGGCAGAGAGGCCACCGAGGTGGAGATACTGCCCTCACTGCCAGCGGCTGAGTATGAGTCTGCACAGATAGAGAGAGGAAAGGAAAAGATGGAAGGGGAGAGAAAGAGAGGAAAGAGGGATTCATTTAACAATAACCATCTGAGATTACAGTCAAGTAGGAAAACTAAATAAAGCTGTCTCATATATAAACACACACTGCACAAATACACACATGTACATAGATCCACAAACAAAATCTTCTACAGTAAACATGGGCAGTACAGGGGGCACTTGTATTGTGGGGAACAACAGAGCTTTTCTTCTGAAAATTTTTAATTTGTGTTCAGCAGAAGAAAGAAAGTCATACACATCTGGGATGGCATGAGGGTGAGTAAATGATGAGACAATTTTCACTTTTGGGTGAACTATTCCTTTAACCTTGGTCTATGTTAATTTACAATGAAATGAAAGTACAATTGTTAATTGTTAGTTAATATTGGTTGATAATCCATGAACTAACGTTAAAATATACAACTTTTAATGATAAAAATGTTTTACAAAAATGTACATTAACCAAGAGCAATCAGTGCTCTAAATGTATTGGTAATTTAGGCAATTAATGTTAATGAGGAACAAACTTTATTATAAAGTTTCAATATTAATTTTAAAATGTTAAAATCATCAGTTGTATTTGTTAACATTAAATACCTATGTGATTTAACAATGAAAAATACTGTTAATTTCAGTTAATCAGTTAATGTAATTTTAGTGCTATTTAACCATTTAAATAATTGTATTTAGTTAGGTCTATTTTTTTTAATCAGCCAATCAATTTGACCATTTGGAATCCTTCAGGGATCACGAATGATCCATGGACCACAGTTTGAGAACCACTTCTCTAGATTTTGCAGAGACACTGTAAGCATCTGTGTGTTTGTAAATTACATGTGTACACAGGTCCCCTGCATTCCAGTTAATGTTAATCACACGAGGGCCCATCAAACTGGTTCAGTGTAGACTTAGCTGCACTGGTTAGCCAAGCTGCCATGTGACCCTGGGGACATAAATAAAGTCCCCGCCCCAAACTTGAGGCTCGGTCTGAGACTGCCTTGCTGGTGTCACAGGGACCCTGGGAAAGGGGTCACCAAATAATTATTTTTCTTTCTCCACATTTTGCCTCCTCCCCTCCCCTGACTTTCTTCCTTACTAAGAACAGTGGCTGAGGTTATCAGCAGCAGCAAGGACAGTCTTCAGCCTGTCTAATCCAGCCCCTTTTTGACCCCCTGATTCAGCCCAACACAGCCTGACAGCATGGCACAAACACGCACACATAATGTCTGCCCAGAGGCATGCAGTGCTTTGCCCACTGCCCAGATGTCAAAGCTGTGTAGTACCCACTGTATACCATGCCTTGGTATTTTAATAATGGGCAAACAGAGAAAAGAATGTAATGGCTGGGATACAATTGGTAAAACGTGTTCATAAGGACACAGGCTTGAATCTGGCCTGCATAATGTCCCGATCCAATTTATCCCTCTTTCCCTCCAGTCTATATTACTTGTCTTGTAAAAGCAAGACGATAAACTGTTTGACCAATATTTTTACCAATATTCTTTAATATGGGGTCTAATAAATGGGACCAGTTGTTGGGTCTCTAAACAATAGAACTCAACAATGGTATAACACTGTGCATTCAACAGTAAACAATGGTATTCATAAGTAAAGTAACTTACTTATTTAATATATTGTTCACATAAATTACTAAACCTTTTACGTATCCACCATTCATTGTCAAGTGAGTAACCCCAAAAAAATTGCAACCATTTTAGATGGTAAAACAACTTTTGGTAACACTTTCTATGAAGCCCATATCTATAATGCATTGTTAAGGCATTATAATCCATTAGTAATGTCTCATAATACCCCTTATAATACTGTATGTTATAACTTTTCATAAATAATTGTAACCACAGTTATAATACATTACATTACTTACCTATTCATACATTAGATTATAATGCATTATAACACCAGCAACATTCAATTTTATCTGCAGATGTTATGTTTTATATATATTTGTAATATAATGGGTATGCTTTAAGTAAAGTGACAAAAGTAATGTCTTCTTATAAACGTCCATAAGATATTTTTTATTGGTTATAAGACATTACAACTCATGCTGGAAATTATTTACATTACACATGCACAAAATACAAAATAACACCCATTCAATGTAAATGTTGAGATATTAAGAAAAACACTTGTTAACTACAAGGTTAAAATATATCAGAAAATATGTATCAGTTAGTTCCAGTCCTTGAATCTGATTGGATGAGAGATGTTCAATGAGTAAGCTACTGATGTATCAGAACATCAGCACTCGGATGCTTCACTGTGTGCATCACTCCGCTTGTGTTCGTACCATTCTAAACTAAAGTGTAAGAGCAGTGCAGAAGTGTAAAAAGCTAGATGTGTCTCTTTACATTTATTTATGTGACATTGCAGATTTTAGCAAGGAGGTGGCTGGTGATTTTAGCCAGCAGGTGTCAGCAGTGTGTAAATGAGTCAGTTGAGGTGAAGTGCATCGCCAGTCAGTCAGTATTGTCATTCATCGTCATTCCTTGATTTCTCGGATTACTACTACACTTCTAAAACAGCTTTAAACTAACAACTTCAGCATTAAGGCTCTTCACAGCTCAGAGACACAACAGACTAAATAATTACACAAATTCAAGGCCTTACCTCTTACCGGAGTTTCCACATTGGAGAGGACAAAGTACAAACTGTTCAAAATGGTGGAGGAGATTGCAGTTCCTATAGTGAATGACTACCGTAAAATAGGGAGGAATACCCTGCTTGGACGGCTATTTTTCCACAGAGAAAATAGGATGCATTTGACAAAAATGACATTATCTTCAGAAAGCTTACTAAAACACCACAGCATCTCTGCTTGGGAGTGGCAACAGACGCACACACTCCATCTCTATCTCTCTCTCTCTCTCTCCCTCACACACACACACATCCATCCATCCTTGTTTCTCCAATAACAATAACAATCTTACTCGTGTAATATTGCTTCACTCCCTGTCTCGAAAATAAATTATGTTAATAACACATATAGCTAATCTTCTTAGGTGTAAGCACACCCAATTATAATAATTAAAAAAAATCGAACTGGATCTATACTGGACTATTCAATAAATGTTACTGTTTGTGCATCTTATTTGGAGACTTATTTTATAAATAACTTCCATTGTATAAGTTTGTCTTGTAATGCATTGTATGTTACAAGTTTATGTTATGGCTGTTTATAAGAAGATATTGCTTTTGTAACTTTATTTAATGCAGGCAAAGACCACTTATACTATGCAGGGATGTAAAGTAACTAATTACAAATACTCATGTTACTGTAATTAACTACTTTTTCCCAAGAATTGTACAATTGTAAAATGAGTTTAACTTGCTCAAGTCAGATATCAGCATTAATCCTGCCTCTAAAGAAACTTTTCAAGGTAAATTTCATATTTCTGCTTACAAGATTCTGTGTGGCTATAACGTAGCCTGTAATTTAACTATCTATCACTGAGATTATTGGGCTGCTGTGAGAGATTAATGCAATGTTATCAATAGAGCTGGGCAATAAAATTATCTAGATGTTTATCGGAAAAAAGAGAGATGTCCTCAATCAGGCCTATGTTTTACATCTAGAACAGTGGTGTTCATTACATCATTTGCGATTGCAAGAGCACCACTGGTTGGTTGATCTAGATGAAATATAAAAGATTTACTTTTTATTTTCTGACGTCTGTGGCTGCAGCTGGCTAATGTTTGAGCGCTAATGCGGTTTTCGCCTAAATTATCAAATACACTTCATAATTCCGACAATGCCCATCTTGATGAGGATTTAATGTAAATGCAGTCTTTTATGCCTAAAGTGAATTTAAACAATGGGACAAAAAGTGTATTTGCATCAAAATGTCGGACTTGAAGTGTACATGTAACCGAATTGAGCACTATCTAGTAGGCTATGTCATATAAGGCTATTAATCAAACAACAATAACAAGGAAACAAGAAAACCACTCACTACTTTTTGACAAATAACTTGAGTAGCTTTAAAAGTTTTAATGTAATAGAATAAAACAGACATTTTTAATAATAATATTTTTTTGAAAATATTGTTCGTTTTTTAATAATACTGACCCCTGATGTATAGTGTGTGTTAATTTGTATAATAAATTACCAGGAAAATAGAGAGTAAAATAGTTTTTAATTATGCTTAGCCTTTATAAAATAGAAAAGTATCAACATTTGCAGAGCAAAACTTCAACAGAACATTTGTGCATCATGCATTAGAAAGAGAACACAAGTATATCTGGGCTTAAAAGATACAAGAACTAAATAATTGTGGAACATTGTATCTCAAAAGGAGGACAGTGTGGCCCCCCATGTGCTACTTAAAGAAATAATTCACACAAAAATGAAAATTCTCTTATCATTTACTCACCCTCATGCCATCTGTCTATGACTTTCTTTCTTAATGAACACAAATTAAGATTTTTAGAAGAATATTTCAGCTCTGTAGGTCCATTCAATATACGTGAAGGGGTGCCAAAATTGTGATGCTCCAAAAAGCATATAAAAGAAGCATAATATTAATACATACAACTTCAGTGGTTTAATCCATGACTTCAGAATTGATATGACAGGTGTGGGTGAGAAACGGATAAATATTTGTGCTATAAATTCTTCTCGCTGCCCAGTAGATGGCGATATGCATGAAGAATGTGAATCACTAAAAACACAAGAAGAAAGTGAAAGTTCAAGTGGAGATTGACTGAGCAGGGAGGAGAATTAGTAAAAAGTCATTAAAAATGTATCCGTTTCTCAACCACATCTAACATATCGCTTCTGAAGACATGGATTAAACCACTGGAGGCACATGGATTAGACTACTTTTATGCTGATTTATGTGATTTGTGGAGCTTCAATATTTTAGCACCGATTCACTTTCATTGTATGGACCAAAAGAGCTGAGATATTCTTCTAAAAATCTTAATTTGTGTTCTGCTGAAGAAAGAAAGTCATACACATCCAGGATGGCATGAGGGTGAGTAAATGATGAGAAAATTGTCATTTTTTGGGTGAATTATTCCTTTTTAAGCGTGATGTAGCCCCTGTACCAAACAACTTGTCCCATGCCTACTCTACCTCCTCTATTGTGCAGGACATGACGTGCCAAGTGATCCTATTTATTTAGCATTATTTTTTGCATTCCTTGCATTGTTTGAACATATTGTATGCACAAAAATAATGCTCTGCATTAAGGGAAATTCAGACCCTACACATAAACTGATTTTAATGTAGTTGTTTCATACATTACTATTTAAAATGGTGATCAGTGTATTGAAAATAACTTTTTAACCTTTTCAAATCTGTTATCATGTCTCCCTTTTATTTTTTTAAATCAGATTAATTTAGTGTTTATCAAAGAGGAGAGATGTATTTTAAAAGTTGGCATACAGTGTTAATTATAATGGGGCATAAGTTTTGCAACTCGGTACTCAATACTCACTACTCATGAGTACTTTTATTTTGTTGTCATGGAAATGCAGGTTCAAATACAATCGTGTCCAGAGCCTATTTTCCCTGCACTATCTGGTCTATCTTGTCTGTCCTGTACAAGAAAGGGGAAAAAATACAGACATCAAGTCCCTGGCTAGAGATTAATTGCAAGGTCCCACTTAATTTATATAAATTACTGTTTTGTGTACCAGAACTGACCTAGAATTTGTGCTGATACACAAAGAAATAACCCTGTTGAGATCAAACCACAAACTTTCCACTTTCATTGGGGAATAATCAGTGAAATAATGGTGCTGACCTCAGCCCAAATTAAATTCTGCAAAACCTAAAGTGAAGGGATTAGAACTCTTATTGCTGTTTAAACAGCAGGGAAAAGCTGCTTTCCTGATACCATTTCGCTGTATGCCCAGAGGGGGACTGGTCTCTGTGTGAACAACATGTCTGACTGTCGTCCTGTGTCTCCACATGAGGCATAAGAAAGAGGAATGGTTTTTCCCCACGCAGTATGAATCCGATAGATTTAGAAAAAGTTATGGCAGTTATGAAAAAGTGAAATCCAATTCATTTCCCTGTTTTGTTTTTTGAGCAGGGAACTGAATGTTATCAGGAACCAAGGGCTGTTTGAAACCAGCAACTGCTGCTTACCATATCCTCCACAAATCAGCGGTGACACCCACATAAAACAATGTGTATTCCATCACTGTAACCCACATGCCGATTAAAAACCTGGTTATTTGTTGGTGTAACCTTAATGCGATGGTGCAAAGCATGCAAAGTCCAGGATGCAAATCCAAGCATTTCTGATTTATGTTAAAACTGTAATGCACACCTCATACAGAGAGGCTGAAATTGCAGGAAGAGTGGAGGTTGTGTGACAGGAAGGCAAGTGCTGCTCCATTTTGACTGCTGGTATACAGAGGGGCTGAATTGATTTGAAAGCTCCAAAGCTCTGCTTAAGTGCTGGTGATGTGTGGAGAGAACGATCCTCTTAATATGGCTGTGACTTGGAGCGTGGAGTGGGAGTGCCAATGCTCAACAAATTAGAGAGGATGTTTCTAAACTCTTAATTCCCCAGACGGCTACAGAGAAAGGGAACAGAGAGAGTGTGTAATAAGATAAATTCATACAATATCCTTTAAATCGGTATCTGTATACAGTATATTGTGATTATAAAGGTAATTTTTACTATCAAAAAGCTGTAGCAAATCTTCCAAAAAGAAAGAAAAAATATTAAATGGACTTTCTGCCTCTTTGCGAAGGGACTACCAGGCGCCACTCATTCATTGTCTGCAGTGAGCGAGTTGGCACCAGAGGCGTTTCCAGCATTGAAGGACATCCGGGGCTTAGCCCAGACAATTTTATTTTCACACTAGCAACCACTTCTCTGTAGTTCAAAGCTGGTGAGAGGGTATTCTTTGAGTTTTGCTCTTGCTGGGCCTGTTTCTACAGTTCCTAAATCTTCCACTCTAGTACTATCCTCAACATCCTCTCTCCTCCCTGAAACATCTGTGATGCAAAAGAACAGATACAGCACATAACTTATTGCAAATCAGCTTCAAACAACTAATTCATCAAGTGCTACATATTTCAAATTGTGGTCCAATACCATTGAAGAAAATGTATTGGGAAGAGCAGATCAGTGGGATTGCCCTAAGATCTATCATGATTCTTGAATTTTCATGTACATTACAATAAAGTCATCACAAAAGAGTTATATTATAGTGAGTAAAGTGAAGTACATTTTTTTTTTAATATAAATAATTTAAATTTATTTACATAAATAGTCAAAATGATGTATAAGATCCTAAGTTAAAGCAATACATGAATGACTTTAGTCTAAGTTCATTGACACACCATGGCATCGAATTGTATATAATTCTCCATGTTCATCTGTCAAAATCCTTTCATTAGGATCATTGGGATAAGAAATGTTTCACTTTTAACTTTCTCTAACGTAAAGTGACTTATTAATTGTTACCAGTTTCCATGCCTGATTCTGGCACATCTTTGCTACCCTCAAAGTGTATATTTACAACAAACTAATATCACAAAACAAGTCACACATACATTTTATGCTAATGCTTATTGGTTATCCTTAGAGAAAACAACACCTGATAAACAAGAAAATCATGCTCCAAACTGGACTCAAACCACAGTCTCCAGCGTGAGAGGCAGATGCGCTAACCACAAGGCTAAAGGTTACAACATGTGATATCAGTCAGTAAAAAAAACCCCGTTTAAGTTTGAGGGTGAAAGACCACCTCAAACTTAAACGGCAGGAGTTCCAGATAACAATGGGTGATCCGGGCTTTGGCATCCTTCATGCGGTGGAGCCATTGGAGCGGGCATGGTCCGAACAGAGGGTAAATGCTCGTCCCAACAAATAGTAGGCATAATGCAAAAGCTTCACAGATACACTCAAACGCTCTGGGAATGACAGCGGCCAACACACACATGACTTGTCATCTGGGCTCTCTCTCCCACTCTGAGGTCTGGCCCCATTTTATTTCCCCCACCTTTTGCTGTGAACATAGAATCAGCAAATACCAGCAATTAATCTCAGGTGAAAACCCTTACCGTTTCTTCTCTCCCCAGATGAAAGCTCGACCATGCCCTCACCTCTACACAATTCTCTAATGAGCTAATATGTATGATACACACACATTTTGGGTAAAATAGTCGATTTTGTGTCATATTAAACGTATCGATACTTTTCAGTACTAAAAGGATTATAAGGATATTTACTTTTACTGCATCCACCAAGCTCATCACAGTGCATTCTGGGATTGTCTACCCGGGGAAGGATACATCCGATACTACCTTAAAATTGGGCAAAAACAAGATATCTTAAGATGCAGCATAATTAAGATACCGATTTTTTGGAACATCATTCACGTCGGAAGCGCACCTATGATGTCTTAAAATGCTGCCACCAGAGAATGCTCACTAGGTTTTGGAACCGACCCTAAGTGTCTTCCATACATTATACATCTCAGCCAAGGTGACCAATATTTAAATTCTAAAAATGTGTATATTATTAAGCCTAACATCTTTCGACTCATTAAAATATAAAAATTACAAATTTGAATCAATACAGTGTATCTAATTATTCTGTGATATTTTGGTAGGGATTCCCATAGTGATTCTTGGGGAGTTGAGCATCTGTCTGATGTAATTATTCAGTTCAAACGGAGTAGATAGTCCCTTGGAGATCTTACATGTGTCTCTTCTAGCATTTCAGGTGAGACCTCAACAATATCTCTGCTCAGATATACCAAGACCCCAAAGTCCATTTAATTCATTCAAGTCCATATTATCTGTGCTTTGCTATCTCCATTCATTTTAAAGTTCTTTATTATTGTCTCTCATTTGTGTTTATTTTTATTTTTCCAAAGGAGATACAGAAAAGACATCTCAGACAACGTTGATACTTCTTAAAACATTACTAAAAACTCTCCTGAGCTATGAAAAGTGAAACCTCTGATCAATATGTTTCTTTTCCAGGTTTTGTCTCACTGAATGGGTGATTGGATTTCTCAGACTCCGTGGCCTACTGTTAAACAAAAGCAAGTTTCTATTTTGTGCATACAGCAGAAAGCTGATGGTCCCTGAAATGCCAGTCTCCATCTCCGGAAACCTCTCCAGCAAAACAAATGCCTACACAACACATTAGATGTGTGAGACAGAAACAAGAGCAAAACAACCCTGCACGGAAACTGAATAGTTATCTAAGGTTGGTTCTCTCTCACACAGTTGGATGGAAGAAAACAGAATTCCCCACAGCCTCCCACTGGCAGGCCAGCCTGTAATTTCTGGAGAGCATGTGTTTCAGCTCAGAGTGGTCAGTGTGCTGTTTCTTTGGCCCTCAGTGAGAAAGTCAACATTAAAGTGCGAGCAGGGGATGAATGTAAGTAGATCTAAGATGGAGAGATGAATGGATGGAGGAGAGCAGGGGCTCAAAATAGGAGGGAAGGGAAAAGGTCTTGAACAAACACAAGCTTAAAGCGAATTTGGATACAGGAAGAGACTTAATATTAATATGGGGGATTAACATGGCTGTGTCATATCTGTTAAAAACAGACTGTAAACAAGACATCAAAAATAATCCTATATAGTTTTGTTTGAAGGGAAAAAATTCTGTGTGCATGCAGTTGCAGTTGCAGTCATCTGTACATTATGGAATGTAATTGCTGATTGCTAGAGTCTGCTTTCATGCAATGTGTGTAGATTTGTTCGAAATAGCACACTAACATATTACTTGTTCAATTTCTGCCGTATGTAGTATGTACAGTATAGTGTGCAAAGTATGCACATTTTCTCTATGCATGAAATACCCAGGTGACGTCCTATATTTGCCAAAATGAGCAGATTAAAACATTACACAGAATACTATATCTACAATGCATTGCCACTTGACATTCCATTTACATTATGAAAAATTAATTAGAAGTGAATATGGATGCAATTTTTACATCTTTCTTCTATTTCTCTATATATCGGACAGACCAAAATTAAGGCATGTTTACTAAAAATTAGTTGCTATAACTGGACACTATTCACATACAACATGGTGCCATTCACAAGCAACAATGTAGCATAATACAGTTTTAAATGTTTAGCGTGGAATAACACCTACTGTTTTACATTCTGTTTTACATCAATGTAGTGTGAAATAATGCTAGTTATAAATACTATTTAAATAAAAACAGTACTGTTCTGAACATAGCCATAGTGTACGGATGTGTTTGCATATGTACTCTAAGTGTCTGTTAAAGTGAGAATTTCTGTGCTGAGTCAGACTTCAAGCCTGCAACTTGTACACGTCTAACAAACATGCATAAACACACTAAGAGATCTATACATCTATGCACATCGAATTTAAACAACTGTACACATACATTGAAGGCTTCTGAAAAATGTATGTTGTAGAACATACTTTGATTTTAATCGGATTCATCAGTACTCCCCCATGGCTAATCACATAATTTACTCCCTGCATCCCTCACCATGGTAACAATCACACCATAACCAATCATTTCTCAGTGTCATGCCATTCCATGACATATCAATCATGCCACACTTCCTCCCCTGCATCCTTAAAGGAATAGTTCACCCAAAAATGACAATTTTGTTATCATTTACTCACCCTCTTACTTCCAGGGTGTTTTACAGCCTTGGCTAAATGATGTCACCCGCACTCTCAGACTAGAGTGTAGAAAAGCAGAGTGCAAGTGGAAAGGAGACAAGCATCAGGTCACTTTTGACAATTTAAAGGTGTGTTTAACAAACTATCAATCGATTCTGTTTTAAACTCTACTAGAAATGCTTTTCTGGACACCACTCAAGACCAATGAGACATTTTTAAACTCCTTTACTCACAAAATTGATCAGATAAAAGGTGATATTGTACCTACAATTTTATCAACCACATATACCTTCCCCATCCAGCTCCCTGACTCACTTTCAACCAGTTACGTCAGCACAGTTAGCAGATGTAGTCTCTAAGATTGTGTTCAAGTTACAAGCTTGGTATTCTTTCTCCGCGCCTTCTTAAAGATGTTTTTATAACTGTAATCAGTTCCAGTGTGTCAGTTATAATTAACAGCTCCTTAGCAAATGGAGTTGATCCAAGGAGTTTTAAACATGCAATTCTACATTTTTAGTTAAAAAAATATATAAAAAAGAGATTTTTTTATTCACAACTCTACTCCTATCTAAATACATGTAACATTTAAGATAAAGTTCAGTCTGTCTTCAGACCCTTGCACAGCACCCAATCTGCATTGCTAAAGATCACTAATGATATTTGTCTCTCCATGGATACAGGTTAACCTGTTGTATTAGTTTTGTTAGAGCTTAGTGCCACGTTTGACCTTATGTACCATAATAATCTTCTCAGTCGCCTTCAGTGTCTAGTTGGCATCCAGGGTATGGTCCCCTAGTGGTTTGCCTCCTATTTAAAAGATAGGATGTTCTCTGTACATTTAGGGATTTTTTTCTTCTAAGTTGGCTCAGTTACAGTGTGGTGTCCCTCAAGAGTCGATTTTAGGACCCATACTATTTTCCCTGTATGTGCTTCCTCAGAGCTCTATTTTCCATAAGTACAGCATATCTTATCACTGCTATGGTGATGAATCTCAGTTTTGCTTCCAAGTGAGCTTAGACAAAAAGAGTTAATTTGATAATACCCTAAATTGCTTCAAAGATATTATACATTGGCTGGCAAAAAATTGTTTACAATTATTCTGATTTTAAGTTCCTCCATGACCTCCTTACCTGGCCTGATTTCCCAGTTAGGTCCTCAGTCGTCAAATGTACAAGATCATGTAAGGAGTCTTGGAGTGATTTTAAATTTATCACAAATTTTCTAACGAGATCTAATGTTAAAAAAAATGTTCTTTCCAATAAAGACCTGAAAATTGTGATCCACTCTCTAATTTATTCAAGGTTATACTACTGTAACTCACTGTACATTGGCCTCCCTCCAACTGCATTATCCCACCTACAGCTGGTTCAAAACACAGCAGTTTGGATTTTAACAGGGTCAAGAATGAGGGATCTGTTTTAGCGTCTCTACACTGGCTTTCCGATTTCAAAATTCTGCTTTATGTCAAAGCACTATCTGGTCTCGCACCCCAATATATCAGTGCCTTCTCCTTACTCCCCCACTAGAGAGCTCATGTCTTCTGATAAACTTCTTTTGAGGGTTCCTCATTCTCGCTATAGATTTAAAGCCGATCGTGCCTTTTCTGTGGTAGATCCTAATCTCTGGAACAGTCTCCCTTTCCATGTGAGGTCAGCTTCTTCATAAGCCAGTATGTAAATCTTCTTGGTGTATTTTTCAGTTTTACTCTGTCATTGTGTATTTGTTTGTTTGGCCTGTACTTTGCACTTTTGGGTCAACTTCTGTTGTTTTTAAATGTACTTTATAAATAATGGTTGACTTAACTTGACACTCCTTCTAAACCCAAATTACTTTCTTTCTTCCATAGAACAGGAGATGAGCTTTTTAGTCTTAGTTACCTTTCAGTTTAATTTCTTTTTCACTTCCATCTTTTTCCATACAGTGAAAGTTAATGGTGACTGAGGCTCTCATTCTGCCCAGCATTTCCTTTTGTGTTCCACAGAAAAAAGTCATTAATTTTTAAACTATCCTTTTAATGTTTTTGGCTGGGTTGTTGTTGTTTCCCTCTATCATCCTGCTGATATTGTGTAACAGAGAGAGGAGGGGGTGTAATATTAAATGAAATGAATAGCAGCTCTCCTTTCAGTCTGAAGAGTATGTGTGAACTCATTCCTGTAATGGTGTGTCTAAAAGCCAAGGGAGATTACAAATACACATTTTGAAAATACAAGAACTGAACCGTTGACAAAATGTATAATTAAAAATTAAAAGGCAAAATATTAAGCCTGAGCTTCCCTTTTTCCCTGGTGTTCAGCTAATGCTGTTCTTCCATTACTCTAATCTCTCTCCCATCTCAAATCTTTTTCTAAGTCTCTCTCTCTCTCTCTGTAATAACTCTGGTGCAACAGAATGGATTGTTCCCTTTTCTAAACTGCACACACTCTGTGCAATGAGGTTTAAAGCGTCATGCTAAAAAATTGCATTATAACATTTTCCAAACTCTAATATTTGCGGAAGCAGCAATAACAAGTACTATGTAATGGTGATCAAAGCAAATACACCACCAATCAAAAGTTTGGACACAGTTTACTGAATTTAAGTTTCTCGTGATCTCAGGTAGTTACTTTAAAAATAATTAAAATATAAGATAGTTATTTTATAGTTTTATTGTCAATTGAAAAATGGTAATTAAAACCCTGCAAACCCTGCAAAATATTAATCATAAGTAGTATATTTGTGTTGTTTTATAAAAATATTTACATACATTTTAACAATATAAATGCAGCTGTTGGGCAAAACTGCATAAGATATCAATACATAATGTTTGTTGAATATAATATGCATTGTGTGTTGTTCAATTGGCAGATTTTCGAATTTGTTTTAAACATAACACTTACTAGAGTTAGTGAAGAAAATCAGTCAAAACAAACTGGTGACATTAATGGTATTTGCTGAATGAAAACAGCACAAATATACTGATTAAGAATAGGACGTTTTTGCAATGCATTTGTTGGATATACCATGTGCAGCTATAAGCAAATGACATGTCATAATAACCCTATGACACTGCCAGCAAATGTTTGTGATAATGTGTGCTGTAGACCATGTGTATGTTAAAACCAATGTGTTTTGGAGTCAAACCTTTCCAGGAATTTGGGCTCCATTTCCATTTATTGATTGGCTTCTGGTAGAGTGCTGAGGCAGGCACTATGCAGGAGGGAGTTGTGTTGGCTCAAATGGGCAGCAATTTTCAGAAAGGCTCTGGCCACTGGAGACCTGCAGCCCTTTAGTCAGCTTTTGTTTGTCAGGGCCACAGTGACTGTGTTTGAAGGTAGTTGAGCAAAAGCATCTGCACCTTACTCTTTCTCTGTCTTTTTATTGGCATAGACCTCAATCGTGGAGAAAACTACCAGGATATTTTGTTTACAATATGGACTGTAATACAGACACTGTAGTATCTACATAATGTAGACTATCTGAAGAATTCTGATATATGTAAGATATTATGTGATGATGTTATTTGAATTTTCTTTTTTTTTAATAAAGATCAATTTGACTTACATAGCATATTTCCTCTTCATAGCAATCTGATAAAGGCTTAGTCCAATTTCTGGAGCTTCCATCCAATTTAATGTAAATTTATACTTGCACGAAAAGGCCTCATTGCAAAAACAACATTTACTTTATTCTTGCTATTTTTGTATTGTTTCCCAATAAAATTATAAAACATTCATAAAACAAGATCAATTTACTTGACAAGATATTTTGTCTCGGTTTCAGAAAACAATATACAAAATTCAGGAACAGTTATGTTTCTAACGTACTATTTGCCAATCGGGGGGTAAGAAATTGGTTTAGGGGGGGGGGGTCTTGACCCATTGGTAAATGTTTATTTATACATTTTTTTTTTTTGCTTTAAGCATAAACCCCCAAAAAATGTCAAATTTCTCTGCAAACAATGTTTAATATCTTATGTCATTCTGCTTCTCAGGTAATTTATTATGGTTTTAGGGATGTTTAGATGTTTTTACCAGGAAAAAAAAAAAAAGAAAGAAAAATTAGAAAGAAAATGATTTTTTTCAGTGTTCTTTTTTTGTTCTGCTAAAGTGTTTGGTAATATTTCTCCTATTACTACACACAAAGAATACACACATGAACTCCTATTCTTGAGCTATTGGAGAACTTGGCTGAAGAGTTTTGATGATTGGTTAAAAATCGTGGGTGTGGTTTATATATTTATTTTCCTCAATTAACTCATTCAAAAGAATGCAGTGCATAATATAAACACAGGCTTTGCTTGTCTAGGCTGTTTAGAACTGTCCATTTGATTCACATGTGTATTTTTACACATTAACACACAGCACCATGAGGCATCAAAACTGCCTGTGCTCAAAAGACCAGCGTAGACCAGTTTGGTCCAGACTGGTTTATGGTGGTTGGTGTTGGTTTAGCTGGTGAAGCTGGTTAAGCTACTTAAGAAGCTTGTTGAAGCACCAATTCACAACCATCCCATCAAGAACACAAAAAGATGGTGACCAGCTGTGTTGTTTTTGTTATTGTTTTATGTTTTTTTACAGCAGGGTTGTGTGTAAGCTACCTGAATGGTGTATTCTAAATCTATGATAACAGCATCATCCTACCACAAATAAGAGTGGACTGTGAGAGGATCAAAAAATGCAGAATTTGGAGTGTCTCTCGTATTTCTCTGTTGTTGTGAAGTATGTAATTCCTGTTCTTTATCTCTCTCATTCAGTCTAGACCACTTGTTGTCAACCCAAGGCCTGGCCTTTAGATTGTATTTCACTTACGCAGAGGAAATGGAGCTGTCTGAGCATCAGACAGGTCTGTGTTTGTAGAGGCTCTGAAGGACGGGCTCTCCTGAGTGAGTGGACACGTAACACGCCAACCTGGGTCAGACCGTATTGTACTGCACTGCACCATTAACATCATTTGCTCGTATCCCGCGGTGGCACACCACCTCCTCCCACTCTGGATCACACAAGTGCTAGTTTCCTGACTGGCTCAGATTACAGCCATTTCCTGGCTTATTTTTGTTCTTGCTATGCAGAAAGACTTTTAATGTAGCCTAATGTTTATGGTCACGGCCGTATTTAGGGGTTTAATCCTCTTCTTTTTTTCCCCTTTTTTTTTTTGCTTTCCGTGCTCCTTTAGTTAATGAGAACTGGCACTTGGCTTTTTCCTCCTTTGCTCCTCCACCCTCCCTGTCTCTCTCCTTCACTTTTTTACTGACACACTGAAGCTGCCCTGCTGGAAAATGTATCTGAAGTTGGTAGCTATGTTTTGGAACATGATAAGTGGTTTCTAGTTGGTCCAAGAGGAAAATATCATTACTCAAAGGTCACTCTTTCATAGCTCAGGAGACTTAGTGGTCTATCATTTGATTCATTTCAGTATGAACTTTGTCACTGATGTTTCTCATAAAATTCCTTAGAAGGAATAGAAAAAAGACATGTGAGAGAATATTATTTGTTTTGATTTGAATCTCAGATTTGAGTTTGGATTTAAATCTCAGTCTTTCTATTGCAGATTTTGTCTTGGCAAATAATTTGTCAAAACTTAACTGAGATTTCATGAGAAAATATTTCCATGTGCTCTCCATTTAATCTCATTGCAGTCTAGGAGAAACAGCTGAATTGTTAAAGTGATCTCAGTGGAGGTTTTTCTTGCTTGTCTGAGCTGGTCATTGGCTGTTTAAAGCTTGTTATTAGCTGTTTATTGACCACCATCTTAGACCAGCTAATGACTAACTTGGACCAATTATAAACCAGCTACTATGTTCCACAGTGATGAACACATTTTACATTTACATTTATGCATTTGGCAGACACTTTTATCCAAAGCAACTTACAGTGCAATTAATACAGGGACAATCCCCCCAGAACAACCTGGAGTTAAGTGCCTTGCTCAAGGACACAATGGTGGTGGTGGTGGCAGCTGTGGGGTTAAAACCAGCAACCTTCTGATTAACAGCCCTGTGCTTTAGCCACTACACCACCACCACCACTCACTACATATTTATTCCACTACAGTTACAATTTAAATCATACTTTGCATTTTATTGTCATTTGATTCATTTAATATTTAGTACTTTCAGATGGAAAAATGTATACATATAAATTATGAGATCCAAAGTGCATTTAAACAGTGGTGAAACACTTTCTCATGATGTATTACATTCATACAAGCAGACAGAGAAGTACGTTTGAAGTATGTTTGGAGCAGAATTAATAGAAATAAACCTTGTGTAAATTGTCAGCTTTACGCTAAACTAAAATGCTATTTCTAGCCATTTTACATGCCCATGTTACCAGGCACGATCATATTTTTTTATCAAGAAAATTCATGTTGGATCATCATTTTCTTTTTTGTATAGTAAGACCACTGATATTAGGGCAAAAATTGTATTCTTGAAAATAATTTTTGTATTGATTTCCGGTAAAAATATCAAAAAATCCTTAAAACAAGATCAATTAGATTTATCTTGTTTTAGAAACAATACTGCAAAAGATATTTAGGTTTTCCAGAGAAAGTATTTTTAACATATGTAGGAGTTTTTATAGTCAAAACAAGTGAAAAAAACCTTAAGTGCTGAAGAAGAAGTAATCCAAAGTATTTAGAATATGTTACTGACGTTGACGTAATCTAAAAGGAATATGTTACAAATTATGTCATTCCAAGGCCAAATGATTTTCTTTCTTCTGTGGAACACAAGCAGAGATGTTTTTTCATACAATGCAAGTTCCTATTATTCTTCCTAATAACTCCTTATGTGTTCCAGAGAAGAAAGAAAGTCATAAGGATTTAGAACTTCATAAGGGTGACTAAATGATGATTTCTGATTGACCCATCACTTTAAGCTGGATTTCTTGTTCTCTACACCCATCCTGCAGCACACCACAGTCACACTTGTCCTCCTTAACCTCAGAGACCCTCAAATGCCCCTGCCCAGTCATGGAGAAATGCTAAGATGAGCACTAAAATCAGGGCCTCCGCTTGGGTGAAAAACAGCTGTATTTAGTCTCTGCCTCACAGGACATCACAGGACAGCAAACACGAACCCCATCAGTTACTAGGTCAGTTATGTTTACTTTTCAACAAAGAGCAGGTTTAATAACAGCCATGGTGAGATGAAAGAAGTAGGAAAGAGAGAGAGAGATTGAAATGAGAGTAGGATTTCAGAGTAGAAAGATTTGGGTCTTGTAATTGACAGAGGCACTGATGGAAGGTTGCAGCAGGACATTTGGAGTAGGACAAAGAGATTGTTAAAGAAGACTTCAAAATATACCGACAGATGGAGGAAAGTTCAAGGTACAGCCATGGCCACATACACACCCTTTCTCTCTTCAAATAGGCAGAGCCAGAGGCAGTATAAAGCCGGTGCCACACTAACCGATTTTTCCAGTGATATTCAGGTGTAAGCCTCATTAACATATTCGCCGGTCAGGCGGAGCTAGACGAAGCGCACATGTCATTAATCCTTTGACCGGACTCCTTACTGAGCTAGTGGTTCCAGCAACAGGAAAAAAGGTTCCAACATGAAAGATTAATTATTCTGTCAACTGGGCGGGTTCTTGTGTTCTCTTCAAGCGACTTCTTTCTTTTATTGAAGAACTGACAAGACGTCCAGCTGATCTGTTTTCGTCACACTCAATTGCATATCATTACAAACGCTGATTGTAATCCATAGTGATTCTGTAACCAAATGTTTTTCCACACTAAAATGACTAATGAAATCAGAAAACAGAGGCACAACAGTCTGTTTTTACTGAACGTAATTTCTTTAGTCACTGAAAGCTGCATATATGGACATGTGTTTTATAGCAAGCCTCGATGGGATAAATACACAATCACACACTTTCACAAAATAAGTTACCCCATGAATCACATCCTAAATCACTCTATTACAATTGTTTATGCTCACGTGTACACCTGTTGTTATTTCAGTGAGTTCCATGTAACTGGAAACCAGAGAGAGAGTTGTGGTGAGTTGGTATATCTGTCATCCCTCCACCATTCTGAATCGGCTTATGTCATACCTCCGACTGAAGAGAGCAAGATCTCAGCAAAAAAGTCTGCAAGTTTGACACATTCAGCCAAAATCTGGATGTTTTGAGTCTGCTAGTGTGGCGCTGGCTTAAGGAGATGGAGACTGACCACTCGAAGAAAAGAAATTGCAACACTCAATATGGAAACTGTAAGAATGGACTGTAAGAAATCCACGCTTCCAAGTTAAATAGCAAGTCACTTTTGATTGGAACCAGTTTTTGATTGTGCATTGACAGGACCAGCCTGAAACCAGTTTTGAGTGGTGGTGGTGTAGTGGTCTAAGCACCATAACTGGTAATCAGAAGGATGCTGGTTTGAGCCCCACAGTCACCACCTTTGTGTCCTTGAGCAAGACACTTAACTCCAGGTTGCTCCAGGGGGATTGTCCCTGTAATAAGGGCTCTGTAAGTCTGCCAAATGCATAAATGTAAGTACAATCTTAATCAAATAAATTAAATATATGCTATAGTTGTCAGATTCTACTGCTGATTTGACTATCATCATTCACTCTCAAATCATTAAAACATTACTGAAATCAAATATGGTAGCTACTTTGATAACATCAAACCTCATTGTATCTTGAAAAATGACAACTCATTGCTGTTTATACCTGGTCATTTAAAAGCATCTTCTGTGATTGGATTGGGAGGGGAGGGACTTTGTTTCTTGATGACAAACATCAATCACTATGTCAGTGTGTTCCACAATAAACCACAACATTGTCAGAAAAGACCTAGGAAGTGCAGGGGAAAAAAACGGCATAATATTTCTACCTGATGCAGCAGAAATATTATCCAAGTACAAAATAAAAATTTCAAGTAGAATTGTCTTTTATTTTAGTGGTTAAATTGTATTAGCCTAAGCTGCAGATGTTCGCGCTTCTCATATGGGTCCCTACATGTTGATATCAGACAGACTGTAGAAGATCTGGGGGGTACTACACTGTTACAGGAAGTTCCCCCCCCCATTTTAATTATTTCTGTTTTCCTCCCCTTGTCCCCTCCCTCATCCAGGTAGATGGGGATGAACTGGCTTAAAGCACGCCCTCCCCCAGGGAAAGGGGGGGGATGTACAGACAACGAGGGAGGAATGGTGGTGCCAGGAGAGCGAGATAGTTTATGGACATGTCTGTCATATGTGTGTTTGTTGTCTTTTAAGTTTATAATTAAAATATTGTTTATATAAGGGCGGCACGGTGGTGCAGCGGTTAGCACTGTCGCCTCACAGCAAGAAGGTTGTGGGTTCAAACCCTGGTTGCCCTGGCCTTTCTGTGTGGAGTTTGCATGTTCTCCCCGTGTCTGCATGGTGGCTTCCTCCCACCATCCAAAAGACATGCAGGCTAGGTTAATTGGTGTCTCCAAAAAAATTGCCCTAGGTGTGGAGGTGAGTGTGAGTGTATGTCTGTCTATGTGTGGCCCTGCGATGGACTGGCGACCTGTCCAGGGTGTCCCCTGCCTTTCGCCCAATGTTAGCTGGGATAGGCTCCAGCCCCCCGCGACCCTGTACACAGGATAAGCGGTTGATCGATGGATGGATGGATAGATGGATATTGTTTATATAATCAAGCCGGTTCTCGCATCCTCCTTCCCATTGAACTCCTTTAAATGTTTACACATATAATGTGATGTGGTCTGATGTTTTTGACCACAAACATACACAGTATGTGGTTTTTGTGATCTGATTACAAAACGTTTAAGACCCCGTTTAGACCTGTATTTAGCGCTGACCGATCACCAAAAACGCATCTTAATACCAGGTGGAAACGGGATTAAAATTATGTTTGTCACAAGACACGATGAGAACCAATGAGATGTAATGTTAACAAAGTGACCACCATACTTAATTTAAGTGTTTTTTTAATTATTTGATTTGAAAGTGAACAACGACTTTAATTTCATTCTGTTCATCACACAAAGTTATTGCATGGCTTAAGAAGGCTTAGAATATAGTGCTTGAGTCATACCAGTGAATTTTAATTCAGGGGTGGCTGTGGCTCAGATGGTAGAGTGGGTCGCTACCAATCGCAGGGTTGGTGGTTCGAATCCTGGCCCACATGGCTCCGCATGTCAAGACACTGAACCCCGAGTTGCTCCCAGTGGCAGGCTAGAGCCTTGCATGTGTGTGAATGTGAGTGTGGATGGGTGATTGGGACACAGTGTAAAGTGCTTTGGTAACCTCTAAGGTTAATAAAAAAGCACTATATAAGTGCAGACCATTTAATGTGGTTTTATGTTTGGGGGTTAACAACTAAACCCTGTGAAGACCTTTTTATTAAGAAAAATACCTTTTCTGATATGTGTTTGAAGGTTGTATTGGGTTTATAGTGACATTGGGGTGAGTATATAATGTTGTTTTTCAAGTCTGACAGACCAAGTCACTATTCACTTTCATTACAGTATATGGGAAATAATCCTTTTAAAACTTTTTAAAATTTCACTGTTTACATTCCATGATAAAGTCATCCAGTTTTTGGAACTACATTAGAGTGTTTAAATAATAACAGAAATTTAATTTTCCAATTTCTTTAATACAATATAAAAACTAAAGACACATCAACATGCTGCAAAAAAATCCAACTTAAGTCCCTTAATGTGAACAAAAGTTCAATGGCCAATACATGAGCACAGTTCAGGGATTCAGCCCTCTGTGTTTGACCAAGAATGAATACTGGATGAATGATTAGAGGGCTATATAGTAAAGCCACAGGCAATATCTGAAGAACCACATATACGTAAACAAACCCACACACCCTCCTCAGTGTTTGTGTGTGTACTCCAGAAATCATTTCCCTGGATTTATTGATTTTCTGTTCCTGAGTAAAGAAAGAGGGATTTGCCACTTCTTAAGTGATTGCAAATGCAAGGGCCAAACACTCAGGCATGCAATAATATACACAGATACTCACGCACATAGATGGTAAAAGGCTCTTGTTAAGCGAGTATGAGTGTGCACGCACTTCTGTACAAGTATGCACGCAAGAACTCAAGCGATAAGCACCTCACTTGCACATGTACACCCCTCACAACATGCAGACTGAATCAGAGAAGTGCTCTTATGGTACAACACTGTAGTCCTGGGTCATAATAGTGGACATTCTCTTTCCCTGTCACATCAGTAGAGAGTCTACTTTTGTGGAATCGTAACTTTTATTTCAGATAAACTTCAACTTAAAGGGCACGTAAAAACAAATGACCGGTGGTCGGTACTTTTACATATCAGTCAGACGTTCCATATCTAAGTGTGCAGTTTTTGGCTAGAATTAGCAGCAATGGACCAGATTTTGCCGTTTAGTCAAAGGTCTGGCGATGTTATATTTTTACTCTATTTTAAACTCTCGATAGGAAGGCTGGCATGTCCAAATGCTGAGGTCACATGACCTACTCTCACCGCCATTCTGTATTCTGATGAAATGGCTCGATTTGGGCCATCAGTGCACTCCATGATGACTATAAAATGAAACTAGGCAGAAAAAAATACAGAGAGCTAGTGATAGCAGTCTCTCGCTCCAGAATGCCTGGTAAGAGGCTTACCACTCTATTAATGCTGTCTGTATGATGGTGTGGGAATTGAGTTGCATGGCACAGGCTAGACGGTGGAGAAGAACCTCTGGTGTGTGGATAAAACCACAGCATTTCTGCCTAACTGCTCCCAAAAGCCTTCAAAAAACCACAGCCCCAGCCTCTTTCTCTCCCTTCCTCTTGCCATGCCCCACTTGCACAACCACAGCACAAGACCAAAATCTGCTTTCCTGGCCCAGGCCAGACACAGTGCTGACACTACAAATGTGGGATACAGGAGATGTAAATTACACCCATATCCCACAGACTGGAGCCACAGACAGCAACCTGACTGGAGCAGCCAGATCCTGACTGCTGTTAGTGTTATTGCACTTTTCCACTGCACGTTACAGTTCGACTCGATTCGACCCTACTCGCTTTACTCTTCTGAGCTTTCTTTTCCACTGATGTTTAGTACTGCCTCAAAGTGGGTGGGATTATAGGCTGATCGCCATAGTTGCATAATCTTAAACTTGTCACAAAACAATAAACAACAGCTACTAGCTCATTGTGCTGCATAAAGCAGTTTTTGCATGGTGATTTTCAACAAGTGTAACAGTTAAATTGGCCTGGTTATTTTAGAAGCAAGCTTCCAGTAGCTGGTCAACTAAATAAAGTGAAGCTTTCAAGCAGAGTATAGAGTTAACGTATTTTTACCATCATTTACCATCCTCCATCCCTCAGCCCTCCCATTGCTCGCCAGTTTAGATAGCGTCCATTTGGTCGAACCACTTCCACTTTTCCTTGATGGTTCTGTAGTCACTTTTAAGTTATTTTTTACTTTTCCCTACACTGTTGGTATGTCCGGTGGTACATTTCCTGAAATACTTTTTCGTTTCGCTTGTCACTAAGAAGAGGAACGCCTGCACCTCATTTATTGACCACGCCATGGTTTTGTGCACACAGACATTTATTTTTACAATTCGAAAGTTGCATGCAAATGATAAGCTATCGCTTTAGCTTACTTTAAAACTAGCATTCTGATGTCCCGTGTCGCAAATCCAGTGACGCTGGTAGTGATGATTCTCTCTAACCAATCAGTGATCTGCAGGGTTTTGACATCACATTTAGTATTGGCTGGGCTCGCTTGGAACCTCGACTGAGGTGATATTAAAAAAAGGAACCAGGTACTATCCACACTGGAAAATCCCCATTAAGCGATGCAGTGGAAAAGCCCTATTAGAGTGACAGAAAGAAGGGGTCACTAACAGATGGCAAACAGTGATCTCAATAGATGCTGATGACTGTGATTTATGTTTTTGCTGCCATCTTTAGAGAGCTACACAGAATCCTGATCCATGTGTATGAGATCGATAGATAGATAATTGGATGGATGGATGGATGGATGGATGGATGGATAGACCGTCACCTTCCACATTTTTGTTGCAGTAGTCACAAGAACTGAAAGTTTATTTAGTGTGTCAAGAGGAACGTTCTCAAAACAATGACATAATTTGCTAAAAGTGGACAAACTTGGCAAAGAGATGGAGTGGACGCAAGACAAAGCTAGTGTACAGTGATAGACAGAAACCAGAACAGACATTCTTTATCAGCACCTTTGTGACTCAGTCTCAACAAAAACACTTTACAAAGTGTGAATTTATGATAGGGCAGCTATTCAGAAATGTCTTTCATCCAGTACAAAACTCCTGAACAGTTTTTACACAATGTAAAAACCTGAAGCTGTAAGCAACCAATCAATCAATCTTCCAAGTATTTGTTTACACAATCTATTATGACAGAGCATGGTCGTGCATGTTTTTACTGTAGTATTTCAGTTCTGTAAGAAAATAGAAAACAATGTGAGAGTCTATGTTGATGAATTATATAAGTGTGTATTTTGCCGATCCGTATATTGAGCCATCTGCTTGTTTGTCAGAGTTGCCCTGGGCAACAATAATTTCCCAATCATGTGGGCACATGAGCAGAGAAAACCAGCAGCACCTGTTTCCTATTTGGGATAATTAAACTAATATTCCCTGTTCAATACAAGTTAAGCTCAATGGATTGCATTTGTGGCATGATGTTGATTACTAAAAAAAAAAAAAAATATTTAAAAAAGCTAAAATCTGCATTTAAGTGAGGCACTTATAATGGAAGCGAATGGGGGTCAGTCTGTAAAAGTACACAGTTTTTTTTTATTTTTTGAAACACTGTTTCAAAAGTATAGCCACAAGACAAAAACAATATGCATGTTACATGATTTTAGTGTGATAAAATCACTTACTAACCTGTAAACTGTTAACTGTGTAAAGTTATAGCCAATTTTAATACTTTATTGACAGTATAACGCTGTAAAACTTAAAAACCCTACAATGACCGTATAAAGATTTTAAATAACTTTACAGCTCAAATAATACACAAGTTTGAACAGAATTATAAATGTCACATTTCTGCCTTTTAGCCTTCCAAAAATGTACTTTACCGTTTTCCTTACAAAAAATCGAAACTAGCCGCTAATTATTTTTGCTGCAAATGTTTGCCAGAAATGTGCAGCTCTTCGCCGCTAGTGGTGAACCTGCAATTTGCCACAAGTTTGCTACAAAGATCATTTGCATGTGAAAATTATTAGTGCCAAATTTGTGGCAAGTTTGCCATGAACTCTCCATTTTTGTAAGAGAAGTGCCTAGTTGTTTTTTTTTTGTTTTTTTTAAAGGAGGGACAAATAATTTTTGTGGTAATTAACATTATGCCAAAAATGCTGTCAGTTGAGCTGCACTTGTATTGAACACTGAAAATGTATTTTATGGAATAGGACAATAGAAAGACTGACATCCCATTGAGATGTACTGTACATTCTCCTGTGTACCACTACAAGTAGCCAATGAGCAGGTATATCAGGTCATCCGTGCCAAACACTTTACCCGGTAACGACTACACTTCCCTTCACTGTCAACCACCAACCCATCAACACTCATCTCCTCTCATTCGCATTGATTCTGTCCCTAAAGACTCCTAAAAGGTTGTTTTCTACTGTACTTTATGTCTGTATCTCATTCTTCTGTCACAATAGTAGTTAGCCTGTGACAATGTGTAGGTGGGCTTCCCTGTCTTTTAGCTTATATGTGCCCACTGCTGTCTTTGGTTCATGTGCCAGGATCCTTGGGCCCAGATGGCACTTATTGGGCGGCCCATGGAGAACGTTCCAGAAGACAGGCCCTCCAGTATAAGGGAGTCCACATGGTACACGTGTGCGTGCGTGCGTATTTTGTGTGTGTGTGTGTGTGTGCAGATCTTCACAATTTTGATCATTAGAAGCAAAAAACACCTTCCAGAAACTGTCTGCCTACTCTACCTATTCAACCAGGCAAGGCTTGGGTCTGATAGGCCAAAGCAATGGTGTCGACGACCCTGCAGGCAAGCCTCTGTTTGGAGACAGCGTTCCCTATCCGCTGTCCACCAAAGCAAACAAAGAGCTGTTCGGAACATCTAAAGCTCTGTGTGCGGTCCAAATAGGTGCACAAAGCACGCATCGGACACAGCAACGATAAGGCTGGGTCTGCCTCCTCCTGGGGCAATGCTTGCAGGTTCACTTCCTGGTCCCTGAAGGGGGTCGTAGGAACCTTAGGTACATTGCCGGGTCGGGGTCATAGGATGACATGAGAATCTGCTAGACCGAGCTCCACGCAAGTGTCGCTGACAGAGAACGCTTGCAGGTCCCCAACCCTCTTGATGGAAGTGAGCACAATCAGGAGGGCCGTCTTCAGGGAGATTGCTTTTTGTGCAACTGAATCTAGCGGCTCGAAGGGGGCTATGAAAAAATGGAAATTCTGTCTGTGCTTACTCATCAAATTCATATGACATTCTATGGGGTCCACATACTTTTGGCCATGTAGTGTATTTTGCTTTGTTTTGTTTCTCAGCTATGTTGAGGTAGTTTAATAGATGCCAAAATTTGCATGAGAAGATCAATGCTTTGTGTAATCCTTGCTAATGGAATTGCTTCAAGTGAGTCATAGTGAGCATTATACTGTAGATAACATGACTGATTACACACACTGTATACAGTATTTGCAGGCCAATAACATTTGTCAAGCCTCCAGTGCAAATTTTTATTCATTCCCATATCTCTCCATTTCTTCTAAGTCATATTGCCATGGCAACTAAACCCCAAGGGAATAGAGTTAGGGACAACCGCACAAAAGAAAAGCATCGACCGATATACAGCACATACAGTACAGGGTGCATACAGCACACACAAACGTTCACTTTACACAGTGAGCTTGTTAAAACTGACATCAAAGTCAAGCTCAAGCCAATTGCTGTCATTGCTGTAGCATTAGATGGGTGAAAGATCGGTCAGGAGCTCCTTCAAAGGCTTACTTCTTTCTTTCTTTCTTTCTTTCTTTCTTTCTTTCTTTCTTTCTTTCTTTCTTTCTTTCTTTCTTTCTTCAAACACCAAGTAATCATTCAGTACCAAGGCATTTATCATTATGCTATTGTTTTACAATATGATACCACACTCAAAAAAATATTTTAGCCTATTTTTAAGATTTATCCATTTCAATTGAATAGCAAATTTCCATCTAATTTAATTGAATAGTCTTGAAGAAAATGTAATTAATAAAACTTGTATTTTGTAAGATTTATACATTTTATTTAAAGATTAGGCAATTTAAATTAGATGGAAATGTTTTATTCAATTGAAATGGATAAACCTTGAAAATAGGCTAAAATAGTTTTTGGAGTGCATTACGGTTTCTGTACTGTACTGCCATAGAACTTGTTTTTTTGTTTGTTGTTGTTGTTTGTTTGTTTTTTGCATGTTTTTCACTTATATCAGCATATTGAGTTCAAGCTGAAAACATTAAACTGTTCAGCTCAACACAAATTTCCTGAAGCAACACACTTTCCATTGTAAAAAAGCAGCTAAACATCACACTGACCATTATACACGTTTAATTTCCTTCCATGGTCAAAACTAACAGTACGTATATAGACTTGCATTTCTTAGTAAGTCAGGGACTTGTTGCATAACAGGATAACCCACTGTATTTCAAAAACAAGTCATTATTCTCACAATCACTGTAAGCCTTTGCAACTTCTGCAGCATCTGTCCTGTTTGTGTATTTTGTGTACACAGAGTCAAGCTGTTGTTCCAAGAGGTTAAAGAACTGACTCTGCTCCACCATAGTTTGTTTGTTCACTACAAGAAAATATGTCTGCCAATGTGGTCCGTGGAGAACCCTCCAGGGAAAACAACTTCAAGAGACTGCCAGAAGTGACAGAGAGGCCTTTATGTTGAAAAACACAATTGAATAATGCAGCACTAAAATACACAATCAAGGGTAAGTGAAAACATTCCTCCTTGCACTAAGATAAATCCCACAGGCGTGTGGCTCATTCTGGCATTCGAAATGTTGTGAATCACACAGCACAATTTAGGGCCAAGAAGACGATGTAGAAGCTGCAAGATGATTCAGCATGTGCAATTCAGAGGACAGATGTCCCACCTCTATCTTTTTTTCTAAGCAATGCATGGAATACTCTTCTGTGTTTAATCATTTGTTCCCTCATTCTTGTCTTCCGCACACAACTCAGTGATGTTGTAGTAATGGAATGAACACACCACCAGCACTGAAAATCTGTCAGGAGGGATTTATGTGTGTCTGCAAGGGAGTTTAGGGTTGAGATAGAGGCTATGTAAGAAAGCTAAAAAGCTGCCTTGGTGCCTCGCTGCCCAGACACTCACTAAACAAGCATTCAGCATTTAGTACATGAAGCTACCTCCGGAGGACATCGGTTTCACACTTACTTTCAAGACACCATAATGTCATGTTTAGAAATATAAAACTAATTCAAGTGAGATAACCAAGCCAAGCTCAAGTGATATAACATATTTAGTAGCTAAAGTACAATGCATATTTCTGGGTAGCAATAATGTCAAAGGTTAAAATAATAATAAAAAAATTGGACGGACGGATGGATGGACAGACAGACAGACAGATAGATAGATACTCCATATATTGCTTGTGAAGGTAGCAGTTTTCAGCTTTCGGACAGAGCCAAAAAAAGACGAAAAATGCAGAGGGAAAGGAAAGGTAGGAGAGAACACGAGAGAGAGAGAGAGAGAGAACACGAGAGAGAGAGAGAGAGAGAAGCAAAGGCAGACAGAAAGAGAGAGAATTAGAAAGTGAGATTTTCCCCTGGAATGATCTTAACACTCCACTTCATGTTCACATTCCTCATAGGCATATCATACAAGTTTCTGCCCAATATTCAGCTGATGCAATTTCTACGTAGTACTGGAGGAGCCCAGAGTGTGAGATGTAAGAGATGGAAAGAGAGAAGGAAAGATGGACAGTAAGAGAGGGATGGATGGAAGGAAAATATATCAGGGAAATTTACTGTGAAAAAGAGAGAAAAGGAGGATGGGGTGCTGTGGAAAAAAGATATCTCCTACCGATGAGCCTCGAGTACCTCTGCAAGCTCTCAGTTTTTGCTATTTTGCAGCTTTTTCCATAATGCATGGATGAATGAGAACTTATAATTTGAGGACCAAAAAAAGAGCATCCAGTATCGGTCATACAGCCATAATCTCTAAATTTTAGTCGTCTAGGTATTGATGGCATAAGGTCATCATGAAACTTAGTTCACAGCCCATTTTACTTCTGTAATCTGTTGTATTTCTGAGTGAAACAAGATATTCAACAAGATAAATGGTGGGTGGGACTTGATTTTATACAGCGGGTATTGATTAGATCAGGAAAACTGGTTGTTACACACCAAATATTTGAGGGCTTGGGGATTTTTTTGTAAAAAAAAATAAAAATTTGTTTCAGAGATGGAGCAAGTTACATTTTGATAAAAGTTTGACAAATCTTTTTTTTTCTTGGAATAACATAATCATGCACAATAAGTACAGAATCTTACATTAAAAAGTAAATAGGGTCAAATTTGACCTATTTTGACCTGTTGACTTAAAAGCTGAAGTGTGCAATTTCAGTGCAACTAGCGTGACCAAACAGAATAGACCTTATTCATGCATGCGCCATCTTTGATTTTTGACGGGAATGACAATGAGGCTGTGAGGGATAGACGGACAGTCTCTTCAATGGGCTGTACTGCAGTTTAAAGTGTTTTAAAATTGTTCCACCGACAACATTTTAAAAAAAATATATATTTTCAAGTACACTCAGTAGACAAAAAACTCCAATCAACAAGAGTTGTGGAAAATTAGATGTGATCTAGGAGCTTTTTACAGCATTATAGCATTCCTGCCATTGAAAATATGGTAAGTCTATCTCTCATAACCTCATTGTCATTCCCATTAAAAATCAAAGATGGTGTGAAATTTGCTAAATTAATCATTTTTTTTCAAACATGTTTCCCCAAGCAAATAGTTCCGCCCAAAACTCCCACCATTGATTGGGCCAGGTTGCTGTGTCAGGCTGGTTGGGATGCACAAACAAACAGATACATTTTTTGATAGCGCCACAAAGACACAGTGTTTACTACTTTTTGGGAAATAAGCCTACTGTAAGGATTTGTGTGAAGTCAGGAGAAGGCAGACGGGTGATGCGTATCCAAACGCGGTCTTTTATTGAAAAAAACATCAACAAATAAACAAAACACAGGAACGAATGAAAAATCCACGATGGGAATAAACTCAAACACAAAATAACACACAGTATGTGGGACAAACAGCGAACATCCACGTAGGGCTGGGGAATCCTTGAATGAACTAGGGGAACAGAGAGAACAGCAAGAGGTCATAGGAATAAACGGGAACCGTGAAGACGGACAAGAAACGTCAACGATCGACAGGGGAAGGAGAAACAGCGGGGTTTAAATGGACAGACACGGTGATAACAAAATGACGAACAGGTGTGGACAATAAAGCTGTGACAGCGCCGGGAAAGACGGGAAGTGAAGTTTACACACGGACAGTGAGACTCAGGGCGGACAACAGGGAAAACGTGACATGGAACGGGATCAGTGCTGGGTGAAACAGAAAACATGGTGCGGACGACACGAAACATGGTGCGGACGACACGAGACCGTGACATAATCGTGATTAGTGAAACAGAGAACACAGGGCAGACAACACGAGAACGTAACACCTACAAATGGCTTATTGATGTCTCTGCATATTAAGGGGATAGAGGTTGCTATTCATAAGCTCAGGAGAATTGGTGGTGATTCTCAGATATCATTCATTTTAGTATCAACAGTGTCTCAGACATTTCTCCAAAAATTGCTCAGGAAAATGAATTTTACATATATTACTTTTTCCCAAGCGACTTGCAGTACACTTATTACTGAAACAATCCCCCCAGAGCAACCTGGAGTTAAGTGTCTTGCTCAAGGACACAATGGTGGTGGCTGTGGGAAACGAACCGGCAACCTTCAAACTACCAGTCCTGTGCTTTAGCCCACTATGCCACCACCACTCAAATTTAGAGTTTAAGTCTATATCAAGGGTGAAATGATGAGGAAATAGGGTTAGAGTTATGCTTAATTGTTGACATATAGTAACAGAATAGATCTATACAGTTTATGTGCATAGGGAAGATAATTTGTTTTTTTGAAGTAAGTCGGTAGTCGTGTACCAGATACCTTTATCCAAAGCAACTTAAAGAAGTCTTACTAGAGGAACAAACAACCTGGATCTTATTTTGCTGAAAGGTACAATGATGATGGCTTATGACTCAATTCTTGAATAATTTGATTATTAATAAATATTATGTGGTAGTATTAAGAAATGTTCAGATTTAAACTTTGACTTGGTGCACTGTTTGTGAAGTTGATGAGATCTCTTCTGAAACATAAGAGGAGACAAATGTGAGTGTTTTAGAGTATTTTCTTCTGCTTAAAAGTTCAGGACTGCAGCCACAAAGGCTGCAGATATAAACCTTTAAGTTAAGAGCACATCCCATTCTGCTTTAGCACCGTTATGCCCCTGAGTTGAGCACTAAAGCCCAGGTTGTTCCAAGAGTTACTGTACTGTAAGTGGCTTTGATTAAAATAGCAGATAATAATCTGTTGAATCAGACAGCCCATAAAAGAGCCACTTCGCAATGTTAATTTGCATTCAGTACTTTTAGTATGAGATCAATATTATTGCTGTTGTGAAGCCCTCAATCTTGGTTGAGTTGCTGCAAGGCATTGTGAGTGCTAGCTCATTACGTGGCTTAGTCAAGACTGCTCTGTGACACTGGCCTCAGGTGGGCACGCGATGGCCTAGATGTGCGTGCATAACAAACCCAGCAGGATCCTGGGAAGTCTTAAACAGAGACAAAGCAAAGCCGAGCCAGGTCAGCTAACCCTGAGGCTGGGCAGATTTTTCTGACACACTAGATTAAAGCAAAGAAATATTATGTAGGCTAAAGTTGAAATGGATCTTATGTTGTATGCAGAGCCATAACCATTATAGAAACAGAGGGCTATATGGATTTTTCAATGACCAAGTTTAAGTGTATACATTTTTTGTGCTACAATACCATCTCCTATCTCATCTTAAAGGGATAGTTCACTAAAAATGAAAAAAATCTCTCATCATTTACTCATCCTCATGTCTTCCCAGATATTAGAGATGTGTCTGAAGCCGAATACCTTCTTCGGAAAGGTACGGATAATGACTTCAAAACGAATAATGAATTCATCCAAAAAATAGAAAGAAAATATTCAGAAGACTTATCATCCAATGAGCACAGGCATAAAGCAATATTTTAAATAAACAAATAGAAAATTACTAAGCAATGATGAGTCTATGGAGCCAATATTACTATATTGTAAACCATATGAATGAAAATGTGCATTTTATGTTCGGATTGGATTGAAGCATTCCAGCCATTAATTGAACGCATCTTAGAAATCTAAGCTTGTAAAGAGTATTAACTATATTATACACATTTTCCACTTCTTGAAATGTCTGTTTGAAATGTGTGATCACATTAACAACAAATGTTTCACACAATTCACACGTAAGGATTTATAAACCAACCTGAGAGCGATGTGTATTTCTGACCAAAGAAGTAATGATTTTATAGTGGAGCTCAATTATAAGTTGACCACAGTTATATTCACATTAAGGTAATTATCTGGTTAATCCTTCATTGAAAAAGTGTTTAAATTCTCCACTGAGGTTTAAATACTTCATAGAGTGTAAATCTATTCAGAATATTCCTGCACACGGAGGATTCTAAAAAAACAACAACAACAAAATAAACATGCAAAAAAATTTGCTTTTAATTTCTAAAAATATATAGAGGTTTGATTTTACCATTTATTCCACTGCATTTCACTAATTCTGCACATGCAACTTAACTAATTAATTATGTCCTTCACAAAAGTATGTGAACATAAAATAAGCCTCAAGTGTCTCATAAAACTTTCAGATTTACAGTGCTTTCCGTTTGTAGGCTATATTAATGTATTCTCATTTCTTTTAATAATCGTATTTATATTTAATATTTGCTGCAACATGTGTGCTTGACTTTTTACAATTGCTTGACACCTCATGCCTCTAGAATAATTGTTACTTGCACACTGCACAGACATATATGAAAATGTTGTTTCAGCAGATATTAATGTCCAAAATACCAGAAGAAAACACAGTTAACAGATAATAATTATTATTATTAAATAGGCCTATCCAAGGCATACTTAATATACAGAAGCTATAGCCTAAATGTAAGAGTTACATTTTTAAATGAGTTAGTTTAAACCGTAACCACATCCGGTTCTATCTGAATACAGATACAGTTATAGATAATTGTCATAGTAACATATACAGATAATGGCTTTGCTGCACACCCCTACCAGATGTGTATGACTTTCTTTCTTCTAAAAATCTTTGTTTGTGTTCTGCAGAAGAATATCTCAGCTCTGTTGGTCCATTCAATGCAAGTGAATGATAGCCAGAATTCTGAATGTCCAAAGAGCAGATAAAGGCATCATTAAATCCATATCTTCAGAAGCGATATGATGGGTGTGGGTGAGAAACAGATCAATGTTTAAGTCCTTTTTAACTGTAAATCTCCACCTTTTCCAGCCCCAACCAAGCCCCAATATGCATGAACAACAAAAGAAGAAGAATTTGGAAGTGAAAGTGGAGAATTCTGTCTAGAAACAATAAGGTTAATCAAATTTTAAATCTAAAAAAAATCTTCCTCCCTACACTAAACATCAGACCTAAACTACAGTAGCATAAAAGCAGTGAGAGATGAAAAACACAATTGCTGAAGCAACAATGTCATTTAGTGGTGCTTCGATGACACTTTATGCTCACTTGTCGACGTGCGTGCTTTTCAGGATTCATCCCTGTTCCTTCGTGCTGCAAGTGCTCTCCTTTTACTTTCTGTAATGCAAATGTTAAAATGTATTGTCTTATAGCAAAACGTATGCACTATAGTAAAAGTGGTTTGATGTCTTAAGATGGCACCGAGTATGTAACAGGGTGAAAAGAGTTTATGAACATAAAATCTGCAGTTTTACTCATATTCGTGCATAAATGAATTCAAATATATTTTGGTTTTAGTGCCTCTAGTGTTTATTTTACCAGAAAACTGCTGCAGTCTGTACAACAAGCCACATAAAAATCATTTAGAAAAACAAGTGGGTATAGTAATGTGATTTTATGATGCAAGGTTGGAAAGAGTTCAAGAGAGAGAAACAATTCACGTTGTGACAGTTACTCTGCCGCAATTGCCCTTTATAGTGCCTCCCAGGCATCATCTCAGTTGGCTTCAATCTTGGCTTGGGGAGAAAAAGATAAAGGAAACCTCCAGGTGAAAAAGAAGACATGAAGAGGCAGAGAGAGTTGAGCTGTGAGTGTCAATATACACCATAGCCAAAGAAATCAGAGGCTTGGAAGGGACGCAGTTGTATTGCCAGAGCAATGGTGCTGATTCCCCAATCCTTACTTGATTCACTCCCTTCTTTCCTGCCACTACAGCCTGCCTGATATACACACGGTATGATTGCCTGCACTCTGGAAAAGCATCTTTTAACAAGATTACCTGTGGGTTTTTGAAATACCATTGAAGGTGTAGGAGGTTTTGCAGTGGTAGAAATGCAATATAGCAGCAGATGTGACTTACTACAGAATAGTACTGTCTCCCTTCTTAATCACTTCCATGACGGGAGAGCATGTGCTGCTCATACCCCGGCTTCATTGAAGTGCCTTCATCAGCCGTCTAAAGCAGATGGGTTAAGTTTTAAGAGGCTTTAAATGCCTATGAAAATCATTGTAGTTTGTAGCGCAAGGCTGATTTTGAGTCTCCACTTTGTTGTAATTATATGATATGTAGTTTTGGGATCATGCTGAGAGAGGATGATTAATTTAAACTGCAGCTGCAAATATCTGCATCATGACAGACTTCCAAGGACTGCTGGGTAGATAAATAATCATCTTTTTATTAAGTACGGAACTCAGCAAAGCACATTAAGTACGGAAACTTTTTAAAATCTCAACTGCTAAAAAAAAATAAAAAGACAGTTTGCTGGTTTTAGCTGGTCTCCCAGCCTGTCCAAGCTGGTGCATAGCTGGTTTAGCTGGTCAGTCCATTGGTTTCCCAGCCTGATCAGCTTACAAGAGCCTAAAACCCTATTTAAACCATCAAAAAGGCCAAGCAGACCAACTTATGCTGGTTTAAGCTGTTTTCTTCAGCCGGGTATGCGGTTTCAGAATTTCTTACAAAATAAAGACTGAATCTTTTCCTTAAGTAGAATTCCCAAACTTTTTAGCCAAATACTTAATGATTTTTAATGTTGTTTGTTGTTAGCTGTGGCAGGGAGGAGGGTGGGGTCAAGTCATGATGCTGCACACCCGGCCCCTAATCAGGCTAATCAAGCCCTCGAGAGGGTTAAATGGGATTGGAGGCGGCAGATCAAGAGAGAGAGTTATGGGCAGCTGCCCTACATCCGTTTACGTTTGTATCTTTTTGTTTTATTTAAAGATTATTTATATTGTCAAGCCGGTTCTCATCTCCTCCTTTCCAGTGTACCTTGTTACACTGGTGCTGAAACCTCAGAAGGAGGAGGGATGCAACGTAGTAGAGTCCTCACCACAACCATCCACCCCAACGGAGCAGCCGCGTCCATCCGCCAGGGGACGGAGGAGCCCAGGTGCCAGAGAGCGGAGGAATGGCCGCCGACCGAAAGGAGAGGAGGGGCTCCTAGCCGACCGCCTGGAGCGGTCAGGGCTGCTGCCAGGGGCAAAGGAGACCCCTACTGGCCGCTAAAATGCAGCGGAGTCAAGAGAGGACCGTCGATCGTGAGTGGGGAGGGGCTCCAGGATGACTGTCTGGAGCGGGAGAACCACTGCCAGGGGCGGGGGAGACCCCTACATCCACCGAAAATGCGGTGGGGAGTTTCATCCGCCTGGGGCTGGAGGACTGCCTCCGATCCACCCGGGGAGGCACGGCTGTCATCCACTAGAGGGCGGAGGAATGGCCGAGGACCAGGCTACGGTGTATCGGAGAATCGGCGAGTATATTTTTTTATCCCCCTCTCTCTCCTCTCTCTCCCGCTGTCGCTCCATGTTGGCCTTTCCCTCTAATTTTTTTGTTGTTGTTGTTTTTTGTTTGCCGGAAGGAAAGGAGGGAGGAAGGTGGGGCTGGGTCATGATGCTACACACCCAGCCCCTAATCAGGCTAATCAAGCCCTCGAAAGGGATAAAGGCGACCGGAGAATGCATTTCGAGGAGAGAGAGAGAGAGAGAGAGAGAGAGAGAGTGTTACGGGCAGCTGCCCTACATGCGTTTAGAAGCCTTTAGAAGCCTTTTTAGAAGCCTTTATTTTGGTCACACATTATACATACATTTTTGCATGTATACAGTGAAACTTATTTGTTTTCACATATCCCAGCTAAGCTAGGGTCAGAGTGCAGGGTCAGACATGATACAGCACACCTGGAGCAGATAGGGACAAGGGCCTTGCTCAAGGGCCCAACAGTGGCATCTTTATGTTTGTGTGTTCTTGTTTTATTAAAAGATTTTGTATATTGTCAAGCCGTTTCTCGCCTCCTTTACAGAGTACTTTGTTAAATTAGCCTACTCAAGGTTTTTTAAAATCTGAAAAAAAAGAACAAAAAAAATACAAAATCTGTAAAATTGCTGTAAAAGCAATTTCTAGCCAATTAAATATTTTAGAGCCAAGGCTATCTAAAATGTTAACTTTTAAAGATTGTAATACATTCTATTACTTTTCTAGGTCTTGAAATAACTATTTTAAAAATCCCCTTAATGGTTTCCAGCCTGTATAGTGTGTTCTTCTCCTCAAATGCAGCTGCAGAATTCCACAACAAGCTCCTTTGTCTAGCTCATTTTAAGCAAAGACAAGTTTTCTCCTGAGGTAAAAACGAAGCTTCCTGTTTCTGTCAAAGGTCAGGAAAGTTTCAAAGATGACAAAAACTCTTTTGCTAGGCTCATACATAATTCTTATGTTGCCTCTTAAGAATGTTTGTATCAGTCTTTCACTTCCCCTATTTTCTTACCCTCTTTCTCTTATTCTCTTCTCATAAATATATTGTCTTGCTAGTTGCAAGTTTAGTGTGATGCTAGCAGCAATTACTTGGTAATGTGCTTTCACAGCAAGAAACTCTGCTGATGCTTTCTTTTATGAAGTCAATGCGTAGTGCCATTACGTCCAATATTTCTGTTCCAACTTTATTGATTCTCTAAGTAGGTCTATGAATGAAATATATGCACCAATGTAGATGCACTATTTAGCAGCCCGGAGTTTTCATTCAGATAGCAGCAGGGAAATGTTAGTCTGTTAGTCTGTCAGCTACATAGTCATGCTGACCTTAATAGTGACTGAACAGATTACGGTCATGTGTCTTGTAAGACAGAGAAAAGACGTCATATGGTGGATTCCTGCTGCGTTCGAAAATAATAGCCATCTACAGCTGCAGTGTGGAAAAGAAATAGCACTTACTGCTGTGCAATTACCAGAATGATGGTTTGGCTAAAAAAGGCTATGTGATTGCATTCTGATCTTTTGAAAGAGGCTATATGTTTAGGGTGGAAGTAATTGGGGTGGAAGTGAAGGCAAGCAATGCTTTAGCAACCAGTAGCGGATTTAACCAACACACAAACCATGCAATTGCGTGGGGACTCGGACATAGGAGGGCCCCCTCCCCGGTAGGAAAGCTCTGCAAAAAAATACTTAAGGGGTGACATGATGTTCTGGGTACACACGCAAATACGCTGTTGTCAGCGCTCTTAGAGAGGCTCACGTTAGAAGCCGCCGGGAACAGGACAGGTGAGTTTAAGTAAAGTTTGGGGTTATAAGTTATGAAAAAAAAAAACTTCGAACAGACCCATCACTCTTGGGAACAAGAACAACCGGGCTGGACCAATCACTGTGGGATTCCTCTATCACACCCATATCAAGCATCGCATCTAATTCCTCCTGTACTATTTTCTTTTTATGTTCGGATAAGCGATAGGGGCGGCAACGCGGCAACGCACCACCGCGCCCGGCTCGGTCTCGATGTGGTGCTGTATGATGTCTGTACTGCCCGGTAGAGGGGAAAACACATCCGCAAATTCCTTTTGTAATTCGGAAACCTCTGTGAGTTGACGCGGTGAGAGGTGGTCTCCACAAGTAACTCGAGTGTTAAGATTGTAGTTTTTGTTTACCTCCGGTCCGAGCTCCGCCCTCTCCGGAACTACCATGGCCAACATCACAGAGGCCGCCTCCTCCCTCCATAATTTCAGGAGGTTGAGGTGATAAATTTGACGTGCGCCCCCTCTATCGGTACGTTTAACTTCATAATCGAGATCCCCTACTCGTCGTGTGACCTCAAAGGGTCCTTGCCACTTGGCGAGTAATTTAGAGCTCGATGTTGGGAGTAATACGAGTACCTTATCTCCCGGTGCAAATTCCCGTAGCCGAGCACCCCTGTCATACAGCCGGCGTTGACATTCTTGAGCTTGGAGCAAATTCTCCTGTGTTAGTCGCCCCAGTGTGTGGAGTTTTGCTCTAAGATCGAGAATGAACTGAATTTCATTTTTGCTATTAGAAGGTCCCTCCTCCCACGCTTCGCGGATGACATCAAGGACACCGGGGGGGCGTCGCCCGTACAGCAGCTCAAACAGGGAGAACCCTGTGGAGGCTTGTGGGACCTCTCGTACTGCAAACAACAGGGGGTCTAGCCACTTATCCCAATTTCTAGCGTCATCGTGTACGAATTTACGAATCATGTTCTTGAGCGTTTTATTAAATCGTTCCACTAGGCCATCAGTCTGCGGATGGTAAACGCTAGTGCGAATCGATTTAATGCCCAAGAGCTCGTAAAGTTCGCGAAGTGTTCGTGACATAAAAGTCGTGCCTTGATCGGTGAGGATTTCTTTCGGAATCCCCACCCGGGAGATTATCTTGAAGAGTGCCCCTGCAACACTACGTGCGGAGATGTTGCTCAGAGGCACTGCTTCCGGATATCGCGTCGCGTAATCCACTAGGACTAACACGAAGCGATGTCCGCGTGCTGACCGTTCTAATGGCCCGACGAGGTCCATCCCAATTCTTTCGAAGGGGACCTCGATTAATGGTAGAGGGCGCAATGGCACTTTTGGGGTGGCCGGTGGGTTTACCAGCTGACATTCACGGCACGCCGCACACCACCTGCGGACGTCACCGCCAATGCCCGGCCAATAGAAACGGGCTATTAGACGGAGAAGTGTTTTCCGTTCCCCTAGGTGACCGGCCATAGGATTATAGTGAGCCACCTGGAAAACCATTTCCCGGCGGCTCCGTGGAACCAATAATTGTGTTACTTCCTCCTTTGTTTGAGCGTCCTGCGTCACTCTATATAACCGATCTCTAATCATGGCAAAATATGGGTATGCAATGGCGATGCCCGGTCGGAGCTGTTGACCATCAATTACTCTCACTTGGTCAAGAGCATGTTTAAGGGTTTCGTCCGGCGACTGCTCTAGAGGGAAGTCCCCTTCAGGGAATTCCCTGAGAGGAGGAGCGGCCACCTCGGCCCTTCCCTCGTCATTCCGAGCAGCCGAGGACGGCCCCGGCTCCGCCTCCCCTGCCAAAGCATCGCACACCGCACACCTCTTTATGCAGGACCCATCCGCACAAATACCCTCTAAAATATCTTTAAAATTCGGCCAATCAGTACCCAAGATTAGCAGATGGGTGAGGCGGGAACTAACCGCTGCCTCCACACTATGATTTTTTCCCCTGAATTTAATCGGCAAAGTCACCATGGGATACTTGTGAACATCCCCATGCACACACCTCACCCTCACCAGTTTAGCTAAACCCAAAGCCCCGGGTTGAACCAAGCGTTGGTGGATGGTGGTCTGATTGCAGCCGGTATCCAGCAAAGCTTGGTAAATACCCCCCCTGATCCTTACCGGAATCCGGTATGCTCCAGCCCGATAGGGGGCAGCCTGCGGGACGTCGGAGACCCGCACCACGTCCCCACCTCCATCAGTGGACACTGATCCCGGAAGTGGTCCGGGTCTCCGCACCTCCAACAGGCCGGCCCAGGTGCTGGCGGGCGCCCCCACCTGAGGAGGAGAGCGGCTGAAAGACGGGGAATGGGAGGGTACATTCTCCCAAGGCCGGGAAGCTGGTCTCTGGAACCCTCCACGCCTGCGCGGAGCAGGAACGGGCCCTGGGGAGAGAACAGAAGGAGAGAACAAAGGGGAGGGGGCGAGGGCCGGGGCAGACACAAGGGAAGGGGAGAGAGAGAGAGAGACGAAGAAGAGGGCTCGTCCGCCCTCGGGATCGCCGCCAGATGGTCCTCTGCAAGACGAACGGCTTCCTCCAGCGACGCCGGGCGGTGGCACTGGACCCACTCCGCCGTTTTCCGGGGAAGCCGTTGACTAAATTGCTCCAGTACCACCTGATCGATAACACCCTCGACGTCGTGGTCCCCCGCGAGCAGCCACCTCCGACAGGCATCCCGGAGCCGTTGGGCAAATGCGAACGGGCGATCGGACTTTTCCAACTTCATGCCCCGGAAGAGCTGACGATTCTCTTCCAGGCTCCGACCGACCCGTTGCAAAATGGCTCTTTTTAGGTCTGTATAGGCCAGGAGGTTAGTTGCCGGCAGTTGCTGTGCCGCGAGTTGAGCTTCCCCGGACAGGAGAGGAACTAGGCGGGCTGCCCATTGTTCATGCGGCCAGCCCCAGATTTCTGCCGTTCACTCAAACAAATCAAGAATGGCCTCAGGATCGTCTGCTACCCCCATCTTCTGTAACGTGGGCGGGGGCAGCGTGGAGCGGGTGTCCGGGGTCGCGGTTGTGGCCGGCGCGGCCTCCTGGCTGAGGAGGCTCCGGATGGCGTGCCGGTCCTCTGCCTGAGCCCGCATGATCTCAAAAAACCGGCGATCCTGGTCCTGCCGGAGCTCAAGCAGGGATTGTTGGTGGATCTGCTGTAGTGTCGCGAGGGACTGGAGGACCTCCGTCAGCTGGGAGGACTCTACGGGGCGACCCATCTCCATACTTGGATGAACAGATCCCGGGTTTCGGCACCAGTGTAAAGATCTCCTCCAAGGGGTGACACTTGACGCAGTGGCTCAAAGGTGAGGGTCTTTATTATTAACAATAATGATCACAAATAACAAAACGTGCACGGAGCACTCCTTAAACAGCCAGCTTAAAGACACAGCCTCGTAACTCTCATGTCACTCCTCTTTTCATGGAGGCCCTCTGGCTGATATTTATGCCCGTGCTCACTGAAATTAGAGACAGGTGTTAGACATAATTTAGCTCAGGTGCAAGCGCCCTTACCGCTTTTCTCTCCCGGACGGGCGCTTGACCACGCCCCCGCTGCCACATTAAGTTAACGTGCATTGTGATCGCAACTCATCAGGTTCACAAATTTGTTTTAATACAAAACATCTTAAACCTAAAATGTATTTATATTTTAATGATCACTATTATTTATTATTATTATTATTGTTATGAGGTTAAAAGTATACTAATAAAAAATATGTTTCCATGTTTTTAGAATATGTAGTATAATACCATGTTGTTCTTTACAATACCTTGGAATAACATGCATACTGTACCTTGCTATATGAATATAGTAATCATTCAGTACAATGGTTTAATGTATCTAAAAGTACCATAGTATTAACATCTGATGCCATCACAGTACGTTTTTGTAAGGGAGAATTGGCAAATTCAAATCACAACGCTTTGTGGAATAATGGAGCTTGGAAGATTTGGTTTCTGGAAGTGAGAGTCCTGTATGGTTGCATCCATTACACCCATGCAAACAGGAAAAACCCTTTGGTGGTGAGCAACTGATATGTAATGGTAATTTTCTCTGCAGCCTCTGATTGTTTCTCCAGTAAACATCAAAACAAAGTGAGTGTATGGGAAAGTGTATGTGTGTTTCAAAGAGACACGTCTATATGGCCACAGGGATGTGCGTGACACAGTGAACTAGGCTGACAGCTCTTCCTGCAGTGTGAGAAAGTCTAACCTACCTCTGACCATGCAGTATATCAACAGCCCTCCTGCTCTGGATGTATTCAGGTTGTGTACTTTATTCCCAGGTTTGAATAAACATGTAGCCCTCATCCAAGCATAATTAAATTATCTTATATAAACCAGCCATTTGCATTCCCTTCTATCCGAGAGAATAGAGCTTAGTTTCTAGGAAGAGACATATTTGTTCTGTTCTAAAAATCTAGTGAGTTGCCAAACAGAGGCAGCATTTTAAAGCATGATGCGCTCTAAACGTGAAGGCTATTTCATTTGGTAGGTCATTTAATAATGCTGCTTTTTAAGGCCAAATTCTACAGCAGCATAATATATCTATTATATAACCTTTTTTTTTTATTTATTTTACCCAATATCTGTGCTACATATTTTATGGCGGAGTATTTTGGCATTAGCCTTGTTAATGTTTGTGGGAGGGCAGGACCGGGTCGTGATTCTACACACCGGTCCCTTATCAGGCTAATCAAGCCTCCGAGAGGGATAAAGGCCAACTGCGGAGGATTGTGCAGGAGACAGAGATAGTTTCTAGATCGTCAAGCTGGTTCTCGCCTCCTCCTTTCCATTGACTGCTTTTCTGGTGCCGAAAAGCGACGGCTTGGTCCGTTTCTGTGTTGACTACCAGAAAGTGAACGCGGTGTCCAAATTTGACGCTTATCCAATGCCGTGAATTGATGAGTTACTTGATCGGTTGGGCACGGATCAATTTTACTCGACGCTGGACTTAACAAAGGGGTATTGGCAGATCCCTTTAACTCCAATGTCCCGAGAAAAAACTGCTTTTTCCAAACCAATTACACCAATTTGTGACACTTCCATTCGGGTTGTTTGGAGCCCCGGCCACGTTTCAGCCCGCTGACCTTACTCAAAAAGGGGGCTCCGATACGGTCCAGTGGACAGAGTCGTGCCAACAGGCCTTCCTTAAGGTAAAATCTGCACTGTGTGGGAGGCGAGAAGCGGCTTGTCAATATAAATAATATTATAATGATTAACTTAAAAGACAAAACACACACATGACGGACATGTGCGTAAACTATCTCTCTTTCCCCCGCACAATCCTCCGCAGTCTGCCTTTATTCCTCTCGGAGGCTTGATTAGCCTGATTAGCCTGTGTAGAATCACGACCCGGTCCCACCCTCCGCCCTGCCACAATGTTAAAGGAATATTCAGGGTTCAATACAAATTGACCTAGCATTTGTGGCATCATGTTGATTACCACAAAAAATAATTTTTACTCAATACTCCTTTTCTTTAAAAAGAGCAAAAATCGAGGTTACAGTGAGGCACTTACAATGGAATTGGAGGGTTCAAAGTCAGAAATGTGAAGCTTATACTTTCATAAAAGCACTTGCATGAATTCTTCTGTTAAAACATCTAGGTTACTATCTCCTGATGGAGGGAACGAGACATTGTGTCGATTGAAGTGACTCTTTCTTGAAGGCCTCGGTTACCTCTGAACTTGAAAAAAGTAAATTGAGAAATAGGCATACAGAATTTGCATGTCCCTTCCCCGGACATACGGGTATAAAAGGAGGTAAGCGTGCATCTGTCCATTCAGGTTTTGCACTGAGGAGCCGAGAATGAGGGGGGACACAACGTCTCGTTCCCTCCATCAGGGAAAGGGGGTTACAATAGTAACCTAGATGTTCCCGTTCTGTCGCTCACTTGACGTTTTTTGATTGAAGCGACACTAGGGATCCCTATTCAATCACGCCATGCGCTGAACCATGTATATAAACTGCTGATGCAGGTGCGGGCATGCAGTTGCGTGCCAAAGCAGCAGGATGCGTCAGACTGCACGTACACTTCCCCAACGCCCCATAAAAACATCATAAACTTTATAGGTTACCGGCATCCCCGAAGGGGGGGAACAAGCGACATGCCAAGCATGGGAGCAGGCAGCGCAGGCCACGCCTTTTCTCTCTCTATGTTTCTCGCATAGATTTAAAGCGGCTGGGGCCATTTAACGCTATAACACGCATTGGGGAAGGCGTTCTTTTCCAACTCCTATTCTTTCAGGGGGAAAGACACCATGGAGACCACATCCTGCCCAGGCTGGGGGGAGGTTAAATGTGGCATATACGTCACATGGGTTTTTAGGCCACATGTGGAAGTGGCGCGGTGGTAGATCCTACCTAGTGAGGGAGGAGTTACTACAAACGCTGCGACCGGGTGGCAGAGGGGACTGCCCAAGGGAGACGCGAAAATACACACAGGGGGATTAATCCGTGATGGCCAAACCCTGTGGAGCACCTATTCAAGTACACAGTAGTTAGTACCCATAGTGGGTCTGGTCGGGAATTCCTCCAGGGAACATCCAAGGAGCGCGAGTTTTGTAGACTCTCCTGGGAGAAAGAGCGCACGTGATCGTTTCAGTAGAGGGGAAGGGCGCTATGTGCAAGCTGAACACACGGTCAGTTATTCCGTATTACCGCGTTCTACGTGCTCGGACCTGAGAGAATGTGGGTCATAACCCGACTCAACCCTGAGATTGTAGAATCTCGTAAAGGTATTGGGTGTTTCCCAGCCCGCTGCTCTGAAGATGTCTGCAAGGGAGGTGCCGTTGGCCAGTGCCCACGAGGAAACCGCACTTCTTGTCGAGTGTGCTTGAACCTGCAAGGGGGCGAGCATGGATTGGGTCTGATGGCGTCGACAACCCAGTGGGCTAGCCTCTGTTTGGAGACAGCTTTCCCTTTCCACTGTCCACCAAAGCAGACAAAGAGCTGCTCAGAACATCTAAAGCTGGGTCAACACAATGTCGAGTGAACGACAGAAGTATTATTTAATATGTAAAGTTGTTTAAATAGTAATTTGTACAGTTGTTTTAGGGTTTGTTGACATTACATCATCGTGGCAAAGAAGTTGTAAAAAAAAAAAAATATATTATATATATATATACTGTAATACTGTGTTATATCATAAAAAGTGTCATATACTTTTTATTCTATATTACGCCGTTTGTCTCAGGAGGACAGGGAAGGCTATGGGGAGGCTGCAGTGATAATGTGGGATTTGGAGAGGCAATCTCCAAGCAGTATGTGGATGCGCTGGAAACCATACAGGATGCACGAGCTACCACGAACCTGCACAACAATGAAGTAGGATGCAAGGTACATGAAGAAATGTTTGCATTTGGAAAAATCCTCCAACGCTTAGGAGTTTCTTTCTTAGCCTTTGCCTTGAAGAGTACAGTAGATTGAGTTGGGCTAACTGCACCATGAGATGGGGCCTAAAATTCAAGCATCTCTGTTGGCCACCAACAGATTATGGAGTGCCTAATTTCTCAGTGCTTCTAATGATAGCTTACCTCCCAAGAGTTTCATTCACAGCCTTGTAAGCAAAGTGCCACTCGTTCTCCCAATAGAATGCATGCTGTACCAGAAGGGCCTATTGACAGCCTGTGAATGTCCTTTATGACAAGGCCTTAACTTGAGATTCTTGGGATCAGTGGTGCAAACTTAATTAGATGACCTAGGGGTCAACACATTGCAAAGGTTATGCATTCTGTTGCTTCCCAAATAAGTGTTTAGTTTTATTCTTGCAATAAGGATCTTGCATTTATGTTGGGCTTCGTTGTACTTGAGAAAGCCACATGGATCACAGCCATGTGGCTCAAGTGTTTTTTGTTTATCTGCAGGTTTTGTCAATTCATTGGCACCTGGAGCATCAGTGTAACTGAATAAAAAATTTGAAAGAATTATTTTTCACTTCCTCTTCAATGGACTTGCCACTGGCTCTGCCCATGACAGAAAACACCTTGACAATGGCTATGCAAAATAAATGCACCCCTTTCCTGTGCAGAACAATCTGGCTCAATATGAAACCCAGATTCTGCATCTTATATGGAGCAAATGCCTCCTTTTTAAAAGGACATTTGTTTGCTTCAGCTGAAGCCAGGAATTATTGTATGGGGGCACCTAAAAGAAGAAAAACCCAGACTTGAACCTTGAACCGGTTCCTCTTAAGCCTCTGTCACTATTCACTTCCATTGCATTTATTGTAAATTAAAAGATGCATTGAAAGTAAAAGGTGTGTGAGACATACTGCCAAACATCTTATTTGTGTACCACAGAAGAAAGAAAATAACATGAGCTTGGAACAACATGAAGGTGACTACAAAACATTTCAATTTTGGGTTAAATATCCTTTAATTACTGAGACCTCCACAACCAGATGAAAACACTAAAAGGCAAAAAGCAAGTGGAAAAGACACATACAAAGAAAGAGAGAGAGACGCTGTACTTGGTCTCTCTGTTAGTTGCACTGCTGGAGAAATGAAGGAATGTTTCTGTGCAACTCACTCCCCCAGTGTTTCATCTATCCAAGTGCAACACATACCTAGACCACCCAAAGCCCCCCACGACTACAGGGCAATATGTCCAACACATAAACACACATTCACATAAATGCACATGTGCACACACATGTTGTTGCTTTGCTCCATAATTACTGTTAAATGTGTATGCATTTGAGAAGAGAAGTGATACAGTGAGTAAAATGTGTTTGTGTGGAAACCATAACCATGAGAAGTGACTGACATCTGTTGCTCCAGCTGAGTGGAGCAGAAGGAAAAAAACAGTCACCTCCAAATCCCCCCCACACAAACACCCATGCATGTGATGCAATGTATGCACACATAAAACATGCTGTGCTTTAGAGAAGAGAGATAAGGAAGAGGTGGGTGAACATCGGATAAATTAGATTTGGAATGGGAGATATATTTGGAGAGGATCACAGAAAAATGAAAAACAAGACACTAGTGTCAAAGGGGAAAACAAATGAAATAACAACAGAAACGTTGGACAGAAGTCAACAAAGCCCATGATGCACTAAGGCATGATCTGCTGTAAAGCCCTCATAAAAGTAAATATAAAAAAAACAATAAGGCCACTTTGAAACAATACCAGTAAACTGTCAGTAGAGCTATACAAATAAATTCACTTCAAGAACTCCCAAGCAAAGACTCACTGTGCTATCTACTTTATAAACTAGTTTTATTATCCTTGATCTCTTTAAAGAATCACAGCCAAACATGTAAATTAAAGAGCCATTTGAGGCTTGCTCCTACACACACAACAGGGTTAGAGTCACTGACCTCTGACCCGGGCATAACAGCAGCCGCACTTTGCCAGGACTTTTCGAAATAAGTGGTGGCAGGCGCAGCCCCGATGATGGTGGCCCCCCTTCATGGTCTACCCCAGTCGCTGACCATAAGATTAGCAGGCATGGGCATGGCACATCACACGCACTCTCACACACACAAATACATTCTCACGCCGGGGATGTCCCTGTAGTGGTAATTCCAAAGAGGTGTTGGGACAACCTCAAATTTAATCCCAAAAAGAAAGCTAAAGTCCTCCACTTGATAGGAATCATATAGTGCCCAGATATCCAGTCTCGGGTTGTCACTGCACAATCGAGAATTGAGTCAATGACAGGCAAAAGCGCAACTCAGTCTCAATGTTTTTCCTCTCTGCTGCTCTCACTGTCTGCTCAAATGAAAGCCTGTAAGACTGCCAGAGAGAAAGAGTGAGAGAGCGAGAGGAGAGAGAGAGAGGAGGGGGTGGAGTCAGCAGCTCGACTTGCTGGTTATTCCAGGATACATCTCCCACTCCCCCTTCATCTTGCGTTCCCCCTAAGCTCCAGTTTTTTCTCTCTCTCTCTCTCTCTCTCATCTGACTTGGTCTTTTTTGCTCTCTTTAAAAGGAATGTTCCAGGTTCAATACAAGTTAAGCTCAATAGACAGCATTTGTGGCATAAGGGGGAGGCTGAGGCTCAGGTAGTAGAGCGTGTTGGCCAGTAATCGCAGGGTTGGCGGTTCGATTCCTGGCCCACATGACTCCACATGCCGAAGTGTCCTTGGGCAAGACACTGAACCCCAAGTTGCTCCCAATGGCAGGCTAGCACCTTGCATGGCAGGCTAGCGCCTTGCATGGCAGCTCTGCCATCATTGGTGTGTGTGTGTGTGAGAATGGGTGAATGAGTCACAGTGTAAATCACTTTGAAAAACTGCTAAGGTTAATAAAGCGCTATATAAGTGAAGACCATTTTACCATTTCATTACCACAAAATAATTTCAACTCATCCCTCATTTACAAAAAAAAAAAAAAGCAAAAATCGTGTTTACAGTAAGGCACTTCCACTGTAAGTGAATGGGGCCAGTCCATAAACATTAAAATACATATAGTTTCAAAAGTATAGCCACAAGACGTAAACATTATAATTGATAATATGATTTTAGCATGATAAGCGATTCAGGTGTTACAGAGTTTACCAGATTACAGGGTTTACCGGCATTACGATGCTAAGACAAAGTTGTAATATTGATTTTATCTTTATGCAGAAAAGTTTAGCAAGTGATTTTATCACAGTAAAATCATGTTTTAGATATTGTGAATAAACTTTTGAAGCAGAGTGTATTTTAATGTTTATGGAATGGCCCAATTCACCTAAATTGTAAATGCCTTACTATAATTGAGATTAATGCTTTTTCTTTTAGCGAGAGATGAGCAGAAATATTTTTTGTGGTACTCAACATTATGTTACAAATGCTGTCAATTTAGCTTGACTTTCCTATAAAACCATAACAATGTCAGAATAATCTATTATTCAACAGTCTGTAATAAAGACAGTTAGAGGCACCTCTATGCTAAAGCCAATTTAATTGCCAGTCCTTATTGAGTTAGATCCAAGATAAACAAGGTGAAAAAAAATCTGCTCATGAGCCTAATGACACACAATTACATGTGGTAATTATATCAGGAGTGCCAGGCTAAAGCGAGCTATGGTATCTCTCCAGCCAATTCCACCAGAGGGCCAAAAATAGGCCTGCTGAGAGAAGGTACGTGTGTGTGCTGTGTTTACTATATACACAGTTTAAAGTATCACAAGGGTAACTTGATATCAGGGGATCTACCTTTGTGTCCTGAAAGTTACAGAACTGGGAAGCAACAGTACATAGGCAAAGAGTTGGGTGTGGCGAAGATACATATCACATTTCAACTTGTAATGTTTACAGGTTTTGGTCAATTGCTTATATCCGTCACTCTCCAATGCACTCTCCATGAGGGGAATCAGTTCACGCTACCCCTCCCATGATGCGCGTTTGTTGCCATATTCAAAAGAAAGCAAAACCAATGAAGATTGTGAACAGCATTCTCTAGTAAACAAATCAAGCTGCACTTCCAATTGTATCGTGTCAGTTCTTGCGCGAACATGCCAACACCTTTACATCAAGCGAGAGGCAGTGTGAACTTGGTCCTCTCATGGACACGCATTGGAGAGTGACCAGAATTAAAACATTTTAGTGAAAAGTTATTCACTAATATCGATCTGTTTCTCACCCAAAGCAATCAAAATCGCTTTAGAAGACATAACCACTGGATTATTAATTGTCTGTGATTTATGAGCTTTAAAGTGCTGATCAACTTCCAATTCATACAAAGAAAATAAATATTAACTTCGGCCTAACATCTCTTAGAACATCTTTTGTATTTAAAGAGCCCATAATACGCGCATTTACAATGTAAAAAAAAAAAACAAAAATAAGAATTTTCTCATACTTTCGCTTTCTCCTGGGTTTCTCTAACAAAACACCAGGGCACCACATGTTTACCTGACCACAAACATCAAAGTTTACCAGATTCAGCTGAGCCTTTGTCCTAGAGATGCCCAATGACTCGCCATGTTGTCTCTGCTCCATACTTTTTTCATACATCTCTGACCGTGTCACTTGGCACTCATGAACTCCACTGCATTAATAACATTACTGCGAGTAAAGATGTCAGTATCATGGTGATGAGAGAGAAAAGGGGGGAAAGAAAAAGATTTGAGACTGTCTACCCCGTTTGAACTGAACAATTACATCAGACACACGAACAACTCCCAAAGAATCACTAAGGGAATCGCTAGCAAAAATTCACAGAAAATTTTATCAATTGTATAAAATTAGACATTTTGATATTTAAATGATTTATAAGATGTGTAAATGTTAGCCTTAATATACTCTTTAGAATTTAAATAGTGGTCACCGGGGCTAAGAAGATGCATATTGTAGATTAAGACATAGATCATCCACATACAATAACGTATATGCTCATTGAAATGTTTTCTGTTGTCTGTCATCATTTATCAGCATGGCTTACATATTAAAAGATTGAGGAAGGGGCGCTCATAATGGGCACAGCATAATAGATATTTCTCCACATAGCAACCATTCAATCATTTCACAACTGTTTGATCAGAAGTCAAAATGTAGTGTTAAAAACCAGCAAAACTGTGTGCATATTAAGGAACCTCTATCGATGGTTTAGCTCTAAGATAAAAGATGTGTTATGAATTCATGAATAACAACAATCATATACCAAAGAGTCATATCGTACCATTATTGTGAGGTGAAAACGTGGATTCACTTTGCCAGTGCCACTCAGTTACAGTTTAAAATTTCCTTCAGAATACAGCACACTGCATACTAGTGCGTATTTAGATTTTCCAATGTAAAACAAAATAACGGACAGTCACATTGTGTCACTGCAAACATTTGAAGTTTATTGTGGAGCGGAGGGAGGCGGGGCGGGCTGGAATGTCGCACGCCCGGTCCCCAATCGGCCTGATGGGGCGCGCAAGGGATAAAGGTGGCCGGTGACGACGGTTCCAGAGAGAGAGAGAATTACGGGCATGTACGTCATGTGTGTGGCTTGGTTTAAGTTTTCATTAATTAAATTATTATTTATATTGACAAGCCGGTTCTCGCCTCCTCCTTGCCCATCTGAATCCCCTTACGCAAACACATACACACATATATATATATATGAGTCCATGTGGGGGGGTCAAACATTGCATGTGGGTATGGAACAACTTAAGGGTGAGTGAATGACAGTTTACATTTTTGAGTGAACAATCCCATTTAAGTCAACCAGAGTTAATTAAGTGTCAGGTATAGAGACAGAACCCAGCCGCAGAAAGCCATGAAGCAAAAGTCTTTAAAAAGTAAAACTATATAAATAAACCTACAAAAAGCAAACACAAAACAAAATGCCAAATATACATATGTAGCCCAGACTACAGCCAACAGGGCTGGAAACAAAACAACACATGTGAGGGCAAAATAACTGAAAAAGATAAGGGCAAAACAGAACAAAAGCCAAATAAACTGAGAACAGACCTTGTAAAAAAAGAATCCAACAGTGGTATAAAGGAACCAAATAGAATACACAAGAGAAAACAAATCAGCACAGAACAGAGCAAACAGAGGGAATATTTAAAAAAAAAAAAAATCAGGGATGCAACCGAGGAGGGCAGGTGAGGGAAATTAACTAATAATTAGATAGATTACAGGGAAAACAAGGGGGGTGGAGTCAAAAAAACAAGACAGCGAGCACATGGGGAAAACAACCGTCTATCAAAACACAAAACAATTTCAAGTGTGAAAATCCCAGTGGAAGGTTGTTACTGATGTAAAGTCTTTAGACACATGTAAGTACAAGAAAGAGTGTGTCAACGGACTGTGTGTGTGTTTGTTGGAATGTTGGATGCTAGGGGAGGTTATTGAAGAAGAGCAGGAAATGGAAAGCAGGCCTCTTCTCTCTTCTCAGAGTACATGAGCAGCTGGGGATTGCGCTAAGAGTGTGTGTGTGTGTGTGTGTGTGTGTGTGTGTGTGTGTGTGTGTGTGTGTGTGTGTGTGTGTGTGTGTGTGTGTGTGTGTGTGTTTGGTGGAATTAGCCTTTCTCTAGAGTCCAATTACCCTGTGTCTATTGCAGAAAAGCACAAAGGCTGGCAGTAAGAAAGATGAGCCAATAAGGGCATTTTCCCACCGGGCCATGTGTGAAGGATGCAAAACGTCTGTACAGAGGCTGTCAAGTGCTAACTGTTTTAAAGTCAAACAAGTTAGAATAACTGAGTGCGTGTCAGATATTTTTTTGTATCATTCAACAGAAGATACATTTATTCATTGTTATTTATCCTTGCATATCAATGCAGCAGTGCTCAATGCATGATATCATTAACAAGATGAACCATTATAAATGCATGAATCAAACTCACTCAGACTACAGACAATTTATGACACGGTTTTCTACACATCGTTTGATTTATATAATTTTTTATAATATCCCTAAGTGGAAAGAGACAAATCATGTAGAACAATTAAATAACTCACAGTAACATTCTACAACTTCTTACCTGCTCTCGACTACACTACAGTAACTCACTGGAATTCAGATGACTTGTCAAATAAAATTAAACTGTTCTGAAATGTGTTGCATTGCTGGACACACCAACATTGCATTGTCAGCAGCTCCTGGAACCAATGTCGCCTCAAATCGTCAACACTCATTGAAAATTAATGACTTCCGGTTGCTTTATCGCTGCAAACCATTATCAGTGTGATTTAAAGTGGTTCACACAAACACTTGTGTTGTTTTCATTTGAACGCGGGGGCCATGGTGAACAAGCTTCTCTCATAGTGCTCATAAACATGCAACAAACATCAAGATTTCCAATAAAAAAATAATTACATTTCAGGTTATTACTTACCAAAACTATCATAGGTCTTCAGAAGACTTGAAACAGAATGACTTGTATAAACTAGGGTGATTAAAATATGACAGAAGTTTTATTTTTGGGTGAACAATTCCTTTAATGCCTTTTAATGCAACCTGTCATGCTGATGTGTCTGCACTGTGACATGAATGGCAGAGGATTTACTTGCGAGAACAAATGACTGCTGTAAATGCCTATAATCTACAGTATATAATCCAACTGCACAGAACACAGTATTTTGATTTGGTTAAAAGGAAGACAAATTAAAGAGAATTCTCAGATGCAACAACTTTTGCTGAACATTCAACATATGGTGCTTTTCTTTTTGCATTTCTCTGTTTATGTGTTCAATGCTTACTTCAGAGAGAAACGGATCTGCCCAGCTATGACAATACATACAGTAGTTCTCATGGTATTGTTTGTATTGCATGTTTCTCTCTTCTTCTCTCTAATCTCTCCATCTCTTCCTTACTCTTTCGGCCCAGTGCAATATTTGAAGAAATTATACCTGACTTGTGGGAATATTGTTCTGTACTCAACATGTTTTTTTTTCAGTTCAGAAGCGCGAGCAAATAATTTTGGTGGCTGATACCTCCAATAAAATCAACATTCTGAGACTCCACAAATGAGCAATATAAGTGATTGAAATTGCCATGTCAACATCTTTTGAAGTGTATTTACTATATACAGAGTTTCACATAAATTACAATCATGTGATCTTATGGTTAATAAGCCTCTCAATTAAGGTTTGATCCACAAATCTAATAATATTCAAAACCTCTTTTAACACTAAGTTTGGTGTTACATATTAATACAGGGTGCATTAACATTTTCGATCAGTAGGGGGAGCATGTACTATATGCCTGGGCAAATAATCTGTACCAGTCTCAAGAATCTTCTTATCTGATGTAGTGTCAAACCCAAGGATCAAGCAAGATTACAGTAATATCCTTGGCATTTCCAGGACTGTTTGACGAAAATGCATGTCTGTTAAGTAAAGACGGAATATCTACATGCTAAAAGAGTATCTAACAAACAATTGTCTAAAAACACAATTAATTGAATATGAACTGAGTAAAGAATGAAAATGAATAAAAAAAAGTGTTATTTCTACCATCAGAACAGTTTCTTGTGCTGAACAAATAAGAATATTCAATTTGTAATAAATCATGCCTGGAATTTGAATATTGTAATCTGTCTGCATTGAGACACATTAGAATTCCATGGCAATGGGGCAAAGAAACAAAGAGGCAATGTGAGGTGAAGTGTGCATTAATACCTTTCTTTTTATCTTCTCTCTTTACTTCCTCTCTCTCTCTCTCTCTGTTTTTGTCTTTCTCATGCCATTCCTCTCTCTTTCCCTTCCTTTCCTTGCTCTTTATTTCTCCATTCTCTCCACTTCATTACCTCTGTTTATGACTCTTCCCTTGGCACACTCATATTCATAAACACATGCAAACATATCTAGACTCGTACTACTACATGGACACAAGGATTAATGCAAATATGTCCAGAGATCTGGGTTCCATATTTGGAGGAGACTTTAAAACATGAGGCTTACAACACTTTCCTTTATCCACTTTTTTTCTAGCTAGATCTGGATAAACTTTTATAATGTTAACCTGCAAAAAAAAAAAAAAAAACTTCTTTAAAAAAATATTAATATTAATCAGCATGCAATTCCCATGCTGGTCTAGGCTGGTTAGTGTTGGTAGTGCTGGTTTGGTGCTACTCTAGCTGGTGTATATGTACTTTATATAGTATAAAATGCATTATGTGTTTATACCCATTTCAAGAATTAGCCTTATTTACAAAGAAAAAGGAAAAAAAATGCTCAGCAGTGAAGGGAACAATGATATTTCTAATTGTTCATGGCTGCATGGAAACATTGTACTTTCTGAACAAAAGTTCAAATATGCAATAACCAACACAACTGTCCCTAAATTCTCTTAATTTAAAATGTTTTTTGTGCCACTTTCTCCTTCTGCAACCATTTCTAAATCACTTTACGTAATGAATCTACACCATATTTAATTTTTCTTTAATTGATTTCTCATTCTTTCATCTTTCCAAAAAAAGTCACTCCAATTTAGGCTTGTATGAATAAGCAACTGTGGAAGGATGGAGAGAAAGAGAGAGAGCTGGCAGAAAGCCGGATGGCTGCAGCGAGCTGGTTTTGTGCTCTTTGTTTGCTACACTGTCTCCAGGCACAGGCCAAGAGATTGGCCAGGAAACTTCCTCAGATATATACAGAAATGTGAGCATGCTCACATATTCAGACACACACGCACATGCAAATATATGTCATACATAAACTCCTGTCATTTCTATCCTTAGTATGTGCTGAATTTGATGAAGAAATTTGTGGTGGTATGTAGGTGTGTAATTTTCAGAATCTCAGCAGATGCAGTGTGTCATCTGGGTATTGTTTACCAAATGTATCATGAACACTGAGCATTCAAAGGTACTGCTTTTTGCATACTATGTAGCGGGGGAGTATGTATAATTGGTAGCTACAAGCTACTCCCAGCTTCAAACTTAAGTCAAGCGTATTAATGCTATTAAAATAAGAATATATATATATATATATATATAAGTTCAAGTGGCACAGCTTCGCTTTGCCCAAGTCAAGCAGCGATGAAGGGGTAGAGATGGGATAAAACACTTATTGGTTTTTGCTCAGTTTTTTAGACATGTATTGTCATTACATGTGTCAATTCGATTAAAAAAATTATCAAACTGGAGACAATTAAACTGGCATACACATAGGATGATGCCAAATTCACAACACCCAGACAGAATAAAGGTGTCATCATTTTAACACATTAAATGAATATAAACCACTAAAGTGTCAATATACAGTCCTATATATTTAATGTGTATACTCATGTTAGTCAAACTACAAATCATAAAATTATGATGTACAGACTTTATTTATGCAACCACTTTATAATATTGTGACCAAATCAGAGCAGAATACGACACAAAAATATTTGTAACTTCTGAATGAGAGATTTGATGTACCGGTAGGCATGTGTACTCAACTGTTACACATCAAACTTGCATAAAGACTTGAATCATAGACAAACTGTACTTTTAATATATACTTTTCATCAAAAGTCAAATTTTACATTATTTGTGCTGACTTTAGACCACTATACACTTTTCCTAGCACTTAGCGTGGATCAAAAGCAATTTTGATGGGGTTTTTTTTAAGCCATTTCACGGTTGTTTTTACATTCACTGCCATTGCTAAAATATATACTAAACTAATAAAACTTGAAAAAGCCATTTTATATAATTGTTGAAATATAGTGATAAACAGCAGCAATGAATAAATTATTTCGACTCAGAAATGCAGACAGAAACTCGTTCAAATATGTAGATCCAATCAGGAAAACTATTGTGAAAATAACTGAGCTGCTTTCACATTACAGGAACGTAGTTAGTAGCACCACTACCTTTAGTTAGTGTCTCCCCATTGGAGACAGTACATAGACACTACAGAGTCAGCTGCATTAACAATCTAATGTGAAAGGTACCAGGCGGGGTGACTCCCAAAATCCCTCTCACCAGAAATCCCTAACCCTGCATACTGCACTTACACAAGTAAGTCAACTTACAGTAACACTATAAATTAATTAAATCTAGTTCTCCTATAAATCTAGTTGCAAAGATGTCCTGAGAAGGATTTCTAAAGATTAGTTTTGAGATTTAAATATATAGGTTTATCTAATGTAAACACATTCCTTCTTTTCAACTTCTTCATATCTTGACGTTCACCACAGTCAGACAAGCACAAATTAATGCTAAAATTATGTAAGGCATATCTGTTTTAAGTTATAATGTATACAGACTCCAAACTTCATCTGGTCTGGTCCCATTTCCTTATAAAGTCTCCCCTTACTCTAAATCTTATTTTGATGCAAACATTTCCTCAGTCCTTGAACTTATCTTGGGGTTTCTGTTTATAAAATATCACAGTGTGGAAGTTCTGTTTGTGGGCCAGTTTTGTGCTCTGATATACCTAAAGAAACAGATAATTAAAATGATAAAATGTAATTTTCATGGCTGCAGACACAGACTTCAGTCTCTCTGGCTATATCCACTGTCGGTTCTGTTCATACACAGTTCGATTATTAAATTAATTTCCACTATTGTTATGGGCATTACTCTTGGCTGTTGTGAGTTTGAGAAGTGGATTAGCATTTATTACCTGTTTATAAAGGCATTTTTCAACCTGCGTTTGTCTCCTGTTGTATATATAGAACCATTTGAGAGTCACACCTGTTAGTAAATACATACATGAATCTGAAACAATGACTGTGTGAACAAACCCCATGTCAACTTGAATGTAGTACTATGAGACATAAGTGACTCCTCAGTAATGTGACACCCTTTTACTGTGAGCACTGGATCAAAGGCTACACTCCCTAGAGCAATGTTCATGATGGTGATTTTGCTATGGCATTAGGAAGAATGCAATTAACAAAATAACTGCGATTTTTAACTGTAGTACAAGTGTGGTAAATTGGACAGAGTATTACTGCAGTATTGGAAACTCAAGGAATACTGCATCCAATTGTCACAATTGTGACGCAGTACTGAAAACTTCAGGAATATTTCATTTAAATTACCATACTTGTAATGCACTACTTAAAACTGCAGACACACTGCATCCAAATAAGCACAGTTGTACTGCAGCACTGGAAACTTCAGGAACACTGCATCCAAATTAACACACTCATATTGCAGTATTGAAAATAGCAGGAATATTGCGTCCAAATTACTACACTTGTACTGCAGTCCTGCAAACTGCAGGAATACTGCATCCAATTTACCACACTTGTAATGCAGTACTAAAAAATGCCGGAATACTGCGTCTAAATTGCCACACTTATTATGCAGTACTGAAAACTGCAGGAATACTGAATCCATTTTAGCACATTTGTACAACAGTTAGAAAACTGCAGGAATACATATTACACTTGTTATGCAGTACTGAAAATGTCTAGGTTACGGATGTAACCTCTGTTCCCTGATGGAGGAAACGAGACGTTGTGTCGAAGAAGCGACACTAGGGGTCTCTCTTGAGCGCCGAATATGCCTCTGATCTGTGAAAAAAGGCCAATGGGAATTAGGCAGAGAGTATTTGCATACCCCGCCCCCGGACATACAGGCATAAAAGTGGGCAAATACTTCGAGTTCATTAAGGATTTTTCTGAGGAGCTGGAAATGGTCCAGGCACTACAGTGGCTCGGCTCAGCGATGTGGCCGGGAGGACACAACCCCGAAGAAGCGACACTAGGGGTCCAATTCAAATCACGCCATGCCCTGAGCCATGTACGTGTAATGCTGACATAAGAGCGGGCAGGTATATTTACGTGCAAAGACGACCAGTTGTGTCAGACTGCACGTACCCTTCCCCAATGCCCCATAAAAAGATGTTGGAACCCTTTTGATTACCCTAAGCAGGGGAACAAGGCAACGCTTGCCAATCTGGGAACGGGCCGAGCCTAGCCGGGCCTCTTTTCTCTCTATGTTGCCCGCATAGAGCCAAAGCGGCTGGGGCCCTTACATGCATCATGGGAAGGGGGTCTTACCCGGTTTCCTATTCTTCCAGGGGGAAAAGACCCTGCGGAGACCACACCTGCCCAGGAACGGGGAGGTAAGTACGTTACATGGACCAATCAGGTCACATGTGGAAAAATGGCGCGGTGATAGATCCAAGGGAGATGCGGGTCCACTCGCAAGGGGACCGTACCGTGAAAAATACACACAGGAAGACTCCACGCAGGAGTCCCGACCTGTGGAGCACCTTTTTCCAGTACAAGGTAGATTTGAGTACCCATAGTGGATTGGGTCAGAGAAATCCTCCCCCGAATTGCGGACCCATAGGGCTAGGGAGGAGTCGTCCAGGGATCCGGATATATAGAATCTCCTGGGAGAGAAAGTGCACAGTTTTACCTCGACCAAGGGAAAGGGCACTAGGTGCAAGCGATCCACATGGCCAGTTCGTCAGCGTGTTACCGAGTTCTACCGGCTCGGACCTGAGAAAACACAGGACGATACTGAGATTGTAAAATCTTGCAAAGGTATTAGGTGTTGCCCAACCCGCTGCTCTACATATGTCTGCCAGGGAGGTGCCCCTGGCCAGTGCCCACAAGGATGCAACACTCAAAGCACGTACCAGACACAGCAACGAAGGGGTTGGGTCTGCCTCCTCCCGGGGCAGCACTTGCAGGTTCACTACCTGGTCTCTGATGGGTGTGGTAGGAACCTTGGGCACGTAGCCCGGTGGCGGACTTAGGATCACATGTGTGTCTGCCGGACCGAACTCCAGGCAAGTGTCGCTAACAGAGAACGCTTGCAGGTCCCCGACCCTCTTGATGGAGGTGAGCGCAATCAGCAGGGCAGTCTTTTAGAGAGAGGGCCCTGAGTCCAACTGATTCTAGCGGCTCGAAGGCGGGGTCTCTGAAGGTCCATGAGGACCACTGAGAGATCCCAGGAGAGGAACAGGCTTGGCCGGGATGGAATTAACCTCCGGGCGCCTCTTAGGAACCTGATGATTAAGTCGTGCTTACCCAAAGACTTGCCGTCTACTGCGTCGTGGTGTGCCGCGATAGCAGCCACATACACCTTCAAGGTGGACGGGGACAGCCTCCCCTCCAACCTCTCCTGCAGGAATAGGAGCACTGACCTAACTGCGCACCTCTGTGTGTCTTCAGCCCAGGAAGAACACCAATTCGCAACCAATTCAATGATCACACGGTGCGTGCCGCCAGTCTGGGGCCAGTGCTGAGCGGTCTCATATGTATCAACCCCAGCGGTGCGACCGCCGCGGAGGATGTCATATGCCCCAGGAGCTTCTGGAAAGGTTTTAAAGGGACCACTGTGCCCGGCCTGAAGGCGGTGATGCATTTTAGCACTGACTGCACGCGCTCATTGCATGCGAGGCGGGCTGACATTGAGACTGAGTCTAACTCCATGCCGAGAAAAGAGATGCTCTGAACCAGGGCGAGCTTGCTCTTTTCCCAGTTGATCTGAAGCCCCAAACGGCTGAGGTGCCTGAGCACCTGGTCTCTATGAGCGCATTGTGACTCTCAGGAGTGGGCCAAAATGAGCCAATTGAGTATGCAAATGCCGGCTTCTCGGAGCGGGGCAAGGGCTGCCTCTGCGACTTTCGTGAAGATGCGAGGGGAGAGAGACATGCCGAAGGGTAGGACTTCATATTGATACGCCTGGCCGTCAAACGCGAACCGTAGGTAGGGTCGGTGACGAGGCAAAATTGAGACGTGGAAGTACGCGTCATTTCAGGTCTACCGCTGCGAACCAATCTAGATGCCGGACACAAGTTTAAATGTGTTCTTGCGTGAGAATTTTGAACGGGAGTTTGTGCAAAGCCTGATTGAAAAACTCGCAAGTCCAAGATCGGTCGTAAGCCGCCGTGCTTCCTTGGGTACGATGAAGTAAGGGCTGTAGGGACCCTTCTTCATCTCGGTTGGAGGGATAGGCTCTATCGCGTCTTTGAGTAAGAGACGATTTCCACACACAGGGATTTGGCGTATTTGCCTTGCACTGCGGTAAAGCGGACGTCCACGAAGGGGGGGCGGAGGTCTGGCAAACTGAATCGCGTAACCGAGTCGGATGGTCCTGGCCAGCCAGCGTGACGGATTGGGAAGTGAAAGACACGCATCCAAGCTCCGTGCTAGGGGCACTAAGGGGACGATTATTTTTGACGTACCGGCGGGCTTCGCAGCGGGGCAGAGCAGGTAGTACGGCAAATCGCCTTCATCGCTCACGGCGCCTGCCCCAATCCCGTAGGAAGGAGTCGAGGCGTGGGGGGCGGCTGAAGTGGCTTTCTCTCATGACAAAAGAAAGCCATGACCGCAATGTTGTCATGGCTATGTTCTCGCACTGAGAACATAGACCATTCATAAAACGCTGCCTGTGTGTAATCGTAGCCCAGGCACACAAGGCAGCTTTTATGACCGTCAGAGGTAGGAAGAAATCAACCGCATCCAGAAACTAAGCAGAGGCGGAAACACATCTTTAAAAAGACGCATCCCGAAAAGGACGTTCAACGCCAGCTGTGTATTTGCTCTTTTTAAGAAAATAACTCTTTTAACTGCACTGTCGAAGCGCCCAGGGGCAAACTGCACTACCGTGCAGAGAAGGAAAAAGCCGCTGTAATGCGCCATAGAATCCAACAGCAGGCAGCTTCAGAGGAACAGGAACGGGTGTGTAACTCTCAGCTGAGTGCATACACGACCATCGGCTCCGAAGAAAAATTCTGAATGAAACTTCCTGTTTCAACACAGGAAAGGAAACTGTGCTGATCAAGCCATTTCATGGGGTCTTTAACCACAGATCGATCAATGATGGGTTGCATCTCACCCGACATTTACCATATATCAACATTCAATTAATAACACAACACAGTGGAGTATACAAACAGCACTACAGCTTTATGATGTGTCAGTGGCTCATCAAGTTTTAGAAGCTGATTGTGAGGATGATGACTGATGGTTGCTGGGTGTCAAGGTTTGGCTTGCCTTTATCAACATGTCACCCACTCTAGAGCATTAACCCAAGAATATGTCTGCTCTCCAGAACAGCCCAGGCCTAAAAGCTTAAGTTTTGACCTCATTTAAATTCCCTTGTTGTACATGTGTTCTAACGAATGACATCTGTTTCTTCTCTTTTATTTTGTCGGCCTTAAGATGTGCAATTTTAGACCCCTGTAGTTTTATGAAGTTACTTACAGGATGAGGTGGATAACAGACTCCACTATAGCAATAACTGTCATTATTTATGTACTAATCAAGGCTTGATGTGCATTAAAGACCCCATGAAATGGCCTGACAAGTGCAGCTGTCTTTTATTTGTGGACGAATTTCCTATTGATACTGTATCAATAGGTCACTGTCCCATCACTGTGAGTGATGGGACATATAGGGCTTCTCGCAGTGGCGCAGATAGGATTTTTTAACTGAGGGGGACCAAGCTGTCAGCAAATGATTTAAACTCAATTCGTTATTTTGCGTAATTTGGGCTTTAACTAGTGCTCAAGTAGTTACTTTGCCTAATTTGGGCTAATGATTTGCACTAAAAAGCCATTGGGGGATTCTTATTTGAAATCATGGATAAACAACAATGAACAAAGGTAAACTAAGGCCTACCTGATCACCACTAGCAATGCATGATCAGACTGTTATTTGACTAGTATGCCAATCACCTACCAAAACTTCTCATACCATGATTTTTGGAATGTCAGTGTCCGGTCTTTCATCACTTGCTTTTGCAAAACTTTAGGGTCAGGTTGATTTGGCTTTGTATATGTCATTATCATGTCAACATCCTCTCCCTCTGTGTTGCCTCCTGTCCCTCCTTGTTGTTCTGTCCCTGCTTCTTCTGTCTGTAATTCTACTGTCTCTCCTTCCTCATGCTGTCTTTTTCTACTGTGGCTGCCCTCCTGCAGATCCTCACTTGACTGACTAGGGTCTGCCTCACTGTCATCAGAAATTGCCTGCAGGCCAGGAGGATAACATTTTAAATCTTATAATTTCAGTTAACCCTCTATACCGCTATAGAATTTCACAACAATGTGAAATACAACATATTCCTGAGAATTAATGGCTATTTCAAATGTCTAAGAATAACTCAAAATTTTAAATTTAAGTGTTAATTACAAGTTTTTGCAATTTATAGATTAGAAATATCTTTCAAATGATGTATGACATATTAAGAAATGTTTTTCATAGCCCATAATTTAAGAATCTATATCCTCCTTGCTCTGTACAATAAAAAAAAACATGATTTCCTGCTATAAGAGGATGTCAAAAGTTTATGTAGGCCTTTATTTGTTGTTTGCATAAATCTTGCACCACACAAATTTACTTATTATAATTATTTTTATAGTGGCTTACACACGACAGTGAACATACCTCAGTCAATTTATACAGTACAATGGGTTAAATGATAAGATAAAATATTATTTCCTGACGACGATAAATTGTTTAATTTATCCAACCATTCTTTTTATGTTCATTCATTATTTGCCTCTGTCCACTCATCTAAATGCATAGTTATGGTCTCCACATTTTGCTGTGTTTGCTAAGTGCAAAAGCCTTTTTGCCATTGTTGTCAGACTAGCTATTCCCCTTAACAAATCTAATCTGCCACATCTGGGAAAGTCAACAGCCATAGGATACTTACATTGTTTGGTTTTTGAAAAAACGAGGTGATTGTTTTTTGTCTCTTCATTGCCTTTATGTGGCATTTACAGTCGATTTTTCTCAGTTCAGAAAATCACCGACTCAGCTCAGTCATAGATGGTATATGATCACTATGGTTACCGGTCCGCTCCTACAGGCACGATTGAGGCAGCTACCTCCTCATAGGACCCCGGCAACGTCACTCAGGAGTCGTAGCACACTCACACACAGAGAGAGTGTAAACGTCGGTGGCATGATGGCATCGTGAGTTTATTGACAACAGAACAGCATGTAGTGAGAATGTGGGTACAAAGTAATGGTGACCGCCGACCGGTGTAGATTATTATTGTGTGTCAGCCTGCGTCTGTCCCGACCCGATTCTGAAGCAGCGGCGGGCCGTAATCCTCTTTTTTACCAACACATTCTCACACCCAACTCATCACATATGGATGCTTCGCCAGGACCCCTTGGCGTCACTTATTGACGCACTGGGTATAGCTTTGGCGTCATTTTTCAACGTGCAGGGTAGTCCGATAGACTTCTATATTGTTAAACTCACCGATGAATGCGGTTGCCTATGAACGCGCTAAACCTTTGCTGAGAGGGCACTTTGATATCAGATTGTGAGGGTTTTTAAACATAAAAAACAGTTGGAGGGCCAGATAAAGATGATCTGGGGGCCACCATTATACTAGCCCTGGCATAGATCATTTATTGTAGCCTATTCCTTTTTATTTTTATTTATTGCAGTCTCGACTCTCGACCCATTCGCAGCCCAAGACGTCAAATTTCAACGCTACAGGCTCCGGTTCTATTGGACTACCCTGCACGTTGAAAAATGACGCCAAAGGTATACCCAGTGCGTCAATAAGTGACGCCAAGGGGTCCTCGCCACGCGTCCATATGTGACGAGTTGGGTGTGACAATGTGTTGCGATTTTTGTCGCCTTTCGTAGGGATAGTGAGGGCGGGGGACGAATCGGGTCACTATGAATCTGGGGGGGTCATGTCCCCCCCGTCCCTAGTGCCATCTGCGCCCTTGGCTTCTCGTTTTGTTTAAAAGGCAATAGGCTTAAGTCATATCCCAGCTATTAACCATGATTTTCTACTTGCTAATCGTTTGCAGGTGAGGTGATATTTGGGGGAGGGACAGTCTCATTCTAGAGAGCATTTGATTGGATAAAAATCTGCATAGAGCAAATATTTTTGGTCTCTTTTTCTGGTATAGAATGACGAAATGCATATATCTGTTAAAAGTGAATTTTGTCAATGTTTAGGAGTACACTTAAAACATAAATGACCACAAAATTTATAGACATGGGCCACAAAAAAAAAAGAAAAACCACAAACTCTAATTCTAATTTTAATTTATGAATAGTATGCTTAAAATATGCAATTGTGAAAATACACATGCATACACTCAATCCTAAAGCACCCAGCACCAATTTCCCCCAGTGTGCCAGTGCAGCTCCAAGCTGTGGTAACAAAGGTCCTTTTAAGGTTGGGACTTGCTTAGCCTATGGTTCTCATGGGAGAACTGACTCCACATTCTGCCAGATGTGTGTTTTTGTTTTTGTCCAAGGAATATATGGAGATATATTCCTTGGACAAGGAATGGGCCAGCTTATGAATGGATGAAAATCTCTTTATATAGAGGATTTTACCCAGAGTAAAAATTACAGTGTATGTAATTTTTTGTCAAATATCCCCTTTAAAAAATCTTAGTTTTGTACAGCAGGCATACTCTACTATTTTGATGAATGCATAATTATTATTGACTGTAATGAGAGTGACACATCATAAAGCAACACTTTGCAGAGCAAAGAAGCTTTGCTGCAACTGAATAATAAATGAAGATTGATGAATAAAATAGCTATGAACAAAAAAAGAAATTCACAGTGTTCTGAGACATATCAGCCTTGCACGCACATGAGGCGCTAAATATAAATTACATAGCCATGAAAATTCTACATAAATAAAACAAGGATTCTGAACAAAACATATTCCTTAGTGCCCTAAAATATTCAAAGGATAGTTCACCTAAATATATATATATATATATATATATATATATATATTTGGAAAATTTGGAAGCAATGTCGCCTTACCAGGTGATCCTTTTGGCTATCTATGATATCCAACAATCACGTGCATGTGGTTTGGTCAGTTGGTGAATAGAATAAAAATGTCATCTGACGGAGCGGTCGAAAGAAGGAAATTCATTCATAAAAATCTATGTATTTATTTATTTATTTATTTATTTTACTTATGATTCCATTACTGATAGATACACATTGAACTCATTAAATAATTTATTGGCTATCTCTAAAGCTCACTTGAATCTGTTTTAGGTCTTTAGATATGACATTATTGTGCCTCAGAAGCCATTCTGAAACCAATTTCCTTTGGAAGTACCTTCATACAAATGTCTGGGTGGTAAAGCCTTGAGTTTCAGAATAGAACTTGCTCAGTGGAGAAACAAAAAAGTGATTTAAGAAGGCATAAGAGCTCCGATTAGAGAAAATGTCCTGAATGGACAAAAGGACACAAGGCATAGGGGGAAATTGAGTCAAAAGAGAGAGAGTTAATATGTGCTATCTCTTTGCAAGCTGCAGCATCTGCATGTGATTTAGTGAATGTTGGCACTGTCCCGTGATTCCACTGAAAACACTATAAGGCATCTTGTTTCTAATCTTTAACAGATGGGTGATCTCTTGTGCCTATAGCTCCACTGCAGTAATGGTAGCATGGGCCTCTTTACCCATAGACAAAGCAAGGAATGGAAAGTCCATTCTGACCCCTTCAAATCTTCTTGATGGGTAACTGAAACTCCATAACTTGAGGAGACAGGCATTTTGCAAAACAGCTAAGGAGCTCCCGAGAACTCATTTAGTTAAACTTATAGCAGTCTAGTTGTAGTTAAAGAGATAGTTCATCCCATAAATGAAACTTTTTTTTTTTCTAACTTAGAAAACAGAAGGAAATATTCATATTTTGACAGGTTTGAAACATGAAGGTAAGTAAATGATGACAGAAAAGTTTAGTTCATCAATTGTAAAAACTGTAAACCAACACATGAAATAAGTAAATTGCACAAGGAAGCAACTGGGCACTGATTTTAGCTCTCGGTATGACTTATTTATAGGATACAGTAGTGTTGTCAAAAGTACCGGTACTTTGCTACCAAGTCGATAGTAAAATAAAAAAAGATGTAAAGATACCAGTGTTTCTCCAGTACCAGTAGTACTGAGCACCGACTCTATCTGGTAAGTATCATATGACATAAAGCCTCCTACCCTACACAGTGCAGTTTACATTTCAAGTTCACTGTTAAAAAGACAGGTTTAAAAAAAAAAAGTTCAATAAATGCACGATTCATGTCAATGAGTAATCGTGTTAAATAATCGTGATCTAAATATAGACCAAAATAATTGTGATTACACCACAGCTTTAAAATGTGCACAGGATTAATTTGAGCGCGTGCTCTGTTACTCATTTTACAATGAAATGGATAAATAATCAAATTAAAATTCTCACAAGTCCTAGTGTTATTTATTAAACCACTAAAGGCTGCAATCTTACATTGGAAAATATGCGTACTTTAAATTAATGTATAAATCCGACCGCTCATCCACTATAAACTCCACAGACATTGAGAATCATTCTCGTTGACTGAGATGACAAATCACAGCATTTGTACTTTAATCTCAGCTTTATTTATATTGCATTTAAAACAACAGAATTGGCCAAAGTGCTTCACAGTAATACAATTTAATCCTAACATTTCAAAATTACCACATACACAAACACCAGTAGTCTAAAATACAAACACTCTAGACTGGAGTGGAGACATTTCATTTGTCAGACTCAAAGGCCAGTGTAAACAGATGAGATTTCAATGATCACACTGCACTGTGCAACTCTTTATCCAGAAAAGTAAAGCTTGTGGCAAAATAATAGAATCATAATAAAAGTATGATTCAAAATAAAATCTAGATGCCTGAAATTGAAGAAATTGAATAAAAAATATATTACAACTGAATAGTAAAATGTAATATTCACTGTAATAATAATAATAATAATAGTTAATCAAAATATCACAAGCAAGACAGCTGTTGAATAAATGTCTGGCAAAAATATGCAATAACATGTTGAAAAGTTATATTTTATTGATTAGACACCATTTTGATGATGTAATTAAATGAAATGTTCTGGAAAATTCTGGAAATAATAATAATTATTAAACAATATGAAACAAACAATTATGAAATAATTATAAATAACTACACTGGTGTGTTCAATAGCACATATAATATTAGCATATTTCTGCTGTAGTATTGAAATTGGTATCGAGAACTGTGAAATTTCACTGGTATCTGTACCGACTACTGAAATGTTGTTACCATGACAACACTAGGATACAGCTTTGACAGTGCAATTCATCTAAGCAAGTCTCATTTGCGATTGCGATAAACAACCACAGGCTCCTTGCTTTCCCATATTCAAAAGTTAGTGATTTGGCTACATTACACATACCTCAGTCAGTATTCAGTACCCCATGCCACTACAAAGCTCCTTTTGTTCTAATGGACTCGAGGAATAATGTAATGTAGACAAACTTCTCTAGACAAAATATCTGGCTGCAACCAGTAGAGTTTTTTTTTTCTTCCTGACATCAGGAAAATGCAGGCGGGTGGGTCTCCCATATGGAAGCTGTTCAGGGCAGTTTTCCACATGGAACATTAGCAGCGATCGCTTTCCCTCTACAGTTTGATTAAGCAAGTTTGATTATCAGTTCAGGCAGTACAGTTAAAGGGTGTGGTCCATTAAATGCCTGCTTACAGCTGGGATAAAGCCAATTAGATAAGAGCTGTATTACCTTTACTTATTTTCATTGAACAGAAATTTACTCACAATGAAAACACAGTATTAGCATAGCAACATTTACTCCCTCAGAATATAATATGATATATATTATCCATATATATATATATATACAGTTTATGTCAGAAGTTTACATACACCTTAGCCAAATACATTTAAACTCAGTTTTTCACAATTCTGACATTTAATCATAGAAAACATTCCCTGTCTTAGGTCAGTTAGGATCACTACTTTATTTTAAGAATGTGAAATGTCAGAATAATAGTAGAGAGAATAATTTATTTCAGCTTTTATTTCTTTCATCACATTCCCAGTGGATCCGAAGTTTACATACACTTTGTTAGTATTTGGTAGCATTGCCTTTAAATTGTTTAACTTGGGTCAAACTTTTTGGGTAGCCTTCCACAAGCTTCTCACAATAAGTTGTTGGCATTTTGGCCCATTCCTCCAGACAGAACTGGTGTAACTGGGTCAGGTTTGAAGGCCTCCTTGCTCGCACACGCTTTTTCAGTTCTGCCCTCAAATTTTATATCGGATTGAGGTCAGGGCTTTTTATGGTGGTATTGGAGCAGTGGCTTCTTCCTTGCTGAGCAGCCTTTCAGGTTATGTTGATATAGGACTTGTTTTACTGTAGATATAGATACTTGTCTACCTGTTTCGTCCAGCATTTTCACAAGGTCCTTTGCTGTTGTTCTGGGATTGATTTGCATTTTTGCACCAAATTACGTTCATCACTAGGAGACTTCCTTCCTGAGAGGTATGATGGCTGTGTAGTCCCATGGTGTTTATACTTGTGTATTATTTTTTGTACAGATGAACATGGTACCTTCAGGCATTTGGAAATTGCCCCCAAGGATGAACCAGACTTGTGGAGTTCCACCTTTTTTTTCTGAGGTCTCTGCTGATTTCTGCTGATTTCTTTTGATTTTCCCATGATATAAATAACCAGCTATATTTGTGATAGCCTAAGCCTGTCTCACTTATTAGAAAGTTCATATTCTTATTCTGCTGTTGAAAGTAATCCAGAGCATGTAATTTTAAAATTGGCTAGCAATCTAGTAACAGCTGCTCCCTGTTTGATTGACAGGAGGCGTATGTGTGTGCTGAACATGCACATGTGTTCTGAAAATGTTCACGCTAATGTACAAATATATTTGAAAATTCCACCTAAATGCCCATCTTGGTGAGGTATTCATGTAAACACAGAGAGTGATGCCTAAAGTGAACATGTCATGTCGGATTTGTAAGTCTAAATGTAAGCTAATAGACCTGCTGCTGTTTAGTGTGTCTAGATAAAAATCAAACAACCAGAACAAGAAAACTCTAATTTCTCTTTACTGGGTAACTTTAGCTTTAAAAAGTATTCATGTATTATAATCATACAGTGAAGACCAGTAGTAGATTTATTTTGCATTTCATTCTGAATGTTTCCTTGAATACTTGATACAGTTGTTAAAAACTTTTAAAGCTTACAAAAAGCACATCATTTTTATTTTTTGTTCTATTATATTGAATCTATTTATTGCTGTTTTTTATTGTTATTTTATTTCTGACTGTTTAGTAGTCTTGAATAATTACTTTTTCAGAAATTGAAAACATTCTTCCAAAATTAACATATTAGTTAGTATTATTATTTGTTGTGGTTTTGAAGCTGGTATTGAGGATCATCAAATTTCACTACAGACTACTGAAATTTTGGTATTGAGATAAATCTATAGCCTATATTGTATGTGGTCTTGCTGCAAAAACATGATGAAAAGGTAGATCTCATTCCACATAAATGTGAGCAACCCTGCTGTACATGATGGCGATTGGAGGCTTTCCTTTATTTGACAACCATAAGTAAAATAAAGTAAGTATCATATGACAATAGCCTCCTACCCTACACAGTGCAGTCAAGGAAATTCACTTTTTAAAAAAAAGTTCAATAAATGTACAATGTTTCATGTCAATGAGTAATCATGTTAAATAATCGTGATCTAAATATAGACCAAAATAATTGTGATTATGATTTTTGCCATAATGGAGCACCCTAAGGTAAGGTTAATGTTAGGTTTAGGGGTAGGGGTAAATGTAGTTTTTCAGCGGGACTCTAAATAAACACAATAAATACACTGCAGTGATGCCCATACTATATTTTTTGTATTTAAATATGGGTGCAAATAGTATCTGAAACTATTTGCACCATGGTGAAATTAGTATCTACCATTATCTGGACCAGGGTTGGGGTAAAAATAATATTTTCCACTATTTGTACTGTTTGTATATAGCATATATCATTATTTGCACCAGGGTTCAAATAGCATATGACACTATGCTCACCAGGGTGCAATTAGTATATAACAATATTTGCACCAGGGTTGAGGTGAAAATAATATCTGCCACAATTTGCCCTGAAGTGTAAATAGCATATACTCTACCATTATTTGCACCAGGGTGCAAACAGCTTCTGCCTTTTTAAAATTATGCCAGGTCTGAAAGGGTTAAAATATTGTCTTTGACATTATTGGCTGTATAATCTTGATGACTTTTCAAATTATTTTCGTCCCACGCAGAAACGATTATAATTCCATTTGCGCACCCAAAATATGCTGATTGTGTTAACCGCACATGTAAATATTTGGCAAACCCTAAACACCGATGGCCAGTATGTTTATTTGTATTGGAGGTTAAGTGCAACAGAAAGACACCCTTTTCGCAGAGCTTCAGACAATAATGAGCATATCACTCTGTCATTAAGAATATTGCACAGATCAAAACAACTACTGATCTCACATCTGACACAGGAGAGGTGTAGTTAAAACAGAAATGAAAGCTGCTTTAAACAGGAACAAGGCCTATCATCAACGTCAATATTGCCATACATTCCCTTGTTACTGATAGCCAAGACAGTGCCAAGTCCTTTTTAAAACTTTAAAAAACAAAATATAAATAATTTGCCTTGGCATATTTCTTATGTTGGAGTTAATTACAAGCAGCATTTGTTATGTATGTATTACCTACTACCACTCGTCACACTACATTTAACCAAATATGGTTGTTGTATCTTACTTGCTCTGTCTCTTTGTTGTCTTTCCAGTCTGTCCCGGGGCAACGTATCCTCCCATTGGAATGCCTCTGTGTTCCATGGTGGTTGTTGTGTTGTCTTCTGGTCCTGTTTCACATTCAGGTGCTCAATACTCTCAGAGTTCTAAAACCAAAGGTGGACAGTGACAAATTGTAATTTTAATGTAACATTTTTTAGGAATTTATTTCATCAGTATGTCTACAACATTTCTTGAGTGGATTTCTGCATATATATATTTTTAACTACGTACTTCGTGTTTCGTGGTGGTTCCATATTCATTTTCCATGTCTTTCCAATTACCATGTACAGTATTTGTAATGTATGCTGCTTAATGCATGGTCTACCTTTTTGTTTTGCTTCAGCTTATTTTCCTTTTCTTATTATGTACAGTGTATTTTAGTTTGAACATAAACTTAAGAACAAACATATGCATTTATACAAACATGCACATGCTATTGACTGTCCACACTAAGTGTATCAGAAAATGTGTTTGTTTCTAAATGTATTTTCCTTGGTGGTTCTACAAACATGGTATCACTAAAAATGAAAGAAAAATCTTCAAAACTCTCTCCCTGGAATCTGCTCTCTTTGCTCTGTCTAAAAGGTTCACACAACAAAAACTATTACAGATTTTACAGTGAAATGTGTAAGTGATTCTAATGTTAAATGTTGTGTCTATAACCCCATGTGATCCGTGGAACATTCATATTTTCGTCATTATTTGACTAATACACTGATACTGAAACACTGCATTAATGTTTCATATTCACTTATGTTCTTAGCAGATGCTTTTTTACCAACCCATCTTAGCATTCCTCACGCAAATGTTTTCATCCTCAGACTTTATTTTGGCAAAGGCAATGGAACTGTAAATGCAAAAGAGTGGTATTTTAAACCCTCTGCATTGTTGAACTTGAACTACTTGAACTGCCATTTATACATCAAAGAAGCAAAAAAAATTAAAAAGGTTCTAAACTCTATAAAGTGAATATCTAAAGTTACCTTTTAGATTTCTATCTGATCTGACCCTCGAAAATTGCTTTCATTGGGGTAACTTAATGTAGTCAGGTTGATTCAATCATACTGAATAAACATTTTTGACTTACCATATGAAGTAAACTTAGGTTTCCTTCCAACAATTTTTTTTTCTGTCTATAATACCCTTGTTTGTTTACCTGCAGTTTGAGTTACAGATAATCTTAGCTCTGTTGACATTTCCTTTGGGTTCATTTCCACAGCAGATTGGATTCTTTCGTTTACAATTTGTTGTGACTGACAAAAGAGTGTTCAGAACTTTAAAGACCTCAGTTCATGTCAGTACAAGCAGCATACTGTCAGATAGGGAGTTCTGGACTAACAGCTTGACAGCTGTTCTGATGAGACGGCATGCGCATGTTTGTTTATGGGAGATGTCTTAATCAGTGCTAGTTTCCTGTGCCTGCAAGTGCTCCAAATTTGTCCTAAACACCTTAAAGTGTAGTTCTTTCATTTGTCACAGCAACAAGGTCACTTTTCCCTGAAACGTTTTGCTGTCATTCTCTGACTAATTTCACTTGTTTGTCACTTTGTTCTTTTTCTATCTGTGATCGCTTATCCTTCTTTAAAAAGCTTTTGATTTTGATAGATGTCATTGCTATGACAAATCCAGCAAACATCTGTGTTTCCCCAGAAGGTAGTTTAATCTTTGGATCTTTCTAATGGTCTCAAGCTTACACGTGGACAGAGGAAGGTCATACTTCACATTTTTAGTTCTGATTTAGTAATTCAGGATGTTGTTAATCTCTTAATTCCCTTTTCCTCACTATCACGTTTTCTAACATGGTGGAGCCTTTTCATTGATTTCCAATGACCAAAAAAAACACACAAAAAAAACACAATTTTATATATATATAGTACAGTGCAAACATTTTAGGCACTTGTGAAAAATGTTGCATAGTAAGGATGTCTTAAAAATGTTTGAAATAAATAGTTCTTCTGTCTATTTAGGCTTTCTCAATTGCTTCTGTCTCTTTATGTAATCTCAGACTGACATGATGTTCAGTGAGGGGCTTTGTTGAGGCCATGACATCTGTTGCAGGGCTTCCTGTTCTTCGATTTTAATTTTTTCTATTTGCAAAAGTAAAGTTTTGGAGTCTAACATTTATATTTCCTATTAACACACTAAAGCTGAAGATAGAAATAAGCAGAACCTTAAGATGAATGCTTTTGTGAAACATCTTATGTGCTTATGTAAGACTTTTGCACAGTACTGTGTGTGTGTGTGTGTGTGTGTGTGTGTGTGTGTGTGTGTGTGTGTGTGTGTGTGAGCGTGTATTTATCACTTTGTGGGGACCAAATGTCCCCATAAGGATAGTAAAACCCGAAATGTTTGACCTTGTGGGGACATTTTGTCGGTCCCCATGAGGAAAACAGCTTATAAATCATACTAAATTATGTTTTTTGAAAATGTAAAAATGCAGAAAGTTTTCTGTGAGGGTTAGGTTTAGGGGTAGGGTTAGGTTTAGGGGATAGAATATAAAGTTTGTACAGTATAAAAACCATTATGTCTATGGAAAGTCCCCATAAAACATGGAAACACAACGTGTGTGTGTGTGTGTGTGTGCATGCGTGTGTGTGTGCATGTGTGCGTGCGTGCGTGTATGTGTGTCTGTAAATTAATGTGCTTCGTGCAGTAACATCTAAGTTGCTTTTATTTACATCAAAAATAGTATTTGCATTAGGTTATACCAGCAAAACTGATTATACAGATTAAGTTACAATTGTAGGGTACCACTTTTTTAGTGTAAAAATCCCAATTCCAAATCATTTTTACATTTTCATTAAGACATTATTTATAATGTTTATTAAGCAGTTTTTTCATTGGTCTGGTCCCCTACTATCCTCAAGGGCAAAATATATGCAAAACCTGAAACACACACTTTCATCTAATAATGCTGACAAAACTTACTGTTATTCTTCAAACTTGGTTCAAATTAGTATAAAAAGTAGACAAAATCCAATTGACTTACACTGACAGAATTTTTAAACAAGCCAACAGAATGCTCGTTAATTTAAACTCCATGTGTCAAATTTTTTTTAAACGTAAACAAACCCACAAAAGTTGCTCTCTCTATCTATCTATCTATCTATCTACTATCTGACTATCTACATGACAGTCTGTCAGATGATCTAGCTAGCTGGCGGTTTGTCTTACTCTAATGTCTGTATATATGGCCATCAAATATCAAACATTTAAAACTAGTGAAAACTTTCAGGCTAGTCATTGTCAAGCCCTCATCAAAGTTTGTCTTGATATACTTTACATATCTAGCTTTTGATATGAATGTGAACTGCAAACAATTCCTGCTGATAATTGCTTTCTCTGTAAGATGTGAATCTGACTGATTCATTACACACATTTATTTCCAGAACTCGTGCCATTTAGATCGGATTGCTCTGTCAGTAAGGTTATCCTTATGCCTCTCATGAGTGAAAAACAAATAATATTGCCATAAAATGAACAGTAACTGACTATTTCTGCTCCACGAATCAAAGTTATGATTACAACGCTAAGTTAGAGCAAATGTAAAATTCTCAACCATGTGGATACCTTTTGAACAAACAAAACTGTTCTCAAAACAAGCAAAAACAGCTGGCTTTCATCATTCGGTGCTTATGTAAATCTGTTTGAATATCACTAAGTGAATGCTGCTTACAATTAAACCTAACAAGTTTTGGGTGCCAACTCAAAAAGAAAAAACATGACAGATAGCAATTAGCATTATTTTGCAATAGTCACACGCATTCGTTATACGTGTTTTATACATCTTTGTAGCATAAATGCTGTATACAAACTGAACTAAAGTGTACAGGGGTTAATTGCCAAATAAGTCAGGCAGGAAATTTGTTCAGTCACTCACCCACTGCTGATTGGGTATTGCCAGAGAGGTCAACATATCCGCCATAGCACCCAAAATCTGATCCGTTCGCCCGTGGTTCTTTTCAAGAGCCTTCATAATACCAGCAGTCTATGTGACTCTCTTTGTCGATATTCCCTCCCTCTATCAAAATCCCACTCTTTCTGATGGTTTGTTGTGCCAGAGCTGTGAGTAGCAGCCCAATTCCAATTTGTATGTTCCTCCGGAACACTCTTGTACATAAATAAACAACTGTGGAGGAGGATTGACTGTTTTTGTCTAGTTCAAAGTAGACTTTAGCCAAGAAACGAGTGCTATTGTCCAGACTAAAGAGTCTTCTGGCTCCTGTCCTGCACACAGGTGGAGTTTTGCTGTGGATTTCAGTCAGGCCTCTCTCTCTCTCCCCCTCCCCCAAAACAGTCCTGGAGTTCCTTAGAGAGGGTACACCAAAATAAACAGAAAATATGGCTTTTGTCAAATTATAGTCTTACTCCCTTTCCTTTCCATTTCCTTTTCTTTGAGATAAGTAGCTTTTAGCAAAGTGAACAGCACATCTAACCACTATAAAGAGTCAGCCTTTTTGGCTTGTCATTGGCTGTGTGCATATACCACCCCTTTCAAAACTCCTCTCCACCCTTTCTACATCAATATTATCTTCTATTGTGGCTCACTTGCACAACAACACTTTGATTCTAAGAACAATTCTCAAGTTTCTGCCCTCATCCTCCTCCTCCCCTTCTATTTCCTTCTTGTTAGTTTCTTCTTGTACTTCTAAATTATTTGCTGGATATTTTCTCTTTGTTTTCCATCTAACTGGATGACACATGGCTAATGGCATGGTATGAGTTAAAAAAGCAGTACAAACCCAAATAAGGCAGCCGTGCTGGGCTTAGAGTATCGAGTCTGGCAAAGAAGCTGTCAGAGATTATTCAGAATGGCTGCCCACTTTAAAACTTACAACAAGAAAGGCTGAAAGGAGGCTGGGGAAGTCTTCCAGAAACATCTGCACATGAATCTAATTTAACTGTTGAAAAACTGGACAAGGAGGCTTTTCTTGGAATTTGCGTGTCTAGAACCTGTGCTTGTTCAGTTCTTATTTTATCCTCTATATTTCTAAGCTAAACGAGTGACCGTGTCATGATATACATATGTGGGTGGCCCACAATGTATAGGCCTATGTGTGTTTTTCTGAGCAAAGTAGACATACACATTCCTAAGTCTACCGCTCATTCCCTCTTAACTTGGCTCAGAGTCAGGACACACGTTTATAGTATTACAAATGTTAGCCTGGTCTCCCTCTGCTGAAATTTGGGTCTGATTTTTCCTTAGACAAATTCTTCTGTGATTGTGTATGTTCACGGACACTGGGTGATGTGAAAGAAGAGGAGGACAGGAAAATTCAGAATGTGTTCCGCCTTAGCCACTCCAAGTGGAGCCAAGTGGTATAAAGATGGGCTGTGGAAACATTGCCAAAAGTCTATTTATATTTTGGCACATGCACAGCTTTTGTGACTAAACTTAGAGCTCAGCGTTCCGTCCTCTTGTAGACCCAACACAATCCTACATATATGCGCACATACACTAGCACATGTTTCTCGTTAAGACAGGTAGAATGACCAAGCCTGTGTGTGTGTGTGTGTGTGTGTGTGTGTGTGTGTGTGTGTGTGTGTGTGTGTGTGTGTGTGTGTGTGTGTGTGTGTGTGTGTGTGTATAAAAACTATTTGTACATTGACTGACACCTAAACAATTGCTACTTGCGCAGAGTGGTTTGCTGAAAGTGGATTCACAAATTGTTTGTCAAAAGTCTCTCTGTGTGGTCGTCTTACTTATAGTTGTGTCCATTTAGACGATTACATAGGGCATAACATTTTAATGAAAAGTTACATAGCAAGAATGAGAAATGAAGTGCATTAAAAGTAATAGTTCCAAACATGGGCGCTGAGGTTTTGAGAGGTGTCGCTCCGTTGGTCATAACGTGGAAGCCTGTTACATCTTAACTGCCACCCGTTCTGCTGTTTCGCAGCTGGCCCACCAGGAAAAGTCCCGGTTCTCTCTATGACCAGTCTGCTCCGGTTCCAAAGATAGCAGTTGAACAGAGTGCTGAGGTTGATTTTGTGATGATACATGGAGTATCCTGAGAACGAGAATGAGGTGTCTACATATGGGGAGGGGCTACACGTGTCGCCCCGCCTATAACATATTCTCATTGGCTCGTTCATCTTTCATAGACATAAATTAAAGGAGCATATATGTGTTTTTTTGTGTTTGGTGCTCATGCACGAGTAAGTCAGTCCAGTATTAACAGTTATAGCCTGTATGCCTCATCCAATATTTGTTATTTTCCGCTGTAACGGACTATTTATTGACTGGCAATGTGAAAGTAATTTTTAGGCCGACAAGATAACAGAGCACACATTTTTGGAGCGAGGAGGAGAGATAATCATTTACAATCCTTCAAAGGAATGAATATGAATCAATATAGAATACCAGTGAAAGCACTTAAACTATCTCAAGAATGGCATAACAGTTTTGTTCGTTATTGTTGTTGGCATAAATTAAAACGACCCAATTCCTAAAATGCAGAGTAATCAATAGTTCCAGCAGATACAGATGGTGTGCATAAAGCAAATTTGGTCAATGAAAGAATCTATTATTAATCATGCAAAATAATCACTCATGATGATGAGCTGTTATGGCAGAGACTAAAAGTACATGCATGCACTCGTTTCTTATTTATTTTTTTCGTTGCATACAAGCACATGCCTTATGAACGAAAGGTTAAACGAACGAATGAACCATATGGGTTTTGTATTCTTTCTTGTATTAGGATATTTGAAAATCCGTTTATATTACATCTTTATAACTTTTGTGAGAATCGGAGTGTAATTTACTGTTCATTTACAGTAGATGACGCTGTTGGTTTTCATAATGCTCTGTTATAAATTAAAATTTTTATGTAACAACAACACACACTTTTATCATTTTCACTCTATTGTGATCTGTAACTATTCGGCTTTGTTAAATTGCTTTTACATAAACTTTTTAATTTACAGATTTGAATGAAAGAAGACATGTCAACACAATTTGTTCATCAGTCCATGCGACTCAGTCCTACTTAATTTATTTGAAATGACACGTGAGATACAAAAGTTACTTACGTGTCATAGCACAAAATTCTAAATTATCTTTACAAATTATTTCAACACTGATAACGACCGCATTACAGTTGAATCTTCGCCATATTAGGATTAGTAAGTTTGCCTTCTGCTTTCAACACAACTGAAACAACAACAGACTGCTCAGTCAGACTCCTACTACATCTGTATGCAACGATCCATGCATATCACTTACACAATTGCATATCACTTACGAGCCACAGACAGCACTATAATAAAAATGATCGGGCTACACTATTTTAAAGCGCATCTCCTATTATGTACACCAATAAAAGATAACCGAGCCAATGAGAGTAAGTTATGTGTTGCCCCGCCCCGTTCTGCAAGCTGCAGCCAGGGATACTTGCTGAGAGCGCCACATAAAAAACATCTTCCTCATCTCGCAACTGTGGTTGATGATGTAGTTGTGCCCTTTGCTGCCCTCTGCTGGTGTTAGGAGGAAAACACTCTAAAGGGCAGTTTTATGTCCCAGGGGTTTTTATTACAACTACTATAATATATATATATATATATATATATATATATATATATATATATATATATATATAATATTTTTTAATTTTTTTGCTAGTTTAAAGGCACATTAAAACTTGTAACCATCTTAGCATGTCATTATTTATCTTTGCTACTTTATAAATAGATTTTTTGTGTGTGTGCAAAATGTATTGATTTACCCTTGTCCAAGACTTCAGACAATCTTTAAATATGAAAATCCATAATGAAATATTAATTATACATTTTGAATTATAAAAATACATACAACTTATGAAATAAACAAACCATCTCAATGTTTATTGAGTTATATTTAATTAATTTATTTATAAATTTTTCACAAAATACAACTGTCCCACATTTGTGGCATAATTTTCACCACAGCCAAATGTTTTGCAACAAATATTATAATTTTTTTTAGTTAGTTAGTTAGTTAGTTAGTTAGTTAGTTAGTTAGTTAGTGTAGCCTACCTGTTTACTAAGAAGACAACGGAGTTGAGTTAGAGCATGCTCAATGAGATTAAATATGTATGAAGAAAACAAAGAAAATCAAGTCAAATATCACTTGTGAACAGAATATTTGGACCCACTTTATATTAGGTGTCTTTAACTACTAAGCATTTGACACAATGTGCTTATCATACATACTTGTTGTTGCATTGTACTTACATTTAAAGCTTCTGCATTTAATTACATCTTTAGTTATACTGTTAATCTTACCTCTAAACCTAAACTTAACCCTACCCCAATCAAAACCCTCACGCTAAAACCCTAACCCTACCCCTAAACCTACCCGTACCTCATCCTCAGTAGCAGCAAATGTGAATCTTGTGAGAATTTTGCAGAACAGCATGTAGTTTCACACTTGTATAGTACAGTGTTGTAATGTTAGTAGTTAAAGAGTCCAAAGTGGGACAGAATATTTTATTGTGCATCATTTCCAAGCAAGCTGTGTCTTTGCCAAATTATGCGGAAAAATGTGTGAAAGTGTTTTTTGATTGTGTGTTTTTATGAAAATATACAATTCTAGGCATGAAATTAGGCTCATCAAGATGAAGGAGGCTGTCATTTTTATTCCAAATATGTTTACAATGTAACGTCCACTACTCATTTGCACAACAAAATGCTATGAAACACATAATTTGAGATGCAGCTGTAATGTTCAGAAAAATGTGATGCATGTTAACTCACTGTTAGACATCTGTTAGTAAACCAAAAAAAAATAGTGAGGGTGTAAAAGTAATTTATGGAAGAAGAAACATCTACAAATAACAGTAAACACTGCAACCTATCATTTATATGATATATAATAGATCCAGATATTTAACAACTCATATAGTTCTTTCTTATTATTATTGAATCTCTCTGTCCCCTATTGAATATCACTCACATACTCTGTTTCTCTGCTGTGGATAGGGCCTGTATGAGCTGAATGATCTCCAGGTCAGCTAAGCTTCCTCATTTTCTAGCATTTCCTGAGAATTTGCACTACAGTAACTCTTCTGCTTAAGGTTTAGTGTCTAAGAAAATAACAGTGGCTACTCTTCACCTCTCCTACTTCTTTCTCAATCCAACTGATCCAGCCAACCTGACACTGCTGTTCTAAAGCTCTAACTACAAGCAGGTTTGACTGTCTATGCCTCCCACTAAACAAACATTTTAAACTGGGATTACACATTCACTCAGTGTCTTATTCAAGTCTGTGTTTTTGAATGAAATATCATTGATGAAGATTAATATCATTTTTTAAATTATATTCTGCATAGAGTGGGGATAAGAGCTTTCACTGAAATTTGTGTTTTTTGTAATGTCAGTGTCACATGTAGACACACTTGGCAACATGATTGCACTTACTCTTTATCAGATTGATTTACATGTTTTTAACTGTAAATGCTGCCTGTGACGTGTGAAATGCGTACCCTCTTGTTGTTTAACTATCAGTTGTACTGATTCTACTATATAGCCTACAAAGAAATCATGAATTTCACAAAAGAAATTTATTGTTCCATTCTTGCACAATTTCCACGTGGAATGCCCTCATTTCAGTCACCCCTATTGTGCTGAGATATTTCATACAAATGTTCTGAAAAACTAGTGTGAAGTGGCTCACCACCAATGCGTCAGTATTTTGCTGGATAAACTTAATTGAATTTTAAATCCATGGGCTGAGTCTATTTGCTGGTGTTGTTGTTCACGATGCCATTGATAGCATGATTGCCGTGCTTTAAGAGTTCCTGCTTCCTCATTAGAGTTAAATTACAGTGTTTTGAGCCAGTCATAAATTAGGAAAGAGGGAATTTAAGGTCCTGAAAAAACAAATGGGCTCTAGGAAGTGAATTAACAATGAAAGTAATAATTCAAGTGAGGAGCCCTTCTGAAAAGGTCAGCATTTCTCATTTATTGCATTCTGTTTCCAGTAACAGATGCTGTTATGCTATAGTGTCCACACCAGGCCTTTTAACTCACTTAACCAGCAAGACTTTCTTGGTCAACCAGCTTCATTAGACAGACCTTGATTGTTGATCAGCCTCACTAGTTAAGTTTCTCATGGCTATGATGGTTACTCATCTAGATCAGAACAAAACCAGAACTAGCAAGCATTAAGCCTGTATTAGTGTAACGGGAGCCAGTTGGTACGTAATAGCTGTGCGGTATGTGTAAACCTCACTCCCCTGGCCTCAAGACGCTTGGGGCTGTAGCCTTTAGCCTCCTCATTAGCACGCCCGCCTCTCATGCCGGCTGATGTCGTTTCGAATCCCGCTCAGAGCAGGATGAGCAGGACCTGTTACAGTGGTGCCGTGACCCGGATGGTAGAGAGGTTTAGGAGGGTGAGTGTAACAGGAGCCATTTGGTAAGTGATAGCTGGCAGTGTGTGTAAACCTCACTCCCCTGGTCTCAAGAGATGCACTAGCAACTGACACTAGGGGCTGTAGCCTTTAGCCTCCACATTAGAGCGACCGCATCCCATACCAGCTGACATCGGTTTGAATCACGCTCGGAGCGTGTAAAGCAGGACCCGTTATATTAGCATGGAATCTTCTTGGTATATGCAACATTTTTTAGCAGGAAACCTTTGTCATGCCTACCAATTCTAATATTTAAATAAAAGGTGTCCTAACCATTAAATGCATATCGCAGGTCTTTAGTGACCCAGGATCTCATTTCACACCCTCTGCTTTTTGAAGTTATGTCCCCACCTCTTTAGTATTGATCAATCTTTCTCTTCTGAATATTCTAACAAAAAACAATTCCATAAATAAAAAATTTCCATTCAGATATACTACTGAAATTCTCGTCTATTTAGACTCAATAAGTCCCTGAGAAAATACATATGTGTAGCTTATGTGTTATGTGTAGCTCAATATGTGTTTGACAGCCTGTGAATTCTTGTTAAATTCCAGCATGGAAATAATAAATCCATTCTTTAATTTGTTTTGTCTTTTCTTTGATTAGTGAAACATAAAATATCAAAATATATAAAATTGTTCTCTCCTCTATTAAATGTTAAACTGAAATATTAATACATGCACAATTTAATTAGATTTAATATTAATTATCTTTGGCCAGGCATTTTGGTGAATAGATGGAATTAGCTGGTATGACATAACTCATGCTAGAACACAAATGAATAAAGTAAGCCATATAAAACAAAATCTGTGTACAGATAGATAGATAGTTTACATATATAATTTAGTTTTTTAGAATGAGTTCAATGAAACCAGCAAGTTACATCCATCCATCCACCCATTTGCCATGCCAATGATAATTGAATGCAATTAAAATAATGAACAGCAACAAGAAACTTTTGAACACCAGATTGAGATTTATATCAATCAATGGTGTCAGCTCAAATTTATACTCGCAATAAAAGAACATGTATGTATTAATATTTCAGTTTAATATTTAAGAGAGGAGAGATACCCAGAGGAATGATGCTCAGCCTAATGAAGAACAAGAGGTCTGTCACGTTATTAAACCAATCAGGTTAGAGAAAACCTTGAAAACCTAATTTGATTGGTTACTAGAAACAGATAGACCTGCCTCCCCCCTTGTGCTTGCAAAAATCTTTACAGCATCAATACAATTAGAAAATAATAGAACAGAATATATTTTGTGATATTTTTTAAAATAGTTAAAAAATATAGAAGTTAAAATAGTGCCTAAATTATTTGCTTGTGCAGAGTAAAATTTGTAAAAGTGTAAATGAAGTTACAAGTGTGATAATGTTTTTTGCATGCACAGAGTAAGATTTGTGAAAGCGTAAATCAAATTGCAAGTGTAAAAATAAATTGCCTTAGCACAGAACTTTTTGTAAAGGTGTAAATCATGTTTCAAGCGTAAGAAAAAATGTTTTGCTAAAATAAACTACTGACTTGTGTTTGTGGCATAAGTATTTTCCAGAAATAATCCAATATACACAGTTCTGTCTTCCCTTTGTTGTGCTCACAATTTTAGCACAAATTTCTCACTTAAAAATTGTACACTATGGGTAATAATAGATCCACTAGATATACAAGCCGGGTCACCACAGACCCGAGGTGTGTAACTATGAAAGCACCAATGCATTGAACTGGTCTGCCACAAGCCACAATGACAGTAATAGATTAATCATGGTCACTTTTAAAAATAGATTAATTTCAGTATTATTCCCTCTGATTTTTCACCTTACTGCCACACAATTAGAAATCACGAGGTGTTACCTGGTCTTGACTGATATGCTTAAGCTTGTTTTAATTGGCTAAACTCTACCATATTCAGCTTCATAGTGCATTAATAATTATGTGTGCATTTAAGTGCATGTGAGACATGGACGTTTTGAAGACGTGCCAGGTGTGAGCAGGTAAAGAGCCATCCATTTCAAGTCACAAGAAAATCAGTGTGTAATGATATGCAATTGCAATAATATGCTATTCATATGCTATGCTGGTCCAAAACCAGCATAGACCAGCACCAAACCAGCATATTGTAAACCAGCTTGAACAAGCATGCAAATTCATGCTGGCCTTATCTGGTCTTTTAAGTTGGGAAATCTGAATTCTTTAGTGTTTGTTTTGTGTAGTTGTAACTAGCAAGTTAATTACTTTGTTTCTTTCAGTAAAACATTAACCATTTCTTGGGAATCACTCAAAGAGAATGGAAACATGCAAACTCAGAGGAGTGACAACAGACTCCTGACAGTTGCATATTCTGCATGTTAATCTGCAAATCTCCTGTAATCGGGATGTCTTAGTCGAGCACCTGTGTCAAGATTGGGAAGTATTCCTCAGTGATCAGAGGCCTAAGTGTCCGAGCAGCCTTTGAGGGCTGGGAAGAGGGGACAGGCAGGGGCACGGCTCTGTCCTACGGGATTAGACAGCCTACAGTAAGAATCCATATTCAGAGGACTTTACAGACACAGCAGGAGCAATGGTCAGATCTAATTAAACCTTCTTCTGAGCACTTTTAATGGTGAGTAACACCTGATGTGCTTATTGACTTCGTGCATATGGGGGTTTGAAAGGCTGGGGAAACAAGTTTAATTGCTTAAAGGCTACATAAAGTGGAGCAATAGAGAAGAGCAATTGATAAGCTTGTGTAGAAACCAGATGCCAGTTTATTATTCATTCATGTGAATTTGCCCTAATAAGATGTATTGCATTGGTAACTTGTGGTGTGTAGTAATTTGTGTATAGAGATACAGACATCTTTTTACATATTCAACACATTTAGATATATGGGAAAGACCTAAGTCAAAGCTTGACTAGTATTTGGTAGTGCAGATTTTTATTTGGGCTGCCAATGGGACGTTGTTGTAATAGTAGGGTCTGGGGTGCCAAACCAGCATGTGGACTGAAATCTGGTTCTCAGAGAACAGAATGTTTATGTGGCACTAACTGGGAATGTTTTCCCAACCTTGCTACCTCCCTCTGTCTCTTTCTCACACATCCGCACACAGTGCTTCTCTATAAGTTAGCATTGGTTGCACTGTGCAACAAGTAACAATGACTAAATATAGCGGGCAAAAAAAATGTTTTTTTTAAATAGGATTCAACCTATGTTATATTTCTGTGTGTGGATGGTATGTAATGTATCATTCAAACTTCACATTGCATTGCTTTCCATATGATCAGTGCTACACACTTTAAAAAGTGGTAGCCTATTTTAATTTTAAATGTTTCAATCAATATTGTAGACTTGAATAAATCAATTTAAATTAGATGTTACCACATGAAGCACCACTTTTTTTTTTCAGTGTATGTTCTTTCTTCAACAGAAATAAATAAGAAAGTTAAGTAGTCATTTAGCAGAAATAAGTATTGTAATTATTTGGAAAGTCCAAATAAATAAAACATCCATATGTATCCTTATGTTGAGCCAAACACATGTGACTATTTTTATTCTGTGGGACACAATATGAGATGTTAGGCAGAATTTTAGTCTCAGTCACACCATTCACTTTTATCTTTATTTATTTATCCATATAAAGAATTAATGGATGAACGAATGAAAGTTACAGTCCTCAGGCATCACCAGTATACAGCATCCACCTGGATATTGTGACGGCAGACATAGTGCACCAGTACACTCATCACACACCAGCTATTGGTGGAAAGGAGAGAGTGGAGTGATAGAGCCAACACCGGGGTTACACCCCTACTCTTTTTTGAGATGTCAAGTCATTTTTTTGTATAGCACTTTTCACAACACACATCGTTTCAAAGCAGCTTTACAGGAAATCATGCATTAACAAAAAATGAAACTGTAATTTGAGAGTGATCAGTGTGTAGTTTGATTAAATATGATTGTAAATTGTGTATAAAAATTAAACAATACTTGTATTTAGAACCCCTGTGAGCAAGTTGAAGTTGACTGTGGCAAGGAACACAAAACTCCAGAAGATGTTGGTTAATGGAGAAAAATAACCTTGGGAGAAACCAGGTTCACTGTGGGAGCCAGTTCCCCTCTTGCTGGCAATTAAATGATAAGTCTATGTATTCCATTTCAAGAGTGTAGTCCATCAATAGACAAAGGTGATGCAGGCAGAGATCAATGAGGTGCATCGCAGTTCAACCAGTAGGTCATTTTGGTGAGGTTCGCTGGGGTCCATCCTAACTCCAAGGATCAGGCAGTGGCATATGAAGTATCCAATGTCTTAAAGTTGGAGTTGGCATCAGTCCAATTGTCTATATATCCTATACTATTCTCCAGATACCACTCAGACATGTTCAGTTTGGCATTAACTTTGGCATGTAGTTTGGCATTCTCTCCATTGTGCAGACTGACCTTGCTATCATCATTGCTTATTTCCAGAAAGGGTCCTCATATACTTTTCAGCAAGTTTGTTGCTTAAACTTCGCACTTCACATATTCACCTGTAAATAGCACTGACACTGACATAGCTTTAGTGAAGCTTTTTACAGACATTGAGCCAGTTACAGCACAGCTAAAGGAAGTTGCAGCTTCAGCAGATTATTATTTTTGAGAGTTACAGATTCAGTAATCACAAATTCAGTAGAGTCAATCGCGGCTATGTTAACCTCAGAATCTTCAGTGAGGCTCTTCATCCCCTTCAAGCCAAAGCCGCTATCTGACATCAGAATGTTACAAAGGGTGTACAAAGGGCCAAGTGGTATAATTTGTTTTATTCCGAAGGGGTTTTAAAGAGTATTGCTAGATTTTGTAAATTAAACAAGAAACTTGGGCTGGAAAAACAAGCCCAAAATAAGCGACCCTTATTTATTGTATTTTTTTTTTTTGTAAATGACAAAATGCATAATTATTTATGACATTAAATATTCTAGCAAATTTCCATAAATAAATATATATATAAATGACTTGATAATTGCCTATGACTTAATATAGCCCTACAGCAAAAGACACTGCACTCACTCCTGCCTGCATCCCTCCATTACTTTTTGGATGGACTGCAAAGACTTTTAATCTATAACCTTGAAATTTAATAATTATCTTATCTTCTTGATGTAAAGCCAGATGAGGATGGGTCATCTTAAGAAAACATTAACACAAAGTAAGGTCTAAATAAAAATAAATTGAATGGATCATTTTAATTAAGGTCTCTCAGTCAAACTCAAACAGTCAGAGGTGATATTAGGGACTCTGGGGGCCGTAGGAAAAAACAAATGATATGTATTATAGAGCACTGCAGGTCAATTGAAATAATGATGCAAATAAAATTATGTGGGTGTGTTGGTATGGATGTCAGTTTTGTGTGTTTTTTATTTGTGTATTGAGAAATTTGTGTGTGTAAAAAAACAACAGTGGCATTATGTAAACAAATTACAAGTTAAGATCCTGAAAGTGAATGAATATTTGGTAGTTGTCAGTGTCAGGTTTATTTATATAGAATCATATACACACAACATAGGTTCATCAAGGTGCTTTACGACAATAAAAATTATAAAATAATACTATGGAAAAAAATAATACTAAAAATATTAAAATAATACAGCACAATATAGATATACAATGACGTATGCCAAAATAAAAAGACAACCAAGCATTAAATGCCAGAGAGAATAAACAGGTTTTTAACTTGGACTTGGAAAAGTAGTTAAAGTGGGAGCAGTTCTACTATATAATGCACAGATTGTAAAGGTTTGGGTCAGCTACTGCTAAGGCTCAATCGCCTCTATGGCTGTGTCTCGTTTGAATGGCTGCGTCCTCCGGATGTCGCATTTATTGGCCGCATACGTTATCGAGGCTGTCTCATTTCAGAAAAGTTAGTTGGACACATGGGTGCCGCCAGGAATTTTGGGCCCCATGACAAAAAAATTTAATTGGGCCCCTTCTGACATTGACCCAAATTACCTATAGTTTTGTATTACCACCACTTGATTACATACATTAGATATGATATATTTTTGTGTGCGTGTGTGTGTGTGTGTGTGTGTGTGTGTGTGTGTGTGTGTGTGTGTGTGTGTGTGTGTGTGTGTGTGTGTGTGTGTGTGTGCAAGCTTCTCAAATAAACTGCCCTTCATGATGGGAATAATAAAGTCGTTTGGTTACGTATGTAACCTCCGTTCCCTGAGGGAGGGAACGACACGTTGTATCGGAGAAGCGACACTAGGGGTCTCTCTTGAGCGCCGATATTCACCTCTGATCTTATTGAAAAGGGCCAATGGGAGTTCGTAGTCAGTATTTGCATACCCCACCCCCGGACATACGGGTATTTAAGCGGGGCAAATACGGGAGTTCATTCAGGATTTTTCTGAGGAGCCGGGAATGGTCCGGCCACAACAGTGGCTCGGTTCAGCGACATGGCGGAGGAAAGACACAGCGTGTCGTTCCCTCCCTCGGGAGCGGAGGTTACATACGTAACCAAGCGTTCCCCTTCTGTCGCTCTCTCCACGTTGTGTCGGAGAAGCGACACTAGGGGACCCATTCCAATCTTGCCATGCGCTGAACCTTGTACGTGGACCGCCGATACAGAGGCGGGCAGGGATTTCATCCAGTGCCATGCATCGTCTGTACCTGGCTGCACGTACCCTTCCCCAATGCCCCATAAGAATATCGGAGTCCTTCTAGTTACCCTGGGAGGGAACAAGGCGATGTTTGCCAACATGGGAACGGGCCAGCCTGGCTGGGCCTCTTTTCTCTCTATGTTTCTTGCATAGAGCAATCACGGCCGGGGCCCTTACACGCATATAGGGAAGGGGTCTTACCCAGACCCTCGCGGAGACCACACCTGCCCTTTTTCTTGGGGAGGAAAAGTGGTAGACACGTCACACGGCCGTCTTAGGGCTCATGTGGAAAGTATGGTGCGGTGGTAGATCCAGCCTCGAAAGGGGGGAGTTGCTACAGCACGGCGACCGAGGCAGCTGTAACTGCCTAAGGGAGACACGGAGTCCGCTCGTAAGGGGACAGAACCGTGGAATTACACACAGGGGAGTCCGAACAGGAGGCCTTCTTTTTTACCTGTGGAGCCCCTATACCAGTACGGGGTGGCCATCAGGGTACCCGCAGTGGCTTGGGTCGGCGAGTTCCTCCACTGAACCGCTGGACCCGGAGGGCTGGGGAGGAATCGACCAGGGGCCCGACTCGGAGTGGAGCGCCCTGGGAAGAAGGCGCACTACTTTACCTTGACATCAGGAAAAGGCGCTGAGCGCAAGCGATCCACCCGGCCGGTCGGTCTACGTGTTACCGAGTTCTACGGGCTCGGACCTGAGAAAACACGAGGCGCTAACCGACTCAACGCGGAGGTTGTAAAACCTCGCGAAGGTGTTGGGTGTTGCCCAACCCGCGGCTCTACAGATGTCTGCTAGGGAGGTGCCCTTGGCCAGTGCCCACGAGGACGCAACACCCCTTGTTGAGTGAGCTCGGACCCGTAAGGGTAGGGGCACGGCCTGGGTGTGATAAGCCAGTGTGATGGCATCGACAACCCAGTGGGTGAGCCTCTGTTTGGAGACAGCATCCCCTTTCTGCCGTCCCCCAAAGCAGACAAAGAGCTGCTCAGAGTGTCTGGTGCTCTGTGTGCGGTCCAGGTAAATGCACAGGGCGCGCACTGGACACAGCAACGAAAGGGGCAGTGCTTGCAGATTCACTACCTGATCTCGGAATGGTGTGGTAGGAACCTTGGGCACATAGCCCGGTCGCGGTCTTAGGATCACGGACGTATCTGCCGGACCGAACTCCAGGCAAGTGTCGCTGACAGAGAACGCTTGCAGGTCCCCGACCCTCTTAATGGAGGCGAGCGCGATCAGCAGGGCCATCTTAAGAGAGAGGGCCCTGAGTCCAACTGATTCGAGCGGCTCGAAGGGAGGTCTCTGGAGTCCTGCCAAGACTACCGAGTGATCCCAGGAGGGAACTAGGCCTGGCCGGGAGGGATTCAACCTCCGGAGCCTCTCAGGAACCTGAGGATCAGGTGCGTGCTTACCCAAAGACTTGCCGTCTACAGGATCGTGGTGGGCGGCGATAGCGGCAACATGCACCTTGAGGGTGGACGGGGACAGCCTCCTGTCCAGCCTCTCCTGTAGGAACAGAAGCACTGACCCTAATCACGCATCTCTGCGGGTCTTCGGCTCGGGAAGAACACCAATCTGCGAACAAGCGTCACTTTAGGGCGTAAAGGTGCCTGGTAGAGGGAGCTCTGGCTTGGTTGATGGTATTCACAATGGTCGCCGGTAAGCCGGCTAGCTCTTCCACGTCCCATCCAGGGACCAGACGTGGAGGTTCCATAGGTCTGGGCGCGGGTGCCAGAGCATGCCCCGTCCCTGAGAGAGGAGGTCCTTTCTCAGGGGAATTCGCCAGGGAGGAGCTGTCGCGAGGAGCCTGAGTTCCAAGAACCAAGTCCGAGTGGGCCAGTAGGGGGCCACCAACGTGACTTGCTCCTCGTCCTCCCTGACCTTGCACAGCACCGGTGCAAGAAGGCTCACTGGGGAAATGCATACTTGCGCAGCCCGAGGGCCAGCTGTGTGCCAGCGCGTCTGTCTCGAGGGAGCCTCTGTTAGGGCGTACCAGAGCGGGCAGTGGGAGGTTTCCTGGGTGGCGAACAGGTCTACCTGGGCCTTGCCAAACCGTTCCCAAATCAGCTGGACCGACTGGGGTGAAGCCTCCACTCCCGCCGGGCAGGCGTTGTCGTGATAGCGCGTCCGCTACGACGTTGAGCTTGCCGGGGATGTGAGTGGCTTGAGTCGCTGCTGGCTCCATAGGAGGACGGCGGGCGAGTTGTGACATGTGGCGGGGCGTCACGCCGCCTTGGCGATTATATGCGCCACCACCGTGGTGCTGTCCGATCTCACGAGGACATGTTTGTCCCGAACTAACGGGAGGAACTTCCTGAGAGCAAGAAGGATGGTCAGCAACTCCAGGCAATTGATGTGCCAGCGCAGCGGGGCCCCTTTCCAGCGGCCCGCTGCTGCGTGCCCGCTGCACACAGCACCCCACCCGGACCGGAGGCGTCGGCTGTGACCAGGACGCGTCGGGACACCTGCTGCAGGGGCACTCCTGCCCGTAAAAAGCAGAGGTCTGTCCAGGGTCGGAGTGTTTTGAGGCAGGCGGGGTGATCCTTACCCGATGCGTGCCGCGGTGCCATGCTTGTCTCGGGACTCGAGTCTGGAGCCAGTGCTGGAGTGGTCTCATATGCATCAACCCCAGCGGTGCGACCGCCGCGGAGGACGCCATATGCCCCAGGAGCCTCTGGAAAAGTTTTAGAGGGACCACTGTGCCTGGCTTGAAGGAAGCGAGGCAGTCCAGCACCGACTGAGCACGCTCGCTCGTGAGACGTGCTGTCATTGAGTCTGAGTCTAACTCCAACCCGAGAAAAGAGATGCTCTGAACCGGAGTGAGCTTGCTCTTTTCCCAGTTGACCTGAAGCCCCAAGCGGCTGAGGTGCCGGAGCACCTGGTCTCTGTGTGTGCATAGTAACCCTCGAGCGTGTGCTAGGATGAGCCAGTCGTCGAGGTAGTTGAGAATGCGGATGCCGGCTACTCGTAGCGGGGCAAGTGCCGCCTCTGCGACTTTCGTGAAGACGCGAGGGGACAGAGACAGGCCGAAGGGGAGGACTTTGTACTGAAACGCCTGGCCGTCGAACGCGAACCGTAGGAAGGGTCGTGTCCTGGCAGAATTGAGATGTGGAAGTACGCATCCTTCAGGTCCACCGCTGCGAACCAATCTAGATGCTGAATGCCAGCCAGAATATTTCTCTGCGTAAGCATTTTGAACGGGAGTTTTAACAAGGCCCGATTGAAAACTCGCAAGTCCAGGATTGGTCGTAAGCCGCCGCCTTTCTTGGGTACAATGAAGTAAGGGCTGTAGAAACCCTTCCTCATTTCGGTTGGAGGGACAGGCTCTACCGCCCTTGGCTAAGAGGGTCGCGATTTCGCGTGCGCAGGGAACTGGCGTGCTCGCCGTGTACTGCGGAAAGCGGACGCCCCTGAAGGGGACGGGAGCCAGGCAAACTGAATTGCGTAACCGAAGTCGAATGGTCCGGTGCAGCCAGCGTGATGCGTTGGGAAGCGAAAGCCACGCTTCCCAGCTCTGCGCTAGGGGCACCAAAGGGACGAGTATTTTGGACGTACCGGCGGGGCCTCGCGAGCGGGCAGAACAGGTAATGCAGCGTCGGGCGGCTTCGTTGCGGCCTGAGGCTGAGGTGCTGAGAATAGACTCAAAGCACTTACCTTGCTCCGCGCCCGGCAGGGGCGGGTTCTTGACTGAGGAGGAGGTCTGATGTTGGCGTCCTCTGGACTCGTCTGAACCGGCCGGCCGGGGGACAGTCGTGGGCAGGCGGAAGGCGGGATCGCCGCGTGCGGTGTACCGGGACTGTTGTGATCTGAAAGTACATTGCCGTGAAAACTGCATTTGCGGGCCAGGTGACCCAGAGGCAAAGGAATTAGCTCTTTTATTGAGAATGTGGGTACCACAGCCCCCGTCAGGGGGTGTGGCAAATGAAAAAACAAAGGATTCTCCTCCCGGCCCTCCACCGGGGGACGGAGCGGTCTTACCACCTCCGGAGCTAACGTCTTCGGCTCTGGGTCGGCTGTCTCAGGAACGCTTGGGAGCCTTCCGGGTCCTGGAGGGGATTCGTGAGACAGGGGGTGTGCGCCGCCTGCGGAGTGCTCGACGCTGGGGCTGAGAGCTGGGCCCGGGTTGAGGCGGAGCAGGAGCTGGTTTCCTTGCAGGGGGACGCCCTCGGCGGGCAGACAGGGCAGGGCCCGTAGCGGCAGGTCTGCGGCGGGGCATGATGTGCGAAATGGCCTCCGTCTGCTTCTTCACCGTGGAGAACTGTTGGGTGAAGTCTTCGACGGTGTCACCGAAAAGGCCAATCTGGGAGACAGGTGCGTCCAGGAAGCGGTTTTTGTCAGCCTCACGCATCTCGACCAGGTTGAGCCAAAGTTGGCGTTCCTGGACCACTAGGGTGGCCATCGTCTGTCCGAGTGCCTGCGCTGTGGCCTTTGTCGCTCTCAGGGCGAGGTCGGTTGCTGAGCGCAGTTCCTGCAGCACATCAGGATCCGGTCCACCCCCGTGCATGTTTCTGAGAGCTTTGGCCTGGTGGACTTGCAGGAGGGCCATCGCATGCAGGGCGGAGGCGCGTCCAGCCGTAGTGTAGGCCTTCGCGTTAAGCGAGGATGTTGTCCTACAGGGCTTGGATGGGAGTACGGGGTGACCCCGCCAGGAGGTAGGGCTACCGGGGCATAGATGGTGCGCAACTGCCCTATCAACCTGGGGAATCGCGTCGTACCCGTGGCACTCTCTGCCATCGAGGGTGGAGAGAGTGGAGCGGGTGGCACCTAGACGAGCGGAGAGCGGGGCTCTCCACGTAGACGTCAGCTCATCATGCACCTCCGGGAAGAAAGGGACCGGGGGGATGCGAGGCCGCGAACGGCGCGCTGCCCCCAGGAACCAATCATCCAACCGAGAAGGCTGTGGGGAGGATGGAGGGTTCCAGTCCAACCCCACGCTCAAGGCGGCCCGGGCAAGCATGTCGGACATCTGAGCGTCGGCCTCAGCCTGGGCCTTCTGGCCCGAAGGCGGCAGTCCAGGGGAGTCCTCGGCATCAGACTGAGAAGGAGAAAGCCGCTGTTGTGCGCCGTCAAGATCCAACAGCATGCAGATCGTCAGAGGAAAACAGGAACGTTTAAGTGGCGTGTAACTCGCAGCAAACTGCAGACAGACCATCGGCTCCAAAGAAATTTTCTGAATGAACTCCCGTATTTGCCCCGCTTAAATACCCGTATGTCCGGGGGCGAGGTATGCAAATACTGACTGCCAACTCCCATTGGCCCGCCTCTCGAGCCTCTCGAGTCTTCCAGGGCTCCGCCTCTCAAGCTACTCGAGCCTTCCAGGGCTCCGCCTCCCGAGCCTCCTACGGCTCTGCTCCCAGAGACCCCAGAGCCTTCTAGGGCTCCGCCTCCAGAGCCTCCTACGGCTCTTCTCCCGAGCCTCCTACGGCTCTTCTCCCGAGCCTCCTATGGCTCTTCTCCCGAGCCGCCTTCGGCTCCGCCTCCTGAGCCGACTTTGGCTCCGCCTCCTGAGCCTCCTACGGCTCTGCCTCCCGAGCCTCCTACGGCTCTGCTCCCAGAGACCCCAGAGCCTTCTAGGGCTCCGCCTCCAGAGCATTCTATGGCTCTTCTCCCCGAGCCTCCTTCGGCTCCGCCTCCAGAGCCTCCTCCGGCTCTGCTCCCTAAGACTCCAGAGCCTTCTAGGGCTCTGCCTCCAGAGCATCCTACGGCTCTTCTCCCCGAGCCACCTTCGGCTCCGCCTCCTGAGCCTCCTAGGGCTCTGCCTCCCGAGCCTTCTAGGTTTCTGCCTCCTGAGCCTCCTACGGCTCCACCTCGTGAGCCTCCTATGGCTCTGCCCCCAGAGACTCCAGGGCCTACCAGGTCTTCGCCTCGGAAACCTCCCATGGCGCCACCTTCCTCGGCTCCGCCTCCTGAGCCTCCCTCGGCTCCACCTCCAGAGTCCTCCAGGTCTCCGCCTCTAGAGCATCCTACGGCACCACCTCCCTCGGCTCCACTTCCCGAGCCTCTTGAGCCTCCCTTGGCTCCGCCTCCAGCGCCTTCCAGGTCTCCGCCCCTAAAGCCTCTTACGACGCCACCTTCCTCGGCTCCGCCTCCTGAGCCTTCCTCGGCTTCACCTCCTGAACCTCCCACGACTCCGCCTCCTGAGGCCCCGGAGCTTTCCTTGGTTCCGCCTCCCTTGGCTCCAGCTTCCTCTCCAAAGCCCCTCTCAGCTCCGCCTCTGGGACCTGTCTCTATCCGATGGCCTCCTCCCAGGCTCCCTGAACCGGCCCCTGCTCTTCGGCCATCTCCCAGACCACCTAAACTTGTCCCTGCTCGGTCGATACCTCGCTGGCCTCCCAAGCCTATCCCTACCCAGTGGACGCCCCCCAGGCCACCTGACCCGGTTCCCTTCACACATCCCCAGAGACTGCTTGCTTGCCCTCTTGGCCTCCCTGGTCTGCTGTCTGCTCTTTGTGCCCCCGAGGACTGCCTAATTGCCCCTTGTGCCCCCGTGGACTGCCTAACTGCCCCTTTTTCCCCCATGGACTGCCTAATTGTTCCTTGTGCCTCCTTGGTTTGTCTCTGTGTCCCTTGTGCCTCCTTGGTCTGTCTTTGTGTCCCTTGTGGCCCCTTTGGTCTGTCTGTTTTCCCCCTTATTCCCCCCCTCCTTGAACCTTTGCTCATTTTTTCTATTCCTTTTTTAGGACCGTCTGGAATCCGGCCCTTTTGAGGGGGGTTTATGTCACGTTCCTGTGTTGTCTGCCCTATGTTCTCTGTTTCACCCATCACGTTTATGTCATGTTTCCGTGTTGTCTAGTCCGTGTTTTCCGTTTCATCCGTCACCGATCCCGTTCCATGTCACGTTTTCCCTGTTGTCCGCCCTGAGTCTCACTGTCCGTGTGATAAACTACAATTCCCACAATTCCTGGCCTCTCTCACTGCCTGCACTCTTCATTGTTCTCACCTGTGTCTCGTTAGGTCTTCATTGTGTTTGTGTATATAACCCTGTTTATTTCTCCATTCCCCTGTCGGTTTTTAGATGTTGTATGTAGATGCTTGATGCCCATGTTTTCCGTCGTTGTTCCGTGTTCCTGTTAACTCCTTGTGTGCCTTCCGTGTTTTTGTTTACCTTTTTCCCATCGTGGATGTTTTCCTTTGTTCATGTTTTTGTGTTACCCTTTGAGTATAATAAACCGCCGCTGCAGATAGATCCTCGTCCTGTGTCTGTCTTCATCCATAACCGTGACACATTGTGTGTATCATTCTTTTTGGTCTCTTACCCTTATCTGTATTCCTTTCCTGGTCTTCTTGTTAATTTTCTTCACTAGTGTCTCTGCTGTGTTCTTCCTGCCACACGTCTTCTTTTTCTCTTTTCTCACACTTCTTCCCCACTACCGCTGCTTATTATCTGTTTTTCCCTTATGCTCGCTTATATTTCAATAGCTTCTTCTCCATCACCGCTGCTTATCATCTGTTTGTCTTTTATTGTCCCTTGTATTTCAATTGCAGTCCACACTACAGTAAGTGGGCATTGTAGACATGATGGTATTTTACTATATGCCAGGGGTGCTGTTGGCAGTTAGGGATTTAGTCTTGGATTTCCCTCTTCCTCTTTTGATTTCACTGTCTCTTTCTCCATCTCTTTCTTTTCTTTAAGTCTCCCATGTTCAAACCACTTTGTTATGCACTGCAAAGGTATTTTTGTCTTGTTTTCCTGTCAAATTATCTAACCTTTCTTAAAACATGATTTATTTACTTGTCAAGCAAGATGGAATAAGATATTAAGACTTGTTGTAAGATAAATCTGACTAAATTCTGTGAACTTTAGACTCAAAACAAGAAAAAAAAATCTGCCAATGGGGTAAGCAAAATAAACTTGTTTTCTCTTTAAATTGCTTACCCCATTGGCAGATTTTTTTTTCTTGTTTTGCAGTGTCCATATGCTTTTTGTACTTTGATTCTCTCTTTCTTCACTTTGTCAGCATTTTTGATCTCTTTCTAATGCTTTTATTCCTCTTATTTTATCTTCATCATAGTTTCCTTTTTCTGGCCATGGTGTTTGCGTGTTTTTTGTTCCCCTTTTCCATTTTCTCATCAATTTCATTATTTATTTATTTTATCTGGGGTGCACTGCAATAACTTCCTCCACTGGATCCATTCTTTTGTTTAAACACCCTTGATGTCTAATACCTACAGGTTGCAGTTTCTTTTCTTTCACTAGTAATTCTTCTAATCTCTTAATGGTCAGCCCTTGTGTTTTTATTTTCCTCCTTTTCCTGAAATCTATTCCTGATTGTAGCGCTGCCAGCCCTTCTTTTTCCCACTTTTGAAATATGTTGTTAGTTTTCTTATGAATTCTTCTAGGTATGATTCACCCCTCCACGTGAAGAATTGCTCTTCATTTGGTCCCTTTATTAAGGGTAAGACTTCTCCTATCTCCACTTGCTCTGACCTCACCAGTGTAACATTTTGCTTAATATACCATCCAGGAACATAGGAGACCACAGCCATTTTATCCTTGCCATTAAATTTTCTTCAGGATTTCTTGCTTCTAAATATATAAAGTTATGAAATTTTGTTAGTGCCAATAATTTTTGTGTTATTTGCTCCTCAGTTTGCCATTCCTCTCTTATCTCCATACAATATCTATCCTGTATTCATATAATCTCCATACTATCCCTCCTAGTAATAGAAACATCAGAATGTAGAATAAATATCACAGTAATTTTTACCTTTTAATTGCATTATTTTTGTTTTAAATATCTTTATATATGTAATGCAGAATGAAACAAGAACACTTTTGAACTTTTTATTTTTGTCTTTTAATGTGTAATGCAAAAATAAAATAAAAATACTTTTAAACCTTTTATTTCTTTATTTTCTTTTTATTTGTCTCTTCTAGTCTGTTTCTCGATCTTCTATTTTCTCTTTTCTTAGTTTATTGTCTTTGTCGCACACACCATTCATTCGCATAAATGCCTTCACTGCGCTTATTCTCGGACTATGACTCTCTTCACCATCTTATTCTCAGGCTGTAACCCTAGTACCCCTGGCACAGTTTTTCTTTTAGGCTGTGTCTCTCTACACCCCTACATTTTTCTTAGATTGTGTCTCAATCCATCAGGGAGGACGCAAGCCTACAGGCCTTGGATGGGAGCTTCGGGCACCCGCACCAGGTGGCGGCGCTATTCGGGCATACTGTAGGTGCATCGCAAGCGCCTTATCTAGTGATGGCGAGATGAAGCTTCATAAAGCACTGAAGCGTTCCATCCAATTGGTTCACTCATGTGCCGAAGCTTCATGGTGCTTCATTTGCTCTATTGTGCCATCAAGTGGACAATAAATGTAAAACGTGCAGTGTGATTATAATGACACTATGGCTTTGGTGTCTGAAGCATTGAATGAATTAATCAATGATGTTTGTGATGCTTATACATAAAGTATAAACTTTTATATGGCGTCTGTCTTTATGATACAATGACAGGGTCAAAATGAAAAGTGGAAACAAGGGAGAGCGTTGTCATGTGAATGTGCTTGTGTTACTTTATTTATTTATTAGGTGTTGTTGTTGTATCCAAGTTCTTTGGGACACAACAGACACTTCACCTTTTAAAATACCAGAAATAAGAAGAAAGACATTAGAACAAGTAATACCTTGTGTTGCCGCGTTTATTTATATTACACTAGTTATTATTACAATGTAAATACATTATTTGGTGAGATCAGCTCAAAGTGTTCCCAGACAGGGGAAAATCTCCTTTTTCTTGCTGGTTCCATCGCAAAAAAAAGAAGCTTGAATAGATCGCTAACAAACTCGCAAAGTCCCAAGTCCACAAAATGTGAGGTGGAATCCATTGCATTTTGCTGGCCCTTATATTTCAAATAGACCGCCAAACTGCGAACCACTTCCTGAAGCAGTCACGTGGTACAGGCGGCTCGCGAGGCTTCAAACGTCACCACATATGTCACCGACACAAGCCTCGAGACACGCTTCACAGAAATCATCCCGGATTACTCGACACACGCTTCGAAGCCTCGATACGGGAGGACACATCACTAGCCTTTATCCACTTGGGGCATCAGCGAGTAACCCCTGGCCGCTCCGCCATCTAGGGTAGTGAGAGTGGGGGAGCCGAAAGATCAAAACCGTGAAGTGAAGGGTGCCTCCCATGATCTTGTCAGCTCCTCATGATCCTCTGGGAAGAAAGGCACTGGGGCGGGGCGTGGCTGTGAGCGGCGCCACGAGCCCAGATACCAATCATCGAGCCACGAGGGTTCGGGGGAGATCAGAGGGTTCCACTCCAGCCCGACACTCGCATCGGCCTGGGAAGGCATGTCCATCATTTCGGCCATGTCCATCTGTGATTGGGTGACCACGCCCGAAGGGGGAAGCCCAGCGGATGTTTTTGCGTCAGACTGGACGAGCCCACTCTCTTATGCTGCGCTTATTCGCGGGCGCCGAATAAGAGGTCGAACTCGGCCTGGAACGAGCCAGCGCACTCATCCGAGCACCTAACCAGAGCAAATAAGCATGTCCGGGATACATATCCGGTGTAGGTGGTCCCATTGTGGTCCCCGAATCGCTCCCAGTGCTCGCCGCGCTGGCCTCATACACGTAGATAGAAGGACTGAGGCAGGGATCCGCTGGGGTGGCTTGCTTTTTGACGAAAGCTGCCGAAAGTCAGCCACGACCGCAATTTTGCCATGGTCATGCAATGACGCATCCACGAAAGATGTCTCGGTGTGGGCAGTGCCCAGGCACAAAAGACAGCGATCATGGCCGTCTGAAGGCAAGAGATATCGAACGCATCCAGGAATAACACACAGTCGAAAGAGCATCTTTAAAAAGACGCATCTTTAAAAAGACTTTCCAATGTGTGCCGCTCTTTTAGAATATACTCTTTTAGAGGGAAAATACTCTTTTAGAATACACTCTAATGATCTGCCGAAGCACCCAGGGGCGATCTCTGCAGTCCACCCGTGCAGAGAGGGGGGAAGCCACTGTAATGCGCCTTAAGGATCCAGTAGAGGTGAAGATAGAAGCCATGGGATATTCAGCTCACTGAACCATCAACTGCTCGGCTCCAAAGAGAAAATCCGAATGAGCGGTATGCATGTCCCCTCCTTTATACCCGTATGTCCAGGGGAGTGGTATGCAAATACCACTTGCCAATTCCCATTGGCCTATTATCAACGATCAGAGGCTTCTCAGGATCTCAAGAGCGACCCCTAGTGTTACCACATCGACACAACTTCGAGTGAGTGACAGATAAGGAAACTCACCTTTTACCTTTATTTTTTTCCTATCATGTTGTCATTGTTGGTTGCCTAGTGACAGTGTCACTCACTGATTATTGTTTCCGGTGTAAAGCGTAAATATGCTAATTTGCGCTCGACCGCGAGTGCTGCGCCTTTTGGTTTGGATAAGGTCGGAGCTCTTCTACTAGCCCTATGATTGAAATGCCTGATGTAGAGTGCGGCATGCACAGTAGCTATTTAGTGATGGGTCATACTTTATTGTGCTAACTGTTAAGCCCCAGCAAGCCCAAAAACCGCAGACTTAGTACTGGAAATACAGTGCTGTGAAATAGTATTTGCCCCTCGATTTCTTCTGTTTTTGTGTAGCCTGTATCTTATACTAAATTATTTCAAAAATTCTAACAAAATCTAAGGCAATCTGATTAAACACAAAATACAGTTTTTCAATGATAATGTTATTTATTGAAGCAACAAAGTTATTCAATACCAACTGGGCCTGTGTGGAAAACCCCTTGATATGGTAAAGGTGCTGTAAATAATTTTAACACATTTGGCAGACACTTTTATCCAAAGCGATTTAAAGTGCACCTATTACAGGGACAATCCCCCCGAGCAACCTGGAGTTAAGTGCCTTGCTCGAGGACACAATGGTGGTGGCTGTGGGGATCAAACCAGCGATCTTCTGATTAACAGTTATGTGCTTTAGCCCACTACGCCACCACCCCAGTTCTAGAACTTCAAGCAAAAAGCAACGGTCTCTAAATTACATTCTCAAACTTGACAACTGTCGAACTAGCGCTGTCGCAGAGACAGATGTGATGTCTCAGTGCACCTATATCATTGATATCTTTCAGGGAATAAGGATATTTTCTGCTTGTCAATTCATAAAAATATTGCTTATGGTTTCTTTAAGTTAGTTAAGAAAATGCCCAGAATAGCAGAGCTTTATGGAAAAATAACTACAATGGGTTCAAGGGAATGTTCTGTGTAAGTTCTTAGCTGTCACAAACGCCTCCCTGCAACATTCTAGGAATGTTTATTTGTGGTTATCAAAAACAAAACCTAAAAAGAAAGTTTCTAGAACATTAGGAATTGAAAAATACAGGAACAGGAAAACTTTTAGCATTATTAAAAAAATAAATGCTATTTAAAAAAAATTCATAGAACGTAAGGAATTGGTTATAAAATCAACACTAACGTGTTGGCTTAGAAGGCAAAGAATGGTTCTTTTTTTTATTAATAATAATTTTTATTGATTCCATTTCAACAATTTAAATCTGGAATCAAATTATGTCAAATGATACCCTTCCCTCCGAACACGCAGCCCAGAGTCATAAATATTTAGCCTTCTGTAAGACATCTCTTCAAATGCCGCTACATTGCCCATCTCCGTGCACCACTCTCGAAGTGAGGGTGCACCAGCCACTTCTATCCGTATTCAAGAATAACCCATCTGCCATCATAACACTGGCCAGGACCCAATTCTTTATGTACTCATCCCCTATAATAATGACCACCCCATCACCTAAAATACAGAGTCTGGGGCAAAATTAAATTTGAGTGCCCAATACGTCACACATAAAACTTCTTGATTCTTAACACACCAACAAAAATCATGGGTTGTGTCCCCATCGTTGTGCTGGCATTGCCAGCAGGTGGGTGTATCTTTATGTCCAAGCCTATACAATCTAGAGGGGGTCTAAAAGAGTGATTACTTTAACGAATTTAAAATGTAAGAGTTTTGATTTGTTTAACATGTACATAATGTGTCAACAAAATAATTCCCATTTGTAGTCATAACTTTCATTTGTGTCATTTCATAGTTTTAAAGACCATTATTTAAAAATTATAATCATAAAGAAGAGTAGGTGTGTCCAAACTTTTGCCTAATAGTGTACAATCATAATTGGGTTTCAGCTTTGTCTTTTTATATTTCTTTGAATCACAGGAGCCCAATGAGCAATAAGGATGCTGATGATGACAAGGTGCCTGGCGAGCGTGTGAGTCCTGGCTCGTGCTGGCCAGATGGCTGAGGTGAAAGTCATGATGTATGAGGATCCAAATCTGGGCTCTGGTCCAGATGAGGACGCCTCTGAGTTTTCCGTTTCAGAGAGTGATTCAGATACCGGGAGCGTGCTGTCGGATGACTCTGTCCTCCCCATCTATGAGCGGAAAGAAGCCAGTGGAGGCCCTACCAACACCTTGTACCAGGCCTGTGCCAAGAACAATGCGGCAACCCTCCGCAGAGTTCTGGAAAGGGGTGTTACAAAAGATGAAGTCATGGAACTAGACATAAATGGCAGGGTAGGAAGTCAAATATTCGTGTTACTGATTAAGCATCATCAGTATAACAGACATTTTGCAGCAGAGATGGTCTGTATCACTTTATACTGACTAATCTCCTTCCTGTTCTCTGATAGAACGGTCTGATGTTGGCAGTCTCAAAAGGCTTTGTGGATATTGTGTATGGACTGAACCAGTGCCCATTTCTGGATATTAATCACCAGGATAATGATGGCAACACTGCCCTCATGTTCGCTGCACAAGCTGGTATGCTCTGCATTAACATGGTAAACAGAGTAAAATATGAGGCATTAAGGATGTAAATTATATTTCTCACTATAACAATTGCAGGTTTTGAAACCATCCTCACCTACATCCTGAACTTCTTCTCTGGGGTAGAGATGGAGCTCAGGGACAACCGAGGCTTTACCGCACTCCTCAAGGCAGCCATGCAGGGTAGTGATGACTGTGTGGCCTCACTGCTCATGGCTGGTATGTAATTTTAGTCCTATAATAAATATTTTACAAACTGGTAATTTCAAACAAGTGAGTTCCTGTCAGGTTGCTTTAGGCATACTGTGTAATGCGTGAGTTTCTTCTCAAAGCATCCCTAAAATAATCAATGTAACCAAGCATTGATGATAAAACGTTTTAAATTGGTAATTGAAAACCATACATTGAAAGACTATTAATCTGAACATTGGAGTGTGTCTCAGTCATAGTCTGTGGTAGTTATGGCCCTGCCTCAAATTTAGAAAAATAAATATCTATAAAAATATAACATAGTTACAGACAACAATAATGATTTGTCTGATGATCAAACTTGATACGTATTACACTGAATTGTAATATTATGCTAGTTCACAACAGAATGCTAGGTAGCTGATTTATAAAACAAAAATGTACCGGAGGTTGTAAGGTACATTATATTTATGCTCTCTTACCAAAGCAACTCACAATATACTGCATAAATACCAAACAAATACCAAGACAATAAGTCAAGCATACATTATATTTGCTTGAATGAAGTCAAGAAGAAAGCTCCTAACATTCTGAAAAATCATATGCTAACTTAAAAACTAGAAAGCCATGTTAGATGTACCTAGAGTCCCCAAAAGCCACTACATATAAACATTTATAAATAAATGTGTACGAAAACAATGAGTACATTGTAGTTGTAGTGTATAACTAAGGTAGCATGAAGGAAACAGCAAAACATCTTTTAGAGCATCGTGATGTGGTGACACATGACATAAGTGCAAGCAGGTTAAAAAAACAAACCTGAGGGCATTTTCTCTTCTTATCCCATGGTTAATCAAGTAGCCCTCACGGCAAGTAATTGATTAGCCATGTGTGGGCTTACCAGTGTTTATTTAGACCTGCACTGGTGGCAAGTAAGTACACTTATAACACCTTCAATGAATGTAGGCAGGTGCTTCACTAATCTTAAAACAATTAATGAAGTTTAAGTTTGAAAACAACATGCAAGCAAGCAAGCTAAATATTTATGTCTGGAATAGCAGAGTCTTTGTCTATTGTGTCCTTAATTACATCATTGAAGTAAGTCTAACTTGCAAGATAACAAGATCAATGTCTCATCTGCAAACATCATATAGACGTTTTGTCCGTAAAAAGTTTCAAATGATTTTCTTTCACATTGTTGAATATGTTTTTAATGGTTCAGATATGATCATTGAAAATTCCGCTATACTCCAAGTGGCCACTTGGTGGTGCACAAATTATTGAAACATTTTGGAGTCCTCTCTGAGAGCCCATGTATTTTGCTAAAATGTATATATACTTTCTTAACAAAGTAGCTTAATAGTGTTGTTTTTTACATCACCTTTATGCTTTTCTTTTTCCAGGGGCTGACATTAATGTAGTAGATGCCACAAGGGGGAAGGATATACGAGAATGGGCTCTGAAAACAGGTCGCTTTGACACATTACACAAGCTTAGGCGACTGAACAGCAGGCCTCGGGCAGAACAGTTCTGTGAAAAATTTGTCCCAGAGTGGCCAGATCTGAAACTGCTAGTGGCCAAGGCCACAGCCTCAAAAAGCACAGGACAGAAAGTCGCCCATCACATGAAGTCTACTTTCAGCTTCAGTTTTCCACAAGACCCCCAGGATAATAGCATTATGGACCATATGGTGCGAATCACCACCAGCATTCACAGTCCCTTGGTGGTCACTGGATGCCGTCCTCTGTGTCCCTCAAGCCCACCAGAAATTGGCAAGAGACGCCTGGCTGTGCCTGAACTGATGCAGATGCACTCAGACAAAAACCTGGAGGATCACGTGATACGGCACAGTAATGGCTCCACCTCTGTTTCAGGATCCTCTGGCTCTTCTGTCTCGCTGGCCTCCTGCTGCTCTGACTCGGAGCTGAGAGGCAGCGTGCTCTCAATGACTTCTAATGGCATCCGCAAGTTTGTCCCGCGTAGCATGGCTCGTCGAAATTCTGTGTTCCCTGCTGGCTGCATCCCCCAAATCAAAGTGACCAAATCTGGAGAGCCAACACCCAAGAAGGAGAAGAAGAAGAAGAAATCCAAATATCATTTAGAGGCACCGATATGGAAGTACAAGGAGGCTAAAGTGGAGAGGGGAAAAAAGGAAAAGGAAAAAGCAGAACAAGAGAAGACTAAAAAGAAGGTTAAAAAATGAAAGAAAAAATTGCTGCCAACCATAATTGCCATGATGTTTAATTTTTATCCAGCATATTCTCTTTTATTCTTTTTTTTTTTTTTTTTTTAAGAAGCACATACTATTCAACAAGTTTACTATAGCAAAATTGTTTATTTCAAAACATGATTTTACAATGGAACTTTTTTCTCAGCTTAAAGATAATTGTTTCCATACTATCAATACCATTGTAATTTTTGTTTGTATTCAAGTCAAGTCAATTATATTTGTATTGCGCCTTTCACAACACACATAGTTTCAAAGCAGCTTTACAGAAGATCATGCATTAACAGAAAATGAAACTGTAATATCTATAATGTCTTCTATTCTTGTTGTAATTTGTTTTTATTGCACTCCACGTCACAACAAAGAAGTTCCACTATGTTCACTTTAAGAGCACTTTAATAGTTTATACTACAACATAATATCAAGTTGGAAAAGGACAGTTGCAATATTATTTTTCCTCTTTGTATCCATGCAATAATTTAAGTGTACTGCATATGCATTTGTTTATCAATTTGTCTTGCAGTGTCTCAGGGCAAGCAAACTTGCTACTGCATTGAGTGTACATTATAAGGGCACTAAACTGACTTTATGAAAAGCAAAATCTATTACATATCTATGCAACTCTCTGCGTTTACTTACTTTTATTGTTAGACAAAATTCCATTCCAGTAAAGGGATAGTTCAAACAAAAATATAAATTCTGTCATTTTTAGCTCACCCTCAAATTGTTCCAACCCTTTACAACTTTCTTTTTTTTTGTGATGAGTTAATGATTACAGAATTTTCATTTTGGGTTGAACCTACCCTTTAAGGTACCTTTGCAAAATATGTAAAGTGTGTCTGTTTATTTTCACTGAATATAAGTTGTTCATAATATTCTAGATGGATACAAATAGGAAAACGTTTTATGAAAGTATGATTAACGTAATAAGGGTTTTAATTCATTAAAGATAAACACATCTTTGTGACTAATAACTCATCCTTTTGCACTTTTCAAGTCTAATGATATCACTGGAGGTTGTAAACGAATCAGTGAGCTTGTTAAGGCAATGCTATAATTGGAAATATAAGGTCAAGATATGACATGACATTATTTTTTGAGATTTTTTTTAAGAAGTATTTTTGCCCAGCATCTTGTCCTCCGGTCCCTTTTCTGATTAAGGAATGTCAGAAATAAATTGCACGTTGCTACTAAAACAAAACTCCCATGGGCTATACTATATAAATATAGTTAGAGCTAAATCCTGTGATTGACCTTAACAGGTCAAAGCCGAAGGCATAGCTTTGTGAAATTCTATCAGCCAGAAAGTTGAGGGCCTAACAGAACTCTACATTAAATAAGGGAAAATATACATCCAAGCAGTGATTTTCATGAAATAAACCCTTACAGGTTGATCAGGATCAGGTCTTGTATCACTCTGAAGGGGTTTATTTTGTTATAATGACTACCTGACTGTGTTTTGTGTAATAATAAATGGTTATGAAGCATTGATCTGAGTTAAAGAGTTTGTTCATCCAAAAATGAAAATTATCCCATAATTTACTTACCCTCAAGCCATTCTTCTTTCAGCCAAACACAATCAGAGTTATATAAAAAAATATCCTGGCTTTTTCAAGCTTTATAATGGGAGTGAATGGTACCTTAGATTTTGAAGCCCAAAAAAGCGCATCCATCCATCAAAAAAGTAATCCATACGGCTCCAGGGGGTTAATAAAGGCCTTCTGAAGGGAAGTGATGAGTTTTTGTTAGAAAAATATCCATCTTTATAATTTTATAAACACTGGCTTCCGGTAATGGCTGTCCGCACGTTCACAAGAGAGATGAGTTCTGGCGTAAGACGCGTAGCATAAATTATCTCTAATATTCAGGTGTAATTTGGGTGGCCCTGGCCCACCCTTGGCTACAAAACTGCATGAAACTAGCACGGCTATGCCAAAAATTGTTTGCCAGAGACAATAGTCAACAGATTAGCAATGCTTATGCAAAACATTTGACCACAGAACAGTGCAATTGACCAATCAGAATTAAGAATTCTAGTGTGCCATAAAAGGTTTTAATAGTTTTGATAAGCACTCATAAATCTTGTACATTTCAGGTTTTTGTGTACATTATGTTCTTTAGTAATATAAAGCAAAAACATTTTTTACAAAAATGTATTACTTAATTATCTTGATTCTTTCAAATAAGTAGTAATAAAGAAGAAGTAATATAATTGCCTCCTTTACTCTAAATAATTGCTCAGGTCTGGTTTCAGATCTCAATCTCTGAGGGGGCTTCTGAACTTAGTGGGGATGCTCTAGAAGTTAAAGTGTATATAAAGCACCAACGATATCCAGTTGACAGTCATTAACATCTGTTTGAAGGTGCTTTGCACCCTCAAGCACCACCACTGAACCGGGCATGTCAGTAATGGTCAAACATATGGTATTTCTGTTAATAGATCTCTGAGAAAAGACAGAACTAAAAACCAAACATATCACGGGAAGATATGTTAACGTAAATATATAAATGAATACTGTTCAAATACAGTCCTCATTCTCTGATCTGAGGACTGCCAACTGTATCTGAAAACAGGAGCCAAGACTGTGAATTAAAAAATCCCCTGCATGAACATTTTCTCCTGCCTTGTGCACTATAGAGAGTGTAATTTAATGATGTAGGTTAAGTTAATACTAAACTTGGAAATGTACTCCTGATTATCTTGTAATTAATGAGAGATGGCATTTCCGTTTCTGTCATATCTATCAGATGCACGCTTACAGCTAACTGAGATTCCTCTTTGCCTCACTGGACCACATGAGAGGCTTCAAGCTCCAGTGGTAGATGTCAACATGACCTCAGGTCAGTCTGTCTTTAGCAATGTCTCATCAAATGCATCAAATGCCTGTTTGCATTCAAATGGCCTTTTATCGGTAAAAATGGTGTGCGTGATGATGTCATGCCTAAAAAAAACACTTTGTTGCATAAGTTTTGGTTTATTGCATAATAAATCTGCCCTTAAGCCGTTTCCATACAGAAATGTGTGTTTATCACTACTTGTGTACCTTTCGCCTCCCAGATGCCCTAATGTTTTTTCCTCCAAAGGTCTGGTAAAATGGGAAGAGCAATGAGACAATTAATTAAAATTAGCCAGCTTACTGTCATTTTAGTTTCACAAATAAATTCAATCCAAAATATAAAGAAAAATGGATGCGGTTTAATATTAGGGTTTACATATATGATACATTCCTGATACTGAATAGGCTATTTTGAACAATCATCTAATCTAAAGCATCGCCATCACAACTGCATTATGTCCCACATATTTGTCCAGCAAATTTTAATGACAAACTGAACTTGATTATCATCTATAATTAATTTAATGTCATAATGCAATCTACATTTTCTGAATATCTCATCAAATGTGATCCGAGGTAAAGAGGGTTCAATTTAAAATATTTAAACGTTTTAAAATGTTCAAAAGCTAGTTTTCTGAAAGTGATCTCAGCATTGGAGAAATAATTCTGATGGATTATAGTATTGAAAAAAAAGCAGATCATTTTGAGAATGTCATTCAGCTGACTTTTTTCATCTACAGAACAGGGTAAGGCTAATTTATACTTGTGTAAAGAAAAGGCAATTGTAGGTCTAAAAAATGTTTTTTTGTTTGTTTGTTTGGTGATTATTTATTTTAATGTAATGCTTTAGTCATTTGGTAATTTATTTAATTTAATACAGTGAAATTTGAAAAATTTCAAAGTATGAACAATCATTTGATAGAATTGGGCTATATGTTAGTGTTCCAAAAAGCACACCAATGCCTCTCTCTGAATTGTGGGCTAATTCCATGACTACCGTCTATTATATTGAATGGTGTGGAAAATAAACTTTAATAAATAAACGGATGACTACCACGATTAAATTAAACAGTGGCCATTGATTTGCTCTCCGTGCAGTTGTCGATATGCACGATACGAGATGTTTGTGTTGGCGCTCCTGGAGAGTCATGTTTGCAGCATCGGATCTGTGCAGTTGTAATCACGTACAATAAATTAGCTTTCAAGGATGTATACTGTCGTCATGATTAACACAGGCTAACAATTGGGGTAAATTCTGTCATGTGACACTACATTTTTACGTTAAAGCCAATTTTCTCCCCAAGAAGTGTTTCCAAACCAGTTTTTCACGACATTTGAAGTATCGACAAAGAGTTTATGTGCCAGAGTTAAACGGAAAAATCTTATATCGACACTTGCTAAACTGTAGCGATAATTTGCGCTTCCATCAACTTTATTTTGATGCACTAAAAGAAATTCGGCAGAAATCCTTGGATGGAAAAGTAGTTAATGGCAATCTATATATTACTACTGTGGTTTATTTGGCCATAATATCCTGCTGTTATATAAACTTTACAACATTTGACCTTATCAGACTAGCAGTCATTATTTTGAATGTTAACAAGCCTAACTTTTGTAACATCATTTATTTCAAAGCATCAATGTTTCCAATAAGTCAAGACAACACCATAAGATATGGCACTTACCTGCTCAGATGACATTAGCCGTCTTTTTCTTTCTTTCATTATTTATTTGTCCATTCGCTTTTGATAAGATGTCCTTTATCCTTGTGTACACCAGTACCTCCAACCACATTTATCCACGCGAGTAGCAGAGACGAAGCACAATGTTCTTCCACAAGACATGTGCAGTTTTATTTTTTAGCTAGAGGGCCAAAAGTTACATAGTGTAGCTTTAAAAGATTCACTACCTTAAAAGATTCATTCAAAATAGCACTGATTCCTGGTTACAAATCACTAATTAGAAAGTGGAGTTGTGCTTGATGCTTTGGCTTCTTTTTGAAATATGTTCGCTGGTAGAGAAGAAAGGGACAAACTAACTGGGAAAATTTTGCCTACGGCAGGATCACAACCATGCTGATATATGGAACAACAGCACTCGTGCTTGTGTGATATTGCTAGTTGATACTTTTATCTAAAGTGACTGCCTCATTATTACAGAGACAGTGAGTGTGTTTACGCGCAAGCTATTACACCGATTATGCTTAATAAGCTGATGTGTATTCATGAAAACGTGTTAAACTTTTCCTTTATTGGTGAAAGGTCATAAATAGTTTAAGCATAATTCGCATGATTCGCATAGGCCTATCATGTAAACACCTTAACCTCAGTTCTTAAAGGCTTATTATCCAATGTATGCAAGAGTTGTCCGCATGCCTCTTCACGGTTTGACATAAAAAGCAGTGAATAATTACTTTTGGGGAGTTATCAGCGTATTGGTGTGCATCCAAACGGGCTCTCTAATTACGCTTGCAGGATTTAAACCTAAAACCTTCCGATTACCACCCCAGATCTTTAACCACTTGACTACACCACCCTTAAAATTTGCACAAACTCTGTTAAACTGACAACTTTACTGTATATGTATAAAAGCAGACATGTATTTTATGATAATACGCTTAATTTCCTCTCTTTGTTTGAAAATGTAAAGCATCAACTGATTGAATGTTGAGAGAAAACTTTTAGAGATATAATAAAAATATGTGAATTCTCTATACAATTCTATTCATAAGCAAACAACTATAAGGGGGGGAAGCAGAAGTGGGAAAAAAATGAAAGGTTTGCCAGCAACAGGGAAACAGCTATGAGAGCACATTCCTAGGCTTAGACAATGAGGGGTGGGACAAAACTGTATATATTTAAAATCTGTAATCTAACCCCTGAATCAGGAACATTGCTCAAAGTTTGGTTTAGACTTAACGAGATAGAGTCTGAAGGATTTGATCTGGGAATGTTTATTTCTAAGCGGAACATGACTGTTTTTATTCCGAGAACGAGCTTCTTGTTTTCGGTTTATCAGCTCGAGATTTGACTGGAGATAGAAAGTAATACGGCACGATATATTCTGCGCAATATTTCGCTAGAGGAAACAGTGCTGATCGTAAAGTGAGAACTGGTCGACTTAACTTATACTGCGTTGGGAATGTCAGGATGTGGGAAAAGTTAAAGATCGAGCACATCTGGATATGACTTACGGTACTGTTTTCAGTATACGCAGTAAAGATATTTTTTTTTTTTTTTTTTTTTTTACGTTTTACGTTAGATCAGATCAAGAGGAAAATCAGGTAAGTTCTTATCTCTTAAATCACGGAAATTGCTCTTATATGGTAAAAGTGGTGTAATTCAGGGAAATGTAGCTGTTTAATTTACACGATCAATCGTCTATAATAATGTTGAAAAACTTTTAGAATGAAAGTCATACATTGTTCATCATAACTTTGTGGTGATACTGCTCACATTATTAAGGGCATCATACAAAAATGACCTACAGCACAAGCTATATTTGTCTTTTACCCATTTATTTATTTATTTTAAAGTCCCATCTGTTATTCTCACTGATCAATTTGCTGATTTATCAGTTGAATTTTTTTTTTAAATTATTATCATTATTATTGCATTTAGGAACGCAGTGAGGCAAATCACCCAGGATGTTGTATAAAAGTAACACACAAACTTGTGCATTATTGAATCCATTCACTGAACTGAACTGACATATAGGCTGGCCAGTATATACAATACAGTATATGTTCATATCTTCTCATTGGAAAGGGATGAGAGTATCCAATAAAAAAAAATAAATAACTATTTAGGAATAAGTGTGAGCTGAAAATAAGGAGTAAGTGTCTAGTGTTCATTAGATGTCAATGATGGAATACCTGAGCTCACATTTGGGCGATGCAGTCATACAACAACAACAAAGGTGGGCCGCAATACAATCCTTTTTGTAAAGACTGGTCAACCACAAGTATAAGAAGAGTTAATTGATGTAAGAAAGAACGAAGGAAGCACTGTAATTTTCATACCAACATACTGCCTCAGCATCTTTGCACACCAGACATGTTTTACAAAAATCCTTGTTACTGTCAATGTGCAGGTACAGAGCCACAAATGAACCCCTCTTCAAGCAATCATGAACTGATAAGATGAATAATTGATCTATGTTGCTGTGAAATACGGGTTTTTGCAAATACATTCAGTCATACTAGTCCTTTCTAACTGTAGTCAAAACAGACAAGTTCCTACAGCTGCAAGATGAGATATGCCGCTAGATGCTGAATTTCCCCCTTACAATTTCAAACTCTTGACTCTATATCTATTTCTGATACTATTTTAAGTTAACAATGAGGTACATTATGAGGTGCATATTATATAGGTATATATATGGGGTTATACTATGGGTAGTTGACATTAAATACTTTTGGAAAGTTGAAATGTCCATGTATACACTTTATTTATTTAAAAAACGCATTTTAAGATTACAAGGAATTTTTGGTACAATATTTGTAAATTTTGTTTGACACTGCAGGACCTTTTAAAATGAACTAGTGAAGGCAAAATAGTGATTACTTTCCCTTTAAACTATATATATATACACACTCACTGAGCACTTTATTAGGAACACCTTTACACCTACTTATTCATGCAATTATCTAAATATCAGCCAATCATGGGTAATGCATAAAATCATGCAGATATGTCAGGGTCAGGAGCTTCAGTTAATGTTCACATCAACCATCAGTGATTGGCATCCTGGGATTTTCATGCACAACAGTCTCATTTTGAGTTTACTCAGAATGGTGGCAAAAAAAAAAAACATCCATTGAGCAACAGTTTGCGGTTTGAAATGCCTTGGTGGTTTGAGATATCAACGGAGAATGGCCAGACTAGCCCGAGCTGACAGAAAGGCTATGGTAACTCAGATAACCACTCTGTACAATTGTAGTATCTCAGAATGCACAACACGTAAAATCTTGAGGTGGATGGTCTACAACAGCTGAAGACCACGTCGGGTTCCACTTCTGTCAGCCAAGTACAGAAAGCTAAGGCTGCAGTGGGCACAGGCTCACCAAAACTCTGTAGCTGGAGACTGGAAAAACATAGTCTGGTATGATGAATCTCGATTTCAGCTGAGGCACACATAGTAGAGTCAGAATTTGGCGCAAACAGCATGAATCCATGGACACAACCTGCCTTTTGTCAACAGTTCAGGCTGGTGGCGGTGGGGTAATGGTGTGGGGAATGTTGTCATGTCACACTCTGAGCTTGTTTAATACCAATCAATCATCGCTTGAATGCCACAGCCTTTTTGATTATTGCCGCTGACCATGCACATCCCCTCATGGTCACAATTTACCCATCTTCTATTGGCTACTTCCAGCATGACAATGCATCATGTCACAAAGCAAAAGTCATCTCAAACTGGTTTTATGAACATGACAATGAGTGCACTGTTCTTCAGTGGCCTTCCCAGTCAGTGAATCTGAATAAAATAGAACATATTTGGGATGTGGTAGAACAGCATGAATTTGCAGCTGACAAATCTGCTGAATTTGTGTGATGCAATCATGTCAACATGGACCAAGGAATGTTTCCAACATCTTGTGAAATTCATGCCATGAAGAATTGAGGCTGTTTTCAGAGCAAAGGCCCTACTCAGTATTAGTAAAGTGTTGCTAATAAAGTGCTCAGTGAGTGTATATACTGGATATAAAGAGGTATATAATCCAGTAAATTAAATGTAAATATATGGGTTATAATGTGTGCAGTATAGCTGATGTATACAGCATTCTCTGAAATAGTAGTAACTAGCAATTGTTACCTCAAGGATCTATTTATACATGATCTAACCCATAATACCACATGAATCATATTTCTAGGTTACCTGACAAAAAATGTTTTAGTGTGTGAATAATTTTCATAATGGGGGCTTATTTTAGGTTACACATTATGGCCTGTGAAAATTGGAAGGAGATTTAAACAGTACACTGTACTGTTTGTTCCATGGGGCTTTCTACTTCTCTGAGAGAGAAAGCTGACCAGCAGGACATCGAAATAGGAATGGCATTTCATCATGTTCAGATTAGACTTTGATTCAAGACACTGATGCTATCTGATCTAAGAAAAATACTGGCAGCTTGGAAGTAAAACTCAGCATATACCCAGAGAGACGAGAGCATTTCCAAATGGGTGGGGATGTTTTCCATCTTAGCGCAAAGTAATTACCAGTTTTTGTGCATTGAGCCTACGTGACAATGTTGTTTACACTAGCCCACCTACACTTATATTGGTGGGCTTAAATCAAGTACTTAAAAGGCAACTCATCAGACAAAGTGACTCCAGTCAGGAATATTAAGAAGGAATCCAGCTGGAATATTAAGTAGTGATCAGACTGCATCATTACCAGATATGCATAGCTTTTTTGTGCTTGGGCTTGTGTTTCCTGATGGCATTCACTGATAGTTAACTTGAGATAGTAACTACAAATGTCACAGATTAAATAGACAAATTGACAATCATTATACACAAAGTATATAAGGACATTGATGAACGTAGTTTTATGTGCATATAAAAGTTTCAGAAGACAAGGATCTACTTGGACAGATCAACTCTGGCTCTAATTACCGATGTATTTCAAAACATCTGACTCTGTTTTCCATGGCGTCACATAAGTAAACTAAATACGGATTTAATTACAGTCTTGGGGCAACACAAAAATGTGTCCTGTTGTTTTCTGAAACATTTTGGTAAATATACTGATATACAGTGGCCCCAAAAGGTATATGGACACTTGTCACGCTTGAATTCACGAAATGAATGAATAACATTGCATTAGATATAAAAAGAAAACCAAGTGATATCTGCAAACAAATGATCATAGACCTTTTCTCACAACTCTACTATCTTAGCTACTTTCTTATTTTTGATTTTTAACCAACTGGTCTCAATGTGATTTTAATGGATGTACTTAGTCGGTTTCCTCCTCAAGTTCGCACAGGTGTAGTTTATCACATTAACTATTAACAGCCAGAAAGTGCCCAAAATTGAATCATTTCTCAGTCTGAGTGTGAAAAATTTAAAACTTAAGTAGGTGGATTTACTGACCCTTTCTATTCATTCTACAACATAGCCTATCTATTGTTTTATTATGTGAAACCCAACAAATGTCTTAGGATTGGACATTATATTTGGCTTTCAAGTCCATACACTGTAAACACAGTGCAGTTTTCACTAATTGCTTGATAACATTCTGGAACAATTAGCAACACTCTGGATTACAGGTTTTCCATAATTTACATATAATAGATTAAAACACAGCCATTTTTACTTGCGTGGCCAGTCGACTTCCAGACCAAGAGGAACAAGCACTCCGGAGTCACTGGAAGGCTAGCCGGGAGTGGCCTCTGAATGGCAGGAAGTAAAGCCATCAATATTTACTCTGTATGCAGCAGCCAGAGTGTGTGCAAGGACCAGCAGCACAGAGGAGAGCAATTCAGAGCCGAGCGGCTTCCACTAAATCCCTCTCCCACCCTCACGATAATTGCAGCACAGACAGACTGACTGGCCCTCTCAATCTGTTTAACTCATGACTTCCTTGTGTGGATAGAGGTTATCGTGCCTTTTTTACATTAAGGAATGTTGGCCATTTGCAGCGCCACATGTGATTGTATGATTGCGGCATTATATGATTGCGGTATGGAATGGTGCCTTCCTTGTAATTGGTAAATCTCTGAAGTATGGTGGAGGGGGCATGGGCATTTCAGTGGATATGTAAGGAGCCGGAAGTGTTTTGTGTGTCGGAGTGCTTTGATCTCTCTTAAGATTTGCTCTCTCGTTCTGTATTCCCATTCTCTTAGAGATGAAGGCTTCTGAGATGCTTGCTGTACTAGTTGTTTTGACGTATTCAGGGAGCTACACAGCTCTTGCAGGTGAGGCTACATAATGGCATTCTGTTCACAAAAGTAATGGAGAGTCTCATAATGTGTGCAGAAGGGGGAGTATTGCATGAAAATCTGAAGGGTGTTGTACAGATTTGCTTCTTGAGCAGAACGACAATAAGCCTTCCAATGCTATGTCTGGACAGCTGTGTTTGATAGGACACCTTTTAACATGCACAAATATAACTCTCAGGAATAGTATTAATTACTACATAGGAGCACACAACTTAAACCAGGGTTCTCAAAGAAGACCTGCAGTTTAATATAGCCCCTGCAGTGTTGAAGGAATAGTTTACCCAAAACTGAAAATTCTCTTACCTTGAAGTTGTTCCAAACCTGTATGATTTTCAGTCTTCCATGAAACACAAAATTAGATGTTACACAGAACTTTAGCTTCAGTTGCTATTCACTTTTATAGCAATTTTTACATACAATGAAAGTGAATGATGACTGAGGCTGTCTGCATCTCCTTTTGTTTTCCCATGGAAGAAAGAAAGTCTTAAATGGTGACAGAGTGTTTATTTTTGGGTAAAATATCCCTTTAAATGTTAATCTTTAAATCCAACCAGCAAAATGATTTTCACTTTTTGCATATTGGTTCAGCTTTTAATGTTTGCGCATAGTTTTCTTAAAGAATAGTCTGGGTTCAAGACATGTTAAGTTCAATCGACAGGATTTGTGGCATAATGTGTATATATATATGGGTTGCCAATTGTACAACTTAATTGCCATGATGATGTACTATAATGTCAACAAACCCTAAAACCCTCAAATGGCTGTAAAAATTACAATTTAAAATTTACAGCTCAAATAATACGAGTTTTTACAGAATAATTAATGTAAGTGCTTATATAAAATTATAAGCTTCACATTCACTTCCATTGTAAGTGCCTCACTGTAACCAAGATTTTTGCTTTTTTTTTAAGAAAATATTGATGAGTTGAAATACATTTTTGTGGTAATCAACATTATACCACAAATGCTGTCGATCGAGCTTAACTTGTATTAAACCTGGAATATACTGTACCTTTAAAAAAATGTCAAACAGTATCCTAATATACATTTCTGAATGGGGCTTATTAAAGGTCTAAAACAAAAAACACCACAAACAAACATGTGCTCACATTATTTCAAATACTGAAAAACTCAAGTTTGTAAAAACATTCGTATTTGCAATTGTTCAGCTGACCCCACCTGGATAGTGGTCCTTACTAGATCATTTGAGTTTGAGGCCCCTGCCTTAAACATGTTTTTTGTTTCAGATCATGAATCGGACTCTCCCCCAGAGGATGGTGAGTGTACTTACATACTGTAAATTAACTGAAATGAACAGAAATATTTGTTCTGTTGTTATCACACATTTTCTTACATTTATACATCCCTTTCTTGTCCATAGATAAGTGGGATGGAGGTGATATACAGTGCACATGTGAGAACACATATGCCTGTGTTAACAACACCTGCTTGGGCCGTATCTGCTTCTACAGTTCGGTCCATAACCGGGTTGTCAGAGGCTGTTTTCCAACCAGCGAGCAGTGCCATGTACCTGATGTTCCTGATGTGTATTCTAAGTGCTGCTTCACACATTTCTGTAATGCTAACCTCAGTGTGCCTGAACCAACAGGTCAGTAAATACACAATGTAACAGACTTGTGCTGCACTGTCAAAAGTGTTACCTAAAGGAGCCATTTATACCAGACCTAACCCTTAAAAATGTGTTTTGTTGGTTTAGTAAGTTACTGATGGGGCAATACAATAAAAGTTGGGAAATTCTGAGCCAGACTTCCGCACAATACAAGAACTTGGCCTCAATTCAACTTGACCAGATAATTCAGTTACCCATTCCATATTAAATTGTACAGATCGTTTGTGGCAATACAGACATTCATTACTGAAACCACAGAGGCCTTTGCTTCATGTGGTGTTACTTGAAGCATCAATGGAGGTTTGCTGCTACCTCCTAGTGTTGAATTCATGAGATGAAGACTCCAGTCATTTCAGTAGCCTTCTAAAAGCTGTTATGTTGAGATCACATGAGCAGCCAAATGTTATTTTCTAGGTGTCAGTATAAGTCTAAAATAATGAGTGCATCTGTAATCACAATGACAAATTTCACAGTTTCACCTTCAGAAAAGCACATGAAATGTAGTTACAGAACAGTCTTCTCAGCTGGCCTTGTATAAGGGTGTGACTAATGTCCTGTTGTGTCTGTGTATGTTTCCGGTAGAAAAGCCTGTTGGAATGATCCTGCTGGTGGGAGTGCCACTGTTAGTGCTGCTGGTGATGTCAATGGCAGCCTGCGGCCTTGTACTGTGGCTGCGCACAAGGCGACAGCACCACCAACTGATGGAGCATGACACATCCATGATCAAAGTACCCATTGGAGGGGACCCTAATTATGGGGTAAAGCACAACTGCTGGGACCTGTGTTACTGTGTTGCAGTCATAGCGTTTGTTGACTGATTTCATTTTCCTTAATTCAGATACAGTCTTTTCTGTTTCTGATTTTTGCAGTGCTCAAATTCCCAAAGGAAAGAAAAATCACAAAAGAGATCTCTTTAAAATCTCGGTTGTTTCCCCTATGCAGCAATGTGATTAAAAGCCAATGGAGGCTTTTGCTGAAGTCTTCTGCTTTGCAGATTTTTCTCCTAAAAATGTACCTCAGAAATCTCTAGAGTTACAGAAGAGAGCTTAACAAAGTGATCAAGATCTTGACAAAGAAGAGGGTTTCTTAGAGTGCTCTCAGATTTGCCAAGATACCAAAATCTGCAATCACGTCAGAAATTTTTATTTGAACTGAAACTTTTCTCATCAAAATCAGTCAAGGCCAAATTGTCTGAGCTATGATGTCATTAATTGTATAGCTCTTTACTCTTACTGCATGTCTTATTTGTTTATAATAAAAATTTTCCATTTTAGAAGAAACATCAGAGACAAAGTAGACATTTGATAAAGCATAGCTGCATTATTTAGCATTGTTGATTTCTAGAAAGTAATGTCTTGCTAAAACATGTTTGCATATCGCTGCGCTGCTTTGCGGTCCGTTTTGCATAACGCGGTGGCTCATTTTAGCTTATCGCGGCCCATTCTGCCATTTGGCGGCCGACCCACCGGCCTGCTAGGTTCTCCCGATGGCCAGTCCCACCCTGATCGGCCCCAAAGTGTGTCGGCCCACTGGGAAAATGCCTGGTATGTCAGATTACCAGTCCAGCCCTGATGTCAAGGATGCTCTTCACTGACACTTTTGTTGACTTGGTTAACAAGTACACATACTTTAAAAAAAAAATAGTAGGTGCTAAATTATTTGGTGTGTTGGAAATGATGGCAAAACTGTGGGACAGTCGTAATTGTTGAAACATTGATAGAAATCATTGAGGTTCATCTCCACTGATGTAAATTGATGAAATCAATATGTTTATTTCACTCTTTTTGGGGTTTTTATAGTTTTAAACGTGTAATAATTTGTATTTTTAAATGGATTGTAATTGTATAATATCGAAAATCTGGGTTTTTCAATATTAAAGATTATAAACTAGGCTAAAACAATCAAATCTTTAAATAAAAGGCATTTGAAAAGCACCTAAAATAAATGATGAAGACCTGGTAAAATGTTTCCAATTCAGTTTTAATCAGACCTTCTTAGAAAAACAAATAAGAACAATGCCATCTGTTTATCTGAATAAAAATCAAGCCCGTGGCAATTTCAAGGACATGAAATTGCCAGATGTTGATGTAACACCCAACTCTATCTTAATCAATGAAAGAGCAACCTTTGAATTCTCTAAATTCCATAGTTTGACTGTACCTGTATGTGTGTAGATTGTTTACATTCGACAGTGATATATGTGTGTGTAATTCTCTTTTTAGGATATCTTTGATGAGTTTTGTACATCAGGCAGTGGGACTGGCCTACCCTATCTGGTGCAGAGGACAATGGCTCGACAGATCTCGCTGGTTGAGTGTGTTGGTGAGTGAAACATTCATATCTCACGCAATATACACTACTGCAACAGCACTTTAATAATGCTTTGATCACAGCCATGTCTCACTATACCAATCTGTGTTTTGTTTCAGTATAAACATTATCATCTGAATGTTTTTGATAGGTAAAGGCCGTTATGGAGAGGTATGGAGAGGAACGTGGATGGGGGAGAGTGTGGCTGTCAAGATTTTCTCCTCTCGTGATGAGCAGTCTTGGATTAGAGAGACAGAGATCTACAACACGGTCCAACTAAGGCATGAAAACATCTTGGGTAAGTACCACCCACAGTGTGCATTTTTCATCACTTGTGTGGGGAAAAATCATTTTGAGAGTACTTCCGCTGCCATAATACATTCTGACATGTAAAAACGCCACTTCCCCAATGAAGCAACAACTTTTGATTAAAAATGTAATATCCTTCTCTCTCAGTCACACACAAATTCTCTTCTCATTATAAGGCTTCATTGCATCAGACATGACATCTAAAAACTCCAGCACTCAACTGTGGCTGGTCACTCACTTCCATGAGTTGGGCTCCCTTTACGACTTCCTGCAGGACACCACAATGGGCCCAGAGGGCTGCCTGCGCATGTGCCTGTCTATTGCCAGTGGCTTAGTGCATCTCCACACAGAGATCCTCACTACACAGGGCAAACCGGCCATCGCACACAGAGACCTGAAGAGCCGCAACATCCTGGTAAAAAGAAATGGCCAGTGCTGCATTGCTGACCTAGGTGAGAAAGTAGAACTTGCATTATTGTAGATTACTATAATCGTGCTGTAATCAAACACATTCTCCTTACTAACTGTAGTCTATTGTTGTACAATCATCATTGTTAATTGGTAATATTTATTTGACTCAATCACACTTGTTTGTTTTATATTGGGCTATTATGATTTTGGCCTGCTCTGTTGAAAGAAATAGGTTTAACCAGCCTAAGATATCTTGCTGGTCTTAACTGGTGTCACAGTATGGTCGGACTGGTCTTTTGGCTAATTTTTAGAGGGCTTTTGGGCACTTTTTAGCTTGGTCAGGCTGGGAGGTCAGCTTAAAGCAGCTAAGACCAGAAAACCTGCTTACGTTGATTTAAGGTGGGGTTTGTTTTTCTTCAGTTGGATGTTGAGATCATAAAAATGGTCTTTTCTTAAACATATTCTGTTCTTTGTGATCTATCAGGCCTAGCCGTCATTCACTCTCAATCGAATGACTATCTGGATGTGGGCAACAATCCAAGAGTGGGAACCAAACGCTATATGGCACCAGAGGTTTTGGACGAGACTATTCGTGTAGATGTTTTTGAGTCCTACAAACAGACTGATATCTGGGCACTGGGCCTTGTCCTCTGGGAAATAACCCGCCGAACTATTGTTAATGGTAAGATGGAGCAATTGCTAACCTTTATTTAATGACATCACTGTCATTCTGTGCTTTTGTGATCTGTTACAGAATGAATGATTGAAAGTGCTTTCAAAACGTGTATATTGATAAGAAAGACTCTGATGAGGCCTGAGGACTGATCAAGGACTGTGTACAGAAATAGTTATTTATTAAGAATGCCCTAAATTTCATGATAATTTAACTGTTATTGACCTCTTCAACTTCCTGTGAAAAGTTCATTTTCAGAAATCGTTCTTTTCCTAACTTTCCTTTTTCTGTTGCTAAGCAACAATTTACACCATCCTAGTAGAGGTGGTAGACTTTTCTGTTTATTTTTCACACGTTTCTTCATCTTACTTCCCTTCCATCCCTCCCTGTTTTTTTCTCCATGTCTGTGTCTGCCTTCTCTATCCACCCACGATTAGCGGTCCAGTAATTATAAACAATCTTATCGAATGTCAGCACTTCTCTCATATAGTCCAGATGCACTTTCTCTCTCTCTTTTTCTCTCTCACACAAATGTACTTTTTAAGCAGCACCTTGCCAACCATTTATATACAGTAGGGCCCAAGATTGCACATTCAAAAATCTGGGATTACAAATACTATGTAAACCTGAAAATGAAACCTGGCAGATAGTTTTAGGAATTTTATCAATTTAAAACAAATAAACATATTGCATAAGAAATGTTGAACTATTTTAGGTCACTTATCAAAATAATTTGTGACATTGCCTATGTGAATTCCTTTGTTCAAAAGTTCAGATTTCCAGAGCCCATGCCAGCTCAACTGCATGCTGTCATTAAAGCAAAATAGGCACATAACAAACAGTAGGACATTCTGAAATGAATGTTTCTTTTTCAATTCAGCTCAATTTCACAAAAATCGGTATGCTGAAAATATCATTTTAAATTATGAAATAAAAAAATTATAAAAAAATGTTATGCATTTTATCAAGGCATTTTCAGTAGTTGACTCCCAGTTGAACCCCAATATATGTATATTGCATTATAGGGTCAGGGTTGCTCTAAAGTTTAAGTCACATATATCTGTTTTTATTTCTGTCTTTTAGTCCAGGAAATGTAGCTTCACTATTTTTTTCTGATACTAATCTTTACTCCCAGAGTTTTTCCCCAATATGTCAGCTGCCTTACATGCTTACGCACGCTGGACAAATTCCAGCCATCCTCCCACAAAAGTATTAGTACTGCAAACCTCCCTCAATGTCCAAACCACAGTTTTATAGATATGGTCATAACAGACTCTCAGTCTCGGCACACATCTGCACTTTTGTCAGTGAAAATACAAATGTGATCAGTAAGCACATTTGCACAAAACCCTCTATATAACTCCCTTAATTCTGTGGTTTTCTCAGGGATTGTGGAGGAGTACAGACCGCCGTTCTTTGACATGGTGCCTTCTGACCCCAGTTTTGAGGAGATGAAGAAAGTGGTGTGCGTTGACCAGCATAGGCCTAGTCTACACAATCGACTACACTCTCATCCGGTAAGATACTCAAACATACCAGAGATACAGACTTGGACTTGAGACAGACCTGAGATAAGGCATTGCTTGACAGAAGAAATCTGCAGCAATTTGTTAGGGAATCACAGAATGTGTGTGGGACAAAATATCCTATCAACATGATGTCATTGAAAATAATCTTGTGGACTTTCATTGTGATAGTTCCACAGAGGGCATTATCATGCTTGATGCAAAAACATTTTGGCCATAACCTAGACACATGAATGCAGCCATTGCTGAAGCTCAGCTAGCATGTAACTGACTAAGAACAAGCAAGAGACAGAGAATGCAGAGGAGTAGTAAAAGTTGTAATATTGTTGCAAAATGTGTTACTTGATAAGAATTCATCCTTTAAGTCGTATCACCCATTGCAAGTTTTAGTTGTTTGCCACATAAGACTGTTTCATGTCTGCCACCGACACGCACTCCCTCCTACAACATATCCGTTCAAAGCAGAATTGCCAAAACATTTGAAAAAACAAAACAGTCAATCAATAGTTTTGTAAGACAAATATGAAAGTTATGACACATATTACATAGCAAATATAACAGATAGGACACAGCAACACAGTTCTCATAGTTTTGTAACAGAAGTTAGTGAATCTGAATTTAGAAAGCTATTCTTGTAATTTGACTTGCTGTCAGTCACATTTCCACAAATCTGTATTATAAAGTAACATTGTATCCTAACCAGCCATGGGCAACAAGTAGTGAGCAAAAGTACATTTTGTTTGATCACTTGTCTGTTTTCTGGGGTGGAGAGCCCCTCCCACTGTTAATTCTAATTGGTCAAAAATCCCTCTTCTTATAACTGTATATTAAAGGAATAGTTCACCCAAAATTGTTCATTCTCTCATCATTTACTCACCGTTATGTCGTCTCAAACTTGAATTAATTTATTTCTTCTGCGGAACACAAACAAAGATATTTTAATGGAGAAATTATGTCAATTATGTCACTGCAATGGCAAACTATGCCATTGCAGTCTTTAAGCACAATCACGTTCAAGCTTGAAGCATGCGCAGAGCGCTAGGTGGCGCTAGGAAGTATAATCAAGCTTGAAATCAAGATCCCCAAGGAGACTGCTGATGTCAATATTTATAGTGGAAAAGTTGTATCACTTAAGAAAAAATGGACTATGGAAACCACTGGAGTATATGGATAACCTTTATGCTGCCTTTATTTGCTTGAACATTTGGTCATCATGTTTGACTGTATGGCCAACAGACATCATATCTCAATTAAGATATCCTTGTTTGTGTTCCATGGTAGAAAGAAAGTCATACGAGTTTGAGATGACATCTATTCCTTCAACCATCACATATCTGTTTGGTAGTGATTGTGTCACATTGCACAGTAGGTCTGCATTTGGTGTGTGTGTGGACATGTAAACTGGTTGTCACTGGAAACTTTTCACATCACAAACATATAACCACCACAAATGACAAAGCAAATGATTATCACATTTTTCTGTATTTTTCTTTCAAGATCCTGTCTTCACTTGCCAAGATTATGAAAGAGTGCTGGTTCCAAAGCCCTTCGGCTCGACTCACTGCCCTGCGTGTGCGCAAGACTCTCTCCAAACTGGACCAGGACCATGACTACGACATAGACAAGCTCAAACTGGACCTCTAGAATAAGGCTGCCATCGTGCAAAACAGAGGCAGTTAAATTCTAATGGACCTTAATGACATATCCATTCCGACTTTCTTAATGTGCCTTTTTAAGCTTCTTCTGATCTTCTGCGCAGTATTGTCTTAATCTTAAGGCTCCAATGAACATAGTTTATCTTATCCTGAAATTGGCTCTCTGTGGTAAATTGAGCCCATAGCAGTGATGTTAAATGTTTCCTCTGGAACATAGCCACACAACTGCTCTTCTAGGGCGACTTGCATATTTCAACACGGTGATTCATTTGTTACTGAAAGTAAAACATGACTGATTTTGACCCACAAAATTATTTTTGTATAGTGAGCGTGAGAGTGAGAGAGTTTTACCATGTTGTGATGTTTTACCCGATAGGATGTGGGTTATTCTGAACTTCCTTACTGCAGAGTTTCCTGAAATTCTGACATTCCTGGACATTAGTCTGAAGAAGGGAGTTTGGTACATGCTTTATACTGTTTGTTGCACGTCTTCTATGAAGCTGATTTTTTTTCTCCATGAAAGACATTGGAATGGACCTTTTTTTTTTCTTTTTTTTACAAGAATGAAACTGATATACAACTTTCACCAAGAAATTATTCAAACATAGGAAATATTATTGTTAAATGCTACATGTTTTTTATTACCTAGCTGTACTGTATCTTTTTTTTTAACTATGTAAGAAAAACATTTACAATGCATTTGCTTTTTGAGAACTTATAATCTTATCGGAACATTTTTATACGATGTTTGTGCACAAATGCCTAATATTATTTTCACTACACATCTATTTACGGATTAATAAAACTTAAGAGTATTGAAGCAGACTTTCCCAATTATTTTAATATTTCCCTTTAGAAGTAGGCCTAAAAGGAATACAAATGCAAAGTTAATTTTTTCCACTAGAGGGAAGCATTAATTGGCAGTTTTTCTAAAACGTCTTGGTTCTCCTTGCATCTTTATCCATCAAACTGGTTTGAGCAAACTGTGCCAAGAACTGTGGTTTATGAATGCAGCATCAATGCAGTAGGCTTAAAAGGGAAATAAAGAATCAATTTCCTTGCTTCAATCCATCTCTTCAAATGATAAACAATATGCACCCTGTTTTACAAGCCATGCAGTCTTGCAATTGTTAGAATTGTTGTTCAGTACAAGAGACATTAAAGGACCTGATACCCCATGGGTTCTACCAAGACACACCTTGGCATTGTTGAATAACATTTCACAAATACAATACTGAATGCATCCTTCATGATCATGTTTCAGACAGACCTATATATACCCCCATGTGCAAATAGATCTCTCACGTATCATATTCATGGAAATTAAACTGCCAAATGGATGTTTTTCCATTATTAATCCCTTCCTACGCACACAGACACACGGTGGAGACCAAAAGAGCAGATGTTCCCCTGATTGATGGATATTTATAAGATGTTTATCTTGTTTTTTTCCACGCCAAAGTTTCCCATCAGTATGGTGTTTGTCTTGTTGTCAGACTGTATGGCTAAATGAGAGGATGGGCATTGATTCCTCTCTGCCGGTTTATCTATATCTGAGCCCTCAGTATATCCGTCTGTGGTGGAGCACAGAGAGGGGCTTTGCTGGAGATAATTCCCCTGCACTGCCCTACTCTGTCTGTCCAGTCAGATGGAGAGAGGGTTATTTTTAACAGAGCATAGGGGGGCTGTGTGGAGTATCAATGCCCTGTAATGCATAAAAGAGGTAGGCCAGACTCATTTCTTACACTCAATTCCTCTTCTCTGAAATTGTGCTCCTCCATCTTCCATGACATTTTTACAGTGAGTCGACCCATTTCAGATGCCTTTGTTTGAAAAATCGGATATGAACACCCAGCTGAAATATGCAGATAAATTTGATAATTGAGAGATATGACCCCACTTTATAGACAATAGACAAGATCTCTATGTAGTCAAACAAAGAGTTTAATGGTAACAAAAGAGGTTTAATACTCTGTAGGCCATTCTATTCTCATTGTATTTGACATTTGTCTTGAGAGCATCTTGAAAGAAATCTCTGCATAATTAGATTAGATCTTCATCGTTTCTCTTGTACCCATAAGGCTTAATGCACCATCTCAGTAGCAGAGGGTGCTCTCTTGTCATGTGGCCATTAAGAGGACAAACAGCTAGTGCATTAAATGTCTCTTTATTCCATGAAATTAAAATCACAAGCTCCTGCTCTGCTGTCCTGGGTTAGGTCCTGGCAAAAGCACTAGCGCTCCTATAGAAATATATTCAATGTCTTTCCCTGAAGAGATGTATTTCATCATCAAGAGATTTTTCATACAAGGACTTATAAATGTTAAATGTTATTATTATTATTATTATTTGTTATCAGTGATTTGATATTGAGTGTCTCTGAAGCTCAACCCAAGCTGTGTTTTTTTATGGGAGCTCTGAATGATTTCATGCTACTCACATGGGTTCTGTAAGCTCCTTTGGATCACACACATCACACAATGTGGCTTATGCTCCCAAAGGTAACTTTGGCTCCGAAGTCATATTAAAAACTGAAAGAACTGGAGAATGTAATAATAATTAAAAAAAAAAGGGTAAAAAAACAACAACAAAATTGCAGATCTCAATCTGCCCCTCTCTTCAGAAGTCAGACCTCTTTCAAGATAAATAAAACACGTTTTTGTTGCCTTAGATTGAGATCTCTTCTTTAACTCTCATGTTCTGTTGCGATTGACTGTATGTTTTTATGTTTGGGGTCCCAGAGAACTCAACTGTAGTATGTGTAAAAATAATAATGTAAATTTGATATTAGCCTTGATTTCCTTTTAGATTTGTGTTCCTCTGAATTAATTTAAACTCAGTTGGTAGATAGTATCACAGATTTAACCCCTCTGGTCTCAGAAATTAGGCATGCATTATTCATAAATGTAACCATTATCCAATATAGTCATGTTGTTTCTGTTTGGGCTCAATGTGAAACCAGTTAAACACATTGTAGAAAATAAAAATAAAGTAATGGCAGAAATAAATTGCTGTACTGTGACTTAAACATAAGTAATGTAACAATTATTATGAAGGACCTTTGAAGCAAGCTATCAATTTATAATTTTGTTTATAAACCATTCTCATATGATAAACCATGAAGTTTCAACCCAAAACTTCTATGTTAGCAAGGGCGTAGCCAGAAAATAATTTTTGGGTGGGCCTCAATAAAAATGGATGGGCCAAGTTTTTGCCCAAATTGTTTTTTACGAAATTTTCCTTAACAACAAAGAAGCACCTCATTCAAACAGTTTTTCACACTTTCAGAAATCAGAATGTATAATTTTTTTTTTAACTATTTTATAAATATATATCTGATGTCAAAGAATAATCTCTAATATTCTGGGTCTAATTTGGGTGGCCCAGGCCAACCATGTCCCACCCTTTGTTTTTTGAGCTATTAAAACAGCATATACCAGACCAAGCATAGGGGTTGATGGGATAACTGTGCCTGAGTAGGCAATAGAATGATACAATTATGATAAATGTATATAAGCATCCTCTGATATTAAGCATATGTGAAAAGCAAATTGTATGACCCTGCTCTGTTATAAAGAGATTAAAATAAATTACACAAAATATTCTCAATATGTGGATGCATTTTCCCATTCTAGTGGTATAAACTGTTTTGTACTAGTTACTAATTTCAGCCAATTTGTCCATGTTAAGAACACAAGCTTTAAAATGTTTGGGACATAAAATACCACACTGAATCAACATCAAAACAATCACGATGAGACCTTAACTGCATCCTGGACATGACCATCACCCCAATTCACAAATAAGTCCTTGTAAAGAGACATTTCACCACAATAAAGGAGCCATGGCGTGGAACCCTCCCCTTATAATCTAGGCACACCCCTTTAACCCACTATTGTCTGTCCCAGTCTGGCAGGCGGTGCATGGCTGGTTGGTTTGTGGTTGAGTTAAAGTCTCGCTCGCTTGTCAATATCACACAGCAAATGCGTTAATGCAAAGAGATGGGAATCTTGCAGTCATGTTTCTAAGACGAATTACTGTAACGCTGCTCGCCCTGTGTGGATTTATAGCGATCGGCGATGGTGAGTCGAGTGTTTGTGTGTGTATGTGTGTCACCCTCTCTGTGTGTGTGTATTTATTTATTTGATAGGCTGCTGGTGTGTGGAGAGAGTGTGACCAGGCTGCGCTGCTGGACGACGGGGCAGCCTGAAGCTCATCATGGCGCTGTGTCTGGGATTTATAAACCAGTCATCTACGGCGTAAATAACCTCTCATTCATTTATCACCGGTTCAGTATTGTAGCGCTTATTTCATCTTTATCACTAGTCGGGTTGCTTTTACGTAATTTTATTGGTTTGACTATTATTATTAGCAACTAACCGCGCACGAGCGTTTGTTGTCGCTTTGAATTGTGACATTATTTTCAGGACACTTAAAGAAATATTCCGGGTTCAAGTTAAGTTGAGTTCAATTAATCGACATCATTTGAGCATTAATGTTGATAACCACAAAAATGTATTTAGACTCGCCCCTCCTTTTCTTCATAAAAAAGCAGAAATCTGGGTTAAAGTGAGGCATTTACTATAAAAGTGAATGGGGCCAATCCCTAAACGTTAAAATACTCACTGTTTCAAAAGTATAGCCACAAGACGTAAACAATATGCGTATTGACATGATTTTAGTGCGATTAAATTGCTTTCTAACTTTTTCTGTGTAAGCAATGTCTACTTTCTCCACTTCGTTGCCATGACAACATAATAACATAAACCCTGTAAAAAAAATCGATAGAAACAACTTTACATCTCAAACAATGTACAAGTTTTGACTGAAAAATAAATGTTTGTGCTTTTATAAAATTGCAATCTTCACTATTCTACTTTTTAAACCCGCCAAAAATTGGCCCTATTCACTTCCGTTGTAAGTGCCTCACTGTAACTCCGATATTTGCCTTTATTTTTTTTATTAAGAACAGAAGGGGCAAGTCGAAAATCATTTTTGTGGTGATCAGCATTATGCCACAAATGCTGTTAAATGGGCTTAACTTGTATTGTACCCGGAATATTCCCCTAAACACAATTTACTCCCCGGTTCTCACAACCGCAATGCCTCTGGACCTTACTTTTGCTATTTCAGTTGTTTTCAATAATGATTGTCACTACCGTAACACATTATTTTGCATTTTTGTATCGTTATTTTATATGTTGTGGTAATGATAATATCATAATGATTATCTTTTTTTCACATTGCGGTAATGAGAATTGGGGGGTAAAATATGCTGTCGTGAAAATGATGTCACAATGTAAATCGTAATGGCCCTAAAATTAGGTTTTTTTATTATGCAAAAAAAATTATTTGATTTACATACACTTAGGTTGAAGTCATTAAAACTCGAAAGGGAGTGTGGAGAGACTGTGAGAATTAGCAAATATACCTTTTGGAATCGTACGCGTCACATTTCCAGAGAGCACATGGATGTGCTACGCAATGTAGTGCAGCAAAAGGTGAGTGTAAAGGGATTTCAATGGAAAGGAGGCGGCGAGAACCGGCTTGACAATATAAATAATAGTTTTAATAATAAACTGAATGGAAAACACACAAACATTATCACAGAGCAGCTCCATGTCATTCTCTCGAACCGTCGTCACCGGCCGCCTTTATCCCTTGCGCGCCCCCATCAGGCTGATTGGGGACCGGCGTGCGTTGTTCCAACCCGGCCCCGCCCTCCTCCGCTCTACAGTGAGCTAGTAGGCTACGCTATTCTATAATAAATTAATAGAGAAGTAATGTATCTTGTTTTGCCATCGAGTTAGTGCAGCTGCCAGCTAGAAACAGGCCCAGTTCTGTGGGGTTGCGAACATTAGAGCACCCTCAATTGAATATGTAAGCTTAATAATACTGTATTTTGGCAAAGCATTTTGCCTTGAATCCTGACGAACACACACACAAAACCAATGAACATGTCTGGTCTTGCAGATCAGTGTGTCCTAATTTGCAGGCGTAGCATTCTGCTTTCATGCCTCTATTATACAATTGATCAGTTGATTAGTAAAGATTTATGCTCTCGCATAGAGAATTTCATTGTGGAATTATCTAACTACGGATCATTTGATAATTTAATGAATGTGTGCCTATAGTCTATATTTCATCCAGAGGGGCACCTCAGCCCAAGTAGGCAAAGGGGCAGTTGCTTGGGCCACTGTAGTTACCCACTTTGTGTGTGTGTTTGGAACCAAGTATACTACAGAGAAATTTTGTGTCTGAGCGAACGTTTTTTTTACCAGTGAGCATGAGCGATACTTGTGTGGAGTGTCCACTTGGGCCGTGAGCACATGTGCATGGAGCGGGTTATTGTGTGGAGTGTCACACTGCTTTGCTTGCCTGCTCTGGACCATGCAACCATCATACTGCTCAGGAAAGAGATGCATTCTGTCTCCTAGAGATATACATAGTTTGGTGTGACTAGTGCAAATCAATCCCAGAACAACAGCAAAGGACCTTGTGAAGATGCTGGAGGAAATGGGTAGACACGTATCTATATCCACAGTAAAATTAGTCCTATATTGACATAACCTGAAAGGCTGCTCCGAAAGGCCACTTCTACAAACCCTCCATAAAAAAGACAGACTACAGTTTGCAAGTGCACATGAGGACAATGAGCTTACTTTTTGAAGAAATGTCCTCTGGTCTAATGAAACAAAAGTGAACTGTTTGGCCATAATGACAGGTTATGTTTGGAGGAAAACGGATGAGGCTTGCAAGCCGAAGATCACCATCCCAACCATGAAGCATGGGGATGGCAGCATCATGTTGTGGGGGTGCTTTGCTGCAGGAGGGACTGGAGCACTGAGGAAGGGAAAAATTATGTGGAACTATTGAGGCAACATCTCAAACATCAGCCATGAAGTTAAAGCTTGGTTGCAAATGGGTCTTCCAATGACCCCAAGCATACCTCCAAAGTTGTGGCAAAATGTCTTAAGGACAACAAAGTCAATGTATTGGCCATCACAAAGCCCTGACCTCAATCTGATAGAAAATTTGTGGGCAGAACTGAAAAAGCGTGTGCGAGCAAGGAGGCCTACAAACCTGACTCAGTTACGCCAGTCCTGTCTGGAGGAACGGGACAAAATTCCAGCAACTTGTTGTGAGAAGCTTGTGTAAGGCGACACATAACGTTTGACTCAAGTTAAACAATTTAAAGTCAATGCCACCAAACACTAACAAAGTGTATGTAAACTGAAAAAAACTGAAATAAATAATTCTCTCTAATATTATTCTGACATTTCACATTCTTAAAATAAAGTAGTGATCCTAACTGACCTAAGACAGGGAAAGTTTTCTATGATTAAATGTCAGGAATTGTGAAAAGTTTAAATGTATTTGGCTAAGGTGTGTATAAACTTTTGACTTCAACTGTAACTATGATACATTTCGCGGTAAATTGTGGCCTGTCAAAACAAACAGGCTCTAAACTGACCAAATGACCTCCAGTATTTCACAACGCTTCACAGAACTGATGTCACAATGAATGAGTGTTCATGATGTTTTTACACATTAAGATACTTATTTAAACTTCACACACAGGATAAGATGTCTTTAACAAGACTGCTTATTTATAGTTTTAGATTATATCATAATTGTTGTTTTCAGTCTATCATTTGCTGTGGCATACTCATGTTTACACAACAACTCAGTGGCAGCCCATCTTTGAGAATTGTGTTTTTTGGCTTGCAGAACCAGTCCCCACTGACCCCATTTCTATTGTCAAGCCATTAGGACTAGGAAATGTTGCCAACTCACTTAGTTGTTTTAATTTCAAAAGATAACCCAACTTGAGTTATATTACTATTTATTTACAAAGTTTACTGCTTAATGAAAAATGAAGTTGTGTTTTAGAACCCCTGGCAAGCACATCTCTGTTGTAGAGTGCGATGGGAAGCTGGTCATTAAACAAAGTCAGACTGAAGTCAGATTTGGAGTCTGGTCCTTTGTAATGGAAATGTTGCCAATGAGCCCTATTCAGTGGCCTGTCAAGGGAGTCTGCCTTTCTTTTGTATTGTAAAACTGATGGTTGTTACATCCACAGCACGAATAAACAAGTTTGTGGTTGGACGGCACTGCAAGATAACCGTTTGTGCCAGGAAACAATGGATTATTATGTTTTATGCAAAAAAAATGTGGTGTTGAAGTTCTGGTGATATTTGCGTGTACACAAAAAAATGTGTTTAATATTTAGCCACCTTCTTGAGACACAAGGGGATGTTTGTAACTAGAATAATAATGACGTTTACAGTCAGGTCAGTGTGGATTTGTGTTACAATCCACTAGTTAAAATATAAAAGTATTTCCTTGTTGCAGTTTGTTACACTCTGGGCATGTTGAGGATGACAGTGTAATGAAGTTTACCACTGCAGGGACCATATTAATTTGACTTTAAAAAAGGTTCTGCAATCTATGATCTATAACTGGTGACTCATCTTTTTCCGAGAAGCATTTACGAACGTTGTGATGCACAAAATGCTTCCAAACTATTTCATCAAACTTAATGGGAAAGACTAGACAGATCCCACCTCTAGTAAATCTGACTGGGTCAACTCAAAGTCAGGCACAACAGTGAGTGGATTGTAGTGTGAGAGGTGCCTTCAGGCTGCAGTGATGGGTTTGCATAGCTGCTGGTAGTTGGATAAAGACTGTGGAAAGGGAACAGATTGGAGTCTCCAGCCATGCTATGGTAATTATTCCACTGAGGTGGTGAAAGTAGGGAATCTAAGGCTATTCAGTGTCTTCAGGCCCTGTTTTCTTGGTAATGAGTTTCTAGGAGGTGGCGAGTATGGCTGATTGGTGTCTTAGTAAGCTTCCTATCTGAATTAATCGTTTTCCATATGTTTTCATTAAATTGGCACATTGTGACTGTTCAAGCTTCTAGATGTCCGTGTGATGGTTCTCACAGGCTTGTGTGAGAAAACGACAGCAATGTGATATGGGCACTGTGAGCTAGGCAGACAGCCGTGAGGCAGGGTGCGTCTCTCTTTCAGCATTATTATTCTCTCCCAGATTTTTCTTTTCTTTTCACATGTAGACCAAACTGAAATAAAAAACTTGCACCGGTTCACACAATCCCTGATATTCTACATTGATGTTTGGTGAAAAACACTCCAGGAATGACACTGTAACTTATTCTAAACTTAAAATTGTATGAGTGATTCATTGGCTTACAAAACAACTGTAGTTATTGTTGTACAAGTACCTTTGTACTAGCTGCGCACTTATGAAAAAGTTCCCCAAAAAAATCTAAATTATGTCATTATTTATTCCCCCTCTTGTTATTCCAAACCAAGATGCTGTTATTTCCTTAGTGTAGCAAAAGTATAACATTTTTAAGAATCTTTACACTATTGGCATACAAGGGCTACATGTTCCAAATAGGCCAAAAACACCATAAAAGCACAATAAAGGTATCATAAAAGTGGTCCATTGGACTCATGCATTATATTCTAAGTCTTCTGTTTGAGGAACAGGCCGAAACTCATGTCTAAAAAAAAAAAATGGCACGTCAATGTCATTGAAGCCAAACACAATTGGCCATTGAGTGAATAGGATCCTTTGAAATGCATTTTATTTTGTCCCAAATTCTGTTTGCCATTTAATTTTTCTGAATTCTGTGTTTTAAAGTTTTATTTAATTTTATTTTAACTGTCTTCTCAAATAAATTCAAAGGACTTAAATCAAACTAAAATGGAACAATTACTTTTTAACATAGCATTGCATAATTTTTTATCAAATGAAGTGCTTTCAAATCCTCACAGCACTTTCCAAAACACAACATTGTTGAGGAAATGTCAGGCTTCTACAGAGCAGATATATCAAATCGGAAATACATTTAATATAATTCATGTAAAAGGTGTTTTTTGCTAACATTTTAGAGACTATTACAATCCAATAATATATCCTAACTATATTTTAAATAAACTAATCTAAACCAACAAGAAATGTGATGGCATATTTCATTAATTTATTTATTCTTTTATAAAATTCCACGTATTAGAACAGAACTCATGTATTATACATTTGACATATGAACAACCAGTCAGTAACTGCACTGCTTGATTTAATACAGACACAGGTCATCGGTAATAAATGGTAACCGTTCTAGAGACTATGTTATATAGCCTAATGTTGTACTTCAGGCTTGTGAGACTTCAACAGTTCTTTTTTCATTTGAAGTTGGACATTCATAACTTTCACATCAGTAAAATATTACTTGTATTCTGGACTATACTGGAAGCACTGTATATTTTGCACTGTAGATTCAAAAGAACTCATTCGAATAATTATTTCAGGAATCGGACTATACCTGAACGGCGTATGATTGCGCTGTAGATTCAAAAGTACCGCCACCTTTGAATAATTCTTACTGGAATCGAGATTCAAAAGAGCTGGATCGAGAGTGGTTCGATCAGGAATCAAATGCACTGGTAGAGCTGTGTGTTTTATGCTGTAGAGATAGTAGAGGGCAGCGCTGCTACAGATATGCGTTGTGGGTGACACTGTCAGAGTATTTCAGGACTTGTTCCAGACACATCGGCAGAAAATTTCATGCAGGAGAACAGTTAACGGAACCAAAAGTCATGTAAATCATACGGTTCCCAACCCTACGAATGAAGACTTTTAGTTTGAATGTATTTGACATCTTCTCACTTCCAGAAATCCAGCGATTTAAATTATATAAATATACAGTGTAGTAATATTATTATTATTATTATTATTATTATTATTATTATTATTATTATTATTATTATTCTTAAGTTTAATTTATATAGCGCTTTTCAAAAAGCTCAAAGCACTTTACATGTGTCAACAAACAAATGTATCATAACAAAACAATAAATCATTATAGTATACAAAAAGCAAGGCAAGTTTACAAGCACAACACAACAAACCAGGAGTGAAAATGTGGATTTGCACATGTCCGTCCAAACAGTTCAAAACAAAATGAGCCGTAGGGTAAAGAATTACATGAGTGTAGTCCCTCGTTGAGTGGGGGCACAATCAACCCTTGTCGACACTCCACATCTCCCATATCACAGAGAAAAAATGCCCAAAGGGATCACACGATGATGACTGGCACCATGGCATTAGAGAATGCAGCCACACCGTCTGCAGCAATCATGCTGCCCGGCAGGCAGGCCAGTGGAATCAGGTACGCCGGGTGAGACACTGCAGCATGCTGGTGGAATCAGGTATGCCGGACGAGACTCCGCAACATGCAGATGGAATCAGGTAGGCTGAGTGAGACACTGCAGCAGACCAGTGTAGCAAAGCAGCCTGCTCCCGCACACCGTTGGGATACTACAAAAATGGTCAAACAAATTATTGGAATTAAATCCAATAATGTCCGTTTTTATGGGTGTGTTAAACGACAACGAGTACAACAATGAGACGGAACAAAACGAAGACAAACGAACAGCTCCGATGTGAAGCAGCAGCCAAGCGCGCACAGCGTACACACACCGGAAGTGTTGCATATGTTGCATACTTCACAGTGAATAAGTGCTCTGCTCTTTGTCATCTACACACACACACACAATGTTCTTGTTTACAATGCTGTGATATCAGTGGATGAGTGGCTAGCTTCACACATTCACTTTGAAGTGCAAAGCACATGCAGACCGTATATTTATTTCATTAAATCTCAGTCCTTTGTGCTTTAATTATCGTTCTAGGGCATATCATGATTTTACTTGTATCTTCATTCAATTTATTCCAAATGTGTCAAATTCCGTGACAATCCACGTTTAATAGTTAATTCCGTTTAATGAAGATTCTGTCTGTGTTTTCCGTATCGTTGAAATATAGGGCCCTATAAGTGTACAATTGAATTTGTTGTGCTGTTTTTGGATTCTGGACATGAAAACGAGCTTCAGGGGATGGCAACGTTGTCAGTATAGTGATAACATTCCTCAGACAGACCAATTATATAGCTTCAGAAGATTTGGAATATACAGCCCTGGTCATTATGAACTATATTTGCAAGATCTATTTAAAGATCTTCAAATATTTCTTCAGTTGTTTTCAATGTAAAAATTGTTTCCTGTAATAGTCAAAGGTCCTGAACCATAAAACTCTAAACTTGTGTTGCGGATGCAGGACTGAGCAGAAATTTGAAGCCCATAACACAGGAGGGCTCCAGGTGCTGTGGACTAGTGTTATGGAAATGAAAGGGAGCACATTAAGCCATATTTTGCATGTGTGTGCTTTAATATAAGATCAGAGCATGGAAAGTGTACAGCATAAAGAGATCTGTGGGTTCATAGGGAGGGTGTGTGCGTGCAAGCATATGTCTATTGAGACCACGGTCACAGCAGACTGAGGTTTCTCTCTGCTTCATTAATGACCTTGTTAATGACCTGAATGGCCGGCAGGCAGTGCTGGTTGTACTCACAGACAGACCCTAGTGTGACCTACATTTGGATGGCTGCATTGAAATTAGTATCATGTTTATTTATTTATTTATAATTATTATTTTTTTTTTTGTACTAAAAAGTATATTAAAGATATAGTACACCCAATAATGAATATTCGGTCATCATTTCCAAACCCTCATATCATTCCAAAACCAAATTACATTTCTTGATTCTGGGACACCAGAACGTCTGCACTGTTAATTTTTCCATACAATGAATGTCCCTAAAGTACTGCCTGACATCTCCTTTTGTGATCTTCAAAAGAAAGTAACAATATGAAGAGGAGTAAATAAATTGTCAAACTTTTTTTTTTTTTTCTACTAAGTATTCCTTAAAAACAAGGGTGACTCTTATCATAATTAGACATGGGCACGGGTAATTTACTAATCGAGTAGTCGTTCAGCTTTAAAAAGTCAACCAGTAAAAACACTCCTCGGATATTGCAGTTTAATATTCCTTTGAGCTTTTGCCTGCTGTAGGCAACTTCTCCACATCTTGTGGTTGAACAACTCTTACGTTATTTAAAGTGACCGTATCACTTCAGAAGACTTTGAATGTATGTTTCTATGTATGAGTGCAAATTCTTTTTGTCATTTTTTTGTTGTTGTTGTTGTAGTTCCAGCATAGTGCTTTTCATAACAAAAACAGGCTCAAAGGTTGAACTTCAATTCAGAATTTTAAGTAATTGATTACTCATTTACTTGACCAAAACTACTTGAACTGCCCATCCCCAAACATAATCTTATATACACTGCTATTCAAAGGTTTGGACACACTAGACTGAATTTGTTACTCATGGTCTTAAAAATACATCTGATCTAAAAGCAAAGGCTTAAATACCAAGTATTAGTTTTGTAGAGTAATATAAATTGTCTAAATTTGGACATTTCTTTAAAAAAAACTAAAATGTAATTTCTCTTAATAAATGAGTTTGACCTGATTATGAAAGAAAATCAGCTAGTATGCTAGTAAAAGCATCCCAGGTAGAGATACCTCATCAATTTGGATGAGAAAATGACTAGAGAGTAACAAGCTGTTGTCCATGTAATTTATCGAAAACGTAGTTTTGAACACTGTTTGGACATTATGCAGTCCCCATACTTCCATTTGTGTTATTTCATAATTGTGTTGACTTTTCTATTATTCTAAAATATAGAAAAATAGTAAAAAAAAAGAAACTAGTCCAAACTTTTGGCAGTGGTTGTGTAATTCAGTTAATACTTTTATATATAGTATAGAAATAGATATATAGATTTATGTAAAGTATATAAATAACTTCTTCCTATGTTTGCCAGAGAGAGTAAACGGTCTGATTATTATTGAATTGAATGAAGGGGGTGTAAAGCTCTGTAGATTCAGGTTTTGTGTGGGAAAGTGGTTTCTGCCTCCTGAGCAGATGAGTAATTTGACCAATGAGGGTATTGAAGAAGCTCTCCTTCCTTTCACTGCATTGATTTTGTGAGTGCATGTATTTCAATGTGCAATTTAGAGTGCATGTCTGCGTGTGCGCGTGTGTGTGTGCGCGCTCTGTCTGGTGGCGTCGGCACATCTTAATCAGCTCCCTGTCTGGGTGCTCGATGGATCTCATTTCAGCCCTATGCATCTTGGGTAACTCCACTCTCTCAGACTGCCCACTCTATGTAGCCCCTGGCATTCTGCTCTCCTAAGTGGCTAGATAGGAGGATGGTGGGCTTTCATTATCTAGAGGAGGTGAAGCAAGATTATACCTACAACAAGAGACTACTGCTGGTTTTGCCATCCATTTATAATGGATATGAGAACTGGTTTTGCCACACATAAAGTGTGTGAGCTGTTAAAGTTACAGTTCACCCAAAAATGAAAACGTCTACTCACCCACATGTTTTAAATCCTTTTTTCTTATGTGGAATGCATAAAGAGCTATGTGGCAGAATGGTAGGTTTAGTCACCTTTCACTTTTATTGCATCTTTTTTCTATCCAATAAAAGTGAAGGCTGTCGGTTCCTCAAATTCTGGCTAACATCAACTTTTATGTCATTACAGGCTTTGGACAACATAAGGTTGATTACATTATGACAGAATTGTCATTTTCTCCTTATTTTGGCCTCAACTTAAAAGTTACTTTTGAAGGAGAGTTTGTGATTCTCAGAAATCGGTTTCGGTCACAGTACCATGTAATTTTAAGTTGTTTGCGGTTTCATCATTGACTAAAGACTTCTCCCATGAGCCTGGCTCTGATCAGCCAAGCACACTGTTAATGGCAACAATTTCATTCACGTCTTGCTGCAATGGTTTTCATTTCCTGTCTGAACAAGTATGGAATGACAGGAACTTCACACTGGCAGTGAAAGTTTAATGCTGTCCTTGACTGAATTCCCCTTTTTCTTTTGAGTTAAGCCAAGTCTAGACTAGGTTTTAAAGACTAACAAATCTAGTCTCTTGGCCAAAATGCTGTCACAGCTGGGCATTCTATAAGTCGCCCTCCCACCCCTCTGTTACCTCGCTCTGCCCTGTCCTTGCGTATCTGTTTCACCACCAGCTCTTAAAAGCATGTTGGGGGAGTCCCCTGCCCCCCAGCCACTATAACAGTTACTTCCCCCATCCTCCTCTACACACCCTACTACCACCCTTTGTCCAGACACAGCCCGCCCAATCCCTCCTCATGTCGCTCTAATCTCCACACAAAGAGCCAGAATAAGGCCACCAGTTGTGTGTGTACAAGAGATTGCTTGGTGCAAAACGTTTGCGATCCCTCGTCACTGATTGATTTAAATGGCGTGCGTGGCTCCAAACCTAAGTTTTTTTATTTATTTTTTTATTTTAGTTGATTTAGCTTTGAATCAAGTTTGATTTGGTCATTTAAACAGGGTTCACACAGTCATTAAAAACCTGGAAATATTAAGTAGTTGTGATTTGCTAGTCTTGGAAAAAGCAAGGAATTTAGTAAAATCTCATAGTTGTGGAAAGTTGTATATACTGAGGATACATTTTCTAGTTTCTCATCTAAAATATTTAAATATTACATCTAGTAAGTATCTGTTTATATATGTTAATTCAAAACATTGGTAAAAATGGTAAATGGTCTGCACTTATATTGTGCCTTTTTTAACCTTAGAGGTTACCAAAGTGCTTTACATTGTGTCCCATTCTCCCATTATCACACACATTCACACTCACATTTGCACACCAATGGCAGTAGAGCTACCATGCCAGGCACTAGCCTTCCATTGGGAGCAACTTGTGGATCATTGTCTTGTCCAAGGACACTTCAGCATGTGTAGTCATGGGCCAAGAATCGAACCGCCAACCCTGCGATTAACGGCCGACCCGCTCTACCACCCGAACCACAGCCGCCCCACGTACATTACGTACTAACAGGGGTGTAGCTACGTGGTGGCCATGGGTGACCAGTACCACCCCTGATTGAAGCTTGGCCACCCCTGTTGTGCAAAGCACCTTTGACAACACTGACAGACAGGTGACTCAAACCGTCAGCACTATTCAGGCTGAACAGCTATGAACTGCCCACACAGTACAAACCTCTGTGTGTAGAGGTGTGAGGTCATATCACGACCGTTGCACTGTATGGGATCAAAATCCCGCCAAATTTATTGCGGTCACAGATCCAAAAATAATAAGCATGAATCAAAATAATAAGCAAGAATCTGAAAATAATAAGCACAGATAAAAAAAATAAGCATTAAAAAAAAAATATAAACACAAAATATGCTGCAGAAAAAAAATAGCAAAGTCATCAGAATTGCAAATAAAATCATGTTTTCCTTGGTTATATTACTGTTTTTGTTCTCTGACAATTTTGCTCATTTAAATTTTTTTGTATGCTTGCGCTGTATTTTGCTTTGCTTTTGTTTCCAAGTTCTGCGCTTGATTTTCCAAAATTTGTTTCATGTAAATGAGTTTTATGTAAATCGGGGGCGTTTTGCGTCCCCATTGGTATATTAGTTCTTGATCGACAGCTCCTCCTATAGCCAATCATTCGAAGAGGGGAGGTAACATCACTCCAATGCAACTCCGTCGGCTGCTGCTCAATATTATATTATTTGTGGTTGATAGATGCGCTGCTTGTGTCTGTTTTGAGTATTTTCTGCCAGCGCTGGGAAACGAAGTGTTATCCGAGTAAGCCATTATCATAGTCCGTTATGCTCCAATGTTGCTGTATCTTTAGAGATGGCCCCTAAATTTGCGACTATTTGTGAATCAAGAACATCCAACATCAAGCCAACTTTATTGCATTATTTATTGATGTGGGGACACTTGGTCATTTGTTTCTGATTTCACTTTAGTATCATGGAAAAAGAAACTACATGCAGCCGTGCCAACGAAGCCAATGTAGGATCAGTACATAACGGCACATTCAGCAACATGGAAAATGGGATCAAGTTGGGTTCTGAACTTGCGACTACATTGTTACAGCTAGTAAAAACATGCATCAAACATCCACACCAACCAAGCCTTGTTTTGTTTTAGAAATGTAGCCAATATATTTTTTTCCTTCTTTTGTATGGCATTGGAAATAAATTGATATCTTTTAAATTCCTTGTATACATTTGTGATCTATAAACAGAATTTCTGCCTGTAGAATTTGCTTTTTGGTCAGTAGTGAATTTGTTTGGCCACTCCAATAAAATCACTGGGTTTTACCTGGCCACCCCTGAAAAAATTGAGCTTAACTTGTATTGAAACTGGAATATTCCTTTTAATGTCATAAAGTAAATTGGAAATTCATTGGTCAAAAAGTGTGGGAACCCTTTTGAAAAATCTGACTGAATCGCAGGAATTGGATTGCAGTTTAGTTCAGTAAGCAGACTTGATTTTGACTGTACTATTGAGTAATTCACTAGAATGGATCATCAGACTTTGTCAGACGTCATTAAATGTGGCTGAAAAATATCCTCAAAAAAGCATAGTGTGTTGTCAGCATAAGTTTGGCATGTTGAAACGAGGGCCATTATCTTATTCATTTATGAAAGATATGTGTACTGTATGTCCAGATCACATGTGCATAATGGGCGACCTGAAAACTTTTTCGTAGCTTTGAGTTAATCTGAACATGCAAAATGTACTTCCGGTACTTGCCAATGCTATAGAAAGGTATTTAAATAGCGTGCGATTGTGACATTTTTGATGAATTCATTGTTAAGTTTGGTTATCCTGTTTGTAATTGTTGTGATTATCTATGTTTTAGTTTTCTCAGACTAAAGAAGTTCTTCCCCACACACACACACACAATTGGGTGATTTAAAGATATCGGATGTGCTCCATTAGAGCAACTATTAGTGGCTTATGGTGTAGCGTTGTTTTTCCCACTTTATCAGGGCCTGGTCACCTCTGTGTAATCTGCAGGAAATTCCTTGTGCATGTGAACTTCAGTTGACTTGGATCTGCTCCACTGACTGTTACTGGCAGTGTACTTCTGTGTCTTCTAGATCACAGCCTTTACAAGATTTATAGAGCACACAAACACGCTCTTGATCTCCCTCTCTTCATCTCTGACACTGACACATAGTACACCCAAATACACGCATACACTGAAAAAGCGAAGTTAACACTTGTTCAGAAGGGTGTGGTTAGGCCACTGGCACTTACACATCATGGGTTTTGCAATATATCTGCATGAAAAGTAGTGGAAGTATAGTGAGTCAGATCAATTAAGTGTTGGGGGACGTTTACACCGAACCAGTTATTGTGTCTCTCTCTGCACAGTTTATCAATAGTTTTTCTTTGTAAACATGATGCTAGACATCTTTTATCATTGCTTTACTTCTCATTGTTTTTTCAAGGTTGTGTCTAAAATAGTGATGTTCTTTTGAGCAGGTTTTTTTAAGTGAATCAATCACACTGATTCGCAAAGCTTTGTTGAATCACTCAACTTGAGAGTAAGACTGAAGCAATTGTTTTTGGCCCCTCTGTGGGTAAAGCAAACCCGACTACTGACTACGATTATTTAAACTCTTATATCAAACCCACTGTGAAAAATTTGGGAGTTCTTTTTGATTCATCTCAAGTTTGACCAACAAATAAATTCTGTAGTAAAGTCTTGTTTTTTCCATCTTAAACTTCTATCCAAAGTTAAAACTTTTCTATCTTTTAATGATCTTAAAACTGTCACACATGCTTTTGTTTTATCTCGTTTGGACTACTGTAATTCACTATATATTGGATTACCCCAATCCTCCATGTCACGGCTTCAGATGGTCCAAAATGCTGCAGCCAGGTTTTTAACTGGGGTTCAGTAGATCGAGAACACATTACTCCGATATTATTGTCTTTAAATTGGTTGCCAGTGTGTTATAGAGTTGAATTTAAAATTTTGCTGCTAGTTTTTAAGGCTTTGACTGGTCTGGCACCATCCTATCTGTCAGATCTTGTAAAGGTAAAAAAGTCAATAAGAGCCTTGCGATCCTCAGACAGCATTATACTGTCATATCCCAGATCGAGATTGAAGTTGCGAGGTGATCGTGCATTTTCAGTGGCCGGTCCTAGGATATGGAATAGTCTTCCTTTATCTGTGAGGTCTGCAACGTCTGTACATGATTTTAAATCTAAGCTACAGGCTTATCTTTTAACTCTTGCATTTCACTCATAACTTTCGCTAAACCCTAACCTAGTGTTTTATTGTCTGTTACTGTATTGGTTGTGGTTTGTTTTATACTTCTTCATTTGTACAGCACAGTGGTCAACTTCTGTTGTGTTTATTTGTGCTTTATAAATAAATAAATTAAATTAAATGAAATGAACTTAAGGACTTTGAAGGAGTAAAATGTTAATGATTAATATTATTCATAAACAGCATTATTAATATTGGTTACACTATAGTTAGGGGTACTCTTAACAATAATGAACGATAAACAACATTTAATGCATTTGACATTTAACACTAAATCTATATAACTAAAAAGTGAAAATTCTGTGATTTAACAGCAATTAAAAAAAAAAATGTAAATTCAATGCGGGATGTCTGAGAACATTTTTGATTCCTTGTGAATCCTTTTTTTTGAACAGTTTACTGAAATTAACCATGTGAACTAATTTGTTAAAATAAATCAAAGCGAATCCTCAACCTTGGAAAAGTCTTGCAAGAGTTGCATTTGATATTCATACAGTGTGTTAGTTTATTTTGAGTCCCACAGAACCTGTACACATAACCCTAATCTTAAACCTAGCCCTATCCCTAGCAAATGCGACTCTCAAAGACTTTCCCAGATTGACGGTTCCCTTCCAGACTGGGGATTTTTCCGTGTCTTGCTCCTCCTTTTCCATTGTTTTTCCATGTAAACGTGCCGGACGGACAAGTCTCAGCTTTTTAAAATGTATCTTGAGATGTCTGCATTCTGTTCCATTCATTATGCTGCATCCAGTTCTTTGTTTTTATGCAAAAATGTGTTCTGTCTGAACGGCCCCTTAATGAATGTGTGACAGAGAGATGAGTGACAGAGGGAGTGAAAGGTAAAAACAGGATCTGCCTATAAAAGGCTAATACAAACATCATAGTCCTGAACATGTGGGAAAGGCTAAAGAAAAGCAATGAAACGAGAAGAGCGGATTAGAATAGAACATACTTGACGAAGAAACCCAGAAAAGACTTTGCATTAAAGAGCGTTTTGTCCCTCATCGACCCTGTTGTGATCAACCATCAAGTGTCTGAAGTCATGTTATTTTAAAACTGGTACGATTTGTCTTAGGTGGCCTGCCATTGTATGCAGCTCAGCTCTCGGCTGATAAAACCGAGGGCGCCAGTAAAGTGTGACAGCCACCCCTCGTGTCTCGACCTCGGTCACCCTTGGCAGTCAGTGTGTACCAGCAGTGGCCGTCCCTGCTTCTCGTATCCCATTTGACTTGCTGGAGAGACACGAAAATACAATGGTGTTGACTGTTCTAAAATGGTTACCAAAAGCGATGCAGTGTTCAGTCTTGGTGTCTGACTTTTTGAATGCCTCTGAAGATTAATTATATGTATCTATGCCCGCAGGCAATCATCATGTGGACAGTATAAAATCCTCAAATGATCACTTACAAAACATTACCACGTTATTACCATGTATGATACCATGGTATTACCATGTTTTTTTTGGGTCATGTACCATGGCAGTGCCATTTCTTTGGTCTTTGTGGCTAGGTTCTTTGTTTATCTCAAGGAGAAAGCGGGAGCCAGGTAACAATCCAACATGAGTCTTTTAGTTGTTCTCAAAAATGTTATGCTTTATAGCAGAATGCTCTCCAATACACACTCTCGCTTGAAGCTCAGCTCTCTCTCTCTCTCCTCCGTCGGTCTGGATCGCCCTTTAAATCACCCTCATCTCCTACTGCAACCAAAAAACAGCTGTTAGAAGTGATTTCCCACAGGTGCCAACCCTTATTGTACTTACTCTAGGCCTCACTCTCCACAGATGTCGATCGACTATGCCCCCATCACCACATACCCACCAACTGTCTCACCTCCTTTTTGGTCTTGGGCCACACTCAGGCTGCAATCACTGCGGTCTTATCAGTTTGTGGCCGCACCTGTCCATGACCCAAGTGGAAGACCATATACCATACTTCCACCCGTCCAAATGTGCCCACTTTGGGTTTGCAGTGAGTCTTGCCCATCTCAGTGACTTCAGGACAGCTCTCAGATGCTGCAGGTGCTGCTGCCAATCATTACTGTAAATAATGATGTCAACCAGATAGGCTGTGGCATAAGCGGCGTTTGGACTGAAGATCCTGTCCATGAGCCATTAAAAATGTGGCCGGGGCCCCGAACAAGCCAACAATTATAAATTGGTGTAAGCCAAACAGTGTGGAAAATGCAGTTTTTTTTCATGGGACATGGGAGTTAAGGGGTTCTGCCAATATCCCTCAAGTCCGGTGTTGAATAAAAGCGAGCCACGCCTAACCGATCGAGCAGTTCATCAATCAGAGGCATCGGTTATGCATAAAAATTAGACACCAAATTTGCCTTCTCTATAATCCACACAGAACTGGACCAAGCTGTCACTCTTCATAACCAACATCATTGGGCTGGCCCAGTCACTGTGGTATCCTTCTATTACCCCCATATCCAGCATGGCCTTTAATTCTTCTTTTTTTGTGTGTGTGGGTTCGTCTCGATATGGTGCTCAATGAGATTCGTACAACCGGGAAGAGGCAAGAACATGTTGGAGAATTCACGTTGCATCCTGGCAACCTCTGTGACTGGTGATGGTGAGAGATGGTCTCCGCAAGTGACTCAATCGGTGGCTTTTAAGTTCACCTCTGGTTCGAGCTTCTTCCTTTCCAGAACCACCGTCGCCAAAGTCACGTGGACCGCCTCTCCGTGGTTTTAGGAGATTAAGGTGGTTAATCTGACGTGCTCCACCTCAATCCATTTGTTTAACCTCATAATCGATTTCCCCGATTCGCCATGGAACATCCAAAGGGCTTTTGCCACTTGGCGAGTAATTTAGAGCTCGATGTGGGGAGTAATACAAGAACTTTATCTCCCGGTGTAAATTCCCATGGCCGAATAACCGCGTCATAATGGAAGGGGGTGCAGTGGCACTCGCCAGCTGACTGCAAACGTCCTCATGAATGCCCGGCCAATAGAAATTAGAAGGTTCTGTGTTTTTTCCTGTCCTAAGTGTCCCACCATCAGATTATAATGAGCCATCTGGAATTACTTTTGCTGATGGCTCTTCAGTTCTAACAACTGGTTTGCATACTCTTTTGTCTAAGCATCCTGCATCACCCGATACAACCAATCCTTAATGATTGCAACATACAGATATGCGAGTGCAATGTCTGGCTAGAGGCGTTGACCATCAATCACTTTCACTTGATCAAAGATGTGCCTAAGGGTCTCATCTCTCATCTGCTTCAGAGGGAAATCCCCTGCAGGGAATCCTCTATAGGCTGCAGAAGCCAGGAACCCTGACGCAGAGCTGACATAGACGGCCCTGGCTCTGCCTCCCCAGCCAGTGAATCACAAACCAAACACTGAAACACTTTGTTACAGGGCCCATCCACACAAATTCTCCTCAAAGCAGTAAATGCCAGCCAATTCATACTCATGATTAGTGGGTGGGTGAGGCGGGAACCACAGCCTCAACACCATGCTTTTGTGCCCAAAATGTAATGAGAACCGTCATTAACGGGTAATCCGATTACCAATGTGCAAACACCTTACCATCACCCACCGGCTTGTATCCAAAGCCTCGGATTGAATCAAGCTTTGGTGAATGGAGGTTTGATTATGACCTGAATCCACTAAGGCTTGATATGTACCCTTGTTTATACTCTCAGGTATCCGGTCAGCTCTTGCTCGATCGGGACGGCCTGTGGTGCACCCATGGCAGCGGATTCACCAGCCTGTGGGGGAGATCAGAGAGGATTAACCGGGGAACCGGTTTTAGGAGAGACATTTCCAATTTCCGGGGAACAGGAACAGGTCAAGGGGGAGGAAAGAGAGAGAGAGAGAGAGAGAGAGAGAGAGAGAGAGAGAGTGACAGAGAAGAGGGCTCACTGTCTCTCAGATACACCGATATATGGTCCTCAGCCAACTGGATCGCCTCCTCCAGCGAAGCCACGGCAATGGTGGCACTGGACCCACTTCGCCATCCATGATGTTGATGACGTCGTCTGCGTCACCTTCCTCCTCAGCCAGCAACCACTTCCAGCAGGCGTCGCAGAGCTGTTGTGTAAAGGCAAACAGGCGGTCGTCCTCGCTCTGCGTCAGTGTGCTGAAATGCTGGCGGTGCTGTTCCGGGCTGCGGCCAACCCGTTGCAGGATGGCTTTATTCAAATCCGAATACTCCAGGAGGTTGGCAACCTGGAGTTGTTGTGCCACGAGTTGGGCTTCCCCAGACATGAGGGTCTGCTGTTGTTCTTGGTGGATGCTGGCGAGGGACTTTAAGACTTCTTCCAGCAGCAAGGATGTCGTGGCAGCACATCCTTCCTCAATCCTGGGTTTCGGCACTAGTGTTACAAGTTTCTTTGTTTCTCTCAAGGAGGAAGCAGTACCCAGGTAACAATATGCTTTATAGCGGAATGCTCTCCAACACACACACACTCGCTGAAAGCTCAGCGCTCTCTCTCTCCTGCGGCAGTCTGGATCGCCATTTAAATCATCCTCCGCTCTCACTGCAACCACAAAACTCCTGTTAGAAGTGATTTCCCACAGGTGCCAACTCTTATCGTACTCACACTCAACCTCGCTCTCCACAGACATCGCTCAGCCACGAGTGTGTGTTGTCATTTATGTTTTGGCAGTACCGTGCGTTTTTGAACATGGTGCCATGATAATACCATATTTGTTGGTCAGGTATTATTGCAATGCCATGTTTTGTTTGGCCATATACCATGGTAATTCCATGTTTTATTGATCATGTACCATGGTAGTACCTTGTTTTTAGTTTTTTATTTGTACTATGGTACTACTGTATGTTTTTTTTTACTTTTACCATGATATTTCTATGGTGTATATCAAATCTATTGATCTTGCTCATAATTTGTTGTGCTTGTAATAGTTTTGTGATGAATGTGATGCAGTGGGGTTCCAGATCAGGCTGTCCAGTGCCAGCTTTTTGCTATACACAGTCTGTTTGTGTTGCTCTGCAGTGGAGGATTCGGTTTCATGTTCTGGTGTTTGGAAGCAAATGGCATTCTTTATGCAGTGCTGCATCTTGAGTTAATTGAAGTGATTCTCAATCTTTCTTTTGGGTATTGATTGCCCTCTGGTGGATATTTTAGGCCAGTACAGTTCATCTGAATTATACACTGGAAGTGATTTAAGGAATTTAGAAACATATATTGAAGATATTTACTCTGAGGTCTATAACACCTGGAGAAAACTGGAAATTAGCATTCCCATTCATCTAAATGGCAGTTGTTCGGCTGGGACAGGAACACCTGGAAGTATGTGATTAGAACTGTGCCATCTTTGCTCATGTGCACTCTGTTACAAGCCCTTCACTAGCTACTATCTTTGTTGAGTTGTTACATCAAATACAACAGACAGGGTAAAGTAGACGTACATCTCACACGTTTAAGAACCTCCAAAAAACAACCAGGCACTAAAACATCTACTGTATAATATAACGAAATATTTTAATGAATTAATTTTTCTTCTCTTTCTACAGCTCTTAAGTGTAATTGCACTGCTTGTGAGAAGACTGGTTATGTGTGCGAGACCGATGGGGCTTGCATGACCTCCACCTCATACATCAGTGGTCAGGAGGAGGAGCATGTACGAATATGTCTGCCTCGTGTAAGCCTGGAACCACCAGGACAGCCCATCTACTGCCTGAGCTCCAAGGGCCTGCTCAACATACACTGCTGTTATACAGACTTCTGTAACAGCATTGACCTACAAGTGCCCAATGGTAGACAAAATTATTAATGTGTAATGGTCTCTAAGAAATACTATAAGTACCCTATTCATTTGACTGTCTAAGCATGACCGGAACCCAAAGTGTGGTAACATGTATTTTACCTCTTTATCTTGCAGGGATTCCTGAAGATAACAGCTGGACTGGATCAGGGGGCAGCTGGGGTCCAGTAGAGCTGGTGGCTGTGATCGCAGGTCCAGTTTTTCTCTTCTGTCTGTTACTTATCGTGGGAGTGCTCGTTTTTCAGCACCACCAACGGAACTATAACCATCGGCAGCGACTTGACATGGAAGATCCATCTTGTGATCATCTCTACTTGGCCAAAGACAAGACCTTACAGGACCTCATCTTTGATCTGTCTACCTCGGGTTCAGGGTCTGGTAAGTCACAACCTTTATTTTCTCTATGTAAGCCTGAAAGTGTTTTAGATACCTTTTATTAACATCTGTCTTGGGTGATCTGACAACAAGTGCTCAAGTGGGACAGAATCTGTCTCCGATGACCACATTTTGAGGGAAGTCACACTGTTTCTTCCAGATATACTTCCAAGATTGTATCTCAATGCAAACATAAAATTGTAAATGGAATGGTTGGTTATTTTTTTCTAGCTTCAATGCTGGATCTATGCGGGTGGGCAAGGGGGCATTGGCCCCCAAAGTTTGCAACCTAGTACTGGTCTAGCTCCTGTATTATCTGAAATTCAGTTCAGATGCACATTGATCTTTCTTTGCCAGGCCCCAACAAAATAAGCTGACATTTTTTTTGCACTTTTATGTGCTGATTTTGTGCAGAATTCTGTGAAATTTCTTTAAACTTAGTTAAATGTGTTATTAAACAGAGATTAAGGAATTCACTATTTTTGATAGTCACAAGGATCATCATATTAGCCCAAATATTTAATAAACAAGGATGCAAGGGTCAAGGATGTCAAGAACTTCTGTGAAAATCTGCTGAGCTTTCTTCAGAGTTTAGCATATACTGATGTCATGCTAATGATCACTGGCAAAAAAAAATTCCGACAAGTGCATTTCCACAATTTTCAACTGGACAACTTATTGCTTTGTCATTTCGCATGTATACAACAAAATTTAGTGCAATGAATGGGAGACAGTGAGTAGACAGTTTTTTTGCTGTTGTCCAGGATGAATTAGGGTTTACACTACAAATACATGTTCTGACTACCCCCGAATGTGGTTTGAGTGATTTGAATTGGAGTGGTGACCATTTAAACCTGTATTTAGTGCTGTCCAAAGCTGATTTTATTACCAGGTGTAAAGTTGGTCTTGGTGCATGAGGGTTTTTGCATGTGTACTGATGAATTATTGTTATTGCAGGTCTGCCCCTGTTTGTTCAGCGGACAGTGGCCAGGACAATTGTACTGCAGGAGATCATAGGTAAAGGGCGTTTTGGGGAGGTATGGAGGGGGAGATGGAGAGGAGGAGATGTGGCTGTGAAGATCTTCTCCTCCAGAGAGGAGCGCTCCTGGTTCCGCGAGGCTGAGATTTACCAGACCATCATGCTCCGGCATGAAAATATCTTAGGCTTCATTGCTGCTGATAATAAAGGTAGTATCCATCTATCAGTCTACTGATCCAGATAAATGTGTACTACACTATGGAGGACTATTTCTGTCTTAATTAGAAATGTATAAATAAGTAAATATATATTTAAAGAAATTTAAACGATTAAAAAAAGTGTACATATAAACAAATAAATGCATGCTCAAATCTGACAAATGAGTATTTATACTTCTATTTCCTTATTTATGTATTATTGGATTTCCACATGTATTTATTTCCTAATGTATTTTTTCTACATTTAATTATTTTGTGCATGTATATATTCCCATATGTATTTATTTCCACATTTATTTATACATTTCTGTGTCCATATGGTAATGAGGGGGCGTGCTTTCCACTTCAGGCACAGCAATCGAGCTCGGAGTGCTCCAGAGTGAAGTTTGGAGGCCTCTGTGACATCTTGTATTTGACCCAATGCACAGATGGGTGTGGACATGCATTAAGAAATTGTAAAATGTACCTGTGAGTGGAGCAAGTCTAATAGGAATTGAATTGTCTGTATTGAATGAATGATTTATAGGTTGGCAAAATGACCAAAATCTCATATCACTACTGTTTGACTGATTTTATATCTCTGTAACTCTGTGTACCTAGTGTGACCATACTGTACATGTACAGGATTCGGACAGGATTTCTAAAATGTAAAAAAAGCAGCACATTCACATGAAATGATCCAGTATCAATTAATGCAAACGCGGATGTTGGCGATAGCAACAGCTTGCCTTTATTCAGGACTGGGAAGAGCGCATGTAGAAAGTCAAATATGGCAGCTCATCAAAGGTGGCAAAGGGGCAGAGAGAGAGACAGGGATGCACGGCATGGCACGTAGTTACAGTCCCAATTCGTTTTCGATTGGAGAAAGCGAAAGGAATTGCCTCAAATATAACGCATATTTACATTTGGATTCTGAAGGATGGGCTATGATTAATAAAGAGCGTCTCTCATTCAAATGGTTCTCACGCATGCACCCATCTTCTCCTTACACAGTGAAACACTAACACAACAACTCATATATGTCATACATTGTAGGTGCATATATGAGATGTGTATAGATATATATATACCTGTATTATCCAAAGAAAGAACAGTTTGACAGTATTGAGCTCAGTGTGTTTTCTGTACATCATATTTTTGTGTGTGCGTGAATGAATAGCCTTGCGTCTCTGTCTCTCTCTCTCTCTCTCTGCCCCTTTGCCACCCTCGCTGAGCTGCCTTGTATGACTTTTTATAAGTGCCCGGTCCTGAATAAAGGCAAACGGCTGCTATCGCCACATCCGCGTTTGCTTTAATTGATACTGGATAATTTCATGTGAATGTGCTGCTTTTTGTCACTGTCAAAGTGTTTCTGTTCAGATTGTCTGCCAAGATTTTTACCTGAGTCCCAGACATTTACATTTTTAAGAGTCTACACAAGTATGGTCACTATATGTACTCAAGTCAAGTCATTTTTATTTGTAAAGCGCCTTTCACAACACAAATCGTTTCAAAGCTGCTTTACACAATATCATGCATTAACAGAAGATAAAATTGTAATGTCTATAATGTCTTAGTCATCATTGTGTAGTTTGATAAAATACGATTCTGAATAGTGTTTAAAAATTTGTGGTTAAATAATAATTGTATTTATAATCCCAGTGAGCAAGCCGAAGGTGACTGTGGCAAGGAACATTTACATTTACATTTATGCATTTGGCAGACGCTTTTATCCAAAGCGACTTACAGAGCCCTTATTACAGGGACAGTCCCCCCAGAGCAACCTGGAGTTAAGTGCCTTGCTCAAGGACACAATGGTGGTGGCTGTGGGGCTTGAACCACCACTCCAGTGGAACACAAAACTCCATATGATTTTGGTTAATGGAGAAAATAATCTTGGAAGAAACCTGTCTCACTGGGGGGGGCCAGTTCCACTCTGGCTAAACAACATGAGTATAATGCCGATATTAGTTATGTATAGTGCAAGTCATGGTTTAAAATTATTAAACCAAGTAAGTGTTAAGGGCCAGTGTTTAAACAAAGATTTTGTAAGTACTGTAAGATTAATGACCAATGTCTTTGAAAGTCCATCCTGGATAAATTGCAGAAGTTCATGTAGATACAATTGTCCTTGTTAGTTGGTTCTGGTAATCAGAAGGATGCTGGTTCAAGCCCCACAGCCACCACCATTGTGTCCTTGAGCATGGAGTGGTGGTGGTGTAGCGGTCTAAAGCACATAACTGGTAATCAGAAGGTTGTAGGTTCAAGCCCCACGGCCACCACCATTGTGTCCTTGAGCAAGGCACTTAACTCCAGGTTGCTCTGGGGGGATTGTCCCTGTAATAAGGGCTCTGTAAGTTGCTTTGGATAAAAGCGTCTGCCAAATGCATAAATGTAAATGTAAATGTAGTTGGCTGATGAAGGCTTTTGTTGGCTATGTATTCCAACTAAAGAGTGTAATCCATCATTAGACCGAGGTGATGCAGGCAGAGATCAATGAGGTGCATCGCATTTCAACCTGGCCGGTAATTTGGGTGAGATTCGGTGTGGTCTATCCTAAGTCCAAGGTTCAGGCAATGGCATATGAAGTATCACATGTCTTATGGTTGGAGTTGGCATCAGTTCATCCTCTGAAGTCCATCGTAATAGACTGAAGTGATGTTTGGCTGGCACCGACACAAAGCATTACAGAGATATAAAATAAGTAAAATAGTAGTGATATGAGATTTTGCCCAACTACAGTATAAATCATTCATTCAATACAGACCAATCAATTCCTATTAGACTTGCTCCACTCACAGGTACATTTTAAAATTTCTTAATGCCCACACCCATCTGTGCATTTCATTTGGTCAAACACAAAATGTCACTGTTGCCACACTTTACACTTTAAAAAATAAATGTCTTTTAAATATACATTTCTTTATTTATTCATTTATATTATAGGTAGAAATGGTCCTCCACATCACACCTCTATAGTCTTCATCAAGCATATAAGTCTAAGGTTTCTCCTTAAATCTCACCCAATTCTTCTCTGTTTCTTAGACAATGGCACATGGACCCAACTGTGGCTAGTCTCAGACTACCATGAACATGGCTCATTATTTGACTATCTCAACCACTATTCTGTTACAATCGAGGGCATGATAAAGATATCGCTCTCAGCTGCCAGCGGATTGGCACATCTGCATATGGAGATACTGGGCACACAGGGTAAATACAAATTTAATTGGACACAACAGCATATGAACTGTCAAATCACTCAATTCCTGGACTCCCAAAACTGATCTAAGCCGTGACTGTCCCCTCCCACAGGGAAACCAGGCATTGCACATCGTGACCTCAAATCTAAAAACATCCTGGTGAAAAAGAATGGTACTTGTGCCATAGCAGATCTGGGACTCGCTGTACGGCACGAGTCCATCACTGACACTATAGACATCGCACCCAATCAGAGGGTCGGCACCAAAAGGTAAAACTACTGTTATCCACTGCAGCTGCTTTCTGAAAAAACACATTACTGCTAATATGTAAACCTGAAGAGTAGAGTTTGTCATTTTATGCTACTTGGCCTAACAATTGTGTACAGCATTACTAAAAGTGTTTTTTTTTTTTTAGATATATGGCCCCAGAGGTACTAGATGAAACTATCAACATGAAACAGTTTGATTCTTTCAAGTGTGCTGATATCTATGCTTTGGGACTGGTATACTGGGAGATTGCACGACGGTGTAATGCTGGAGGTGAGAAAAGGAACTTGCTTAAAGCTTGACTTGCCTTCCACCTTTAAGAACTATGGTTTTTAAGCCATGATTAAAATAATGAACTTGGAAATCTGATAGAATTGGGTACTAAATCTAAGTCCTAATGGAAAGATTCCTTGCAAGGATTGAATTGAGCCATTCAAACAATGAACTTGAATCACAAATATTGATTTGCGTGATATCTTCACAGGCATCCATGAAGATTACCAGCTCCCATACTATGATCTGGTGCCCTCCGATCCCTCTATAGAGGAGATGAGGAAGGTGGTGTGTGAACAGAGACTACGACCCAACGTGCCCAACTGGTGGCAGAGCTATGAGGTAAAAATCGGCATGAAGTCTGGTCAGCTTTGAAACTTATTCTGTTCAAAAACCTGCCACTTTAGGCCCCTGCACACTTCCTTGGATATCGAAGAACGAACGTGTGTGATGTAATTTAGAACAAAATCTGGCCAAAACGAAGATGATGGTTGGAAGTTGTGTGTGGATGCCGCGGAGAATGGCGTGGGCCTCCATACACGCTACATCTCCGTGGTAACTCGCTCAACAAGTCAGGTGATAAGATGTGCGGATTGACATTCTCAGATGCAGAGGCAACTGAGATTCGTCCTCTGCCACCCCCCACTATACCACCACGAGGACTTGGAGCTCATTGGGAATTGGGCATTCCAAATCATCGAGTGGTTAAAAAAAAGCATGTTTTACTGATCTTGAGTGAATTCCACTCATAGAATAAGGCATGAAGTCAGTGATAACACCTTTCAATATTAGTGGATTTTTTTTAATTCAGTGTTGGTGAAGTTACTGCAGTTTGCCTTTGTGCAGATGCAGTTGTGCATTTATAGTAATTTTTCAGTGGCTTCAAACTTGGATGATACATTCACAGATGGAACAGTTCTCAATTCAGTTGTTAGTTTGCAGGCAAAGTTTTGCTTTTGCCTGACATTGAGGATACAGTGAAAGAATGGAAAGAGTCATCTTGTTTTGGGTCTCTCTACAGGCACTGAGAGTAATGGGGAAGATCATGCGAGAGTGTTGGTATGCCAACGGAGCTGCCCGTCTTACGGCTCTACGGATTAAGAAGACACTCTCTCAACTCAGTGTCCAAGAAGACGTTAAGATCTGAACCATGTGGGAGATTGCAGATCCCTATAGAGACGCACAAGTGAATAATAAAAAAAAGACTTAAGCAAAAAGCAGCCTGCCAGTTTTAGTCCTCTTAACCTTTTCAAGTTGTGATGAGGCCTACATCTTCATCTTCGATGAAACTACTGAGTGTCAGTCCATCCCAGTCCTGCTCCTTCTCCATCTCTTTGAAGAGAGGTAACTTCAACATTTTCAATCATGGATAAACCTCCTAACCGCTGATGTCAGCACCACCTCCCTCCATCGACATGCTTAATTGTGTTTTTTATTTTGCCAGGAATGTCATTTTGAATGTCAACTTTTTATTTAAAGTTTCATCCAAAATGGACTCTGCTGTGTGACTTTTTGAAAAAAATACATTTAGATTGAATTTGTTCATCCTCATTCACTAAAATACTGTGCATCATATTCCATCGTAAATGTACAAGAATAATATATAGTGATCTACTGCTGTTGTGAGAATGTGAAAAACCTGGATAACACTGTTTCCTGTTGCTAGCAATTCATGTTAAATCAAGCAAAAATGCATTGCAGTTTTTTGTTCTTGTCGAAGAAATGCATCTTTAATTTTGCAAGAGGAGCAGAACATCAGCAAAAATCAGCCTACTGATTAATCTTCAGGCAGCATTCGCTGAACTCAATCCATCAAATCTGTGTGTGCAATCCCTTTAAATACTCATAGGCATGGGCTAGTAAATTAGTAAAAAAGGTTCACAAATCAGCCAAATCATGTTTAGGTATAAATGTACTGACGTACACAGGTTTCCGTGAGGTTTAGGGTATAGAATATATAATTAGCCTGTTATGAAATCAGTGGAAGAATGAGATGTCCTCACTAATATAGTGAAACAAATCTGTGTAAATGCTGAGTTCACTGTGGAATGATAGTTTGCTCATGTTTAGTCATAACTTGCATTGTTCTTGATAAGGTCCATTTATAACACCAGTGCTTTCAGTACTGGGAATATTAGTGATTTTGGCACAAAGTTGTATAAGGAAAGTCACAATTTTCTCCCCTTTAAACTCCATTATTTTAATGGGAATGCTGAAGTATGTTTTATAAATGCTCTATAGGAAATTGAATGTTGGCATGAGAAACTGCACTGTTGTTTTAATGTTTGCTCCGCTCTGTGTCCTTTAGGGATGTAGTAGTACCACTTCAGAAAACACATGAAGTATTGAAGTATAATAATTGTATCTTTCGGTTTGCCTTTTATTATAACAATTGTATTGCTCTGCTTTGCCATGCATTGAAGAGTTATGCAATTTAATTGTACTACTGAACGTTTCCTTGTGATTTTTTTTTTGTGCCTTTTGCCAAGACAAATCACTCAACATTGTAAACAGCATCATTTCATAATTAGCTCAGCCCTAGAATGCCAATTTCACTACTGCATCCAACCCCCTTACAAACCTAAAGCTTTGTCTGCACCCATGTCTTGTTCATTTTCAATTCAAGGGTTTACAGAATTGTAGAAATGCTGAGAGCAGGGGTCCTATATTATGTGTAAGATACATATGGCAGGATCTGTTGTAGTCCATTTCTGATTGGCATGTGTGTGTTTTATATTGTACAGGCCATATCTTATGAATCTGTCCCCTGTAGATAAGAGTATGTTTGAGGACAGTGGCTTGATTTCATGAACTGTACTTTCACTTGAATTGAGAATGCCTTAAACTAACAATTCTGACTGAACTATGTTTTATCATGGTGCTCTACGTCATACACTGGGAATTCTGTCCTTAGAAATGTTACGACAAGGAGAGAAAAAATGTAGACTAGTCGTTCCTCTGTTATTTATATTGCGTTTGCTATTTTTCTTTTCTCTACCACTTTGATTTTGCAGTTGTGTGTATAATTATGTACTCAAACCTTTGAGGAAAGACATTTAGACGATACTGGATGGCAGAAGTTGCGGTTATTGCCACTTTGTGGAGGAAATTGTAAAATATTTGTCTATGTTAGTTTTGACGATAAGATTCAGATTAATGTACATAAATGGTATACAGTAATAAAGTCTTTTTCCTATCTGTGTTTCATTGTTTCCAATAGCTTCAGGCCATTGACCAATTTGTTTTAGTTAAACCAATAATAATGACATTACCTCCCTTGTAAGTTAATGCTATTCAAAGTGAAATACAAAAATAGTTTCTAAGCTAGCAAATCAAAGTTAAGCCTTACAATCGTACACTTAAGACAATTATGCCCAGTGTGCAAATTTATATTTAAAATGCATTTTATTTTCCTTTACAAGAAATAAAGCAGAGACAAAGAAATAAATGTGTGGAGGGAAGGGAATAGCCGTATATAAAGAGATGCAACCTCTGATGTCAAAAAATATGTACAATTCAAAATTATATCCATACAAAACATGCCACATACAATAAAAATGATCATTTATTCATCTTCCCTAAAAGTAGCTCTGCTGTACAGTTGCAGCATCTTTTTTTAAAAAAGTATGTAGGTTCAAAGCAAAATTAGTATCTATTCTTTAATTACAACATTTGTAGAGAGACCTTAAGTTAAGATATTTATATAACAAAAGGAGGCAAAAGTTACTTGGGCTAAAATCCAGTGAGCATCTTTGTTAAATAACAGACTACCCTCAAACGAAAACAGAAGTTAACTGCATCCACTAGCTCTGAAACATCTGATGTATAAATAAAAATAATTTTGAGTGCAATTCACATGCAATTATGGAGAGATTGCTGATTAATGACGTCATACCACACTTCGGCTATGATGCCGTTACACAAGTCATATAAAACATTCACTTCTACAGGAAGAAAAGGAGTGGGGGTGGGGGGGGAAACAACAGGACACAAATCAAAACCAGTATCATCTTGGGAGCTTCAAGATTTTCCATTTACTGTATATACTAATAAAACTGTCACTGATTCAAGGACAGGGTTCAGCAATTCACAAGCAGTCGCATAAATAAAATATACGTGAACAATATTACATAAATACACAAATGCTATGCACCATTTTACTGCTTTTCATTCAAAAAGAATGTTTCCATGAAGAACAACTTTCTAACATGAATCCCATCATAAATGTTTGTCTCATTCACCACAACCACTCAAGTGACAAAAGAGACCGCACACACACCCTCGTTTAGGTAACTATATATTGTCTTGTAGGAAAAACGTGGATAGAAAACAAAAAAGTTAAAATGCAAAAAACACTCTGGTTCATATACATAAAGATATTACTTAGTTTGCCATTTTACATATATTTGTAGTTATATACACATTTATTTTTTTCTGATAAAATATCCAGTGGTTGCTTTTTTTCAGGAATTTTATTTCTCTACAATTTTGAATGTGTTTAAAAAGGGGCTGGATAAAGAGTTAATCCCCTATTATGTACAGTTTATACATTTTGCATTTACTTTTAATTTGAGGTCATAAGTCGGGGGAGAAAGGAACAAAGTAGCTTGGGCTATGTTGGAGACTTTGTTCAACTCCCTTCTTTGAAATTTAACTGCTTTAAATTAATTTAATATAAAAGAAAATATAAATGCCCTTTTTAAGTCTCCCTCTGCACTGCGCCAAGCCTGTAGACTGTGCTACCATTATCAAACCACAATACATAGATTGGATACACTGGCTGTTGGCAGGCAGAGAAACTTATTACAGTAAGTTTACAACAGTCCACTATCACAGAAGGGAAGAGGCTTACACCTAACGGTCCTGGATTGGAGTGATGAGATCGAAATGGAGATCAAATGAACACAGGATGTAAGCACTCAAGATGGGAATACATGTAAAATGCAGTGGCAGTCTTGCATCACTAGTTACCTTTTGTTTGCCAAGTAACTTTTTACAAAAAACTTAAAATAAATCAAATAAATTTGCACCCACATGGATCTGCGTCATCTCAAATTTTACGCTGTGGCCCTTGTCATCCATCACTAATATAATTTGCTCCATTATTAAGAATAAAAGGATCTGGATGAGCATTTACACACAAAGCATGATCTGCTGAGATAGAAACAGGTACATGGTATCTATAGTCAGATAAGGTGGCATTGGAGACCCCCATTTGAGTTTTGATTGCTCTAATTAATGCATCATCATACTGAAACTGTCATGTATTGTATTTCATTTGTATAATCAAATAATAGTTGCATTGGCTTACTATTGTAATCATTAGAAATCATCAGAAAGCAAAATATAGATCGGAACAAGCCTGCTGCTGAAGTTTCCCTGCTTATCGGAGAAGGCCATGGACACACTCCTGCCTTCCCCTTTCCGCAGTAGCACTTAACAGTTTATTACAAAGCAGTGACTTCCCGCAAACTCAATGAGGTAGACTGGGTGAAATAAATCCACCTTTTAACTCAATAAAATAAAACATCTGGTGCCTTTGAGCCACAGGTCAATAGTATTTCAACATTATCATATCTCATCAATCATAGATAGAAAGTTTTAAGCAGAGCCACTCCAGGATTGTCTTGCCAATGTCCAAAATGTCAATCTTCTTTGATGATTTGATAGGAGAGCGTTTTTTAAGGGTCACGGGATGGTAGCAGAAAGTATAGGTCCAAGCTAAAGTGTATTAGTTCCTTTTTGAGAACTTACATGGCTTTAATCAAATATCTTCACTGAGTTCTCAACTAAGTGTATTGATATGCTATAGTTTGTTATTTTGGTAGATTTAGAAGGGATTGATTGCAGCCAGAGTCAGCTTATTGTAGGAGGAAACAGTGGAGGAAGTAGAGTTGCTTTTGGCAGAGGTGAATTTAAATCAACAAGAAAGATTCAAGCAGGTCCAATACCTTTGAGCTCATCTGTAAAGGTTGTGGCATCGAATGTTTACTCTTCAATGCTTTGGCTCCTGTGAAAAACAAAGTCCTGTCTTTCAGGTGAGCAAGAGTGAACTTGTCTTCCTTAATTCAGAACAGCTTATTATCTGGATAGTAAGAATATAACGGGCTTTGGCGCAGGAGTGTTCTGGCACCAAGGAGCAAAGACAGGTCTAATTCTTTCTCTGTCCCTGTTAGTTCATCCACTTTCTGCAATTCCAGGCTCCACAATGGCAGGGGATCTTGTGCTGATCGTCCTCAAAGTCAAACTGATAGTCATACGTCAGCTAAAATTAAACCATTTAGAGAAAAGAGAGAGTTATACAGGGAAAAAGCCAAATTAAAAAATGGCTCACCCAAAAATAATAATTCTGTCATTATTTACTCAACCTCAAATCATTGATCAACTCAAGTAAACAAGGCCCAAATCAAATATGGCATCAAAGGTCATGACAGAAGAAATAATTAAGTTTGATGTTATTGAGGTGTCACTGTATTTGATTTGGGCTCTGTATACATTTGTTGCTTAATCATTTGATTTGAGTGACTTAAATTTCAGTATGTTCATCATACAAAGTGATTGTATGCCTTCAGACGTCTTGAAATATAACAAAGTATGACAATTTTGGGTGCTTTTTTTATGTTTTAAAGTGAGTCTCCATTAACTGCTATTGTATGTAAATCACCAATCATCTTCTTTAAAATATCTCATTTTGTGTTCAGCAGAAGAAATAAAAGTATGAATTTGAAAAAAGCTTTCAAATTGTTCTGTAACCAACCTCTTCACCCTTTGGGATCCTGCGACTGGAAATTATGATAATCTTGTCCTCTTTGTCAAACGTCACAACTTCTGCGACACAATTGGGTGCACATGAATGATTGACATATCTAGGGGGAAAAAAACACTGAGAAATAAGACACAAGCCAAACAATTGGACTTACAAGAATGAAAAGAAAAAAAGGGGGAAAAACTAGTTTGATCTTACCGGGCAGGACCGCCAGTTAGGGTGGCATCAATCACATGCTCATTATTGATGCGGAACATGTAGATTCCACGGTTCTGATTGTAGAAAACAATGTAGTTCAGAGAATTAAGAAAATAAAAGTAAATCTGGTATATGTTGCAAGTAAGGCATTGGTTGATGCATACAAACCTGCTCCTCATAAATCTTCTCTCTGCGATTTGCCACCTCGTTGCGAATGATTGTGCCAATGTACTCAATGACCATCGTGTGTTTTTCAAGGTCTTTCGCGGCATACAGCCCAAGTCCTTGAATGCGAGAGCGGGCAAGGTACACATTGGTCTTCCACTCTGTCTTCAATCGGCGGTATTGAGATGATTTAGAATGAACAAACTGCTTGCTGTAGGGGGTGTTGGTCTCTCCTGTGAATGTGCTCTGATAGGCTTTGGACATACTCGTGCTGTTAAGAGTATGAGGTCTGAAGAGTAGCAGAATAAAATGACATAAGACCCTGACAATCTTTTTCCATACCAAAATAATCTGTTAGGTCTCCTATTTCCTTTGCATGACACACGAGGTCAGCACGGTGGATGGTGAAGTTAATATTTAAATGTTTACGATCATATTTCTTACCGTTTGCAGTGAGTGAGTATTTTCGGTTCTGATCGTGCACAGCCAGTAGGATTGATCATGAGAGGAAGCTCCATGAGGGGATGGCGACCATATCTGAATGTGTAATTTTGACAGTTTTCCACACCAGGAAGCTGCAGGAGGCAGGCATGTAACATTAGAACTTAATAATATAGTTAATTGTTCATGTTATTTTTAAAGAGTTGACTAATTTCTCACCGATTCAGTGATTCGCATCACTGCATGGACAGTGAGTCCATACATCTCTTCTCCCTTGACATGCTCAGTGAAGAGCTTCAACATGGCCGCTTCATCACGCAGCTTGGCAACCTGCTGCACAATCTTGCACCAGATGCCTAAGGATCAGTGGTATGATGTTAACACGATTAATATTTCCACTAGGATTGAATTTGACAACCATTTAGGAAAGTGTTAAAAGTTAAACTTTACAACGGGGCCTGGGTAACTCAGCTAGTATTGACTCTGACTACCACCCCTGGAGTCGTGAGTTCAAATCCAGGGCATGCTGAGTGACTCCAGCCAGGTCTCCTAAGCAACCAAATTGGCCCGGTTGCTAGGGAGGGTAGAGTCACATGGGGTAACCTCCTCATGGTCACAATTATTGGCTCTCGCTCTCAATGGGGTATGTGGAAAGTTGTGTGTGGATCGCGGAGGGTAGCAAGAGCCTCCACATGCTGGGAGTTCTCTGCGGTGTCATGCACAACAAGCCACATGATAAGATGCATGGATTGACTGTCTCAGAATTGGAGGCAACTGAGACTTGACCTCCGCCACCCAGATTGAGGCAAGTAACCTCGCCACTACTAAGACCTACAAAGTGTGGGAATTGGGCATTCCAAATTGAGGAGAAAAGGGGATAAAAAAAATAAATAAGTAAAAAGTTCAACTTTACTTACCATCTGGAGTAGCATCTCGGAAGTGCAGGTCTTCATATCCATGCTCTAGAACACGCAGTTCAAACAGGGGCCTGCCTTCCAGCTCACTAATGCGACAACGGTAGCGACATCGACGGTTTGGCACATGGGTGCTCCAGTAAATTCGTGTGGCCTCGTAGCCCACTGGGTAGATAGCAGTGGGTGAGTGAAATGCAGACATCTGAGAGGGCAAGAGCTGACCCACGGCATGAAATATGAGCCCACCAACACGGAACATGTGAATGCGGTCACCACGTTGCAGGATACTCGCAATCTGTTTCACCTCATCTCGCTCAATGTAGACACGTCGGAAAACAGCAAAACTGCTGAGCTCCTCTTCACTGGGGCCTTTAAGTTTATGCTGAGTGCAGAGCATAGTTTTATCTTTGAAAAACATGCAGCGTGCGCGAATGGCACAGGCAAAATGATAGACATTAGGGCAGCGTAAACGGTTGCAACTGTTAGTAGCACCCGTCTTCTGACAGTAGGCACAGCGGGTACGTAGTCCACGCCGAAGGGCAACCTCCACATTAATAAGAGCCCCACCCTGAGTCTCATACACTTCAGTAGACCACAAGGCACAGTTCAGATGCACCCACAGATCAACATCGATGTTAAGAAGACGTGCAGGACCATCTGTGGCGCCATCTCCTTCCTCGTGGCAGAAGCAGCACTTGCGCTTGTCTCGGGGCATCTTGTCTGGTTTAAGTGTAATACGGAGGCGTTCCATGAGCTCTGAAACCTCACGGCTGTTCTCCTTCTTTGATCCACCCTTGCGAATAGTTATGACTATCTGAAGACGCTTCCATCGCAGGCCCTTCCATTTTTTGACCTTGGGGCGTTGATGTTCTTCTTCATCAAAAAGGGGCCTGCTACGATGTTTGATGGGTTTAAGGGACATCTCCACTGTGGGGGAGTCCAAAGGCAAGGGAGAGCTGGCTGGAACAGAGGGTTGTTCTTCAGATGAAGCAGCTGGTGGGAGAATAACAGGCTCCTCAGATTCAGACTCCATTGTAACAGGGGAGCTGTGAGATTCCAATTTAACAATAGCTCTCTCGTGTTTGGTCTGAACAGGGGTGTTTGGGCTTGAAGGATGGGATGATATTGTCTGAACATGAACCTCTGGTTCTGGTTTGGGCTCAGGTTGAGTGATATTTTCAGGCTCAGCTACAGCAGATGATGGGGGAGGAGGTGGGGATGGTGATGGAGGTGGAGACACCTCCAAAGGAATTACAGGCAGATGGCGCACATCAAGATCCGAAACATTAGTCATGTAACAGTGCTGAGCAGGTCCATCTTCATGCTCTTGACTTTCCTGCAAACAATAAAAAACAAAAGAACTGTAGCATGTTTCTCCAAAGCAAGAAAACACTCTGAAGAAGTTAAAATTTCAATGTGGTAAAATGTGGTGATAGCTTCAAGTTTAAGAATATGGGCTGCAAACATGGAGGCTAATCAATAATTCGTAATGAAAACAGACCAGAGGTTTCCTGAGATCAAAATCCAGCTCCTATTATCATTGTACTATTGAGGAATAAATTTTAATTCATCTTCAAATAAAGAGAATGGAAATGTCAGGACTCTCACCTGTTTGATGAGAGCCAGGATGTCCACTTGTTTCCTCAAAGTACACCCTGGGAGGGAAATATCAAACTGCCTTAACCATTCAGCATCGCTGCTTGCAGAAGGCTCTGTCTTCATACCAAGTGCTCCTGATGGTTAAAAAAAAATATCTTCAGAATAGCTTCAATAACAAACACACACAAAAAAAAAAACAACAAGCTAAACATTCAGCCAAAACTATGAGAGCCATTTAGAAAGACAGCAGGAGTGCATTACCTGGGTTGGAGGAGTCCGATATTTTTCCAGGTGCAACACATGGTCTTCCAGGACTCTGGGGAAAGGTCACCTCATAAGAACTTGGCAATTGTATGTGCAGCAGTTGGGCAACAGTCAACATTACTGTGTTGAGATTCTGTCGAGAAGAGAAACAAAACATTTCTTAACACCGTCACATACCCAGTGCTTTTTAGTGGGGTTCAGACATTCCAAGATATAAATACCTTCGCTGCAGCTGATGAAAGCATGAAAGTTACAGACACTTCATTGCTTTTGGTTTTGTCCCACTGACTGGAAGAGGGTACAATCTTTCTATCTGCTGAGGAAAACGGTTTTGTCTCAGGGAAACCTGTACAAGGTATAGATCAGCAGGTGAGCAGAGTCAATCATGAAAAATGTACTTGTCAAGCAAGCAACTACAATCATTTCCAAAACTTGCCACATACTAGGGATGGCAGAACGAGGAACAAGGGGGATTACGGGAGAGATGACCCTCTCATCATCCTCCTCTTTGGGATCCAATAGATGGGGGAAGCGAGTTGCCTCGTCTCCTAGTTGGCTTTCAGGAGAGGATGCAGGTACAATGCTGTCTGGAGCATCACTGTCATCATCACTCTCCATCCTGAGTTGAAAATCAATTAGTGCAATGACATACATGCACACAAGTAAGGACAGTTGTTCTGTAGATTATATCACTTTGGGCATTTCAATAATTTACCGTATATCTTCGTTCTGGTTGTGTGGTGGAGTGGGGAGAGCTGCTAGTATGTCTACACTCTTTACCTCCTCTGGAATAGAACCTAGAAGTACACGGAGGATCATAACATTTCTTTAAAAAAAATCAAGGCATTTTAAAATTAAACGAGTTCTTCTTGAAGCTGGCAAGCAGTTCATGGGTGCATCCAAATCAATACTATACCTTACCCATGCTTTCCTTTGCAACTGTCTCTTTCTGACCATCCGCTAGTTCCTCTACAGGGGTCACTCCATTTAGAAGTTTGTGCTGCACAGAAGGGGGTGGAGTTGGGGGAAGTGAAGACGGTGGTGTTGGAGGATTGCTGAGGTTATTCTGAAGAACATAAAGCAACAAAGGACATTTTAGAATATGAAACAAAAAACAAATATAAGTGGGAAAATTACAACCCCAATTGCAAAGAAGTTGGAACAGTAAGGAAAATGTTAATAAAAACAAAAAGTACATTTTGGAAATGTTACTCAACGTGGTATATTGAAAAAACTACAATACATTATTTTATACGTTATTCTTCTAATTACACTTAAGCGTTTGGGCACTGAAGACACAAGTTTGTTAAGTTTGGCAAGCAGAATTTCCCCTTATTCATCCGTTTTACTGGTCTCCAGCTGCACAATTACGTGGGGCTTTTATTCCAGTATTTTGCACTTCCTAACGTGCCACACATATTCAATTAGAGACAGAACAGGACTGAAGGCAGGCCAATCTAGCACCCGCAATCTCTGTATATGCAGCCATGCACTTGAAATCTGGGATGTATATGGTTTGCCGTAGTCTAGTCCCTTAGAAAAGATGACTCTATTGCTCCAAACACCATCTTCAAAAGATGTCCCTGCATTTTCCAAATACCAAACCACATACTGCACAGATTTCAAGTGCATGGCTGCATATACGGAGAGTGCGGATGCTAGATTGGCCTGCCTTCAGTCCTGTCTCTAATTGAATATGTGTGGCACATTATAAAGTGCAAAATATTGCAAAGAAGGCCCCTTACAATTGCATAGCTAAAGACCTGTATCATGGATGAACTGAGGGAAAATTCCACATAATACAGTTAAACTTGAGTCTTCAGTGCCAAAATGCTTAAGTGTAATTAGAAGACAAGATTTTTGCAAAATCACTCTTTTTGTCAGTAGCATTTTCCACACATTCCAAACTTTTTCTGAACTGGTGTTATAATTGAAGTGTCAGTCATTGAAATCTTTATGTATTGTAGGAACATGTTTTCAACAGTATTTAATTAGTCTTTGGTGTTACTAGTTGTTCCTTAGAAATCAAGATTAGGAATTCACACAGAACCCCCCTGGACAGTGTTTTGTTGCATACATGAATAAAAAATTTAAACAGCTACACAAAGCAGCAAATTACAGTGCACCTTCGTAAGGAGTTGGGAATAGTAATCCGGAATATTTTCTAGCATGGCATTTCCAAATGAGCCTTTCAACTGAGTCTTGGCATCGGCTGGGCTGCTGCCAAAAGGAGCAAACATATCCAGACTAGCAGTAATGGAAGGCTCCATCAAAGGAAGAAGAGAAAGTCCCTGTGGGTTATCAAAACACAATTAAAAATAACAATACCTTCACCCAACATTAAGCCATTAGAGCAATGACTCAATGTACGGACATTCATCCATATTCAAAACCATGTATCACTCATAAAATAGGAGGCAAAAATACAAGGAACAAATTGCACATACTTGCTTCAGCTGCTTCATTATTGCCTCAGTTTTTCCAACCTCTTCTTTTTTTGTTTTCTTACGAGAGTTTGGACCACGGTCTCCAGCTTTTGTAGTACGCTTGGCCTTGACTAATGGAGTTCTCTTTGTGAGTGACTGCAGATCCTAAAACATTTTTATAGATTACAATTAGATTCTCAACAATTTAATAATGCTGGCCTATGCAAATAAAAAATACTTTTTGGGGCATACCTCCATGTTGCGTGGAGTTCCTTGAAGTTTCTGCTCCAGCATTGCCAGTTTGCTATTGATGTGACCGTTTATTTCATTATGAATACCATCTGTGGGTCTCTGAGATGCAAGTTGTAAGTTTTTGGTTCGGAGGAGTTTCTGCAGTAGCTGTTGGCCTGTTTCTGTTCTTTGGATTTGGGATCCAAGATCACCTGCTTGATTTCTAGAGTTTGGAGTGGAGTTTGCTATAGCAGTGTCATTGCTCACACTGACAGCCTCTCCTGCAATTTCTCTCTTAATAGCATCAGAATGGGCTTCAACACTACCTCCTGTATCACACTGGAATTCACGCGGCTCCTGTTTGATGTTTTGCAGCATCATCTTGCACATCTCACTAGCTGCTGAAGTTGGTTGAGACATATGACCCTCAGATGTTTGGGCAGCACTTAATGGTTTTGGTAGATTCTGTTTTGACTGAGGAGATGGACCATTGAGTGTAAAGGGAGCTGTAAGTGCTTCAGTATTAGGTCTTGGAGTCTTGGTGGTTGGAGATCTCAGAGGTGAAGCTATTGAAACCCCTGTCTGGCTAAAGGGGCTACTCTTTCCAGCAACACTATCTGACCTAGATGGTGATGATAAGTGACTAGGGAGAGACATGGTGCCTGGTTCTTGTTTATTTGAAGATGCTGGGCTTGAACCAGTTTTTGGAACTGAAGGAGAGCTTGCATGAGAGGAAGAGGCTTGAAAGGGGCTCAGTCCTGTTGCAACATTAGACTGTTGTTGCTGAAGATGTTGTGGGCCTGGTGGAGTCTGACACATTCTCATGAGCCTTTGCTGATTGGAAAGTGGGCTTCCAGGAGAACCCTGCCCCACTATCTGGCGAGGAGACATTGGCCTTGCCATATGTCCAGGCGCTGTGGTACGTATCTGACCCATTATTGGCCTGGGCACTTGCCCCCTCATCATATGATGCTGATGTAATTGTTGCTGTTGCAACATCTGCTGCTGCTGAGTGCTACTGATGTACTGTGGTGAGGGTCCTTGAGAGGGCTGTTGCAAAGTCCCCACTGTGCCTTGATGGTACTGTGGGGTCATAACAGAAGGTTGTCCCAAAGCTTCTGGTTGCTGTGGAGTCCCAGCTGGACTCTGTTTACCTGCTAATCCAAAGTGGTGCTGTTGCTGTGTTTCAAGACCTGGAATTCGTGGACCAACAGCTGACCCCTGTGGGACCTGGGGACGAATGTGCCCCTGGGTCTGACCTTGCATTCTTAGCATCTGGCCTTGCTGCAGCTGTCGCTGAGCAATCATTGCCTGAATTTGCTGCAACTGTTGGCTGGGAGTCATGTGACGAAGTTGAGGGTTCTGCGCAATGAAGGCCTGAATGTTAATAGGGGTACGTATTTGTCCTGTGGGAAGACCAGGCCTTTGAATCATCATAATCTGCTGACCCCTAGGCATGCCCATCTGTTTGGTCAACAGGGCCTGCTGCTGTGGATTTGTAATGCCAGTCGTTGTAGTCGGAGCACTATTCTGACCAAGCACATCTTGTGGTTGATGTGCAGCAATCTGACCACCTTGCTGTTGGGACATTAGGCACATTTGTTGATCTTCCTGTTTTATTTGTATGGAGTTTTGTGTCTGAAGACCAAGTTGCATTTGTTGTTGACCAAGTTGCATCTGCTGTTGTGGTTGTACTTGAATGTGTGATCCCACCAATTGGTTGCTCCCAAAGCCATGTTGTTCTGTTACACACTTGTTCTGGATTGGCTGCTGCTGTGCTGTCTGTTGTTGACACAGAAAAGCATGTGGTTGCTGTGGCTGTCCATGAACACATTGCTGCTGCTCTCCAGTAGATCCTTGTTGCTGCATCTGAAGTGGCGTAGATGATCCATCCTGTTGGGGGGATGTTTTGGGACTAAGTATTCCACCATCTTTATGGGCAGGATTCTGAAGATCTTGGGTAAAGCCCTGAACCCCCTGTTGCAAATTCTCAGCAACTCCTTCGGTACTCCCTGATGGAGCTTCTAAAGTTTGAGGCTCGGATGTACCAGTCTGTGTTGATTGTTTCTGTTGAGTAATTTGCTGCTGTTGAAGTTGAGCAAGTTTTTTTGCAGCATTCTGTTGCTGTTGTGAAATGAGCATACGCTGAGCCATTAAACTCTGCTGCTGAGATGTGAGTTGCGTTGGTGGCCCCCTAACAACATGCTGGCCACCAGGCCCATGCTGATCCATCAAACCCTGAGGTCTCTGAAGCTGTTGAACCATTTCCTGATTACCAACTATGCCCTGTGGTTGGCCTGCTATCATATTTGCAGTTTGAGTCATTGACTGTCCCATGACATTGTGCTGCGTCTGCCCAATAACCTGGGTCCCCATCATAATTGGAGGAGGCTGCATTAACCCCTGCTGACTTTGGAGGTTAATTAATCCTTGTTGTATGTTTGGTTGTTGCTGTACCATTAGTGGATTGCCCATTAAAACCTGGGTTGGCTGGTTGCCAATGGCTCCAGGCTGCTGGCTAATTCCAGGCTGCTGAGTTTGATGTGGCATAGGCTGCTGCCCCAACATCAACTGCTGTTGTTGTTGTTGTTGTAACTTTTGGACCATTTGCATCCTATGCTGAAACTGTCGCTCCTGTAGAACTCTTGGGTCTGGTCCTTGTGCTCCAGGGCCTTGTGGAAAAAAGCCTGGATGTGGGACCGGTTGCACAGTGCCAGCACCAAGTGGCAGAGGAGGCTGAGGTCCACTATAGGGTGGCATTTGTGGCATTCTAATCGGCATACCTCCTTGAGGGATCCCTCCAGGTGACTGACCAATAATTGGTCCTGCCTGTTGGCCCATCATCATTTGTCCAGGAATCTTGGAAAGCATTTGGGGTGCCTGTGTAGAGGGGCCAGGAGCTAGCATGGAAGACCCTTGCTGATGTTGCTGTTGTTTACTTCGATACTCAGCAATAAGATTGGTGTGCTCCTTCTGCTGCTTGCGCACCTGAATGAAAAATCCTGGTCATGAGGAGAACAAAGACAAACCTTATTTGTTTGTAAAAAGACAGATTTTGCATACCTGGTCCAATTGTTTCTGGATCTTGCCCTGTTCCTCTGTGACCAGTTTGAGCTTTTCAGCATCTGCTTCAGCAAATTCACGCCCTGCTTTCTTTGCAGTGCGTTGCTTGGCACACAGAGCTTTGCGGGATTTGCGATGTGCTCCGATCTGCTCCTCTAGGAACTTCAGCTGCATTTGTAGCAACTGCTGGGTGTGCACCAGCCATTCTTCATATTGTTGTTGCTCAGCATCATCTGTTATGATGAATTTGATGGTACAAGATCATTGAAAGCATGATATAAATATAATTGGAATGGGTTGAGGCTTAATTGTACTATATTGCACAAATAGCAAGGTAAAACATACTGATGATGCCAAATTGTGGAGGATTTGGTCTTGCTTGAACCTGGTTGCTACAGTCTCCCTCCTGAAATAAGAGGAATGAGTTAAGGATATTACCTTAAGTTAATCAGAAATGTCAAATATAAAAGAAAACTAAACCTACCTTGGAAGACCCAGGTGCAAGCTGAACCTGAGGATCTTCACTTCCTGGAACTGAGGTTAGCCTCTGAGCCAAAAGTGAAACTTGCTGCCTGTCCAAGTTGAAATAATTAAATTCAACTCATATGAATACCTTTATTTTGAAATGGATCTTAAATATTTTCTTAAAGGGAGTTAAAGAAGAACTAAAAAGGGTACCTATTCATCCCAGGTGGTACACCCATAGGATCTTGAGCTAATACCCTTTTAATCCCTTTCAGGGCCACCATCTTTGCCTTTGCAATAGGATCCATTATATCATCGGTCATGAATTTATCTAGATCTTCAAGAAAGAAAATTCAAGAATATATTGAATATTTGGGTCACAAAAAAAATACAAAAATAAAAATAATAAAAAAAAATATATAAGGTTGATGGAAAACTCATTTCAACACACCTTTATCTGGGAACAAGTTGCTGGCCAAATTCTGCTTTATAAGATGTGGGGGAGGTGCTGTCTGCTGCTGAGGTGCAAGACCAGGATTAATTCTGCCAGGCTGTGTAGTTTGTATAATGCCTTGCTGCTGTCCCATTGCTGCATGGGGATTTGAAGTCATGGCAGCACCAATTAACCGTTGCTGCTGTTGAGGAAACCTATGTGGTGGCCTGGGCACCATACCTGCTTGAGGCACAAGGCCCTGGGACGGATGGTGGTGCTGTGGCATCATAATTTGATTTGGACCCTGAGGCGGCTGTTGATGGTTCTGAATGTTGTGAAGCTGACTGCCAATCCCTTCTTGCAGAGAATTTAACTGTTGTTGCTGCTTCTGAAGCTCCTTCTTTTCATGCTCCAAAAGATCTTGGATCAACAAAGGTAATTCACTTGCTTCTAGTGTGCTTTCTACTTTGTCAAGATCATCTGATGTGGAGTGGTGGCCAGCTTCAGGCAATCCAAGTGGATCATCACCCAGGCCTGGATGTGGAGTAGCTGGTGGAAAAGACAGAGTATCTGCTTGGCTGGGAAGAGGAAAAGGTATACCACCTAACCGGACAGTGCTCAATGAAGCGTTTCCAGTTCCTGATTGATTAGAGGTTTTTGCTCCACTAAGCATCACTGACACAGCTTCCACCATGTTATCTTTAACAGAAGTTTGTCCAGTTTGTTGTTGTTCAACTGATCCCTTGTCTTCAAGTTTTACAGAAGACAGTCCAATGGCATCAGATGACTCTACCTTAGGAGAGCTCAAACTATTGGTAGTAGACAAACTCTCAGTCTTCAAAGGTGGTTGAGTGGCAATTGCATGCATGCCCTGGCAAGTTGAATCAACTTTTGGTTTCTCTTCAACCTTGATTTTTACATTAGCAGAAGGCCCTGATCCTTCACCCTCTGCTTCAACAAGCCGTAACTGGTCAGAGAAAACATCTTTGGGATCACCCTGATCAAGCTCAGGGTCAGTATATGCTAGCAAGTCAAATTCGTCACTGTTGAGCAGATCATCCAAATGAGGGTCATTAGTCTCAAGATTGTCAAGGTTTCCCAAATCATCATCGCCTTTGTCCGGATCCAAGTCAAGGGTAGCAAGATCATCATCCTCTACTCCAGTTTCTGCCACTGTAACACCCAGTCCTTTGGGAGCAAATGCATCCTCTAGGTCAGACTCTGGCAAGTGAACTGGATTCACAACAGTCTGTTGACCTCTTATTATATTTGTTTGAGGAAGCTTTTGAGTAGTAGTGTGAGAAATTGGTGTTTTGGGTGTAGTTGTTGGCACCTGTTGGGGCTGTAATTGAGACTGAGGAGGTACTCTGCTTTGTTGTTGCATCAATATGTCCATGCCACCCTGCTGTATCCCAAGTCTGGGATCACGCATCCTCTCTGCTGAAGCATCAAGAGATGGAGGTAAAGTCTGTTGAACAAAAGTCATTTCCTGTTGTGGAAGAAACAGGCGTGGTCTGGGTATAGACACCCTTTGCATAAACTGAGGACCCAGTGGCATCCTCTGGGAATTATGCCTCAACTCTATAAACTGAGGTGGAGCTCCTGACACACAGCCCTGTATTGCATCTGCTCCAGAGACTGGTATCCCTGCTAAAGGATTGGGCATATTCTGTACTGACTGCATGCTGAGAGGATTGTTGATGGGAGTATTAAGTTGCTGCCTGGGAATGGCTTCTAACATAGATGGATGTGGGAACCTCCGTAAAGCTCCTTGGCCCTGCCACTGTGCAGGAAATGGTGGACGAGGAAACATCCCCTGAGAAATATTGGGCAGAGCTTGCCTACAAGTATACATAACGGAATGTTTATTATTGAAAGTAACATATACAAGGAATGTGTAAATCCTAGAGTGATAGAAACCAATAGTGTTTAATTCAGTTCATAATACCTTAATGCACTGGGCTCTATAGTTGCTGGTGGCAGTGGGTGGCAGAGCTGATCATCCATCGCTCCCATTGGCAGGGGCATGCTGTTGGCAATGGCTGCCTGAGCAGTCACAGCTCTGTCCTGATAGACATAAGGTAATCATGATATGCCAACTAGCACTAATTATGGCTGTTTCAAATTCAGAATACTAAATTATTAAAGACTGTGTAATACAGAAATCAGTCATATTGCCACAGAAACACAAATAATAGATCTATTGTCCAATTAAATATAAAATAATGTAATAACATTTCAAAAGAATTACTGGTTTTGTGGAATACCTGAGGGTAAGGAGGTGGTGCCCGATGGCTTTTGTCTTGCTGATAGAATGTAATCTCTTCTCCTGGCCAACTCGGAGCAGGATTACTTGCCACAGGTGCTTCCTTCTCTTGGCGAAGTGAATTTCTTTGCATTTTTTGTCTGATCAAAAATTCCCTTAATCGCTGCCTCTGTGATGCATGAAACACAAAGTAAAGTTAAAACTGCTCTCACTTTCTCCAAAAAATCTTTGAAGTTTACAAATCTACTTGCTGCTTAATTTTACCTGTCTGTGCTTTTCTAACTCAGATGGACTAAGGCTCACAAGAGCTGGATCCTGACCAGACAGGTCTGACATATCCTGCGTCCCTGGCATAGTGGGTAAATGGGAAGCATCTGATGGCCGCACAGAAGTTGTATCTTGGTTTCCAGATGGAAGTGCTATTCTTGAGTTAAAATCAGCACCCACTGGTTGCGTCTGGGACTGTGGCTGCTGAAGGTGAACCTGAGCTTGCTGAGTCATCATCATTTGCTGCTGTCCAACTACTTGTTGCTGGCCCATTTGAATCCCTACACCAGGACTGCAGCTGAAAGCAGGGGGTTTTCCAGAGAGTGGATCTACTACTGAGGGCGAACAAGGGGGTTGCTGGCTAGGATGGGGTGAGCCTCTGAAGGGGGAGTTACCTTCAGGGGTTACAGAAGTTGGGCGAGGGGGTTTATGCACAGAGGCAAAAGGATCTCTGGACTGAGGTCGTGAAGGTGGACGAGAATAAGGGTCAGGTGACTGGAAGCGTGGGGTGGCTGGTGATTGCACAGAAAGTACATCATTGGAAATGGCTCCTGGTGTGAGAGGTGACTGAGCACTGCCTTGTGACTGAGGGCTGGAAGGCAATCTTTGATAAGTTTCTTGAGATGCAGGAAGCCTTTGTGATAAAGGAGATGAACGGTCACCTGATTGAGGTCGTGGTGTGAGGGGAGGCTGGGCATACGGGTCAGAGAATGTAGAGGGTGACTTGCGGTAGTTCTCAGGAGGATGATTAGGTGATGCACATTGGGGATGTGAAATAGACAAGCTACCTGCATCCCCCTGATGCATACGAGGAGTCATGGGGGCTTTAAAAAGCCCATCTCCAGAGTCCAAACTAGCAGGAGAACCGGAACTTAAATCTTGTCTGCCAAAAGATGAACGTGGTGAGGGGACATTAACTGGAACCATCCCAACAGGTGAAGAAGCTATAGCAGATGGTGATGAAGCATTGAGATCTTGTCGGCCACCTCCATGCTGGCCTCGGTAAGGGTCACCACAATGAGTTGTATGGGGCGGTGAGAATATCTGAGTGTCTCCAAGCCCACTAGGCCTAGCTCGAGGACTCTCAGGTAGACCCAAGTCCTCCTGAGAGGACTGCTGAGGTCTGGGTATCTGTTGCTGTGGTCTAAAGAATGGGTCAACCTGCTGGGCCCTGCGAGGAGTCCCTGGTTGCATGTCAAGGGAACCAAAATTGGCTGGCCGTCCCTGAATAACACCCTGTGGGCCAGGTAAAGGATAACCTGAGGAAGAGGCCGGCAAGGGGCTGGAAGAAGGCTGCGAGTATGGGGTGGATGGCTGAGACTGAATGTGTGGAGACTGGGAGGGAAGTTTAGAAAATGTGTCTTTCTGCACTTCAGCTGAGCATTGAGTTTTGTGTGGTCCATCAGGAAAAAAGACTGAAGATGCAGAGTCTGGAGCAAGGGGATATGGACTCTCAGCAGAGCTTGGCTGGGAAGAAGTTGATACAGAGCTTGAAGGTGGAGGAATTTGGAGGTGCAGATTAGGATGCTCTCCTTGAATACAACCGGGCTCAGTTTTTACAGGCCTGCATACTTGACTCTCTGCCTGCTGATGAAAAGGAACAAAAAAAATAATAATTTAATACAGGCTCTCAAATCATCTAAAGAACATGTCATTTGAAGGGATGGCCACTTACCTTCTGTGCCTTGTTTATTCTCTGAGCAGCCCTATTATCTTTGGCCTTTTGCTACAAGGATAAGGGACAAGTTGTAAACAAGAGAAAAACAGTTGGAAAAAAATAATACTCTAAAATGTAGTTAACACTACATGTTTAAATAACCACCTACCAAATAAGGAACCTTGTCAGCTGCTGATACTTTCCTCCAAATCTTCATTATTTGTTTGCAACGACTTGCCCAGTCTGTGGAAGTAAAGCAAATAAAAGAGCTTATCTACCAAATCTTTGGCCTCCTTGTTTTGAGAAGTACAACATGACATCAGGATTCCCACTCTTTTCAAGCCACAATTTTTCAGGATATTTTATGTACCCAACAAGTGTAATATTCAAGCATTAAGCTTTTATTTTGGCATTTCTGTGTTTTTGAGGGTAGTTTTTCACCTCCAGATAAGCAGTTTGCTCCATGGGCCAGTGTGATTATTAATCCCCATAAAGCTGGGATTTAAATAAAGTCTGTATGTGCTGTGCACTTCAGTGTGCTCTCTGTCTCCGTCATCTCACACACACACACACACAAGCAGGATGATCATGCTGTGGTGTTTTTATTGTACGAGCAGCAGGCTCTAAACATTAATTTTGAAGCACACATCACTTGCAGATTAACTATTTATTTAATAAAATCAGACACTTTTTTAATTTAATTACCACACAAGGACATATCACAATTTAAATTTGATTAATTGTACATTCAAACATTAATTTATCAAAATACAGTTTGTCATATTTCATGACATTCTGCTGTTTATTGCGAATGCCATTTTTATGACTAGATTCCAAGTTTTCCACATACCACATGTTGTAACCACAGTACAAGTTGACTACGATTGTTGAAAATTAATTCACATCCTGAGGTATTAAGGACAAATCACCATGCTACAAATCCAGTGTGAATAATTTATTTATTTTTTAATCAGTGGGCTGACTGTCTTAAGTTTATAACTCACAGAGATGCAAACTTAAGAGGGTTGAAAAAGTTGAGTATCACTGATCCACGGACATGTTGTGAGGGTTTTTTTTTTTTTTTAAAGAATAAGCTAAAAGTACCAACTTCAGCTATTTTAACTACACAAGTATAGAAAATTAGCTGCATGATTGTGTAAAATAAGCTGCAAAGATAAAGTGTATTTTGGTGTGGCTTGCTTCGGTTTCACAAATGTGTTCGGTTTCATTAATTGATTAGTTTAGTGACCACTTTTGGAAATGCCACTAGGTGGCATCAAATTAAAGTCTAATGTGCTATGAGTGAGTCATTGAATCATTTTGAGATGTTCACAACCGAAATCTGCCAAAACACTTAATAGTATTTAAGCACTATAAGAACAAAGCAGATCTATAATTTCTGTTGTTTGTGAACTGCCGAGCATGACTTTTCATCTAAAAAGACAACAATAATAGCCTAATAACAATAAAGAGTATCAATAACATCCTCACCTTCTCCTTTATTAAATTTGTATGTCAAATCTGTAGAATGTTTAAGAATTATAAGAACAAAGCAGATGTACTGTATAATTTTTTCCTACAGTATTTAAACTGCTGAGCATGAATTTTATCAGAAAAGACAACAATAGTAAAATAATAATTTAGAGAGTTTCAATAATGTCTTTCGTCATTGTAAAGTGCAGTTACAATGAGACGAGTTGAGGCATCAACACTCCACTAAATGCCAGCGTCAAGCAGTGCTTTGCCCTCCATATTAGGGCACCTACACACTAGAGTTAATGCTGTGTCAGAGAATGCTGCAAATGCATTGATTTCAAAGGGGAAGGTACGTTGGAAGGACATCAAAGTATCCAGAGAGCGATTTGAGAGCAGCCGGCTGGTGCAGCCGCTGCAGTTTCTCCAGAGCGGCTGCACCAGCTCCGAATGACGACACAGCTCATACATGATTTGACAGACTCATAACGTGACAACAGTTACACATGTTTCATGGGCTGCGTACGCAATTGCATATATTGCACATACTACTCTTACTACTTCTGCCATGTCAGTCTATGGGAGAAATAAGTGTAGCGTGGTAGTAAGACATAACCATTGTATTTATTCTGACAACTCCAGTTCTGCAAAAACTCTTACTACTCAGTGTTTTAATAACAGCACATAATGTTTAAATCATGCTATATTATCTTTGACATAGAAATATGTTTATTCTTAAAAAACATTTTAAACGATTAAAACTACTGACTCTTTTATTGGTATTAAAATTAGGGATGGGCACGAGTACTCGGACATGGCAGCACTGATCAATCATTAAAACGATGATCGATAGTGATCTCGCATGATGTGACTTTGACTTAATTCGAAATCCAGTGACAATTACCTGACAACTAAACACACAAACAAAGGAGCTTATTTTTAATATTTATATTGATTATGTTGTGGTTTTGAGGGGTACATTGATTGTCAGAAACGTCTCATAGCAACCAAACTGATATACAACACTGCAATGCTATCTTTACGATAATCAAAAGTATAATTAACCGTGTTTTAAATACACCGCTCTCTACAAAACGTTTGCTAAACATGTTTTATCATTTCATGTAAGAACTTGGACTCGTTAATTGATATAATTTAATAAAAGTAAATGTTTGTCACTGACTGTAAACCACCCTGCCCTACTTGAAGGAACACGCACCTGCATCTCGATGAAATGGGAGTTGCACGAGATTTTGCACAAGTTTCCAAGTTAGATGTCCAATATAAAGTGTCATTCCATTGCACTTTCCCCAGTTTGGAAGGTGGAAAATCAGACTCTGAGTTGAATGGAATGCTTCATGAATTTTCTCACAAGAGCGAACATTTGTGGACACACACACCAGGCACGTGTGGCAGTGAACTCAACGTGCTGAAGCAACTCGTATATAGCAGGCGAGTGTTTCAAACAGCTAGACAGAGCGCAGCTAAATGGAACACAATGCAGCGTCTTCAAACTGAACTTCAATTTAACATGCATATTAAAAACGCAATGGTTATGGCGTCTCCTGTTATTTGAAAATAGGCGGTTCAGACAGTTAATAAAAAATTGGTGCGTGATAAATACGGTAACGTGAAGGAAGAACAGACAGGCGTGAGTTGGACAGTGAATCTTCACATAATGATAAAATATGATGCATTATATTTTGAATCTTTTGTACATTTTGTAACATATTACTTTACAACAGCCTCTAATAATGAATAGACGACACAGTGGAACAAGGCACAATGCAGCAGCCATAGACGTTTGTCAGACATGTTATTATATATATAAAGTTATGAACAAGTAATCACCCCTACTCGACAATACTCGAGCAATTAGTCAGAGTACTCGAGTAGACAATAATATACAGGCTTTTATTGGACTTTCTTCTTGTACACACAACAGGTACTGTATTAAGCATCACATATCCTTTTCAAATTAATAATATTTGGTTATTTTCTGGTTATTTTATGTAAAATAGGCAGCCATATCACCCTGCAGCTCTTGCCTGGTTGCCCACTAAAGCTAAGCAGGGTTGAGCCTGGCCAGTACCTGGATGGGAGACCTCCTGGGGAAAACCAAGGTTGCTGTTGGAAGTGGTATTAGGGAGGCCAGCAGGGGGTGCCCACCCTATGGTCTGTGTGGATCCTAATGCCCCAGTATAGTGACGGAGACACTATACTGTAAAAAGGCACCGTCCTTCGGATGAGACGTTAAACCGAGGTCCTGACTCTCTGTGGTCATTAAAAATCCCTGGATGCTTCTCGTAAAGAGTAGGGGGTGTAACCCCGATGTCCTGGCCAAATTCCCCCCATTGGCCCCCATCTATCATGGCCTTGTATTAATCTCCATCCCTGAATTGGCTACATCAATCTACCATCTCCTCTCTGCCAATAGCTAGTGTGTGGTGGGCGTTCTGGCGCACTATGGCTGCCGTCGCATCATCCAGGTGGATGCTGCACACTGGTGGTGGTTGAGGAGATTCCCCCATACTATGTAAAGCGCTTTGAGTGCCTAGAAAAGTGCTATATAAATATAATGAATTATTATTATAAAATTCAAACATTTGTCTATCTGAATATTACATTGCAGTGTAGAAAAAAAAAAAAGTTGTTGCGCAGTGAAATCGGAAAAAAACATGGAGAACAAACTAAAACATGCTGTGTGTTTATTCCCTGTCCTCCATTATATTTCTCTTTCATGTTAAAAAGATATTAATTGTGGAGAGGGTCTGTCCGAAAGGGCTGTCCGTGACCGACTCTTCCCTCTGTGATACCCAAGTGGTGGTGGTGTAGTGGTCTAAAGCACATAACTGGTAATCAGAAGTTCGCTGGTAAGATCCCCACAGCCAGCACCATTGTGTCCTTGAGCAAGGCACTTAACTCCAGGTTGCTCCGGGGGGATTGTCCCTGTAATAAGGGCTCTGTAAGTCTCTTTGGATAAAAGCGTCTGCCAATGCATAAATGTAAATGATACACTGCTTCCAAACTGACCTTTTGTTCTCCCATGTGCAAAACGCTCCATTTGAGAATTCCCTAGTGTTTAAGCGCCCTTAAGGCCGGTGAAGGCTATGCATAGCTACGGCGGTAACGGCGTAGCCTTCATCGTAGCCAGACGTGCACCTCTTCAAAAATTGTACTGCACGTCACGTCGACAAAGGCAACAGCTGTGATTGGTCCACTTTAATCCCAGGATGATAACGTTGCATTTTATCCAACATTATTTAAATATTTATGCATAACATCACATTGTGTTTGGACTCAGGACCATTTATTCTGTTTGCGTTTCATGAAGTTAGTAAAGTTCAGAAAAGTTCATGAAGAGTTCAACTTTACTCCACGTTGAATTAAGCGCCTCGGAGGGGCGAATTTAAGAGCTTGTCACACAAGAAAACGGGAGTGCACAATAAACATTGAAAATGTATTTGGAAGAGAAAAAATTGGCAATTGCTTTGTTTGCAGAAAGTAAAAAGAGGACTCGTTTATGTTTAGGTCTTTGCGGTTTTTTTCTCTCAATTTGGAATGCCCAATTCCCAATGTGCTTTTAAGTCCCCATGGTCGCGTAGTGATTTGCTTCAATCTTGGTGGCAGAGTACGAATCCCAGTTGCCTCCGCATCTGAGACTATCAACCCGCACATCTGAGACTATCAACCCGCACATCTTATCACGTGGCTTGTTGAGCGAGTTGCCACGGAGACATGTGTGCTTCACGCCATCCACTGCAGCATCCATGCTCAAGGTCTTGAGGTTTTTGATGAATGTAATTACTGTAGTTCAATAACTGCTGTCAGGGGGCCTGGGTAGCTCAGCGAGTAAAGATGCCACACCTAGAGTCGCAAGTTTGAATCCAGGGCATGCTGAGTGACTCCAGCCAGGTCTTTCTTAAGCAACAAAATTGGCCCGGTTGCTAGGGAGAGCAGAGTCACAAGGGGTAATCTCCACTCACGGTAGGGCACATGGTGACTATATCTACGCGGTAATGCACTCAACAAGCCACGTGATAAGATGTGTGGATTGGAGGTCTCAGACACGGAGGCAACTGAGATTTGTCGCCCTCCACTACGCCACCATGAGGACTTAGAGCGCATTGAGAATTGGGCACTCCAAATTGGGGATAAAAAGTGGAGAAGAAAAAATGTATAAATAAATAACTGGGGTTAAAAATTGTGATTTTTTTAAAATAATTATTGTAGCTTTGTACTCTCAAATAAATAATTTGTGAGGTTGCACTGATGTGTCACTTCATAGACTTCAGTGTATTCGTCAGTGCTAACGCGAGTCATGTGAAGGCCCTTTAACATGTATAAATATTTTCTGCTTTTTTCTTTCCGTGATGAACAAGGTTGACTCACATGCTGATGCTTAAGTAAACGAACAACATGCCCCTCTCATTCAGTCGGTGGGTACATGTACCAGGTCATTCAGTTTGTTTATGAATGAGAAGTTTAATGAATGCTACTTCTCACGGTGCAGATGCTGCTGTAGCCAAGTACTAAATTGATTGTAGGTGTAACCAATCAAGCGATCTGCCTCAGTTGGACCGCAACTGCCAAGCACATGATTGGCTACTGCTGAAGTCAGTCATAAGGGTGTAAATGCCCTTAACTGTTGATGTTTTGTCACAATGTGCTTCCTGCTGGCAGTGACAAAACAATAAAAATGGGTATTTGACTCCTATTCAGAGTTCGATCGTTACCATGTTTTTGAGAATGTAACGGAAGCCTTGCTAGCAACAGTCAAACAATCATATTAATATTTTCTAGGACAAATAATTATTTCCAGGACATTTAGGTATTTTTCTTATTTTCGGCATTGCAGAATTCCATGTTTTCCAGGACGTGTGGGACATATAGACAAATTTAACAGAAACAATTAAAAAGAAAACTAAACCCACTTATCTAGTAATCTCATTTGGAAAATCAAATGCCGCTAAAGAGTAGTACCAGTACAACAAAGGACATGTACAATGCACTAGCACAGTAGCACCAGTGTTAAGTGCCATCTTTAAAATCAGTTTGATACTAACCAGGGTAGTCCTGCTTGAGGCTAGGGAAGTTAATGTTAGCATAGAGTACAGGAGAGATGGTAGATAAATTCCCAAATTCCTCATCCTTCTCCCAGCGCTGCAGACTGCGCTGATTGTATGTGAGGCCATCACCTTCCTGTTCAGTAGGAGTTGGGGGAGTAGAAGGGGTGGCTGGAGTGGATGGTGTTGCCCATGGGCTTTCCTCATCCTGGTCTGGGCTAAAAAGACCACCTCGATCACTGGAGATGAGACAAACAAAAAAAAAAAAGAGTGTAAAGAAAGAGAAATCCATAGAGACAAAAGGGAGAAGTAACAGGAGACTTGGCTTACCGCATGTCAAAAAAGGGGGACCGGGAGAGTCCTGAAAAAGACTCCATCATTGCAGTTGAGGGCAGTGCACCAGGTATGGAAGTAGCTGCAAGTTAATTAACAGTGATGTTTTAGGTTTATGCAGGTACAGCAAACAGTATATAAAGAGTATATGTGATTCATATATAGGCATATCAAAAGATCAAGCCATACCTGGAAGGAGGTTTCTTTGGGACAAATCATTTTGCTCACACTCAGACTTAATGCTAGGCTGAAGGGCTCCACTTACAGAGCTCCCTCAGTGGGTCCAAGTAACTTCCGGAAGAACTGCTCAGAGTCCTGACTTTCTAGTCCCTGGGGGTGATCTGGTGAGAAAAGGCAGTCTTGTAATTCACACAACTGTTAATGACATCACCAGAAAACTCTTATTGTTTTATAAATAGGATTTACCTTCATTCTTCTGTGAGATAGACCCAGGAGTATCTCCTGATCTCTGATCTTTGTTGAAAAGTTGCCCACTTGCTCCTGGCCCAAGTGCTACAACATTTTTTTATTAAATATTATGTTCTGACAACACTTATTGCTAAACCTTTTAACCAGCTTTAACTTAAAAATCTACCTGCTACATCTCCTGGAGGCTTGGATCCCTCACCCTCCTTCTTTAGTTCCATGGGGGGAACAGTTGGCCTGACTATGGCCTCAACTATAAAGAACAAATTTAAACAAATGTTTAAATCTATGCCAAAACTTGATTCGTTTTAAACAATAACACTGATGTAGTTTCTTGCCTAACCTGGTACAGAGGCTGTAGTTCTAGCCCCATTCCCAGGGAGTGGGGGCCTCAGAACGCCCTGTGTATGTCTTTGAGCTGGAGGAGCAAGAAAAGCCCTCTTACTCTGATCGAGTAATGTCTTGCCAAAGAAAGCCTCTTGCAGGTATGCAGGAAACATGTCCTCCAACTTGCTTTTCTTTCTACCCCTGCGCTTCTTGGCTTGCTCAACATCTCCCTCTATTGTCTTTATCTCTGGCACATCTAGAGGTATGTCAGGATGAGGGCCTACAAAAATAAGACAACATCATTAAAATTAATGGAATTTTACGGTTTGGTAATCCCCAACAGATGCTGTGACTGACACAATTTAGCATCACTTACTAGAATAAGGGAAAATAATTGATATTATGAAGTATTGCAATATTTTTCGTTGTGATATTGTATTTTTTTCATCACCCACAAAAACGAATCAAATCCAGAGTTTGGCAGCATTTTGGTTTGTCCAGTGGTTTCCTGCATTCAAAAGTAGCATGCAACAAATATGCACCACAATCGATCACAGACCCACTAGAGTGAGGATCTGCTCTGCTGGATTATTTTGGCATGCGCCAAAATAAAGGTTTTTGAAAATGACAAATTATGAAATCATCTTACTAAAATGTATCAACATTTTCTAATAACAACATTTTTTTTTTTTTTTTTAACGTTTCATATTAAAAAGTTAAATCTATAAAAGGTGGAATAAATGAGACTTTTTGAATTACAAACGTGTTGTAATGATGTTTCTAAATGTGTTAAAAATGCTACCATTTCTCATAAATAAAAAAATGTATGTTTTAGAGACTAGCTACATTAACATAACCAAAGAAATAAGGAGCCTTTGATGGTCTTAAATACGCTTATGGCTTTGCATTGTAAATAAAAGGGCAAGAACATAGTGCATTTTGGACAAATAATTGAGAAAGTTTCCTCCCGTGTTATTTATGTTCTGGTAGAATGGAGTTAGATATTAGTAAAGTAAACTGGCCTTGTTAACCATCAGATATTTCTAAAGATTACTTAAATCTTTAAGAGCCTAATGAAAGGAAAACAATATCTGTAATGGAGTAGGAAACAAATTATTTTAAGGTGTAATTAAATTAAATAAGGTGTTAATTAAGTTTAGTTTGATTTCAATGATCACCTTAAAGTAAAAATACTTGTCAAATTCAAAAGGTACTATATAGTAAGATGAAAAATATATTAATAATGGTAGGGGCGCACCGATCAGTCGTGCCTAGATTTAGGGCCAATATTTTTTTTTTTATTTGCTGCATGCAAAAAATAAATAAAAAAATAAATATTGCATACTGCCACTAATGAATGAGCACTTGCTCAGCCCTCGAAGCATAACACTGTGGCCACTGTTGGGTGAGTTATGTAAGGAATAGTTGACGAAAGTTGAATTATTGAAAAATAATGCACACCCGAGGACGTAAAGCCAGTCAATTATTCTGCTTATACCACAGTTACCACACCTTAAGACATGGTTCAGGGTTTTATCTCAAGACATTTTCTGATTTTCGTCCCTAAAACGCTTGAGTGGAACTTCTTTCTTTCACCACAGATTCAGCGTCTTGTTTTTGATTCAGTCCAAGCCTGTGTTACTAGTTTAAAATCGTCACTTTAGAACTAGTAATGGTGGCTTACCAGCACTTACAGTAGCAAGAGAGAAAAAGAGACAAAAGAGAACATGTGTGAGATTTACCCGTGTTTGCTAAGGTTCTCGTCAGCAGTAACATCTATTCAGATTGGCAAGACTTACTTTTAAGTATACTTCTCTGGGTCCATTGACATCAAGGCTATGTCTGACTTGCGAGTATATGTGTGTCAGTGTGTGTATGTGTATGAGAGCTAAAGAGGGTTGGGGGTGGCGAGGTAGCTTTCCACAGATATTTTAAGTTGTTTTGGATATTATACAAACTGTTGTTTTGATCAAGTAACAAGGGTGCATTTACATCAAGGCTCTGTTTGTTGGTCGCAACTTGAGTCTCTGTGTATATCGTCACCTTCCTAAAATATTGTCCCAAGTAATTTTTTGACAAAAATTATTTTTGCCTAAATCATTTCCTCATGATATTTGGTTCAGTTTTTTTGAAAACCTGAAAAAACGGACTTAGGACAGTATTTAAGGAAGGTGACGATGTGTGTGTGTGTGTGTGTGTGTGTGTGTGTGTGTGTGTGAGCACATCGGAGCTTTTCAGCAGAGATGTACATATATTTAGGATATCATACAAATTGTTTTTCATTATTATTCGATGTAATTATACAACGTTTTTTTCATTGGTTATTTTGCTGTGGTTCTTTGAAATAACTGAAATATTGGCAAATAACTAAGCATTCGCAAAATCACACTTTCAGACTTTTGCCGGTTTGTTTTAAAAATGTGTATGAATTACATGTGTACTAAGAATACTAAGTAGTCAATTTTCGAGAGTCATTGCGGTTCTAATTCAAACTAATTCAAAACCTGTTTATTAAGCAGTTGCTTAATAAGGGATTTATTTCACAACATAAGACTGTAAACAAATCATAGATTTAGAAATGATTAGTGTTATACATATTAAATATAAAACTTTTAATCATTTAATGTTACTAATATATACATGTTATATATTAAATGCAATTATGTAATACCCTTCGATAACGCGGATGACCATATTCGTCAGCCACCACCGAAGACCATTTTTGTCTTGTATATAGCTATACAAAACATAAATATTCAACCCCTACAGTAATATAATAGGTCTCAAAGCTCCAAAGCAAAAAAGCAGCACAATTTACAATTTATTTTGTTTGATGTTAGTGTTCTTTATTGAAGTACTTAATTTAATTTATTGAAGTTGATTTTATGTTGCAAGGACTTGACATTTCTATACAGTGTACTGTATGTGTAGTGAACTTCAAAGAGGCTGATTTTTGCTTTAAAAAGTTCAGTCAAATGTTAGAAGACTTCTTTGAGGGTCAGTGCTGCTTGTTCACAAATAAATTGTTACATAAAGTATTTCAGGCACTTTTACATTGTTAGCACTTTATTTCATAGTACTGTTCTACATTTACATATAATATAATTACAACAACTACAGTAATTACTAGGTACTAAACCTAACCCCAACCGTAACCCATATTAAGTACCTAATGTAGCAAACTAAAATAACTCCGTACTTTCTTAAGTACACTGTAAGTGTACTGAAAGTACACATACTGTAAAATAAAGTGAAACATTTATATTCACTTAATGCATTTGGTGATTTGGTAGCTGTTCTTGGAATTCCACTGAAGAATAATGAAAAACAGGAAGTAAAACGTCGCAATATAATGCAGTTTTAAATCGCTATACACCAAAAATAAAAGAGCTGCAAATAATATTGTATCGTGAACTAGATATCATCATAATATCATATTGCTTGTTTCTTAGTGATTCCCACCCCTAACACGTACCTTCTTCAAGTTTAGTTTCAGCTGTTTGCCCTTCAGGAACACCCTCACCAGAGGCAGACAGACTCCTCCTCATTCGTGTGTGACATTTTCTTTGCCGGACCATGAACCCTCCAATCCCTACAAGTTGAAAATCACGTAATTAGCACTTTTAGTTACCTCAACACCAAAACAAATATAAAGCACTAAAAATTGAGACAGTCATTAGGAAAACAAATGTCTGTTGACCTGGTCTGTATGGTTTACGCTTTCTCTTCTTCCCATCTTCGGTCTCCTCTGTTACCCCTTTGAGACCTTCACAGTCCCCCATGCCCTCTATACTTCCATCTGCCCCAGTTTCTCTGTCCACTCCACCATCCCGGTCTGGGCTCCCAGGGGCCTCAAGTTTGGGTTCACACTCCATCGCATCTGCACCACCTATACCAATATCAGTTCTCTTTAATTGCAAACACAACCAATCACAGCAATTCTAATTCATCTACATGACTTAAAAGGGTTAATTCGCTAAAAATTAAAATTCTGTTGTAATGTCACTCACCCTTCTGTTCTAAGGAAGTTCTACCATTTGGAACAACATGGTGTTCATTTAATTTTTTTGTGAACTATCCCATTAAATCACAACATTTCAGTTAAACAGCTTGCAGAGTTAAATAAACATTACATAAACTTAAAGTAATCACAAAGCGGGTGGTTATTAAGTGACTTGTTTTTATGTATGAGAAATAATTTAACTTGTTAATAAACTTACCTTTCCCCTCATCACCATCAACCTCGCCTTCTTTCAGTTCATCAATACACAAGGTGCCCAGTCGAGACCGGCGTTGTCTGCGCTTGTGCAGTGGTGACATGGACATGCTACGCAACAAAGACATGCCGGTCTCTGTAAGCCAGACACCCTCAAGACGATAAAACTGTGGTTCTTTGGTGGAGAAACAGAGATAAAGTCAGATGTAAAAAACAAAATAGCTAACAGAGAAAACAGAAAACGCATTACAAAATGTATACACATACCTGGTTCTTTGATTTTGAAAGCACACATCATGGGAGACTCTACTAAAAGAGACGAAATGCGTATTAAAGAAAAAGAAAAAAGTTGTCTTGAAAGATCTGTCAAACACATCATGAAACTCACCAATAGGTCTGGGGACATATGGAGTGCAGGCTGTACAGGCAAAGCCTTCATCGGATGCTTGTTCAACCTCATCCTCAGTGTAAAGACTCTCACATACAGCATGAACCCATCTATGCAGGCAGACAGATAAAAAATAGTTGTGCATAATTCTGATCTTCCTTATTTAATATGGTTAATATATTGTAAAGCAGTTACAGCCTGACCTGTCGCAGTGCTGGCACTGCAGAAGCAGCTCCTCCTCCATGAAGTTCTCACGACACACAGGACATGTTACCAGGCTGGCACAAGGGCCGCAGTGATTGTAGTTATTTTGCCACTCACAGTGGAACCCCGGGGAGCTAGCACCACACTGCATACAGCACACACACCTGCAGGGGGAATAGCAATGGTCTGGTCATGTACAGATGAAGTCAGAAGTTTATATACATCTTACCCAAATATATTTAAACTCAGTTTTTCACAATTCTGACATTTAATCATAGAAAACTTTCCCTGTCTTAGGTCAGTTAGGATCACTACTTTATTTTAAGAATGTAAAATGTCAGAATAATATTAGAGAAAATTATTTATTTCAGCTTTTATTTCTTTCATCACATTCCCAGAGGGTCAGAAATTGACATACACTTCGTTAGTATTTGGTAGCATTGCCTCTAAATTGTTTAACTTGAGTCAAACATTTTGGGTAGCCTTCCACAAGCTTCCCTTAGTCAGGTTTGTAGGCCTCCTTGCTCACACACATTTTTTCAGTTCTGCCCACAAATATTCTATCAGATTGAGGTCAAGGCTTTTCAATGGTCAATCAAATACCATAAACCATTTTGCCACAACTTTGGAGGTATGCTTGGAGTTACTGTCCATTTGGAAGATCCATTTGTGACCAAGCTTTAACTTCTTGGCTGATGTCTTGAGATGTTGCTTCAATATATCCACATCAATTTCCTTCCTCATGATGCCATCTATTTTGTGAAGTGCACCAGTCCCTCCTGCAGCAAAGCACCCCACAACATGATGCTAACACCCCCATGCTTTGTTGTTCTTAAGCTTGCAAGCCTCACCCTTTTTCCTCCAAACATAACGATGGTAATTATGGCCAAACGGTTACATATTTGTTTCATCAGACCAAAGGACACTTCACCAAAAAGTAAGATCTTTGTCCCCATGTGCACTTTCAAACTGTATTCTGTCTTTTTTTATGGACGTTTTGGAGCAGTTGCTTCTTTCCTGATGAGCAACATTTTAGGTTATATCGATATAAGACTCGTTTTACTGTGGATATTGATACTTGTCTTCCTGTTTCCTCCAGCATCTTCACAAGGTCCTTTGCTGTTGTTCTGGGATTGATTTGCACTTTTTGCACAAAACTACGTTCATCACTAGGAGACAGAACGTGTCTTCTTCCTGAGTGGTATGATGGCTGTGTGGTTCCATGGTGTTTATACTTGCATACTATTGTTTGTACAGATTAACGTGGTACCTTCAAGCATTTGGAAATTGCTCCCAAGGATGAACCAGACTTGTGGAGGTCCACAATTGTTATTCTGAGGTCTTTGCTGATTTCTTTTAGAAGGTAGGCCATAAAATACATCCACAGGTACCTCTCCAATTGACTCCAATTAGCTTATCAGAAGCTAATTGCCTAAAGGCTTGACATAATTTTCTGGAATTTTCCAAGCTGCTTAAAGGCACAGTTGCATAAATGTGTATGTAAACCCACTGGAATTGTGATATAGTCAATTAAAAGTGAAACAATCTGTCTGTAAACAATTATATTACTTGTGTTATGCACAAAAATGTCCTAAACAACTTGCCAAAACTATAGTTTGCTAATATGAAATCCGTGGAGTGGTTAAAAAATTAGTTTAATGACTTCAACCTAAGTGTATGTAAACTTCTGACTTCAATTGTATTTCCTTAGTCTCCGAATTTGCACACAAAACCACACACAATAATCAATGTACATTATATTTGTTATACCATTTGCATTTCCAGCCTCCCTTGGGCACAGTCTGTAAGGGTGGGTCCAAGCAATAAGTGTGATAGCTGACATCACAGTCATCACAAAGCAGCAAACGGGCAGGATCAGAAGCCTTCCCACACACCTCACACACGATACATTCAAGACAACGCCAGCCTTTTCTCAACATCATCTTGGTGATCTACAGAGGAGACAAATAGGTTTTAGATGTCTAAACAAAGGCTGTTCTTTTGAGTGAATACATTGTATAAATGAGTCACCAATGCAGAAAGCATAGACTTCAAAAACTTACCTTGCTGTTCACACAGTATGGATGATAACATTGAGCACACTGAGCACAGGCTAGAAGCTGGCCCTCCACACCTTGTCCAAAACTTCCACATACTACACACATGTCCTGAGCCGCAAAATAGTACAATGAAAGAAATAGACATCAATACACACATTTTGTGACATTTATTGACATTTATTGCAAGAGTGAAACAGTAAAAAGCGGATCATTACCTGCTGCAGGACAAACTTATCAGTGTTGGAGAAAAGTACCACAGTATTTTGCATGGTGTCATCTTCCTCCTCTTCTTCCTCTTTGCTAAGTCCAGTGTCTGCAGTCATGCTTAACTGTAAATAATACACATGCATTTATCATTCACTAATCTGAAGGTTTCCAAAGTCCAAACTATTACAATATACCAAAAACAATGACTCCAAATTACCATAATACTGCATGCAGACAAAAAAAAACATTTTTTAACATAGCAACATTGCCTCAACCAGTGGGCGTGATAATCTATCTGCTCAGCTGGCTTATTCGGAAGGCTGTTTGAAAACAATGTTTATTCTTGCAATTATGTTCGGAGGCAACAGTAGTGCAGAAATTACACATTTCAGCTTTAACAACAAGTTAATGATTTTGATTGCTTCCTTAAAGATACTAATAAGTAGTGCTGTCACATTTATGAAATTTGGCTGATGATTGTCAAACAAACAATTGTGATTATGACGATTAAATGTCTGTTTTAGGGCTGTGATGATTACTTGCCTCGCTAAGGCCTTTTACGATTAATTGTCATATAAATCGTCATTTTATAAGGTGTGCTTCATTCACCAAAAGAAGTCATTTTTACATATTTAACTTCAAATATATTAATCAAATAATAAAACAGGAATAAACTATGATTTCCTTTTAAAGCTTTAAAAACTTCTAAAAAGTTTAAAAAAAATTTTATTTAAAAATTTTAAATCTCAAACTATTCTTAAATACTTAAAATATGTATCTTTGGTCAACATTGGTTTTGGTTAATTTTACATTTATAACTCATATTTGATCATTTTTAAATAGAAAATAAAATATAATTTGTATATGTATTTTATTATATTTTCATTATATTTCAATTATGTTATGCAATAGTAAAACATGTTCTTCCTACTTCCCTTTCATACATTATTTTAATGCTCTGGTTAAACCCACGAGTCCTTATTTGTCATGAAGCAAAACCACTGAGATTTCGTAAAATGTTTTCATCAGTCCACAGAAATAGAGTAGGCGTGTGTCGTCTCCTCGTTGTCATTAACACTGTGTGTATAACCCAGGAACATTTGCATTACACAATCATTTGAATTGAAACTGGAGTGCTTTGCGTTCACTATCAACGTTTTTAATTGTTACGGTTATATTTTTGCGGTAGTTTGGTGTGAGCCTTTGCTGACAGCGTGCGCATCAGATTGCTCTTCCGGACAGGAGCTGGTTGACGTCCACGGAGCGGCTAAGTGATGCCTGGACTCGGATTTCAACTGAATGACACACAAACGTGATGTTCATGGCATTTATACAGTATATTCACTTAAAATTCCCTTATTTGTGCATTAAAATGTGACTGGAATTTGAATGCCCAATAATAACGGTTGTCTCAAATAACCGCGATCGGGCGGTTATTTAAAAACTGTGACAGGCCTACTAATAAGTAAATGAACAGATGGTCAATGAAGTGAAAGACTCGATGAGACAAAAAACTAACAATAAAAGCGTCTATGCAAGAGGCCATTGCTTTGAGACGTGACCTCCCACGCCCTCTTCCACCTCCACCGCCACGTGGCCGTCGTCTCCCTGGGAAACTGTTGCCTCTGCCCTGGAAGATTAGAAATACAAATGTATTAGCATTAAACTTAATACTAATGGAATACTGAAAAAAGTTTTTAAAAAATACACCTTTCAGAACGGCAAGATCGGGTATATGTGGAGAATAAAAGATCCATGCCTAAAATCTACCTGTTTTACTCGCGAGCGTCCTGGAGAACTTCGTCGCTTCATTTTATCTCCATCAGGCTTCAACGGGTCAAAAGGCAACGAGTCCTCCGTCTCCGTGAGCAACGAATCAGAGCGGGTCCTGCCAGCTGGTACCAGCTCCATGGACAGCATCTGAGAGTCTGCCTCAGCTGGAGAGCCAAGGAAGCCGCTGCTGCTCTCATCACCGTGGCTAAGGTTTGATGTCTCATCAAGGACTAACTCGGGCTTTGAATCAGCCTCTTGAGACTCCTGCATGAATTGAGCATCTTCCCCCTGACTATCATCTTTTTGCAGTGCCTCCTCTAAGGATTCTTCAACCCCCTGCTCATAATCCTCTTCTTCCTCATCCTCAGACTGGCCCATTCTATCATCAGTGTAAGATGCATGAGGAATTTCCGATACAGGAGCAGGGGGAAGAGTCCCATCTTGTGCCTCCTCTTGCCGTGTCTCAGATCCTATCTCCATGTCCATTTCAACTGGCTCTTTCTCTTCAGAAACAGGGAGGGTGTTTTGAGAAGTCTGAGAACATGGACTCGATGGAAGCTTTGTTTCTGTGATCTCCTCTGTACTGTGCAACTCTGTCTCAGTTTGAGGAGGCTTTTCTTCCCCTTGTGACTCATCCAGTCCTTCTAAATGAGTCTCTGCTACATCAGGTTGGACTTCCACTGTAGTGTTAAGGACAGGGCTGTTCGGGCTATCCATCACAGGAGGTTCCTGATTGTCTTCCAATTTTTCCTCAACCACAGTGACAATTTCATTGCTGATACCCTCCTCCTTTTGCTTTTCATCAATATCTACAAAAGACAATTAGTGTAAGCACTAATCAAACACTAAACATTCTTTCAATGCAGCTCAATAACCAGTGATAGTGATGTTACACTAGGGTTGCAACGGAATGAGAATTTCACGGTATGTTAACGGTCTCAGAAAATATCACGGTTTCATGGTGTTACACAATTATTTTGAATAAATACTATTATAATTGAAACAATTTTTTTTATTTAAATGGACGTATGTGTAAAATACAAGTCTCCCTTTTGAAAATAAATAGAATAAATAAGAAAGCTAACAGAATTATAATAAAAAAACGAATAATAATCATGATAAAAATAGCATGTAACTCATAACATGTCATATAACTAAAGCTTACATATTAAATGAACTACTAAATTAAAAATAACATCAGCTGTGTGAGCTTTTAAAGCAATGTCATACGATTATTAACAGTTAACATATACTGTAGACGGCTCCTGTCTGTACCTTTATCTCAGTGCTTCTCAACTGGTTTTGCTTCAGGACAGATTTTTCATTGGAAATCAAGTGGCGACCCACTATAGTAAAAACATAACCTGTATTTAATGTATCCTGGGTCGCATTTCCTTTTATGTTGTATAGTTTTGTTCATGGTTTTCCAGTACAAGGACATGCATCAAAAGACAATATTTTTGTTGTTGACGTCAACAACAAAAGCGACAATTTGCGTTTCCATCAGCTTTATTTTGATGTGCTAAATCTTTTTAGCAAAAACTCCTTAGATGGAAACATAGTGTTGCTCTTTTCCTCCTCAGTGCTGTTTGGCATGTCAGGGCTGCTACTGTTTGAGAGGTTCAACTTGACAATCTCCGTAACGCTATAAACTAGAAAAGTCTCACTAGAATTTAAATTGGTCACATCAGTTTTTAGGCCTGCGCTCCGCAATAAAGGAAAGCCCGGTTGTTGCACACACGCGCCAGAGAGAAGAGCAGATAATTAGCGCAAGCTGGTTCAGTTTCACTCGTGCGAAAGTGCAGATGAGAAGCCTTTAGCTGATTGCGAGATTATCATAAAATTTGCCTCAGTAGTCTTAAATAGGGTATTACTTGGGCAGCAGCCGAAATATCTTCAATGAGAAAACCATGGCATTGTTCTTTCCCTGCTGTCCACTACCAGTCCGAATAGAATTGCGACCCACCAGTTGAGAAACACAGCTTTAACTCACACACTCACTCAATTATGTCAGACTCGCTTTTCTCTGACATTTTCTCTGCTGCATGTGTGTGTTTGGGGCAAGTTTACGACAGGCAGTCAAGGAGGAAAGGAGATGTGCATGCGCAGGTGAGATTCTCCGTCCGGTCGCATTTTTTTCTCAATACCGTAGATAAGCAAATGTTCATGGTATGATAACCGTCTATTTTCATACCGTGGTATACCGTGAAACCAGTATACCACTGCTACCCTATAGGTGACTTCTGAAAACATACAATAGTTTTTTTTTATTTTACCTGTAGCTTTAGGAGCCAGCGGTTCAGCAGAGACCTGAATGTGCATATGTGTGGAGACCTCAGGGCCCTCTGGCTGTAGTTCCTCTTCAATAATGCTTTCTTTTACTTCTGTCATTCCAACAACCTCAGACTCAACCCCTAAATTGAAACACATTATCTCAAAATCCACATTTAACATCTATCAAAAATACTCAGTCCACAGAGAACAGAAACCAACAGAAAGAATCCTTTAAAATTAGAAAAATTCACTTTCTGACGAGTGCGAGTGTTCTAAAATATGCTGAAAACAGGGTGTACAGTAGAGTGTAGCTATGCTCTTGCTAACAAGTTCTGAGCCTATTTACCACATTTCTATGTGGTTGCTTACTGACCTAACTCAAAGGAGCCAACCCGCAACTCTATATCATATTGTGATCTCTAGATATCGCTAGGCCAATATGACGTCCACAAGGCAAAAATAGTAGATAATTACATTTGTTCAAATGTTAACCCTATGTATGAGTGATAGTAATAGACATGATTACCTTAGCATGACCACTAATTAAGAAAAATTAAGACAAGATAAATAAAGATGACATACCCAACTCCATTGGCACCTCCAAATCAGCTTTCTCAACTGCATGTGTGCATGACAACTCTGATTCGACTGGAAACTCATCTGGGGCTTCTTTGCAGAGCACACAGATGCATTTCTTCTCAGGACGCCCTGAGAGAGAGGCACAATCACTGTGTACCCATCTGAGGAGGAAAAAATAGATCATATATGACAGTAAAAATATGCAGATACAGATGAAAGCAAATCTCATGTTTGAGCCAAAACTTGACTTTTGACACAAAATAACTTAAGGTCAACTCCTTTTTAGCTACAGAAATTAGTAAAAAGTTTGTGTACAGAACCAGATGTTCTCCTCAATAAAATGTCTTGCTGATTCTTTACAGCACAAACTGACCTGTGGCAGATGGCACAGCGATGTTGCAGGGAGACAGAGAGCTCCGTGGCTTTACTGCAAACACCGCAGACAGAGATGCGCCTGTGCTGGCAGCCTTCACATACTGTATAGCTCTCGAACCATTGCTCAGAGCCAGGAAGCTTCAGTCCTCGCACACCACAGTCAATACACACTCGACAACGCTGAGACAGACATGCAAATGAGGTCAACCAAACCAATTGAGTGGTATTTTACTCACAAAAATCTAATTTTACTATTAACCAAACATCTGCATCAACTGATATCGCCATTGCAAGCCACAATGTCTCCTACTCCTATCGTAAAAAGCACCACCCACATATTGTGCTTTCTTAAAGGGACAGTTTCACCCAAAATGGAAACAAAAGATGTCACTGAGTGTTAGCCTCAGTCACCTTTCACTTTCATTGCATCATCTTTGCAATCAAAGAAAGAGAATTGTGAGTGAGGCTGACATTCTACATAACATCTTTTGTTTCACAGAAGTTATATAGGTTTGGAACAATATGAGGGTGAGAGAACCACTCTTTTAAAACTGCTTAAATGACACATTTTATTTATTAAAAGTATACAATTGAAAGTGCTGTCTTTATGCAGTTTTGGGCCAAAGACAAGAGTTGAGTTTGCCATCTGCTATGTAAATAAACTGCAGAGGACTAAATTCTACCTTAAATGGTGATACACAGATGAAGGGCATGTAAGAATTAGTCATGTAAATGAGCTTACTTTGCACTTCCATGAGTCAGGGGGTACCGAGTCCATCGCTGGGAGTAGACAGAAGGTGTGGTAGCCCTTATCACAAGCATCACAAACCAGCATCTTTGAATCTTCACCTGGTTGCCTGGACATCACAAATAAATAGGGATGGTATTGAATATTGATACATCGATTCCGATTCACAAGCTCTCGATTTGATATCGATTCATTTGGGTTTATTTCAGTTAAAATTAACCTTTTGCTTACAAGAAATTATTTCTCAGCTAATGCGGTTAAATATACAAGGGACCTTTGAACTAGGTTAATTAGGAAATTATGAATTGTACCAGTTATATTTTCATTACTTTTTCATCATGTGTCACATTTTGGCTTTTTAAAAATGAACAAATAAATGTATTCAATCAATTCACTATATTATTTTTGTTACATATTTCTTGTTAAATTGCATTATTTGCACTATTTATTTCCACTGATTTGCTGAACATGTGCTAAAAGCGATACTCTCTCTTTAACAAAAAAATCTGCATTTCTGTAAACAACAGTCGTAGAAAGTGTTCACATCCAAGCAATATAATGAATACAGGTGTATGTTCAAAAACGAACATCCACAAAAACTCCAGCAAAGTCAGCTCACTGTTGCTCCCAAAAAAATGAATGAGCTTACCACAGAAATGAACAAACGTGACGTTTCGATCTACATGCTCTTCATCAGATATCTGTAAACAATGCCTTTAAATGAGCACATGTTAACTAGAGAGGACTCGAGTGGCTTTACCTCATCTGTGAGATGAATGATTAGAATTAAATGTTTTTTGTAGTAATTTTTTATCAACAACTGACAGTAAAGAACAGAAAGGGTATTTAAAGAGACAATAATCTTTAACACACGTTACAAAGAATAACTCTCAACACACTGTGAAAGGATTTTTTTTTTCACTTCGAACCAGTCTGGCCATTCTCTGTTGAACTCTCTCATCAACAAGGCATTTCCATCCACAGAACTGCCGCTCACTGAATGTTTTTTTGTTTATGGCACCATTCTGAGTAAATTCTAGAGACTGTTGTGTGTGAAAATCCCAGGAGATCAGCAGTCACAGTAATAATCAAATCAGCCCATCTGGCACCAACAATCATGCCACGGTCCAAATCACTGAGACAAAACTTTTCCCCCATTCTGATGGTTGATGTGAACATTAACTGAAGCTCCTGACCCATATCTGCATGATTTTATGGACTACACTGCTGCCACACAATTGGCTGATTAGATAATAGCATTGATGTTTGTTAGTGCAATGGGCTGATTTGAGTATTTCTGTAACTGCTGATCATCTGGGATTTTCACACACACTCTAGAATTTACTCAGAATGGTGCGAGAAAAAAAAAAAGAATCCAGTGACGGGCAGTTCTGCTTAAGGAAACACCTTGTTGATGAGAGGTCAACAGAGAATGGGCAGACTGGTTCGAACTGACAAAGTGTATGGTAACTCAGATACCCGCCTCTGTACAATTGTGGTGAGAAGAATGCTATTCTGATACAGGTTGGCGCTGTTTTGGTGGCACAAGGGGAACCCAAGGCAGGTGATTTTAATGTTGTGGCTGATCTGTGTATATAAATCATTTGCTCACCCTAATTTCATTTTAAACCACATGAATTTCTTCAATGGAAGACAAAATGAGATGTTAGGCAGAATGATAGCCACAATCACCATTCACTTTCATTGTATGGAAAAAAAAAGATGCAATGAATTAAAATTGTGACTGAGGCTAACATTCTGCTTAAGAGATATTTCTGGTTTAATATAAGTTCAGCTCGATCTACAGCATTTGTGACATTTGCGACAATTTACCACAAAAATTCATTTTGAATCATCCCTCCTTTTCTTTAACAAAAAATAGATGTTACTGTGAGGCACTTACAATGAAAGTGAATGTGGCCAATTTTTGGAGGGTAGACATATTTATCATTTTATGAAAGCTTATCATTTTATGGAAGTACTTACATTATTTCTTCTGTTAAACTCGTATTATTTGAGCTGTAAAGTTGTTTAAAATGTCATTTTAGGATTTGTTGACATTACATCGTCATGACAACAAAGTTGTAAATTTGGCTATAACTTCACCCAGTAAAAGGTTAGTAGGGGATTTTATCACACTAAGATCAAGTTAACACACATATTGTTTGCGTTGTGTATCTAAAATTTTGAAACGTGAAACATTTAGTATTTTAATGTTCACAAATTGGCCCCATTCACTTCCATTGTGAGTGCCTCACTGTAACCTCGATTTTTGCTTTTTTTTTTTAAAGGAAGGGCCAGTCAAAATAAATTGTGATAATCAACATTATGCCACAAAAGCTGTTGATTGAGCTTAACTTGTCTTGAACCCAGAATATTCCTTTAACATCTCTATTTGTGCTACATAGAAGAGAGAAATGTATACAAGTTTGAAACAACATGAGGGTGATTAAAGGGTGATAGAACTTTCTTTTAATTGGTGAACTATTCTTTTATTTACCATAAAAAAACATACCTGCAGGTCTGGCACACCTTGCACTCTGGACACTGCCAGCCAGAACGCTGAAGTGGTGTGGCACTGATTTCAAGACAGGCATCATGATAATGCTGCCCACAGCCAGTGCAGTATAGCAGACCTGACAGGTCCCCAGCAGAGTCACACACTGCACACCACGCTTCCTCTCCGGCTGAAGAACAAGCAGAATCATCTCAGCAACCACAAACATTATTTACTGATGATATCTCTCCTGTAATTTCATACCGATCTCCTCAGCCTTGTCGATGTGCTCTGGACAGAGGAGCACCAGTTGCTTCATGGACTGGAATGATCCACTTGCAGCTGAGCAGGGGAAGTGGTAGAACCGTGAGCAGCCTTCGGCCCGGCACCAAATGGTAGCACCCATCCGTTTACAATAATCACAAGGCTGAAACAGAGATAAAATAGGACAGGTAAAAGTAGTTGTTGATTTGCCTCCCATTAGGCAATATTTCTAAGGTTTAATGCTTCAATAAAGAAAGCTCTCAGCCTACCCGCTGTATCCCTGAGATGACTGCCTTATCCACGTTTATCAGCACCTCACCCTCAGTCTGTTCAACTCCCTCTGACCACACGGCACACCAGTGGTGAACCCAGCAGCTCCCTGTTTCATTTGGAAAATATATTCAGTCATAAATAGGGCTGGGTAAAATTTTAATCTCCAGTGTTTTTGCTGGCAACATAAAATTATGCAACATTATGAATACTACAATAACTTTGTGTGCTTTTGATTTGTGCATTAATTTACTCATTTAAATTCACAAATATTAACTGGATGTTATTAAGATATTTTATATATTTATCAATTTTTTATAAAATTCCACTAGTTTAAAAAAACTCAGTATGTATATTTAACTTATCATTATCATAACAGCAACTATCACGTAATTACTCTGATTTCTTGGTTAATTTCAAGTCGGATGTGACTAAATACATGACTTGCAGCTCAGCAAGTTTGTGATGCATGAAAAAGAGTGGGCTGATGAATATAACTAGTTTGGTAGAAAGTGCATTATGTTTTGCAATTTAGAAACAAATGAACCAGCTCATTAGTCAGTAATTTAGAAATCAGACTATACTAGTCAGACTGGATGTTTCACGCTACTAATTCAATAACGGTATTGCAGTCCAGCTGAGAGGTAGCAGGAAACGCTGTCAAGTGTATATTGGCGCGGTGTCCTGTCCGTACTAGCAAAATAATGCATGTTCAAGAACTGTAAACGGAACCGAAAGTCATGAAAATAATTTGGTTACAGTATTTTTTTAAATGGAATGGTTCAACCATTTCAGAAGAAACACACACAGACTGTACATACAGTACCATACATAGATAGATACTTATACAAAAGTATGAAAAAAAGCAAGATGCTACATCTTTTTCAAGACCTCAACAAATAAAATGAATACCATATCCCCGACAAACCAACACAATCTCAAAATAAATCATATATCACAGATTGTTACTTAGGCAGGGGCACACATTCAACATGGCCTTAACAATTCTTATCAGTAAAACAGGGATACAGGATATGCAAGTTTTAAATAATCAATACATGTTTTCCACATATATCACATTAAAATTGGTTTATGAATGATTATAAAAATAAAATACAATTTAGAGGTCAACCGATATCGATATTGGATGGTTGCTGAAATGAGAAGGTTTTGAAAGGCAATTAATCTGCCAATAGTTTTTAAAAATTGGTTGCCTATATTAAATGTTCTTAGTCTTTTCTTCCTGTTACTGGGAGGGTCAGACAGATGCTACAAGAGTAGGGTTTATTACTAACTTTTAACTTCAAAGGCTGAAATACACCAGGGAATCTTATTCTGAAATGTTTGCGATTCAATGCTTCTTGTTCTTTTGAAGTTAGATAATCACATTAGGTCATATCACGATTCCTGTGTTTCCACCCCCAAATTTAAGACCTCTTTAAATTATAATCAAGACATTTGTTGTATCTTTTAAAGATATTTAAGACTTTTTATTACCTTAAATTTTAGAAAACTGAATTTAAGACATTTTAAGGATCTGTGGGAACCCGTTAATAGCTTTAGCAATATCGTCACGCCTTAGTTATAAAATAATTAACATTTTACAGGCAATGCTTATGAGGTTTTTACTGTTAAAGCGCAATTTTAATCATTCACCACAACAATTTAAACACTGGCATCTGCAATGCTGCATATGCACATTTACCAGACTATTTATCAGAGACCAGAGGACATTCCTCCAAAAAGTAAGATCTTTGTCCCCATGTGCACTTGCAAACTCTAGTCTGGCTTGTTTATGGCAGTTTTGGAGCAATAGCTTCTTCCTTGCTGAGCAGCAGGAACGTTCAGGTTATGACGATATAGGACTCGTTTTACTGTGGATATAGATACTTGTCTACATGTTTCCTCCAGCATCTTCACATGGTCCTTTCCTGTTGTTCTGGGATTGATTTGCACTTTTCACACCAAACTTCGCTCATCTCAGGGAGACAGAATGTGTCTCCTTCCTGTGTGGAATAATGGCTACGTATTCTCAATGGTGTTTGTACAGATTATCGTGGTATCTTCAGGAATTTGGAAACGATGAACCAGACTCGTGGAGGTCTTGGCTGATTTCTTTTGATTTTCCCATTATGTCAAGCAAAGAGGGACTGAGTTTGAAGGTAGTCCTTAAAATACATCCACATGTACACCTCCAATTTACTCTAATTAGTCTAGTAATTGGCTAATTGCCTAAAGGCTTACCATCATTTTCTGGAATTATCCAAGCTGCTTAAAGGCACAGTTAACTTAGTGTATGTTAACTTCTGACCCACTGGAATTGTGATATAGTTGATTAAAAGTGAAACAATCTGTCTGTAAACAATTACTTGTGTCATGCATAAAGTAGATGTCCTAAATGACTTGCCAAAACTATAGTTTGCTAATATGAAATCTGTGGAGTTGTTAAAAAATGTGTTTATATGACTTCAACCTAAGTGTATGTAAACTTCTGACTTCAACTGTATATATCAAACTATCAAATCAAGCAACTGTGAAAGGTCTACCAATGATTGCTCATCAAAGACAAAATATGGCCAAATGCACCTTTAAAATCAGAAGTGACATAACTGTAATTCAAACCTATTGATTTGCTGATTATACCTGTGTCATCAAAGAAAGATGCCAGAGAGGTGGATTCAGAGAATCCAATGGAAGACAGGTCATCGTTTCCAGCTGCTGGCAGAGAGGAAACAGAGGCCTCCAAACTTTGCCGATCACAAGAGGATCCAAAACATCTGAGCTCCCGTTGTCCATGCAGACTACGCTCCACACAGTTACACAGAGCACAGGCCCTGACAGTCTCCCTACAAAACACCAACATAAATCGCAGTCAGAAATTCCCACAACTATGTTCGCAATACCTCAGCTGGACTTAGGTAAATTATTAATTCTCTCTGTGACTGTTAGAACTATTTCTGCAATATCTGTCAAATTTGTCCATGCAACATTGTTCTATTTAATGAAGATAGCTCTTTTCTATAAAACCAAGCTATTCAAGCATGACCTACATTTTATGCAAAGCACTGAAAACCACAATATTTATAGCAGGCCTTACACTGATGAGCTGGAAGTTTCCACAGTAGAGCCTGAGATGACCTCTGCAGAAACAGGGGCACTCAGTTCCCCCTCAACCTGGACGCTGTCCTTTGGAGGGGTCCCATCATCAGCTGTGAAAACATAGCAGCCATAAGTTAATTAACTGGAGATGCAAATATAAATGTGCCCTTATGTCACAGAGACTTCAAAGTAAAATCCAGATGCTAGAGAAGACTCACTTTAAGAAATATAATTACTGCTGTGCAAAAATGTATGTATCATCACTGCTTCAAATGACAGTACAAAATATATTAGATTTCAACAAGTTCAGTTTGAAAGGACATTTAGTGCATTTTGACTTATACATTTACATTACACTGCAAACATTAATACGAGTATACATTGTTACTAAAATATACAGTAGAGTACAGTATGCATGCATGCTTAACACAGTAAAGTTCACAGCATGGTGGTCTACATTTATGAACCCAATGAAAATGAAACTAATCTTATGCAACTCAAATTTAAATAAACATACTGACCTGCATTTTCTGAATCATTTTCTTCACAGGTTGATTTCTGCTCATCCATTACCACTCCTCAAGATCTCTATTAAAGAGATCTGAAACAGATAGATTCCCACCAATGAGGAAAGTAACATGATGCAACAGTAAAGAGCAGTTCATAAAACTGCCCAAGAATAGCTGTGCACAAACAAATCTAAGTTTTACAATTACCTACAGCCACAAAACACTATACTTAGTGTTATATATACTTAGGATGTAACAAAAAGTGTATCTTTCGTGCTTGCAATGCATACAACGGACACTCGTTCGTAACAAGTTTAAGCCTCTTGAAAAGCAGTAATAGGAAAGTTAGATTGATTATCTGGTAGTAACTTCTATCTGGACATTGCAAACCATCGGACCAGCTGCATTTGGAACTATCTAGCCATACCGCGCCTATTCAGCAACTGCGTAATAAATGTGCATAATCCTGCAAAGTTCACATTACTCCACACCTAAATACGCAAACATTGGTTGATATAGGAAAACACAGCATAAAGCAAGTGATTAAATACGAACCAGGAGATGGATTTGCGTGTTCTGTGCATTTTGTCCGATTTGGTTAACGCTGATGGACAAACAATGGTTCGTAGGTTAGTTAAATTTGTAAGATCCCGCAGCTGCGTCGTTCTGCTCGGTTTACAGTAGAGCCTGGAAGCGGCTAACGTGCTAGCTTTCTGGCCGGGGTTAACAAACTCTCTGCAAAATAATCCAGTCGCCCATCCCCAAATCGGGTCAATAAAGTCACGTATACACGGCTCTGGTGCTTAGTGATGACGCGCGGTCAATAAAACGGTATAACTTCGTGCATAACTAAGATATTGCGTTACAATCTTTATGTAAAACGACGCTAAACAGAGAAACACAAAGAAAATACAACTTCCGTGTAGGACGTTTCCTGTGAGACACAAAACGGCGTCGGCCTGAAACGTTGGAATCAGTATTTAGTTCCGCGAGTGATAGCGCGGAACATTTTTCTTATGTGCACAAGTGCACATTTTTGTACTTAAATATAGTCATATTAATAAAATTGAAAAACAAAAAATGTGATTAGTCCAACCTCACGTATATATAGTGTATTTAAAACAACATTGCACATGTTAGAAAATGTGAGCATGAATTAGGTCATCAATAGCCAGAGCTTGGTTTGAGTGTCAGCTCATATTATCAGTTCACAAGGAAACGCAATTCAGTTACAGGTTGCATAATGTGTATAAAGAAGAAAAAAATTAAACTGACTGAAACACAACATCCTGACTCTCTTTATTGCACATCCCCTTCGTTAGGGCCCCTGCACTCACATCTCCTAATTTACATGTCTGTTTCCTCCCATGACAAAAGACCGTTGAGGGAAACAGCAACATCTAGACATGTGAAATTTATATTTAGCAAGAGAGGGATATGGCAAGCTGTAGATTTATAGTGACAGGTTCAGCGGCTTTATGATTGATACAAAGGGAATCCATTTCCAAGTGTACTTACTGCGCACACACATACAGATCTTTCAGGTCTGTTCTTCATCTAAAGTCATCTAAACTACTAATATACAAACATTTGCAGATATCACAATTTTGATAAGGCCAGTTTTTCAAACCCCAATTGTGTGACAGACGACCTCCAGTTATGAGTGTGTGAATGTTTACAAGAGATATGGCAATTACTTAGGTAAAGGTACATATACATTTTAAAGGTGCACTCAGTAATGTTTTATTTACATCTTCTTGGACTTACACTGACACACTAGGGGCCTGGATGCAGCATCATTCAAACGCAAACATTTTTCAGTTAAATATGCTATTGTAGAAATTCATTATTCACAGTAAGCCATGATTAATTGAATCCAAGAGTGAAAATATCAAATAACAGGGCAGTTACTAAGATTAAGCCAGTAGTTTTCAGCTGGTCATTTGATTCTAACATGGCAGCCCCCATAAGAGGACCCTCCGCATGTAGAATAAAACAGCTTTAATAAGGTTACTGATATGACTAGTCTTCAACGCAAGTGAGTAATCATGATTTTATACATTTGTTCCAAAATCAAAAAACGTTTTAAGCTTAAAACTTTACAATGAGGAAAAAATACTGAGTGCACCTTTAAAAACAATTAAACATAAGGAGGTAAGACCGGCATTGTTAAAGGGGAAACCATAAAATGCTCAAACCAAATATAAGCCCTTGTGACTTGTCCACCTCATATGCTAGCAGGCTATTCAGGAAACAAAATCTATGCTTGCTGTGTCAGTGTAATTGTATACAAGAACAAGAGTGGAAAAGTTAAACGTTTCCTCCTTCGATTCTTTCCTTAATTAAATGTCTTTGTTTAGTTAACATCATAATCACTTAAAGAACGGTGTATAGCTAAATAACTAATCCTGTTAGACACTCCTTCCCCAATTCATCTTACAAGTGCGTAGCTAATTCCAATATATGGGACATGGCTGCCATTGCGTTTGATTTTTATTTTGCTTTCTAAATTAAAATAAAACACGGACTAAATTATTTAGCACACTACTTTGGCCACGTTTGACCTAAAACTTAGAATAAAGTGCCAAGCTAAATCCTTTCACACTAATTAGTTGACATGTTTCCCAAGCAGTTTAAGTCCCAACACGCTAACTGACAAGCACACTCACACATGCTGTTGATGCCAAAATGTCTATATTAACTCGTCTCTGTATTAGAGCATTTTCAACTGTTTTTCACCTGCATAAAGAGGCAACTATTAAAAAGTAACCGAACGGGTTGGTTTTAATGCAATGCTAACAGGCTGGAAGCATCAAGAGGTAGCATTTACGAAATATTAAATATACGCAATCTTGGCAGTAAATCGACATGTGGTAGTCAATCCTCCTATTTTATTACATTTTTATTAACAGCTCCACTTTTTCCAAATAAATAAATAAATTACTTAGTTTTACATCTAGTGTGCTAACCCAGCCTGCTAGCCATTAGACACTTTTAAACTCCAGAATTCTGTTGCTCTTTCCAGTCGCAACAAATAGACAGTTTTAACGCCTCAGCTAATAAACAAAGTGCTCCTAATATCACGATACGACCAAGGAAACGAAAAACAACATACTAACTCTCAAATCTACAGTTTAGCTTTGCTGGTTTCAGTGTTATTAAGGTCTTAATGATGGACGGTACGTGGACTCGGGCTTGCTAAAAATATGGCTTTCCCATTTACCAAGGACATAAACACTTGTGCATCACACTAAACTACAAACACAACGATCAATCATAAATGAAGGCCACCTGTCAGCGCAAAAAACAACAACAAAAACATCGCATGCATTTATAACACTCGTACTAGCCCGTACTAGTGTTTTTAATCTTAAATCTTGTAAACGCATCGGTACGTAGCAGGCTAACAGCAGATTCATTTCGGCCGACAGAGTCGCGCTCACTTCGCTTAATGGACGTGGAAGGGGGCCCGAGTATCGCTAAGGTAATTATCCTGCAAGTCTATATTTTTATTTTAAAAATACATTTTACTTGTATCACTCACCTAAAATGCGCTGCTAACGTCTTCGTACATGATCGGAACAGTCCTCCGGATAATATTCGCTGGGGTCCGTTTCATTTCATTAAGCTAGCTTTGGCTAGGCAGGGTTTACTAGTTTGTTGTTGATGGGGGAAGTGCTGTCGGGCGAGCAAACGTTTATAAAACTACCTGATATTAAGATTTGGCTGGCCGATGCCAATGAATCAAATGAGTTCATCATACTGGACTTTCATGCTTGCTTCTGTCATACAGCCTGAGAAGCTTTGATGAACTCAAACCAAAGTCTTTAAACTGGAGAAATGTGGCAAGCATGATTTAATTAACTTCTTGTTATAGAGTTTGAAGGATAAGATGCACCCGCTTTCTGTCAAAGTACAGGCTCCAGCAGGTTTACACCAATTTCGAGTACAACTGCGACCTCTGCTTTTGACAGGAAAAACAAATTAGGGGTGCAAAACTTCCTTTGGGTCACGTTGGTGCGGTATTCATTCTGTAAGTGCAGTCCCACACACAGTGTTGGAGCAGTCAGGGTGAGTCAACTTTTTTTGTTGTTGTAGGTATTTTGTTTTACCCCATATCATTTGAATATACTTAGCTTGCCTTGCTGTATTAATAATATCTATCTATCTATCTACTTACCTGTCTGCCTGACTGTCTATCTACCTGTCTGTCTGTATACAGTATCTATTTATCTGTCTGTCTGTTTGTCTCTCTGTCTACATACCTGTCTGCCTGCCTTTTTGTCTGTCTGTCTGAATAAATAAACATATAATACATTTTATGTTATTTCATGTATTCTGTTCATATATTGTTTGTAAATAAATTATTAAAAGGTAGGTATTTGTAGAGGGAAGTTTATTACCTGGCTATAGTGCTCACAGACACGGCTATCTGTAAAGACACATTTATTCATTATACACTGTGTAAAAATGAGAGCAGATGAAACCACAATATATTCCTTGATCAAAGGTCAACTACTAGGCTATTCCTTAGACTGACAAGTATAAATTGATAATTAGACAGACTTCATTGATCCCACAGTTTAAATGCATGAGTTGCCCATTTTGAAATAAAGTTGTCCATATTATGAGTCTGTACAACTAAGTCGTGATATAATACAACATATTTTGCCATAAATCTTCATTTTTAAAAAGTGTTTGTCAAAGAATGAAAATGGGAACCAATATGACCATGAATTAGCTCAAATGTAAAATTATAATAATAATTGAATATTTTATCAAATATTATCAATATTGTCTTTTTCTTCTCTATAGGAGATACTGTATGCCTTGCTGAATAATAACTTGTTTCTTATCTAGTGGAAGAAACCAAGAAGATTTAGATTTGTTGTTGTTTAGGCTGACAAGCCATTTAAAAACCTTAATGGCATATTTTGGGTCACAAGCAGCCAAAATGGCACTCAAAACACCTAACAGATCATAACAGATTATTTAATTCAGTGGAGAAGATTATAATAAACAATGGCCATTTGTGAACATGCTGTGGTTCTAGGAACACTAACAACATCTACCATATGCAGTCTTCTGTATTCATGTAATCACTATTACTCAAGCATGCTGTATTAGGTCATCATGCCTGTTTTAAAGATGGAAACTGAAAATCTGATATTGCACCATTCAGTTGCATAGCACAGGCCTATTCTATACACTGACTCTTTATAAAAAACCTGATGGGACACTGCTTTTTCTCTGTGTTTCCTGATCACATCATGGTCATGGGCAAGATTAATAACTCCTCAGCTTTTACCAGGATTAGTTTGAACAGGAAAGGTTTGGAGAGAGCCTTACTAAGCTTATATTTGAAATCTGATTGGTTCACTAAAGGTAATGGTTGGGTGGGCCTACATAGCGGTCCCTGCCATTGGCCTGATCCAAATGGATTTTAGAACATCTCCACTCCAGTGGGGGGTCTATGTCCATCTGTCCCCTCCATGTCCCAAATAATCCTGTTGTATACCTTAACAGCTGTGAAAAATAAATAGGAAAAAGCATGCCATTACAACAAGATTGTATTTTTAAAACAATTAATTGTTTACATTGTCGACTGATAATATATATATATATATTACACCATATATACAGTGCATTCAGATAGTATTCAGACCCCTTAATATATTTCACATTTTGTCATGTTGCAGCCTTATGCTAAAATGCTATAAATATTTTTTTTCTTCACAACAATCTACACTCCATACCCCACAACAAAGCAAAAAACAGATTTGTCATAACTTTGCAACCTTTGGCAGCAATTACAGCCTCAAGTCTTTTGGGTATGATGTGACAAGCTTTGCACACCTAGATTTGGACATTTTCTGCCATTTCTCTCTGCAGATTCTCTCAAGCTCTGTCATGTTGGATGGGGAGCGTCGGTGGACAGCCATTTTCAGGTCTCTCCAGATATGTTCGATTGGGTTCAAGACCGGGCACTCAAGGACATTCACAGAGTTGTTCCTAAGCCACTGTTGCATTGTCTTGGCTGTGTCCTTAGGGTCATTGTCCTGTAGGAAGGTGAACCTTCAGCCCAGTCTGAGGTCCTAAGCACGCTAGACCAGTTTCATTAAGGATGTTTCTGTATTTTGCTGCATTCAGCTTTCCTTCAACCCTGACCTGTCCACCCAGTCCCTGCCACTGAAAAACTCCCCCACAGAATGATGCGCAGCTGATGAGTGGTGCCTGGTTTCCTCCAGACATTAAGCTTGGAATCGAGGCCAAACAGTTCAATCTTCATTTCATCAGGTCAGAGAATCTTGTTTCTCACAGTCTGAGAGTCCTTTAGGTGCTTTTTTTCTTTTGCTAATTCCAAGCAGGCTTTTATGTGTCTTGCACGGAGGAGAGGGTTCTGTCTGGCCACTCTGCCATAAAGACCAGCTTGGTGGAATGTTGCAGCGATGGCTGTCCTTCTGCAAGTTTCTCCCATCTCCATACATGATTTCCATACAGTGACATCAGGCTTTTGGTTACCTCACTTACCAAGTCTCTTTTCCCCTGATTGCTCAGTTTGGCCGGCTCTAAGAAGAGTCCTGGTTGTTCCAAACTTCATCCATTTTATGAATTATGTGCCTCGACATAATCCTGTCTCTGAGCTCTACAGGCAGTTCCTTTGACCTCATGACTTGGTTTTTACTCTGATATGCATTTTAAGCTGGGAGACCAGACAGATGCGTTCCTTCCCAAATCATGTCCAATCTATTGAATTTGACACAGGTGGACTCCAATCAAAGTGTAGAAACATCTCAAAGATGATCCAGAGAAATGGGATGCACCTGAGCTAAATTTCAAGCATCATAGCAAAGGGTCTGAATACTTATGTCAATGTCATATTTCAGTTTTTGTTGTAAATATTTATTTTTGCTTTTTATAATGGGGTATGGAGTGTAAATTGATGTGGAATAAATGTGTGTATATATATATATATATATATAAAGCATTTTACCATAAGGTTGCTAAATATAATAATAAAAAAAAACAAGAGACTTTGCCCAAGATCCTATTTATACTTTTTGCAGAATTGTTTTTATTTTTAACACAAACAACCTTAAGTATTAGCACAAATAATTCTAATCTATTGCTATTTCAGCTTTTATTGCTTTATTTCAGGGTGCATTTTTTAGCAGAACAAATGGGTTTAGTAATTTATGTGGTGCAGTTTTAAAAAACGTCCACAAGGGTGTGCTCTACAATTTGTAAAAGGCAACTTGTTAATGGCAATATTGCAACAGGCTGAACAATTCAGGAGGACACTTGAAATTAAAAATAATTGGTCAGGCCCACTGATCTATATAGATCAGTGGTCAGGCCACACAATTTCATGACGTCACATTTGATAAACTTGATTAAATACAATGTTAAATCAATAATAAGTTGGTAATTAATTTCTACTTGGAACATCTAAGAACTTGGAAAACCTTTTATTCTTTGTAAAAACTGCAAGTGCAGGACAAATATATTAAGGTGTTTTGTCATTAACTGATACGTTATTGTGTACTCAGTACAACTCTAATGTGGTTTTGTGTGAACAAAATTAAACCAGATCAGGTTTATTTTGCAACAAAATACAATAATTTTCAGTAAAAAATAAGGATACAACAATTGTAGTATTTGATGCTATAACAAAGAGCATCAGGCCATAATCACAACTATATGAACAAACGGTTTATCATGAAATATACTGTATATATTATGAATCCAAAGGTATAAAAATAAATATTTATTACTCTTTGAAAATATTTTCTTGACAAACAACAGAATACAAATTTGCATTTTGAATCTCAAAATGATCTATACGGAGATTATATTAATGAGATCTTGTTCATTTTTGGAAAAAAAAATACAGTTTTTAAGTTACACAATATTTCACATGTATGCTTAGTGACAACAAAAATAACATTCTAAAGAGTGAAATAATTGTAACTCGTGTTATATTTGGTGTTTAATTATACAAACTTTAGTGCCTGTTGCATTTATGTTTTGGTCAGTAGTTTAAAAAATATAATTTCTGAAAGACAAAGGGTTTTATAGCCCTCACAGACAGGTGTAGTTGGTATTAAGCCCACATATTCTGTTTTGCCCATCAGTAAAACTTCTGAGGGTCAAGAAATATTTGTCCTAATGTGTGCAAAAGCCTTGCATACCAGTAAACCTTTTTTGGGCCATCTGCCCAATCACAGTGTTGCAAAATACTGTGTTCATTTTCCATTGCATCTGTGGCATCTTGGAATTTGCTGCATGTGCTGGAAGACATGCCTGAACTATTGTGAATCACATTTGTGAAGAAGGTCAGAACTGTGGAACAGATAGAGACCTTGGGACTGCTTTTAAGTAACATTGTTTGTGAGTTCTCTTCCATCTCTAAATGGGAAAAGCCAAACAGGAGGCGCAATGGCCAAAATGCCCAGTGTGCGAGTCTGTGATCCTCAACAAAAGCGTAGTTGGAAGCCAGCACGCCATCCACAAATAAATTCCCATGTTCTGTCAAAGGGGCATAAACCCCCATCCTCTCCTCCAATAAAATAGAGACTACCTTGGATGGCCGAATTCCTCTATCCCCTCCAGTAGTAAGTATATAGTCCCCAATCCTAACTCTTCTGGCAAATACAGCATGATACTCGTGGTGCAGCTTGAAACTTGAAGTCACAAATATGAGATGGTTGGGAGTAAGTGCCATTTGTTGTCCATTTTCTGTGCCAAAAATGAGAAAAGTGGATCTGCTCTCGCTATCTCGATGTAGAAAGAGAAGTACACGGCTGAGAACAATTTCACCTGACCCAGACAATGAAAGCACCTTCTCTCCAGGCAGCAAACATGACATAGGCTTTTGCGCACCCCCAGCCACTGTAACAAGTCCTGATCCTGAAAAGCAGCCCCCTTTCTCCACTGCTACAGATTTATCTGGAAAAATTAGAAATGGATCCATTTATTACAGTAAATTGACTGGAAATCATATTCCAATAATACTCTACAGGAATAGTTCACCCCCAAAAAACTGTAAAATGATGTAATGATTTACTCGCCCTCATTTTGTTTCTGGCACGTGTGACTTCCTTTCTTCCGTAGAACACAAAAGGAAGAATGTTAGGGAATGATGGCCTCAGTCACCATTCACTCTCATTACATCTTTTTCCATACAATAAAAGTGAACAAAAATCCCCAAAATGTTGTCTTTTGTGTTCCACAGGAAAAGAAAATAGTCAAAAAATAGTTTGGAACAACATGAGGGTGTGTAAATGATGACAGAATTTTTACTTATGTGTAAACTAACCCTGTAAGTGTTATAAGAGTTACTTAAAAACATTTCAGGACTTATAATGTTTGAAAAGGTTGGTAAAGACACATTAATAGCTACGCTTTTGGAGCTTACCAGCTTTGACAGAGCAGTGCACGTGATACTTGGATTCGTAGTGCACCCAGTCAAATCCAGCCTCCACTGCCAACTGTGCAAGAAGGCCATATTTCTTGGTGTCCCGGTCTGAGGTGGTGATGTCGACAGCACGGCCCTCATAATGCAAAGAACCAGGGGGGTGATGCCCATCCTCATCCCAGGCCTCTGTTACTCGCAGTCGGACCCCAGGCCACTGGTTCATCACTGCTATGGCCAATTTATTAAGGCAGTCCTTGCAACGCTGAAACGAGTGTGAGAAAAATTACATAAACTACAGAGAATGGCTGAAGTGTTTTGTTTTTCCCAAGTTCTCTATAAACTGTTTTGGATTGTCAAATTCTAGAGGGCAGTCATTTTGACATAACAAATGGAAGACACACGTTATTATTTAACTGTTTGCAGCCCTCTTACCATACCAATGATTCATACCAGAAGCATCATGCCCATTCAAACTGAGTGTCATGTGCCAACTAGTGGCTTTTGATAGCTTTGAAAATGAACATGCACTATTATTGTAGCTGAAAATAGAAAATTGTCTAAAAAGCTCTGTCAGAAATCCCTTATACACATGCCTAACTTTGATCAAGTCACATATATGCTGTATTAGGTCAAACTGCATATGTACTGCATTATGGTTGGGAGGGTTACTTTTGAAATGTATTCCACTACAGATTACATGCTGTAAAATTTAATTTGTAGTGTATTCCATTATTTTACTCAAGGTCAGTAACGTATTCTAAATGAAGATTACTTCTTCAGCACTTGTAGATATTTTCACTTGTTTTGACTATAAAAATTCTGCCTGTGCAGTAAGATAAAATACACATGTTAAAAATACATTCTCTGAAAAACCTAAATATATTATGCAGTGTTGTTTTTAAAACAAGATTGATCTTGTTTAAGGATTTTTAGATATTTTTACAGGAAAACAATAAAAAAAATATTATCAAGAATAACATTTTGCCCTAATAACAAAGTTCTTACTAGAAAAAAATTAATTATGATCCAATGTGAATTTTCTTGATAAAAAAATATGATCGTGCCTGGTAACATGTGCATGTAAAATGACTAGAAATAGCATTTTAGCTTAGCATAAAGCTGACAATTTACACAAGGTTTATTTCTATTTCTTCTGCTCCAAACATACTTCAAACGTACTTTTCTGTCTGCTCATATGAATGTATCACATCATAAGAAAGTGTTTCACTGCTGTTCAAATGCAATTTGGATCGCATCATTTATATATATAAATGTTTTCCATCTGAAAGGACTAAATATTAAATGAAACAAATGACAATAAAATGCAAAGTAATCTCTTCAGTAATCAAAATACTTTTTGAATGTAACTGTATTCTAATTACAATGATTTAAATTGTAACTGTAGTGGAATACAGTTACTTATATTTTGTATTTTAAATATGTTATCCCATTACATGTATTCCGTTACTCCCCAACCCTATATATATATATATATATATATATATATATACACACACACACACACACACACACACACACACACATAATACTGCGCAAATGCACATTAGATTTTTTACAAAACCATTTGTCTTAAAATGGTTGTTTTATATATTCTGCTTTTTATGTATCATTCTCTTTGCAAACAAAATTGAATAGCAGAAGAACAATGAGCTCTTCAATATATGGCATGCCCCCCCACAGAGCCCAGATTTCAACATCATTGGGTCAGTCTGGGATTGCATGAAGAGACAGCCTAAATAGATTAAAACATCCTATCTGCCAACAACCAAGAAAAACTGTGTCCATGTGTGCCTTTGTGTTTTTTTTTTTTAAGGCAAAGGTGGTCACACCAAATATTGATTAAACTTTTTATGTTTACTGGACTTTGTATGACATTAATTGATAAATGGAAACTATTTATGGCATTATTTTTTAAAGACATCCTCACTATGCAACATTTTGACAAGTGCCTAAAACTTTTGCACTGTACTGAATGTGCATATATCTCTATCTATTCATCCATCCATCCATCAATCTCTATATATATTAATATGCAGCACTGTGCAAAAGTTTTAGGCACTTGTGAAAAATATTGCATAGTGAGTCTAATCAAGTCAAATATATACTGTATTAGGTCAGGTTGCATAAACAGTATATACTGCCACTGGCGCCACTTTGCAAAATAGGTTCATGGTCCCACTGATTCAAATAAGTGTAAAAATGCAGGAAGCGTGTCTTATACATTTTTGGCTGAAATTGTCACTGGTAGACATCAGCAAATTTTTGTGCAGAATATTAAGCTCTGCTAAAGGCCACATCCACCCCCCAATGTCTAACAATAAGAACAAAGCTACTTTATCTAATTTCCAACATTCTTTGGACACTTCAGCTGTGTCAGAGAGTAAAGTCAAGGTCAATTCATTTTTCAGCTTCACATGATGGGAACACTTTCACACAAACTTTTGAATGACTCGAGTGTCAGCCCAAGCAGACTTTGAATTACAACATTTAGGCGTTCTTCTATGATTCTCCATAAGGACAAAAATGTGTGCATATCTACACCAGACATAATGGGGGAGCTGTGAAAAAAGTAGTACTTTTCTCAGTGAAAATAATACTATGTGACCTCTGTCATGTTTTGAAACACAGAGCGAGGTATTGAGAGGGTATGGGAAAAGGCGAAAGACCAAAAAGCCAAGAAGAGAGAAAAGAAAACAAGAACCAGTCTGAGCGAGAGGGTAGGTGGATGGAATGTTTAGACATGTACTTGGGAATGTAACAGCAAGAGTGAGGAATCAAGAGGGGAAGAAAACAAACCAGGGAAATGTTTCTCACAATGCTATCTGACAGTGGCGTTTCATTGTCAAAACTACAATAGAGGCTTTTCCGATGGTGCCATTACTTCAACAGGTGGGAATTCTGCACAGGCGACCCCCACAGATGCTTGAAAAGATACACAAAGGATAGCTTTCAGAGTTGGGCAACAAGAGGGCATACGCATACGTACACACAGCAACTCTAAGCACTCTCGGAAGGGTACTCTCAGTTAACTTGGTGCTAATCTACAATGATATCAACAAACTTACGATCAGTGATATTAAACTTATCGGTGATATCTCAAAACGACCTATGGTACCATGATGCATTAACCTATGCCAAACAATTCATGGCATTAATTATTTTTTTATTATATACTGGTCATAACAAATATTCAACTAAAAATTGTAATCACATCCAATCTGCTTCATTTTTGGCCACATGCATATTGTAAAAGAGTAATATAATAAATATCTGTGTATTCTCTGTTGTTCACAATGTTATACTTCACCTACCTTTGTGTTTATACAGGGTAGCGTACTCAGGCTAAGGAAGTAGAGGTGTAGTGATCATTTTATAGCTCACCAACAAAGAACTTAGTTAAATATTAAATGGAGCATGGCACTCCAAACAGTCCTATTGGCACATTTACATTGAGGAGGTAAGTAAATAAAAAATGCCCATAGAAATATTGCTAAACATTCAAACAATCGATGTCAAGGATTCTACAGTATATTATGATGGTTTTCTAAACTACATCAAAATCTTAGTGGTCCCCTGTTGCAGATGCACAAATTAGGACTTTCTTTAAGGTAAACTGATTTTGCAGGACCTTTTAATTGCAGATTCATCTTCTATCACTGCTTTTTCCATCATAGTAATTTGCATTAATTGGCAACACAAAAACTATAACAATCAAACACAGCTGAATTACAGGAATAACAAAACCCCTTTATTTTCAAGTACTGTTTAACTGTGCATGAAGTATGCCATGGATGGCTGAGAGAGTTGAAAGGGCCACCAGATGTATCTGCATAAGCATGAAATGGATAGGCTACATTGTACATGGGGCTCAATTTAATAGGCTAGCTTCCTGTTCAGATGATTCTATTAACCATTAGCCTACACACGGATTTCCTTTACCTTGGTCATGAACCGGTCGGCTTTGGTATGCTCCTCGTCTTTGAAGTCAATGTCAGTGTTGTAGTTGCACACCAGCTCATTGAAGCGCTCAGAAATGCGCGTGATCCTGCCCTCCGCTCTTCCGCTCGCACCCAGATTATTCTCAGAGACACTAGGTACGTATTGCTTGTACGACATTGGAGTCAGCTTGCGCTGCCTCGGGCGGTTGCCATAGCCGGGGCCCGGCCCGCATCCCTGGACCACCAGCCACGAGGAAAGACACGCAGTCAGCAGGACGAGCCGTGAAAGCTTTAACCACGGAGCTAGCGTCATTGACGCGCGTGAAGTGTGCCAAGGCATCAGCGAGCCGCAGAGCCTGCAGCGCGAGCGTCTCTCCAAGCACCTTGTGGCATCTCATTAACGCACCTGACTTTTTCCATGTCCATATCACGATCTCGAATTAAAATGGGCACTCCTAAGGATTAGGCTCGTAAATCATTGACCAACATGTAATGGTTTCCAGATTAACCTGATTATTTACAGCCTAGCTACCATCTAAACATCACATTCCATAACATGCATTTTGCTCATAAGTGTCACCCAGCCGTGAAGAGATTGACCGCAGTTATACATTTCGGTTAAAAAGTGCCCACTTGTAACATAAAAAAACACCTAGGTCCTAAGTAGCTTACAAAATCAAAAGGTATCATAGTTGCCAATCCATTTCTAACTTTTGGTGACAGTATTCCAATTCGAGATGGATTAAATGCATCCTCGTTATCTCTTGTAGACATATGCATAGCAACAGGTGCTTCATTCCATCATCCTACCCCACCTTGGACAGCTCCGCACAAAACAGCGTTTTCTGAAATAGCTTTCAAAGCGCGTCTCTCTGTATCTTTTGCCTTACAGTCGCGCTCAAACATAATTTCATTCCTTTAGAGAGTCTGAGTGCTCTGACTATGCTTCGACATGTGTTTGTTCCCGTCTCGACACTGAGCGCTTTTAACCATTGAGTATTTGTGACCGGACAACGATTGCCCTCCCTTCCTGAGCGCGCGCTCCAAGGACAGTAGCGCACACGCCTCCTCGCGCGCGTTTCCAGTCATGCAGTTATGAAGTTTATACAATGTATTACAACGAGCAGACACTGCTTGCGATTCTTTTTATTCTGCCGTGTTGTGATTTCTAAATGTTTCTCTTTTTTGAGACATTTGGGATGCGAGAATGTGGAAGGTTGTCATACTAATTCCAGTGTGTGAAAAATCTGGGAACATTATATAAAAAATATTGGCTTTTCGGACAAATTTAAACAGTAAAACAATTATGTGGGGGTGGGGTGGGGACTATAAATAGTTTCATTAATTTAATTAAACATTACACAATTAAATTTGATGGAAATTTGTTATACATTTTAAATGCTTAGGCTAAATCTTAAAACAAGGCTATAATATTTTTTGAGTGAGCTATTATTAAAATATGAGGATTATGACATTTTAGTTTAGAGACTACAATACACAAAATATTCTAAATTAAAACAGGTGTTTGAAAACTTGTGGGGGAGTGAAAATCCACCTTGTCCTCTTCAAAGCTCACCATTTACACATACTGTGGAGTAATACGCATACTTAAGTAAAAGTATTGCTACTGTAGAAATAATTAAATTGAGTACAAGTAGAAGTACTTAGAAATATTATGACTCAAGTAAGACTAAACAAGTAGTTTGCTGAAAAACTACTCAAGTAATTACGTTAGAAGTTACTTTATGAAAATTATATTATATATATATTTTAATATATACACAAGGCTTTTACTATATATATATATATATACCCTTCCATTTTTAGAACACAAAAACATTTTTGTTCTTGAAAGAAACTGATTCTACCTTTCACAAAGGATGGATTAAATTGATCTTAAATATTGCCAAAATTATTAATTGCAAATTATTATTACAGTTTCAAATAATTGTTTTAAGTGTTGTTTATTCCATTTTTTCTTTACCCGTGATGGCAAACATATACTGTGTACTCCTTACAAAAGCATTCTAAAGTGCTAATTTGATACTAAATAACATTTTCTTATTATTAGAACAATTGAAAATGGTTTCAGTGAATAGTCAGAAGAAGCTCGCAATGAATGTAATTATTTTTGCCCCCAATCCCCATTATTTTTCGACACTACTGGCAATGGGTCTTTCTAAGGTATTTACATTTTTTTTAGACATATAGTAACAAGTTAACAAGACGTCCCCACATATATGTCAATCTGTTAAAGTTTGACACAGTTAAAACATTGAAAGTGAAGTTTGATCAGTGGTTAAATGTGGTCAGACAGTTCCTTCGTACCTGAATGAATGGCTCCTTTCCAGAATAAAATGAAAAATGCAGTAAATCACTATATTACTGTTCTTGTATAGTGATAATGCAGAAAGTCTTGGAGAAGCTAGAGAAGACATTGGTGGCAGTTTATGCAAGCTGCTGTGCTCATGATACTGTGCCCTGCGGGCTTCCGTTGTGCTGCGCACCGCGCTTGCCGGTTACTTCTTCCCTATTAAATTCCCAAAAATTCATTAATATTATGTATTTTTTTGTACTTTGTAATTGTGGTGAAAAATAACTAGTGAAGTTGAATACATAATTTTTAATCAACTCAAGTAAAAGTAGTCTACTATTATTTATTTATACTTAATAAATGTGAAAAATGTACTCCAGTACTGTAATGAGAGTAGTTGTAATTTGTTACTTTCCACGTCTGTCGGTAGGCAATAACATATTATTGAGATGATTTGTTTAGCATGCTTTTCCTGAGGGACCACAAATTTTGTTCTGGACATCTAAGATATAGCCTAAAATGTTTTAAAGATTATTCACACATGCAAGCTCGGAGACAAGTAAACAATGGCTCATATTTAGGAAACTGCCTTAGGTAAAAGCAGATATAAGGTTTTTAGCTCTTTGGGGCTTACAGCAGCAGTGATAGGTGCATAAAAGAGACATTTGTATTTGATGTACTTCATATTTCACTTTGTGATTCTTTTGAAAATCTTTGAAACTGTGGTATTAAGGCATCAAAATAAACCATACAGTCAGAGCTTTCATTTGATATATGATGTCTATTTAAGTGCTATTTAAAGACTTTCATATTCATATAAATATTTCTACCACTGATTAAAAGTGCTCTGCACTAAAAAGCCATCAAGCAAATAACTTTAGTTGTAAACGTGGAGTGGCGTGAGTAACGTGGAACTATAAAGAGTCTGCTGACCGCCGAAGTGCTCTGTAACAGAGTTGTGATGGAACCAAGCATCTAAAGCTGAAGGTGATTGCTTTAGTCTTCTGGCCTGCCATCCCCTTATTTGTGACTCTCCCTCTGCATTCCTGCAAACCAGTGTATCACACACTGCAACTTGCAGCCTTCATGACCCAGCACACACTCATTTACAAACCTTTGAGAGCTTGACCTGTCTCCCTTACACCCACACCCTGCACACAGCCATTATTTGATGCAGTAATGGTGTTTATAGTTTATTGTGTGATTTTCATTTAATTATATTAGCCTTTTAATTTTTGTTTATAATTAAATCTTTAAAGAGATAATTTGACTGGTGGTAATTCCACAGTACAGTCAAAAGATTTAAAATATTGCAGTAACTGGTGATTTTTAAAAGGTATTCAGGCTCAAATGACATTTCGACAGGCCCTAAGCCTGTCTTGCACCTGAATGTATTTAAAAAATACTTGCTTAAATGTATTTCGTGGCCGGCCCTGTTACACACTGCTATGGAAAACAAACTTGTGTGAAACATACTTTTGACTAAAAACCTAGTCACTGAGATAAAGCCCTTGTATAAACGTCCCCATGTGACAACTAACCCCTGGCTTATTGAAACTTTCAGTCCATTAGCCTCTCTCTAGTGTGTTTACAGTAAATCCAGGTGAGGGTCGCCATGTGACAACTAGCCCCTGTCTTCCCTTCTAGGAATAGTATAAAAAGTGCTTAAAACTGTCTAAATAATCTTTCAGTCCATTGGCCTCTCTCTAGTGTATTTAAATCCAGGTTTAGGGTCATTGACATCTAGGCTATCTCTGCCAGCTTCCTGCTAAGATATATATAGTTAGTTATGTGCTACATTTCTATAACTCATTAATGTCTCTCTTTGTTTTTCCCTTTTAGCAGAAGACACTGGCTGACACATACACCAGAAGACCTCTGAGCCGTTAACCCCCATGCTTTATCAATTTCATGATTTTAAACCACCTCAGAACAATGGATCAAAATCAGAAGACAATAAAAAAATATCTTGAGTCAATACTGCAATGTGAGCGAGAGGAAGAAAAATAAAGAGCTGCAAAATATCTAAATGATTTCCGCTGACCTGTGAGATGCATCCAGAACTTTGACATCTCAGACAATTAATTTACAGGCAAACACAAAGAGTCTAAAAGGTTAAGGTTAGTCCTTGGGAAAGCCCTCAGCCTATAAACTACATGTATGTATAAACATGACTATGATCACTGTTTTAAAAGGATAGTTCACTCAGAAATTCAAATTCTGTCATTATACTAATGATTTTCCAGTTTATTTTAAAACTACTTGAACAAAATAGTATCAATGAATGTTGACTGAGTCTAGTATTCTACCAAAGCATTTCCTTTAGTTTTCCATACAACAAATAGTCATGCAGGTTTGAAGCAACATGAGATACTATACTATACTATACAAATGGAGGTACTATTTTGTCAAAGTAGTTTTAAAATGTGCATAAATCAAGATTGTATCTATGTCATGAAATGGTTCTTACTATAAAGTATAAATACAATTAAGAATCTTCAATAATTTCACTCACTCTGTTGAAAGTAGCTATGTGCATCATCTTCCTGTCATTCAGATTCAATCACACATCCTAGACATGACAAATGGCAGCAAATGGCTCAGTCAAAAGTACAAACACTTTCAAGTGCACAATCAGTGATACTGCCATTCCGCAGAGGGGAAATAGAGAAAATAGCCGCTATTAAACATTAAAGACAGGAGATGACAATGAAAATAAACATAACTGTTTCAAAATGGAAACTGTGTAATTGCTATTAGTATTTCTGTATTCCCCCCACCCCTTAGCCTCATAACGGACCTCACTCCCCCATTTCAGGATGGGAGTATATAGAACAGTGAATGGCTGAGTTTCCTGAGCAGCCACAGCACAGAAAATTAGATCTTTCCTGCCAGAGTGACTCTGGCCCTCGTTTTCCATTTACAGAGGGATTGTGACTACACCTGGCCTTTTAATAGTAAACTGCTTTTGAGCTCATGCTCATTTCCTTGGCCTCAGCAAAATTAGATGCTGCGTCATTCTTAAAGCCCTCGATTGCAACTGCCAATCATCTTCAACGTTGCACAGAACAGATTTATTTTGCAAGGGCTTGTTAAGAGGGGAGAGCCACTTGAGCATTGTTGGTTAGATTTAGGGGGAACATGCTGACTTGTCACTAAACAGAATAAGTTTCCTTCTGTTGGTGGGGACCAGGGAGTTGGGGGCATGGCCAAGAAGAGTCAAGGTGCTGACACTCATTTAAGACTGCTACCAGCGGTCATTTCTATCGTCCCTCACCCTGTTATCAGTGCAGGAAGAGGCAGGGCGGTGTGTCTAATGGTGCTACACCAAAAGCACATGATTTCTGGCTCTGGAACTTGACAGCGGTAACATACAGCTTCATTGGCCGCCCTTACCTTAAACAACATGCTTATCGCAGTCCAGTGCAATGTGACAAGGGATCATGGATAAACAGCATGAAAGTGACACTGTGCTGCAATATGGCCTATAGTTGTCACATCATGAAACCTCTATATTCTTACGCTGCGCAAGTCTTTTACAAGTGATAGAAATGTGCCTATTTAATAGTTTTTGTAATTCAACAACTGGCAGAACAATGGCAGATCAGGGTGGAACTTCCTGACCTGAAACAAACAGGTTAAAGGTCAGAAGAAGAGATAATACCTCATATAATGTACTGTACCTGCTATCATGCTGACCAGATATAGAAACAGTATTTTTACACCAGTGCCAACTCAAAAATAAGATTCCAGAAACTCTATTTTTATAAAACTATCTACTCAGGATAATCATTTTAATTTAAAAAAAATATTAACTAAAACACAATTTAGAACACATCCTTTGAAAAATATTTTATTCAAAACATGACAGATGCACATTTTTACACCTTTAACATTCCACTTTTTGTTGATAGTGACCATAAATGTATGATTCTTCAGTTAAGATAACGTTTCTGTCCCCTCCCTGCCACAAAGACCAGCTTAACAAGAATCCAATTTCCCTGCTGGTTTAGGCTGTTAAGTGCTGGTTTGGTGCTGGTCTAGCTTCTGGACCAGCACAGCTATACTTTTTACCAGTAAAAACACTGAAAAGAAAATATTGTGGTAAGTACATATAGCAGAAAATATTAAGTACTTTCTACATTAATAAGTTCAAGTGTGAACTTGAAAATATTAAATATATTCAGCATTTGTATCAGTTCAAACATGTAAAAATGACCGCTATAGCTCATATAGTGTAGCCGGTTGGTTGCCAAGAAACACCACAGATACAAAAACATCTTTTGGGGTTTTATTCTGATGGGGGTGGGTAGTGTTTGCAGTCATATTTTTCTGCATATCACGGCACCGTTTTGTGGTCCGTTCTGCATAACGCGGCAGCTCATTTTAGCTTATCGCGACCCATTCGGCCAGTCTCGTGGCCGACCCAGTGGACCACTCGGTTCTCCTAATGGCCCGTCCTCGCCTGATCAGCCCCAAAGTGCGTCGGCCCACCGGGAAAATACCCGGTGTGCCAGATTACCAGTCCAGCCCTGCACACAATCCATATGCATCCTTCAAAAATTATCCATAACAAACACTCAATTTTAACATACAACTCTTCTGAACATATATTTAATGCAATTTCTAAGTATTTTGTGCATAATTGGATATTTACCCAAGAATTCTCAATCGATGAACAAAACCAGGAGCTCTCTTGCACAATTCATGCTCTGATGTTTCAAAACAGCGCACATGTGAGATGTTGCCATAAAACAGGTGTTGTAAAACTCCAGTTCTTAAAGGGGCCATGCCGAATTTATGTCTAGAATTACATTTCATGAAATTTCTTCACATGGCTACATAAGTAAATATTTTTATAATGTTTTTTTATCTTTACAATGCATCATCATGTATTAATCTGAAAGAAGGAAACCTTGTCATATTTATTTGCTTATTTGAGTAAATTTCACAGGTATATGAAATAAAGTTTACTTAACTTTTCTAAGCTGGTGTTCCCACCACGCTTAAATAATTGTCTTGAATGGCTGATGAGCTTGCAAGTTTGCAAGTTGATTTACACTTTTTTTTAATGTTGATTTTGTTGTTGCGTTTGATAACTTCTTGTTTTGTGAAGTGTGAAATTAATTTTCTATTTAAAATTACCCTTTCGTGATCAAAAATAGTATCGGTTTATTGTTACCATCGTCGTGTTTTGTGTACTAAGTGTCCAGGTCTGCGTCCACAGCTCTGGATCTTGATTCTGTTTTTATTAGAGCAAGGTGATGTTGAATATAGACTACATATGAGCATGCCAGGCTTCCATGTGGTACATTACTAATTATGTTAAAAATCATTAAAATGCTAGTACGCTATTAAAAGCATGGCTTAATTCAGTGAAACATTTGCTTGAGCAAAAATGTACAGAGTATGGCAAAATAAACTTCAAGAAATTCTAATTAAGGCCGCCAAAATTTGGTTAGAAGTATTTTAATATGATTTCTTTAAAAAATTATCCAATATAGATTAAAAAAAAATTACATTTCATGTTGTCAAAGGACACCTTATTGAAGAATCACCCAAATATGCGCCCATTCGCATGGAAATGATCTTCTCTTTATACAATAGTGTGAGGACTGACACCATTCACACAATTTGCTGTGTTGCTTTTATTAATATTAATTAATTCACCAGGTCAAATGCATTTCTTGAGGTGTATGGGAGAAAAGCTTGTGAGTGTGTGAACGGAGTGTGCCATGAGTGTGCAAGGTGGGTGTGGATGTCATATTGCATTGCAGCCCATTATCAGTTGATTAGCAAGAAAGTCTTTTCCGGCCATGAGTTTTCTATTTTCCATTAGGAATAATATCTTCTAATGCACTTTGGCACAAACTTCAAACCACCACCGGGAAACCTAATCTGTCTTTTTCCCCTTCATTCTTGTGTTTTGACAATAAAGATAGCCTATCACGACCTGTGAAAGACTGGCTGTCTTCCTCTTGTCTGATGTGCTAAAACAATTTGGCTAGTCAAATTCCTTCAGTTGCAAAATAGGAGTGACATGTGTCCACCAAATATACTGTAGTTTAATTCTAACTCTCAATTTTAGGTAAACTTGCCTTATGAACATACATATACAGTTGAAGTCAGAAGTTCAAACACTTAAACTATAGTTTTGGCAAGTCATTTAAGACATCTACTTTGTCAATTTCCAATAATTGTTTACAGACAGATTGTTTAACTTTTAATTGACTATATCACAATTCAAGTTGCTCAGAAACTGTGCCTTTAAACAGCTTGTAAAATTCCAGAAACTTATGTCAAGCCTTTTGACAATTAGCTTCTGATAGGAGGTGTACTGAATTGGAGGTGTACCTGTGGATGTATTTTATGGCCTACTTCAAACTCTGTGCCTCTTTGCTTGACATCATGGAAAAAAATCACAATAAATCAGCCAAGACCTCAAAAAAAACAATTGTGCAATTTCCAAATGCCTGAAGGTACCATGTTCATCTGTACACACTATAGTATGCAAGTATAAACACCATGGCACCACGCAGTCATCAAACCGCTCAGGAAGGAGACACATTCTGTCTCCTAGAGATGAACTTAGTTTGGTGCGAGAAGTGCAAATCAGTCCCAGAACAACAGCAAATGACCTTGTGAAGATGCTGCAGGAAACAGGTAGATAAGCATCTATATCCACAGTAAAATGAGTCCTATATCGACATAACCTGAAAGGCTGCTCAGCAAGGAAGAAGCCACTGCTTCAAAACTTCCATAAAAAAGCCAGACTAAGGTTTGCAAATGCACATGGGGGACAAAGATCTTACTTTTTAGAGAAATGTCCTTAAAAAATGTAAGTGTTTGGCCATAATGACCATCATGTTTGGAGGAAAAAGGTTAAGGCTTGCAAACTAAAGAACACCATCCCAACTGTGAAGCATGGGGGTGTTAGCATCATGTTGTGGGGGTGCTTTGCAGCAGGAGGGTCTGTTGCACCTCACAAAATACATGGCATCATGAGGAAGGAAAATTATGTGGATATATTGAAGCGTGCTAAATGTGAAAACTTTTTGGTGGTTAATTTGAATATTCTTATTAACAAAAAAAAAATATATAAAATATATATATAAAAAAAAAAAAACTAAAATATTTTAAAAAAAAACCTAAAATATTTAGGCCATAACTTTAATAATCTACTCAAGAAATTACCCCAAGAAACCCACACAATGACTTTTGGTATTTTTTTTAAAAACCTTTTTCATAAAGAGGTTTTAGCAGAGGAAATTCAACATCAAACATACTACCAAATTTTAGATTAATTAAGACATTCAACAAAAGAGTGCAAGACATGGAGGGAAAACAAAAATCAAGACAGACAAATCATAATCAGAGGGATTTCTTTTTCTGCTCTAAGAGAAAAGAAAAGGGGAAAAGGAAATGAACACTCAACAAGGAAAACGGATGGACGATAGATATAGAGGTGGAGTGGGGGTGGTGAGAGAGAGAAAGCGAGTGGCATGCACACTACTGATGATGTAGAGGTTTTATCTGCCACGGGCATCCGTGCAGGGAAAGCACGAGATGGGTCACCAGCAGCATTACTACAGGCCTGCTGACAGACCCAGGTCAAAATAAAGACCCTGATTAAAGCTAAGCACCTACGGGTCGAGGGACAGCTGGGGAAGATGTATGGACAAACAAGCACACTAAGACCAGAGCTAAACATAACCACAACGGCGCAACCAAAGCAATGGTCAGGTGCTCAAATGGCATGAAATGTATGCTGACCTCTATGAAATGGTCATAGGACGATTTAGCCGAAAACATATTTTGTGCTTGCCCCATAATAAGAACGATATTTACTCAAACGACACTTTGGTTAAAAACAGAAAAACACATTTATTGTTTTCAACTCAATTCTTGGTTAACAAAATGTCAGTTTGTCACATTTGCTGGCTTTTCTTTAAGAGATTCAGCTGGATTTGCTAATATATTCAAACAATTAAAAACGTCAGACATTTCTTAAAAAAAAAAAAAATTGTGCACGCTGTATTTTCTTTGTCTATTACATTGTTTTGCCATTAATACTGGAAAAGTGATCACCTTATGTGTTATCAATGCAGGAAATATAGCCCGTCAAGAGCTCAAACGTCTCTCTTTTGCATTACCATCCTTGCCCAGGCATTCTTTAAAAATGCCAATTTTTCCAAAACACTTAAGCAATTATTTGTAGCAAGATTGGCCTTAAAGGGATAGTTCACCCACATTTTTTTTTATTTTTTATCATTTACTCACCCTCTTTTGGAACAAAACCTGACTTCCGTGCAACATAAAAACCAATATTGGCAGAATTGAGCAGCCTCAGACATGATTTACTTTCATTGCATATTTTTTCCAACACCATGAAAGTGAATGGTGACTGACACTGTCATTTGCCAAAGAGAAGAAAGGCACATGGGTTTGGAACAACTTGAGGGTGCGTAAATGACAATTACAATTTTTGGTAGACTATCTAGATACAGGACAGTAAATAATACTCAGTGAAAAAGAAAATAACATTCTGATGCAAGTATCTCATAATCAAAATGTGAAAGTTACAATGTATGCTTAGACTTAAGAGAAAAACAGATGTATAAAGTTTCCAAAAGACTGAGGTGTAGAGAGCTAAAATGTAATGCATTTGTGGCATACTGTCCCCTACTGGCCACCACTTGAAAGAGATTTGATTAAAATGATTCTGTTACAAAGAAATTATGTATATAAACAACAAAATCATACAAATGACAGTGATCGGCAAATCATATGTGCAAACCATAAATAATACTGCACCATATAAAATAATGAGTGATTATCATAACGGTTATCTAGATCACAACATCCTAATGTCCATGAAAGAGGAAATGGTCATGTGCGTTTAATTTCCCTTTATACAACTCAACCTAAAAAGGTCCTAACTAACCAACTTTGACCTTACTGTCCAATCTGAATTTTCTTAAAGAGATAATTCACCCAAAAATGAAAAATCTGTCATCATTAACTCACCCTCCAAACCCACATGACTTTGTCTTCCGTAGAAACACAATAAGAGTTTAGGCAGAATGTTAGCTCCAGTCACCATGCACTAGCATTGCATCTTTTTTTCCATACAAAGAAAGTCAATGGTGACTGATGCAGAGGCTTTTGTGGCCCAAAGAAGTCATTCAGTCATACAGGTTTGGAACAACATGACCATGAATAAATGATGAGATCACTTTCATTTAGCGGGAACAATGTCTTTAATTAGAACAGACACCACTGACACAAGCGTGCCTCATTTGGTCATCTGAACAAATCAAGTTAGATTTGCATAATGGTGTATTAACTTGACATAATATCATATTGCATATTAAAGATTCTCATTTGGAATAACAAACACAAGGAAAAACCCGAACATTCACAGTTAAGTTGGCCTAAAGCTAGAAACCAGAATCAGCCATCATGCTTGCATTACTTCTTTTATGCATACATTTTAAAACCTGAACGCTCCAAGACGTATCCTCGAAATGCATTTCTCTTATAAACCTGATTCCCATTTGTTCATGAAACCGGGAATATAATCTCTTAACAAGTTCAGCGTTGGTCCAGTTTCATCACTTCCCCAAAAAGTTTATTTTTGCTTTAGTAAGTAGACAAACCCCATCACACATCAGACTGGACGTCATGTGAATCCCTCCCTCTAGCAGTGCAGTAAGCTCGCACAGTCCAACAAGGACTAGATTTGTTGGATGACACCAAAAATAGTAGTATATAAGGAGAAAGCATGGGGGCCCACCATGAGAGAACTCAACACTCTCATTCCACCACCAGGAAAAGGAAACCCGGTCATGGCTGTGATGTCATCGTCTGAAATAGCTCTCCTGTCTGGACATGTCAAAAGCCATTGTTAATTTTTCATAAGGTTCTAGCAGTCTTCAGTGATCTGCTATTAAGAAGGCACTAAAGAAAGATCCCTTGTTTTCCGGTTTTAAAATGTAGCAATATTCTTAATATTACTACGGTAAACATTTACATTAAAATGTAGTAGCAGAATCCCACCCGAGAACCACCAATTGGTCAACATACTAAAGTATATTGATTAGCCAACCAGTGAGATGACAGCTTTGGTGACTTTTCACCAGTCATGGACTGAACACAACATGGTACTGGTCCACAAGCACACATAGGCCACAGTAATATTCTCCAGAAGGTAAAGGCCTTCAACAGCCATTGATATGACCAATTAGATGATCGCATTTCACTGAATCTTTGAGAGCCCATTGACCAGGAGAAGTTTGAGGGGGATGGTGGATCGAGACACTGTTAAAGGCAACCGGTGGAGACCTGGTGAAAGGAAAATGGAGAGTACACCACATTAGAGGTGTAACCTTGATCTAACACACAGGAAAGGCAAGCAATGTTTGGGCTAAAAACAAGCAAATCAATCAAAAGAACAAAAGCCAGTTGGGGGAGTAAAGAAAAGGAGACAAGGGGAGATGCTATCTGCCGAGAAGATGGTCTGCGCAAGTGTGAGCGGGATTGGTGGTTATGTTAAGCAGTGTTGTTTGTGTTGGGCGGAGGGCAAAGTGTGTGCGTGCTTCAGAAGGGGTTTGACGGCAGAGCCCCTACATCCCTAAGGAACCCTTCTCCCCACTTGCCGCCGCTCACTTTCCTGAGAGAATTGTGCTTTTTCTATCTGAGGAAAGAGACCTACCCATAGAGAAACATGGCCTGCAATGGGAACACCTCACCCAAAGGCAAACTACAAACACTGGCAGTGTAGCACACCCCTTGTTCTTTTTGATACAATGTGTGCACATGAATCTTGCCCCTCACGCTATTTCCTTGTGAGATAATGTCAGAATTAACTCCAGCATTATAAAGTCAAGCTGGCCAACACAAGAATATTTAAGGAAATACAAAAAAAATGACCAGCTTTTATTCAAATAAAAACAAATACATGCTTAGAAAATACAAATATGAGACTAACCAAAGGCTCTGATGAGTTCTCTTTGTAAGGCCCATGTGACTGTGTTAATGAGGCAGGCCGAGGTGAGTCCAGCAAACAGCATGTTGTACAGGAAAACAATGTGGAAATTGCCGAGCCAGTTGTACCGTCCAAAGTCTCCAAGAAGATCAAATCTTGTGATTCCTAAACATCATTAAATGGAAAGAGAGGAAAATCAAGCTAAATATATTTCATTTCAGCATCTGTCATACTCGGTGGACACGAAAGGAACTTTGCTACCAAGCGCCTTCTTGTGGACAGAAAAGAAAATGCTACACGCTATTCCAAGTTCACCAATGTATCTAACACATAGGTTTATTAGCACCGTGATGTCAAATTAAAGCTAGCAAATATCTGACACACAAACCTGAATCAAAACACTTTTTTTTTTTTTTTTTACTTAAGTTTTAAATATTAAACCTGTACAATCCACCAGTCATAATCGCAAAATAAACCTTGACAAGCGGTTTATTTTATGATAATGTCTAGCTGTGATTTTATTACACAGGAAGAGATATGAGTCTAGAACAACTATGTAAGAACTACACAAAATGCAATATCTGACCCTAGAATGCTGCCATTGACCAATCAGGATAAATTATTCCAAGGAGCAGTGCAAGAATGATAAATATTTTAATGCACTTACCCAGTGTGCGAGAGAAGACAGGCAGAGCTGAACTGAGTATTAGAAGAGACACACAGTTCCCTATAATCTGTGGAGAGACATATACAGGTGAAACTCGAAAAATTAGAATATCGTGCAAAAGTTCATTAATTTCAGTAATTCAACTTAAAAGGTGAAACTAATATATTATATAGACTCATTACAAGCAAAGTAAGATATTTCAAGCCTTTATTTGATATAATTTTGATGATTATGGCTTACAGCTTATGAAAACCCCAAATTCAGAATCTCAGAAAATTAGAATATTGTGAAAAGGTTCAGTATTGTAGGCTCAAAGTGTCACACTCTAATCAGCTAAACACCTGCAAAGGGTTCCTGAGCCTTTAAATGGTCTCTCAGTCTGGTTCAGTTGAATTCACAATCATGGGGAAGACTGCTGACCTGACAGTTGTGCAGAAAACCATCATTGACACCCTCCACAAGGAGGGAAAGCTTCAAAAGGTAATTGCAAAAGAAGTTGGATGTTCTTAAAGTGCTGTATCAAAGCACATTAATAGAAAGTTAAGTGGAAGGGAAAAGCATGGAAGAAAAAGGTGCACAAGCAGCAGGGATAACCGTAGCCTGGAGAGGATTGTCAAGAAAAGGCCATTCAAATGTGTGGGGGAGCTTCACAAGGAGTGGACTGAGGCTGGAGTTACTGCATCAAGAGCCACCACACACAGATGGGTCCTGGACATGGGCTTCAAATGTCAAACGTCTTACCTGGGCTAAAGAAAAAAGAACTGGTCTGTTGCTCAGTGGTCCAAAGTCCTCTTTTCTGATGAGAGCAAATTTTGCATCTCATTTGGAAACCAAGGTCCCAGAGTCTGGAGGAAGAATGGAGAGGCACACAATCCAAGATGCTTGAAGTCCAGTGTGAAGTTTCCACAGTCTGTGTTGGTTTGGGGAGCCATGTCATCGGCTGGTGTTGGTCCACTGTGCTTTATTAAGTCCAGAGTCAACGCAACCGTCTACCGGGACATTTTAGAGCACTTCATGCTTCCTTCAGCAGACAAGCTTTATGGAGATGCTGACTTCATTTTCCAGCAGGACTTGGCACCTGCCCACACTGCCAAAAGTACCAAAACCTGGTTCAATGACCATGGTATTACTGTGCTTGATTGGCCAGCAAACTCGCCTGACCTGAACCCCATAGAGAATCTATGGGGCATTGCCAAGAGAAAGATGAGAGACATGAGACCAAACAATGCAGAAGAGCTGAAGGCCGCTATTGAAGCATCTTGGTCTTCCATAACACCTCAGCAGTGCCACAGGCTGATAGCATCCATGCCACGCCGCATTGAGGCAGTAATTAATGCAAAAGGGGCCCAAACCAAGTACTGAGTACATATGCATGATTATACTTTTTGGAGGGCCGACATTTCTGTATTTAAAATCCTTTTTTTTTTTTTGATTTCATGTAATATTCTAATTTTCTGAGATTCTGAATTTGGGGTTTTCATAAGCTGTAAGCCATAATCATCAAAATTATATCAAATAAAGGCTTGAAATATCTTACTTTGCTTGTAATGAGTCTATATAATATATTAGTTTCACCTTTTAAGTTGAATTACTGAAATTAATGAACTTTTGCACGATATTCTAATTTTTCGAGTTTCACCTGTACAACATTGATGTTGAGGCTCTTTACAGCCAAGTTTAAGAGTATCTGAATATGTGACAGCCAAGTCCCCCTAATGCAGTCTTTTTTAAAATGCATCTCTGTACCTGTGTGAGGGTGGTGTCCTGTGCATGTGGCAGTAAACCAGTAAAGAGCGGAGAGCTGTAGAAGCCAACGACTGAAGAGACCATGAGATACAGGATAATAACCACCTGCACTGCAGCTCCCAAAGAGCCAAGCATGGAGAAAGAAGCAAGCCCCAGGTGAGGGTCCTAAAACATAGAGAAGCACTCATTGTAGAACTATGGAATTACAACTGAAGTTGGGAGCATTAGCTTATTATAAAAAAAAAAAAAAAATTCCTTAATTACGCACAGACGTGTACAAATCTACCTGCTATCTTTTAGTATAAGAAACATTTATTGATAATGGACAATGAAGGTTGCCTGAGATGATACTAATTTAAAATCAAGTTTGTATGTGTCAATTTTTGTTTAAATATAAAACAAAAACACAAAAAATAGCATTTATAGCATTTTCTACAAAAATAAAAATGTATTTAAGGACTTTAAAAATGTAATTTAACTATCAAATAAAAGGTATTAAAATACTTTTTTCAAAGTATTTGTTTTTATTATTCCATTTGACCTGAATGAAATGTGTTTTAATTTTATTTATAAAAAGCAAATTTTTTTAATTCTTGCTTTTTTTTTGTCACATGACAACATAATGGATACTTGAATGTTGGTTACACCATCTGACTTCATTTGGTGGACAAATGTTTTTTTAAATGGTAATAAAAGTGAAAAAAAATGAAGTGCTTCATTACTTATTTTTCAAATAGTTTATTCTTATTTTTTTTTAAAAATTATGTTTTGCTTATTTTTCCTCAAAGATTATTCCAAACTACTTTTGCAAATATTTCTTTTAAAAAAAAAAAAATCTTTCAAAAGAGACTTTATTATATATTTCTTTTACTGTTTTCAAACAGTTACACCCCTTAAACATTTTTATTTTAAGCTTATTTTAATAGTGAAGAGACTTTGAACTCTGAAATTGAAAGCATGTATTGTTTTCAAGTATCCCTTTTGTAATTGCATATTTGTTGAATAACTTAATCGACTGACCCTTATATGCCCAAATGTAATAGTACCACAAATTATTTACATTGAGAAAGGCTTCATCAGAAAACTGAAATTAATACAAGTCAGAATGGTACAATAGCTCCCCCTTTTGCGCAGTACAGTAGCACTAAAAATTTAGGTCTCCCTTACAGTACCAGGCCCATTAATGATTCCAGTATGAGAAATGGCAAATATAAATGTAGCTGTTTTTGCATTATACTCATGTCTCACCTCCATTCCTCTAGGCATTGCAGAGTCATCAAAAAGGAGTTCAAGTACATGAAAACACACCATCAGCACACACACCGCCTGTGTAAGACAGTAAATTTGGTTTTAGCACACTGGCAGAGCAGCAGCCTGCTGTTACATTCTCAATCAAGAACCAGCTGAAAACACATCTGTTCCACGAACACTTAACCAGCCCACACTAATTGCACTTAAAAAAAACAAACAAAAAAAACATTCCCTGTCTGTCTCTTTCTTCTGTACTAGCATCTTTGCTACCTCCAGCCATTGTGAGAACTTGGCAGTCCTATACTGCAGATGTTGGTAAACTTTGTATGACAAATTGCTTGCTATGCATCTCATTTGTAAGCCACTTTTGATAAAAGCGTCTGCTAAATGACTAAATGTTAAATGTACAATTTTGAGTTTGTTCTTACAGTTAAAGCTAAAAGCAGCAGCATAGCCAGTGGGTATCCCAGGTTGCGCTGCCAAGGAGATGCTCTCTTCCGCAATTCTGGAATGGGAAAACAATAAGATGATGAGCAATGCATAAAGCATAGTTAACTTAAATGTGTTCAACAGTTTGAATAGTGAGTGGCATATTTTCACCTAAAGCAATGCGATTGGCCCGTACACTTAAAAAATGCTTGTTGATGGCCTCTACATTGACACTGATCCAACAGGAGGTGTTACCTGAAACATTAAAGACAAACAAACATGAAAGGTTTTGGCAATGTAAATCCTTGTTTATTGTGCCATTAAAGCTTCTTTAAATATGAAATCTTAAGACACAGCGAGAGAGAGAAATCTTTATAATGTTGGGCCATTTCCTTAACAGCAGTATGTCTTTTTCACATCCTGATACTCACTGTTCAACTTCCTGGAGAGAGAGGCCTCTTCAAATGCTGCACAGTTCATTGTCTCCTCCACATTCTCCAACAACTAGAAGACAAGAAAGATCAAATTTAATGCCATAGACACACAAACACAAAAGTATTTTGTGTGCATTTATCAATTAATTACTGTGAAGTGAAGGATAAAATATTTAGTCAGTCATTGCAAATACCCCACAATCAAGAAACCATTTTAAAAGATATCTTAATCCACCTACCCGAGGTTTGACCAATAAGCTCCCAGTGACACTAAACATACGTGACAGCCCAAATGGTGTACACACTGTTGAGACAAGGAAATGAGATGCTGCAAAACTAAATGTACAGGAAATCAAATTAAACCTTAATATGAAAATATATACAGTATTGTTAGAACAATAAGTGACAATAAAATTTTTTTAAAAAACACACAGTAACCCATCAACAACATATAAGAAAAGCTATAACCATTTCAATGAGATTCTTTATGATATACTTACACAAGAGCAACAGAACTCCAAAGAGTGAGATTCCAGAGTAGAGATGAGGCAGGTAATATTCCCACAGATCTGTAGAGATGGAAACAGCAGAGTCTGTTACTAAAGCTGACCATTTTAATGATCTATTTTACAAAGCATTGAAGAAAAGGTGCAAGACGTCTAGCAAGACTACCCAATCAATCTACAGATACAAGCTTAACAGTGCAGCACACAGGCAATAATTTTGCACAGGCACACAAGCAGCTCATACACTCTTACCATAAAGACTCTCACGGGCAGTGTTGTGATGGAGGAGAGCTGATGCCACCCATACAATGCCCAGTATCAGCAAACTGAGGAGGAGTAGCATCACTGCAGTCTCATACACCCGTGCCATAACACCCTAAAACAAACACATATCAATGGAGACCAGCTACAAAACTACAGTAAACTGAACTGAAATAATGGGAAGAAGCATTTACTTATGAATGAGTTCATAGTTTTACCTTTTTGGACCCTGCAAACCCTTCAGACTCAGTAAAAAAGTAGGCAAATGGCATGAGGAAGACCAGAGAGAGGTTTGAAAATAAGAAGACTAGGTTCCACAAGCCTAAGTAAGAGAAAGATTTTAAAGAAATTAATGAGATGAGACTGAAATCTCTCAACACTATACGGATTTGCACTTGTGCATTTAAGTCACAGTAATATTAAAAAAATGTATTATTCATAGTGTGTTAAGACAAACGGCAAGATACATTGATGCATTATGAAGAATATCAAAACTTTTATAAACTACTAGAGGGCAACCACTTTCCATGGTAGAACTAATTGCCTCTTCATCCAAGTTAAGTGTTATATAAAGCCTTTTGTTGTGTTTATTTCTAACTTGGCCTGAAATTGGTTGGCTAATTCTAATGTTATCAAATACAATCCTCGCAACTTATGACGTCTGGTGTTACACAGCACTACAGAACACTATTTTCACCTAAGTCTAAAAATTTGAATAGCAAAATAAAAATCTGTGAAACTGAGTTTAAGGTACAGTAGGTGGCCTTGAAGTTACAGCCATAACGTTTCAGATTCTCAGGCAGGAGGATCCTCTATCATGTCCAACATATGTGATAAGAACGGAGACATAAAAGAGCAGTTAGATTTTTTCCACACCAAGTCCTTGAGGGAATGAACAAAATATTTAAATATTGGTGAGTAGAGTTACATTTATTTCAAGCTAGAAAATACTATTTGTGACTGTTGGGGAACCAGATGGAGTTGTAGTTGAGTTATAATGGATTCCTTTGGTAACTATCTTAGGGAAGCACAATACTTAAATGTAATGAACTATTGTATTTATTTTGATGTTGTTGCTTTTTTAACAAGTACACTGGAAGGGGTCCTGGGTAGCTCCGTGAGTTTTGATGCTGACTACCACCCCTGGAGTCACGAGTTCAAATCCAGGGTGTGCTGAGTGACTCCAGCCAGGTCTTCTAAGCAACAAAATTGGCTTGGTTGCTAGGGTGGGTAGAGTCACATGTGGTAACCTCCTCGTGGTCACTATAATGTGTGGTTCTCGCTCTCGGTGGGGCATGTGGCGAGTTGTGCGAGGATGCAGCAAAGAATAGCAAGGGCCCCATATGCGGTACGTCTCCGCAGTAACTCGCTCAACAAGCCACATGATAAGATGCATGGACTGATGGTCTCAGACATGGAGTCAACTGAGATTCATCCTCGCCACCTGGATTGAGGCGTCACTACGCCACCACGAGGACTTAGAGCATATTGGGAATTGGGCATTCCCGTTTGGGGAGAAAAGGGGAGGAAAAAAAATCAAGTACACTGGAAAACTGGAGATGGATTGTGTGAACTGGATCAAACAATAAACTGGACCACAGCACACTGGAAATTGAATTAATTGATGTCATTTTTTCCCCTTTGTTGAACGCCGTTCTGCCCCAAATACCCCCTGGTTAGAGTCACACAATTTGCAATTGTAGGGCTGTCACAAGTATGAAATTAACCTGACAATTAATTGTCATTGCATTTAAAAGGATATGATGACTAGGGCTGGGTATTGATACAGATTTCCTGATTCAATAAGATTCCGATTCACAAACAATTATAAGGTCCCTTTTGCTGACATATAAAATCAATTATTTCTCAGCTAATGCGGTTAATTATACAGGGGACATTTTAACAAGGTACATTAGGAAAATATAAATTTTACTAATTATATTTTATTACTTTTGCATAATTTTGGTCACAATTTTCCTTTTTAAAAATGAACAAATAAATGTATTCAATCAATAAGATATTATATTACATATATTTTTGTCACATATTTATTGTTAAATTGCATAATTTGTACTATTTACAAGTATTTTCAAGTACTAAAAGTGGTACTGACTCTTTAACAAAAAACTGGATTTCTGTAAACAGCGCTTCTAAGTGCACGCATGTTAACTAGAGACAACTCGAGTGGCTTTACCTCATCTGTGCGATGCATGATAAGAATTCAAATTTAGTTTTTTTCAACAACTGACTGTAAAGAACAGAAAGGGAATTTAAAGAGATGGTATTCAATTAGACAAATGGGTTGCGTGGATCTCGTCTTTGAACACACATTACACAGAACAACTTTCTCTCAACACGCTGTGAAAGGATCTCGCTGCTGAACACTTGAAGACTAAACTATACAATTACTGGTGAGTGAAATGTAAACATTTCCAGCCAGTTGCCAAATATATTCACATAGTCGCATAGTGCAAAATTTGGATTCAAATATGAGTGATTTCCTCTTACAGTAGTGAAGGGTTGAGCATTGAGCGAAAGATCAATCTTGGGATTTAAGAATTCATATCGAGATCGATCAAATGACGACAGCCGTTTCTGATCCGTCGCGTACGAAAGTAGTTCCATGCACATATGCGTTTTTATGACCGCACTGTTTTTCCTTTTTTTTTTTTTTTTTTTAAATGTACTTGTTCATTGAACTGTTGTATACAAGCAATATCACATGAGCAAGAGTGCGATTATGGCCCTAAAGCAGCACTGCTGGTTCGCAGTTTGCAATTCGGCCGCAGGCATGAGGCCACAGGCTGAGTGCAGTAGGTAATCACAGCAGTGCTGATTTAGGGCCATAATCGTACTCTTGCTCGTGTGATATTGCTTAAATAGTGTAGAAGGCTAATGTCAAACTCAAGGCTGAATCTGGCACGCCACCTCATTTTAATGTGGCCAGCGACTCCGTGAGCTTATTTCAGAAACATAGGATGGCATCTGAACAGAAAGTCTCACTGACCATTCAGTTAGTGCTTTCCTCGTCAAGATTAATGAGCCTTCTCCGGTCATCCCAACCTTACTTTCTGGAGCGCATTTTGCATATACTAATGACAGATGAATCTAATATAATATCAGTTAGATCAAATAATCACGACAGACCTAGGCTTGCGCAATCACAGTGAACGGATTAGTTATTTATTTACGTGTGCGTACCACGGATGAGTGATCCATTGAGCCACTGCATGTAGTAATTGTGTGGGAATATGAGCAGAACTTCATTGGACAGAATAGAGATGGGCAAGAGCAGCACTGCACACACAGCCACAGAGAGTGTGAATGTACACAGCCACAGCCTGAAAAAAAAAAAGGTGAGAAAAACAGGGAAATAACAGAGGATGTGTTTTAAATCATTGCAGCAGGCCCTTTACTTTGACATTGTGCCAGCTTTGAAGGGTGGGGGTTGTAAAATGCCACACTGGAGGACCAAAGGGCAAATTGTGCACTTACAGCCATTTAGGGCAATCTAATAAGTAGCCAATAGTGAATCCTTAGCACTTTTGCTCTAAACATCCAGATTTAACTCATGTAGTTGAGTTTTGATCACTTACGCAATTCTGTTGACAATGGCATCCTCAATGTCATCTGTGGACAAAAAGGGAAAAGAAATTGATATTGGTCAACAACACTAATCTACTGCAGACTTATTGATGTCTAGACTCACAGTTCAGCCTTGAAACTCAAAAATTTATCAAAATGATAAATACAAGCTTATATAATGACCCAAATCTCATAGCTGCAGTAAGGAAACCATAACACATTTTTAGATTATCAGAACACAACTAGATTTATTTGATCTCGAAAAGCTATTTGACATCGTATATGCATGAAAACAACATGACTATGACGATCAATTAGTCTCATTAATAGGTACACATTTAGTACATGTAGACAGCATGAAAAATAAATCTAAATCTAGTCACATGCTTGAAAAAAACTAAACATGCCCAGTGTGGCAGAGCTGCAGGGTACAAATGTGTGACATTTCTAGGGAAATTCTAAACAACAGTCTAATTTATGCATAACAGGTTTCTGCATGTGCTTTTTATTTATTTTATTTAACCAGGTAAACTGTTTGAGAACCACTTCTCATTTACAAACATGACCTGCTAGCTATTGGCGGAGAGGAGATGGTAGATTGATGTAGCCAATTCAGGGATGGAGATTATTAGGAGGCCATGATATATAGGGGCCAATGGGGGGAATTTGGCTAGGACACCGGGGTTACACCCCTACTCTTTACGAGAAGTGCCCTAGGATTTTTAATGACCACAGAGAGTCAGGACCTCGTTTAACGTCTCATCCGAAAGACGGTGCTTTTTACAGTATAGTGTCCCCGTCACTATACTGGTGCATTAGGACCCACACAGACCACAGGGTGAGCACCCCCTGCTGGCCTCCCTAATACCACTTCCAACAGCAACCTTGGTTTTCCCCAGGAGGTCTCCCATCCAGGTACTGGCCAGGCTCAACCCTGCTTAGCTATAGTTGAGCCTGGCCAGTTGCTTAAAAAAAACCAGTGTGCAAGCTGATTAAATGCAACAGTCCTCTGCAACACATTTGGGCCGCAATATATGTATGCCAATTTGTACAAAAATTTTGAAATGTTCTTGAGTGATGACTGAATTAGTATGTGTGGAAATGAGTAATTGACAAAAGACAAAACACAAAAATATATTTTTTTCCAACATCAAGATAAGTTGTATCAGATGTGTGTATATTTTAGATACTGTTGCTGGTCACTATTTCTTGTAAACTTTCAGTCGTTTACTTTTTTTTTTAACACCTTTTTTTCCTCCCCAATTTGGAATGCCGAATTCCCAATGCGCTCCAAGTCCTCGTGGTGGCGTAGTGACTCACCTCAATCCGGGTGGCACGAATCTCAGTTGTCTCTACATCTGAGAAGTCAATTCGCGCATCACGTGGCTTGTTGAGCGAGTTACCGCGGAGACATAGCTAGTGTGGAGGCTTCACGCTATTCTCTGGGGCATCCATTCCCACAACTCCCACCGAGAGCGAGAACCACATTATAGTCACCACGAGGTGGTTACCCCAAGTGACTCTACCCTTCCTATCAACCGGGCCAAGCTGGAGTCACTCAGCACATCCTGGATTCGAACTCGCAACTCCAGGGGTGGTAGTCAGCGTCAATATGCGCAGAGCTACCCAGGCCCACCCTTTAAGCCATTTTTAAATCACATTTTAACAGTTAAAAATGCATTCAGCATTTTATTTTTCTTTCTTTTTTGCAGTTGCTCCAGGAATATTACAGGTTTAATACACATTAAGCTCAATCAGCAGTGTTTGCGGCATAATGTTGATAAGCACAAAGAATAAGAAGTCCATGGTGTTATTATTGTTGTGGATTTTTTATTTAGTTTCTATTTTATATTATATTTGTAATTTCGATTTTGGTTATTTTTGCACTTGTTAAGCTATTCTGAGCGTTTTCTAATTAGTTTAGTATTTTATGTCTGCTAAAGCAACTTTCCTCTATCTAGTGGTATTTTTATGTTTAAATTAGGTAGACTGTAAATGTTTCAAATTTTATAATAGAGGGTGAAGATGGGCAAAGTGGGACAGTTTGCTAAACTAATCTTTGAAAAGTAAAGAATTAATTTTAAATTTATATTTAAACAATTAGTTTAAATTGATGATTTTACATCAGAATGTTTGGCAGAACTAATTTCATGGCCACCAGTGGGAAAAGCATTGGTAAAGGAAACATAAATTTGAGGTAAATGTTACACATGATGATTTATAATGTGAAAGTGTTTCAGAAAATATAGTTAATTTCAAATAATTTGTAGATTTTCCAATAGAATAGTTTTTCCTCTGTCCCACTTTACCAATGCTGTCAGAAAGAAAAAAAATCTCTGTATTAGGAGACATCCAAAGCTTTCTATAAAAGGTATAATGTCAGGTTATGTGGCATTTAGATCATAATTAAAAGTGAAAAAATTTTAATTTCCAAAAGTGTCCCACTTAGCCCATATTCACCCTAATGTGTATAAAAACGAAAGCTGAAGTTATTTCAAGGTCACTTATTTTATATTAGTTAGTTTTCTTTTTATTTATTTATTTATTTATTTTTTCACAAAATGTAAAAGGTTATATACGTTTACATGATTTTAATGGGATAGACCACTTGATCAACTTTTCTGTGTTAAGTTATATACAATAGTAAGCTACGTCTTGGTCATGACTATGTCAATGATACACTGATAAATGCTGCAGCGTCAATAAAAAAAATACTTTTTAAATAAATGAGGACAGATTATTTATAGGTCCAAATAAATAAAAAAATTCAAAATCAACATTGTGCCACAAAAATAAATACATTGAGAGACTGAATAATTATTATACATTTAGTTTATGATGTCATGTTCCACGCATTAAAGTTTAAAGTGCTTTAGATGGGTTAAAGCATGTCACTGCAGTCAGTGCCTGACAAATCAACTAACATAATACTATGGAAAAGTAAGCCTGATGTGTTTTAAACATGTCAGATAAAGGAAAATCTTCTTTTTGGGCACTAAAAAACAAGAAACAGCCAACAGATTTTCCACTGAAGAGCAGAGAGTTCAATTATGGGGTGTACTCCAAAACATGAGGTAGTGTTCTCTTATGAAACCTCAGGCAGTGTTTAGACAGGGGTGGCTATGTTTATCTCACAGGAACATTCCTCATCTCCACTGCTGTCCTCCCTCAAATGTTAAATAACTTCTTTCTGAAGCAATCAAATTATCTTTATTGTCTATGAAATATCCGAAAATGCACCAAAACCATTTGCCAAATAGCAGAAGAAAGCATGCTTCACTATCTGAACATGAAGGTACAGTTAGTAACTAAATAACAATTTAGCAATGGGCAGGAGCGCGACCATGTCAGGTTGTGCTGACACACAGAGTTAGTGTTTAGAAATGTTGCTTAGCTCTCAGAATGGTTGCAGTCACAGGTGCTTTGAGAGGTTGGACTGACTATATGAAGACAAACAACTGTTGAGGGTCCCACAAAGAGGGGCTGTCAACTTACCGGTGACAAACTCTGCATTCTTCTTGAAGTGAGTGAGAATGAGGTGGGACAAGATGTACAGGCAACTGAAGAGCAGCACGCAAATCTAAAACAGAAAAAATAGAGTGTCAGTGCAAAACTGCATTGAGCTAACATGAAAAAAACATGGTTTTGCTAAAGAAAAACAACAAAAACAGACAACATTAGCACATCCTGTTGCTTGTCCTTCACATTGTCTGAACATTTAAGCGGGCGTCACACTAGCAGACTCAAAACAACTCGATTTGGGCCAAAGGTGTCAAACATGAAGACCGTTTTCCTGAGATCTCTCTCTCTCACTCTTAATACCCGTCATGTTGAGCTTGCCGAAATAACAACAGTATTGCATGAGCATAAACAATTCCAGACCTGAAGCTTGATTTATTTGTTCCGAAAGAGGGGATAAAATAGTTACAATGTTGCATTTTCTTCATGGTTCAGTTTGCTTTCAAAAGGTTATATTTTAAAATTGACCAAAACTGTAAAATTTCCATTGTGGTTCTTTTTATCCATCATTAGTTGCTTTTGCATTAATTCTGCATTATTTCTGCATTACCTACTCTCACAGTTACAGAGCTCAATCTCATACACCTGCACACAAACACACACACACATACAGTGAAGCCACGTTTATATCAGTGTCTGTTCTGCTGCGATCCAAAAGCAATCGTGAAGATCAACCTATATAATATAGTTGAAAAATGCTATATTCACGTTTTGATGATGAATTACAGTGATAAACTGAACTAACGAGCCAGGTGTGCGAATTCATGGAGTAACATACCTTGTGAAAGTGTGTGTAGAATGCACAGCTTTCTGTGAGTAAAGAAATTACGTTCAATAAAAACGGATTGTTGTGGCTTTATGGCTGGCGAATATGTACAGGGGAAAAATAGACTTCAATGAAAAAACATAGCTTAAGTGTCCTGTCTGCAGACTTTAATGTCCACACTCATGCATGTTGTGTATTAGTGAATTAATAAAAACTAAAGTGGGTCATTTTTCGATGTTTAAATACTTTCTCCTATCACAGTTTAATATGCAGAGACAACTTTAAGCAAGTCGTTAGTTTGATGTGGTGCTATCAAAACATTGCTGTTTATTTGGTCATCCCAACCAGCCCAGCACAGATGAAGTCAAGATTTTCACTGAAAAAGGACTTATATTTCTGGTTGTTTCTCACCAAAACCTATGGAGTATGAAGCACAAGCCGCATGGACTACTTTTATGATACTTTGGGGCCACTATCAACATCTATTGTACTGAAAAGACCAGAATATTCATATTTTCCATTATGTATTTCACATAAGAAAGTCACACGGGTTCAGAGCAACGTGAGTAAATTATGACAGGGAGAACTATTCCTTTAAGTGTACTAAATCAAAAATTATTTTGATGAGTGACAGTAAATGCTACGTTGACAGCAAAGTACCAGCAATGGCACAAATTCTCACAGCCATCTGTAGTATGAGTCATGCTGTTAATAGGAGCCACCTAATCATGAACAGGAAAGTACAACTCCGAGGTGTGCTGTGCAAACTGCTCTGTTTAGATGTGTTGCCGATACATAGATCTTGGCAGTTAATGGCCTTAAAATGGAGCATGCCTGCCACTTAAAATGCCTTCTGATCCGATTCAAAATTTTTAGTCAGTAGGAGACCACTGGGTTGTTCAGTCGAGTTGGAAGGGTGGTGGATGGATAGGGCTGAATAAATTAAACCTGGCCATGAGAAAGGGGAATATGATTTATTTTCCATATCACACCACTTAAGTGACCCATCCTGTTTTCCAAATGACAGAGCTCTTATGTTGTATGACCAATAATAAAGTTGGAAATGAGGCAGTCCCATCCCACCTTTTGGTTTAGTCCTTAATAAATCTGTGGGTTTTCTTATTACAAGTATATTGGGTGACTATTCTATTCAAATATTTAGCTGGGATACATTGGACTAGAAAAAAAAATTTGGGCAAAATATTCAATGTTAATACGACCTGCTAAAGAAATAGGAAGATTGAACCACTTCTTAAAAATGTGTAGAGTATGTTCGTACAGCTTCATAATATTCTCTTCATAAAGCACAAAACGTTTTTATGGTTTGTTTGTATAGAAGCTTGGGGATGGACATAGAGTTATTTAATTAGTGAAATGACATGAGGACCAAATCCAAATTTTGCCAAAGTGGTTTCAACCGTCGGAAGCATTTTCTGCAACCATAGAAATAAGTGCCTCGGGCTGACTGGGGTTGGGATTTGGTGTATAGATCCATCCATCCATCCATCTTCAACCGCTTATCCGAAGTCGGGTCGCGGGGGCAGCTGCTCCAGCAGGGGGCCCCAAACTTCCCTATCCCGAGCCACATTAACCAGCTCTGACTGGGCGACCCCGAGGCATTCCCAGGCCAGTGTGGAGATGTAATCTCTCCACCTAGTCCTGGGTCTTCCCCGAGGCCTCCTCCCAGCTGGACGTGCCTGAAACACCTCCCTAGGGAGGCGGCCAGGGGGCATCCTTACCAGATGCCCAAACCACCTCAACTGACTCCTTTCAACGCAAAGGAGCAGCGGCTCTACTCCGAGCTCCTCACGGATTACTGAGCTCCTCACCCTATCTCTAAGGGAGAAGCCCGCCACCATTCTGAGGAAGCCCATTTCGGCCGCTTGTACTCGCGACCTAGTTCTTTCGGTCATGACCCAACCTTCATGACCATAGGTGAGGGTAGGAACAAAAATTGACCGGTAGATCGAGAGCTTTGCCTTTCGGCTCAGCTCTCTTTTCGTGACAACAGTGCGATAGAGCGAGTGCAATACCGCCCCTGCTGCCCCGATTCTCCGGCCAACCTCCCGCTCCATTGTCCCCTCACTCGTGAACAAGACCCCGAGGTACTTGAACTCCTTCACTTGGGGCAAAACCTCATTCCCTACCTGGAGTACGCACTCCATCGGTTTCCTGCTGAGAACCATGGCCTCAGATTTAGAGGTGCTAATCCTCATCCCAGCTGCTTCACACTCGACTGCCAAGCGATCCAGTGAGAGCTGAAGGTCACGGACCGATGATGACATGAAGACAACATCATCTGCAAAAAGCAGCGATGAGATCCCCAGCCCACCGAACCGCACACCTTCCCCACCCCGACTACGCCTCGATATCCTGTCCATGAATATCACAAACAGGATTGGTGACAAAGCGCAGCCTTGGCGGAGACCAACCCCCACATGGAATGAACTCGACTTTGTGCCGAGGACCCGGACACAGCCCTTGCTTTGGGCGTACAGGGATTGGATCAGCCCTAAGAAGGGACCCCCCACCCCGTACTCCCGCAGAACCTCCCACAGTCTCTCCCGGGGGACCCGGTCATACGCCTTCTCCAGATCCACAAAACACATGTAGACCGGATGGGCATACTCCCAGGCCCCCTCCAGGATCCTTGCGAGAGTAAAGATCTGGTCCGTCGTTCCACGGCCAGGACGAAAACCGCATTGTTCCTCTTCAATCTGAGGTTCGACAATCGGCCGAACCCTCCTCTCCAGCACCTTGGAGTAAACTTTACCAGGGAGGCTGAGAAGTGTGATACCCCTGTAGTTGGCACACACTCTCTGATCCCCCTTTTGAAGAGGGGAACCACCACCCCGTTCTGCCACTCCTTAGGTACTGTCCCAGATTTCCACGCAATGTTGAAGAGGCGTGTCATCCATGACACCCCCTCCACATCCAGAGCTTTCAGCATTTCTGGTCGGATCTCATCAATCCCCGGGGCTTTGCCACTGCGGAGTTGTTTGACTACCTCAGTGACCTCCCCCAGGGAAATAGAATCTGATCCCCCATCATCCTCCGGCTCTGCCTCTACCATAGAGGGCGTGTTGGGATTTAGGAGTTCTTCAAAGTGTTCCTTCCACCGCCCAATAACCTCCTCGGTTGAGGTCAACAGCGTCCCATCTTTGCTGTATACAGCTTGAATGGTTCCCCGCTTCCCCCTCCTAAGGTGGCGGACGGTTTTCCAGAAGCACTTTGGTGCGGACCGAAAGTCCTTCTCCATGGCTTCTCCGAACTTTTCCCACACCCACTGCTTTGCCTCCCTCACGGCCGAGGCCGCAGCCCTTCGGGCCTGTCGGTACCTTGCAACTGCCTCCGGAGACCTCCGGGACAACAAATCCCGGAAGGCCTCTTTCTTCAGTCGGACGGCTTCCCTGACCACCAGTGTCCACCACGGTGTTCGAGGGTTACCACCCCTTGCGGCACCTAAAACCTTGAGGCCGCAGCTCTCCACCGCGGCTTCGGCAATGGAAGCTTTGAACATTGCCCACTCCGGTTCAATGTCCCCAACCTCCGCAGGGATGACTGAAAAGCTCCGCCGGAGGTGTGAGTTGAAGATCTCACGGACAGGGACCTCCTCCAAACGTTCCCAGTTCACCCGCACTACTCGCTTGGGCTTCCCAGGTCTGTCCAGAGTCTTTCCCCACCCCCTGACCCAACTCACCACCAGATGGTGATCGGTTGACAGCTCTGCCCCTCTCTTTACCCGAGTGTCCAAAACATATGGCCTCAGATCCGACGACACGATTACAAAATCGATCATCGACCTTCGGCCTAGGGTGCTCTGGTACCACGTACACTTATGAGCATCCTTATGTTCGAACATGGTGTTTGTTATAGATAATCCATGACTAGCACAGAAATCTAATAACAAACATCCACTTGAGTTCAGATCAGGGAGGCCGTTCCTCCCAATCACGCCTTTCCAGGTGTCCCTGTCATTTCCCACGTGTGCGTTGAAGTCACCCAGCATCACTATGGAGTCCCCTACTGGGGCCCTATTCAGGACTCCATTCAGGGTCTCCAAGAAGGCCGAATACTCTGAACTGCTGTTCGGTGCATATGCACAGACAACAGTCAGAGTTTTCCCCCCCACAACCCGTAGGCGTAGGGAGGCGACCCTCTCGTCCACCGGGGTAAACTCCAACGTAGTGGCGCTCAGCCGGGGACTCGTGAGTATCCCCACACCCGCCCGTCGCCTCACACCCTGGGAAACTCCAGAGAAGAATAGAGTCCATCCCCTATCCAGGAGTACGGATCCAGAGCCAAAACTGTGCGTCGATGTAAGCCCCACCAGATCCAACTGGTAACGCTCCACCTCCCTCACTAGTTCCGGCTCCTTCCCCCAGTGAGGTGACATTCCACGTCCCCAGAGCAAGCCTTTGCTGCCCGGGTCTGGTCCGTCGAGGCCCACGGCCTTCACTGCCGCCCATATGGCAGCGCACCCGACTCCTGCGGTTCCTCCAATGGGTGGTGGGCCCAAGGGATGTAGAGGGGGGTTCCACGTTGCTTCTTCGGGCTGTGCCCGGCCGGGCTCCGTGACAAACCCGGCCACCAGGCGCTCGCCGACGAGCCCTCCATCTGGGCCTGGCTCCAGACAGGGGCCCCGGGCTTCCTCCGGGCAGGGTAACTCCTCCTCTTGCCGTTTTTTCCATGAGTCATTTTCGAACCATTCTTAGTCTGGCCCCTCACCTGAGACCACTTTGCCTTGGGAGACCCTACCAGGAGCACATGGCTCCAGACAACACAACCCTCAGGATCATAAGGGCACACAAACCTCTCCACCACGATAAGGTGCTGGTTCCCGGAGAGGCTGGTGTATAGATAATATTGAATAATCTTCTAGTATTAAAAAAGAGGTGGCCATTTTTGATGAATCCTGTTTGATCCGTAGAGACCACAGAACAAAATGTTTAGATGGATTCTAAAAAAAAAGATGGTGTATCTTTTTTGTGAATTTTTGAAATTTTCAAATCTACATAACCTCTTGGTCATGTGACCTAGTAATGTCAGACCACTTGCAATGCATTCACACACACCTGACACACATCTTACATGACTTGGATTTTAGAAATATGATTCTGTATATATTTTCTATGAATTTTTGACATTTTAAAATATAACATCTTGGTCATGTGACCTGATGATGTCACACCACCTGTTATATTTTTAAAAGACACATCAGTAATGTCACATCACATTTAATGTTTTCGCAAACACACCCTACCCATAATAATAACAATTATAAGAATAAAAAAAAAAAATCTTCCTTTTTGGATATGGCGCATAACATTTTGCGCTTTTACTTGGCTACGTCACGCTTATTAGGCCCTGATATTAAGTAGTAGAATTGTACACTGTTTAAAATGTACAGATTTTGCTCTTAAAGAGAGAAATTGGTGCTTTTATTCACCAAAGTGGCACTTTTTATGCTAGTTTCGAGGGAAATAACACCGCCCTTGTGGAGAGAGCTCTCACGGCCGAAGTTACAAAGGTTGGTTCACTGTAGCGGATGTAATGGGTGAATATCCATAAAACTTTGGGTCCAGACGGCATTCTGGGCCAAGTCATCAGAGTGTGAGTGAACCAACTGACTGGTGTTTTTCCTTGTCTGTGGTTCCCACAGGCTTTAAAACATCCACTTTTGTGCCTGTACCCAGTCATCAGCAAATGCTTTGAGAGGCTAATCAGAGATTATATTTGCTCTGTGCTGCCTGCCTCACTGGACTCACTGCAGATCCCTTACGACTTCAGTCCACTTGACATTGCGTTACTAACGCATATGGGGGAGTGCCTTCATACACGACCTATTTGAAACCTCTCTACAATAACGCCAATATTCTAATATTGGCTATGGTGTTTGAGCCAGCCTGTTTTGGCACGAAACTGACCGCTTGTTTCGGCGCGAACTATAACACTATTTCCTCACAATTTCTTCCTTCAAGACAGCGATTACCTCGTCTCGAAGCCCTCTACCTTCGCCGTCGATTCACTATAGTCAGCGGACGGAATCTTCACGGCAGCGAGAAGACTCTCCGCTCCCCTGCAGTGCTCTGGCGAACATCACTCCGCCTCGCCGCTTGACGCTTCGCTGGTGAACGGACCTCAGCATCCTGATTCTCCGTAGCGCGTCGGCAGGTGTAGAGTATCCTTTTAAAGCAAAATTGTACTTGTGTGTATAAATGTAAGTTATATAAGTTATATAAATATAAATCTATATTTATATTTATATATCTAGAAGAGCCACTTACGTGTTCACGTCTTTTTCAAGATGTTGTTCCGTAATGTTCCTTGTGCGAGAGACACATCCCGCCGCCAGACAAGCATGAGAGCTACGTTTTCTGTCTGGGCCGCGCCCACGCAGAGTCAGCTCTCATGGAGACAGACTGTCCTCACTGTGAGGACATGAGTCTCAAGTCGCTTCGCTCATGAATCGCCCTCGTTCTGAGGGACGATTCAGCCTCTCGCGCCCTCCCACCAGCCTCTTCTGTGATTCCCGAGGGTTCACACGAGGAGGCACGGCGGGGCCGCGAGGCCGAGCAGGACGAACTTGAGGTGGATTTCGTGCCGGCACACGCCCCACAAGCCCCTCAATCTCCACGAAGCGCATATATCCCCATACGCTATGTGCGAGACGAGCTCCGGCCCTCTGATGAGCATGCAGCCTCGTCTCATTTGGTGGATCTGACGCTGGGGATGATGACGATGTCATGTCTCTCGCCACATCAGGCAAATGGTCAGTGGATAATGCTGCCGCCCCTCCCCCAGCGAGGGCGAGGAACGTGCACGCGCCACTGACAGGGAGATGCTCCGCTTCCTTACAAGGGCAGTCGAAGAGCTTCACCCTGACTGGTCTCCCCCAGAGGAACCGTCTCGCCTCAATGAATGTTCCAGCAGTGCGGGTGCCATTAAACGGCAGCATCCCGCACATTTCTTCCCCGAAGTTCATAATGAAAACTATGTCCTGGCACGCGACCTTATATGGCGCGCTCGCGCAGTGACTCTTAAATGTGAATAATTTATTTGGGAAAGAAAATGTTATGCCCTATTACCCCCTGTGGAGGAGGCGGTAGCAGCACACCTCTGCCCAGCGAGTAACGTACATCCTTCCAAACCGTGTCGACAAACGTCCGCACTGGCGGGAAAAGCTTACTCAGCAGCAGAACAAGCTGGATCAGCACTCCACACAATGGCGGCGCTCCAGGGCAGAAATGAGTGTTAAAGAAAAAGCCACTCTTTTAGATGCTCTTGTGTCTCCAGCCGGCCTTTTTGGCGGCTCTATGAATAAGTTTGCTGAGCGTTATGTCACGATTCAGCAGCAGTCACAGGCTATGAGACACTTTATGCCCACGGAGTATATCACAGCCGGTTCGCCCTCGCTCTGTTTCGAGTCAGCACACGACTAAAAGCCTCACAGGCACCTGTGTATCACTACGTGCAGCAAAGCGCTTCTGACGGGCAATAGCATTTGAAGCGGAAAGCAGAGCCCGCGATTCCCTCCGGGTCTGCTCCAAAAAAGGCTCGATTGGAGAGACACAAAACACTGTTTCCCATCTCCCCACTTTTGTTGGTCGGGAAAGGGATATTGTTATTCAAAATGTTGTTTTTGTGTCTTGCGCTCAAATAAATGCAAAAATTAAAATGCAATAAGTGCAAAAAATACAGCATTCATTGCAAATGCACGAGATGCTCACACATTCTCAATAAAGAGCCCCCTTTTCCTCTTTAAAGCACACACATTATGCGCAACCGCTTCCCTAGAGTGAGCGTCGCATCATATCATACAGTAAGCAAACCAAACTGCCCTCTATCCCACTATGCGGATGCGTGGCGATCCCTAACGGGTATTTCAGAATGGGTGCAAAAACGATCGACCAAGGATATACGATCCTTATTTGCACACCGGCCACCCCGTTTCAACGGCGTTCTGTCTTCCACGGTTTCGTCCGATGACGCGCCAGTGTTACGAGCCGAAATACACCTCTCATCGTGAAAAATGCGATCGAGATTGTGCCAAATTGTCAAGCACAAAATGGTTTTACAGCCGTTATTTTCTTGTTCCAAAGAAAGACGGCGGGCTTCGGCCAATCCTGCATCTGAGACATTTTAATCGCGCATTTGTAAGCGCCTATTCAAAATGATTATTCAGAAAAGGATCTTATCGCATGTACGCCCACATGATTGGTTTGCGTTGATAGATCTGAAGGATGCGTACTATCATATCCAAATTGTACGACATCACAGAATGTTTTTGAGATTCGCGTTCGAGGGAACAGCGTATCAATTCATAGTCATGCCCTTCGGACAGTCTTTGGCTCCTTGCACATTCACAAAATGCATTGATGCGGTTGTCGCCCCTCTGAGACTGAGCGGCATGCATCCTAAACTACCTCGACAATTGGCTGTTACTGCCACAATCAGAGGTTTTTTTATGCCAGCACAGTTTTACTGCTTCAACCATTTTACAGTGTCCATCTCAGTTAAAACTGGGGAGAACATTTCCACTGAAACTTGTTTCAGAAAGCACTGGGATTTGTGGTGGCGGCATCCGCCGTCATTCCATTAGTTCTCTTACACATGAGACCTCTTGAGTGCTGGCTGAAGCGCTGTGTGGCGCAACGTGCTTAGCGCCGATGACGCATGAGCATCACTATATCCAGCCTCTGTTCAGCACCACGGACAGATCCTCTTGCATTTTACCAGCGAGGTGTCGCGCTGGGGCAAGTGTCACGCGGTGCCTAAAGCCATCGGCTGTATTCCTAGCCTTAAAGGCTTTCAGTCAGAAATATCAAACTGTCATGTCCTGTTAGCTCAGACAACATGACAGTTGTGGCATATATAAACCGCCAAGGCAGAATTCAGGAGACTTCACCCTCAAACTGTATTGAGGATTTGGGAACTATCTGGCAAAGCAGAAATCTATCTATTTGCCTCAGTGGAGAATACTCACTGTCCCCACTGGTACTCGAAGTCCCAAGTTGTCAGGCGAAAAGAGGTGACCACGGAAGCATCCAACACAGGTTGGGGGCGGTGTGCAATGGACACCCAACTTTTGGCACCTGGACTGGTGTGAGGAGGGCGTGGCACATCAACCGCTTAGAGCTATTGGCTGTAATTCTAGCCTTAAAGGCTTTCAGTCAGAAATATCAAACTGTCATGTCCTGGTTTGCTCAGTCAACATGACAGTTGTGGTATATACAAACAGCCAAGGCGGAATTCATTCACCGCCACTGTCGAGAATGACGCGTCACCCCCTCCTATGGAGCGAGCATCATCTCTCCCTGAGAGTGACATATGTCCCAGGCTGCCTGAATTACTGTGCACGTCTACTGTTATGCTAAGGGGCGATACCGGCCGAATGGAGACTTCATCCTCAAACTATACTGAGGATTTGGGAAATATTCAGCAAAGCAGAAATCAATCTATTTGCCTTAGTGGAGAATGCCCACTATCCTCTCTGTTCTTCGAAGTCCCAAGCCCCGCTGGGAAGGGATGCAATGGCACACAAATGGCCGGTGAAAAACAAATATGCGTTTCCTCCAGTATACCTGATCCACTCTGCCATATGCAAAGTCTGAGAGGACAAAAAACGTTCTATTAGTTGCACCGAAATGGCCAACCAGCCATGGTTTCTGGAAATGATGGAGATGCTGTACAGCTCACCATAGGAAATACCACTGAGGAGGGATCTCCTCTCTCAGGCACACAATTTGGCATCCCCAGCCCCAGCTGTGGAACCTGCATGTGTGGCTCCTGAATACGAGCATACTAAATGCACCAGAACTGACGTGTTCAGTCATAAACACCATTTTACAAGCCAAAGCACCGTCCACTAGACGCCTCTATGCACTAAAATGGAAGGTGTTCGCTGATTGGTGTCTCTCACACAGCAAGGACCCGGTAAACTGCCCCATAAATGGGGCAGTTTTCTTCAAGAGCGATTAGACGCAGGACTCACCCCGTCAAAGCTCAAAGTGTATGTGGCAACTAGATCTGCGTATCACGCACATGAAACCGGCGCCTCTATAGGCAAGTATGATTTAACCATGAAGTTCCTTAAAGGAGCAAGACGATTAAACCCATCTCGGCAGGCTACAGTCCCGACTTGGGATTTAACTTTAGTCCTAAATGCTTGGACTCTGTTGATTTGCGTATGCTCTCTATTAAGACCACACTACTGTTGGCTCTGGACTCAGAAAAACGGGTTGTTGACCTACATGCATTATCAGTCGACAATTCATGTCTGGAGTTTGGCCTGGTCTTTTAAGGCTATTTACCCAAGGTCCTGACCACACCCTTCAAAGCGCAGGTGGTTCATCTTCAGGCCTTCTCCCCTCCTCCATTTAATTCAGATGAGGAAAAATCATTGCATTTGTTATGCCCTGTGCGGGCGCTACATACATACGTTGAGCATACTTGCTAGTGCAGACTGTCTGATCACATCTTTGTATGCTATGGAGGATGTGCAAAAGGGATGTCCTTCTCCAAGCAAATACTTTTTTACCCTGGCTTATGAATCGCAGGTTCAGACTTGTCCAATTGGTGTTAAGCACACTCAAATAGAGGCATGGCCTCCTCATGGGCATGGGCGAATGGTGTGTCCTTACAAGACATATGTTTTGCAGCAGGATGGTCCTCATAAAACACGTTCATAAGGTTTTACAACCTAGAAGTAACATCTCTTCCTTCACAAGTCCTTGCTATTCATTGGCCATATATATATATATATATATATATATATATACACACACACTTATGCCCCCTTATAAGTACGGGCTCCACATCATTTACACAACCGCCTGCATTCAGGCTGTTATAATGCCATAAATCACAAGCACTTCATTATAAATAAACTCCCTTCCCGGCCGGGTTCATAAGGAGTAATTCATACTATATGGCTATAGCTCATATATTCATTATGAGTGCTCTCCTCCTGGCCATCATGAGGATCACTCAATGCGGCATACACATGTCGGTCACCATCCCATAAGACTGCGCCACCATGTTTCCTCTCTAGGAAGTTATGTCGTGTAGTGCGGCGTGATGGGATTCTGTTCCCCATATGCGTTAGTAACGCAATGTCAAGTGGACTGAAGTCGTAAGGGAACGTCTCGGTTACGTACGTAACCTCGGTTCCCTGAGACGAAGGGAACGAGACATTGCGTTACTAACGCATATGGGGGAGTGCCTTCATACACGACCTATTTGAAACCTCTCTACAATAACGCCAATATTCTAATATTGGCTATGGTGTTTGAGCCAGCCTGTTTTGGCGCGAAACTGACCGCTCGTTTCGGCGCGAACTGATCACTATAAAACAGGTGCACAGACACCATTTCCTCAGAATTTCTGACTGAGAACAAGGAGCGCATTGCTCGTGCCTCGAGTCTTGTGGTGCGGCTAGCGTTCGCAATGTCTCGTTCCCTTCGTCTCAGGGAACCGAGGTTACGTACGTAACAGAGACGTTTTCATACCACAACAACTACTCCACCGATGATGCCATTGCACTTACATTACACACTGCTCTCTCCCACCTGGAAAAAAGGAACACATGTGAGAATACTGTTTATATATTAGAATACTGTGCCCTCCAATCTTGATGAGAAAATCCGGGCTCTGGGCTTAAACCGCTCACTGTGCAGCTGGAACCTGGACTTCAAGTCAAGCAGATGCCAGGTGGTAGAATGGGCAGCAACATCTAATCCCTGACCCTCAACACTGGAGCCCCACAGGGCTGTGTTCTCAGTCCACTCCTGTATTCCCTGTACACGCATGACTGTGTGGCAACACATAGCTCCAATGCCATCATTAAGTTTGCTGATGATACAACGGTGGTAGGTCTAATCACTGACAATGATGAAACAGCCTACAGAGAGGAGGTGCACACTCTGACACACTGGTGTCTGGAGTAAAACCTCTCCCTCAGTGTCAGTAAGACCACGAAGCTTGTGGAAGACTTCAGGAGAAAAGACAGAGAACACAGCCCCATCACCAACAATCGAGCCAGCAGCTTCAAGTTCCTTGATGTCCACATCACTGAGGAACTCACATGGTCCATCCACATGGAGGCCGTTGTGAAGAAGGCTCACTAGTGCCTCTTCTTCCTGAGACGTCTGAGGAAGTTTGGAATGAACTACCACATCCTCACACGGTTCAACACCAGCATTGTAGAGAGCATCCTGACTGGCTGCATCACCGCCTGGTATGGCAATATCACTGCCCTCAATCACAAAGACCTGCATAGGATGGTGCGAACTGCCAGACATATCATCAGAGGTGAGCTTCTCCAGGACATCTATACCATGCGGTGTGTGAAAAAAGGCTCAGAGGATCATCAGAGACTCAAGCCACCCAAACCATGGGCTGCTCTCACTGCTACCATCAGGCAGATTGTATCGCAGCATCAGGACCCACACCAGCAGACTTCATGACAGCTTCTTCCCCCAAGCAATCAGACTTTTGAACTCTTGATTGATCACGATACAAATATCAGCACAGCACTTTATTAGCCTCAGACTGGACTTACATTTTATATAAACAGATGTTTATTGTAATTGTCATACTGCTACGTTGCTTGGAAATGCACCCAAGACACTGTTGCACTTGTGTATATGGTTGAGTGACAATAAAGGCATTTGATTTGATTCAACTGATGACAATGTATAGTCAGGACATTAATAATGTGAAAAATTACTATTACAAATACATTATGAAATTAATTTCAGAACATCTTAAACTACTTCAAAGTGTGCAGCAATGACAGCTTTGCAGATCCATGGCATTCTAGCTGTCAATTTGTCCAGATACTCGGGTGACATTTCACCCCACGCTTCCTGTAGCACTTACCATAGATGTGGTAGAATTAAATGAAGCTGTCAGCTGAGGACATATGAGGTGTCTATTTCTCAAACCAGAGACTCTGATGTGCTTATCCTCTTGTTTTGTTGTACTTCTGATCTCTTTCTGTCCTTGTTAGAGCCAGTTGTCCTTTGTCTTTGAAGACTGTAGTGTATACATTTTTGGCAGTTTCAAGCATTGTATAGCCTTCATTCCTCAAAACAATGATTGACTGATGAGTCTCTAGAGAAAGCCATTTCTTTTTGTCATTTTTGGCCTAATATTGACTTTAAGACATGTCAGTCTATTGCATACTGTGGCAACTCAAAACAAACACAAAAGACAATGTAAAGCTTAATTTAAAGAACCAAATATCTTTCAGCAGTGGTTGACATAATGGCAAGTTATTTTGTAGGACCAAATTAGCAATTTAGGATGATTACTCAAGGATAAGTTTTTAGAGTGAATGGGGTCTGTCTAGATTTGATCAAAAATGAATTTTTTCAAATAGTGATGGTGCTGTTTTTTTACAGCAGTAATGTCCGGACTACTTTTTGTTCAGTTGAATGTCACTTTGGTGAATTAAAGTACCAATTTACTCCCAAAAGAGCAAAATCTGTACATTATTCAAAACTTTTGGCAGCCAGTTTACAAGTTTTGCAAAAATGTTCTGTACAGGTGAAACTCGAAAAATTAGAATATCGTTCAAAAGTTCATTAATTTCAGTAATTCAACTTAAAGGTGAAACTAATATATTATATAGACTCATTACAAGCAAAGTAAGATATTTCGAGACTTTATTTGATATAATTTTTATGATTATGGCTTACAGCTTATGAAAACCCCAAATTCAGAATCTCAGAAAATTAGAATATTACATGAAATCAATAAAAAAAAAGGATTATAAATACAGAAATGTCGGCCCTCTGAAAAGTATAATCATGCATATGTACTCAGTACTTGGTTTGGGCCCCTTATGCATTAATTACTGCCTCAATGCGGCGTGGCATGGATGCTATCAGCCTGTGGCACTGCTGAGGTGTTATGGAAGACCAAGATGCTTCAATAGCGGCCTTCAGCTCTTCTGCATTGTTTGGTCTCATGTCTCATCTTTCTCTTGGCAATGCCCCATAGATTCTCTATGGGGTTCAGGTCAGGCGAGTTTGCTGGCCAATCAAGCACAGTAATACCATGGTCACTGAACCAGGTTTTGGTACTTTTGGCAGTGTGGGAAGGTGCCAAGTCCTGCTGGAAAATGAAGTCAGCATCTCCATAAAGCTTGTCTGCTGAAGGAAGCATGAAGTGCTCTAAAATGTCCCGGTAGACGGCTGCGTTGACTCTGGACTTAATAAAGCACAGTGGACCAACACCAGCCGATGACATGGCTCCCCAAACCAACACAGACTGTGGAAATTTCACACTGGACTTCAAGCATCTTGGATTGTGTGCCTCTCCATTCTTCCTCCAGACTCTGGGACCTTGGTTTCCAAATGAGATGCAAAATTTGCTCTCATCAGAACAGAGGACTTTGGACCACTGAGTAACAGACCAGTTCTTTTTTTCTTTATCCCAGGTAAGACGCTTCTGACGTTGTTTGTTGTTCAGGAGCGGCTTGACAAGAGGAATATGACATTTGAAGCCTCAGTCCACTCCTTGTGAAGCTCCCCCACACATTTGAATGGCCTTTTCCTGACAATCCTCTCCAGGCTACGGTCATCCCTGCTGCTTGTGCACCTTTTTCTTCCACACTTTTCCCTTCCACTTAACTTTCTATTAATGTGCTTTGATACAGCACTTTGAGAACATCCAGCTTCTTTTGCAATTACCTTTTGAGGCTTTCCCTCCTTGTGGAGGGTGTCAATGATGGTTTTCTGCACAACTGTCAGGTCAGCAGTCTTCCCCATGATTGTGAATTCAACTGAACCAGACTGAGAGACCATTTAAAGGCTCAGGAACCCTTTGCAGGTGTTTTGGATTAATTAGCTGATTAGAGTGTGACACTTTGAGCCTACAATACTGAACCTTTAAACAATATTCTAATTTTCTGAGATTCTGAATTTGGGGTTTTCATAAGCTGTAAGCCATAATCATAAAAATTATATCAAATAAAGGCTTGAAATATCTTACTTTGCTTGTAATGAGTCTATATAATATATTAGTTTCACCTTTTAAGTTGAATTACTGAAATTAATGAACTTTTGCACAATATTCTAATTTTTCGAGTCTCACCTGTATATAGTCATGTATTCACTATGAGACCAGGTTGGACATTTATCTACTGAGCTGAAATATAGCGTTAAAACCAAACACAAAGATTCCTTAATATAACTCAGTTGGGTAGGCTATAGCATAAAATATTTGGAGTGTCTATTTGCACACCGGCATAAGTAGCATCTGCCACATATTGCAGCTATTTGCACCCCAATAGTCTTTTGAAAGCAAGAAATATACAACAAACCTAACAATAGATGTCACTGTAGTAGCGAGGAGTAAAGATGATGTGTGATTGTGTACTGTTCTCCTAGCGACTGTGGTTGGAATCAGTGTTTTTTCACAGTCTTTTTCCCATCCGATTTCCTGACTCAACTCTTAATATTTAAATTAATATTACTTAAAATAATAGATTAAAATAAACAAATGTTATCACAGTGATTTGGTCATGGCGAATGTCGAGTAGAGTAATACGTTGTTAATATAGTAATCATGGTTAATTTTTTGTGGTTACTGTAAATTTACAAAGCATACCATGGTGAAACCATGGTTACTGTAGTTAAACCAAGGTTATTTTTTCTAAGGTATGTTTAAGGTTAGGTTTAGGGGTAGGGGATATGTTGTGTCTGTGGGACACTTAATAAAAACAAACACACTGAAGTGATGCCCTTACTGTATGTTAGTATTTAAAAATTGGTGCAATTAGTATCTAATATTATTTGTACCAGGGGTGGGGTGAAAATAATATCTGCCACTATTTGCACTGGGCTGTTAATAGCATTTGCCTAAAATATTTCTAGTCTCCTGTATTACTACTCAAACCATGAATTACAGTTTTGCACTGTATCTGTAAAAACAACACAAGCTGGTGAACCATCCCATGGTGCCAATTGCCTTCCAATGTCTCTGTTAACATGGACATAACAAAGACTTAACGAACAGATAAACATTTAGGGTGGGGCAGATTAATTTCCAGACACAAGGCCTCCTTACATTAGTGTCATAAATTTCACTGTGACTCAAAACATCTTGACAGCAGTGAAAATACCACTGAAAGAATATATTTTTATAAAAATATTATAAAAAATAAAAGGTGGAATGTGACTATAGACTATTTACTGATCCCTATAACCCCATTCTGTTGTAGGTCATAGACAGACAATATCACTTTAAATATTCTATCCCTAATCTACCATAATCCAAGTGCAGTGGTGGGCTAGCTTCAAATATCTCAATCTTATCTCTATTCAAAATAAATGGGACAATGTAACCGGTTGCTGGTTAATACTACATGATTCCACTTATATTATATGGTCTGACCATCACACATCAGCACAAAGGTCATCTATATTGCATGTGCTGACCAATTTGGCATTCAACAGTTGAGCTGAAACAGTCTGAATTCTCTCATTCGTCTATGTGTAATCCTTACCGCACAATAAAACTTGGAATGAGGCCTAAGATATTACTTGAAGTGAAACAGCCTATGAGAAAATAACAAACGTGGTGTGCTAGGCTAGATAAGCCCCTCACAAGGACAGGTGACCAAACTACTTGATTTGGCTGAGCCGTCAAGGACAGTCTAGAAGCATCTACACAGTTCGAGAAGATCTGACACAGTTCGAGCTTTTTACTTTTCGCATAACCCATTTTCTAGTTAAGGAATAAAACACGAGTCACAACTAATCATTTAAGATCATGAAGACTAATGTTAAGAACATGTGTGGCACCTCCTTAATATGCTCTCTAGTTGGACTGCATGAGAAACTAGATGAACAAAGAGGAAAAAGGTGTCCATTCATAAAGAATATACTCCGTGAACACTCTGGAGTATTGAACATCTGGTACAGAGTATAAAGGTATAAAACCCTCTATTGTGCACGGTTGAGCAACATGTTCAGATATGCACTTTAATAATATACAGTACACACACACTGCATTCCTTGCACAGAGTGGGGAACCATGCCAAATCAGCTATTCTCTCTAACAGGTTGTTTCTTTCTTGAGGATCAACCAGGCTCAAACCTTTGACATAAATGACAATGTCATAAATTTCACAATGCCAGAAAACTGTTTGCTTTCAAGAATGAATTCAGACATTTCTGAGTTCTACAATGGGGTCCTACCCTTTAAAAAGGAAAAAAGAAGGTTTAACTGACTCGTTAAAACATATCAGAATATGTTACCTCTCAGTTAAAACAATATTCCTGGCGCAATACAAGTCAAGCTCAATTGACAGCATTAGAGCATAATATTGATTACCACAAACATTTAGTTTGACTTGTCCCTCCTTTCCTTTAAAAAAAAATAAGCAAAAATCTGGGTAACAGTACGCCACTTGTAATGGAAGTGAGTGGGGCCAATCCGTAAATGTTAAAAGACACACCATTTCAAAAGTATAGCCACAAAATCTACACAATATGCATGCTAACATGTTTTCAGTGTGATGTTTGTTTATTTATTTTTAACGCCATGTCAGCAACTAGGCTATCCACATGGCAAACAAAGGTTCGTCAACACATATTTGCAAAATTATCTTGTTTTTACAAGATAAAAACTGTAAAATCTGCTTTTTAGTCTCTGTATAGAAGCGTTGTATGATAGTTCTAAAATTGTACAGTTCAATAGAATGTGCTTGATGGTCATAGGGGTTTGGCAAGGTATACATATGGGAGGATCTTCACCAGTCAGTAAAAACGCACGTGTTAGTCTTGAATGGCCCAGTCGGCATCTAGTAAACACTATTTGGTCATGCCTAGATTTAAAATTGAGAGTAGTTGCTTTGGAACCAGGGGTTTATTTTGTATAGTTTATTGTGGTCGCACTCATTCCATTCTGATTGCCACGTATTGTCGATATACAAATGTATTAATGGCCTGAGGTCAGAGGGTGGTAACAGACATTCTGAGATCTCAAAGTTTAATGCATCTTTTGCAGCTGTATCTGCTTTTTCATTTCCTGCCAGACCATTATGTCCCGGCACCCAACAGAGGATAATGTTGAAATCCTTCTTCTGTAATCCATGTATTTTAGTCCAAATATTTATGACTATGGGGTGATCATTCACCATGGAATCAAGTACTTGAAGGCAAGAATGAGTCTGTAGCGTAAAAGTTTCGTCCTCGACCCTGCTCAATGTTTTCCAGTGCCAGTAGAAGCGCTCTGGCCTCAGCTGTGAAGCTAGACCTCTGTTCTGGAATACATATGCCATATTGCTGATCTCCAATCACTACTGCTGCTGACACCGTTATCTGTTTTGGATCCATCTGTGAATACTGAAATGCTTGTAGATGTAATGATTAGGGGAAAATTACCACTTACACATATATCGTCCCAGGTGCACCATGAGAAATCAAGCAAAAGATCAGGTTTGCATATTGTTAAATCGATTTTTTTTATATGTTCCATGTCCTAGATGCAGGTAAGTGTCTGAGCCGTCGTTGAGGATACACAGATCATTGTTACTAATGAAGTCTTCAAGTATTTTCCCTTCCTATTTGTGTGACTTCCTCCCCATAAAGGGCTGTGTCCATTGAAGTCACCTGAATGTAGGGGGTTGGGAGTTGATCAGCAAGATTGCTCAGATCTTGAAGTGTGACAGGTGTATCTTGATGCAAGTAAATGGAACAAAATGTGATGGCCCTATGGAGGGTTAATTGTAAATCTATTGCTTTGAGATTAGTGTCTATTGTGACTTGACTGTGAATTACGTTGATGAACTAAGATGCTTACTCCTCCTGAAGGATTTTGTATGTTTGGTTCATTTGTCTAAAAAAAACTTACAAAACTTTTTAGGGATATTTGACTATTTGGTGATAAAAATGTTTCTTGGAGACAAAATGCAAGAGGGTTGAGTACCATGGCCAGTCATGAAGTTCTGCAAAGTTTGCTTTGACACCTCGACAGTTCCATTGAACGATACTGTTGCTTGTCAAGTCGGTAGCACAGGAACTTGGACTCTACTGCTCTTAGGAGAGGGACTCCGCTTGCGGGGTTCTAAGATCTCAACCATATCCATATATTTTATGATCAGCTTTCCGTGGCCTGTTGTTTTCAGTGTGATTGAATTGCTTACTAACCTTTTCCTTGTAGAATTACATCAAATTTTACAACTTTGTTGCCATGAACACATAATACCATAATGTTTACCATAATACCATGACATTTTGTAGTTCGCCGCAATAATGACTATTTAAACAACTTTACATCTCAAATTATATATGAGTTTTACCAGAAGAATGAACGTAAGTGTTTAATAAAATTGTAAGCTTAACATGCCTTTAAACCCTCCAAATATTGGCCCAATTCACTTCCATTTTGAATGCCCCACTGTAACCTCGATTTTTTTATTTTATTTTTTTTTTTTAAGAAAAGGAGGGATGAGTCAAAATGATTTTTGTGGTAATCAACATTATGCCACAAAGGCTGTCAATTGAGCTTAACTTGTATTGAACCCAGAATATTCCTTTAACTTCAGTTCTAACAATATTAATTTAAAGTTGTATGCCCTAATTTAAATGGGGCCTAACCCTAGAATCACATACTCAAGGTGAATCAATTGTTCTGGGAAAAGTGACAACAGTCCAAAAGCAAGAGTAATGGCAGACATTTAAACAAAATCTCACAAACTAAAGTCTGCACAGATTTATTTAAATTATAAACCCCATTTACATTTGGAGACAGAAGTTTACATACACCTTAGCCAAATACATTTAAAGTAAGTTTTTCACAATTCCTGATATTTAATCGTAGAAAACATTCCCTGTCTTAGGTCAGTTAGGATCACTACTTTATTTTCAGAATGTGAAATGTCAGAATAATATAGTAGTAGAGAATGGTCTATTCCCATCACATTCCCAGTGGGTCAGAAGTTTACATACGTTTTGATCGTATTTGGTAGCATTATCTTTAAATAGTTTAACTTGTGTCAAACTTTTTGGGTATCCTTCCACAAACTTCTCACAATAAGTTAACAGAACTGGTGTTACCTAGTCAGGTTTATAGGCCTCGTTGCTCGCACAAACCTTTTCAGTTCTGCCCACAATTTTACTATTGGATTGAGGTCAGGGCTTTGTGATGGTCACACCAATACCTTAACTTTTTTGTCCTTAAGCTATTTTGACACAACTTTGGAGGTATGCTTGGGGTCATTGTCCATTTGGAAGACCCATTTGCAACCAAATTTTAACATCCTGGTTGATGTCTTGAGATGTTTCAATATATCCACATAATGTTCCTTCCTCATGATGACATCTATTTTGTGAAGTGCATCAGTCCCTATTGCAGTAAAGCACCCCCACAACATGCTGCTCTCACCCCCATGCTTCACAGTTGGGATGGTTTTCTTCAGCTTGCAAGCCTCACCCTTTTTCCTTCAAACATAACGATGGTCATTTTGGCCAAACAGCTTAATTTTTGTATCATCAGCCTTGGCAGATAGAAAAATCAAGAATGAAACCTAATATATATGCAAAATCAGTACTATAATTCTGAACTTCCCATAAATTTGCATTCCCTGCTTGATTTGTTGCATTACATAATATATAGTAGTAGTGTTAAATTGATTAAAGTGTTTTATTAATATGGATAGATAAATGCTGAGAGTGAGATATTTGTGAGGGTGTAAAGGTGAACACGCGTGTCTTGTTGTATAGTTCGTCAGGTCTGAAGTTCACTTTGAGTTGTACATTATGTGTTAACAGACATTTCCATGCACATGGATCCAAAAAGCTCTTCTGTTTTCAAATTTGACAAGCTCTGTCACACAATACTTCAAAACTGAGCTGTCACGCCGTATTTTCTTCCATAGTAAAGTGTGTTAATTAGAAAATACTTTTATCAAACGTTTTCAGCTAAGTTTAAGCAACTTTACTCAATAAAAAGTAGCCTCAGGGAATTTTTGCCTGTCTGTGTGGGGCACATTCGATGCAAATATAGAAAATGGTTTCTATGGTGCATAACAATATGTAAACATTCTAACGAAGGAACACAAACAAACAACATGAGCAATGGGAAGATAACTCACAATAGTTTCGCGGACTCGGTCGTGGAATAATTGCTCTCTCATCGACACGTCGTCTGTTTCCATGCTTTGAAATCATGTCTTGGAGCGTCCTCGATTATAAGTTGTAAAACATTTCTCCGAGTAGATAAGGCGTGAAAACGTGTCTCAAGTTAAAATACAAGAAGGCTATCCCCCTTAAATGCATTGGGAGTTGGTCCAACTGAAGTCGCAAAGTCAACAACCTTTTCATGCTTCACTGCAAAGTCATGTTTGGTGGATGAAATCTTCTCGCATGATAATTCACATGTTCACAAGCAATTTGTAACCACAATGAAACTTTCAAAATCAGCATGTTCACAGATGCTCAACATGAACAAACGTAATCATTTCAGTAAGTCGCTCTCAAACACTCTCTACTGGAGGGCTGGTGTGTGGGAGGAGAAAGGGGCGGGGTTCTGGACTTAGGAGTAATGGGCCTCGAAGAAGAATGTAATAATATGGTACGTTATGAAGATAGTATTAACATGGAGAAATGATAACCTAAATGCTACATGTGGTAACATCTAGATTAACTGGTTTGATTCAAGTAAAAAATATGTATCATATCAATGAATCTATCAACTATTTTTAAAGGTTAGTTCAAGTAGAATTAGCTTCTCAAAGGGATAGTTTAAAAGTTATCATAATTTACTCGACCTCATGCCATCCCAGATGTCTTTCTTTCTTCTGCAGAACACAAACAAAGATTTTTAGAAGAATATCTCAGTTCTATTTTTTTTACTGAATATTGATAGAATTACATAATTTTTTTGAAAATAAATAATTACGGAAGGTTGTTTCGATTAAAATTCAGTTTTTTAAAAAAAGGTGGTCACTTGGGCTAAAAGGCCCCTAATGGTTTTAAAGTGATATCGTGTAGATACGGGCCAATAGTTAGAGCACACTTTGTCAACTAATGCAAATAACTTTGAGACACCAACATGCTTTTTTAACTAATGCAAATAACTTTGAGACACCAACATGCTTTTTTAACTAATGCAAATAACTTTGAGACACCAACATGCTTTTTTTTTCTTAGTAAAAAATTAAGACGTTGCTTACTAAAAAATTCTGAAAAAGTCAACCATTTCCTGTTCATTTCAAACACATGGCATTTAATTACATCTCATGTATTCTATAAACAAACTAATCTCTACTATGATTGGATGAGTTAATGTGAGCCCTCTTTGAACATTTTTCATAACAAATCTATTCACCCCACATTAATGAAAACAATGTGTTTAATAGGGGCCTGCAACAGAGGGGCTTTTTATTCCAAATTACAGTTATTGAAAAATCTTTGATTTAATAACCTTAAATAAAACTGAAAATGATATGTATTTTGTCTCAAAAGAAATGTAATTCTCATTAGCTACAGAAATTTGCAACTTTTAAAAAAATTACAAAAACTTAGATCAAATTGCCTCAAAATCTACTTTTAGACACCACACACAAAGATCTCATGGAACAGTAACATTTCCATTGTATAATGACAAACAGGTGTTTAAGTCCTGTGGACGTTTCAGATGCTATTTAGTGTTTTGGGAGAAAATAATATCAAAGGAGCCTTTTACCCTGGGGAGCCTTTAGCCCCATTGTACCCTATTCTGTTTCTCACCTATACCTGACATATCGCGTCTGAAGACATGGATTTAACCACTGGAGTCGTATGGATTACTTTTATGCAGATAGAAAGTCAGACAAGTAAAATACAAGTAAATATTTTTAAATAACATGTTTCTGTCAAAAATTGGCCAGCTCGTGGTAGTTTCATTTGTAAATGAATTACTGTTTTTGAACAAATCTTTTAAGTGAACAAATAGTTGTCATTCACTGCCATTGTTTTGATGGTGACATTTATTTATGTTTTATCAGTTGAATCAATTAATGAAAGACTCACACTTGTGGCCACCTACTGGAGTAAATATGCAATCTGCAAATATGGTCACTGAACAAATCATTGAATGAAATCAGAATGAACGATGAATCAAAATCCCCACCACTTTTTGAAAAGCTTTGAATACAGAGAAACACTTTGAGAAGCGGAATGATAAAAAAAGAAAAATGAATAGTCCCAGTGCTGTTGGACAGTAAGCCAGCATTCTGGTAATGCCGCTTGTCCAATCAGATTTTAGGACTAGAACTATATATTAAATAGAGTATTTTCAAGGCCTCCAAGCTGTCGTTAATATATTAAAGGTATTTTACACGAAGACTGTGTTTTTAATGTTCAATTAAATCCATGAAAGTAGAAGAATGCATTTTGCTCTTTAGTAAAGTCTACTGTTCTGTACCTTAGATGTTTCATCAGATCAATCAAAGTTTACTGTTTTATGACTCAGATAGTGTCATCATCTTATCAAAGTCCATATTGATGCAAATACGGAAGTCCATAGGTTAAATCTTTTTCAAAAAGTGAATGATTTAAAATTAAAGTTGACTTCAAAGCGATAATGTTATGATGTGTTGCCTGTATTCTTACATTTCTAACACTTGCCTTGTTTTAGGACTCTATAACACGTTGGTGTAGAAAGGTCGATCGCTCAGTCCCACAGGTAAGAGAGCAGTGAGCTGTTGTGGTTTCATAACTGATCAGTAGTCACATGAGTGAAAGTCAGTACTGGTGATGTGAGTGAGTGAAAACATATATGATCACAAATTGATATGCTAAACATAGTTTAATCATTTAACACTGCTTGTTGTTGGATTTGTATTAAGTATACAAATATAATAATCATAAACTAGTATTCATAACCATGGTATTGGTTAATTGTTTACATAATTCTTTTGCTAAAATAATTCCTCACTATTTTGAAGGAGACTGTGCAGAGAATGACCTCATGGCTAAGAAGCTCATGATCACATATGCCTTGTGGGCCATGGGCGGACCACTTGGCCTTCATCACATTTACCTGGGGCGAGACAGCCATGCCCTCCTGTGGATGCTCACCTTGGGCGGCTTTGGCATTGGCTGGCTAAGGGAGTTCTTCCGTATTCCATCATACGTGAGTGATGCCAACAAAGGAGCAGAGGAAGTCCGAGTTAGACGTCGCCATGTGAATCCACCATCAATTGGCCTGATTCGGTTTACTGGTCAGGTTTGTGTTGGCATTTACTTTGGCACGGTTGCTTTAATAAGCCTTAGCTCTCTTAGTTTTTTCTACATCCTTGTGCTGCCACTGAGCATAGGTGCAGGTGTGCACCTGGTGTCCTCCGTTGGCCAGCAGACCTCTAACCTGCAGAAGACCCTCATTACATGTATCATCACCTCTTCCATCTTCTATGGCAGCAGTCTCTCTCCTCTGCCTATCAGTATAGCTGCAAGTGTTACCGCTGCACAACACAGCACGATCAAACCGGCTCAGCTTGCTGGATCTCCGCCAGAGCCACTGGGTGAGACACACTGTGCATAAGCACATTTTAATATCTGTCAATGTATGGTATTTTAAAAACCTTCCTTATAGTATTGAGTCATAGGCCTATCTTCTACAATGTGATTCCTCCCCCACCTCACAGACACACACAACTGTGCACGTCTTCTTGTAACATACAGCAGTGGTTCTCCACTGGTGGGTTATGACGCAAAAAAAAAAAAAAATTACAGGAGGAGGAAAAAAACCTAAATGCAAATAATAAAATACAACCAATCATATTAAGCAAACTAAATAGGCCTATCAACTTTTAAAAGGAGGAGAAAACGCTTCCCATATTGTTGTTAATATCAAAGGCTATGCGTTCAATCAAACTCTATGGTACTATGGCACAATATCATCTTTCACTTGGTAGATGCAAGCCAAAGTAGGCAGATGAAAATTGAAAAATTATAGCCAAAAATAAATTGATGCAATGGTTGTTAATGGTCATTTTGATTATATTTCACTTAATTGTGCTTTAGTATTTGCACACCCAGTGTTCTCTTGGCACATCTGTTGTTTCTGGCTATGCCACTGTCTTGATTGTGTAATTAACTGAATTTGTGTTACTGTTTTCCCAAGGGCCTCGTCTGTATCGTCTGAGTTTAGGTGTTCTGGCTTTCTCTGGTCCGCTGGGATACTGTGTTTTTCATAACACCACAGCCACATTGTACTACATATCAGACTGTATAGCAGCCCTGCTTGATTTTTTCTGGTTCCTACCCTGGCTCAGAGGACTGCTGGAGTATTTTCTGTTGTTGCCATATCGTCTACTTTGTTCTCTGACAGGAGGGAGTTTCTACGAGGACAGCTGGAGGAAGGTGCTAGAAATACTTCTTAATGAGTATAGTAAAAAAGAAATGGAGGCACTGACGGTGAGTGCTAATTATATATATTTATTTAATTTTGAACCTAACAAATGTCTTTTTTATTCTTATTATTTGTTAGAAAACAAAAGCCAATTTGTTTACTATTTTGTCATAAGATGTAAACACATTTATGTTTATTCAAGTTTGTCCTAAGTGTCCAAATATTTTCACTACATTTATAGCCTTTTCTTTCCAGTAAATATCATTTAAACAAAAAGAAAATAATAAAGAATGTGCATGATGCAACTGTTGTAATTCATATATCATTGTCATTATAAAATGTTCTTACAATCAGATACTGTCATTGCCTGAAGAGGCATCTATGGAGGAGATCACACGTAGCTATAGGGAACTGGCTAAAGTGTGGCATCCAGACCACAACCCCAAGCAACAAGCAGAGGCACAACAGATGTTTATTCAGATTCAGGAGGCATATGAGATACTTCTTCAGAGACATAAACCACAACGACGAGCATGATCATCTGAGGAAGAGCTTACCTTTTGGGGTGCTTAGATTTAATTTACACATACCTAAGATCTACAGGGTTTTTGCACAAAGTCAACCTGGTGTAAAATAAATAAATAAAATGTGAATATTTCTAAACAAAACAGTTTTTCACATTTATTCAGAGAAATCACTTTCTCCCTCAAATCTATCCATGGAGGATTATTAAGTTTTCGCTGCCATCTTGTGGCAACATTACGTATAATACAGGGTTTGTTTTATATTGTAATGCACAAAATAATAACTGTTAGTGGGAATGCATTTCTCAGAAAATTGTCAATACTAAGCAGGTTAATAAAAAGCCAAATTATATTGTTTATTGTTAGGTTTAATTTACTATGATATTCAATATTTAGCTAATACTATTTACACCAGGCTATACTAATGGCAGGCCTTCTTTTTATTTCTCAATGGCTCTAAACTGATAATGAGAGGATTTGGATAAAAATAGAATTTGAATATAATTATAGTGTAAGGGTCAATAATCTGACACTAATCTTTTGGTGTGTGTGTGTGTGTGTGTGTGTGGATCTATTATGTTATTTAAAAAATGCATTAATAAAGCAATTCACACAGAACACCTCTACTAAGTTTAATATGTTTACAATTTCTGAGTTTAAAGTGGTGAAACATACAAAGACAGCAAAATTATATACAGTAAGTAAATAAATAAGTGTCATTACAAGCTGAAATTCTTGAAGAAGAAAAAAATGTTTGCACAAATAGTACATTTTTTCTTTTCAATTATTATTATTATTTTTAAACAAGCATTTGACAAAATGTATAATGTTGTTACACTCACGTGCATTCAAGACGCAAGGAAAGTATTTTAAAACCTTTTAATAAATTTTCTTGAAGTTTACACCAATTGACATTGACAAAACCCTTAAATTTGTTTTTGTAGAAAATTATATAAATGTTTAAAAAAAAAATTAAACAAACAGGGACACAAAAATGGCATGTCTACGAACTTGACATACGCATTTTAAACTCTCATTCTCATTAAAATATTTATCATTTTTATCACATAAGAAACCCTTATTTCTCAGTGTCTCATATTATATAAAACAATTATAGCAGTATAAATACTACTAATAGGCTAATATTATCTGAACGTTATTGTGCCATTCTCAAAAGTTCAGCAAAATTCCCATAAATAGACAAGTATTAAGAATAATACTATAAAATAAGTGTTATTATAATAATAATAATAAAAACATCTAGTTTTGAATGAAATTCAAGACGTTTCTAGAGATGCAATTTGTCTATTTCTTTATAGTTACAGGTCGAATCGATGCATTCGATAATCTCTGTTGATAATGGATTTGCGAGGCACTTTTCGATTATAGGTTATTCGGGCCTGTATCCCAGCAAAGGCCCGGAAGTTGTTTGGGCTTTCAAGTAAAAGATCCCGGAGATGCTGCCTTCGCCAGAGACAACAAACGGCGCTTCTGCTGTATAACAATTTCCACCACAGTCGATCGTCAGGTAAGAAAAATACTCGACGTATAAAATCAAAACGTGTCGTTCGCGGAAAGTGACATTTAGGTCAGGTAACTGTGCTCGGATCGGGACGGTTTACATTGCCAGACGGCATCTGTCGAGGACTGGGTGCCATAGCAACGCCAGCGGGCTGTCAGGAAACATAATTCCGCTTTAGTTTGTCACGTCTAAATATCGACCGTATTTCAAGTTCGCAGCCAGCGGAGCTGATAACGTGGAGAGCAACGTTAGTTTTATCGTTTGTGAAGGAGTTTATCTATGTCTTGGCCATAATGTAATCTGTCACGTTTCGTTAGCTTGTTAGCAGTAGTGGCTAGCTAGTGTTGCTCCAGACATACAGGCAGACAGGATTGACATGATTCTGGGAGCTATAAGTCCTCCTCTGCAGCACTTCGGCTGTTTTATCGATGCTGCGTGTAAAGTCACTGAAAATACGAGGGCTTGTACACGATCATGTCATTGTGTTTGTTTTGATTGCAGACAGACAGGAGCTGTTTTAATTATTGCGTTAATTAAACTCTTAATAACTAAATTAAATGTCTGAATACCTGTTATTACAACTGATTTTATAGATATAACAGTAGTTTATAAGTGTCCATAAGAGTCCATTTAGGATTCTACATAATTTACCTTAGCTCATCTCACTTACCAATGTAATATCCAATACCTGCTCTTAAATGCCTAAATGCATATACATTATTCAAACAAATATCATAGATATTATGCCATAAGAACTGGTATAGGGCAATCATTTATAAGAGTCTGTTATTATTTGGATTTGAATTTTTTTTTCATCTTACTGCTCAATATAATATCATCATATGCCTATTATTAGGATATAGGCTCTGAGATAAGACAATAATTTATAAGAGGCCATATCTAGTCTTGATTTGAAAAACATTTGAAAGCAATTTATCTTTTGTCATTTATTTGTTTTATAATGCCACTCATATACCTGCTCTGAAATGTCTGGCCTATTTATTATTAGAACAAATATTATAGATAAAAGTCCATTTAAAATTAGAGATAAGATCATTGTTTGTAAGAGTCCATTTTTATGATTTGAAAGAATTTAAAATAAAGCAATTTCTCTTTTGTCATCTCACTGCTCAATATCACCCTTAAACTGCTCTTAATGATATCTGAATGTTTTCTAATTACGTCTTTACATGATAAATGAGCATAATCTGTATGTTCTAGTCAAATAGAGAGTTCACCATGATTTCAGGAAAACTAAGCATTTACATTTTCCTATGCTAACTAGCCTGCTGCATTAAGTAAGAACCAATCATGATAGCTCCTTAGTTTCATCATTCCTTTAAGTGTAGCAGCACAGGTTCTGATAGGTCACTGAATAAGGGGAGGATACTTTCTTGCACTCTAGTTCTCTCTAACTTTCTAGACACTCAATTTTGCTGTTGAGCAAGAAATGAGATCTTGACCAGTGTGCATATCAATTATTCAATAACTCAAACATTGCAACCACACAGGGAAGAATTACAAACTGCAAGTGAACCAGCAAGTGTTTTTATCACTTGAAATCAAATTAAGATTCTTTGAGTGAATTTTTTGTCCTCTTTTACCTTTTTACTTATTGTGCTTTTATAAATGTATCAATGCACTGAAGTCCTCTTAAGATACTTTTATTTCCTATTTGTTAGTCATGTTAAAATTGTAAATTATCATATCAGTGAGGTTTTTATGCTTTACAAGAAATACTGTAGCCATTTTTTCTTTCATATTTCTTGGTGTAGGCAGCTGGTGTGATAATGAATGCTGACGAATGCAATGGCCGTTCTTACATGTCAGGTAAAGTGCCTTTTGATGTTTTCATAACATGTTCTTCTAATAGACTAAACACATATGTAGCTTAATGCATGTTCACTTACGTTTCCAGGCAGTGGAGATTCTTCAACGGAACGGGAGTTTTTTGCAGGGCTGAGAAGACCTACTGTGAGCACACCAAACAGTCAACAGTCCTCTCCAAGCCGCTCACTTAGTGGTTAATATTTTTTACAATACTTTTATATCCTACTTGTCTTGAATAATTGCTGCATCTGCTATTTATAGTCTAGTTTATTTGTAATGCCACAAATCTATCGTATATTCCTGTATTCAGTGTTCCCATGTTCATGGATAACCGAAATATCACCAAATTTTAAAATTGTGATTTCCAGGCCTGGAAAACTCATGAAAATGAATACAATTATGGAAAGTCATGGACATTTCTATTGGGAATGTACAATTTTCTAGTTATGCTCAGCTTTAAAATATTTAATTGGCCAGTGATTGGAAAAGTCATAGAAATTCACCTGTTGAAAAGTGTAATTTCCACATCGATACCCGAACTAAGACACTGATACTTTCATAATTTCTCTCCCTGCCCAGCTAACTCCATCAAGGTGGAGCTCTCTAGTGACGAGGAAGCAGGTGGTGCTCTGCTGGCAGAAAGAAGAGCCGGGGAGAAGGATGAAGTATGGAAGGATGAAAAGGGGGACATGGCAGAAGATGGGGGAGTGGAGATGGTCGGAAGCACACGAGGGCAGACTGGGAACGGCTGTGGGGACATGGCCAGTCCTGAGCCCACATCCCCTGGTCCCATTCGGCTGCCCAATGGGAAGCTTAAATGTGATATATGTGGGATGATCTGTATTGGACCTAACGTTCTGATGGTGCACAAACGCAGCCATACAGGTAAGATATTCTTTATAAGGTACTTTCACACAGCCTTTTTTTATATAGCAAAAAATATTGAAATATCCGTTTGCACCGTTAACCCATTTACCCCCACTGCCAAGGGATCAGTGATTATTTTTGCTTTTTTAATTTTGAAATTAAAAATTATATAAATTTATTGAAACCTGAAAACTTAAACCAAAGATATATCTAAATTAAAATTACACTTAAACAAATTGCAAAAGCGATTAAAATAACAAAGTGGTCAAAACATTTATGTAACCACCTACCCAAATCCAAACACTTATTGTGTCCAACCTTCTCCAGCGGCCCCATTTTACGTCATGCAAGTATCCTATAACAGGTGGAAAATGACTAATACAAAATTACAAATTTAGAGCTAAAGACAGTTATAAATTAATTGACATAAACCATTTTAGATAGTTCAACAAAACCCACATAATTTAAACTTTTATAAAACAGCTACAACAATTTGTATTAATATCTGCTTAAATAGATAGAAAACACCAGTTTTCCTATTAGGTGTAAGTCTAATAAATTCCTTTGTGTTCCCCAAATAAAGTTGCCTAATAATTTCCAATGTGTTTTTATCGAATTTGTGTTTGTATTGCATTTCATTAATGTTTTCGGATTATTTTATGATTTAATCACTTTCATCTTTGTTTCTTAAAAACAAAGATGTACACACACACACACACACACACACACACACATACATTGTGTTCGTTAAGTATACAGAAGTATACTTCATTTTTTTCACAGTTTATGTTGCAACCTTATGCTAAAATGCTTTAAATTCTAATTTGTTTTTCACACCCATAATGACAAAGCAAAAACCAGATTTTTGGTAGCTTTGCAAATTTATTAAAAATAAAAAAATGAAATATTACGTTGACATAAGTATTCAGATCCTTAATTCAGTACTTGGTTGAGCACCTTTGGCAGCGATTACAGCCTCAAATCTTTTTGGTTACATCCACTGGACCGGGTCTGGAGCTCCCTTTTTAGTGATATCAGTCAGCGGCACAAACCTTCGATGATAACCAGCCCCAGGAACTGTCTCATTTCCTTTTTGGTCTTGAGTCTTGGGCATGTCGCAATTGCTGCGGTTTTATCAATTTGGGGCCGCACTTGCCCATGACCCAAGTGGAACCCCAGATACCGTATGTCCACCCACCCAGTTGAGCACTTCTTCGGGTTTGCTGTAAGCCCCGCTAGCCACAGCGACATCAGAACTGCCCCCAGATGCTGCTGCCAATCATTACTGTAAATAATGATATCATCCAAATAAGCAGCAGCATACGCAGCATGTGGTCAGAGGACTCTGTCCATTAGATGCTGAAACATAGCCAGGGACCCAAACAAACCGAACAGAAGGGTCACAAATTGGTGTTACCCAAACGGTGTGGAGAAGGCAGTTTTCTTACTGGACATTGGCATTCAGGGTATCTTCCAATACCCCTTTGTTAAATCCAGTGTCGAATAAAAGCGAGCCGTGCCCAACCGATCGAGCAGTTTGTCAATATGAGGCATTGGATATGCGTAAAATGTCGTCATCGCGTTGACTTTCCTATAATCCACACTGAACCGGACCGAGACATCGCTCTTCGGTACCAGAACTACTGGGCTGGCACAATCGCTGTGGGATTATTCTATTATCCCCATATCGAGCATGATCTTTAATTCTTCCCGTACTTCATGTTTTTTGTGTTCGGGTAACCGATAGGGCCAACTATGTACCACTACCCCGGGGGTTGTCTTGATGTGGTGTTTTATGAGATTAGTGTGGCCGGGGAGAGGTGAGAAAACATCAGAGAAATTATTTTGCAATCTGGCAACCTCCATACATTGTGATGGCAAGAGATGGTCTCCAAAAGTGATCGGGGTGATCTGGTGCTTTTAGACTCACCTTCGGACCAAGCTCCTCCCTCTCCATAACTACCGTCGCCAAGGATATGGTAACCGCCTTTCTCCATGGTTTTAGTAGTTGAGGTGGTAAATCTGACCTGCCCTGCCCCGCCCCATCCCTAAGCACTACCTCATAATCGACTTCCCCAACTCGCTGTGTGACCTCAAAGGGCCCTTGCCACATCGCGAGTAATTTCGAGCTCGATGTGGGAACCAATACAAGTACTTTATCACCCGTGCAAAATTCCATAGCCGAGCACCCCTGTTATACAGTCGGGAAGGACATTCTTGCGCCTGTAGCAAATTATCCTGTGAAAGTCGCCCCAGCATGTGGAGATTTGCTCTCAGGTCAAGAACATATTGAATTTCCTTTTTGCTCTGTGAAGGTCCCTCCTCCCAATTTTCCTTCATGACATCAAACACGCCACGGGGCTTACCCCCATATAACAATTAAAACCCTGTGGAGGCTTGCGGGATCTCTCGTCCTGCAAATAATGGGGGTTCAAACCACTTATCCCAATTCCGAGCATCTTCGTGCACAAACTTAAGAATAATTTTTTAAATCTTAAAACGTATTAAACAGCTCGACCAAGCCATCCGTTTGTGGATGGTACATGATTGTCCGAATCGATTTAATACCCAATAATTCATACAGCTTGTGTAGTGTATGTGACATGAAAGTAGTGCCCTGATCAATGAGGATTTCTTTTGGAATCCCCACATGGGAGATTATTCTGAAGAGTGCCTCCACAACACTACATGCTGAGATGTTGCACAGAGGCACTGCTTCTGGATATCGCATTGCGTAATCATTCAGGACTAACACAAAGCGACGCCTGCATGCTGTCCATTCTAATGCCCCGACGAGGTCCATGCCAATTCGTTCGAAAAGAACCTCGCGCAATGGAAGGGGGTGCAATGGCATTTTTGGAGCGGCCGGCAGATTCAGTAGCTGACATTCTCAGCATGCCACACACCACCGGAGAACATCTCTGTGAATGGCCGGCCAATAGAAATGGGGCGTGAGATGGCTTAGTGTTTTCCCCTGTCCCAAGTGACCTGCCAATAACATTTGGAATAACATTTTATATATATATATATATATATATATATATATATATATACACACACACACACACACACACACACACACACACACTTTGGTCTGTTTTATATGACTGAATCATAAAACAAAGAGTGAGGACTCTTTATACGTGCGTTCTCCACGTGACATGAATCAGACACACACATCGATGTCTTTTCTTTCGTCTATTCTTCAAAATTCAATCAAGTGTATTTCTTTAAATTCACATCTTTGTGTCTAACAGCATTTCTTGTCATGTGTCACTCCAAGACATCTTATAGGTCACATGCCACAGTGGCAGATATTGTCAATCAATGTCTGTCAATGAGTGTCACAATCGGCATCAGAATGTTTTTCAGATATCGTCAATATCTAATTACAAATCGCCCAGCCCTGGTCCCCCCACATTTTGCCATCCAAACACCCTCCTTGGGGTTGATTCAGCACCCCCTTTGTGCGGCAGATATCACTGATTTTAAATGGCAGTTTGGTGGTGAGGTGTGAATGGTGATGATACGGATAGAAGACGGAAAGCCGTTGCATACGTGAATAGCAGATTTAGCAAAAAAGATAATACTGTAATTTTACTGCAGTCAAACGGGAAAGTGAATGTGAAAGTGGCTAATGTCTCTTGACAAGAATATAATTTTGAAAATAACTGCTTGAAGATATGTGATGCTATTTTTTGGGCTGGTGGGAAACTGGTAGTCTTGGTCTCGGTAGGTGAGCGGCCATTCCAATGTAACCAGTGTGGGGCCTCCTTCACTCAGAAGGGCAACTTGCTGCGTCACATCAAGCTCCACTCTGGTGAGAAGCCCTTCAAATGTCCCTTTTGTAACTACGCCTGTCGTCGCCGAGACGCCTTGACAGGACACCTCCGCACCCACTCTGGTGAGCCTTCATTGGTCAAAACCATTTGTGAGAAGGAAGGAGAGATAGAACATTGTGGCTGGAAATAAATGGATGGAATAGTGTGTGGGATGGAAAAAAAGCCTTTTGATGTAGCAAAGAATGAGAACAGATTAATGTAGGCAAGGCCATTTGAACCTATTTCTGTTCCGCTCTGCCTAGAGCTTTGGTTAACTTCCTTTTAAACTCATTGCACTTCCAGAGATTGCACAACTTAACTAATAAGTGTAAATAAGATCTCATCGATCAGCTATGCAGTGAAGTTTAAGATATCGCATAGATGATCAGGCAACAAAATGATAACTCTGCAGCAGTCTAGTATGACATTTAGAATATTATGAAAACAGGATATCCTGCTTGTGTTTTTGAATGATTTTGAAAAGCATTCACCTTTAGCACCTAAATCTGGCTGGTTAAAGTTCTATTAACATGAATGCAGACATTTAGAGAAATGGCTTTTTAGAGTAATGTATTTCTCTGAAATGACGCACATCTCACAATGAGCTGATGCGGTCTGCAGTTTTTCTTTGTAAATGTCCTAGATTAGCAGCATCTCATTTCGTTTTTGGGGAAATTGTGACTAGGGAAATTCTGCGGTCTAACTACAAATTCTGTACCAGTTTGTAATTACTATATTCTTATGTAATTGTACTTGGAAGCATCTTTTTGCAGCTCTTTTGACACAATTTTATTAGGTAACACCTCACATTAGGTAAAGAATCAATATTGTTTTAGTAATGTTCATGTTTACATATCACCAGCACAAAGAGTGTGAAATGCCTTTGCCTTGGCTTAAAATTCTTCCTCCTTCGTATTTCAGTGTCCTCCCCTACAGTTGGGAAGCCCTACAAGTGCAGTTACTGTGGCCGCAGTTACAAGCAGCAGAGCACCCTGGAGGAGCACAGAGAGCGCTGCCACAGCTACCTACAGAGTCGGGACAGCCAGCCTGCTCACAACACCCAATCTGCACGCGGTAATACGACACGCACACACCATTTATTCAATTACAATGGTGCTACAAGTGCATTGGTTCATTCTCACACTGTTCGTCCATAATTTTATGTTCAGGTGAAGAGGTTCAGAACATGGAGATGATGTCTGAACCCTTTATCCAGTCCTCCTCAGAGAAGATGACCTTCATTGATCGACTGGCCAATAGCATCACCAAGCGGAAAAGATCAACACCCCAGAAGTTCTTGGGTAGGCCCACTGCTTTGAGTGACAGTATGAAATTAATATAGATGTGTCTATTTTAAGTGATATACTTTAAGTCAAAGTCCCTTTAAAAGTATAGTTCATCCAAAAAGCTAAATTCAAACAGGCTGGGAACAACGTCAGTCAGTCCACTCAACGGCCATCATTGGAACGCTCCTGGCCAGCTATTTTCTATGGATACAAGCAGCATAAAAGTACAACTCATATCAAATTGAATAGGGAAAGACCAAAATCTCCATATGGTTGGTCAAGATTATGATAAAAGAACACATTTAGAATCAGCAGTGGAATTTGAAAGCAACGGTATCATAAATTGTGTTACTTTAGCTCGGATCATGCTAAAAAAAACACTACTTTTCAGGCTAGTCCAGCTAATGCACGTGTGTTCTCGAGTTGACCAACAGGCGATGTCTGTATCTAAAAGGTGATTGGCTCTTTATCTATAAAGAGGGACTTCTTTTTTTCTACATCCTCGATATTGGCTTTTCCAGTTTCTCTCATTCATTTTAATACCAGTGCTGTATCTTGCTCTAAATATTCTCTGATACTGGTGAGTGAATGATTTGTGGATGAACGTTTTTTTGGTTCAACTATCCCTTTAGCATGTCTGTTCACTTACTAGCCATCTTGGTTACTCCATAGCTTAGCTGTTTTCTTGGTTGCCAATTGGCTGACAAGTGTAGCTCCTGTCTGTTTGAATGAAGAAAGAATGAAATCTCCAAAAACTGTTTGTTAAGATTCTGTATCAACATACAGGTGAAACTCGAAAAATTAGAATATCGTGCAAAAGTTCATTAATTTCAGTAATTCAGCTTAAAAGGTGAAACTAATATATTATATAGACTCATTACAAGCAAAGTAAGATATTTCAAGCCTTTATTTGATATAATTTTTATGATTATGGCTTACAGCTTATGAAAACCCCAAATTCAGAATCTCAGAAAATTAGAATATTGTGAAAAGGTTCAGTATTGTAGGCTCAAAGTGTCACACTCTAATCAGCTAATTAATCCAAAACACCTGCAAATGGTTCCTGAGCCTTTAAATGGTCTCTCAGTCTGGTTCAGTTGAATTCACAATCATGGAGAAGACTGCTGACCTGACAGTTGTGCAGAAAACCATCATTGACACCCTCCACAAGGAGGGAAAGCCTCAAAAGGTAATTGCAAAAGAAGTTGGATGTTCTCAAAGTGCTGTATCAAAGCACATTAATAGAAAGTTAAGTGGAAGGGAAAAGCGTGGAAGAAAAAGGTGCACAAGCAGCAGGGATGACCGTAGCCTGGAGAGGATTGTCAGGAAAAGGCCATTCAAATGTGTGGGGGAGCTTCATAAGGAGTGGACTGAGGCTGGAGTTACTGCATCAAGAGCCACCACACACAGACGGGTCCTGGACATGGGCTTCAAATGTCAAACGTTTTACCTGGGCTAAAGAAAAAAAGAACTGGTCTGTTGCTCAGTGGTCCAAAGTCCTCTTTTCTGATGAGAGCAAATTTTGCATCTCATTTGGAAACCAAGGTCCCAGAGTCTGGAGGAAGAATGGAGAGGCACACAATCCAAGATGCTTGAAGTCCAGTGTGAAGTTTCCACAGTCTGTGTTGGTTTGGGGAGCCATGTCATCGGCTGGTGTTGGTCCACTGTGCTTTATTAAGTCCAGAGTCAACGCAGCCGTCTACCGGGACATTTTAGAGCACTTCATGCTTCCTTCAGCAGACAAGCTTTATGGAGATGCTGACTTCATTTTCCAGCAGGACTTGGCACCTGCCCACACTGCCAAAAGTACCAAAACTTGGTTCAATGACCATGGTATTACTGTGCTTGATTGGCCAGCAAACTCACCTGACCTGAACCCCATAGAGAATCTATGGGGCATTGCCAAGAGAAAGATGAGAGACATGAGACCAAACAATGCAGAAGAGCTGAAGGCCGCTATTGAAGCATCTTGGTCTTCCATAACACCTCAGCAGTGCCACAGGCTGATAGCATCCATGCCACGCCGCATTGAGGCAGTAATTAATGCAAAAGGGGCCCAAACCAAGTACTGAGTACATATGCATGATTATACTTTTCAGAGGGCCGACATTTCTGTATTTAAAATCCTTTTTTTATTGATTTCATGTAATATTCAAATTTTCTGAGATTCTGAATTTGGGGTTTTCATAAGCTGTAAGCCATAATCATAAAAATTATATCAAATAAAGGCTTGAAATATCTTACTTTGCTTGTAATGAGTCTATATAATATATTAGTTTCACCTTTTAAGTTGAATTACTGAAATTAATGAACTTTTGCACGATATTTTAATTTTTCGAGTTTCACCTGTATTTGATCAAATCTGACAACAATAGTATCTTTAGTTTCGATTCTCTAGCTCAAATGACCCTAAAACTGTATTTTTCACCCTGGTTCAGCTAATTCACATTCTAAAGTAAATAAACAGCCAATGCCTTTATCAAAAATGCGGTTGGCTCTTTTAACTGAAAGGCCAGACTTCCACTCCTACAGTCGATATATTGAGTTACATTTTCTCCCAATCATTTTTCTACGAGTGGTCTGTCTCCTCCTCCCTATACTGATAATACTGATGCTCCCTGACTTTCTAGGTGAAAAGCACATGCGGCTGAATATATCCGAAGCACCTTATGAATTCGATCCCAATCCTGATAAAGAAGGGGACGTGTTGGTCTCACACACCGAGGCTGATCCATCTTCTTTAGGGCGTTTCCTCCGGGGGCCAAGAGGAGGCAGCAATGATGTGGATCCTTCCCGCTCCCTGCAGATGCTTCCCCACTCTGCCTGCCTACCAGATTTTACCCCAGTATTCAGCTCTGTCTACCCCCATATAACTCCTCTAGGGCAGCGGCTAAACTGTGCAGAGGGCATCTCAATAGGCCTGGCTGGGAGGGAGGCTGGAGAGGGTCATGACGACGCGCCCTCCAGTCGCAGTCGCGCTGCCTCGCCGAGCAATGGTTACCAAGATTCTACAGACACTGAGAGCATGGTGGAGGAGCAGTGCATCATTGCCTCAGTGCCACCTGGAAACTTAAACCACAACAGCAGGCGTGAGCGGCACAGTCCTAGACATGCCAAAGAAATGGACATTGAGAGGGACAGGGAAAAAGGAGTCCATGGGGGTTTACCAGGGCTGCCCACCAAGGCTGGCCCGCGCTCACCGCCAGCCAGGGAAGCCAGGCAGGTGGTGGACGGGGAAGGGCGGCCAGTGCGCTCCTTCCGCTGCGAGCACTGTCGCATTTTCTTCCTGGACCATGTCATGTTCACTATCCACATGGGCTGCCATGGCTTCCGCCAACCCTTCGAGTGCAACATCTGCGGCCATCGCAGTCAGGACCGCTATGAGTTCTCCTCGCACATTATCCGCGGGGAGCATCAGGTGGGCTGAGGAGGGTTTGTGGTTGCTGCAATTTGAGATTTTGGGAGAGTTGTACAGAGAGTTGTATGCTGCTTTGAGATGGTGTCATGGCATCTTGTTTGGTCTGTATCAGATTGGGGGCATGGCATTTTAGCACTTGCTTTTAGTTAGGGGACATCAGCTTTTATTGTTGAAGAGCAATCGCATGGGTACAACTGTAAAAAACTATGCGATCACATCCTGTGTTTAGAGGATGTCAAGAGAATCGGAGTGGGGGACTTATCCTCTGATTGCACTCCCACATCAAGTCATTCATTGCAAGATGCAGCTGTTTTGCTTTAGAAGTGCCTTCCTTCCATGGGGTTTATTTTTTTATCAGTTAGTTCGGAAGATACATTTTATGCTCTTTATGCTGGTATGAGATTAGATTTCTAGTACTCTAATCTGATCAGTAGCGTTTACATAGAGTCTGCCTCTTCAAGAAAGAAAGACATTAAGTGAATTACTTAGAAGTCCAAAGTCTTGTAGACTGTTTTAACTAGAATGGTTTCTGAGCCTGTTAAACAAGAGAAATCTATGCCTAGGAGTATTCACACAACCTTTGTGCTCTTTTAGGATACCTCGGTGGGACTGTTGAAATTAGGCGACTCAGGGAGGACACTGCTGACAGAGAGAGGGAATCGAGAGCAAGCAACATGAATTGCTAAATTCTTTTAAGGCTGGAGGCAAGGGAGCATTGGTATGTTAGCCATACAAGGAGCACAGACACATATTGCCTTAATAGTTGCTTTATATGAACCCTGTATGAGCTAGTTTGAATTGCACATGGTTTTAAATGCTGGAAGATTCAGTAGGCACAATGCAGACATTTGCATATTGCCTGAATTTGGGAAACTTTCAAATGGAGACGACATGGCACTCTTAGGTCAATTAAGATTGGGGATCAGACTAAGGCTTTTATCATTTTAGTTCTTTCTAAAAATTATGTTAATGTTTTATTTAAGTAACAAAATGAACTTGAAGCAGTTTGCCTTAGTTTTTGAGCCTACAACCTATGTCCTAATAAAAGTCAAACCAGTTGGTTTCCTTGTGCCTCAGATTTTGATTGTTTCAAGATTTACCTAGACAGACCTCACTTTATAAGGAGTTGCATTAAAAGATTTTGCATATCTAATCTATTGAGGTATTTTTTAATATTTGTTTGTAGTATGAAGTCCCCCCCATCCCCCATCCATCCTCTCCCATTGAAGCCAGGCCATCATTCTATACATAAGTCAAAGTTAGTTAATTCTAATTAAGGATACAGTAGGCCACATTATATTTACATCTTTTCTTTTTTATGTTTAACACAGTAAAAGCAGAGGGTGATAAGGAGCCTTAATTACTCTGGTGCAGACCAAACACAGACCCATGTTGCATTCTGTGACTTTGATGTGTGAGGCAGATGGTTTGTTACCTTAAAGGAGGATTGCACTTTTTCTAATTCTACTTAAATGTGAGTGTTTTGCTTGGGGTTTTGGGAGGGTTTCGGACAGGTGCTGAGATACAGGTGGGAGGGGAATTTTATAACAAGGCTTTAGGGGAGCAGACTGTAATGACTAGTAACTGAGCTTTGAAACATATTCTTTTGTTTTCTCAGATTGCTCAATTGCACTGATTTCTGATTAAATAAATTCTATTTAAAGAAAAAAACTAGAAACAATTTGATACATGAACACATTGGTTATAAAGACCAGATGAGCAGTGTGGTGTTTTTAAAAATCCTATAAAGGCTATTTTCCTAATAAAAGGGGTCTCAGTCATTGAAGGATTCAGAACTGAAAGATTTCTCCTTGTGTTGTAAAATTTGGTGCTTGGATGTTTGTGTGACTTCTGCCCTTGATATTGGACTTGTATCCTGTACGCTTGTCCTGTGTGATCATGTCCCATTTGAATTCATGCATAAGGTATGCTCAATCCCCACTTGAATATGAACTGCTGCTTGATTTGAAGGAAGGGACTGATTTTTTTGTATGTACAGTCCTGCCAAGATATTGTGGCCTGTTTTATCGGTGGATCTCACTTGCACAAACTGAGACAATTCTGATACAACTAAAGCACCAATGAATGCATTTTTAAGAATCTCAGAGATTTGTTTTGTTTGCTTGCTTGTACATTTCTCACCGTTTATGTAATATGGACTGTGGTTAAGGGTACTTGGATGATGAAGGTGGTCAGCCGTTTCCAGAACTTGCTTGCGTGTAATTAATTAACTTACCTGGTTCTACTTCTATCGGCTGCTTGTGAAATACTAGCTGCAATTTTCCCTGTTTCCTTTAAACCAAACCCAGCTCCTTTTTCTGCACAATTTAATAATTCTTATCCCAAGGTGTGATGAATTAAAACTTTTTAAAAGAACTGTGAAGCAACCTTAACAAGCAGCAACTGAGAAAGAGAGACCTGGCATTTTGGGGGAGGCAGGGAACAAACTCTGTCATACTTGGGCTTTATCCCTGGGTTCAACGTTTTTTATATATTTTGTGAGAAAAAAAATGTATATGACAAAGAAAAACTCTTTACCTCAAATTTGTTAAAATATAAAAACTGCCTCATGTTCTATAAAAATGTGTGTTGGTTTCAAGAGGTATTGTTTATTTGATCTTGTCTTTAAGGAGTGTAATCCAACTTTAAGTTGAAGTAATTTTTCATGTCCAATAAAGTAATATTTGTTGTAACCTCGGTCCACTTAAAAAGCAAAACTTTTTCTCTAGTTTCCCTATTTCATGTCCAGTCTTGATGCTATTTCTGGCCTTTAATGTCTGGAAGGATGATGATAATTATTATTATAATATTTTTGATTCAGATTTTTGTAAGTTTACAAATTACTTTTTCCCAACATCAAGACTTTAGGGTGAAATGTATAGATCTATAAGGAAAAGGATATTTTTAGTGCTTTGACTGGTTAGAATTTCTTTCAAGTTTTTCAACATAATCACCTTCTAGAGTTCACTTGCATAGTTCATAAGGAATACTAACAATTCAATACAAGTTAAACTAAATCAACAGTATTTGTGGTATAATATTGATTACCAAAAACAAAGCAATTTTTCTTGCCCCTCCTTTTCTTAAAAAACAAAACAAAAAAAAACACTTACAATAGAAGTGAATGGGGGCCAATTTTTGAATGAAAGTTTAGCCACAAGGCAAACAATATCGGTGTTAATATGATTTTAGTGCAACAAAATCACTTACTAACCTTTCCGGTGTAAGGTTATGACCAATTTTACATCAAACCATAAAACGTCAACAAATTTACTGCTCTGATAATACATGTTTTAACAGTAGAATTAATGCAAGTGCTTTAAATAAATTGTAAGCTTTGTACTTCCAAAAATAGGCCCCATTCACTTCCATTGAAAATGCCTCACTGTAACCTTGATTTTGCTTAAGATGGAGCCAGTCAATATACATTTTTGTGGTAATCAACACAATACAAATGCTGTTGGTTGAACTTCACTTGTATTGAACCCAGAATATTCCTTTAATAGGTAATCTTGATAGGCACAAAAATTCAATGTAATCTCTAAATTAACGAGGTTGTAGTATTTTACACTGCAAGATGTCACTCCTTGACTTTTCATGTCAACTACCTCTGCACTCTTTTAAGGTCTATTGTACTTCAGCCTATTGGTTTAATAGTTTTGCATTAGTATAACAGTAATCTAATAATTTACTTACAGTAAAACTACCACAAAAAAAGAAAATTACCTTTTTGACAGTATTCCAATAAGTTCTTAATGTTGGTTACAATATTGTCCTATACAAAGTGCAGTTCATTTAAGACTTAATTTATGTCTTGTAAATGTATAATGTCATTGCCGTTGAGTAAGGGAAATATTCATGTGCACTTTTAAAAATGAAAGCTAAGGGCTAGTTAAGATTACTTTATCAAACTACTTTGTCTACTCATACTGTGGAACTAATCCTAATAAAATTAAACAAAATATATATATTTGATCTATAACAAACTAAATACAGTGCATCCGGAAAGCATTCACAGCGCTTCACTTTTTGAAATCTTGGCAATTTTATTAAAAATAAAAACAATTCACATGTACATAAGTATTCACAGCCTTTGCCATGGCAGTCAAAATTGAGCTCAGGTGAATCCAGTTTCCACTGATCATCCTGGAGAGGTTTCTACAACTTGATTGGAGTCCACCTGTGGTAAATTCAGTTGACCACCTGTAGTAAATTCAGTTGATTGGACATTATTTGGAAAGGCACACACACACCTGTCTATATGAGGTCCCACAGTCAGTGCAAGTCAGAGCACAAACCAAGCCATGAAGTCAAAGGAATAGTCTGTAAACCTCCGATACCCGATTGTATGAAGGCACAGATCTGGGGAAGGGTACAGAAAACTTTCTGCAGCATTGAAGGTCCCGATGAGCACAGTGGCCTCAATCATTCGTAAATGGAAGCTTGGAACCACTAGGACTCGTCCTAGAGCTGGCTGACCGTCTAAACGGAGCGATCAGGGAGAAGGGTATTAGTCAGGGAGGTGACCAAGAACCCGATGGTCACTCTGACAGAGCTACAGCATTTCTCTTCCAGAAGAACAATCTCTGCAGCACTCCACCAATCAGGCCAGTATGGTAGTGTGGCCAGACAGAAGCCACTCAGTAAAAGGCACATTACAGCCCACCTGGAGTTTGCCAAAAGGCACCTGAAGGACTCTGACAACGAGAAACAAAATTCTCTGGTCTAATGAAACAAAGATTTAACATTTTGGCCTGAATGGCAAGTGTCATGTATGGAGGAAACCAGGCACCGCTCATCACCTGGCCAATACAGTCACTACAGTGAAGCAGGGTGGTTGCAGCATCATCCTGTGGGGATTCTTTTCAGCGGCAGGAACTGGGAGACTAGTCAGGATCGAGGTAAAGATGAATGCAGACATCCTTGATGAAAACCTGCTCCAGAGTGCTCTGGACTTCAGACTGGGGCGAAGGTTCAACTTCCAACAGGACAATGACCCAAAGCACACAGCCAAGATAACAAAAGGAGTGGCTATGGGACAACTGTGAATGTCCTTGTGTCCCAGCCAGAGCCCAGACTTTAACATCTCTGGAGAGACCTAAAAATGGCTGTTTACAGACTCTACCCATCCAACCTGGAGCTTGAGAGGTCCTGCAAAGAAGAACGGGATAAACTACCCAAAAATAGGTGTGCCAAGCTCGTAGCATCATACACAAAAAGACTTGAGGCTGTAATTGGTGCCAAACGTTCTTCAACAAAGTGTTGAGCAAAGGCTGTGAATACTTATGTACATGTGATTTTTTCCCCCCCCGTTTTATATTTAATACATTTTCAAAGATTTCAAACAAACTTCTTTCACATTGTCATTATGGGGTATTGTTTGTAGGATTGAGGAAACTAATGAAATTAATCCAATTTGGAATAAGGCTATAACATAACAAAATGTGGAAAAAGTGAAGCGCTGTGAATAATTTCCAGATGCACTGTACACCTCACTGTAACAAAACAGTCAAGCACTCAAGGCAGGGGACATTAATATTCTTTTTCAATGGACACAAAATAAATCATTCTTTTAAATTGGTCACTTTTATTTCTTTACATAATGTATGCAAACATCTCCAGATCACATAGGTTTTGGAGGGGCTCTTGGGGGACCACCCTGAAACAAATATGTAACTTTTATTAGTATGAAGTTCTTAGAACATTACATTTTCAAGTATATGACAGCTGTCAAGCGCAATATTCATGTACAAGACATTATCTGAAATGTGATGTGTATAATGCACTTACAGTAGGCCTGAAGCGTGGAGGAGGAGTGCGGTCCTTCCTGGCCTCACGTGAGCGGTTCCTCACCACTTTGCTGTGGATGGCACAGCTGACACAATAGTGGAGCTTTACATAGAGCTTGGGCAAAACATAGGCTGCAGGAGGACAAAGTAGTTTAGACAACACCATTGTTTTTATTAAAATCACCACGTACAGTATCCTCAATTTGATCCAAACACAAGTTATTTCACAAAGCAAGAGTTTTCACTCACAGTCAAATACACTGGCTTCAGAGATGTCCCTGACAGCCGCTGCCTCCACAATGTTTCGGATTACAAACTTCTTGATGGCTTTGTCCTTGGGCACACAACGGGCACAGTTTGTGCAGCGGATGGGCTGGACATGCCCACGTCCCTTCTTGGCACGACCGTTATTCCTCCTCTTCTTAGTCTGGAAGGTATAGACATGCAATTAGAGGAGCAATATGTAACATTGACATCAAGCATTTAAAATGGGTACTGCAGTCAAAATTCTAAATATTGGAGAGTTGTCTCTCCCTCCCCACCAGACTCTAAGCTCACACGCATAGCCAGGTTGAGGATACGCAACAGGAACGAGCAAAAAGACAATGGCAAGCAACAAGCCTTACACTGTAAGTTAATCAGCTTATGTATATGCTTGCAAAGTTTTTATTGTTTGCAAATTATAAAGCAGCTCATGTGGATTTTTCCTCTGTCAATGTTAGCAAGATGTATTGCTGGCTTCCATGGCTGCAGCACGCTGTGTTTGCCTGGTAACTTGTTTCAAATCTGGCAACCAGGGGTGTCGAAATACTATTGGGAAATCGGTGGGATCACATAGGCCAAAACAAACAAATTGCGGCCCGAAACAGACATTTCAAAGTAGAATATGGCTGGCTGTAGCATTGATTTCAGAGAAGCCAGTATTTTAACTTGGCATGTTTCCCAAATCTCTGGTAACATATGATAATTGTATGCTTTAGTACAGTAAATATTACATAATTAATCAAGTTAATCACCAGTTTAGAAATGACTTAAGCATAAGAGATTTTCTTCTCATATTAAGATACTATTTTGCCCAGGCCAAAATGCCATGCTGTGAATTTAAATATTCAGACTCAATTATATTTAGGTCATTACCTATAACAGGGTTCCTCAATTGGCAGCCCACGCTAAAGGCCTGTTCACACAAAATTCGTATTGATTTTGCAAGACAAAATTCTGATGAAAGCTCCACACAGTGCGTAAAAAAAAAAAAAAATCACCCCTTAACAGTAGGTGGCACCATTGCGGTTCTACAAACATGTGCCCCCCCAACACGGCACATTTTGTATATCCCCCCTTTTCTGACACACCCAATTCAGGTCTTGGAGTCTCTACTGAGGTGATGAGTTGAAACAAGTGTGTTAGATTAGGGAGATATCCAAAATGTGTATTTTTGGGGGCCTCCAGGCAGGGTTGGGAACCACTCATTTTATACCATTCTCACGCCCGCAACGTCAGCTGTTAGAGATTAATACATTTAACACTGTTAAAGCATTAATTTTCTTAATTTGGCATAACTGTTTCATTATGTTCTTTCCATGGTGTTGATGAATTCTGAGCAATATTTAATCTGTATTTTTATGCGAGTGAGAGGAGTAAAGAGCGCAGTTGCATAAATATACATGCAGTTTATATTTGTACATGCATTTATGTACGAGTATATTCCAAGCGGACTCCCGAACCGAACTACTCTTATGTCTGGATTAATGCCTGGATAATATAACACAAGGTACTGTTATAAAAATGCACATTGAATAGTGCAAAATAAGAATAACATTGTACAGTATAAAATGCATATCCTAATATTAAAAATGATATATAAGAAAACATTGGCTCACTGTCTTTATTGAAATTATAGCAATACTTTGTTATATTATCCTTAAGAACAATATTAATGCTAATAGGTACAATATTGCAATTGAATCTGCAATTAGGGAAAGTGCAGGGAGTAGATCCCGTTTGGAGAGGAGCAGGAACAGTTGACTCGCATGGAGATCCAGATTATTCATCAAAAAAAAAATATATATCAAAAAACAATGTTGTTTGAATAAATAAAACAGGCTAATAATACTGAGAAAAGGAACTAATAAATTATGCATGTTAAAATAATAATAGCAACATAAAAAATGTCAATACATCGACGGCAGTGGCTCTTGACTTTGTATTGTTGACTGAATTTCGACTTTGATGAAAACTAATTAGGGGACCCCCGACCTATAACATTCAAAATTATAGGCTGCTGGAGAGTTTTGTAGTCATACAGTATATTAAATGGTCAATTTACTTTGCACATACATAAAGAACTAAATAAACAATGGTTCATAAAACTTACCGACCATTGTTGATGGATATTAATCGCGTTTAATGATGTCGTAACCCATGTATGTAAGCTAACAACGCAAGTAAATGCTCATGCGTCTGTGTTCGCGCGTGACAATTTAAACCCAGTATTACGAATAGAATACAAAATAAACTAAATTATGTTTGGCTATATACGGGGTGAAATTACTCAAATCTATAGAAACGGTGAGAAAATGCAGCTGCAAAGAGTAATAAAAACGTAGCACAAGAATTGCCTGTCTTTGAGCTTTCGGTAACTCACCATCTTGATTTAGAGATGCATGGGAGAGGACCGGAAGCCTATTTACGTCATCTATATAGTGCCCAGCAGCCGACGGAAGTTTTTTTGAGAGACATAATAAAGGCCCCTGCGTTTCGCTTAAATTACAAAGAAAGAAAAACTGTAATAAAAATACATTTGGTCTATGACGTTGTACAGCACCTCTCATACAAACTTGCACAAGTGCGAAGATAATGAAAATAATTATGTAATTTGAAAACTAAACTGAAAAGTTGCAAGGGACAAGTTGCAGCCTAGGGTTGCCACTCGCCCTGTTTTTTGTATTTTTTATTTTTCAGGGGTGTAACGTAATTGAGTAAAAATACTGAAGTATTAATTGGGGGGATTTTTACTTTACTCGAGTGCAATTTCAACAGAATACGTGAACTTTTACTTAATTACATTTCCAAAAAGAAAAATAGTAGGCCTACTTATTACTCCTTACAATTTTATTTAAAGGGTAACTAAACCCTAAACCAACTTTTTTAGTTAATGATCTGTAAGAATGGGGCTTTATTAGTACTGGTCATTGATTCAAGTAATTTTTTTGACATTTGTGTATAAAGTGTTTTAATTCTACAATATATGGTGTAAAAACGTCTGAGTGCTGCCCTCTTCAGGTTGAACGGTGGCTACTGCAGTTGAATTTTCCTATTGGCTGTTTGCGGTACTTCGTGATGTAAGCGGTGACAGCTGACGTAAGCAGGTTCCAGCTCACCACGCCCTTGGTACGAGCTACCACGCCCATGGCAGTATTAAAACCATCTCGTTTCGTCAAAACCACTGTAGCGAGTCAGGAGTTGGAATTGCGAGTATTGAAAACGATCAGGATAGAGTATTTTAGCATCCATTTAGCATAGCATTTATATAGTTATTTAGATTATTTCGTGTAGCCTAGGTAGTTAATTAGCATATTTGTTAGTGTAGTATTGTTAGAAGCATAGTTAGTTAGTAGCATAGTAATGCGTCAGTTAGGATAGCTTCAAGTTAGCGTAGATTATCTGTATTCAAAACAGTGGTCAGGATGGTACGTAGGTGTAGTGTTGCTGGTTGCAACAGCACTGCTGGACTGTATAGCTTTCCAGCAGACTTGGAAATTAGGCGCCAGTGGTTGCATGTCCTTGGGCTGGAAGACCGCGAGTTCCCGCCTAGAGCTGTAGGAGTGTGCAAACTACATTTTACGCGGGATTGCTTCTCCAACGCAATGGAGGTGGAAATGGGCTTCTCCAAACAGCTCGCGCTGAAAAGCGACGCAGTGCCAAATGCTGCTCCTCCTGCATGGACTCTACCACCGCAGCGGCGTCTTGAGGTGAGTGATCATATATATTTGAATCACAATTTATGGTTAGGCTAAAGTTAATCCTCTGGGGTCGACAAACGCATTTTGCTGGATTTTTTCATATAGCGGCAAAATATGAATATGCCTACAGAGCGCGCGCTATTGACGATAAAACTCATCAGATTCATGTACATGTCGTCTTGCGACCGTGTGAGGAATAATAATAACATAATAGTAATACAATTCACCCTCCTCCACTTCAGGTGAAGGTGGGGGAGAAAAGTCCTCGACTTCAAAAGACCGCTCCGTGGCAAAGCTACTTATGAAATTTTTGCATATTATTTTCTTTCGTCTTACTTTATTGAAGTCACCTTTTCACTGTACCCAACAGATGACAGACTTGAGGTCAAGGTCAGTCATTTCAAATGGAGTGTTGCACGGCGGCTGTGTGGAGTTCTGACCATCCTACAAAGGTGGAATTTTTAGATTTTTGATTTTGCTTTTTCGGAAGGAAATCGGTACTTTAATTCACCAAAGTGGCATTCAACTGATCACAAAGCATAGTTAGGACATTACTAATGTAAAAAACAGCACCATCACTGTTGAAAAATGTCATTTTTTTATCAAATCTAAACAGGCCCCATTTCCAGCAGCCATCACTCCAACACATTATCCTTGAGTAATCATGCTAAATTGCTAATTTGGTTCTATAAAATGACTTGCCATTATGTCAAACATTGCTGAAAGCTATTTGGTACATTATATGAAGCTTAACATTATATTTGTGTTTGTTTTAGAGCTGCCATAGTATGCAATAGACTGGCATGTCTTAAGGTCAACATTAGGTAAAACAAATGGCAAAAAATAAACATAATTTACAGAAACACACAAAACAGTCAATCATTGTTATGAGGAATGAAAGCTATACAATGCTTGAAATTGCCAAAAAACAGAAGATTTCATGCAAAGGTGTACATTACAGTCTTCAAAGATAAAGGACAACTGGCTCTAACAAGGACAGTAAGAGATGTGGAAGGCCAGATGTACAAATAAACAAGAGGATAAGTATATCAGAGTCTCTAGTTTGAGAAATATATGCCTCATATGTTCTCAGCTGACAGCTTCATTGAATTCTACCTGCTCAACACTAGTTCAATTTCCCATACTTAATATACCACTTCCACTGCTCCGCCCCCAGTCTTCCACGTCTCTGCCCCCAGAGTCTTCCACAGCTCTGCCTTCCATGGCTCCGCCCACTCTGCCTTCCACAGCTCCACCCACTCCCCCAGAGACTATTCCTCCCATGGCTCCGACCCACTCCCCCAGAGACTATTCTTCCTGCAGCTCCGCCCACTCCCCCAGAGACTATTCCTCCCACGGCTCCGCCCGCTCCCCCATAGACTATCCCACCAGTGGCTCCGCCTGCTCCCCCAGAGATTATTCCGCCAGCGGCTCCACTTGCTTCCCTAGAGATTATTCCTCCCATGGCTCCGCCCGCTCCCCCAGAGACTATTCCACCAGCGGCTCTGCCCGCTTCCCCAGAGACTCCTCCATCTGCGGTTCTGTCCACCTCCCAGGCCTCCTGACCCTGCCTCGGCCCTACGGCTGCCTCCCAGGCCTCCTGACCCTGCCTCGGCCTTGCGACCGCCTCCCAGGACTCCTGACCCTGCCTCGGCCTTGCGACTGCCTCCCAGGCCTCCTGACCTTGCCTCGGCCTTGCGACCGCCTCCCAGGCCTCCTGACCCTGCCTCGGTCTGCCTGATGTTCTCTGGTCCCCTTGGTCTCCTGGCCGTCTGCCTGATCTGCCCTGGTCCTCTGGGACTCCTGGCCGTCTGCCTGATATACTCTGGTCCCCTTGGTCTCCTGGCCGTCTGCCTGATCTGCTCTGGTCTCCTTGGTCTCCTAGCCACCTGCCTGTTCTGCTCTGGTCTCCTTAGTCCTCAATCCCACCGCCTCAATCTGCTCGGTATTCCGAGCCCTCAGCTCCACCTCAGCCCTCTGGATCCCAGGTTCCAGCTTGGTCCTCTGAGCCTTCAGTATCACCCTGGCTCTCCATCCCTCCAGCTCCACTTTGGTCTCAAGCCTCCCTGGCCTTGCCTTGTTCCTCTGCTCCCCTTGCACCTTGTGCCCCCATGAACTGCCTGTTTGCCCCTTGTGCCCCCCTGAACAACCTGGTTTTCCCTATACCCCATGGACAATTAACTCTTTTTTTTTGGAGCGTCTGGAATCCACATTTTAAAGGGGAGTTTCTGGAAAGGAGCACCAAACTCCATAAGATGCTAGTTTATGGAGAAAAATAGAACTTGGAAGAACACAGGATCAGTTGGTGGAGTCAGTTCCCTTCTGGTTCTGGCTATACATACAGCATGAATATAATGCCAATATAAGTAATCTATGTGTAATATAAGTTATGTATTATTTGACTAAACTGAGTAGGTGTTGGTGGGCAATGTTTAAAACTAATAGAAATAAAAATAGAAAAAGCTTAGCAGGCTACAAAATTAAACTTGAGCTACCCACCAGCAACAACAGCAATAGGACATGTTTCTCAAGCTGAAAAGCTAATTCATGCATTCATGACCTCAAGGCTAGAAAATTGTGTTACAGGGAAGATAGCTTGGTGAGTCCAACAGAAGCAAGTGAGTTTGAGATTTTGAGACGTTTGTGGCTCAGTGTGGTTTCCACTAGATGTCAGCAAAGGCTTTGTTAAAGCACTTGTAATCATCTACTTCACCAACAGTGTTTTTTGTATTAGCCAATGACCAATGAACCAAATAATACCTTTGAAAGAGGATGCTACTGAAGTAGCATTTCATCATTACTACTTTCGCTGTCTGCCATTCAAGAGTGCAACTCTAAACATCAAATCACACCTCTAATTGTGTCAGTGTTGTAATTTATTTGAGGTAGTTGTCTGACGTTGTGGAACATTATTGTCGGTTGGCCAATAACAGTCTGAAATGTATTTTGATTTGCTTCTGGAAGTGATTACAGAGTTGGGTTGTGAAGTGGAGTGTTGGTGAAGGTTGGGGGCCATTTTTAGTGTGCAAAAGAGGGGGTGTTCCCAGCCCTTGCTAACATGTGCAGGCTGGAAGAGGAAACGTGTGGCTTATGTGGTGGACTGTCCCCTGTGTCACTGAAGTTAAGGAGCTGTTGCCAAGAGACATCTTCTATACAATGTTGCTATTAGTAATGGATAGGAAAAGAGGAGGGGCCCACAGAAGAAATTATGCATGCAATCAAATGCACTTAAAATATAGATACATAGCTTTTTGTAACACATAACTCTCTATCTTTCATGTAATCCCAAAGTAGATGTTTAGCAGAATGCCTGTGCTCCTCTCTTCCATACAAACACCATAGAAGAATCATAATAGTATATTCCACATGACCCTGAGTACTTGGCTAGTGGTCACCATTCACTTTCATTATATGAAAAAGAGCAGTCTGGACATTCTGATATAAATATCTCCTTTTGTGTTCCACAGAAGAAAATACCACAGCTTGTAAAAACAAGAGGATGAGTAAATAATGGCAATTTTCATTCCTTTGGGTGAACTATTCCTTTTAATTAATTTCTGTACTAAACCTTGTTCAAGATTGCAATGCCATTGTGGCTATGAATTTAACATTTCGTAAATTTGAGAATGGAAAGTGTCAGTTAATGTGTGCACAGAAGTTGAATAGTGTTATATACAATCACGAGATGGAGCGAGTCAGAGAAACAGAGGGAGAGAGAGAGGGTGACACTGGAATGTGTCAATGTTCCTGTAACCACTATGCCCCTAAACTGAAGCAAATAAACATTCCTCCGTTCATGTGTCAGGGCTGAATACTTGCCCACTGTTGCTGTAAAAACAAAGTGAATAATTAAAACCAAAAAACCCATGGCTTTATACTTTGTCTTTAACAGCATTTTTTTTTCCACAGTGGACTGCAGTTAGACAATGTGCCGTTGATATATTTTTCCCACTTAAGGCAATGCAGATAAATTAAATATATATTTGCATCTGCATAGGTGTAAACTTTGTGACGGTCTTGCTGGAGCACTGTTGGGTAAGTGAATAGTGACTGAGCCTAACGTTCTGCCTAACATCTCCCTTTTTGTTCCATGGAAGAAAGTCATATAGTTTGGAACAACATGAGGGTAGTAAATTATGTCAGAATAAAATTTTTTGGGTGAGCTATCCATTTAATACATTTGTTTCTGAACCAAGAGTAACGATCCACTATTTGCAGCCATAAAACCTTGTAACTATCATTTGGCAAAAGGACATAAAACTACAAATTTGCCTAAAGTTCAAAATTTGAATTTGATGTTTAGGTTGTCAATACACCATGTTTTTCTGTGCAGTTTTAGATGAGAACTTTATCTCTTCCATTATGCGGTTGTAGAAAATGATTTAGTCTGGCTGAAGAAAAGGCCTACTGGGAACAGCCTGTCACCGCAATAGAGTAAATCAAGAGGTCATGGTCTGTTAGTGTAGGGGGTCGATATTGCTACCTAAATCATGACTGCCGTCAGGCCCCAATCGCCCACACACACAGATATATACACTTGCACACGTAGAATTACAGATATTATTTCACACAGACTTGCTCCTACAAACTGCACTCTGAAGTACTTTGTGCACATTTTTTGGGATGCTCAGTATAAGCCACAGACATCAGTGCAACAGTTTTCACTTCCTACTCTGATTCCACAGACTCATCCTCAGGAAAGATGGGTTAAAGAGTGTTTCTGTGGATATAGACCAATTATACACCAAGTAATCTAATCTAAAAGTGTTGGGTAGATTACTTCAGAAATGTAATCCAGTACTGATTAAAAAATTACACAACAACTTTTTTAAATAAAACTTCTTTCCTGATAATACTATAACAAATGCAAAAGTGCGTTCACATTTACTTTCAAAGCGGGGTGCGAATACAAACAGCTTTTTGTATTATTTAGAAATTTAAAGGGTTAGTGTGGCAGCGGGGGCGTGGTCAAGCGCCCGTCCGGGAGAGAAAAGCGGTAAGGGCGCTTACACCTGAGCTAAATTATGTCTAACACCTGTGTCTAATTGCAGTAAGCATGGGGAGAGCGGCATTAAAGGGCAGCAGCCACAGAGCCTCGGAGAGAGAGAGAGAGAGAGAGAGAGAGGGCTCATCCGCCCTTGGAATCGCCGCCATGTGGTCCTCCGCGAGTCGTACAGCTTCCTCCAGCGACGCCGGGCGGTGGCACTGGACCCACTCTGCCGTTCTCCTGGGCAAGCGCTGGACAAACTGCTCCAGTACCACCTGGTCGACAAGTCCCTCGACGTCACGGTCCCCCGCAAGCAGCCACCTCCGACAGGCGTCCCGGAGCCGTTGGGCAAACGCGAACGGGCGGTCGGACTTCTCCAGCTTCATACCCCGGAAGAGTTGGCAATTTTCTTCCAGGCTCCGACCAACCCGTTGCATGATGGCTTTCCTCAAATCCGTATAAGCCAGGAGGTTTGTTGCCGGCAGTTGTTGGGCCGCGAGTTGAGCTTCCCCGGACAAGAGAGGGACTAGGCGGGCTGCCCACTGGTCTTGCAGCCAACCCCAAATTTCCGCCGTGCGTTCAAACAGGATCGAGGAACGCCTCTGGATCATCTGCCGGCCCCATCTTCTGTAACACGGGCGGGGGCAGTGTGGCGCGGGTGTCCGGGGTCGCGGCTGCGGCTGAAGCGGCCTCCTGGCTGAGGAGGCTCCGGATTGCGAGTCGGTCCTCTGCTTGAGCCCGCATGATCTCGAAGAATCGACGATCCTGGTCCTGCCGGAGCTCAAGCAGGGATTGTTGGTGGCTCTGATGGAGTGTTGCAAGGGAGGACTTCCGCCAGCTGGGAGGACTCTACGGGGCGACCCTTCTCCATACTCGGACGATTTCTCCAATTTTCCTTTTTCCCGGGTTTCGGCACCAGCGTAGCACAGCTCCCAAAGGATGACACGGGAAACAGCTTCTTGCTCAAGGTAAGGATCTTTAATTAACACACTTTTTATTACACACACAATTGTACAGCACACTTTCTCCGTAGTTGCTGGTCTGGGTATAGGCACTCTCTCTCCCGAGGCTCTGTGGCTGCTGCTCTTTTATGCCGCTCTCCCCATGCTTACTGCAATTAGACACAGGTGTTAGACATAATTTAGCTCAGGTGTAAGCGCCCTTACCGCTTTTCTCTCCCGGACGGGCGCTTGACCACGCCCCCGCTGCCACAGTTAGTTTACCCAAAATGTACACATTTTTCCTAATTTTTTCTTTCTCCTGCAGAACACAAATGAAGATTTTTAGATGAATTTCTCAGCTCTTTAGGTCCTCACAGTTTAAGTGAATGGTGACCAAAATTTTTTAAGCTCCAAAAATCACATAAAAGCGCCATACAAGTAATCCATAAGAATCCAGTTGTTAAGTCTATATCTTCAGAAATGGTATGCTAGGTATGGGTGAAAAACAGATCAATATTTAAGCCCTTTTTCAATACATTCTCCTCTCTGCCCAGAAGGTGGTGATGTGCATGAAAAATGTGAATCATCAAAAACTTCCCACCCAGACTTAACGCATCAATTCTGAAGATATGGATTTAACCACTGCAGTCGTATGGATTACTTTCAAGCTGCCTTTATGTGCTTTTGGAGCTTCAACATTCTGGACACCATTCACTTGCATTTTGAGGACCTACAGAGCTGAGATATTCTTCCAAAAATCTTTCTTTGTGTTCTGCAGAAGAAAGAAAGTCATACACATCTGTAAAAGATAAAGATGGAGTAAAAGATTAGATACATTTTCTTTGTGTACATGCCATTGCTTTCATTTCAATCAGAAACTAAATGATTTGTGTTTATTTGTAGGTTTTCTGGCAAGATTTCAATATCGATTTCAGTAAATGCATACATGACTTGATGATACATTTAATAAATCTAAACATAATTACCAGGTATTAATTGTAATTTCTTTTTTTTTTTTTTACAAATACAGAGAACCTACCTCAAAGTGCTAATTAATATTCATTGGGGAGTATTTTTCAATGGATATATTGTTTTGTAAGGCAAAGATTGTGTAAAGATGCAGGGAGATGTGTGTTGTTTCTGTGTATTGAGTCACCAAACGGAACTGCAAAAATAACGATGTATTCAAACAGGTTTCCCAAAAACTCCCCCCACCCTTCATTGGTTGGACCAACAGATAGTCCCACCCCAAACTCATGCCACTGCTTTAGACAATGTTGCCCTTTTGGACTTATCAGGATTCTAAAACAAACAGAAGAATGTATTGATAGTGGCACAGTGTCACAGTTTTTACACTTTGCATGGGAATCAACCTATGATTGGCTTATTTATAGTTCCTCTGCGGGTTAAAATGGGAAATAAGGTCATATTTTATTAATGAATAAATCACATACTTCACCTTTAAGTTTCAAAAAGTGCAATCTCAAACAGTAGTTCACATATGAAGCAAATCATTCAGTACTTCTTATTAGCACAATGATTTACAACTAACTGTGTAATGATGAGTGTCTGGCAAGTAGGAAATTAGAACCCAAATGTAGCACGTGTATCACTTAAATGAAAACCAAAAGCCATAAAGGTCAAAATGAATGAGAGTTGAGCTGAGCTAAACTAAGCAAACAAAAACTAAGCAAAACAAGCAAGAACTCACCAAACTACAAAGACATCAAATAATGCATGACAAATGACAGGGAAAACATAAGGACTATATACTGTATATACACACACAAGAACTAGCAAGTGTAACAAGACACAGCTGGAATTAATCAGAGAACACAGAGAACAGAGGCAGAACAGAGGCCAAACTAAAATAAATATCCTAGCGACCTCTAGTGGCCACTAGGGAAAATGTCAAAAATATTTCACAGAGCCCCCCATCTAAGGAGTGGCTTCTGAAGCTCCTTAACATATAAAAAACAAAAATAGTTCCTGGGAGGAGCAGGAAGTGGAAGCCAGGGGTGGAGTTTCAGCAGACGTAGGCTCAGGGGGCGGAGTCGCAGGAGGCGGAGCCACAGGAGGCTCAGGAGATGGAGCTACAGGAGACAAAGGCTCAGAGGTTATGGCATCTGGGGATTCAGAGAGCTCAGAGATCAAGTCAACATGAGACTTAAAGGATTCAGAGTTCAGAGCAGCAGGTGATTCCGAGAGCAAAGCACTAGGAGACTCAGGGAGCAAGACACTAGGGGACTCGGGGAGCAAGGCAATAGGAGACTCAGGGAGCAGGGAATGGCCTCCATGGCTGGGAGTGCTGGCAGCGACTGGGGAACGGCCTCCATGGCTGGGAGAGCTGGCAGTAACTGGGGAACAACCTCCATGGCCTGGAGTGCTGGCAGCAACTGGGGAACGGCCTCCATGGCCGGGAGTGGAGGCAGGGCAGGGGAACGACCTCCATGGCTGGGAGTGCAGGCAGCGGCAAGGGAACAGCCTTTGTGGCCGGGAATGCAGGCAATGACTGGGGAACAACCTCCATGACCGTGAGTGCAGGCAGTGCCAGGGGAATGCCCTCCGTGGCCATGAGTGCAGGCAGCGACTTGAGAGCAGGAGCCCTTCTCCTCCTCCATTTCCAGACAGCCGGGAACACTGCTGTGGGAACAGCCTCCATGGCTGAGGACGCTGGCAGTGGGACCATCGAGGCTTCAGGCGCTGGCTCTGGGATGGTCGAGGCTTCGGGCACTGGCACTGGGACAAACAAGGCTTCAGGTGCTGGCTCTGGCACGAAGAATGCTTCAAGCGCTTCTCTGGGACAGTTGAGGCTTCAGGAACTGGTAAACTGGTTTATTGACCGTGGCAGATGTGGATGCTGGCTCATGGTCTGTGGCAGGCATGGACCCAGGGATTACCAAAATTGGTACCACCATCTCTGGCAAGAGAGCACTCCTTGGATGATAATCTGCTAGAACTGTTTTAATAACAAACTCCATTAGCGAAATATTGTCACAGTCCAATGGTACCAGTTCTTTAACAGTTTTGTTCAACCCACACCAAAACAGAGTCCTTAGTGCCCTCTCCCCCACACCAGAGTGAGAGGCCAACCTCCAAAAAGCTAAACTGTAATCCACCACCATCATGGATCCTTGATTAAAAAATACAATGTGTTCTGCTGGGTTCAACTTTTGGTCTTGCATTCTGTAATGATGAGGGTATGGCTAGCACAAATTTAGAACCCAAATGCAGGATGTTTATTAAGTAAATGAAAACCAAAATCCATAAAGGTCAAAATGAACGAGAGCTGAGTTGAGCTATTATGTCCCAAATACATAACAATCTGCAGGAAAAATTCTTATACAGTACATCCATCTTGCATTTCTAAGCTGTGTAAAGATACATTTCTAAGTTGCAATTGTAAACATTAATGACAACTTATGCGTTGTCATGCTTAACATGGCTTCTTCTTTGGGAGCAGTTGCAAGGCTGAATATAAGAGAATGATGAAGATGTTTCAAGAGTCAAGCTTTTGTGATGCTGGATGGCAGTTTCTTTGGAGCCACCATCTGCTGAGAGGGTCAGGCAGCATGTAGGGGTTCAAATCTCTTGGATTCTGCCTGCTTCCCAGCTGCCATGCCCAGGCACTCTGTAATCCACACACAACCACACTTACACACCTCGCAATTATCACACATACTCACATTTACAAACACACATAATCCCAGGCATGCTGCGCTGCTGGAAACATTCTCATCCATGGCCTGACACTAAAGATGTTGACATTCTTGTCATGATGGACCAGTATTTTTTCCTTCATCTATGGGTTTGTGCAGAATATACACATTCTGTTAAACCCAAGCGGCCACATTGCATCAGGCCCTGCATGTGACCACTGCACCACTGTCCACTATTCCGAATGGTGACCTGAACTGTGCTCACATTCCATATACTTCCTTTGGTCCATTCTTGCCCAGCAGCCTCTGTTCCTTAACCCCTCCATAGACCCATTCAAGAAGAAAAACTTAACAAATTTGCTGGAATTTTAATAACAAGCTCTGACAGTTGCACTTTTTGGTCCAAAAAGACCTGCCTGTACTGGTCCCCTGAGTTCAAAGTGACTGGCCTTTGCTCACAACATCAGCATAAGCAGCAAGTTCTCAAATGGAAAGTACTCGTCCTACAAAAACAATGCTCAGCCAAACTGTTACTCAGTCCAACCCAGTGAGGTTTCTTTTTGGACCCATATCTAGAGATTACATTTTTTGCCATTATTCTATTAGCTTTAAACCACTGTTGGCTCACAACCTGTTGGTTAAGTTGCTTCTCAAAGCTCTTTAGAGACCCTCAAGGGCACTTATTGAATTAAAACCTTTTTTGCTCACTTTTGGAAAAAGAGCAGAGGTCTCCAATTAAGGAAAATGACAATTCATAAATTCTCTCAACCTCTAATTAGAGATGTACAACATTTATTCGTTTTTAGCTTGTGGTTTAGCATTTGTCTCTGTGGTTTCGTGCAGGGCTAGTTTACCCAAAAAATGCAAATTCTGTCTTCATTTACTCATCCTCATGTTGTTCCAAACCTGTGTAACTGTCCTTGTATGGGTATGGGGCAGTCCATTATCATTAAAAATCACACTTATATAATTCTATTGCCACAAGACATAAATATAACATATGTTAGCATGATTTTAGTATGATCAAATCGCTGTTCTACATGATTTTAGTGTGATCAAATTGCTAACAGGGTTTACGGTGTCGTTTTTTGTAAAAAAGTTGCACTATTGGAAATAATGTTACACTGATAGGGTTAGTAAGCAGTTTTATCACACTAAAATCATGTTAAGACTTATAAAGTTTACATCTTGTGGCTATATTTTTGAAATATTGTGTTTTTAAAATGTTATGGACTGGTTTCTCTTTTTGTAATAAATGAGGGATGAGTCGAAATCATATACACAAGTAATCAACATTATGCCACCAATGCTGTCTATTGATCTCAACTTGTATGGAACCCGGAACATTCCCTTAATCTGTGACTCCTCTCACATGGAATCCTTATATTTCTGACTCATTTCCTCTCCCATTCTCCACACTTCTCAGTTTGCTTATGACTCTCATGATCTTTATTGGAGCTGAAAACATAATTAATTTATGCTTTTAAGAGTTCTTGTGTTTTGAGATCCCTTTAACCACATCTCCCTTTCCCAGTCTCCCTCCCTGCTTGCCGCCTGGCATGCCCGTGTGTCAAAGGTGGCTTCAGCAGAACAGACTGTGGGAACAGACGGTCAGCCTCCCTCGTCCCCTATTCCCTAACCAGAGGGGCGGCCATCAATCCAAGCCAGCACGTACCCCTCCTCGCTCCCCTCCCAGTTCAACCCACACACTCGCTCCCCAATAATCCGCGGAAGCAATTTCATCTCGACTCGGGTGGCGGCCCATTGTCGCCAACTCCTTCAATCTTTCCTAATTAACTCTCGCTTTGTCCCGCATCCGAGCTTCTGGACTCATCTCTACGACATTCCGATCTGGGCCGGTCTTCACACTCCCGGGCAACCCTTGGACCCTAATCCCACCGCACCCCTCCCTCCCGAGTACCTCTTTCCACCCCCCCCCAACCTGCCGATCACCTACTTACAGAGTTAGGTAGGGGCATTAACTCCTTGGGTTTTTTGAAAGAAGGGATCGAAGGAGGGGGTGAGGAGGAGATGGCCAGAAAGCGACTCCAACCCAGACAATTAGAACAATGGGCCGGGCCTGTAGGGGGCTAACTCGCAGCGTCACGCCTGGACGGTGGGGTATTTTGTCGGTTTAATGAATTGTCCGTCAGTCCCTGACTACATCGCTGTCTGTGTAGAGGGTGGACAGCAGGGACCCAGACACTAAGTCGGTATTTATTACACTGCCTTTGTCACTAATTGAGCTAATTATCAGTGACTCCTCAGCACTCCCACAATGACAGTAGCCCTCTGCCACCTCCCTCATCCCACCAATGCCTGGGAATGCAGTCTAACTTTGCTTCTTTATCCCTCATTTTTATCCTTCTCTCCTTATCCGTCTCTTCTTTCCCCACTATCTCCTTCCCTTTTTGTTAATGCTCTGGATTCTTGTGATATTACAATGCACTTTACACATCCATTTATTACACTGCTCACTTTCATTCAGTCCATTATTACCCTTTTTAATTAGGGTTATTAGAAGGTTTTGAAGTGCAAAATATATAGAGTTTTTGTCTCATGATCTTTCATACTAGATGTATAACCATATAATTTTACCTTCAGTGGCTTCAAAAAGTATTAGGAAACTTAAGCCACAATCAAAAATGCATGAATGTCAATGCATTAGGTAACAAAATATCAAACCAAATGTTTAGGAAAGACAGCACAAGGACAGTTTTAATGCAAAACATTTCACAAAACAAGTCTGCTTAGGTTTTAAATGATGAAACAGTAGATATACTGTAGAAAATTATGAACAGTGTTTGGTCACTTTCAGGTTGTCAAACTTTGTGGAACATGTCTAATGGCTAATGCATTGAATTACACATGTGGTTACTCTGCTAGTTAGGGCACCTGTGGGAACTTTATTGGAACCGATTTAACACAATCACTAAAAATGACCTTGACACCAGTTGGTTCAAATTAGTTCTGAGAAATGCTCTAGCATTATTTGCTGCAGATGACATTTGCTTTGATATTTTGATATCAATGCCACACAGAATTTTATTAATGTTTAAGGATGGCTGAAGTGTCTAAATATTTTTTGGGACAATTGTATATTGTAAATCGAGATACAACACATGCATATGAACTTTCTGACCTTGGTATTTTCATCTGTTTTTCTAATTATATCTTGCCAATCATTAAACCATAAAATCAATGCTTAGGACTCTCTTCACACTCAGTAAAGTTCTGTCCAGTTGGCATTCCAGATTCTATTTCTTCACTCATCCTCTCTTACTCCCCCTGTCTCATTTTGTGTGTTCTGGTCAGGATGCAGATGTGATGGCTGGCTCTGTGTGGCGGAGTGGCGCTCTGCCTGGCTGACCTTCAGTGGCCCTCCGATATGTTGTGGTAGCTAAGAGAAAGAGCCGTCTGCCTTCATGCAAACTCTTGTGGTTGTGCTGGCCTTGCCAGTAGGGTGGGGGAATGCAACCTTTTATTATTTCTTGATTTTTTTCTGATATTAAGTTAATGAAGCAAAACCTCTGGTGTTGTGAAAACATACAGATTTAACACTGTTTTATGCCACTGCCCAGATTCCCTCCGTGGTTAATGTGGATTTAGAGAGCATGACTGCTCGGAGAAGTGGACTGCTTTGTGCTTTTAGCAGTGGGAATGATTTTAGACGATTGGGAATGCTCGCACACTCAGACTGTTGACATACGTTTAAGTGCTTTAGACATACCATGTCATATCATGTTTTGGTTCTGAAAAATGATTGACGGGTGGTGAACCTGTTTTTTAGAGTGGCTGTGACAGTCTAGGACAGTGGTAAAATGCACAAAATTGTGGTCAGAATAAAGGGTACACAGAGAATACAAATAGTGAAAATATAAACTTTATTGTGCTATTACACTATATGAAAAAAAATATTTTCTAAACTGAACTAAAATATTTAATCTTTTCAGCATTTTTCTATCAAAGCCATAATACAATAATAAATACTTTTAATTCACAATATTAAAAGATGGTATTCAGTGCATTAAAAACAGGTGTCAAGAGACAAGCAAATCAGGCATTTGACAAAGTAACCATGTCTCCGAGATGTATGTGGCCCCATTCTGATCACATCTCTTCATCCTTTTGTGACCGTTGGTATAAGTTAGCGCACAATTGGCTGAAGTTTCTTTGAAAGTGTTACATATGATAGTGTATTTACCCCACTTTTACATTTAAAACAATTTAACATTGCAAGTTGCATTAGCATAAATATATAGATCAAATCTATGTATAATATTTACAACATTTTGGTTATGTTAGCTGATATACAAAATTAATATTCCATTTCCATAAATGTGGCTCTTTCAAAAACGATAAATGTGAACTGTTTGTCCACTGTAAACTAGGTAGTAGGGCATTTACAGAATTATCTTTACACATGTTTATATTTTCTGTAATAAATGTATAGCCTGTTCTTTTGTACTGTAAACAATGCAGTTCGGTCACTTTGACAGCTTGGGCTGACAGAACATTCAATCATGTTCAAAGTCAAACTCGGGTCAATCGTAATTTTCTCTTTCCAATACGTTTCCATCATTACAATAACATGGTAAACCACATAATAATAAATGTTTTTAAAAAATGGCAGAAGACTCAAAGCAATGACGGGAAGTATGGCAGGTCTGAGTGGGAAATATCAAGAGGTTGCGCCGAGTTCGGGATTCCGCTACATAGTAATCGGAAAAGGAAGCCCCATCCCTTGAGAAGCACTTCACACAGTTTTATGTGAGACGAGTAGGACTGCAGCTAAAGAAAACAAAACAGGAAAATATTTTAAAGAACCGCCCTCTTGTTAGAGTTGTGCACTGGTTTATGAGAGAGCATGCTTGTGGTTCCCTTACCACAGGAACATCTGTCAAAGTGTGTCCAGTTACTGTACTACTTTTCAGCTTCTATGTTCCCCAAAGTATCATAGAAGAGAGAATACATGGTAGAACCTCAAGCCTGGTGGTGCTGCACTCTAAATGTCAAAGTGTTTTCAGCCTTCGTTTACATGGACACTCTTTCCTGCACATAGTTTTACACAGTGCATAGTGGTTCTTGTCCCGTTTCATTAGATCAGAGCCCAAGGCTGCAGTATCAGTTTCAAAATTCACAAATATTTTTTACAATGTCTGCCATCAGCTAAGAGTTTGGCACTTGAGGCAACACTGTTTTATGAACAGAGCTCCTAAAAATATTCTCAGTAGTTTATACATTGAATATGCTTTCTTATGCAATGGACTTTTTTGTGTTCAGTCCTAACACCCTTTCCACCTTGCTTTCCTAGCCCTTTAAATCAGTACATGCAATCTTGACATGTTCATTATCTCCTATACAAAACAAAAGCCCCTATCAATACCCAGTTTGGGACTCTGTAGCCAGTTACATCCCTTTGCCTCCAGTTTTTCAGTTTGTTCTCCTTGTCCATCATAGACACTGGTGGACAGTCTGTGTATGGGTGCAGTTGAGACAGCTCACATGACAGCACCAGTGGAAAGTACAGTGACATCTTTCCGTGACTTGCTCCATCCGAGTCTTGTACCCCCTTCCACAGCACAGCAGCTCACACCCATCCAGTGCGGGCGACGAACTGTTGCAGGTGCGTCCTAAAGTGCCATGTGTGCCTGTTTTGCCATTGTAAGAGCAGAAGTTTGGTGACTTTTCAAAGTAGACCAGGTCCCGAACAGATGGAAGCTTATGTGCTGGATTCTCTGGCTCTAGATGGCGGGGGTCAGCCCGATGAGAAGCACGGTTGCTGCCTTTGTTGGCATACACCACTCGGGATGCACCATCAAAGCGGTCCTTTAGGAAGTCTCCTACTACACGGAAACTGGGCAGTCTCATCCAGCAGGTTCGTACAGTACAAGAGCCAGACATCCCATGACACTTGCACTCTTGTTGCATCTCTGATGCAACTGTCTAAGGGCAGAGGAGAGAAAATGACTCTAATTCTGTTAAATTAAGAGCAACAACATAAATGACAAATAAATAATATATAGAACAAAATAAAGCTATTCTTTTCATTCTGTTTATGTTGTTAAGGAAAAGTTCAAAGTTTTGCCAAAGTGGTAAGAAAAAAAATACTTGATTCAAAGGGAAACTAGTCTATTTTCAATATGGGGGCAGTGGTGGCTCAGTGGTTGAGGCTCAGGGTTACTGACCAGAAGGTTGGGGGTTCAAGCCCCAGCACCACCAAGATGCCACTGTTGGGCCCTTGAGCAAGGCCCTTAACCCTATCTGCTCCAGGGGCACCGTATCATGGCTGACCCTGCACTCTGACCCCAGCTTAGCTGGGATATGTGAAAACTAATAAATTTCACTGTGTATATATGCAAAAAAACTGTGTGTATAATGTGTGACCAAAATAAAGGATTCGATTCTATTCTATTCTATTTTTCTTACCCCATTGGCAATTTTTATTTCTTGTTTTAAGCATAAACCCCATATACATTTCTTAGATTTATCTTAAAACAAGACTATGAAACAATGTCATTCTGCTTCTGGTGTATTTTTTTCTTGTTTTAAGGATGATTTGGTATTTTTACTGGAAACTAAGACAAACAAAATTGCAGTGAAGTTTATTGATGCCAATTGATGGCATCATTGATGTCAATTTGTGAGCTACAGTGGAGGGGAAGATTTTTACACTTTGAATTTTGGTCTGTTTTTCATGCAAGGCTATTTTTTAAGTAATTTTGATGCTTGACAGCCCCGGTCAAGCTATTCTTGAAAAATTCACCTTTTGTATTCCATGGAACAAGTTCTGCGATACAGGTTTAGAACAATTTTCATGTTTGGATGTGAAATACTATTTAACTGCATGGTTATTTAAAAAAAAGAAATGTGTATCCTCATTAGATCCAGTCACTTACCATTCTTCCTGCCTCGTTGTTGTGCAGGTTGGTCAGATAGCGTAGGTCTCTGCCCCTCTCACTGGAATCCACAAACTCTCGTCCGAACATCCTGCCAAATTCCACATTGTCGCTGCAGCCTCCCCAGTGCCAGTCTGGCCCTCCAGGACCTCGGCGCCGGTAGTCGCAGGTGCAGGACTCAATTGCCCCCTCAGAGCAGGACCGGGCCACAGCATGAGTAACACCCGCACTTGCGATGGCAAACACAAACGCAGTTTCACGGCAACCTAACAAAACATCCACAAAGTTCTTTAGTGCTTTCCAAGGAGTCTCTTATATTACAAATCTTGTCTCTAACAATCTGTGTCTCTATCTACTGTATGCGATATGAATAGTGTTCAAAAAGTTGGTTAATACTTTTTACTCACCTCGGTTGACAATTTTTCCAAAGACATTGGGGCTGTGGGTGGTCGGACAGTTCCATCGGCGGTTACGAAACTGCCATTTGCATTCCTTGATGGCTGTATGCAGGCCTGCCGCAATGGCATGCAAGATGCCAGGGTTCTGCCTGATCAGTTTTCTCTGTCGACGACTTAGCAATGCCAGGCTGGGGTCCAGCGCCAACTGCACATTTTTGGAGTTGGTAAGGAGATTGCCTGAGGATGCCACATTCACAATGCCCCTGGTAGAGAAAATTAAATCATGACAACTGGTCAATTGGATATGGTCTGCAGAACATACATTCATATTTTTCATCTCAATGGCAAGATCTTTAGGCAAATTTGTGTAACTCTTTGATTCTGTATTTTAACATTAAAGATTGGTGAAATAAGAATCTCAGACAATTGATGTGCAGAAATGTAAACTGTTCTGTGAAAAATCAATCCATGAGCATGGAATAAAATTATATGGCTATCATAAAGAGTTAAATAGGTATTATTGAGCATAAACTATACCATGGTCAGATATGAACCTTTCCATAAAAGGAAAATATTTGCCACCTGTTTTATATCTTTTATTGTGCATTTTTTCCAGTCATATAAAATATAAGGTGTTATCCTTTTATGCACTTAAATGTAGTAATTGATTAACACAAATATGAATAACTAGATTGAGAATGTATTACCTCTTACCCATAAAATTCCATCCAAATCAACTCAAACTGTTTGCAATAATGGGTATGATTATGGCTTTTTGTCACTTTCAGTGGAATTTTTGCCCTGTGCCAAAATGTAAGACCCTGATTCCAACAGATTTAGCAAATTCCTGTTAATCCTAACTTTGAGCCATTATTATATTGTTATTACAATGTTATTACATAGAGCAACATTTGCGATTAGAGAATTGGCTGGAGAAAAGCCTGTAAATGTCCAGTCTGTCAGTCTGTTGCGTTTTATCAAGTAAAATTGCTCTTCGGAACAGCTCAGCTTGGTACGTGACTGTCGATATCATGCAGTCCAAACATAACATCTGACCCTCTGTAAACTATTAGCTCCATTCTTGTTTCCCTCTGATTTACTTCTCTTTTGAACTTGGCAACAACACAATTAAAACGGCATTTATGTATGAAGAAGTAATAATTAAATAAATAAAAATAGAGAGCGAGATGGAGAAGCTCTCCTTCCTAGTGAAATCACACATTGTGGTTTTGGTAACGTGCGTCTAAGAATTTTTTAAAACACGTTCGCCATTATTAGTTCAGGACAGATATGCGTAAATCTATTGGCAAATTTTGTGTCTAGTTTTAATCTACTCCGAGTCTGGAATGCTCAGTACATTACACGAATTCGACCCTGAAAACGATCTGGAAAGGAAATGCTCTCAGCCATAAAATAAATCCGCATTTAATTTATCCCACATTGGATTGAAAACTCTTGTCCCGCGTTCAAGCCACTGTCAAAATGACAGAGCAAGGGAGGAAGAAAAAGAAGTAGCGCCCAGTAAACAGATTTAGTATAACTGAGATTGCACTGATTGATTTGAGGTTTGGAAAATAACTGTTTAACATTAGTTTAAACTCAGTGCAAAATTTAGTAAATATAAGGGGTAATCCATGCATATGCCTTTCGCCTCGTTTTCCGTTTACCACCACAGCAAGTGACAGACCATTATTCCATCATCGACTAAATGACATTAATAAATCTTTATCTTGGCTAAATAACATGGGTTTAGCCATTACATTTACTCTATGCACTGCTGTGGCACTAACAAGTTAACATATTATAAGCGATAAACTGTGCATCAAAGCCTGAAACTGAAAAAGAGCAGTGGTTGATTTCATAATTGGATGAATGTACATTTCATGTATCATTGTATAAAGCCTATCAAACAGTATATTATATCTTACCACCACCGGCCGCTGTTGTTCACTGCCCCTGTGCCAGTGAGAGAGGAGACCAGGAGAACACATGCCGCTTTGACTGCGAGAAGCAACGCAAATACCCGCATGATATCTAAAAGGGCAAACGTTTTAAAACAAATTAACATTGGCCACAAATAGGTTTTCGAAAATATCCTCAAATTTTTAGAAATTATTGGATCTACGAATTGGAACATAAGAGCATCTTAAAAACAATAATTTGCAGTCCACAAAAAAAAAAATAATAAATAAAAAAATACAAAATAAATATATGTGTATATATATATATATATATATATATATATATATATATATATATATATATATATATATATATATATATATATATATATATTTTTTTTTTTTTTTTTTTTTTTTTTTTTTTTTTTTTTGGAGTGCATTGCAGTGATGTGTGATTTATTTCAACTGTATGAATTATTGCAGCCATTGCAGTTTGTTTAATAGTAATCTATCATACAGAAAATTGCAATTTTGTTAATAAATATCAACACTATCTTTAAGTGCACTAGGCGCTGCAACCATTGATCGATTTGACTCAACTAAAAACAGTCCTCTTCAATATGACACAAAAATAAAATAATAAAATAAAAATAAATGTAGCTATTTAACTATTCTGGTTATTCAGTGCGTCCTCTTACCACTCCACATTCCAGTGCAACTGACAGTGTGCTCAATGTTTCTTGGTGAAATCTTGAGAGATCAGATCTGTCCGAGTGTTGTGCTCTGTGTGCCGAAGTCACAGAAACGGTCCTGGACGGGATGCCACTGCTGCTGCTCCTACAGTCTGTGTCTTAGTGATGCTCTGCTCAGAGCACTGAGCGCGTGGGACAGTGTGGACCTGATCCCCTCGGTGACTGATAGGCGACACATTGTTCACTTATTGAACGCAACAAGATGAATAAAAAAGGGATTTGCTGCTCTCATCTCCCTCTGTTTTTTTCCTCCCTCCTTTTGAGTGGAACTGAATGGACGGATAGCTTAATTCTTCTCATTGGGCACAATGAATACAGGAGGCAAAACCCGACATAAAGGAAAGGAGATGAATAAAAGATCCGTTATACGCGCTTTTAATTACATATCATTTTGTAATCCTCTTCCCGAGATTCCACCGATACATTCAAGCGAAATCATAATAAAACACAGCCCCTCTATAGGCGTCTTCCATAGCTGAGCAAAATTGATTCCTTCTCGTTGGCGAGTGCGCGCGCGCCACTTGTGTCTTCAGAGCCTTCTGCGTGGATGGTGTCACGACACAGTTACAGTAAGAGGGGAATTTAAAACATCTATTCTGGCCTTTACCAGGAGTGGATGGATAACTCCCTTAAATTCGTCTCCACCCTCTCTTGCGTAAAAAATAAAAAAGGTTTCATGGATGTCCATGAGCTCCGCGCTCTCCATTTTCACTGTTGAAATAACGTAGCCTACATCAGTTCAACCACATCAAGTAGCCTACTGTGTGGAAATTGTATACTATAATTTTGTAAAAAAAAAAAAAAAAAAAAGAAAAGAAAAGGGAATGAAATAAAAAGGATAACTTTAAAGACATGGGCAATGCCTTTAATGCTGTTTCAGTTGATCCTACAAAGTCATAAAGTGCTGCACCAGACGTAAATAGACAACAAATAAAAGCTTACAAAATTTCAAGACTAATAATTTAAGAAATATGGACTTGGGTTTTAAGGTGTGATACCAAAGAAAAAAATAAAATAAATAATCATTTAAAGAAAAAATCGAGATCACACAGCTGTTCGCTATAGGGTCTGCAGATCTCCCTTATAGCCTACGCATATATGGTCAGAAAAGCATTGGCACGGGTCAAATTGTATTCTCCTGTCAGTTTTGATTGGTTTGCACAAATAAATATCAGCAATTGCTGCTATTGCCCGACCCCCGATTCCGTTTTTACTGGGCACATGTATTTAGGGTATTATTCGCAACATCTAGCCCTAATAAGGGGTGTGGTGTTGTCATGGAAAAAAATACGCATCCGAAAGAGAGAGTGAGTGAGAGTATGCTACTTTTTTCTCTCTCTGATGGATTCAAATGGCTAACTGAAGGAAGTGCGCTTTTGTTAGTGGTATTTAATGGGGCCTGCTTTTCTGAGCTTAGCTCGCTCTTATACTCTTGAAGGATCTTAAACAGGTTTTCCTGAAACATTCATGCGATGCTTTGCAGATTAGCGGCAATCCGGTTAAAGGGACGCCTTTTATATACAAATCAACTTCAAATCACTTTTTAAGCCACTTAGATATACACGCCACTGCAAAATGCTAATGCACTTTTCATTGCCAGAGCTTAAGGAGGGGAATAGAGGTGATTAGCTCTAATACAAGAATTGATCTTGGAGAATAGAGGTGATTAGCCCAAAACCAAGAATTTTTGTCAGTGTTCATGTGTTAAGAATGGTTAAGGGTGGATTTAACTCAATTTCATGACATTAATCCAACTAGTCCCGGACTATCTGTGCTAATTCTAATACTAATGCTGTTACTAATAATATTAATAAAGATAAGAAGCAAGATGCTCCTTCTAGGATTTTTTACACCTGCTGCGCATAGTTGCGCACTGACCATGGTATCCTGACCACCAGCAAGATAATCCCTTAATCTTGTAAACTCCTAATGCGTCAAATATTCGGGTTTATTCATACATCCACCCAGTGGCCAGTGAACGAAGTTTAAATATCTTGCTGTATATCTCATCATCATGTCCTCAGTATAACAGCCAGACAACAGCTAAAAACGATTAAAAACGCTGACAGCTTGTCTATTGAACAACTCTAATAGGCTATGCATACATCTAAAAAAAAAAAAAAAAAAAAAAAGATTGGCCCACATCTAATTGCGAATCAATTTTCTATGTCGCGCGGTTTCAATGAAAATGAGCTAGACAAGAAACCCTCCATCATGGTCAGTTATTGGACTAATTATACGCACTACCTCAGACGTAGACAAACAAACGAAACAAGTCAATATTTCTGCGATTGCTCTAGGCCATTTATACCAGGCTGTAGGCAACAATCATTTAAATCATTCTCATTTAGAGTGTCGAGGGAAATGATGAATGTGGTCCTAATTAAAGTGAAACGTCACTATGGTGAACTGTTGAACTGATTTGGTGTGGGAGGATGGGTGAACACATGAACGCGCACACGCACCCTCATTGTTTAAGAAGAGCCGCACGCCTGCCTGCTGCTCTTCTTATTGTATCTTAAAATAATGAATTTTACTTTGAGTTTAAAGTTCATTCCAGTCAGTCAAAATGGGCTATACGGTGACTTTTCACCCAGCTCTGCAATAAAAAGACAGTAAATGAATAGGGCAACTAAAATGAATACAGTACAAAGGGATTCACGTATTGCAAATGATAAGTTGTCTAATAGTTTTGCTACAAGTTGTACAGTGCAACAGTGATATAGCAATAGGGCTATTCCACAGTGCACCACAGGCAGTGCACACAGTGTATTGGATGCATTGGAGAGTGCCAAATTAATTGTTGTAGTGCCTTAGAGCAACAGCTTCACAGAACAACAGATAATACTTTACATTGACAACAGACTAACCTACGTCTCCACCTTAGAACTCTTGTTAGGGGCCGTTCACGCCCAACGTGTTCTTCCGCTATAAACTAGACGCATGCAGCGCAACGCATGGAATGCAGAGATGTCTCGAGATGCGCTTTTAAAAGTTGACGTTCTTTTTACTTTACATGGCGTCTAAAAACGCAGCGCTCAAACACGAAAAACGTTTTTTTCTTTTTTTTTTTCTTCTTTTTTATGTTCCTATATGTACATAGTGTGCACGTTTAACAAAAACAAAAACAATGTAACAACTGAAAAACAGCGCAGACGGTCCTTGCCTCGGTGCACTTTTTAGCCTACCAAAATATCTAAATATAGTCAATGTTACGTGCCTAAACTGAGACTATTGGTTTTAGGCTACTATACAAATTCTGGAGCTGATTTACTCAGATGTATTTATGCCTATTCATATTTATGAGATTATCACATCAAATTGTACACATTTTGATATGTGGTGACTATTGAAATGATTGAAAGTTTGGCAGGCCTTCATACTTTTTCATCTTGTTTCAAAACAAGCGCCTCAGGCAGCGTTTGCCCACCCTAACGGCGCCCCCTCCTCCTCATCCAAAGTAATACACATGCTCCGGTCCCAACCTTCATCAAACGCTGCATGCTTAACTCCCCGCTCCTCACAGAAAACAATTGTAGACCGTCCGTTCCAGCTCGTTTTTTAAAGCGATCCCACAGGTGTTTTAATGTCCCGTCGAGAAAAGCTTTCAACGAAATGGAGTTATCCCACAGGCAATGTTTGGGACAAGTCCTGATTTGGGCGGCTGCACTTCTGTCACCTGCGTTCACGTAAGTTGAAAGGTCTTATCATGGGATCTATAAAAGTAGAACTCATTAGACTAGCAGTGCTTGTTTTGCAAAGCCAATAGGCTACACATATTAGTTAACCTTACTTTTAAAAAGCATGTAAACTGATTGCCTTAAAAACTAACTAAATGTACTAATTTGGCTGTAAATGTAGCCTGCTTATTTACATTTACATTTATTCATTTGGCAGACGCTTTTATCCAAAGCGACTTACAAAAGAGGAAGTACATCAGCGAATCATCTTAGGGAGACAGTGGTACAAAAAGTGCCATATTACAAAGTTTCACTATCATCAGAATAGTACACCAAACAGATTTGTTTGGCTCAAGACCCCACTTTAGGCTACTTGAGCCAAATAAATATATATATACTTGATTTTTTTTTAAAGGCACTTGGTTACCTCACTTTTTTAAGTAAAGTCAAATTATTTACATTTTACATTGTAAGACTAATCAAGATGTAATAAATCGTTATTTATATTCAAAGTAGTCAGAGCCGTAGGCTTGAGGGCTTTGACACATGATGCAGTAGCATTTCGGACGACCAGAGTTCGAGTCCCGACTCGAGTTCCTTCCCGATCCTAATCCCCCATCTTCTCCCCAGTCATTTCCCATGCCTGTTTCTCTGCTAACTTATGCAATAAAGGCGGAAAAAATTATTAAGGTGACGAACATGATACTATGATCATGGAACATGTATAATCCTTTTCGACTGTTTTGTGTGGCGTTGTTGTTGTTGTGTTATGTTATTTACAAATGGGCTATCTATTAGTTTTAGCTCAGGCTCACTCAGGCTTTAATCAAAACCAGTTTTGTGACATCTCACTTTTCTCAAAAACTACTTAAACTGTCAATGGTCACAATATATTTAATAACAACTGTGTGTTAAGCTTTGGATGAACTACTTCGCACAAATCTTTTCCATATTGTCATTTTTCTCACCAGATTATCATCAGGCATGCCAAGACACTGATAGAAAACAGGGCTTTTGAATATTCATGGAGGTTTTATGTTTGCCTCTTGTAAGGTCACAGCCTTGTTTGAGTGTTGGTCACTCAAATGCACGAGGTAATCTTATTACAACGAGTTGCTGATATTAGAAAACAATGGCATTTCAAGAAACTTTAGATTTTTATTTTTTTTTAACACCGGACATTCAATGCTTAATACTTCTGAAGTTGCTATAGGTAGGTTAATGTGTAAAAAGATTCTTGAGAAATGAAAGTCTGAATCGATTGTCATTATGACTCGAAACAAAGAGTGAAACGAACTTGACATATTACCACGTCAGAAGTAATAATTTTTTCGCATATGTGAGTCATCTAAAAAAGACCACATGTATTGCTATGTAACACCAGCCTTCAACTATACAATGATATCACTGCTTTCAAATTCATTTTCTTTTTTCTCAGTGTCCTGGGCAATGACATTCTTGGCCTGAAGGTGGCAGGAGAGCCAGTGCTTACCCCCAACGCAGTGTGTTTACGACTGGCAGGCCTGACCAAAAGACAGATGCGTTTGTGTGTGCGCAGCCCTGATGTCACAGCCTCTGCTCTGCAGGGCATTCAGGTTGCTATTCATGAATGCCAGCACCAGCTCAGAGACCAGCGCTGGAACTGCTCCTCCCTGGAGAACCATGGCAAGCTGCCCCATCAGAGTGCCATTCTCAACAGGGGTGAGTAGATGGCAAAAAGGGGCATGGGAAGTGCTGAAATTCTAGCGAGCCAAAGCTGTAATAATTCCGGCATTGAAATGCAACCCAGAGTATACATTGGGCAAAGACGAAAAAAAAAATCAGCATTGAGTCATTGTTTAATGCAGTGAAGCCTTTTAATTTCCACCATGGAAAATGTCTGTTATGAGATTTTAGATAAAGATCTTTATAGATTATTATCTCTCCAGCTGGCTTGTGTATACTTCACTCTATGTATGTTTTTACAGAAGGCTCTGTTTACTCTATTGGCAGAGTGATTTTCTGTGTAAATGCAAACATCTCTTTCATCCCAGGTTTCAGAGAGAGTGCTTTCTCTCTGTCTCTGCTGGCTGCAGGTGTTGTGCACTCGGTGGCGTCGGCATGCAGCTTGGGTAAGTTGCGTGGGTGTGGCTGTGAAGCTAAGCGACGCTTGGATGATGAAAAAATCCATCTCAAGTTAACCCAGCTCCAGCTTCAGAGTTTTCAGAGCAACGGGGTGACCAAAGCAGGCGGAGGTTTGAACACACCTGAACTCGGTGCACTCCACCACAGTGGTTTGCCAGCCAATTTACGCTCGTCCCACCCTGTCAGTCTCCTCAAACCCTTACCAGATGAAGTCACAACACTGCAGGACACCTGGGAGTGGGGAGGCTGTAGTCATGATGTCCAATTCGGCATACGATTTTCCAGGGATTGGTTGGATTCCAGAGGATCTCCTCGCGATATTCATGCTCGTATGCGGATCCACAATAATAGAGTTGGCAGACAGGTGTGATTATTATGCTAATTACAAATAATATCATAAGTGTTGCCTTGTGTAGTCTTTTTAAAGCTGATGTGTGTAATTTTATTCAATGTATAAATAATTTCTTGTATCCATGCAAAAAATGCAGAGTCAACTAAGTAAGTAATTTGTAGGGTGATTTCATCTCGAAGTGTAAACACTGTGGCTTTGTGGTTGTTTCACCGACCCATCCAGCCCGACACAGCTGTATTTGGGGTGGGACTATCTGTCTGTACAACCAATGGAAGATAGAGAGAGTTTGGCATTATTTTTGCAATGCCATTTGGTGACACTAATGGCACAGATTTTACACACTTCAGCTTTAAACCATGAACACTAGAGCTGGGTAAAAATATTGATTTTCCAGTGCATCGCAGTCTTCATTTAAACAATCTTAAAATCAAATCTTAAATCCCATGATCGATCTTTTCATCAACCCTTTGCAGTGTGAGTAAATTACCTGCTTATGCAACCAAATTTTATGATATTCAACAAAAAATTTAGATTAGCCACTGTCTGGTAAATGTTTAGATTTCACTCAGCAGTGATTGAGTTGTGTAGTGGTGAAGAAGTTCAGCACCCTGAAGAGGTAAAGTTTGGTTTGATTTGTTCCATGTTATGTGTGTCCAAAGACAAGGTCCACGCAATCCATATGTTAAAAAAATAATGTCCCTTTTAGTACCTTTTAAAAGTACACTTTTAATTCTAATCACACATAGCAACGATGCTATAAAGAAACTATGCAACTCCACTCTTGTTAATGTGTGCTCAACCAAAACACTGCTGATCTGCCACTACTCTGAAAGAAACAGTACTGTTTAAACGTGTTCTACAACTCAATGTAAATACTTGTAAATAGTAATACAATAAACATGTATCCAGTATACAGAATGCAATATCAAATATGCAATTTCAAGACATATTTGTTGATGCAATATATTGAATTTGTACATTTAAAAAAATCTAAAATGTGACCAAAATTATGAAAAACGAATGATAAAAAAACATTTGTAAAATTAATATATTCATATTGTACCCTGTATAATTAGCAGCATTAGCTGAGACAGATTTTCTTTCATATGTAAGAAAAATGGACATTGTAACAGAAATACACCCAAATGAATCAGAATTGAACTGGGAAATCTGTATCAATACCCAGCCCTAATGGTAACCACATTAGCATTTGAAGAAAGCATTCAAATATTTTAATAAAATAACAGACAAAAAAATACGCACAGATATATTGTATTCTCTTCATTATGGTTTTGGCCTTAACAGGTAGTTACTGACAACATGAGAAGAAAATGCAAGTGTCATGGCACATCAGGCAGCTGCCAATTCAAGACCTGCTGGTTTGTCTCTCCTGAATTCCAGCTCGTGGGATCAGTGCTTCGGGAGAAATTCCTGACTGCCATCTTCATAAACTCTCAGAACAAGAACAGTGGTGCTTTCAACTCACGAGTTCGTGGCACCACTGGCTCAGATCAGACTGGAGGCCGGCGGCGCAGTATCTCACGTGAATTAGTGTACTTCGAGAAGTCACCTGACTTCTGCGATCCTGATCCAGTGGTGGATTCCCTAGGCACACAGGGTCGCATCTGCAACAAGAGCAGCTCCAGCATGGATGGCTGCGGGTCTCTCTGCTGTGGCCGTGGACATAACATACTTAAACAGGCACGCAGCGAGCGATGTCACTGCCGCTTCCATTGGTGCTGCTATGTGCTCTGTGAGGAGTGCAGGGTTACAAAGTGGGTTAATGTGTGTAAGTGAATGGCCATCTATGTCCATAGCTGCTTCTTTTGGAGTAGGAGGCAACAGCCTGTACCATGTCATGCTAAATGTGACTGCGTGTGTTTTGCTCTCCCACAGTGTGTCTGTTTATCCTTTTCTCTCCTTCTTTTAACCTCTATCATCTGGGATCCATTTCTGATCTGTTGCTGTTGTTATTCACAATATGCCAAGTCAGAAATTGAGGAGGAGGTGACTCATATCATTTGTCGTATTTGTCCCTGTTTGGAATCTTCAGCCTCTCAAACCAAGCAAATGCCCCAAACGCCATCTGCACTCCACTTAATAAGAAGGCACGCACAACAGCAGGAGCAAATTACTCCTGCTATGGCACTGCTATGGTCTACCTTTTTTTACATTTTCAAAAGTGCACTTAATGTATATTACTTGCCTTGGCAAAATGTTTGAGAAGTTAATGTGGTAATTGTTCTTGATGGTGAAATTCCAGTCTGGAGGGGCTAAGGTTTCCAAAATAATTTGTGATTATGATCTTTTCCCACAATGATCATTGAAATATCAGTGGCTGTTATAGTTGGTTGGGACATATCTGTGCCTTTTTATGAGGATTCGTAAGATGTTGTATTGAAGCAATGATTTTGGGAAAATCTCTCAGATCTGGAGGAAATCTTCGCCATTGACAGAGAATGTGCCCTGCATAGTGCTCTGATTTTGGTTGGTATTTATGAAAACCAGGACACTTGTGAAGTTGATATGCTGTGTAACCCCATCCTAACCTCTAAGAGACAAACCAATCAGAGTCAAAGAGAGCGAAGGAACGACTGGAGAACACTTGTGCCTCCCGTGGATTTTTGCAGCTGATTAAAAATAGTCACATCTCATCGCATAGAGGAACTGGGGAACAAAATTGGATGCCAGATGCCTTTGATGCAATGATGGAAGACATTCATACTCTGAAGTCCTGGGTTAAATTGTGTTTAAGAAGTTGCCATCATAGTTACAATCAGTTTACAGTGAAATTGTTGTATACGATTTTTAACATTTATTTTGTGAGGGTGATGCTTAGGAACTTAAATTAATTATAAGAATAAATTAACCTTCATTTGTTGCCACATTTGATATTTTTGCACAGTGTGGAGAATTTACCTTTGTAATATGTTTTAAAATGTCTAAGAAAGCCACAACCTTTTGTACAAGATATTGTTCTTGATTTATTGTCTGAAAAATTACACTGAATTTAGAACCTGGAAGGACCTTCTAGAAGTTCTAAATTGGTCTACGCTTACCGAAATTCGAGCCACTGAACCCAATGGGAAGTGTATTGAATGAATGGGCACGTGTGAGCTCAAGTGTGGAAGTGAAAAATTGACTGAGTGGTGGCTAAAGTTCTTTTTTTTAAATTTCAAAATTATGTTATACATTTGACAGAAATTCATGTTTTATTTACCATATGCTCGATTCCCAACCATCAGTGAAGTAAAAATGTAATCTTAGCAGGAAAATGCAAACAAATCACGCTCATCATTGATTAGGTGAGCATGATTACTTCCTGGTTACCACAGGACTAGAACCCGTGTTTCAATAGCACCTCAGGGAAAAAGTAATCACATTAGAATTTATAGAAAAATGTCTGATGGGACATGGCACTTGTCAGTAGCTCAGCAGAATGTCAGTGTTCCGGAACATTTTGTAGCAACATGTAAACTTACTGTGTTGCTAGAATAGAAGAGATGGGACCATAGTTTGGAGTAGTAAGTATAATTCTTCTTTTCATGAGATTTTTAACGGACACTAGCCTGTTATTTTTAGCTTTCTTAAAGAGTTTTAAAAGCAGAGGTAAAATTGTGGAGAGGAATTAACCTGTCTTAGATGTATCAGCTGTCCCAATGATGACATGGTTGTGACTGCACCATGTGCTGCTGAGTACTGTTTGTCCTTAATGAATTAACTAAACACAGGCACGCTGTTCTGATGTTAAGCTCTGTCTGAGAGTCTGTTCTGTGATTGTGCTGAGTACAACAATGTTCATAAACATGAGCTTTTCTGTATGACTCCTCACGAGACTGACAAATGAAGATGCGTGGAGGCTGTGGATCAAATGAAGTGACTACACATAGTCTGATGTGTGGCTTTATCAAACCCACATCTCCTGGTATTTCCTCTGGCATTAAAGATGAGAGTGAAAGAGAAACGGAGAACGAGACTGGTGTGGAATGATAATGCGCTGGATATCTGGTTTGCATTCCTTTATTCCTTTATCATTTCACCCTGGAGCTGCTGCAAAAGGGAATTTCCTGTCACTGTTTCTCCCATGTGTGAGACAGAGAAATTGGACAGCCATAGACAGATAGACAGACAGATAGACAGACAGACAGACAGGTATAAGATAGATAGATAGATAGATAGATAGATAGATAGATAGATAGATAGATAGATAGATAGATAGATAGATAGATAGATAGATAGATAGATAGATTGATCTTTAATTGATATACATGAGATTGGGCTGTAAGCATTTATACAAATTTGTGAGCATATACTGCCCATACTTAGGTACATGTAAAAGTGAGGCAAAAGGAAAAACAGCTGGAAACATCTGCATCTGGGCTCCTTGTCCAGCATCCCCTTCTATTTTTGATGTGGGATTGAGAGAAAAAGAGAAAGGGAAAGAAAAAACAAGGAGCCAGCTACCCAGAACATCAAAGCCCTCGCCTAAATGTGCAAGCCCTCATTAGTTCTGGAAGCCTAACCAACCCGACTTATGATTGTGTTTGCTGGGGTGTGCTTTGGCAAACACTTCAGAGGAGAGGCTCCTTTAAATTATAACTCCCACCCCCCATCCAAACTCGCTTGCTCCCTCCCCTACCCACTGTAGCCTCCTCTGCCCACCCCATAACCCCCATAACTTCCAGTGCACACAAACACAGTGCTCACCCCCCCACCCCATACACCGCTCCACCCTATAATCTGGTGTGCAGCTGCAAGCATCTGTTCCACTCCCTCTCTCCATTCCTAACCACTGAATTGATAAACACATCGATCATAAACCCACTGAAACACGGTGGATCGTGTGAAGCGACATGGGACAGAGTTGACTTTTCATCTGGACAAGGTCTGGGCATGCACCATGTGTATGCCCATACTTAATAGTTAAAAAAACAAGTTTGAGGAGGCATTATTTCAGAATGTATTATGCTTGGCAGTTCAATGTAATATGTATGCCAGTAGATTTAGATTTACATGATGAAACTGCATATCAAGTCTGCTAACAAGAGAAGCATGCTTTGGATAATGCTGATAAGACCCTTTAAAGGAATGGTTCACCTAATTTTTTTAATTTTTATCATATACTCATGTCAGTTCAGATGTGTATACTTTCTTTTTTCTGCAGAACACAAACATTTTTAGAAGAAAATCTCAGCTCTGAAGGTCCAATGGTGGCAAAAACTTTGAATCTCCAAAAAGCAGATGAAGACAGCATAAATGTAATCCATAAAATTCCAGTAGTTTAATCCATGTCTTCGAAAGTGATCCAATCTGTTTTGGGTGAGACAGAGCAAAATGTAACTCTTTTTTCACTATAAATCTTGACATCAGCAGAAATAAAACATTAATTGATTAACAAATATTGACTGTTAAATATACAGTAAACATTGTATTGTAAGACCTTACATTAGTTTTCGCAATAAAATGCTGTAAAAATGATGTTTTTTTTAGATGTAAAAATTATGATTTTCCTGTATAATTAATGGTAAAAATGTAAACTATGTTTAACAAGAGAGTACATGTACTTTTTTTTTTATCAGTAAAGTGTTGTTAAAATTCGCTGTATAAAAAAACAATAATCAGGCATTCCGACAATTCCCTGCATGATCATATTTCATTATATTTTATGGGAATAGTTATGTTACTTTTTATTTTTAATATCTTGATTTGTGTTATGTTTAATGTAGTTTAGTTAATGTTAACTGCATTATTTTAATTTCACATGTGTTACCCTGATTGTGTTGTGTTTGTGTGAGTGGCACTGAGCACTGTCACTATATGTTTATTGGTGTTTGCTCCTGGAGGAGCCACTTCAGGTCATCATGTGCTCTTCTGTAATTTTTTACGGTGATTAGCAATACCTTATAAAGTAAAAAGTAGATTTTTACAGTTTCAGAAGGTTAATATCCTGTTTATGATTTTTATTTCTGTACATTTAACAGATTTTTTTTTACAGTGCAATCGTGGTCATGTAAATTACTACAGTTTCAAACTGTAAAATGTACATGTTGTTAATTTTTACTGTACATTTGTACTGTATTTTTTACATAATTATTCTGGCAATCACAGCTGACAGTTTTTTTAATTTATTTTGTAAAAACAAAAGGATTTTTTAAGTGCATGAATTAAACCACTGGAGTCAGATGGATTGCTTTCATGCTGCCTTTACTTCTTGGAGCTTCAAAGTTTTGGTCACCATTCACTTGCATTGTATGGACTAACAAAGCTCTTAATTTGTGTTCTGCAGAAGAAAGAAAGTCCTAAACATCTGGGATGGGTGAGTAAATGATGAAAGAATTTTCCTTTTTGGGTGAACTATCCCTAAAGGAATGTTCCAGGTGCAATACAAGTAAAGCTCAATCGACAGCATTTATGGAAGAATGTATTTTGAATCATCCCTACTTTTCTTTAAAAAATGCAAAAATCTATGTTACAGTGAGACACTTATAATGAGTCACGTGACACCATGCAAGGTTTGGACGTGTGAAAGGTGAGCTCTGTGGACTTTGCTAGATTTAACACTATTAATGTCAAAAACCAGTGAGGTTCGATACACTCTGTTCCATAACTGACAATATGTCAAAGAATTCAAAATCCTCAGGATCTGGAGTCATTAAAAGACACTTACGTGCTCAAGCTGACACCCCTGTGGAGGCCTCGAGCCAGGGAGTCGATTTGGACGGAGAAGTGAGGAAAATTCTGCAAGAAATGTTGAACATGTCGGCAATGCTGACGAAGGTCGTTGCTGACTTGGAGGATCTTGCTGTCATACGTCGATCGATCACTACCATGGAGACGAAATTCACTGAGGTGGCTACAAGAGTGGGGGATGCTGAGAAACGGATCGATTATCTGGAGTCATCAGAAAGGGAATTATCTGCTAATCTGCTAGCAATCAAGGTGGATTTGGAGCATGCCTGGGAGAAGTTGGAGGACATGGAGAACCGTAGCCGGCAGAATAACGTCCATATTGTTGGAATTCCTGAGGCTGAAGAGGATCAGGATATGGTGAAATTCCTGGATGGGCTCTTTCAGAGTCTGCTCGACATAGTAGGCCATAAACTGAAAATTGAGCGAGTTCACGGGTTTCTGGCTCGGCAATCTTCTGAGGGAGACAGGCCTGATCAATTCTGGCTAAATTTCTGAGATCATCCGATAAAGATATTACGTGTTACGTGAGGCGAGGAATAAAGGAAGGCTTTCTTGGAAGAACCACATAATTTTCTTATTCCCAGACTTTGCGAATTTGACAAGACAGAAATGTGATCGATTCAAGGAATGCACGAAACTCTTACATCAACAGAAGTTCGCTTTTGCACTGATGATCCCGGCCAAATTGAGAATAGATGCTAAGGATGGCCATTAAACATTTTTTATATATATGTCCTTTATAAAATCAATGAAGTTACTTTGTGGTACTCAAGTTGCAGCCAAATGGACCAACTCACTGAACATTAATTTGACTGTCCGAGGAAACTGAGCACCTCTTTGTTTCTTTTTGTGCTGGTTCCACCTGCCCCTTCGGGACAGTGTTGTGGATGATTCTGCACATTCTTTGTACTTATGCCTCCTATTGGAGTCTGTTTTGTGGAGTATTTCTTGCAAGTTATTGGAGTAATTAGGTCATTTGTTGCACTCATGTAGCAACTGAATGGGCCGGCTCACTGAACATAGAGTGCCTTTTTATTGACTTTTTTGTGCTGGTTCCACCTAGTGGCTGGAGTTTGTTTTGTGGAGGAACAAACCTTCGAGACAATTATCTTTTGTTGTGTAATGCTGTCTCACAAAATTTGTATAGAAACACCAGACTTCAGCATTCCGATGGCAAAGCGCGGGGTCGCTTGTAGGCATACATGGGCTGTTTGAGTTTAGAGGGATGGATGCCAGTTGGCGATGTCAAGCACGGGGTTAATGTGCACATTTTTCTTTTTTCTGTTTGTTTGGTTTGGGGTTTGATTGTTGCACTAATATTGGAATGTGGTCTTTATAATTTTATTTTTGACACAATCAATTTTTTTAATATGTCAAAATTTCTGATTTTAATCTGAGTGGATTGTCTCTCTCCACGTGGAATGTAAATGGTCTTTTTATGGCCATAAAAAGACGGAAGGTTATATCTCTTCTTAAAGGTGCAATATGTAAAATTTTTCATGTAATATTCACCATTTGTTTATCAATGTGTGAACGGCTTGTAACGCAACTTCAAAAACGAGCCCTTCCCGGACTTCCTAAATTGCCTGTAGACTGATTTTCATGCAAAGGAAGCGGGTCACTTTTCCAGGAAAATTCAAAGGATGTGATGTTTATGCGCGTTCCCGTGAGCCTTGCCTCAGTGCTTCTCTTCCGCTATTCAAAAGTGACAACAAACTGCAACATTAGGTAACGTTATCTTAGAGATGAAATCCATCAAACATCAGGCTCCCAGCCAAAAAAAACAAAAAAAACATTTATCTACTGAATCCCATCTGGCTAAGCAGGAACGTGATCGTGGTCGAGCGAAAACTAGAGTGAACATCGTTAGGGTATTTGATACCTGGAGGGAACGCCGTTCGGTTTTGGGGATCAAAACTGACCCTGAATTGGCATTCTTCTTACTGGACAGATTATCTTACAGAAATGCAAAGCATGTGAAATATAGTGCCATAAGAATTGATCTGTGTAATTTTAGCTAAATTGATCTTGCCTGCTAACACTGAGGAATTGCAAGCTCCCTTTCTTCGTGGAAAAGTGATTACTTCAAACTACAATCTGGCATAGTCAGGCCCATATCCACACTGTGTTTTAGCCCTGTTCCTGCACTGGAGTGTCAAATATAATATACAGTCTCAAAGTTTGTAGTAAAACAATCATAACTGTGTAATTTTAATTATGCTGTCTCATCTGTCAGCATGATGCTGGTGAATCACGTTCAATCTCTTTGTGTGTGTGCGCGAGCACGAGCAACAGGTTGCTGCTGCAGTTCACTTAACGGCCACAGGTGTCATTAATAACAAGGTTTCTGAATGTTACATACTGCATTCAAGCATAAGAAATATAAAAAAATGTTTCTTCAAAAAATGCATCTTTCCCCACAGGAAGCTGAAAATTTTGGGAAGATATGGGGTGGACATATTTTCTTTAGTGCTGGCTCAAGTAACAGCAGGGGAGTCATTACACTGATAAGTAAGCATCTACAATTCAAATGTCTCAAACGATAAATTAGGAAGAGTCATTATTGATTTAACAGAAATTCAGGGGCAAAGTCTTATTTTGGCTAAGTCCCAATAGTTGACACTTTAACATATCCCTTTTGCAAAATCCTAAATTCCAACAAATGTTAAAGGCTGAAATCAATGTTTATATGGAGACCAACTGGTCCTCAGTATCCTCTGTGGGTATGGCTTGGGAGGGACTTAAGGCGGTTCTTAGGGGCCGGATCATACAATATGCCTCATTCACCAAAATGTTTTAAGTATAAGAACTCATGGAGTTGGAAGGGAATATTAAAAGTGCAGAGGCAGATCTGAAGCACTGAATTCTATTTTGTTGCAGAAGGTGGAATTTTGACTACTCAGGGCAAGACAGTCATACTTTAAGTCGGAGGACAAAGCAGGGAAGCTTTTGGCTAGATATATAAAGCAGAGAGTGTCTTTTTCTAGTGTCTACCCTCAGTGAATTTTGCTGGTGGTGAAATTTTTAAAACGTCTAACACCCCAGCCATTGATATTAACAATGCTTATAAAGAATTCTATCTTGATATCTATAGTTCCACATCTTCATCTACTGATGAAGATATTAGAAACTTTGTGGAACCATTAGATCTCCCTAAACTGACAACTGAGAAAAAAAACTCTCTTGATTCTGAGATGAACTTGGAGGAGCTTGGCGAGGTAATTAAGGCCTTGCCTACAGTCAAGGCTCCAGGGCCAGATGGCTTTGCCACTAAATTTTTTAAAATCTTATGCGATAGAACTGGCTCCACTTTTGTTAGAAGTTTATACGGAATCATTAAAGAATGGAAAGCTTCCGCCAACCATAACACAAGCCCTGATCAGTCTGATTCTTAAAAAGGACAAAGATCCAAACAAGTGTAAGAGTTACCATCCAATTTCCTTGATCCAGCTAGATGTTAAAATATTGTCAAAAATTTTCTTATATTATATTAATCTCTTATAAATATAGATCAGGTGGGGTTTATTTGGGGCTGCAGCTCTTCTGATAACATTAGGCGTTTCATCAGTATCATGTGGTCAGTGGCGAATGATCAAACTCCGGTAGCTGACATCTCACTTGATGCCGAAAAGGCATTTGATATGGTAGAATGGGATTATCTTTTTAAGATTTTGGAAATAAAGGGGTTCAGGAATACTTTTATTGGTAGATTAAGTTACTTTATAGATACCCGGTAGTGGTGGTACAAAGAAATTGATTAATGTCAGATTATTTTACTCTGGATAGGGTCACCGGGCTGGGTTGCCCAATTTCTGATTGTTCTGTCTTGCCCTAGAACCATTAGCAGCCGCGATAAGAAAGGAAGATGATTTTCGAGGGGTGGTGGTGGGAGGTGTGGCGCATAAGCTTTTGCTTTACATAGATGATATTTTATGATTCGTCTCTGACCCCACTAGATCTATGCCTTGCCTCCACAGAAGTATTAATTCCTTTTTTAGTTCTCAGGATACAGAGTCAATTGGTCTAAATCTGAATCTTTTCAGCTTTTCAGCCAGGCACCTTCCAGTGGCCCAAACAGGGCATTACGTATGTGTGCATTTTATTCTCAGCAAATTTTTGTGATTAGAGTTAATATTGACCCTTTAATAAAATGTTTTTCGAGCAATGTGTGCAGGTGGGCTTCATTACATTTATCAACATGTAAAAAGTTGGGTCCTAGCCGGATTTATGATCAGCAGATGGATCATTCTCAGGGGATGTAAGTTGGCTGGAGCACACTCTTTTCAAGAGTGGTGCAAAGAGATGGGCGAGGTGGTGGCATTCAAGGAGGTAAATATATAGAAGGCAGGGAAAATGGGATTTGTTGAACAGGAAGTGAGATAGATATTTGGTGTTTTTGGAGGGTTCTCAGGGAGGGGCAGTGGAGAGGGATTTGTAGTTTTAAATGTGTGTTTGCATTCTTATTGTTTTTAAGTATAATTGTTTTTATGTTTTTTTCTATGTTCTAATTATTTATGACCACTGGAGTGTGTGTTTGTGTCGGGTGGCGGGGCTTAATGTATATAATTTGATTCTGTATTTTCTGTTATGTTTATTTATTTTGTGAATGGAATCAATAAAAATTGTTAATAACAGGGGCCTGGGTAGCTCAGCGAGTATTGACGCTGACTACCACCCCAGGAGTCGCGCGTTAGAATCCAAGGCATGCTGAGTGACTCCAGTCAGGTCTGCTAAGCAACCAAATTGGTCCGTTGCTAGGGAGGGTAGAGTCACATGGGGCCCTCATGGTTGCGATTAGGAGTTCCCGCTCTCAATGGGGCTCGTGGTAATTTGTACGTGGATCGCGGAGAGTAGCATGAGCCTCCAGTGCTGTGAGTCTCTGTGGTTTAATGCACAATGAGCCACGTGATAAGATGCACGGATTGACTGTCTCGGAAGCGAAGTCAACTGAGACTTGTCCCCTGGATTGAGGTGAGTAAACGTGCCACCAAGAGGACCTACTAAGTAGTGGGAATTGGGCATTCCAAACTGGGAGAAAAAGGGGATAACATTTTTTTATATAAAATTGTTTATAACACAACGTTAAAATACTCTCTGTGGAAAGTTATAGCCAATTTTACAGATTTGTTACCATGATGATGTAATGTCAACAAACCCTAAAACAACTGTAAAAATTACAATATAAACAAATGTACTGCTCAAATAATACACAAGTCTGAACAGATGAATTAATGCAAGTGCTTTTATAAAATTACAAGCTTCACATTTCTGTGTTTAAACTCTCCAAAATTGGCCACATTCACTTTCATTGACTCCATTCACTTCCATTTTGCCATTCCCAAGTGCCTCACTGTTACCTCAATTTTTACTTTTTTTTTAAGAAAAAGAGGAACAAGTCAAAATAAAGTTTTTGTGGAAAATCAACATTATGCCACAAATGTTGTCGACTGAGCTTAACTTATATTGACCTATACAGAAGGTCGCTGGTTCTAACCCCACGGCCACCACCATTGTGCCCTTGAGCAAGGCACTTAACTCCAGGTTGTTCCGGGGGATTGTCCCTGTAATAAGGGCTCTGTAAGTCGCTTTGGATAAAAGTGTCTGCCAAATGCATAAATGTAAATGTAAATGTAAATGATCCCAGCCGGAGGCGATTTCTGCATAACAGAAAGGCGTATGTATGTCCCGTAATATTCCAGAATGTTAAGGTATTCACATATTAACCCATAGATATTCTGTCATCGTTTACTTAATGTTATTCCAAACCCATATGTCTGTCTGTCTTTGTTTCTTTCATTCTTTCTTTCATGGAACACTGAAGGAGATGTTAGACAGACTGACAATCTAAGTTCATATTCTTTGCATGGTAAAAATATAATCAAAGTGAATGGTGTCTGAGGCCCATATTGTGCATAAGATATCTTTTTGTGTTCCACAGAAGAAATAAAGCCATATAAGTTTGGAACAACATGAAGGTAAGTAAATGCTGACAGAATAATATTTTTTACTGTTTTACTTCCCTGTTGATAGTCTGTCATGCGATAAGCTACCAAATTCAATAATTTGGCAGCCTGTAGAATCCAGATGCTGCCAAGTTTTGTAATTTGGCAGCATCTATCTGGTTACTTATTCATTAGGCTCAGCCGTAGCTGAATTATTAATAAGAATATGGAAATGTGCTTCCAAACATTAGCAGCAACAGATCCTTCAGTTGTATATAATTGCAGAATTCTTATATCGGAGCGAAACAAAATCACCACTAAATGTATTAAACTTACTTCAGATTAGCCTAGAGAACAATTTTCCTAGATGCATGAAAACCTTAATTTGAAGTTGATCTAATCCTTAAAATTAGTTTTGTAGGTGGGGGGGTTGTTGGGGGCAGAGCTATCAGTTTGTGGCTCCCACAGACCCAGTACAGTATTAATATATTACAGTATATAGTAATATATACATATTATTTAATTTTTATATTTAGTATTTTAAAGATTCAAGTATTGCAAAATATTTGCAAAATTAGCTGCAAAATAAAGGGCATCTTGTGGAGCACTTGCTTCTGTTTCACACATGACATTAAGAGACTGAGCTCAATCTGGTCTGGAATAAATTATTTAATCAATTACAATAATTACAATTGTGCATGTGCTTGTGCTTGTGCATTCTGGGATTTAAATCAAGTGTTTTGACCATGTTCACCAAAATTTGTTCGAATCCATTTAATGATTCAGTAATCATTTCTAGTCTTGTCAGAAGGTGGTGACAAATGAGTGTCTTGTGTAAAATGAGTTAGTCACTGAATCAATGATCAAAACAAAATTATAATCCTTTAAAATGTGTATGTCTACAGATCTATAAAGAGAATTTAGTAGAGGTTTTAAACATTAAAAGAACAAAGCAAATCTATAATGTCCCTACATTTTGTGAGCTACTGAGCATGACTTTTATAAAAAAAAAGTATAACAACACTAATAATTATAATACATTTTCGTATGATTTCATGTATATAAAAAAAAGCATGTCTACATATCAATTGACTTGTAAAATACATGTGTTCTAAGAAAACAGCAGATCTTTTTTCCTACAGTTTGTCAACTGCACACCAGCATAGCGGTAACAAACAGGAGCTGATATTAAAAGTAGCTTTACATATTTAACACAGATCTAGTAATCGGCTTCAATTGGCAAAAACAACCGATCAAACTATTACCTCACAAACATAATGTATAAAGCATTACATAATGAAGACACAGGCGCTGATACAAACTCCACTTACAAGTCAAGTGGTTTTTATTGTCGTTTCAACCATATACGGTTAGTACAGTAGGCCTACACAGCGAAACGAGACAACGTTCCTTCAGGACCATGGTGCTACATAAAACAACATAGGACAAACACAGAACCACATGAGACTACACAACTAAATAAAATACCTATATAAAATACCTATACCTATATACCTATATAAAGTTAGAATGTGTGCTTAAAGGGATTGTCCTTTGTTTTCTTTATGCAGTGCATTTCACGTAATGCTGCCAATCATGAATGATATGTAGATAAATATCTCACAATTGTGTGTTCCTCATCTCTAGATTATTAATTTAGATCAACATCAATGCCGATTTAAAAACATGGATAAATATTTTGCTGCTACGCCCTTGGTTGTAACATAATGTATTCAAGTTTAATCATATTTTTGAATCATAAGAGTTTATTTTGATGTTACCAAATGAAGAGCATTTTTTAAATCAACATTTTTTCAGTGTAAAATTGTTGAAGCAGTGCTTATAGGAAATACTTCACATATATGATATATCTCTTATTCTATTATTTATAAATACTTGAAATCCATATTAATCTTAGTCTGCAATAAAAGTGTGGTTCTTGAGTGTTATTTTTATTAATTTTTTTTCATTTTGGATGTACATACAAGGATGCGCTTTGAAGATATCGCGAGATGTAACAAGCCACACTCGTGTGTCTTTGCATAGGATCACTGATATCGCGAGAGCGGAGTGACTTGCGTGAAATCATCCGGTGTCGGTGTCAGAGGTGAGTAGGGATGTTGCGAATTTTTTTTTCTTGTAAACGCATTACACATTGCTGGCGTAATAATGCATGTGGAATATTATGTGTATTAAAATACATACTATTGTTGTCGGCCGTCTATTTCTGCTACAGTTTTTTCTTCGTGACAGATATAAAAGGTGTTAGACGTTTTAAAAATTAAATAACTGTTATTGATTGGTATGACATGGTCCGGCTTCCATGAGAAGGTGAGCTGTCATAAATAGTAATACAACGTGATGCGAGCATCAGTAAAAAATAAAGACATCTCTAAATAGACAAATCTCAATTACGACAAATCAGTTCTAAGGGTTTCTGATCTTAAAGGAGATTTCTCTTTAAGCTGTATTTGAAATGGGCTACATGTATTTTTCTGGCTGTTGCATTTCTAATACAGTTCATTCCAGTTTTCTGGCATTTCATTAGAATACTCCAGTCATGATGTTGATGTCATCACCATTTTATGGAGGATTGATCTTATCCTTACAAACAAATTAATACAGTCACATCTTATAAACTCGTCCATTGAGACATCTCGTTCTGTGAATCAGCAGTTAAGGTAAAGCAATAGCCTAGTTTCTTAGCTTTCCCATATTAAGCACATATTTAAAAAATGGAATGACACATTAGTCTAGACAGTATATGGCCTTTTGGTTTATTTTGCTGATAGATTTCTTTACATGTATTTCCCTTGGCTCTATACGCATTTATTTAATCAATTCAATTTGATACAGTCATGAGTCATCTGAGATGAATTTGCAGATTAGTGCTCTCACCAAAAGGCTAGATTAAGATGACCTAACATTAACGTGAAATCACTGATCTATGTTCACTCTTCAGTTAGCTTTTCATTTTCACTGGCTTTGTTTTTTGAGGACTGAGATGTGAAATCTTTTGTGGGCTATAATAACTGGATTATTATTATTTCTTCACACTACATGTGCTTTAATTTAAATGTGTGCAAAATATTATTATTGTACATATTTTTCTTGTTTTTTTACTGTTGAGTTAATACTTTGTGAAATGCAGTAACTAGTGTTGAAAAGTTCTGTAAGTTGTTCCCATGACAAATGTTTTCAATTTTGATAAAACAATATCCCATGATATTGTTCACTGGATTTACTATTTACAGTTCAAAATTGTAGCTTAAAAATTGACAACACAATAGCATGTGTCTTTTAAAATCTGACCCTAGATTTTGTATGTTTTGTGTTGGGAAAGGCTAACCTACTACCATGGGAAACATTTTTGGCAACCTTTTGAAGAGCCTCATTGGGAAAAAGGAGATGCGGATTTTGATGGTCGGGTTGGATGCGGCTGGGAAGACCACAATCTTGTACAAACTGAAGCTGGGAGAGATAGTGACTACAATTCCAACCATCGGTGATAAAAATCTTTAATCACTTGATAATTATTACATTATTTGCCTCTTTCTCAAGAGACAAAGCTCTTGATGTAATGTTTTTACAGTCTTTTCAAATGTGTAATCTGGGTCCTGTTGTGCTTTTGTGTTACCTAGGTTTTAATGTGGAGACCGTTGAGTACAAAAATATTAGTTTTACAGTGTGGGATGTTGGTGGCCAGGACAAAATCCGACCTCTATGGCGTCACTACTTCCAGAACACACAAGGTGAAAAGAGAACTCACATATAAACTGCACAAACAGGATTTAGCAACTTTATACTGCTTGGTTGCGGATGTTCTCTGTTTTCACAATTATGCAGAAAAGGATCTTTTTGAAATTTTAGCCATTTAATTAAAATTTAGATTGCACATTGATGACAGAAAAGGTCTTTATTGTCCCCCTGTTGTGAACTACTGCCTCTCCATAGCCACATTTCACATCTTCCCCATGTCAATTGAAGGTCTGATATTCGTGGTGGACAGCAATGATCGTGAGCGAGTCAATGAAGCCAGAGAAGAGCTGATGAGGATGCTGGCTGAGGATGAACTGAGAGATGCTGTACTCCTTGTATTTGCCAACAAACAGGCAAGAGCTCTCTTATACTTCATCGGGCTTTCCAATTTGGTGATGTGCAGCTGTCATATCATACTGTGGTGTAATTGGTCATGATGCTGTCAACAGTGCATCTGTAAAAGATCTCAAGTGGTCGGATGGGAGAGATGGAGTTTTTAAGTTAAGCTTACCCCTTACAGCAGGACACGACCTAAAATGGTAGTAATGGGGTGGAGGAGGGTGAAAACAACAGCGGCATAATGAAGCGATGAAGGACAGCTGTGTGGAGCTTATAAAGCATAGGATGGATTATGATTGGATGAGATGCTTAAATTGAATGAATGACATGATGCTGACTACGAGTCTTCCTAATAGAATTATCACATAGGCTTCCATATCCAAGAACATTTTTGTTGAGGAACAATGAGAAATTCATCTGAGAATGATATGAATGGAGGACATCTTTGTCTATGCATCATTTCTAATTGGGCAAAGCAATAATGTTCTTGGTAATTGTGACATTGTCCAAAAAGTTGATTAATGTAGCTTAATGTTTGAGATATATTGTGCCCTCATTTGATCAGACTTTACGTTCTAAAATAATTTTTTAAGGCACTATCTTAACAGTTTGTTTAGCCAATTTACTGGTAGGTTATATGATGGATTACAAGTAGAGTGAGGTTGCCAAACTATCTGAGTTTAGGGAAGGTTGTAACTTTGTAACCATTCTATATGTTGGTGATGACATGGTCCAGTGTTTTCTTCTAACTTTTACAGCAGGATTCAGATAAAAGAATTTGGGAAGGATGTCATAGATTGCATTAATTGAACTCCCTTGCTATTATGAAAGTTCCCTCAGGTCGTGCACTTTGCTGTTGTCGAATGAATGAGTATAGACTGAGACAGTTTAGCCCAAGATGGACCACTAGTTTGAAAATGAATGGGAGAAATCAAAACACCCAATAAGGCAATATACAGCAATATCGCATTATCATCCAATATAAGAAAAGGAAGTCCCACATTAAACAATCTAGGGCTGGGCGATTTCATAGATTAATTTCGAATTTACGCTTTGAAATTGAAATTTATTTCAAAATCGAGAAATCAAGGTTTTGCGTAAAAATATTAGCAAATGCTATAGTTAGGTATGTTGTCAATCCACCAAAGGCATGTGTGCATGCTTTAAATGAACATAACTGATTAACAACATGCAGTCTGATATAGACACTGGTAATATTTCCAGTACGATTGTACAGTGTGATTGTTGCTCAACTTTGACCATAATGCATGTATACACCAGCTTATTTAGACCATAACTCGCCTTGGCATTCTGAGCATGCTGATGAATGGTCTCCTTTCAAATACCTAGTTATTAGTTACATGAAGGTAATGGGCACTTCATATCAAATCATATGGATGGGCTATAAATGGGAGAATCAAACATCCACGCTCCTCCTTTTACCATGATGATTCATGTAGATCACTAATTATTGCTTTGATCTGTGGCATGTTTCAAGTGTACTGCATCTAAACATTGCGAGTTGATTTGTTGAATTTCAGACTTTAATCAATCGTCTATGTTTTAGAGGTCAGAGTCTGCAGGTTTCATCACCCAGACTTTAAGACAGTAATACACTGTTGCTTCCTGGCCCTTGAGCACCATACAAAGAGTTTCTGCAGCTTTAGTGAGTACTACCACCAATAATAGTTCAAAGTAAATGGCGCAGCTGTAAATACCTGAAATTTCGACACCTAGAAATCCCAAATTCTTGTGTTATATTTTTAAATGATCTCAAAACTCCAACACCCCTCTCGATCCATTCTTTCCAGCAAAAGGGGACTTGTTTATACATAATTTGGGGTTCAGCCATATACTTAAGAAAAAATGTAGGTAAGCATCAGAATTGAACATTGAAAACTGAATGTAAATGTAAAATAATAGAATGCATTTTTACTTCTATAGGCAATTTAATAGAAAGACTTTGCAATGGTGAGATTGGGGCAAGGGTCGCTTCTTCAATGTTGTACCAGGGAGGGGCTCTTTCTGGTGAAAGAGACCAATGGGCAAGGTGTCTAAGATTAAAAGTGTTGTAATAAAACAAAATTTGGGGGAGGCCTAAACCTCTTTTGCTAGTTGGTCTATGTAACTTACTGAAATGCAGCCAAGGTTGTTTACTAACAACAAAAGACTATTAATAAAATAAAATAAAATTTTAATAAGAAAGAGGAATTTCTAGAGGGAGAGACTGCAGTAGATAATTGAATTTGGGGATACAATTCATTTTTATAACATTGACCTTCCCAACCATAAACAAATATAGTGAAGCCCACCTATCAAAAACACACGGGAACCTTTTCATTAATGGATCCATATTAACATTATTGAAATCTCTCAAATTTGCTGGAAATAAAATGCCTAAATACCTAATGCCTTGCTTGGGCCATTGAAAGGCACCAGGTTGGAAAGCCGGGGCAAAGGCACTATGCTGTCAGAACAAGAGCTTCCGACTTAGGCCAATTCACCCTGTATCCTGAAAATTTGGAGAAAGAATTAATAATTCTATGGAGGGTAGGCATAGGTCTTCTTGGGTCGGAGACAAATAATAATATCAGTAGAGTAGAAGTTTATGCACCACATCTCATGCTACAACACCAGGAAAATCATCCTCTTTTCTTATTGCGGCTGCTAATGGTTCCAGGCCAAAACAGAACAATAAAGAGCAGAGAGGACAACCTTGCTGGGTTCCTTTACCAAGAGAGAAATAATATGAAATTAATCCATTAGGTTGCACTGCCGCTAGCGGTTATTTATAAAGTAAATTCATCCACCCTATTAAAGTGTTTACAAACCCATACATTTCAAAAATCTTGAAAAGGTAGTCCCATTCCACCCTATTAAACGCCTTCTCAGCATCAAGTGAGATGGCAGTGATCAGGGTCGGATAATTCGCTACTGACCACATAATGTTCATAAAACGTCTAATATTATCAGAAGAACTTCAACCACAAATAAACCCCACATGATCTACAGTATATATTTAAGATATGTAATAACCCTGCTTAATCGATTAGCCAGAATTTTAGACAATATTTTTACATCTATCCGAATCAGCTAAATTGGACGATATATTTTACATTCATTTGGGTCTTTATCTTTTTAATAATAAGACTGATCAGGGCTTGCATCATGGTTGGCGGTAGTTCACCTTTCTTTAACGACTCTACCATAAGTGAAGCCAGTTCTATGACATAAGATCTAAAAAGTTCTGCGGCAAAACCATATGGCCCTGGTGCCTTACCTGTTGGCAAGGCTTTAATTACCTCAACAAACTCCTCCAAAGTAATATCTGAGTCTAGAGAGTTTTTTTGATCGTCGTCAGTTTAGGAAGTTCTAATGGCTCTAAGAAATTGCTTATAAACTTGTCGGTAGACAAAGATGTGGAACTATAAAGATTAAAATAGAAATCTTTAAAGGTCAATAGAATACTGTGGAAGAAGTAAATACTGTATGTTGCCTCCAGAAGACTTCACTGAAGGAATGGTAAAAGAAAACTCTTTCTGTTTTATGGATGGTAAGAAGTTTCCCTGCCTTGTCACCAACAAGTATGTCTGTCTTATCCTGAATATCCAAAACTCTACCTTCTGTTTGGTACCTATATATACCTATATAGTGTTGTACCTTATTTTAGCTGAGTTAGCTCTCTGAGACCATTAGATTACATTCTGCACTTCAGCTCTCTTTAAGAACTTTGAATACTATTTTCCAATTCCATGAATTCTTGTACTTTGATTTTTTTTTCTCCCTTTTTTTTCTCCCAATTTAGAATGCCCAATTCCCAATGCACTCTTAAGTTCTCGTGGTGGTATTGTGACTCACCTCAATCCAGGTGGCGGGGACGAATCTCAGTTGTCTCCGCATCTGTCAATCCACACACATTATCACCTGGCTTGTTGAGCGCATACCGTGGAGACATAGCGCATATGGAGGCTTCATGCTATTCTTAACGGCATCCATGCACAACTCACTACACGCCCCACCGAGAGCGAACCAACCGGGCCAACTGGGCCAATTTGGTTGCTTAAGAGACCTGGCTGGAGTCACTTAGCATGCCTTGGATTCGAACTCACGACTAAAATAAGGTACAACACTATATAAGTATATATAGGTACCAAATTGGCCCGGATTCTAGGGTGAGTAGAGTCACATGGGGAAACCGCCTCATGGTCGCTATAATGTGGTTCTCGCTATCGGTGGGCCACATGATGAGTTGTGCATGGATACCATGGAGAATAGCGTGAAGCCTCTACACATGCTACGTCTCTGCGGTAACGTGCTCATCCAGCCACGTGATAAGATGCGCAGATTGACTGTCTCAGACGCAGAGGCAACTGAGATTCGTCCTCCACCACCCGGATTGAGGCGAGTCACTACGCCACCATGAGGACTTCAAGCATATTGGGAATTGGCATTCAAAATTTGGGAGAGAAAAAAAAAGGAAAGATACCACCTTCCTTTTTTTCATAGGGTGCCCCAGCTCATTAATATTCCATGTGGAGAGAAATATTTAACCTACAGTATATTAAAGTGTGACATATTGACCTGCAAAACTAAATTCTGTAACCAAGACAAAATTATATAGAACACTGTGTCAAGTAGGAGGGCATGGCCTGGCGCGAGGATGCACACCCGGCACCGAGTTGCCCAATCAGCGGGAGAGGTATGAAGGAGGAGCCAGAGATGCCAGAGAGAGAGTGATGCACGCGGCCGCTCTGTGTGTGTGTTTATCGATGTGTCATTATGTTTTCAGTTCAGCATTTTATGTTGGAATTTAAGTCTTTTTAATTGTTAATCCGGTTCCTGCTTCCTCCTTTCCCTACCGAACAAGATGCTTGTCTGCTACACTGGTGATGAAACACGACTGGAAGAAGACTGGCGCTGACTGAGGATCGCGACGCAGAGGAGAGGTTGGTTTGATGGTACTGGAATTGTCCGCTAGCAGGTGGAGGAACCACTGCCGTCCACCAGGAAGTGGAGGAACTGACGCCAGAGAGAGAGAGAGATGCACGTGACCGCTCTGTGTGTGTGTGTGTGTCGCTCTCTCTGGCATCCCCGGCTCCTCTATCTCCCTCCCACTGATTAGGCAACTCAGCACCTGGCGTGCATCCTCACGGCCTGGCCATGCCCCCTCCTCGTCACAACCACTTTCCAACTTCAGTGTAACCATAAAAACCTACACAACCCACAGAACAGAAAAAAGATGCGCTTCAACCCCACGCACAACAGTCCCAACTGGTTCCGTCCCCTGAAATCTGACGGTCCATGCATGCTCACTAGATTTTCCTTGACACTATTGCTACCAGATTGCTCAAGCCCAGTGTTTTTATTTTTATTTTCCTTGTTTTATTTATTTATTTATTTTTACGAAAACCTGCCAAACTGCATCAGCAAAATGTACAATGTGTAGTCTGTGTTATTGATTAAGTACAGGCAGAGTTACCCACTCACACCATTCATTTAATGAAAGCCATAACTTGTCGTGGACATGTAAAAGTCTTGCGTCCATCCTTGGTGTCAGTTCTTAGCTTAGCAGGGTAAAACAATGCGAAGCTCACCTTTTGCTCATGCAGAAATTTCTTGCACTCTTTGAATCTGTCCCATTTGACTTGTGTAGCATTGGTGAATTCTGGAAAAACCATAATGTTGAAGTCCTCCCAGCACAACTTGCCTTTATTCCTCGCCGTTCATTGAACAAAGTCTCTGTCAGCTGACCGCAAGAATCATGCCAGGATGGATTGAGGTCTGTCTCCTGTTTTGGAAAGCTGACCGAGCGCTCTGTGTGCCCACTCTATTTCGAGCCAGTGACCTGCTGTGTCTATCAAATTCGGAATGAGCCCCTCCAAAAACTTGATCATATCTTGACCTTCCTTTCCCTCAGAGATTCCAACAAAATGAACATTATTACTAGGGGTGGAAAAATGCATCGATGCATCGCAGTTGATCTGTCAAAAACATTTCGATGCATTGATTACGAAATTTAAGAAACGATTATCATTATATATTAATACCCAATGTGTCCATCTCATATTACATTAACCTTCTTGCAACAGACACAGAGCGGAGCATGTGAGATTTAAGGAAAAGAAAGCCCACTTTGAACTAAAGAAAGTTTATGTAGCCGAGTTCACCCAGCAAACCTACATAAGATAAAATGGATGGATGGAGGGATACTGCCGAGTTCTGCTTTCTGTGTCATTATTCAAAACAGTTTGCATCTATTGACAAATGTAAGTTCATTGTTGTTGCCTTCTTCCTCAATTAAGATATTTTAATATTTATTTTGTCTATCTCCATAAAATAGTTTAACCATGAATAGAACTGGGCTTAAATAAATGTGACTAGTGGGCAGACATTGTTGGCTGTGAAGTAAAACACTCACTCATTAATTCATTACTTTTATAGTGAATGCTACAGAATAGGGAGCGATTTCAGACTGTTCTGAAGGGAACTAACCGGTTGATTACGGTCACCTTTGATTTGTCAATGACACGTGGCAGCCGTGAAAAGATAAATATTTTTTTAGCTTTTGCAGTGTGTGCTGCAAACAGTCCTGCATGGAAATGCAATTTAATTGTAGTGAACAGGCTTGACAAGTGGAGTCGACTCCATTTAGCCACTCTTTCCTTATCCCAAAATGAATAGAGAACTCATGGTTGCCACATCACACATTCTATGACCTGCTGAGCCTGCTCCATTAAAACCTGGATTGTATCTGCCTGCACATGACATTTCATCTGTAATTACTGGTTTCAGATTTCACAAAGCATCATGATGCATCGTAATTGTTAGGTAGAGAATCGTAATCTAATTGAATCGTCATCAGAGCGAATCATCAAACCCCTAATTATTAAGTATGCTCCAATTTTCCATTTCCTCTATTTTTTCCCACACCTGGTCCATATCAGCCTTGCTGGCAAGCAGGCTCTTTCCTGGCTGACTCCAGAAACTTGAATCACTTTTCAACATCGTCTATTCTTGTAATCAGGTTGGAAATTGTCGCCTCCACAGATGTGGTCGCTCAACGTATTTCTGGGAGGCCCTCCATGTCGGTCAAGATTTTCGTTAGTGCTGCGTAAATATTTGCAATATCTTTACCTATGTCATGAGGCTTGCTGATATTATCAACCAGACCCCCACCATAATTATCTTACACTCCCAGCACAGTTTAGCAATTGGAACTATTTCAGTTCTCACTGATTAGTATTGATTAAAATGATAATTGTAGCAAAGTGAAGCGGGGCACTCCTCTAAGCGACCAACACGTGAATCACGTGAACCCTGCCACCCCACCTCTTTTCGATTTACTTTTTTCCACATCCAAGTTAACCCTATAACACCATGTGTAGCAAATATGATACACAACAACATTTCATGGCTCCTGTTTCAACTCTCTGTTCAAGCTGAAAAGCCAAAAAAAGTATGGTTTGTATGTTTCACATCTTTATGGCACCATCTAGTGGTTATTTGTGAAAAAAGTGCTTTTAATGTTAATATAGATCTATTTAAAATGGTGGGGGACTTTTTCGGAAAATGTCTCTGATGTTGGGATAAATGAACTTGTGCTTGGTTAAAATTTTGTATATTATTTTATTGAAATGGCATGTTGAAACCATATGTATCAAAAATGATACAACAGGCTTTTGAGGTATATCTTTCAATCACCATAACATTATATTCATTCTCACTATAACTTATTTTTTTAGTCTCAGAGTTTTCAAAGTCTCTGACATATACTTTTAATAAGATATATTTAAAGTATTAACTAATATTATGTACATTTTCATACATAGCCTGCTGTTATTATAAAGTTAACAATATTTTACATTACAAGCTATGATGTCATCTTACCATAATTTCCTGAGACACAGTGAAAACATTTTTTAAATATAGTGTTTGGTGCATAAAATACATATGATAAAAAGTGTTTATTGAAAAATGTTACATACATATTGTATTTGATTTGCTGTGATACATTTCAATCCATATTTATAGACCAAGGAGAGGAAGTTGTCATGGCTAAACATTTGGTATCTCTGAGTCCTCTGATAATACCCCAAGATTTAACACTTTAGCATGTATGGGCTAAGAAAACGTAAATAAAAAATGTCCTATACAAAAATGAATTGCTGGGCCTCAGGAGGATAATGACCTTTAAAGACTAATGTATCAAATACATTTTTGTTATTTATTTTACAATTTTTTTAAATAGTTTTTCTAAATGGTACTAAAAACAGTTTAATGTAAACTGTCATGACAGGCTTTGCAGGGTTAATTTCCCAATCTAAAAAAAAGATTTTTCTAACCAGGTTGCCTTGTATTCTAATAAAGAACATGTTATATGAATCATGTTGGAGTCACTTTTTAGTTAATTTAAAGGTTGAATAATCGAATCGTTAAGTTTGAAAAAATCAAGATTTGATTTTGTTTGCAACATTGCTTAGCCCTAAACCAATCACCTTTTAGATACAGACATTTCCTGTCAGTTAACTCAGAAACATGCATGCGCATTAGCTGGACCAACTTTTGATCTGAGCTAAAGAAGCAAACTTTATGAGACCATTGTTCTCAGATTTTACTGCTGATTTGAAATATGTTATTTGACCTCAATCTTGACCAACCGTTTTGGAGATTTCTGCATTTCTACCTTCAAGTAGATAGGAGCTGTACTTGTTTGCCGCTGAATCCATAGCAAATAGCTAACCAGGAGCATTCTGAGTCTGAGTGGACTGACTTGCCTTGAAAGAGACTTTGGTATAAATCATTAAGTACTAGCATAGGTCCAGCATGTGGTGTTGTGACTACAGATATTATAACTGCTGTGAAGTTGCACTGTATGTGGAAGGGCTTGCACTTGATAGGTGGTATATTTGATAGGTGGTATTGATAGGTGCACTTGATAGCATAAGTATATATATATATATTTTTAATTTATTTGTCTATGTTTCTGTCTCACTTTATAGGATCTGCCAAATGCCATGAATGCTGCAGAAATTACAGATAAGCTTGGTCTCCACTCTCTGCGCCACCGTAACTGGTATATTCAGGCTACATGTGCCACGAGTGGAGACGGATTATATGAGGGCCTGGACTGGCTGGCCAACCAGCTCAAGAACAAGAAATGAAGCAGACTGGATCCAAATGGAACAGGTGGAAGAAGAGTCACCTGAGGCCACTCATCAGGGAGCACCAGTGGTTTTGATGTTTCTTTCATCATTTGTAAGTTGGAGACCAACAGGAGACAGGTCATTTCAGAACAAACCTTCAGTGTATTCTCGCACCGTGGAAGAAAAGGTGCATTAAGCCCCCTTCTGCACCCTTGTCATGACTCTAACAGGTTAATAAAATGATTGGGTGGTACCCATGATTTTCATATTTAATTGGAGATAAAAATGGTTTGCTGTGCTCATAAAATCAGTCATTTAAAAATTATTTTGTTTCTGTACATTGTAAATGTATGAATGAAAAGCTTTTACTTATATTACTACTATGGAATATAGGAGTAAATCTTAAATGCAGGTCATTTAAACGATCTTAAAGCTGCACTAATAGCAGAGAAACCTGTTGATTAATTTTCCTAAAGGATTTAAGTAGTGAAAACAAGTGGAAATATTTCAAACCATTTCAGAAATGCTCTGTTGTTGCAGAAATTTAAGAAACATGTTGTTTTGCTACTGAAAATTAAGTAGACATGCATTGCAATTTATTAGCAATTCAGACTTCCTGACTGTCCGTTTTACTAAGTGGCATTAATGCTTTTAATGCATGTATATACACATAATGTTTTTGCACAGGTTACTGAGTAAGCTTTGATTAGTTCTGTTTGTAAACAGATAGAGGAAATGATTGTTGTGTTTCTCTTGTCCTGGCATGCATTTACAATGATTAAATACCACATTGTTCTGTGTAAATGAACTGTTTCTTTTATGCAGATATGTGCAGTTCACTAACCAAGCAGCTGTTGTGGTGGGGTACTCTACTCAGTTCTATGGATAAATAATGACATTTGTTTCACTACAGTTAACTTTGCAGCTTTTGCATGCTGTTTGTCTGTGTTGTGGCATGTAGAAATGCTTGCATTGATCCCTGAATATGCCATCATTAATTAAGTTACATTTGTGTTTGTGACCTTTTGATAATGTTGCATTACTTTAGCCCTGTGACTGATGTAGCTGATGGTAATTATTTGTAATTTGTTCATCCATATATCACTTACAATACCTCGGATGTACACATCTTTCACATGACGAATAATGTCTTGATTTTACTATGGACTTAGACTTAGTAAAACAGTTACCAATAGACTATAATATGTTTGGTGTTGTGTGTTTTTGCTTATGAATGACTGAGTGTGTTTATACATTATGTTACAAGCTTAATAAAATATGTGCTTTGATAATGTAATGCGAAGATCTGTTAGTTCTTGTAAAGTCTTTGCATTGAGCTACTATTGAAACATTTTTCATTCCGCAAACATAAACTTCACATTGCTTTAGAAACAAAACATGACAGCTGCTTATCTTTCTTATTTTGCATATGCACACAATTATTTTCAGTTGTCTATACACCTATCTATCCATATATCCATTTCTGTTTAGCCGTTTTCTTCTCCATTTATCCATGCTTGACAACAAGACTTGTTCCCAGTCATTAAAAATAAAATACATATTTTTAAAATATTGCATAATATTTGTTTAATTTATTTTGAAGAAAATGTAGAATAATAGCTTACTTGTTCCCTTTGCTGTTTTACACTTTAAGTGCTTAAATTGAGGCTTCAAATCTATATTTCGGAGTGTGAATTTAGTCCACTACACAAAGCATAAAAGAATAACGTTAATACTAATAATAAAGTATTATTATGACAGGTGCTTGATCTCAATGAATACAAATTACAGATTGGGAAAAGGCTTATTTAAATGATCTTACAAAACTGCACAAATAAACTCTTTACAAGTTAATGTACTGTAATTGCTTCCATGCATTTTTACATGGGGTAATGGATTGCTTCAGTCACTCATTGGATTAGTGTAAAATTATAGAATTAGCTTTTTCAGGCTGATAAATATGTGTGACACCACATTATGTTATAGTAAGTAAATAAGTAATTAGTAAACTTACTAATTATGTTATAAATATTTTATATGAGCAAGGTGCTACAAACAGACAGAATGTTGTACTTCATGATAGTCATGTGGTTATAGGTTTGAGTAAATCTGCTCTCTATGAAGTTAAGGAGCTCAGAAAAGTCTGTCAGTAAGAAGAGGGGACATCTGTTTGTTTAGCAAGTTGCCCTCCTATTCTCTGGCCAATCCCACACACCTCCCTGCCTTCCCTCACAGTGTGTGTCTCCAGGGGCGTGACAGCAGTATGTGGGTCAGGGCTGCTCCCTGGGTTGCCAGCCCCAATGGCCCCCTGCAGGCTAGTCATAATAGCGGCACCATGGCGGGTGCCATAGCTGGGATTCCCTCCCGTAACCAGGGCGCCCTCGCCCAGGGCACAGACTCACTGGCAGCAATGCTGCAAACAATTCATCAATCTGTGATGGGAGCGGCGACCACTGATGCCAGGCCAGCCCACCCCACATCCAGGCCATGGCCACAAGCCCTGAGGCTGAGAAAGGCAGGACTGGAGGAATCAGGAGCTGGATGGTGTTCAGCTGGACCAAAGTGCTGGGTGCAATTCAGTGTATAGCACACAGTCAATATGAGAGTTGTTCCACTATAAAAATCATAGGGAAGTTCTTGAAGCAAGTGACATTAAAGACACTAGGCTGGCATCCTAGTAACATCACTGGTGTGAAGCAGGCACATAACCACCATAGACAAGGGTAACACGCAATCTTAAAATTAGAGGTCGATCAACATGGCTTCATCTTTGTCAGTTTATTGAACCTTTATCTTTGGTCCCCCAAAAATTCATATTTGGTTAAATAATTGGTATGAGGCACTTTACATTAGTCTACACTACTAAAAACTATATACAGTATATACACAAATTTAAGTGCTAACAATATCATGAATTTAAAAAAAAAAGTCTAATGTCAAAAACATGTAAAAGGAAAAAATAACATTGTAAATTATTAAAGGGATAATTCACCCAAAAATGCAAATTCTCTCATCATTTACTCACACTCATGCCAACCCAGATGTGTATGACTTTCTTTCTTCTACTAAACTCAATCAAAGATTTTTAGAAGGATATTTCAGATCTGTAGGTCCATACAAAGTAAGTGAATGGTGACCAAAACTTTGAAGCTCCAAAAAGCACATGAAAGCAATATAAAAATAATCCATACGACTCCAGTGGTTTAATCCATCCATGTCTTCAGAAGCGATTAGATAGTTGTGGGTGAGAAACAATCAATAATAAGTCCTTTCTTTCTATAAATCTCCAATTTTACTTTTGAATTGTTTTTTTTTATTTTGGTGACTCACATTCTTCATGCATACCACCACCGGGAGGATCATTTATTGTAAAAAAAAGACTTAAGTGTAGATCTGTTTCTCACCCACACCTACCAAATCGTTTCAGAAGACGTGGATTTAACCACTTAAGTCTGATCCACTGGATTACTTTTATGCTACCTTTATATGCTTTTTGTAGCATCAACGTTCTGGTCACCAGAACTTTCATTTTATTGACCTACAGAGCTTAGATATTCTTCTAAAATCTTAATTTATGTTCTGCAGAAGAAATACATCTGGGATGTGGGAGTAAATTCTGAGAAATTTTCATTTTTGTGTGAACTATCCCTTTAAAACAAAAAAGTGTGTCAAAACGTGATGTACATATACAGGATATGTCAGTGCTAGCTAAAGTAGATTATAAACATTATGCTTTTCGATAAGTTATCATTACTGTCAGTATAAATCTTTCACTGCAGGCCCTCAAAAAACATTATAATTTCACAAAACTCAAACTTTGGTGAAGATTGACATTTCAGCAACACCCTTTATAAATTAGCTGATGTCTCCATCTGCTGGACAACAGACGAAGGTGTTAAGGTAAACTGAACTAGTTTAGTGAATTCCGAACCTTTCATCATTTATGCAGATTTTTCCTTGGATACTCTTGCATTTATTGGTTTGTCCATATTTTGGAAGTCTCCAACTGCAGCTTATAATAGTTTATATTAATAATAATAATTTCTGTTTGCTTCACTGCAAACAGAATGTATGAAAAGTAACCGGGTGTCAGATTGTAACAGTAACTGTTGTCGGTGGAATTTTGGCAGTAACGTTGTAGAACATGATAAATAAATAAAATAAATAAAAATAATATAGCAGTTGTAGTGACAGTTTCTAAAAAAACAAATAGGCTATTTTTAATAATAATAATAATAATAATAAACCATGTATAGCCTAAAAAAGGCATTACACTATATATATTATAGATATATTTGCATAAACTTGCATAAGCGGTGCTGATTTAACTTATTTTTTATTGTATTTTTTAATCTTAAGTTATCATAAAAGCAGAAACTATTTTTGCAGTACAGGTGAAACTCGAAAAATTTGAATATCGTGCAAAAGTTCATTAATTTCAGTAATTCAACTTAAAAGGTGAAACTAATATATTATATAGACTCATTACAAGCAAAGTAAGATATTTCAAGCCTTTATTTGATATAATTTTGATGATTATGGCTTACAGCTTATGAAAACCCCAAATTTAGAATCTCAGAAAATTAGAATATTGTGAAAAGGTTCAGTATTGTAGGCTCAAAGTGTCACACTCTAATCAGCTAAACACCTGCAAAGGGTTCCTGAGCCTTTAAATGGTCTTTCAGTCTGGTTCAGTTGAATTCACAATCATGGGGAAGACTGCTGACCTGACAGTTGTGCAGAAAACCATCATTGACACCCTCCACAAGGAGGGAAAGCCTCAAAAGGTAATTGCAAAAGAAGTTGGATGTTCTTAAAGTGCTGTATCAAAGCACATTAATAGAAAGTTAAGTGGAAGGGAAAAGTGTGGAAGAAAAAGGTGCACAAGCAGCAGGGATGACCGTAGCCTGGAGAGGATTGTCAGGAAAAGGCCATTCAAATGTGTGGGGAGCTTCACAAGGAGTGGACTGAGGCTGGAGTTACTGCATCAAGAGCCACCACACACAGGCGGGTCCTGGACATGGGCTTCAAATGTCAAACGTCTTACCTGGGCTAAAGAAAAAAAGAACTGGTCTGTTGCTCAGTGGTCCAAAGTCCTCTTTTCTGATGAGAGCAAATTTTGCATCTCATTTGGAAACCAAGGTCCCAGAGTCTGGAGGAAGAATGGAGAGGCACACAATCCAAGATGCTTGAAGTCCAGTGTGAAGTTTCCACAGTCTGTGTTGGTTTGGGGAGCCATGTCATCGGCTGGTGTTGGTCCACTGTGCTTTATTAAGTCCAGAGTCAACGCAGCCGTCTACCGGGACATTTTAGAGCACTTCATGCTTCCTTCAGCAGACAAGATTTATGGAGATGCTGACTTCATTTTCCAGCAGGACTTGGCACCTGCCCACACTGCCAAAAGTACCAAAACCTGGTTCAATGACCATGGTATTACTGTGCTTGATTGGCCAGCAAACTCGCCTGACCTGAACCCCATAGAGAATCTATGGGGCATTGCCAAGAGAAAGATGAGAGACATGAGACCAAACAATGCAGAAGAGCTGAAGGCCGCTATTGAAGCATCTTGGTCTTCCATAACACCTCAGCAGTGCCACAGGCTGATAGCATCCATGCCACGCCGCATTGAGGCAGTAATTAATGCAAAAGGGGCCCAAACCAAGTACTGAGTACATATGCATGATTATACTTTTCAGAGGGCCGACATTTCTGTATTTAAAATCCTTTTTTTATTGATTTCATGTAATAGTCTAATTTTCTGAGATTCTGAATTTGGGGTTTTCATAAGCTGTAAGCCATAATCATCAAAATTATATCAAATAAAGGCTTGAAATATCTTACTTTGCTTGTAATGAGTCTATATAATATATTAGTTTCACCTTTTAAGCTGAATTACTGAAATTAATGAACTTTTGCACGATATTCTAATTTTTCGAGTTTCACCTGTAAAACTGGATCTTTTTTTCAGCCCACAAATATTCATTCGGATGAGACTGCACCCATCCATTAACAGATTGGATGGGTGCAGTCTCATCCGAAGTCTTCGCTATCCTGCGAGAGCCTTACATGCAGTGCAACATATTGTTCGGTTTCCTCTCCCGCAGACAGTGGTCGCTGCACTGGCGGATTTGGGATGGATTTAAAGTACGGGAAATCGCTACGTTATGCATTTCTTAAAATCTTTGCATTGTAGTTGTGGATCTTATTCTTTTGAAATCGTATATGATTCGTTTACTCACTCTTCTCTGTTAAATACGTAAGAACGGCAGACGTGTACGGCATTAAAACGCATCTTGTTGTTTCTAAAGGAGGCCGCACAGGCCTCGGAGTTTCCTGAGATTTTGTGCAGCATGGTGCGCTCAGCCCACGGGACACTCGTGCTCTTAAACACCCGGTAAGACCCGACAGCAGTGCGCGCGCTGCAACAAGTCTTTTGTTGAACAATGGGTTTAATACTCGTTATCTCCATATTTAATATTTTAGCGAAATTGTAGGTTAATATATTGAGTTTGTTCAGTAACATATCCCTATTGCAATGTAAACACAAATATTAAGCAGATTCGCGTAGTTGATTGTTTATTAGCAAGCATGCTATGTTATGTTATTAGCAGGCAAGCTAACTACTAACACTTATGTTGTAACAAACTGCTTATCTGAGATCCCAGACTGCTTTGCTGAGTAGAAAATATTTTTGTTATTTATTTGGGACATAATGAAATAAATCGTGCGTTACATTTGTGTATCGTTCTTGGTTACCTTTCATTACCATCGTCCCGTTGAACAACCCATAGCTATGCCGCTATAAGCCTATGCTTCGTAAGGTAACTGGTTATATAAAGATTAATTGTTAGTGTTTGTATTATGACGTAGTTAACTACTTGATTATTGATAAGACCTCGCTTTTATAAATGTGCAGTGTTAGAACTCTAATGTACGATGTGCACTAAATTGTTGACTACAACTTACAACTGCTACTTAAGCGGTACCCCCTTGAAATGAATAACACTAATTTATAGGATATGTACAGTTATCTTAAGGATTTTTTTTTTAACTGCACAGTTTGATCATACAACTCTTTCTCAGGCTTACCTGATTAGTTTTTTTTTTTTGTTTGTTTTTTTATGCCGCTTAAGCTCAATGGCTTGGTGAAGAATTAATTAGAGAACGAGTTTAGGTGGAATCTAATGCCGAAAGAGAAAGGCATCGGATGTTTGGATGTGGATTTTTACCTAATGTTAGGAAGTAGCAGGTAACCACAGGTGTTGCAATCACTGTTCATATCTGGGTTAAAAACTAGCAGACAACATACAACTAAGTCTATATGGAATACTATTTAATGATTTGTATTATTGCATTACAGTTTGATTTGGATAATTATAATTTATCTCAATTAATTATTCATCACTCTCTCAACAGGTGCCCTGCCATGGTGTGGACCTAGTGCCCAGTTTGACTGCAGTGCAAAGAATTCTCTCCTACAATTCATCAGGAGCTGTTGCCACTGCCGGTGTTTGTAATTTACAACAACAGAGCCGAGACTGGAGATAAATCACTCTTAAGTGAAGCTGGTGACTGTAGTTGTCCACAGAGGCAGCTAAGTGAACTGTGGTGCCAGACTTAAAGAGAAGCAATATTACGTAATTTCACTGACATAGTTGGCCAGAGACTTTAGAATGGCTTCTGTTCCTGTTTACTGTCTGTGCCGTCTCCCTTATGATGTCACCCGATTTATGATTGAGTGTGATGTCTGTCAAGACTGGTTTCATGGGAGGTGAGTTTGCATGAGTAAAGTGAAACACCTTTTTATGATATCCCCTTAAGATGTTTGAATCCCAACTGTATTCAATTGTCATGTTGTTTATGTAGTTGTGTTGGTGTGGAAGAGGACAAAGCAGCTAATATTGACCTGTACCACTGTCCTAACTGCCAGGTGACACATGGACCATCTGTTAGTAAGTGTCACAAAGGCTGTACAGTTTCCTCCCAGGTTGCTGGTGTATAGAGATGTAATTGGCATTCTCAAACCCTGTACTGATAATGAGTCATGCATAACTGGTAATGAACATAGATTGCTGGACCATTTACAACCTAATTGTGCAACAAAAATGCAATGAAAACACAATTCAAAACAGGTAGTCTTAGCTAAAGCTTGCCTGAGTAAGAGTACTCGATATGTTATCTGCTTAAATTTCAGTGCGTAAACGACGGGGTGCTTTTAAGCACTCTGATTCTGGAGGAGGGAGAGACTCAGGACGACCTGTGAAGACCGGCAGTGCTCAGTTTGTAAGGGAATTACGTAGCCGCACTTTTCCCCGGTAAGGTTCCAGATACTGAGTCACAGCACTACTATTGCCAGGTCAAAATTAGGCCTCTAGGTGATTTAGATTGGTTTACTCAGTTAATTTAGCACCTTTAAACCTTAGTTAACCTAATTTAGGTTAATGTGCACAATAATGAGTATGCTGTAAAACATTTAAGACTCAGTCTTAATTGTTTGTATTTAAGTGCCGATGAGGTCCTGCTGAAGCCGACAGGTGCCCAGCTCACAGTTGACTTTCTAGAAGAACGCTCCTTCAGTGTCCCAGTCTTGGTGCTCAGGAGAGATGGCTTGGGCATGAATCTGCCCCCTCCCTCTTTCTCTGTATCGGATATAGAACATTATATTGGTAAACACCCAAAATCACAACAGCAGTGCTATTCTTTGCTATATTTTCAATCATATGTTTGTAAAATGTGTTTTTTTTTTAATACGTTTCATTTTAGGTGGTGACAAGGAAATTGACGTGATTGATGTGGTCCGCCAAGCAGACCTGAAGATGAAACTGGGAGACTTTGTGGAGTACTATAACAGTCCAAACAGAGACAGAGTGCTGAATGTGATCAGCTTAGAGTTTTCAGACACCAGGTACTTCTCTCATCCAATGTCAGTGTAATTAAAATGTGCTAATTCAGGGTTTTTTTTTTTTGTGGTGACATTCATCAAATTAATGTCTTTTCGCCTGCCTGTAGGTTGTCAAACCTGGTGGAGACACCAAAGATAGTGAGGAAGTTGTCTTGGGTGGAAAACCTCTGGCCTGAGGAGTCAGTCTTTGAAAGGCCTAATGTGCAGAAATACTGCCTGATGGGGGTCAAGGACAGTTACACAGACTTTCATATTGACTTTGGAGGAACCTCTGTGTGGTACCATGTACTCCGGGTAAGTTATTCATTATGTACCATTTTCAGTGACAAAAACACAAATGTGTTTTGTTTTCATGAGCGAGGAGGAACAAATAAAAGGTAGTTATTTGTGTGGAAAACTATTTAATTTTTTTTGACTTGTTCCATATATTTATATTATGTTACTTGTATGTTTCAGGGTGAAAAGATCTTTTACCTCATTCGTCCCACACCTGCTAACCTGGCCCTTTTTGAGTGCTGGAGTTCATCCTCCAATCAGAATGAGTTGTTCTTTGGGGACCAGGTAGACATGTGCTACAAATGTTCAATTAAGCAAGGAAACACCCTTTTCATCCCAACAGGTACAATGTCCTTCTTCATATGAAATGCACAACCCTTTGTATTCTAAGAGAAAACTTCTGTTAATAATATAGCCCATGAAAAAGCATTGTCTAAAAATAGTTTAGATTGTGAAGTTCTTTTCAAGTTAATAATGGTGTTTGATTCCTTGTGTCTTTATTGGTTGCTGCCAGGGTGGATCCATGCTGTTCTGACCCCTGTGGACTGTCTGGCATTTGGGGGGAATTTTCTTCATAGCCTCAACATTGACATGCAACTTCGGTAAGATGACACATCTGTTTATTTTCCAACCATAAACGGTCTTGTCAGTATTGAACTGGGATTTTTCAGTGGTGGATTTTCCATTCCTCTTCATCAGTGCATATGAAATTGAGAAGCGACTGAGCACAGCAGACTTATTCAGCTTTCCAAACTTTGAGACAGTGTGCTGGTACGTTGGTAAGCATCTGCTGGACACATTCAGAGGTGAGGCTTCTCTTCATAATGCAAAGATCTATTTTCTTCTTTGCTTATTTCTGTTTTAGTGCAATATTCATCGCTTTCTTTTTCTGTTTTGCATGCCAACCCACTTCAGGTCTGAGAGAGAATCGACGACATCCTGCCACTTACTTGGTCCATGGAGCCAAAGCACTCAATAATGCTTTTCGCACCTGGACACGGAAAGAGGTTAATCCAAATTAAAGTATTTCACATGCAATTCGACAATTTGAATTCTAAATAGTTATATGTCTTAACATTGTTTGGTACCATCATAAAATGTTCACTTCAAATGTATTGGATGGTTTTGTGATATCAGTCCTTGGCAGAGCATGAGCACGAAATACCGGAGACCATAAATATCCAGCAGCTAGTGAAGGACCTGGCGAAAGAAATTCGCCTGGTTGAGGTGAGAGGAGCCCTGGCGCATAGTTTCAAGAACAAAGTGTTGCAAATCTCATTTGCTTAACATTTTTATGTGTCTCCCTTGCAGGATATCTTCCAGCAGAACATTGGCAGGAGTGGAACACCCTTCAGTGGATCACAGGGTCTTCCCTCTCCTCACCCCAATGCTCCATTAAACACATCCCTCACTTCTGGCCGACCCCCAAGTAAAAAGAAAGGTCCCAGGTCAAAGGAAGTATTTGGAGGAGGAGGTCTGCTCCCTCCAGGAGCTAAGAAAAAGAGCCAAAAAGGTAAAGAGATAAAGACAGAAGCTGGAGAGCTGGACTTGCTTGAGATTCATACTAAACACACTCTCAAGAAATTCCAACCAGGATGCAAAGTAAAAAAGAGCAAGGTATCTTCATTTTTGATGACCTAGAAATTTGCGACAATTGTTTGCATTGTAGCATATTTTGTACTTTTTACATTTATCATCATTATAAAAATATAATTTGGCTTTCCAGCTCGAGCTGTCTGATGACTGCCTAGATGACTTTGAAGAGAAGATCAACAAGAGCAAGCTCAAACTTGTGCTGACTAATGGAAAGATACAAGGGTAAAACTGTCAGCTTAACCCATTTTCAATAGGAGGATTCTCAGTCTTTTGTAAGGACTCAAACTTTTTTTTTTCTTTTAGGAAAAAGGGTCGTGCTGGCAGTGCTAATGGAGCAGGTAGTTCACTTCAACAGTTTCAGCCTCACATGAGTACATTGTCTGACTTTGATTCAGAAGATGAGCTTCAGATTGATGAAACCCCACCACCTCGCCGTAGACTAGCTCTGCCTAGCAAGAAGAAATTAGCAGGTAAAATAACACAACACTATACATTTTCTGATCTTGTTTATGTTAAACAAAAACAATATAACTGTGCTTAAATTTCCAGAATTGTTCAGTTATTTTTTTACCAAAATCACAATTATCATGTAACATAGTTCAATGGAATGGAGGAGGCGAGAACCAGCTTGACAATATAAATAATAGTTTAATATAAAACTGAAACAAAAGACAAACACACACACATGACGGACATGTCCGTAAATTATCTCTCTGTCCCACACCATCCTGCACAGTCGGCCTTTATCCCTCTCAGAGGCTTGATTAGCCTGATAAGGGACCGGGTGTGTAGAATTACGACCTGGCCCCGCCCTCCGCCCTGCCACATTCCTCCCTGTTTCTCTCAGGCTGGGGAGCCCCCGGCATGACGTACACCGCTCCCCTCTTTCCCTGGGGAGGGGAGTCTGCCTTTATCCCTCTCGGAGGCTTGATTAGCCTGATAAGGGACCGGGTGTGTAGAATCACAACAGAATATAAAAATGGTTTCCTTTATCTGAGTGATTATAAGACTTAGTGTCTTTTCTTCCAATGGCCATCTGAACACACACACAAAAACTGACACTTCAAAACAATAAAAACCACAAATGTTACACTTTGACAAATAACAGTTTGATAATGTCTAAATATGTATCCAAATGCATAACTTGTGATATAATTTTTAATTGCAACACAAGTGGGTGGCTGCACAGAACACTGCAGCCATCTACTGGCAATTATTGTCATAACATGATTTTCAAGTTTTCACCAGATGGCAGCAATCTGCCCCAATACATGACACATTCTTAAATTTTCTTAGTGTTTCAACTTATAGAAGTGTAGGTTTTTACTGTGGTGAAATTACTGTACTTAAATTGGCTTATTTGCGTATGCAAATGAATGGTGAAATTGAGAAGTGATGGCCACAAACAGTAAATTAAGCAGCCAGTCTTTCTCAAAATAGCACCATTAATACCATTAGCATCTTGGAACTAATACTTGCCTCAACTGCTGGTCTCAATAAGGTCTACCAAGGAAGCTACCTCGGGCCAAACCATGCAGCGACCCCCATAGAATCCGTGAGCCAGGAGAAGTGGACTTTGATATTGAGGTGATTCAAGTCTCTCATGGGTAGGTTTTTAAAATAGTCTATAGGTGTCTGGTTGTCACTGGTTTTAAATCTCGGTGTTACATAGGAGGATTACACCACAGATGAAGAGATGCTCACAGTGCAGGGTGTAAAAGGGGGATCAGGGGGAATTTTGGACTTGCTCAAGGCAAGCAAACAGGTGGCTGGTCTAGATTCTGCGCTGAGGTACTTCACATGCTCACTTTATATACTGTATGCTGATCATTATTTGTATTTTTCTCAGAATGTGTCTTATAGAAGTCTGCCATTTCAACATATGACAGAAAATAATAAATTTAGATGGAATAGTGGAAACTACAAGTGAAATTGTTTTTTCTTCCATGGTTTATTTTGTAAAAATTTTAACATACAGTAAATGTGCAAACACATCCTATACAATAATGGCCTAGGACATTGCTTTATATTAAACAGGTGTGCACAACAAAAGAAGTAAAAAAAGTTGTATAATGTCTGTACTTATCTTTGTTGATTATCTCCTTGTAACCAGTGAGGAAGCACCAGCTTCCCCCAGCACCCGTGATGCTATCCAGGGCATGCTCTCCATGGCCAACCCTCCATCCTCCTCATCTTCTTCCTCATCCTCTTCTCCTCTATCTGTCTCTGGTGGGGGCGAGATGTTGGGGCTCATGAAAGCGAAAGGAGGGAGAGCTGTATGGGTAAGTGGTGGAGTCAAGAAGAGTGAAAAGAAGACCACCTTTCAGAGACCAGGGAAACGGCCCATCAAGCGTCCTACACGGCATCTCAGTGATGATGACAGTCTTGATGAACAGGAGACACTGGGTACCTGTTTTAAAGACTCTGATTATGGTGAGTTCACAGATTGTTAAACATTTACACTAGGGGTTACATATGTTCTAGCTTGTGGTCGATATGGTTCTCTAGAGAGCAGGATGGCTGATATAAATGCAATAAACATAATACGTTTTAACAACAGTAACATTTCTAAAGTGAAACAAACTCTTTATTTTATGCAAAATTTAATTAAATTAGCAGAATAAACAGAAAATGTTGCCTGTTCATTGACAAATCTATTGGTAGACTTTGTAACTGACATAAGGGAAAGTTAACACTCTTGTTAATTGGCCTAGTGAACATGGTTATCCGCCGATGCCGATAATGGCCAAATATTGGCAGATTAATCGGTCTATCACTAGCTCTAGCATGAGCAAATACTGCAACATGGGTATCAAAGTACTCTATTTAATAAATGAAAATCTACAGCGTCTACAAGGAGAATTTCCACCATCTGCTCTGTTTTCTCCAGTGTATCCATCATTAGAATCTGATGAGGAGGACCACATAAGCAAGTCCAAAATGAAAAGGAAACGAAACTGGGATGATACTCCTTGGAGTCCTAAAGGTAACAGCATTTATGAAATTCATGAAAACAGACTTTTTTTAGTACATTGGTTTATTAAAAAGACTGTCTAAATCACAATTTTTAATGCATCCTCAGCCCGTGTTATCCCCACACTGCCCAAGCAGGAGCGACCAGTGAGAGAGGGTGCCAGGGTGGCATCTGTAGAAACTGGCCTTGCAGCTGCTGCTGCCAAATTGGCACAACAGGTGAGCTCATTATATTGTTGTTTCATTGACGCTATAGACATGACCTTTACAAATGCACTGCTAATATTACGTATGTTAATGGGTATAATGACAGGAACAACAGAAAACCATAACCAGGAGAAAATACACAAAGAAGAAGATCCCTCAAGAGAAGGTACATTCTGCAGCTTCCCAGCTCCAGCATCAGCCGGACTCTGCACCCGTGTCTCCTACTCTGCCTACTGAGCCTCCTGTGGACTCCATCGTTGAGGAGAGGAGAGTGGAGGTATACTCTGCCAGTCTGCTGGACCACGAATACACAGCAGGACCAGGTCCATTCAGCCCAGGGGGCCCAAGAGGAAGTGGCGCCATGGCCCCTGGTGTGTTCCTGACATCAAGGCGAACCTCACTTTCTCCCCAAAACAGTAGCAGCCTCCCTCCCTCTGCCCTCTCACCTGGAGGGCTGGCGACACAGGCATCAGCAGGAGTATGCCAAGGTAACCATAATCACTGGGTCTATTACAAATGTTCAAAAACTGCACAGTAACCTTAAAAATGTGTAGGAACTGCTCACACATGTTCTTGTGTTGAAAACCGATAGATTGTCAAAAGTTATATGGTGGCTTAAAAACACTGTGCTCATGATGTGAGATAAATCAGCTAAACATGCAGTAAAATCCTTAAAGGGATAGTTCACCCAAAAATGAAAATACTCTCATCATATACTCACCCACATGACATCCCAGATGTGTATGACTTTCTTCTGCTGAACACAATCGAAGATTTTTAGAAGAATATTTCAGCTCTGTTGGGCCATACAATGCAAGTGAATTGTGACCAAAACTTTTAAGCTCCAAAACGTACAGAAAAGCAGCATAAAAGCAATCCATACGAGTGGTTAAATCCATGTCTTCAAAATGTATAATAGGTGTGGGTGAGAAACAAACCAGTTTTTATTTTATTATAAAACTCCACCTTCAACCAGCCCTCCTTTGCAAGTTCACAAGAGGACAGAGATCTTATTTGTGCGTATCGCCACCTACTGGGCAGGGAGGAGAGTGAAAAAAGCGAGGGGTAAAGGAAAAGAACAATAAATCATTTTTGCATAAAAGCCCAGTAGGTGGCGATTTGCATGAAGAAAAAAAAACAAAAGAAGACCTCTTGTGCCTGTGCCGATTTGAAAACACTAATTATGCTCTTACATAATATAGACTGGACAGAGCAGAGCAAGTAAACTTTGAAGCAAGCAGACTATTTTTTTAGTTTATTAAATTGCAGCCCTTTGCGGTTTAATGATCACACAAGGTCATATCACGGTTTTGATTTTATTACAATTAATTGTGCAGCCCTAGATGCCGCTTACATTGAGCTTGTCATTGCATCTGTCTGAGCTGTTTTTCAATTGTTTTTGTATGTAAACATGCTAAATGAACATCTTCGACTGTAACACAGCATTTCTCTGTTTTTTCAGCATCTTTTTAAAACATTTTGTCAAGTTATAATAACTTTAGTCTTAAGAAACCTGCATTCTGTTCTGTACTTGTGCTGTTTCTAACTTGCGCTGTTTCTAACAAGAACACGTTTAGTCTGAATGGCTCCCAAGATGTTCGTCTAACATTTAGAAAATAGTGCAGATGGAATGCAAGATTTTGTAGTGCAAAACTTAAATCTGACAGAAAATGTCTAATTTCTTTCCTCACAGGGAAACGTCCAAAGAAAGGACTTGCCACAGCTAAACAGAGACTGGGAAAGATTCTGAAAATACATAGAAATGGCAAGCTTCTCCTGTGAAAGGTCACTGTAGATGGATAATATAGAGAGGGGACTGCAGGGAACAATAGAAATTGAGAAAACGGATTGAGAGAGAGGACTACAACGATGACTGGACTAATTGTCTTGTTAAAATTATGTGATTGTTTTATGGTTAATGTTCTGCTTGCCAGGATTTCTGTGCTTCATAGGGAAGAAAAGTGAAAAGTTTGGTAACTCGCTGTGAGAATTTATGAAAGGAAATCTCAGTTATGAACATTGTAGAGCAGTAGGCATTTAGAATAATGTTTTAGAACAGAAAGTCTATTTGAAGAGCGGTTAGACCTAAATTGAAATACAATTCTGACTTAAACTTTATTAATGGATAGCAGTGAGTAATTGCTACAAGTTTATTTCCATCATTTGGTCTTCATTACTTTACCTTTAAAAAAAATCTCTTAATATTAAGATGCATACATGAACAGTCCTCTTTTTTTCTCCCTCAAACCCTCTTTGTATCATATTTATTGATTTCTGTTTTAACATTGTACATTTCTATATAAAAAAATAAAGTGACGATGCCTAGGAGTGTTTGATGTTAGATCAAAGTGTCTTTTTCCTAAAGCCACTGCAAACAAAAAAGATCACATTGTTCATAACATTTTTGACTGATTACTGGTTTCTTTGAATATTTGATGTCATGTTTGACTCATCATATGGACGATAGTTTAGATTCTTCAGTATTAGTCATCAGTTTAGCAATTTGAGAATGTCACTCGCAAAACATTCTTATGGCTATTTGTCTCCACAGACTAATCTCCTAAAGCATCCATATTATTTTGTTTACTAGCTTCATGTAGTATGTTAATGACAATTATTTTAAACCATAGAAGGCAATTTGATACACCTTTGACCATTATTGCTGTAGACTAAGTCTTGTAGTAATGTCTCTTTGCTTGGTAAAGAATGTTTACGGTAGTATACTAACACTTTTTTTTTTTTTTTTTTCCTTATCAAATGTATTTTATATGTGTATATATTTTAAGTTTGTCTTGTTTGTTTGTTTTTTTCCCTTTACTTTGGGTGGTATAAAGTCCTGCCACTGTTTCGGTAGGGTGTGATCTAGTTTTTCTGGTTGGAATCCCCATGTATAGCTGTAGAAAGCTGAGTTCAGAGGTTTTGGGGTACATTTTAGTAACAGAGCATGAAAACTGATTTAGTATGAGATCGTGTGGATTCTGGGAGCTCAGTGTACATATTTGGTGTTTTTTATTTTTTTTATTTATTTTTATGAAAGAATTTATTGCAACTCAGTCTTGACATCTTGTACAAAAATGCCCAAATGTTTTGAGAAGTGTACGACAGAAGAAGAGTTGTTTAGTCCATTTTTATTTGTATAGGGTAAATATACTGTTATTTTACATTGATGTTTATGATATTACCAATGTGATAAAGTTAATGTATTCTATTGCTATGTCAATTTGTTTTTGGTCATTTTGATTTACCCTACATAATATTAATTGTATTGTCAATATACTTTAGTTTCTTTTTATATAAACTCTGTTCTAGAGGAGTTCATTCTAACAGTATCTTGTCCATTTATGTAATAGCAACAATATTTTTTTTAGTCTTCTCCTTTGACCATTATCCATAATCTGTACCAAATCAGTTGGCCTGTGTAAATATTACTTTACTGTAACTTTTTTTCTATGAAAATGTCACAGATCTTCACCCTGCCAGACTGTCAACATGTCATCCGAATGTGTCTTGAAACAACTTGTTTTGAACATGAAATAACAAATGACAGTTGTTTGAATATCCTGGTTAAATAATTGTATTATTTTTAGAAGTTGTTTTTAGATTATTCTGAAATTTGAAAGGATATTTTTTGAACATTTAGAGTTTTTTGAACATTTGTTAGATTTCCTGCCTTCTTTACATCATCCCTAATTGTTGTTAAACACTCCATTTTTGCTAAACATCTGTGCCTTCAGTAATGTCCCAAACAGCAACCTCACATGTGCATATGAGCACATTTTTGATACTAGATTCAATTTAATCAGAAACCATGGATAGCCGCTTGTCTTAACTGTTATTGAAAAATGGGGATGATTTGATGTGAGAGATGCGATCAAGCAAATGTTCAGAAACCTCCAAATGTGAGGACTGATGTTTATGTTCTTATTAAAACTCCTTACATTTACTTAACTTATTCTCTTATTTATCATGTAAAGTTTAGGGTGCATTTTGGGGTTTATTTATCCTTTAACAATTTTCATATTGTCTGTTAAAGTTTAATTTGAACAATTAATGTAATCACAGTTCCTCTCAGGGTTTATTTTGTATCTAATATCATTTTGATAGAACAGTAAAAAAATAAAATAAAGAGCAACATGACAAGTACACATTCAGGACCATTTAAATACCAAGTCAAATTTGAATATTTATAATTAGACTTTGATTTTTGCTATTGTCACCACCTTTAATTTTTTAAAAAGGATTGAAGGATTTTTTTCAAATGAGCTCTATTAAAATATATTTTTTAAAAGTTGTATCGACATTGTTTGCATTTTTATCATTATAAACCTATATTAATTTACAAGGTTTGTTCAAAATGGACAGTGAATTATCCGCCATAATTCCAGACGTTGAAAATAATGAACCCGTAGAGATGGAATGAACTGCGCAAAAAAAACGGGAGCAGTCACGTTATTTAAAGCCGCATTTCTGTTGCCATAGTAGTGTCAACGGTGGCCAACGATTGGCTGCTGTAACGTGTCCGTCAGCCAGTGAAAATGAGCGCTTTTTACAAACCATTCCGGATGTCAACACGCTTCAGCTGAGCTCTCGCGCTTTTGCTCTGCGCTAGGTGGAGATTCCAATATTCTGTAGCTTGAAAACAACATAAACGTAGCTACAAATTTTGGATACAGCTTAACCCGGTCCTGGTACGTATGTGTGGAGTAATAAATGGAGTGGACCCCAGTGACCTACTGATGTTCATGTTGAAATTAACTTTTTAGGCTGAGTGCATATTACTAGCATGCTACATGCAGTTTCCTGACGCTTTTGACATTAGTGCAACAGTATTATGAACCATTGATCCAACATTTCCAAATTAAGGCATATTGGATGAACATTAATGAGACCTGTTGTGTTAGCAGACACTTAACCTCTTTTGAGATGGCGTCCTTCAACCATCTACGACTCCAGACCAGAACTCCGCTGGATCATACAGGGTAAGTGAGCTGTTCATTCCATAGTTTGTCAGGCTTTACTCTATTTTAAAGGGACAATTCTCTAATTATTTACTCACCCTCATGCCATCCCAGATGTGTTTGACTTTCTTTCTTCAACAGAATAGAAATGAAGATTTTTAGAACAATATCTCCTCTCTGTAGGTCCACATAATAGAAGTGAATGGTGACCAAAATTGTGGCAGCATAAAAGTTTTCCAAACAACTCCAGTTGTTTAATCCATGTCTTCAGAAGCGACCCAGTCACGAGTCATGAGTTGAGTGCTAGGTAGTGTAATGGATCTTAAAATCATGATCTGACCTAAAGGCTGCTATTGTGAAATGTACAGAGAAAAGGAGTTATATTTTGGTCTGTTCTCTGTTTAGAAGACATTGATTAAACCACTAGAGTTGTATAGATTACTTTTATGCTGCCGTTATGTGCTTTTTGGAGCTTCAAAGTTTTGGTCACCATTCACTTATGGACCTACAGAGCTGTTCTTCTAAAAATCATAATTTGTGTTCAGAAGGAGAAAGAAAGTCATGCACATTTGGGATGGCAAGAGGGTGAGCAAATTAGGAGAGAATTTACATTTTTGGGTGAACTATTCCTTTTAAGAATGTTTCTTTCCCCACTAGTGACCATTCATTTAGCTGTCTCACTTCCCTGATTAGGATCTTGAAGAATCATGACTTGAGTAAAGCTAAACTCAGTGCTGTCCACTCATCCAAAAGAGGTTCTGAGAATCTGGACCCTAATTCCTCAAGTGAAGCGGGAAAGTGTGTGAATAAATTGAGAGGTGTCAGCAGGCTTCCAGTCCTTGCCAAATCTCTCAAACCAGGTCTAACTGACCTAACCCAAAATCCCAGATGGGAACAGAGGCCTCTTACGGTAAGGAAACCGCTTTGGTTACTACATATTCCTCATAAGTATAGGTTACTGTCAAATTAAAGAGGCAGATGAATGTGTCTTACATGTGGGGTGAATTCTGATTGGATTTTGTTACAGACTATAATAAATGTCGATACTGAGCTATTTGAAGTAATTGCTAAGTAATTGAATCTTTTGTATCTGTATGGGCATCTGTTATCTCATTCATGATGATTGTGCTCTAGCAAATGACCAGGAGTGGCTGCTGAATAATAGTTTTCTTTTGTCCACAGGGTAAAGCTCGAAAAAAGGACATGCACCAAACCTGTTCCTTTCAATTTGTCCAAATCACGTGCACACAGTAAGAGAAACACAGACGTTACCCCTGGCAAAGCGCCCCTGACACCTTCTGCCCGGCTAACACCTGGAGCAAAACTAAGAAACTTGAATCCAAGTGCAATAACTGAAACTACAAGCTGTAAAACTACTACACCAGGTGTCCTCAAGACTCCCTCAAACAAGTCACAGCGACTTGGTTCACAATATTTTGTGCCACAGACTGGTAGTCATGTAGAATGTGTGGCATCAACCAAAGCAACAGCATCACGTTCTACTGATGGTCAACCACTTGCAGTTTGCAGTCAAACTGATTTAAGTTCACGTTTAGGTAACATCACTCTTGTACAAACTAAGCCTCCCATAGATTTGGGTTTGAGTCATTCTTCTAAAACTGTGCTCTGTAAAGTAGACGTTGGGTTTGATTGTCATGCACCAAAGGACAAGAACTCTTTCCAAACTGTCCAATCAGCTACTGGTACACAAAGCCATGCGAGCACTACAGGTAAGTTGTATGTTGATCATGTAAACCATCAAAGCCTTTATTATTCAGTTGATTTTCTTGTATACCAACAGTGTTTGATATGTGAAAACTAGTGTTTTTTGCTAAATTTAAAGGAATAGTTCGCCCAAAAATGAAAATTCTTTCATAATTTACTCGCACTCATTCCATCCCAGATGTGTATGACTTATGCAGAACACAAAGATTTTAGAAGAATATCTCAGCTCTGAAGGTCCGTACAATGCAAGTGAATGTGAAACCAAAACTTTGAAGGTCCAAAAACCACACAAAAGGTAGCATAAAAGTAATCCATTTGACTCCAGAGGTTTAATCCATATGTTTTGAAGCGATCCGATTGGTTTTGGATGAGAAAAGGCCAAAATATAACACTCTTCACTATAAATTCTGACATCAGCAGTCTCCTTGGCAATCATGATTTCAATCTCACTTACTAGCGCTATCTAGTGCTCTCCGCATGCTTGAAGCACTAGGAAGTGTAATCGAGCTTGTAATCATGTTTGTGCCTGAAACTGCAATGCCAAAATGTACAGTGAAAAAGGAGTTATATTTTTTTCTGTTCTCACCCAAAACAGTTTAGATCGCTTCAGAAGACATGCATTAACTTGAGTCTATGGATTACTTGTATGCTGCCTTTTGTGCTTTGTGGAGCTTCAAGGTTCAGGTCACCATTTACTTGCATAGTATGGGCCTAAAGAGCTGAGATATTCTTCTAAAAACCTTTTGTGTTCTGCAGAAGAAAGACAGCCATACACATCTGGGATGGCATGAGGGTGAGTAAATTGTGATAAGAATTTTCAATTTTGGGTGAGCTATACCTTTAAGTATGTGTAAATGTGTGTAGTTTGATTTAACCACTGGTTAATGAAAAATGACTTGTTTGCATGTGAGTGCAGGGGCAGTTTCATCGCTTTCTTCAGCTATGCACAGTGTCTTCCCATGTGAAGGATCGAGTTCTGGTGGAGCTCAGTGCATGATGCCGCGTTTGTCCACCTGCCCCCCTGGACCAGGGACCTCCAATAATTTGGTTAGAAATTTCTGGAAAAGCTCTGTAATAAAGCCAAAATCTGTGTTTACCCCTTGATAATCATGCTTCGGGCTTCTTCAGTTCAGCAAGATAGTATTTTGTAATTTATTTGCACACACAACTAGAATAATCTGTATAATTGGTGCTCATGTTTTTTTTTATTTTATAGCCTCAAAGAGTTTCTGTGAAGAAGAGTCATCGTGGCATTGATCACAGCGCAGGTTAGTTTGTCTTTTTGATAATCTTCAAAGACCATTATCTTTTCTCACAGGTTGTTGTGGTTGAGCTATTAGTGAGTTCTTTGAGAAGTTGTGAATGGTTTCTCTTCTCCTTTTCACTTTAAGACAATGCCGGGTCGTTTTCTCCTGTCCTATCCTCTCTAAGAAGTATTCTGCGGAATGAAGGAATTACAATAGGAGATCATTTGGGTGCAACACCCCGAGTATCAACCTGTCCCACTGGTAGAGGAACCTCTGTTTATTCTGTGAGTCCATTCCACTGAAATATCCATTCACACGTTCTTCTAATATTTTAAATCTGAATGCTCTATTTAACAGAATTTGTTTGTAAAATTTATACCGTCTCCCATAGGCTAAAAGAGTACCTGCCAAAAAGCCTAAAAAAATAGCTCCAGCAGAGACCACAAGCCCTACAAGTAGGTATTTTGCAGCACTATCCAGTCAAATAAAGGAGTTATACTGTTATAGAATAAAGACTCCATGATATCACTTCACAAAGTGTTTTCTTTCTTTTGTGTTGTATTTCCTATTGAAACAGCGGGGCCCCATATACAGTACACCTTGCATTAACATGCTTTTTCGGTGATCTGATCGCTATCGGCTAGCACTTGACCACAGTAAATGACAGGTGTAAATGCGAGACACATTGTGATCAGATAACTGAAACCACATTCTGAGGTGTACAGGGATGGATTCTGACCACATTTAAATGTCTAAATGCAAATGGGTTTTCATTATCTAGATATAGCTATAATAGTAATTAATTATGTGATGAGGGTACGCTACGTTGTTAAAGTGCTGTGTGTTTCTTGCCTTTTTCTGTTTATTCTGCCATTGCAATGTCAAGAACACAACAGACACTGCCGTTTTGCAGTCGTGTCACCTGAACAACCAATTAATTGTTTTTCCATTTAATTATTCTATTGGAATACTTTTGGAATATGTCTCCTCTCTCTCTCTCCTCAAATCCTCACTAGCTTGCATGTCTTTGCTGTTTTCTAATCATTATGTGGCTTGTGTGACACTCGCATGAAACAAGGCTTTTATCAGGTTTCAGATGAGAAGCATATTTAGCCCACAAAGCAGTGAATGAGAGATGAATACCATTAAATTTGCTTCTACAACCCAAAATGTAGCTTTTGGTGGCTGCCAAAAAATGTTCAGTGAAGGTAAAACCCTGACTGTCAAAGTGATGGAAAGCAATTTAATTATTAATCAATGTATTTAAAATCGTCTAAAAGATGGAGAACTTTCAGTTACCACAGCCTCTACTTATTTCATTTTTGTGCAGGTAACTTTGATTTGATCTCTGTTTGAATACAGTGGAGATGCTTGACTGCAAGGTATAAATGCAATCCAGCTTAAGAATATCCTGATACTATTCTGATATGAAACGCATGTTAATGCAAGGTGTAAAAATGTACTGGGAGTTTGGGATGGAAAAATCACCCCATTTTATATAGATTTTATTATAGCTGTTGTAGGATGGTCAGAGACAAAGATGAGTGCAATGATGCTCGAGAGTTTTGAGTTTTATGGAGATGCATACAGCACAGACGGGTCTATGCAGACAACTTGGTGGTTGCAAACACAGACTTTTATAGCCACGAGGCACTGCATAAGTGGAGCAAATCAAAATATTCTAGAAACTAATACAGATAAGTGCAGAAGAATTTTACCTCAAAACAATATAGAGACCCACACAGACAACAGAGGTAACAGTTGCTTTGTACTTTATTAGAAACAGGCATAGGAAAAACATTATTCATTGAAGTACAACTCTATGGCCACAACACACAGGCTTCAATTTTGTATCAATTCTGTCCTCCCTTATGTCTGCCCAGGTACTTGCCCAAGTTAAGGAGACAGGTGGCCTGTACAGGGAATGTGTGCAGAACACTGCTTGCTGTATAATGTCCCATAGCAATAGGCAGTATGTAGTTATGTCACAGCAATGTACTAAAATGGCATATAGATGGCTTAAAATCTAATAGACTGACTAAAAGCCACAAAATGTATTTTATTTTGATATTTTATTTTTTATTTTAATATTTAATCCATATTGTATTCATAAATTTGTGCATCATTCATTTAATAAATATTTGTGCTTGCAGGGAGTACTTTGGACTTCTCTCCTGATCCATCAGCGCTCTGTGGTATTCTGCACAATAATGGAGCAACACCTAATGAACTAACCCGACCCTCAGGCAGAGGAACTTCTGTTTACTCCGTAAGCTCATTTGTATTTTACAATTGATTTTGATGGCGAAAGGAAGTTGTTTTGAATTGTGTAACTTTTTATATATTTCAGGCCTTGAGAGTACCCGTGAAGAAGACTAAAACAGAAGCCACAGCAACTGTAGCGGCGGCATCTCATTGTGAGTGTGTGTGGGGTTTGTTTTTTTTTTTTGTTTTTTTTTGCATGTATATAATGTTTTCCCCTTTGAAGCCTTGTTTTGATCCCTTTTGCCTGTTTGTATCAACTCATTGTTTCTCTGCTATGGTGCAGGTGCAAATAAAACTCCAGTGATGAAATGGCCGCCTCAACGGGTTCCAAACACCAAATCACAATCAATGGTCAGTGTGCCTTTTTGGCTGTCTTTATGTTTTAAGCTACTGTTGTATGCAATTTAACCTTTCTAAAATCTTTGCAATAGTTAACCCATTAATTTAAAGCTAGTAAATGTGGTGTTATATAGGTTATAGTGATAATAGCAACTGACGGTAGATTTAAAGAAGGAATAACATTCACCTCTACATCTCAGGTACCATCTTATATCCCAGCAAGTAGTCTTAAATAAATATGGCCTGATTCTTGTGACAAAATTTTGTTAAACAGGTCAGACATTCTAGTTTAGAACACCCACTACTCATGATACAATCAATTACTGATGGATAAATTCCTCCTTTACATTTGTATTTTTGTTGAATATTCTGCTTCACTCTGAAATCTGTCACATTATGGAATTAAAATGGGATGTAAATCCAGTTTCATGTGTACATAAATTTTTATAACTTTTAAATTTATTACAATTTTTGCATATTTACAGAGGAAGCTCTTTACTGGACAAAAGACACTCAGATTTAAGGACTCTCCAGGTGTGAGTGAACCCCAAGAAAACAGCACTGAACTTTTGACATTCCAGGAGGTAAACTCGCCCCAGGGCATAGAACCCTTGTAATGTTTTCCTTGATCTAAAGATGAAATCTAGAGTTAAAAACACTGATTTGTGTTTTTGATTGTATAGCAGGGAGATGATGTTGTTCAAAGGTTATTTGAAGAGCCAGAGCAGATGGACAAAGATGATGATACTTTTCATAAACTACTGAACAGTCACAAAACTGTAAGATTTGATTTAAAAATCTGTGATTTATTTTATGCTGTTTTATTCACTTGATGGCCTAAAATGTATCTTGCATGTTATGACATGGACATCTTTTCATGCAGATTGAACCTCAATCAACAACTAAAGGAAATTCTGATTTGAATCGTAAGACAATAGCCCAACCTTTCATCCAAGCTGCACACAGAGGGTCAGTCATTGTTTTCTCTTCAAGCCAAAGACTCTTTGGATCGGGCCAGCCTCGTGAGACCTCTGGGGCCCCTCTGCAGCTCAGCAGAGACAGTGATGCATCACATAGTACACTGCCACTTCAGTTAGACCAAAACAATAGATCACAGATCACTCCCAGCTTGGATATCACTAAACAAACCATCACCAGTGCACAAGGCCAACCAAAAGGTAACCACTTTAAAATGAGCTTTTTCTGATTTCTTTGTCATTATACAAATTTCTACAGATGTGTTTTACAGATGTATTTATATGACCACATAAATATCAAATGGTCTATATAGTCAACATTAGAGGTGATAAATGTAATTTTTCCCATGTAAAAACACTTTCTATAAGTAAGCCATTGGTTGGTTGCTTTCCTGAAAAGTTTAAACACTTTGACTGAGGCCCTATGAAAATATTGCCCTGTTTGTTTTGGGCATCCTGACCAACACAACACTGCAATGTTGGTTCAGTGATGTGAGTTTGGGGTGGGGTTATCTGTATGCTGTACAATGACAACTGGGTGGAGTGTTCGGGACACCTGTTTGAAACGGTCATTATTTTTGCGATTTATTCTGTTTGGTGGCAGAAATTACGCACTTTGCTTTTAAGCAGTACTTTTAAACTTTCTGAAGACTCTAGTGAAGACTTGTAGTATTTGCGTCATGTTTTGAATGTTACCCACGATGTGGTAATGTTTCCATTTCTGTCTGTAGTTCCTCCCCTTGTGTCTGCTCTTCGGCGACGTCATACTCCTCTTGAGGAGATGTTTCTGGATGACGAATGTGCTACCTACACCTCTCGCCTGCTATCTTGCCAAGTGCAGCCCCGTTGTGGAAATCCTGTAGCCACCACACTTCTGTTTCAGGACTCCACTGTGAGTAATCCTGTTTCACACCTTTTTTTAATTTTTATATATATATTTAATAACTATAAGTTCATGTCTCTGCATACTAAACTAGTTGCCAAGTTCAATAGACTTTGATGCATCTTCTGTCTTCTCTCGACAGTGTTTTTTACCCATTGGCCTCCCATACTTTGGAGTCCAGTACCCTCTGGTTCCTCTATCAGGGCTTGATGGCAATTTTCCTCCGAATATTGCACACTGAGTCAATCCATGCACTATTATTTTGGTGACTGTCTGCCTAAAACCAAATTACTAGTTGCACTTTTTTTTGTCTTATGTTGTCTTATAGCTGAGATGTAAGTAGCCAACCCTACAGTTGGCTACTGGCTATTGACATGGATGCTTTTACAGCAATCCACAAGCACTGCAATTTAATTAATATGATTTTCAATGTGATACACTGCAGACTCAATGCAAAACTCTCTCTTTGAATTGTCAAACTTCCATAACATTTTAGCCTGAACTTGTCACTGACTGGAAACTGTGTTTTCAACTTGTATTTTGTGTAAAATAAATGTGTGTGTGTGTGTGTGTGTGTGTGTGTGTGTGTATATATATATATAAGATATCCGTATGCTGTGGATTTTTATTTTTCTGATACAAAAGTTGTGCATTTCTCATGAAATAAGAATCCCAGGACAAAAACTATCAACATTATTTTCAAGTTGTCATGTGCCTGTTTCCTATGCATATGTGTGCAGTAAAGTTCAGTGTGGGCAGAACATGACTATAGGCATGTTTGAATTGTTTGCTTCAAGTTCATGCCATGTGTATATTGTATCATGGCCTGCTGAATCAGAAGCTATATTCTAATTTTATGGTTCATTATTGATGGTTTAACTTCCAATCTGGTTATTATGACCAATAATAATCCAACATCATTATCACTTCAAGAGTGGTCTACAGATTCTGAATGCGTTATTACATCATTGGTTTCAATTCTTATATCATTATGACTTAATCAGAGCTACACATTCCTATGCCATTATGACTTCAAGAGACACAAGCATGTTCTAATCTTATAACCTCATACACCCATTATATCATTATGAATTCATTAGGTGACTTAACGTTCCAAAATCATTATCTTTATTGTAGGCTATACATTCCAGTATAATAATTGGACTGTTTTGTATGAGGTGCCCCTAGTGACATTATTCAGAATTACCATGCACATACACATATGAAACTAAATTAATTCACATACTATACTGAAATGCTCACACACACCCAACTGAAACGCGCTCACACACACAACTGAAATTATTACGCTCACACACACAAGTGAAAAGCTCTCACACACACAACTGAAATTATTACACTCACACACACAAATGAAAAGCTCTCACACACGCAACTAAAATTATTACGTTCTCACACAGTTGAAACGGAAGGTGGTTAAAGTCCCCACTCCAGTCCAGTTGGTGGCAGTAGTGCACCTCTAAGCTAAAGAAGATAAAGAAGTAAAAAAGAAAAAAAGCGCGGGTGCACAAAACAGTTCTTTCGCCAGTCACCACCTGCTCACCAGTAAAGAAGCCTAACCGAAGTAGCGAACTAAACAACATATTGACCTCAACGGACCATCTGGGCAGCGTCAAGTGAACAGTTGCAGTTACAAAAGGGAGGCTTCCCTTTCATCAGAAAGAAACCGAAGAATCCACTCTAGGACGTAGGCCTACATGTACTTTTGCAGACTTTGAATCAGCCTACTTCATCTACAATGTATGTTCATCTGATCCTCTTTGTTTGGACCTGCAGTTGACAATGCAACGCTGCTACGCTGGCGGGAAGGGAAGAGCGACGCTAGGTGATCGTCCATCGACGTGTCCACACTTGGAGTTGCAACGGTCAGCTGCTGCCCGATTGTTGTGGCATTTGACAGTGTTCTGATGGTCTCCGCTGAAGCCAATATGGTGTTCAGCAAGCCCGCTGCATCGACTAATGTTCTTTGCTGTTGTTGGGAAGACATTGGTGTAGCGCAATTGGCGGGCGAACTAACGGTCAACAGTCGCTTATGTTGTGGAAGGCGCGGTTTTCTACTATGCTTTCTTTCAACAGCTTCTAGTTATTCGTCTTGAGGTGCACTACTGCCACCAACTGGAGTGGAGTGGGTACTTTAACCACCTTCCGTTTCAACTGAAATGCTTGCATACAACATACTGAAATGCTTTCATACAACATACTGAAATGCTTTTCAGTTGTGTGTGTGAGAGTGTAATCATTTTAGTTGTATGTATGAGAGCATTTCACTTGTGTGTGAGTGAGTGCGTTTCAGTTGCGTGTGTGAGAGCATTTCAGTTGTGTGTGTGTGAGCATTTCAGTTGTGTGTGTGAGAGCATTTCAGTTGTGTGTGTGTGAGAGCATTTCAGTTGTGTGTGTGAGCGTAATATTTTCAGTTGTATGTATGAGAGCGTTTCAGTTGTGTTTGTAAAAGCATTTCACTTGTATGTGTGTGAGCATTTCACTATAGTATGTGAATGAATTTGGTTTCATATGTGTATGTGAGAGGAAAAGTACATGTATGTGCATGGTAATTCTGAATAATGTCCCTAGGGGCACCTCATAGTTTTAAATGCTTCCTTATTTGTCAAACCCAATTTAGGTTAAGGAGCACCAATAATAGACTAATCCATTGAATCAGGTGTTTAGATAAGATAGACATCTACAATTATTCAGTGTTGGAGGTCCTCCAGAAGCAGAATTGAGAAGCACTGGATTGACTCTTTACAGGGAAAGGACAACACCGGCTTACATAGTCAGAATTATTTACCTTATGAATCAAGATGTTTCAAGACTCAAAAATATGCTGTTTTAAATACTGGCATTTATGATTCAATAGAGAATGTTTTCATTTAGCAAGATTTAAAGAGATCTAAATTTCAAAAAGTGTTGTCCGAATTACATTTTAATGTGAGTTTTCAGTCAATAGGCAACAATTCTTTACATGAACAATTCATATTCTCAAAACTGTTTTTCCCCTCCTGATTATTAACGTAATTATTATTTACATTTCTCTCCGAAATTAATAAACTTTTTTTCTTTCCTTTTTTGCATTTATCTGTAATTAAAGATTGTTCACGTTTTTTCATAAGTGCATGCAGAGAGGCAATAGCTGACATGTTGGTAACTCCCTCTGCTGATGTACATTATTTGATTTGCATGCAACCTATACAGTGTAATACAAGTTGATATTTATATTTGGTTGAGTCAGGTGTTATGTGATACTCAGCGCAGTGTCTGTGTTTTAAGAAATTAATTCCAGGGGGAGGGCACAGCGAGCTGGAATCCTGTCCTATTAAACCCTTCCCTCTGTAGCCCCTTGCTTTGAGAGACAGGGAGGACAGAGTGCTAACCTTTCTTTCATTTCCTTACTTTCCATTTCTCTGTGCCACCTTGTTCACTAGAATACATGACAACAGGGATGGACCCAACCAAGATGGGGGTCGGAAGGGCCATTGCTGTACTGACTTCAGGTGGTGATGCCCTAGGTAAGCAGGAAGTAGGTGGTCTGCCTCTATCATATTCTGTTGGTCTAGTCCAGGGTACCTTTAGTAGCCTTCTTACACCCAAGTGTGTAGAGAATATAGATATTATGATGGACTCATAAATTGTGTCCAAAGAAAGCATTGAGGAGTGAACCTGAAACTAAAGTTGGAGAGAGAACTTGCAGTGCCTGAATGAACAATCATACATCATGGTGTATATGTGGAGATGTATTGACTATGTTTGCAGTAAAACTCATAAACACTATTTGTTTTTGTTTTTTTGCTTGCCATCAGATTTGGTGAAATTATTCAGATATTCGTAGGTCATATTTGAATAGACAAAGCCAGTTATCTCGGTCTCTATGAGAATATTCTGCTCTAGCAAGAATGTCAGACAATCTCAGTGCAAGCACTATATTGCATGTTTACAATCTGTTGATAACGACAACCTCCTTTTTGTAAGTTGCTCTGGATAGAAGCATCTGTTAAATGCATTAAATGTAAATGAAAAACTTGATATGAGCTGAAACGATCTGATAATGGTAAATAGAACATTAATTACACTTTTTTTTTTTTTAAATGAAAGGAGTCAGATGAAAAGGACAAAAATATACAGATGGCAGCAACAACAAGATTCTACTACTGTCCTCTGATCTTCTCAGCTTTGGTCCTCTATAGGGTCATTGCTCATGTAGCCTTTAGCATTAGCATGTACTTCTTGTCACCTACCTTCCTATTTTTATAATTTTGTGCTATATTTAGTGCCAGTGACCTTATTGAATGACTTGAGGTTATGTAGAGGCTTTTCCACAGCTGCTAACTATTAAAAATAGAGACACCGATGCAGTTTTGTAAACAACACAGTCTTAACACCTTTGCATTTTAGTAGAGATTACAGAATGCATAGGATAAGAAAAAAGCTACACCAGAGCTGTTTCTGATCAAGTACTAAGATGCAATGTCAGGTTAGTCATTTTCCCATTGCAATACTTTCACAGTACATCTGTGGTAATTTGTACTTTCTACTATATATATATATATATATATATATATATTTTTTTTTTTTGTGTGTGTGTGAGAATTTCCACAATAAAAGAGGATGTACAGTTCACAAGAAACACTCTTATGTCTGTCCAGATATACTGTACCTCCATATGTTTCAGTTGTCCACTTGTCTGTTGTAGGAATGAATGCAGCTGTGAGAGCCACTGTCAGGGTAGGCTTGTACACTGGAGCTAAAGTTTTCTTTGTTCATGAGGTATAGTAAATAATAATAATATCAATAAATGAAAAATGTTGTATTGATAAAAACCGTATACTCATATAGGAACATCCAGTATAAATGTGTGTATATACACTGATCAGCCACAACATTTAAACCACTGACAGGTGGTTACAATGGCACCTGTCAATGGGTGGGATATATTAGGCAGCAAGTGAACAGTCAGTTCTTGAATTTCATGTGTTGGATCCGGGAAAAAAGGGCAAGCGTGAGGATCTGAATGACTTTGACAAGGGCTAGACAACTGGGCCAGAGCATCTCCAAAACACCAGGTCTTGTGGGGTGTTTCCGGTTGCAGTGGTTGGTACCTACCAAAAGTGGTCCAAGGAAGGACAACTGGTGAACTGGCAACAGGGTTATGGGCGCCCAAGGCTCATTGATGCATGTGGGGAGGGAAGGCTAGCCCATCTGGTCTAATCCCATAGAAGAGATAAGCGCACATTGCTTAAAAACTTAATGCTGGCCATAATAGAAAGGTGTCAGAACACAGTGCATCGCAGCTTACTGCGTCAGCGTAGCCGCAGACCAGTCAGAGTACCCATGCTGACCCCAGTCCACCGCCAAAAGCACCTATAAATGGGCACGTGAGCGTCAGATCTGGACCATGGAGCAATGGAAGAAGGTGGCCTAGTCTGATGAATCACATTTTCTTTTAGATCATGTGGATTGCCGGGTGTATGTGCATCATTTATCTGCGGATGAGATGGCAGCAGGATGCAATGGGAAGAATGCAGGCCGGTGGGGGCAGTGTGATGCTCTGGGCAATGTTCTGCTGGGAAACCTTGTGTCCTGGCATTCATGTGGATGTTACTTTGACACGTACCAACTACTTAAAGATTGTTGCAGACCATGTACACCCCTTCATGGCAACGGTATTCCCTGATGCCAGTGGCCTCTTTCAGCAGGATAATGCGCTCTGCCACACTGCAAAAATTGCTCAGAAACGGTTTGAGGAACATAACAAAGAGTTAAATGTGTTGATTTTGTCCTCCAAATTCCCCAGATCTCAATCTGATTGAGCATCTAGGGGAGTTGCTGGACCAACAAGTCTGATCCATGTAGGCTCCACCTCACAACTTACAGGACTTGGTGCCAGCTACCACAGGACCTTCAGAGGCCTTGACAGGTCAGAGCTGTTTTGGCGGCACGAGGGGGACCTACACGCTATTAGGCTGGTGGTTTTAATGTTGCGGCTAATCGGTGTATACTGTATACAGTATATGTATGTGTGTGTATGTACAGTGTGTGTGTGTGTATATGTATATATATATATATATATATATACATACATACATACATACATACACTGGTGGCCAAAAGTTTGGAATATTGTACATATTTTGCTGTTTTGGAAGGAAATTGTTACATTCACCGAAGTGGCATTCAACTGATCACAAAGTATAGTCAGGACATTACTGATGTAAAAAAAAGCACCTTCACTATTTCAAAAAGTAATTTTTTTATCAAATCTAGATGGGCCCTATTTCCATCACTCCAACACCTTATCCTTTTTTTTTCCTCCCCCTTTCTCCCCAATTTTTTGGAATGGCCAATTCCCACTACTTACTAGGTCCTTGTGGTGGCGCGGTTACTCACCTCAATTCGGGTGGTGGAGGACGACAAGTCTCAGTTGCCTCTACTTCTGAGACCGTCAATCCATGCATTTTATCATGCGGCTTGATGTGCATGGCACCGCAGAGACTCACAGAATGTGGAGGCTCATGCTACTCTCCGTGATACATGCATAATCATGCACCCCATTGAGAGTGAGAACAACTTAATTGTGACCACAAGGAGGTTGTGACTTATGTGACTCTACCCTCCCTAGCAACCGGGCCAATTTGGTTGCTTGGGAGACCTGGCTGGAGTCACTCAGCACACCCTGGTTTTGAATTCATGACTCCAGGGGTGGTAGTCCTGATGTACAACTAAACAAGAGGATAAGTATATCAGAGTCTCCAGTTTGAGAAATAGATACATCACATGTCCTCAGCAGACAGCTTCATTGAATTCTACCCACTCAACACTAGTTTTATGTACAACAGTAAAGAGAAGACTCAGGGGTGCAGGCCTTATGGCAAGAATTGCAAAGAAAATACACTTTTGAAACAGAAAACAGAAACTGCACATGGAGGATTTTTTGATGAGAACTCTTTGAAGTAGTCAAATTGTAAAAGTAATGTTTAATGTTATTAATGTCCTGACTATACATCGCGATCAGTAGAATGGCATTTTGGTGAATAAAAGTACCAATTTCTTTCCATAAGAGCAAAATCTGTACATTATACCAAACTATTGGCAGCCAGTGTGTGTGTATGTATGTATGTATGTATGTATGTATATATGTGTATATATGTATATGTTTATATATATTACACCTCATACATATGTACTGTATATACATATTATAGGGAAAACAGGAAATAATTGTATAAAATCTGAATATATAGTTGTAAGTCTGACTATATAAATATCAATCTGAATATATAAATTTAAGTCTGAATATGTATTTATAAAATCACTTTGTGATCAAGATTATTGATAGACAAGCTCTAATTTCCCATATGTGACTAAAACGGTTAACATGCTTAATATAATTATTTGTTTTACACCATGATTGTCATAATAAGACATAATAAGACTTTTTAACAAGTGCTTTTTTGTTTTGTTTTTTCAATAAATGTTTAAGTTTTTTAATTATTTATTCTGCTTCATCAATTTAATTGCTGGCCATTGCGGCCAGGATTTGGAAGCCTAAGGGTTATTTCCACAAAAGCAGTTCAAAATGGCAGACATCTCTAATTATTTTATAGAATTACACAATTTCCTTTATCGCTTTTCATAAGAACAGCTTAATCTCTTTAATTACAGTACACGTTTTATTCAAGAACAACTGTCTTTGATCATGCCTGGCCATCTAATTTATAACTATATATTGAGATTTATGGGGAAATTAATATTTGCAACTATATGTACAGTATAATCAGAGTTATATTCATATACCGGTACTACAACTTACAACCAAATATTCAGACTTACAACTATATATTCAGGATTTACAACTAAATATTCAGGATTTACAATTATGTATTCAGATTCATTTATTCTGTATATTCAGACTTACAACTCTTTAAACAGCATTTACATGTATATATTCTGATTTATACATAAGTTCTTGTAATTACAACTATATATTCAGGATTTATATTTATACTGTATTTTCAGATTTTATAAAATTATTTCCTGTTTGGCTCCCCATAATATATCAATAAAAGTGTGTGTGTGTGTGTGTGTGTATGTGCATGAATATATTAAAAGTAATAATACATTTGTGTCTATTGTTCATGCCAATCACATCTTAATTGTGTCTTACAAATTAGGACTGTTATGAAGAAACGTGTAGATAAACATCTACACATTGGAAAGAAGCCTTGTGGCTCTGTTTTGTTAACAGTGTTGTTGGTTGTCATGTGCAGGGTTATCAGGGATTGGTTGACGGAGGGGATCATATCCGCCCCGCTACCTGGGAGAGTGTGTCCATGATGCTACAGCTGGTAAATCTGCACTATCAAATGCTACAATTAATTAACTTCACCACAGTCTCTCACAGCTCCTCCCTTACAGTGTTTTTGATTTCGATAAAACTCTGAAAAGTACACTGAGCAATGGCAGAAGAAAAAGTGAACGAAACATACAAGTATCCCAAACAGAGACAGTATTAGTATTTCCTCACAAGAAGACTTAGAAGCAAATGTATTTTATTGAGGGTAATTTCCTGACAGTCTATTTTCTTTTTCCTCTGTCTCTCTGAAGGGTGGTACAGTCATTGGCAGTGCCCGCTGTAAGGATTTCCAGACCAGGGAGGGGCGTCTGAAGGCTGCTAACAATCTCGTCAAGCTGGACATCACCAACCTTTGTGTAATTGGTGGAGATGGCAGTTTGACTGGTGCCAACATATTTCGCACTGAGTGGAGTGACTTGCTCAAAGATCTAGTCAGTAAAGGTAACCTGCAATGTTTTCCACAAAATAAGACAAAAGACTGATCTGTAATAAATCTGTAATATTGAAACCTTTTTAGTGTTAAATATAGTGTTGCATTGACTAATGGCATCTGTGTATCTGTGTAATGAATTGTTGTCCCAAGTAATTGATTACCTAATACATGTTACAGAAACTACTACAAACTCAAATCTGTACTTTTTGTAGTTATTGGTGTATGGTGTATATTTATTTACACTTCACACCAGGGTCCTTGTCACTCTGTTGGGGTTAATTTTGCTATTATGACCAGCTGAATTGTTATTATGCTTTTTATACACACTACCCTAAGCAGAGAAATATTCTCAAGTGACAGTCATGTTCTTCATGGGTCATTTGCACAGGTCAGATCACCAAGGAGGAGGCCAAGGCTTCATCTCATCTGAATATCGTAGGCATGGTTGGCTCTATTGACAATGACTTCTGTGGAACGGACATGACCATCGGTACAGACTCAGCCTTGCATCGCATCATTGAGGTGGTGGACAGCATCACCACAACTGCACAGAGGTCATTAATATGCACTATGAATCAATGCATGATCTTCAGTGTTCTCTGATTTAATTTTTTAGGCATTTGTCCCTAAATTCTGCTTTTGATGTCTTTGCTCTGACCCACAGCCACCAACGTGCTTTCATCCTGGAGGTCATGGGAAGACACTGTGGGTAAGAACGTGTGGGTATGTGAGTGTGCTTATTCATGCATCTGGGTCCACCAAAGTGAGCTTTTATACCTAGATCCCCTAAGACCCAGACCAAGATCATTACCAGACCCCCCTAAGTAGCCATTCTGAGAAATTGTATTTTGGTAAATTTTCTGTATTGTGTGCCAACTTGTGGTTGGTTATTATCAGCTTTAGTACACTGGAAATGTAATGCAGTTTTGTATGAAAATATAAGCTTAGACCCAGTCCCAAAGCAAGGCCTAGTGTATAGTATGTGGGCTTGAGAAGTTTAAAGACAGAGACTCCAATGCCCAAATATTTGATGTAATTTAGAGCATGTGTGGTTTCAAAGAATCTCCCATTAAATTATTTGAAATGGAGTTTTGTATTTTGTTGAGTTGTTCAATATTTCTGGTGTGTATGTTTCAGTTACCTAGCTCTCGTTACTGCTCTTTCATGTGGTGCTGACTGGGTGTTTATTCCCGAGATGCCCCCAGATGACGGCTGGGAGGAGCACTTGTGTAGAAGACTCACAGAGGTACATTAGGAGACAACACAAAATACGTTCAAAGGTTACACAGTTGTTGCATTGGTTATCTCAATTGTTTACAACCAGTTCTTCTCTGTCAGTATTCATTTTTCAAGTTGGCTTGAAGCATCTTCATGTAAGTGACCCTAACCCCCATGTCTTTATTGATCTTTTTATTTATATTAACAGTGCAGATTGGAAAAAGCACAATGCTTAGGAGGCGTTTACCAATGCAACTGTTTTAGCGAACCCTGTGTTTGGTTGATAAATGGTTTACATATTTCTCACACAATTCTGCTTCCAACTATACAGTACGTGAGTTCTTTCTGCCATGTCTTAACCATGGCAATCTTTGTTTTCTCCTAACAGACCAGAAACATGGGTTCTCGTCTAAATGTCATCATTGTGGCTGAGGGAGCAATCAATAAACAGGGGGAACCAATCACTTGTGATCAGCTAAAAGATGTAATTTATCCCCTCTCACTATATTAACCATTCTCTGACTTATAAAAGGTACCAGTATAGCATCATAACAGGTACAATTTTGTTATATCTATCTATTCTGGCACAGCTGGTGACAAAGAGGCTGGGCTTTGATACTCGTGCCACCATCCTGGGTCATGTGCAGAGAGGTGGAACTCCCTCAGCCTTTGACAGAGTGCTGGTGAGTTTACATTTGTTTTATATTAGTCATTCTTTATCTCTCTTTTCCCTCCAATTTCTTTCACCCCTTTTTATGTCAATTCAGTATAAAGGGATAATTCACCCAAAAATGAAAATTCTCTCATCATTTACTCACCTCATGCCATCCCAGATGTGTATGATTTTGATCCTTCTCCAAAACACAAACAAAGATTTTTAGAAGAATATCTTAGCTCTGTATGTCCACAAAATGCAAGTGAATGGTGACCAGAACTTTGAAAGTCCAAAAAAGTGGTTAAATCCATGTCTTATGGTCTGTTTCTCACCCATACCGATCATATCACTTTAGAAGATATGAACTTAACCACTTGAGCCTTATGGATTACTTTTCTGCTGCCTTTATGTCCTTTTTGGACCTTCCGAGTTCTGGTCACCATTCATTTCCACTGTGAGGACAAATAGTGTTGAGATATTCTCCTAAAATCGTAATTTGTGTTCTGAAGAAGAAAGAAATTCATACACATCTGGGCATTTTTGGGTCAACTATCCCTTTAAATGTGTGTATTTGCTGTATATCAGGGTAGTAGGATGGGTGTGGAGGCGGTCATGGCTCTTCTGGAAGCCACTCCAGAAACTCCTGCCTGTGTGGTCAGTCTCACTGGGAATCAGGCTGTCAGACTCCCTCTCATGGAGTGTGTGCAAGTGGTGTGTATAAACACATCAAATTTTATATAGAGATCCACTATTGAGGATTACATTGAACTACAACAAATGATTTATTTCTCTTTCTCAGAACTCTCATTTTCTTTATCCAAACTATAGACCAAGGATGTTACTGTTGCTATGAAAGAGAGTCGATTTGATGATGCTGTAAAACTCAGGGGAAAGTATGTTTAGAAATGTCTCTATTTTTCTCTAGCTGATATTTGCTTTTAAAACAAGGAATTGCCTTGAATAAAAAATTTTAAAGCATCTAATGATGCATGAATGTCTGTCTGTGCAGGAGTTTTGAGAATAACTGGAACACATATAAACTGTTGGCCCATGTGCGGGTTCCAGACACAAAGGTGAGTAAAAATATTGAATAACAATTTTTTTTTTCTTTTTTCTTTCTTTCTGACATCATATTTAGTTGTGCATCTACTTTTCAATGTACACCTTTTTCTTCATCAGAGTAACATTAATGTGGCTATTATGAATGTGGGTGCTCCCTGCGCTGGAATGAATGCAGCTGTGCGTGCAGCTGTCAGGATCGGTATTATCCAGGGCCACAACATGCTGGCAATTCACGATGGCTTCGAAGGTTTGGCTCAGGAAAAGGTAAGTAGCCATGCAGTGTGCAGTGACACCTTGTGGGTTGGATGCAGAATCATTCAATACAATAATTTTCAGTTACAGATGCTATTCTAGAAATGTACTATTCACAATCAGCCATGATTAATTTAATCCAAGAGTAAAAGTGTCCAATAACAAGCTGGGAAAAAATTACTGAGTGCTCCTTTAAAGGCATTTGCATATGATGCTAACAGTGCTTCACCCCTTATTGGAATCCAATGTAAAATCATGAGAAGCCAGTGAAGTGATGGATACACAAGTACTGTAAGATTCATGTATTAATGGTGGGTTTTTTAAAATTATAATTAACTATTTTTATTGACTTCATACAACAACTTAAATAAACATAACAGAAACAGTGTAACCAAATTATATTAAATTATAACCCTTCCCCCAAAAAATAAACATACCAATACAATGTTTAAATCTTTCTTCCATAGTCTCTTGATAGAAGTTAAAGCTCCTTCCCCCCAGTCTCTGAATTAACAGGGAGTAATAAACTGATGCCTCATGACCTTTTCCAAAAGCAGTGATCACCTCTCCCAGAGTATCTGCTGCTTTAGGGGGGTGTATGCTACTCCAAAAAATAGAACTGAGCAGGTGGCACCGCTGTAAATACCTAAAGCACTAACACCTGGGAATCCCAAAATGTTGAACCATATTTTCAAAGAATCCACACTCCACCCTCATATAGGTCACCGAGCGTATTAACCTCTAACCTAATCCCCACTCTGACCAGCAGAAAGGGGAATTTTTAATACAAAATTATGGGATCATCCATATGCTTGAGACTACATTTAAATAAATATCTGAATTAAACACTCTGGACACATTTGTCAATACATAGTGCAAATGCGAGATAATGGGGTGTAACTTAACTTCTCCAGTTAGTTTGATAGAAAGGCTTTGTAATGGCGAAATAGGGGCAAAGACATCCTGTTCAATACAAAACCAGGTAGGGGCTCTCTCAGGTGGAAGCGTCCAATGAGCCAAATGTCTGAGACCGAATGCATAATAATAAAATGAAATCTTGGGTAGGCCTAGTCCACATTTGTCAATCAACCTATGTAATTTACTGAAATGTAATCTGGGATATTTACCATTCCAAATGAAGGACTTCGCTATGCTAACAAATTGCTTGAAATAAGATAGGGGGACATCTACAGGGAGAGATTGTAGCAGGTAGTTGAATTTTAATAACATTAACCTTCCCAGTAATAGATAAATGAAATGAAGCCCACCTGCACACATCGGTCGAAATACTTTTTTATTAAAGGGTCAAAATTAATTCTAATCACACAAATTAGCTGTTAATAAAATACCCAAATACTTAATGCCCTGTTTGGGCCACTGGAAATTGCATGGCTGAAAAGCTGTTACTCGGCGGTACATTGTCAGAGCAAAGCTTCGGATTTTGATCAATTCACTCTGTATCATGAGAATTTAGAAAAGGAATTAATAATTCTATGGAGGCAAGGCATACTGTAGATCTAGTAGGGTTGGAGACAAATAATCAAATATCATCTGCATAAAGCAAAGGCTTATGTGCCACACCTTCTGCCACCACCCCTGGAAATCATCTTCCCTTCTCATCGCGGCTGCTAATGGTTTAAAAAAACTAAATAAATAAAGGTGTATATATACTACTTTGAAGATGCTAAAATATAACATCGTTTTGATTTATTTCAGATTTTGTTTAGTCACAACATAATTCCCATATTTCCATTTCTATTATTTCATAGTTGTGATGACTTTACTATTATTCTAAAATGTGAAAAAATAATGAATCAGTGACCCTAAACGTTTGAACGGTAGTGTGTATGTATTAGTTCTGGTCCTCGAAACTGATTGGATGGGAGACGTTCCATGAGCACTGATGGTCTGACACCATCAGCTCTCGGACGATTCACTGTGTGTGTATTACTCCGCTTGTGTTCGTGCCTTTCTAAACTAAAGCTTTGGATATAAAGTGTCTGCCAAATGAATTAATCAAATGTAAAGTGTAAGAGCAGTGCAGTGCAGATCTGTTAAGAGCTGTTTTTTTTTTTTACATTACATATGTTAGCAGCAGGTGACGGCGAAAGATCATCTTTGTGTGTAATATGAGCCAGTTAGGTGACTTGAAGTGAATCTGCGTCAGCCGTTTACATACAACAGCTCTTCTTGATTGCTTACTACACTTACTACAATACACTACTAAAGCTAGGAAATAGCTTTAAACGGCTTTAAACGAACAACTTCAGCATTATGGCTCATCACAGCTGAGATACACAACAGACTGATTAATTACACAATGGGTGCTGTTTAAAATGACAGAGGACGTTGCGGTTTCTATAGTGATCAACTCTTGCGCACTGGCTACTGCGAAATAGGTATAAATACCCCCTCTTGGATGCTATTTTTCCACTGAGAAAGCTGACCTTCAGAAAGCTGACAGCATCTCTGCTTGGGTGTGGCAACAGGTGATCGCAAATGCTCCCCCCCCCCCCCACCACACACACACACACACACACACACACACACACACATCCATCCAATAACTTGTTCGAAACAGCACAAGCCCTGGTACTATTTCTGAAGTGACATTTTTAATTACTAATGGAGGCTTGGATGCATCATTTGGTTTGAACCAGCAACGGCAGATTCCGTTCTGCCGTGTAAGAAAGTAGTTCCATGCACAAATGAGTTTATGACTGTACTCAAGTTTTCCTAATTTTTTAAAATTTAGTTGTACTTGTGTACTGTTGTATACAAGCAATATCACCCTCACAATCATGCTATATGGCCCTAAATCAGCACTGCTGTGATTTAACTACGGCACTCGGCCTGCGGTCGAATCACAGCAGTGCTGATGTAGGACCATATCGCACTCTTGCTTGTGTGATATTGCTTAAATAAAAATAAAAAAATATATATAACATATGTAGATGGATAGATAAAAAAACGGCCTGTTCAGTTTTCTCGGACTGTCAATTAAATGTTCATTGATCTGGCCCATTCGGCCGTTGCTGGAATAGATGCCCTAATCACTCTAATGATTTGCAAGATATATTCCACAAAACAAACTATCCAATAGGAGGCATAAGTACAAAGAACATGTGGAGACCTCCACAAACCTTCCCAAAGGATTGAAACTTCACAAAATAAACTCCAGCCGCTATGTGGAACCAACACAAAAAGAATCAATGGCGGCGATCAGCTTCCTCGTATGGTCCAGTGAATGTTCAGTGAGTCAGGTTAAGAGCATCACACAATCAGGGCTGGACTGGCAATCTGGCATACTGGGCATTATCCCAGTGGGCCGACGCACTTTGGAGCCGATCATGGCCGGACTGGCCAGCAGGAGAACCGATCGGGAAACGTGCCGAATGGGCCGCGATAAGCAAAAATTAGCCGCCACATTATGCGGAATGGACCACAAAACGGCACCGCGATATGCTGAAAAGGATGGCGAACAACCCCCCACCCCACCCTGCTCAACAACATTGAAATCCAGGGCCGATTTCTCTTCCCAGTCCAGCACTACACACAATAACTTACTCATTCCAATTACTTTATGAAGGACATCAGTTGACCAGGAACATCAGTGCAAAAGCGACCTTCCATTGATGTAAAAGTTTCTTGCATTCCTTGAATCGATCACACTTCTCTCTAGTCGAATTCGCAAAGTCTAGGAACAAGAAAATGCAGTGTTTTTTCCAAGAAAGCCTACTCCTCGCCTCACGTAACACTTGTTCTTTATCGGATAATCTCAGAAATTTGGTCAGAATTGATCGAGGCCTGCCTCCCTCCACAGCTAGCTGAGAAGGAACCCTGTGAGCTCACTCGATTTCCAGCTTATGGCCTGTTATATCAAGCAGATTTGGAAGGAGCCCATCCAGGAATTTCACCATATCCTGACCCTCCTCGGCTTCAGGAATTCCGAAAATGTGGACGTTATTCCGCCAGCTATGGTTCTCCATGTCCTCCAACTTCTCCAACCATGTCCTTCACTGCACCCTGTCAGCATTGCCGATATGTTCAACATCTCTTGCCACATTTCCCACATCTCTCCAACTAAATCAACTCCCAGGCTCGGGGCCTGCTCGGGGGTGTCAGCTTGAGCATGTTAGTGTCTTTTAATGTCTCCAGAGCTCGAGGATTTTGAAATCTTTAACATATTGTCCTCCTAGGACAGTTATGGAACAGTGTATCGAATCTCACCAGTTTCTGTCATTAAAACTAACAATGTGCGCAGAGCTCGCTGTTCACATGTCCGATCCTCGCATGGTGTCATAGGACTCTATTAATGGTGTTTTAATGTTCCTAGATTGAGCCAATTACTTGGAACAATGTTGGAGATTGGACAGGAAAAGGTGGCTCGGTATTGGGTACCAAAAGGTACTGTTCACGCCTTTTAGAATGTCATACTTTCTGACTTCTTTATCATCCTTTGTAATATCTTTTCTTACTCTTCTGTTTATTCAGAGTATTACCTGGAAAGTACATGGAGGAGATCAGCTTAAATATTGCAAAGTACAATATTCATGCTCTGGTCATCATTGGGGGTTTTGAGGCAAGTGAATTACTTATTGTTCTTAACTGTGTCCTAACTAAATGAATACATATTCTGTCGAAATGACTGACCAAGACCATTTTCATATTTTTCTTATCAGGCATTTACAGGAGGCTTGGAGATGGTCCAAGGCAGAGAGAAGTTTGAAGAGTTGTGTATTCCCATGGTGGTCATTCCTGCTACTGTTTCTAACAATGTGCCAGGCTCAGACTTCAGCATTGGAGCTGACACTGCCCTTAACACCATCACTACGGTTAGAAATAACACACTCACATGCTCTAATATAAAGTATATGTAGATCGTTATATTCAGTTGGTCATGTCCTCACATAATTCCTCATCCTGCTGTAGACCTGTGACAGGATCAAGCAGTCTGCAGCGGGCACTAAGCGCCGTGTGTTCATCATTGAGACTATGGGAGGATACTGCGGCTACCTAGCAACAATGTCTGGCCTCGCCGCAGGAGCTGATGCTGCTTATATATATGAAGAGAAATTTGGCATTCGTGACTTGGAGGTAAACTCGTAAAGCACTTTGAACAAACATGGGCTCCAAGAGTCGTGTTCTTTCATAGAAGAACAAATTGCACCACTCTATTTGAAATTCTCCAAATAATTTTTGTGTACAGAGCAATGTGGAGCATCTTGTTGAGAAGATGAAGACTACTGTTAAGAGAGGCCTAATTCTCAGGTTTGTGTCTTTCAGTGTTGATACATTTCTAAAGGTAACATTTTAGTTTTCACCTTTAGGTTGACTTCTTTAATTAAAGGGACAGTTCATCCAAAAATGAAAAGTCTCTCATCATTTACTTACACTCATGCCATCCCAGATGTGTGTGACAAAGATTTTTAGAAGAATATCTCAGCTCCGTACATCCATACAATGCAAGTGATTGGTGACCAAAATTTTGAAGCTCCAAAAAGTACAAAGCAGCATCAATGTAATCTATAAGAATCCAGTGGTTTAATCCATGTTTCCAGACATGATATGATTGGTGTAGTTTAGAAACAGATCAATATTTAAGTCCTTTTTTGCTATAAATCCCCACCTTTGACCAGCCCCGACCAGTAGGTGGCAATGTTCATGAAGAATGCCAATTGCCAAAAAACGAATGTAGAAGAATGTAGAAGTAGAACTGAAAGTATAAATATCGAAATATTTTTCACCCACACCTATTAAATCACTTCTGAAGAAATGGATTAAACCACTGGAGACTGTTATGCTGCCTTTATGTGCTTTTTGGATCTTCTGGACACTATTCACTTGCACGGGATGGACCAACAGAATATTCTTCATTTGTGTTCTGCAGGAGAGAAAAAAATTCACACACACATCTGGTATAGCATTAGGGTGAGTAAATTATGGGAGAATTTTTTTTTTTTTTGGATGAATTATCCCTTTAATTATCAGGTTTATATTAAAATTAACCTCCATCAATAGCATCTGTTGCACATGGTGTCACTTACCACAGAAAATAATAGTAGTGGTCTCCCTTCAAAAATAAAATTTTGATAACTTTACAGCTCAAATATCAGAAGATGAATTATGAGAAAAGAGAATGCTTTAACAAATAAGCTTCACACTTGTCCCATTAAAGTACATTATCGGGGACCTCAGTAGCTCAACAAGTAAAGACGCTGACTACCACAACTGGAGTCGCAAGTTCGAATCCAGGGTGTGCTGAGTGACTCCAGTCAGGCTTCCTATGCAACCAATTGACCAGGTTGCTAGGGTGGGTAGAGTCACGTTGGGTTAACCTCCTTGTGGTCGCTATTATGTGGTTTGCTTTTGGTGGGGCGTGTGGTGAGTTGTGCGTGGATGCCAATAGTGTGAAACCACCAAACACACTATGTCCGCGGTTGCCTGTCTCAAACTCTAAGGCAACTGAGATTGGTCCTCCAACACCCAGATTGAAGCGAGTCACTACGGCACCTCGAGGACTTAGAGTGCATTGGGAATTGGGCATTCCAAATTGGGGAGAAAAGGGGAGAGAAAAAGAAGGGGAAAAAATTCATTATTTTTGTTTTTACTAAATGGGCGACGATTCGAATGCCATAGATGCTGTCCTTAAAGCCTTTATTTAACCCTATTCAATTTAACCTAGAATATTTTTTTTAACTGGAAGAAACAACACCTCTTAACCAACATGTCTTCTAGAAATGAGAACAGCAATGCCAACTACACCACTGATTTCATCTTTAACCTGTACTCAGAGGAGGGAAAAGGCGTCTTTGACTGCCGCAAGAATGTCCTCGGCCATATGCAGCAAGTAAGAGGCTTGACAAAAACCTGAGAATTTCAGTCAAACTGCAGCATATACATTTATTAGATGTTTAAAGGTGCAGCGTGACATTTCTGCACCACTAGCAGCACCAAACAGATTTCCTAAAATAATAAGTGTTTCCATACACTCCCTCCATCTGCCATTATTCTGACAATTAATTGGTTGAGTACATATTGCCATGTCAGGCTGCTGAAACAAATAGATTGCAATTTAATTTGGTACTGCTTGTGGCACAGCAATTACACGCTGCTCCTTTTAAGGTTCTCACAAATTTTGGTTTATAGGGTGGCACCCCAACTCCTTTTGACAGAAACTTTGCTACCAAGATGGGTGCCAAGTCCGTTCTCTGGCTGACAGAGAAACTGAAGGAATGTTATAGACATGGTGAGAATGACTTCAAACAAATGAATATTTCAGATCTAAATGCTTATTTAACTTTAAATAAAAAGCTTGTATTTTAGATTTCGCTAAGACATTTTTGACTGTCTGTAGGCCGAATCTTTGCCAACACTCCAGACTCTGTGTGTGTGTTGGGCATGAGGAAGAGAGGACTTGTGTTCCAGCCACTGGGTGAACTGAAGGAGCAGACAGATTTTGAGTAAGAATCCTCCATTATCCATTATATTCAGTAGATCCATATAATCCAGATTTAGGCTGAAACAGAAGTTTGCTGTAACAAACACATCCCTCATTTCACTATCCTCCTCAGAAGTCACAATGCTTTTTTCTTTGCCCTAGACACCGTATTCCAAAGAGCCAGTGGTGGTTGAAGCTGAGGCCTATAATGAAGATCTTGGCCAAGTACAAGATTAATCTGGACACCTCCGAGCATGCTCTTATGGAGCATGTTATTAGCAAGAATGCTCCAGTAAACATGTCTCTTTCAAAGTAGTTACGAGCATGAATGAGCATCTCACTTATGGAACAACTGGTGATCTTAAATTTATTATATCTCAGTTGTCTTATCATCTACCGTACTTATAATTATTTGTTTGCCTACATGTCTCTTATTATTTTGTTTGTATAAATGATATCTATGGTAAACAGTATCACAATATGTGAATAAAAATAGTATTATTGCCCTCGTCTTTTTATTTAAGAATGTCATTTTATTGGAAAGGAGGGAATCCTCTTTGTAGTTTATAGACAGTATTCGGGAACAGCATGTTACTACTTAAATCTTCGAGAAGGACCAAAGGACATACTGTATATGCTATCAAGATCAGCAAGGATGTGGTTGACAGCCTAAATGTTGCTGCATATACAGCTAAACTTACCAAGGACAGACAATATTAACCTCATCATCTGTGTTAAAGTGACATCTGAAGCAGAAGGCAACACGTTGTTAAAGGTCAAACCTATTTGAATAGTTAGTGTGAACATTCAAAGGTCAAATGCTAGCACTGACTCCAGAGTAAACATATGGCATCATAAATGCTGCGTACTGATTACCATTAATTCTAATATGATGTATTCTCTACGTTTTATAATTGAACCATGCTGCACAAATAAATTTGTCATTTTCTATTAACTACTTTTCCTAGCATGCTTAATTAAAGACAATGTTGACACCGTAGATAAAATTGTATAATGTATACAAAACTAATATATAGAGACTAAAAAGTTTGAAAAAAGTATGTGATAAAAATAAATAATACTTAATAAAAATATTTTTTATGTTAAATTACAATGTGATTTGACAGGGATGACAAATTTTATTTTCTATTTGTGATGGAGTGCAAAATGCTTAGCATTACCCCACTTCTCACACATTTCACAGTCTCATAGTCTGAATAATTACCCATTGAATACCCTTATAACTTATAACAGCTTATAATAAATGAGGAACATATTTATATTTATTACTATTAGTGTGTAATAATTGTATGCATTATACTGTATTTTATGTTGTGTTATTTACAAGATATAAAGGTATGAACAACTCAATGCATACTGATATACAATTTTCTCTGAAAAGTTGACTGAAAGCACTGTACGGTGAAACATCAGGCAAGTATTAATCACAAACATCCCGATGATTCTTCATTAAACAAGCTATTTTCACCACCAGATGTTAGTCATGAATGGATCTTCCTCAACTATTACTATATTAAATCAATCCGTTTTTTCTTTGTTGTCCATAACAACAACCACCAGACCTTGTCTGGGAGTGAATGGCTGAGATGTTCTTATAAGCACTTAAAGGTGCACATAGTATTTTTTCCTCATTTATAAAGATTAACTTCTAAAGAAATAAATTTTACTTTTGAAAAATATGTATAAAATCACGAACACTGACTTTATAAAAGCTGTTTTGTTCTACATGGAGAAGGTCCACTCACGGGGCTGCCATGTTTATTATCACATGACCATCCAAATCTCAGTAACCACCTTGTTATTGGCAGGGTTGGGAGGGTTACTTTTGAAATGTATTCCACTACAGATTACAGAATACATGCTGTAAAATGTAATTTGTAATGTATTCCGTTAGATTACTCTAGGTCAGTAATGTATTCTAAATACTTTGGATTACTTAAGCACTGGTAGATGTTTTCACTTGTTTTGACTATAAAAACTCAGTAAGACAAAATACACATGTTAAAAATACATTCTGTTCTGAAAACATAAATATCGTATGCAGTGTTGTTCTAAAACAAGATAAATCAAATCGATCTTGTTTTAAGGATTTTTAGATATTTTTTACAGGAAAACAAATACAAAAATGATCAATAATACGATTTTTGCCCTAATATCAAAGGTCTTACTAGAAAAAAAAAATGATGATCCAATCTGAATTGTCTTGATAAAAAAATATGATCGTGCCTGGTAATAGCATTTTAGCCAAGCATAAAGCAGACAATTTTCACAAATTAAACAAAGGTTTATTTCAATTTCTTCTGCTCCAAACATACTTCAAACGTACTTCGCTGTCTGCTCGTATGTGTGTAACACATAATAAGAAAGTGTTTCACCGCTGTTCAAATGCACTTTGGATCACATTATTTATAAACTCAGCAAAAAAAAAAGAAATGTCCTCTCACTTTCAACAGCTTTTATTTTCTGCAAACTTAACGTGTGTAAATATTTGTATGAACATAAAAAGATTCAACAACGAAGTTTCACAGACGAGACTAACGGAAATGGAATGTGTCTCTGAACAAAGGTAACAATCATACAAGAAGAAAACAAGAAAACTCTGGTAAGTGTCCGTTTCAGTGTGTCGTGAAATTAAACTTTTATTTAGTGAAAAGGCTTGTATTTTGGCAGGAAACCTCCTGTCTGCCGTTGCACTAACAGGAAGTTGAGCAGATCAACTTCAGAGGGTATCAAGAGGTCGCCGAGGAGTGTGGGACTGTGGCGGACTATTTTAATGTCTGCCTACTCATCGGTAAGGTGCGTGTCCCCTGTGTCCGCTTCAGCCGCCCGTTTAAAAATGCGCCCCATGGCATTGTCGCATGTGTAACTCGCGAGAAAGGCACGTTAGCAACGAAAACGCTATTTTCCGAGCTCGCGCTGTCATTTAAGTCCGTCGGTTCACCAACGTCGGAGCTTGCGCCGTAATAGTCGATGCACACAGATAGTCAGCTAGAGAAATAGCCCATTCGGTGGCTCAAACACTGAGCTATCATTACAGGACATTCAATAAGTTCAGGTTCTCCAACCGGACCCTTTGGACACTTAAGGCTACCGTGCATATTCTGGTGTATTAGCGAACTACTCGATCAGCAAAAAGGGTGACTCGTGGGGGGCAGGGAGAGAACGACGGAGGCGCAGCGAGCCAGGAGTGGCCGATGAGTTCAGACCAGGGCGGAGAGCCGCAGCTGCAGGAGGAGGCTGAACCGGGACCCAAAACCCGTGGGGCAGACTTGATCACACCCGGGACCGGGGGAGACTCAGGCGTCATGGTAAGTCGGGGCCTCTCGGTTTGCTCATGTTAACCCCCTAATGTACCCCTCCCAACAGGACGATCGGTCTCTGGACGTTGCCCTTCTTAAAAATAGGGTCATAGGAAGTGATCGCTCGCTATATAAGGCCATCGGTCGGTTCACACAGCGGAGCTGCAAGCTGGCAAGCGTTGACATCACCTGAATTACATGTTGGCCATGTCGTTGAAGACCCTTCTTGTTAGCAACTGACATTATGATTCATTAATCTTTAAGTTGGCTCGCTTGCAAAAGCAATCTCTCATCTGCAACTGAACTTTGTAAATGCATCATGTTTGTGGTTTTAATATTACTGCTTTCTTCCCTATTCTCTCTCTCTCTGTGTCATGCAAACACACCGTTTGTTGATTAAAGGCTGTCGGGGATGACAGGAGTTTAGCCGGCTAAGCCGTTAGCCAATATGCTATCAAACGAGACTGATGCGGCAGTTTGTTTGTTCGTTTTAGATTAGATTTTGGATTTAAGGTTACTCCACTCATTTGCAAACACCGCTATAATTCACCGGTATTTCACACAGATCCATTCAGCGGCCTCCTTTCCTAAGTTTATTCACGTAGTCATATGACGCATATGTGCTCTCCTATCGCCGAGTTCAAAGCAGCCAGAGCCGACGAACTCTCCAAACATTAGTCGTTTAACATTGCATTTGAAAGTCTGATCTTGATTGCTGAGTAATAATAAGAGCAAACATTTGTTCGAAATGACAAATGAAAGTCGACGTATGAAACATTTGCTGCATTGCTGCTTGGGAGGACCCGTAGCAAGAATAACAATATGTCGGCATAAATTATCTCCCTGTCTCTCCAGAAATAGCTGATACTTGTGCGAGTAACGTAAATGGGCTTTTTGTATCGATTGTGTTTTAGGCACACAAAGCTTAACAGTTGTTTTTGAACAAGTTTATTGGTATGAGGATTTTGTAGCAGGTGGTTGTTCCCAATGGCGTCCCCGTGGGCATGTGAAATGACCTGCTATTATTTGGTGTAGCTGCACAATTTGTAGCCACATTTTTAAACGTATCGTGTTTAAAAACACTACAACGAGCTGAAACCGCTATTCATGCTATTGTGTTAAAGGCACTTTCCGGGTTCAATACAAGTTAAGCTCAATCGACAGCATTTGTGGCATGATATTGATTACCACAATAAACGATTTTGACTCGTCCCTCCTTTTCTTTAAAAAAAGCAAACATCGAGGTTACAGTGAGGCACTTCCAATGGAAGTGAATGGGGCCTAGTTTTGAAGGGTTTCGAGGCAGAAATTTGAAGCTTGTTATATTAAAGCACTTTTATTAAAGAAATAGTTAACAAAAATGAAAACACTAATTTACTCGCCCTCATGCCATCCCAGATGTGTAAGATTTAACTCCATCTGCACACAGATTAAAAAAATTTAAAAAATCAATCAGTGAATGGTGACCAATTAATTTGAAGCTCCAAAAAGCACCTAAAGGTAGCATAAATGTAATCCATAAGTCTCCAGTGGTTAAATTCATATCTTCTAAAGTGATATAAGTGTGCTTGAAAAATAGATCAATGTTTGTCTTTTTTTTTACTATAAATTCTCCTCCCTGCCCAGTAGGTGGCAATATGCACAAAGAATACAAATTGCCAAAAACAAAAGAAAAATAAAGTGAATGTGTACATTTTAAAGTAAAAGAGGACTTAAATATTGATCTGTTTCTCACCCACTTCTATCAAATAGCTTCTGAAGAAATGGATTGATTACTTTTTTTGCTGCCTTTTATTTGCTTTTTTTGAGCTCCAAAGTTCTGGCCCTCATTCGCTTGCGTTGTATGGACCTACAGAGCTGAGGTATACCTAATACAAATCTTTTGTGTTCTGGTGAAGAAAAAGTCATAAACATCTGGGATGGCATGAGGGTGAATAAGTGATGATTTTTAATTAAACTATCCCTATATTACTATTATTCTGTTAATTGTTGGTAATTAAGTTATACAATTTGAAATAATTTTACACAGAAACTGTATTTTTTTGGATTGACCCCATTCACATTAAGTGTCTATTTTTAAAAGAAAAGGAGGAACAAATCAACATTAATTTTTGTATTAGTCAACATTATGCCAAAAATGAGTTTAGTTAGTGACTATTGTAAAAGCACAATTTTATAAGAGTATCTATTTACGCCCAAGTAGAAATATATATTAATGCCTTTAGGGTGTTTTCTTTTGTAACATTTTTAAAGTAAAGGCTTTTTAAAATGTTATCATCAGCCTAGAATTTTTTTTTATTTTTTTTTAAATCTCGTATAAGAAAATACACTATTTACAGCAACGGTGTTCGTTCGCACCTAAATGGTGTGTGGAAAACAGAGGATTAAAAGCTGTCTGTTATTACGAGGAACTGTTGTTTTGTGCCAGCTTTTAACCGAAATTGTGTAAGTCTTTGCTAATGATGCCTGCTGCCAGCCAGGGAAAGGTTGAACCTCTACCGCAGAAGCGATGAGAACTTGACTGACAGTCCTCGCGACCAACTGTGATGTAAAACGTTGCTTTGGCGGTTCATTTGCGGAAGACGCACAAATGTGCTTCTTGGTCGCCTCGGTGTGTGTGTGTGTGTGTGTGTGTGTGTGTGTGTGTGTGTGTGTGTGTGTGTGTGTGTGTGTGTGTGTGTGTGTGTGTGTGTGTGTGTGTGTGAATATTGACTGAAGGAGCTAGAGCACTGACTATAGATCAGTGGGCTAGAGTGGTCAAGAGAGTGGTCAGTGGATGCCGGTTGCCACACGCGGGAGTGTTACAAATCTGATTCGGTCCATTCGAGTTTGGAGCAGTGTTAAAGAGACACACAGACCACTTAAACGACTTTGCCTTTATTTTACATCAACGTTTAAATAGACAGATAGGGAAATGCTTTTATTTCTCGAGGTGAGTTTTTGGGTGACTAGCTTCCCGTGCTTGTTTTTGGAGGCAGATCAGACAAAAGTGTTATGACCTAATTAAACGCGTTGTACTCTTAATGTATTGTAAAGCAAAATATTCAAACCGAGTGGATTTGTTAGAATTGTTGTATCAGCTGTGTTATGGTGTGTTAACGTATTCAAAATATTATCATTAACTGAAGTACCATCTTTTATGTCTGGTGAAACACTTGGCCTACTCACTGAGTAATAACTGATATTGTATGTTACTTTTTGAGGGGAAGTGGTGTCAATGAAACGCAGGTTAAGTGGTCTAGTCTTGCCTCAGTGTCACTCAGTGTCTATAGAGAGGAACTGATCAGTTTTTCCTCCTCATACCTAAGATGCTAATTCATTGGGGTAAAAATGTTGTCCTTGAATAAGGAATTTCTAGAGCTCTGTAGTGTGCTTTAAATATTTAAACAGACAGGGTCAGAAATTAAAAAAGACTGTGGCAAAAATGCCACTGAATTACCCACATATTTAAAATGCAGGCAAAAATGCCCTGCGGTGAATTCCTCTATATTTTATGTATCATTTGACAAATTTCTTAATATTCTTTTCCAGGCATCTCTTGTTATGGGTTTGTGATGCTTAAGACACTTTAGTGACCTGTAGCTGTCAGATGTCTGCATTCGCTGACTCTTCAGGAGTGTTGTTTAATCTGAAGCTACTGTGATGTGGTTTTTGATGAAAAATAAAAAACTGAAATTAGGTCTAAAATCACTGGTTGTAAAGAAAGTACTCCCTACAACTCCAGATCCAAAACTGTGATTACATCTGTGGAAATCTGTGATGTAGACTGTACAAAGCTGGATAATCATAAAGGGACCCTTTTCACAGCTGTGATGGCACATTTCCCTGTTATTTAGCAGCATAAATCTAGCAAACGTTTTATTTTTGCCATTTTTTTAAAATTATTTATTGTTTTAATTATTTAGTGTTTGATAACCCTGGAATTGGTTTAAAAAAAAATGAGTTGCCACAGCTGCAATGAGGTTTCTAATACAGCTGCTGAGAAAGTGACAGTAAATTTGCCATCTTATCTGTTCTGACTGTCCTAATCCTTCACTCTCTATTTTGTTCTTCTTTTGGAAAGTTAGAAACATAAGTGGTGTTTCAAATGGTTAAGCAAAAATTATATTTGGCGTGGTCTCCAATTCACTCCCATCCACTACTATCGAAGTTTACCCCGCAATCGTTTACTTGCACATTCCGAAAGCGTGAAAAGGGTCCGTTGTTTAAAATGTTATTATAGCAGTGTTTGTTATTATACTGTGTGCATTATTTACAGCTGCTTTTGTTTTTGATGTTTATTATAATTAAGAAGCATAATTGCTCAAATAAATATAATATGTACATCATGGTTTATATGGTTAAAAATGCATTTTAAAAGGTTTTCTTTATATTTTGAAGCAAACGCATATTGAATCGAATGTATTGCGCTATAAATTAACTTTTTTTCAGGTCACTGCTAAAGGAGCTGGTCTGAACCCAAATGCCAAGGTGTGGCAGGAGATTCCTGTGACACAAAATGAGGCTCCTGTGGATGGCACTGAGGCCTCCCCCTGGTCCCAGAACAATATGGCTGAAGGTAGGGGAAATTTCCATACATTTTCAGTGAGCAGTATGACATGGAGGACCAATTTTCATTATTTATTAATGCCTCTTTCATTGTTTCTATAATTAATTAGATGCATCTTTTGGTAAACAATACGGACCAGGCTTCCCCACTCTCAAAGACAACAGCACCTCTTCTGCTGTAGAGGGTTTAGTGAACGGGATGGATTCCCCTGACGAAAGCCTGCCTGTTTGCGAGAATGCTACTGCAAGTAATGGTATAATAGAAATATTTGATGCATCCTTTATTTAAGAAATATACTACAGTTCACATACTACATATAAATAACCTAAATGTGCCATGCATGTGTTATGCACTTATCCGGTCATGTTTATGGACATTATTTGCACACAGTGGAGTCCAAGCTCCCGGAGGAACAGCCCATTTCTGAAGAGATTTTGCGTGAGTCCCTTAAAAAAGAATTGGAGTTCTGTTTCTCCAGGTAAGTGCAGTCCTGAAATGCGATGTATTTCAGCTTTCAATTTAATGCAACCAAGTAAACAGCACTTTACAGCCACTCTCCTCCCTTAAACTGCATTTACTGATGCTTTTCTTGCATCCCACAGGGAGAACTTATCTAAGGATCTTTACCTAATATCTCAAATGGACAGTGACCAGTTTGTCCCCATTTGGACTATTGCCAGCATGGAAGGCATCAAGGTCCTTACAACTGACATGGACCTCATCCTGGATGTACTGAAATGTAAGTGTCTGATTTACCTTATTTTAAATCTATGCATATAATTTATTTGATTTAATAAAAATATATAATATAATCAGAAAATGGTTTGAGTTCCAGGGCTGTGAAAAATGTTTTAAGTAACATTGCTAACACTGTTTTACATTACAGAGAAATACTAAACCGTAATAATGAGCCTTTAAAAATATAAATTTTACAAGTGCACGCACAAAGTGAAAGCGGTAATTATTCTGAATGTGTCAGAAAAACAGCAAGGAGTCTGTCTGAACATTTTGTTAATTTATGAGAGAAAAGTACATTGGGGTTGTGCCGACAGACGATGATCTCTGGGATCGACGATGGTCAGAGTGATCGCCAATAGCTGATGCCTTTGACAATGTCAAGATGATATTTGGCTCGTTTTCTCTTTAATGTATTTATTATTATTAGGCTATTCTTATTAATATTATAAATTATTTGCCCGTAGACACAGACACGCTTGAAGAAACACTTTTTATATTATTAAGAAAAGCGTCTATGTGCATGTATGACACGCTGTTTGTGATATATATATATATATCACAAACAGCTATCATATATACATATAGATATATATTTTTTTATTTTTTTTTTTTTTTTTTTTTTTTTTACATAAAATATTTATATTTACCAAACTGACTGAACATGGCAGAGAAAATACCTCTATAGGTCAGTTAGAACTGGAGATGACAAAAGTTACAGGTGTGAAAGTGTTTCTCTTCTCCCTGCATTAGGTTCTCTTAACCCATAATAGTTGTGGTAGTACTTTACACAAAGCATTTTTGCTTATTCTGCCTTTCTTGTCTAAGGTGCTGTAATATGAGGGACCAATATGAAAATGCAGCGATATGAAAGGCGGAAACTCTAGATCGCTCTGTTGCATGATTATGTTAACAGCTTTGATTTGTTGATAATAAACAGGAGCGATCATTGCATTGCTTGCATATCGAGACGCAGTGCAATGTCATTGTCATGTCGAATTGTAAGTTCAATAAATATGCGACAAACTTGCTTGTAACTTAATCTCTGCATGCGCTTACACTAAACTCAAGCATTCAATGATCTGCACAAGAGAGGGATGTGGAAGAGCTGATTTACTCGTGCAGATTCGGTAATAAGTTTGATACAAAGACAAGACTATTGATTTAATTTGTTCATCTGTATGGATTGGTTTACAGATTCTCAACGAAAAGTTAAGTGAATGAAATTGTCCCCCACATTATGAACGTGGAACATGCAGGGATTATTAAATTAATATAAAAGCTTTTTTTTTGGACTGTTAAACAGTGATGTATTTGTGTGTGTATGTGGTAGTAGGTAGGCATGTGATGGTATCAAATTTTAACATCACGATAAATGCTGAAGCTTTATATCGTTATTGATTTACATTACAAAAATGGGTTAAAGGGTTGGCTGCATTCCACCTTCAGCCATGCTTTTAGACCACACTGGTTTGTATACATTAGAGAGTGCATGTGTCATTTGTGCAGAATAATAGCAGTGTTGGAAATCTTAATTCGTTGATGGGACAAAAACTACTGCCATCAGAAAAACAAATGACTAAATGGTTATCTAGAATTATTTACTGTATTTTGAAGTGCCCACGATAAAAATATTGTGCATATTAATTACTGTGATATACCATTTAACTGAATACTGTCACATGCGTATTAGTAGGTTCTCTTTTCTTTCATTTCAGCAAAAGGGTACACAGCTGTTTCTGTATATTTTTTTATATTATTTACTCACCTCTGGATAAGCAGTTTGCTACATGCCCCAGTTTAATAATTAAACCCCACACATGCGCACTCTGATTTAAATAAACCAGCGTGGTCTAGAAGCATGGCTGAAGGAGGAACGCATATAGACTATTTATGTATTTTAATGAAATCATAGCTTTTTGGAGTTTAATTATTACATTGGGGCATGAAGCAAACTGCTTATACGGAGGTGAGAAACTAATGCCAAAACACACAGAAACAGCTAAATAAAAGCTTGATTTAAGTGGATGCGTTAAGTAGTGACTTGCCCAGATTGAGGCAAGTCACTACGCCACCACGAGGACTTGGAGCGCATTGGGAATTGGGCATACCAAATTAGGGAGAATTTTTTTTATTTTTTAGACACCATTTTGATTATTACAGTTAATTAAACTGTCAAATATGAGATTTTGAAAAAATAAAAACCTCCCAATAACTATTTTATTTGACCTCTCATGTGTTTTGCTTAAATATTACAACCGGGTGGCACATAAAATGTCCTGGAAAATTGTGCATTGATAAGAGTGGGAACCCTGATACTGTTTTGATGCCTTAAATGTCTTTTCCCTCCTTAAATGTCTTTTCCCTCAGCCTCTCCCATGGTTCAAGTTGACGAGAAAGGGGAAAAAGTACGGCCAAATCACAAGCGTTGCATCATCATTTTGCGAGAAGTCCCAGAAACGACACCTGTTGAGGTAAAATGTTTTATCAGGATGTAGAATCTTAAAGGAATAGTTCACCCAAAAATTGTCTCATCATTTACTCACCCTCATGCCATCCCAGATGTGCATGTCTTTCGAAGAATATCTTAGCTCTGTAGGTCCATACAACGCAAATAAAAATGGTAACAAAAATGTTAAGCTCCAAATGCACAGAGACAGCAAAAAAGTAATCCATACGACTTTAGTGGTTTAATCCATGTCTTCAGAAGTGATGTGATGGGTCTAGGTGAGAAACAGATCAGTATTTAAGTCATTTTGTTGATGTAAATCTCAACTTTTACTTTCGTGTTCTTGTGTTTTTGGCGATTCTCATTCTTTTGGCATATTGCCACCCACTGCGCAGGGAGGAAAATTTATGGTAAAAAGGACTGAAATATTGATCAATTTCTCATCCACACTTATTTTGTTGCTTCTGAAGATATAGATTTTACCACTGGAGACTTATGGATTACTGTTATGCCTGTTATGTTCTGCCTTTATGTGATCTAAAAGCTTCAAAATGTTGGTCACCTTTCACTTGCATTGTATGGACCTACAGAGCTGAGATATTCTTCTAAAAATCTTTGTTTGTGTTCTGAAGAATGTCATACACATCTGGGATGGCATGAGGGTGAGTGAATGATGAGAGAATTTTAATTTTTGGGTGAAATTTCCTGTAATATAGTGTATATTAGATTTTGTTGGACACTCTTATTTGTTGTTTTTTTCTCACCAGGAAGTGGAAGCCTTGTTCAAGAATGACAACTGTCCCAAGGTTATAAGCGTGGAGTTTGCGCACAACAACAACTGGTACATAACATTCCAATCGGATACAGATGCTCAACAGGTAGGAATTTCTGTTTTTAAATTAGTTTCTTTTCATACAGAACAAAATGCTTTTCTGGCTAAATGAAACTAATGAGTTGGGTTTTTGTCACCTCCATCCATGCAGGCGTACAAATATTTAAGGGAAGAAGTTAAGACATTTCAGGAAAAACCAATCATGGTATGTTCATTTGAGTTTATCTATAAAAGTGTTATATTTTTTGTTCTACATTAATATTTCTGTTTACACATCAGATACGTTTTCTTATCCTTTCTTATCCTTAACCATGTCCTTTTCCTTTTTTTAGGCCAGAATAAAAGCCATCAACACATTCTTTGCTAAGAATGGTTACCGCAGCCTGGACTGCAGCTTGTACACTCAGCAATCTCACACGCAGACTCAGTACAACTCCCCTCTCTTCATGCATCCTGTTTACAGCCCCCAGCAGCAGTACCCACTTTATGGCATTGTCCCTCCTACCTGGACTCCATCTCCTACTCCTTACTTTGAGACTCCTCTGGTTAGGCCTTAACAAATCTGATCATTTCAAAAATTTGATAGAGAGTGAATGGGCAATAATACTTATATTTTTTATTAGAGGGTCTTGCAATTTAGGCAAATAGAATTTCAGAGTGGCTTTGGCATGAACCTTGGGGTCCTTATTGTTAAACTGAAAAGACATTGTGTTTGTTTACAGGCACCTTTTCCAAACAGTGGTTTCATCAATGGGTTTAGCTCACCTGGACACTACAAAACTGGCTCAAATTCTCTCAACCTTAACCGTCCTTTCAGCAGGAACCGGTAGGTTGAGTTGGGGTCTTTTATTGGTATGCCATTTCACATTATATGCCTTAGTCATTCATAAATAAATTAGATAGCTCTAACCTTACTATTGTAAAGAATTTCTGATACCTGCATATCCATTTTTATATTTGTTTTGCTGAAAGTTCTTTTCTGAACTGTAAGGGGCCGTTCAGACTAAATGTTTTTTGCGCTAAAAATAGCTAGATGCAGCACAAACAGAATGCAGGTGTCTCGGGACATTATATCTTGAGACATGTTGTTTTAGAAGTTATTTTTAACTAGACGCAGCATCTAAAAAATGTTGCGCTCCTGCGTGACAGTGACTGTTGCACTTTTTCTTGCTGTTTATTCAAAGATGTCTAGTTAGTGGATGTTTACATATTATTATTTTTTTAAAACAGCATAGACAGATGCAAATACATGCTTTGTGTGAACAACCCATTAGAATATAGGTAGTCACGTGGAAAATTACTTGGCTGTGTTTTTTTTTTTTTTTTTTTTTAACTCTTCCCACAGTGTTCCCCTCTATTCAAGAAAGAATGTAATAAATGCCTTCAGGTACAACTTTAAAAACTTCAAATGTCATGTTAATTTTATCATCAATCCATTCTTACTGTTTTTCCCAGACAGCTTAAATATCAACTTTTGACATTCAGCTACCCAACATTGAAAATTCAGGTTTCCCTTTTCCTTCATCAGTATTATTAGATGATCTGATGGTGTTATGGAAGATTTAGTGCTTCACTTATATCCACTTGATTAAGTTTCATCATAACTAACATTATTGTGTTCGAGCAACATCCTTGATATTCTTTGGGATAAATGTGGCACTCAAATCATTAGAATAACAGCTTTTATGTTGAATGATCTCCTTGAGCAGTGTTCTCAAACATTCCAGACCATGTTTTATTTAATTCGAAGATGATGTGTGAATTTTTTTTTCTGATTTTAAAATATCTTCTCATATCCCACCTTAAAATGCAGAGGCAACTATAGGTAATTTGTAAGTTGATTTACTAAAAGTCTAGCACTGTGGCTCTGTGGGACTATCAAAGTTTTGTTTGTTTGTTTTGAGCATCCTGACAAAGCAACTGAATGGTGTATTGCATATGGAGGGAGTGTTAGGGGAAACCGTTTGAAAACAGTTATTGTTTTTGTAATTCCGCTAGTGGTGCAAAATTACGCACTTTACCTTTTAAATTTAAGTCTGTCTGTGAAGTAAAAAAAGAATGTTTGATGTTCACTCACTGCCAGGAGAAGGTACTGATGTGAAAGACAGAAATTGCCTGTTTGTCCGTTCATTTATGTTGTTAAACCATTGCATGCTTCCCATTAATTGAAAGATCATCATTTACGTTGTCTGCAAAAAAAATTATAAAAAACTTCAAATGGATACAGTACACTGTTACAAATGGTTAATGCAGTAAAGCAAATCTCATCCAGATTTGTTTTTCTACTTTTCGAGTAGGAACCATGCGAAGCCTCAGACAAGGTCTAATGATGGGCTGTCTTCCACTGTGTCCCTGGTGACTGTTGTGGATGGGCTGTCTGGCCTGCATAGTCCCCAGCCTCCCACAAGCAGCGGCTCGCTGCTGTCATCCACCGAGCTCAATTCATCTTTTCCACACCTGGCTTGCAATGAGCCAACAGATGATAGTAACATGGTGGGGTGTGGAAGGTTTGTCAGGCTATTATTTAATATTCAATGCTACATTTTGTCATGAGTGAAGTCATGTTGGAGTCTGTGCTCTTTAAAGAACCAGTCTATTGTTGGTTTTCTTAACTTGCAAGTTTTGAACTTGCAAAGTAAAACTCTTTTGTGGAACCCATAAATGAAAATTCTCATAATTTACTCACTCTTATGCCATCCCAGATGTGTATGACTTTGTTCTGCAGTACAAAAATTAAGATTTTTAGAAGAATATTTCAGCTCTTTTTGTCCATACGGTGCAAGTGAATGGGTGGCAAAAATGTTAAGCTCCATAAATCATAAAATGAATCTTTAAAACATTCAATGGAAAGGAGGTGGCGAGAACCGTCTTTACAATATAAATAATAGTTTAATGAACACACAAACATAACATAAACGCACAGAGCAGCTGCCTGTAATTCTCTCTCTCAAAGCATCGTCACCGGCTGCCTTTACCCCTCGCGCGCCCCATCAGGCTGATTGGGGACCGGGTGTGTGTTGTTCCAGCCCTGCCCTCCTCCGCTCTACACGGGAGCCCCCGGCATGACATACACTTTGCTGCCCCATCTGCCGACAGGACATCCCTGCCTTGCTCGACCTGGGAGGAGGCTGGAGGGTAAAAACAACAATAAAACACAAAAGACGAGGGATAAAGGCAAACGACTTCGAGTCGGGCACCCATTCACTTGCATTGTATGTACCTACAGAACTGAAATATTCTTTTAAAAATCTTAATTTGTGTTCTGCAGAAGAAAGTTGTACACATCTGGGATGGCATGAGGGTGAGTAAATAATGAGAGAATTTTCATTTTTGGTTGAACTCACCCTTGGCATCAACCTGTAAACGTGTTTTCTATTTGGAACTGTTAAAATATAACAATATTACTTGTGGATGAGTAATCACAGAATTTTGTTTTTCAGGAGTCATGCTTAGTCTCTCTTTTCAACTTTCCTTTCCTGATCCCACATGACCTACAAATGCAAAATCCTTTAGTTCATCCTCATAACGTGGTGCGATTATGAAAAAGATAGCTCTGAAAGATTTAGGAGTGTTTCATGATGTTAACTTAAAATCATTCAGATGGCACATTTTTTTAAATTATTCTCTTAATAATCTTTTTTTTGTTTCAGGAGAACAACATACAGAGGCACTCGAAGGCGAAGAGAGGATGATCGCACAACAGTAATACATTTATATATTTTGTATTACTGTTTACAGTTAAAGGCATTTTCTGTTTATGCCTTAATTTTTTTTTTTTTTTTTTCCTCAGAGACCAGTTCCTCTGTCTCAAGTGAAGGTACCTCCCCCCAAGTTTGACCTGGCTGCCTCCAACTTCCCCCCGCTGCCTGGCTGCTCTGTCAGTCCGCAAGGGGAGCCTGTGTTAGAGAATCGCCTCTCTGATGTCGTACGGGGCCTGAATAAGGACAGGGTTAGTTTGGGGTTTGACAGCTTTTTTTCACACCACACAGCCACTGTTTACACCTGGTATTAAGCTCCATCTCAGGTGACCTGATCACAAGAGGCAATCACATTGTTTATACCTGGTGGAATCGTGGTCATTTGTCTCTGATGTGTCTCTTGTGACCACTTGTGTTTGTATTTAGTAGTGGGGTCTCTTAGCATGTAACTGCATGCTTATAAATTGTAAAAAAAAAGTTAAGAAAATTAAACAAATAATAATATTTGAGCAGAATTTCTCAGTTCTTTTAGTGGATTACCTGCCACAGTGGCCACATTGTTTGGTTTGGTTTGTTCATAGCTGCTGCCTTCATTTTCCTTTAGCAGCAGGATTCAAACAAAGAGTCCACCTTGAGTGCTGCAGAACCAGTCTCTGAGGAGACTATATCCAGGCCCAGCCAGACTGCAGTCAAGGGGACTGCACACATCCCTGATCCTGTCAACTCCAGGTAAGCTTTTATTGCAAGATGCATGTAGAACATCTTTGGTCCTCTTCTGTATGTCCAGATTCCCAGTCATGGAAAATATTATACTACTTGTAAATTCATGAAATCTTTATTGTTATAGAAATACCTATAGGGATTATAATTTTAGGATAATTTTTTTTTTTTTTTAGTAAACGTTTTCAAACAGCTGTCCGTATACATCCTCTATTGGTTGATCAAAAAGATAAAGTCACACCTCGAACTCAGACCATTGGTTGAGTCAATGTTGCTGCGTCGGCTGAACAGGCAGCTCAGACAAACAGTGTGACAGCGTTTACAGTTCAAGGAAATCAACCTACGAATGGCTTACTGAAAGTTGTCTTTGCATATTAAGTTGGGATGGGAGAGCGGGTTTTAACACTGAAAAATGTTTCCGCTTCACCTTTTAGCTTGACTCTAAAATATTTAATCAGCTGGATATTGCTCTTGTGTACAATAAAACTCATCCTGACAAGCCAGTGTGTTTTTGAGATTGAGTAAATTGACCAATTCAATGAAAAACTGACACACAAAAAAAAGGTTTTCAATGTGGTCTGAATGCTTCATTAGCAAATTTGTCTGAATCAAAATGATTTAAAAATCCTTATTCAGTAAGTCAAGTCAACCTTTATTTATAGAGCACATTTAAAAACAACAGAATTTGACCCAAAGTGCTTTACAGATCAAACAAACAAAATGACAGTGATATTCAATGATCTATTCAAAAGCTCCAGAATGAAAATGTTTTTAGAGACGATTTAAACATGGCTAATGATGAAGCTGAACCCACATGGAAAGGGAGTAGTCACAAATGACTAGAAAGGAAATTAATTGGTCAAAATGTGAAAAAACCCTTGTATGTTCAAAAGCCACAGGCATGCTGTGAGTGGAATTTGCAGCTTGCTTCTATCAGTGCCTGTGTTTTGATAGTATTCTGGTGATTATTTTTTTTTTTTTTTTCTTTTTTTTTTTTCTTTCATGTTTTGCAGCTCAAACCACCTGGAGAAAAAAATGGAGAAGGTGGAGACTCCGGTTTATAAAGAGACGTCTGTGACCGCTGCGCCTGTTGCAGCCGTGCCACCCACCCCCTCCACAACAACACCTGGCCCCAAGCTTCAACCCAGCTCAGCCACTCCTGCAGCCCCCCAGTGTAATTCTGCCTCCTCCAGCACCCTGGCACTGGTGAGTTATAGAGTCACACACACTGACAATTATATTTAGACTGGCTAAGATGTCAGCGGTAAGTCTTTGGTCTTCCTTATTAACTCTAGACCAGTGGTTCCCAGACTTTTTAAAACTGCGGCACCCCTTTTTTTTTTTTTCACGGCACCCCAACTGCTGAAATAAATAAATATGCAATTGAAAATGCTCCTTTTATTTAAAATGTTTAATATTGATTTAAATATTAACAAATTAATGTAGCCATCAAGTGTTTGTCCTAAACATTGCTTCAAGTTTTTAAAGTAATTCTTCAAGAGCTAGTAATAAAATAGAGAACAGTCGACAGTAGGAACAGCAGCCAATATCAATAAAAACATTGTGATATAAAAACATAAAAAAAAAAAAAGAAGTAATTCAATGAAAAATAGAACAGCTTAAATTTACTGTGTGGTTATTAGATATACATTAATAAAGATTCAATACTGTCAGAGTTTGACTGAAAAGATGAACTGTTACTGAAGTTTATTGCGGTTAAAGCTTCTGAAGTTGTCCAGTCAAGGACTGTAAGAGCTTTTCTCTTTTTTTTCTTGTCAACATTGTTGTTTGATTAATATTAACAATAGATAGGCTTATAACAGCTGCAGCACATCTATTAGGCTGCATTTACACATTGCACAGATCGGATATTTTAATTATAAGTTTTTTGTCCTGTCTACATCACGTAATAAATTAATGGCTTACGTTAATATCGCTATAAATATGACACAGATTTTTGTCCCATCTGTTAACACTCCCTTAATACATTAACTTCATTGTTTACATTCATATTGCATCAAGAAGCACGTTTAAATGTTCACACGTGCAGCTGCATTCACCACAAGAAACAAGCGCACGAGAGCGCATGGGCACATACGCATGTGACGTCGGCTGCAGACAAACAGCGAGTGGGTACGGAATTGTGTCAGTATTCGGAACTGCTGGCACTTTTAACTGGTGGCTATTAAAATATTAAACGGAGCAGAAATTTCGCAGCACCCTTAGCCAGTCCTGGCGGCACCCAGTTAGGGAACCACTGCACTATACTTAATCAGAGCTGTGGCAGTGTTGTTCCAGCTCTTTTGATTTTCTTTCTTTCTTCTGTGGAACACACAAGGAGATGTTGGGCAGAATGTTAGCCTCAGTCAACAAACTTTCATTGTATAAAAAAAAAATGCAATGAAAGTGACATCTTACCATCCCTTAGATTCAGTGTAACATCTTTTTTTGTTTCCATGGAAGAAAGTCATACAAATTTGGAACTGGTCATATGACATGAGGGTGTGTAAATGATGACATTGTTCACCCCAAATTGAAACTTATCCTTTCAAATGGCCCTAGTCCTAATTGATATCTTGTCAATTTTCCCACCGTCTTCATCTTGACTTGTTTTTCTTTTTTAATTTTTTGTCTCCATATTAGGAACCTCGCAAGCTTAGTTATGCTGAAGTATGTCAGCGACCACCCAAGGATCCTCCCCCTCAGCCAGTAGCCTGTTCCAGCCCCAACAATGCAACTGCACAGCCTCTGAGAGAGCTGCGTGTAAACAAGGTAGAGGAGCAGCCCTCCAGCCCCGCAAACAAACAGGAGCGGCCTCAGGAATCAGGGGGCAACTGCAAGGCCAAGGAGGGCCGGCCAGCTCGTGACTCCCATGGCTTTTCCCGCAGCAACGGACCCCCCAGAGCCAGTACGGGGGGGTTCAAGCTTCGAGAGCAGCAGAGACGCCCTCCTTTTGGCCATCGTAGTTCCCCCCAGGGAGGTTCCAGACACACTGGAAAAGAGCAGAACATCCCCCCGATATCGCCAAAGGAAAGACTCTGAAAAGAAATCCTTAATGAATTAATATTTACACACACATAAGATATATATATATATATATTATATATTATATATTATATTATATTCTATATATGTATATATATTATATAATGTATATATATTTTATATATATATATATATATATATATATATATATATATATATATATATATATATATATATATATATATATATATATATATATATATATACATATGAAAATGATGAAATGGGATATAAAAATCTAAATTAACATGGTATTCACCTCTCCTGCCTGGAGCACTTCCAGAGGAAAATTCTCATGAAGTAACAATGCACAGATTGGGGTATCCAGGCAAATGGTCATCAATTGGAAGCAGTATGTGCTTGTTGAAGGACGCCATCAAATAGGAAAAAAAAAAACATTGTATGCTTCTAACTTGACAACGTCCCTTCAGAATGAAAATCCATGTGAGGTTTTTTTGCTCTTTTTCTTTCTTGAAAGAAGGGTGGTTTATATTAGCCCTGCTGGGAAGAGGTGAAAAAGAGGGCAGTCTGATGGCTCGGTTGATGATGAGATTGATTTGTGGTCTGCAAAGAGCATATGCACTAAGAAAAGGAACGTGCATAAAAGATATGTCATATACCTACAAAGATATCACTTTGACATGCAATTATTCATCTTTTTATTTTTTCAGTTGCTTCATTTGCAGGCAAAGGACACTGGGTGTATGACCAGGGGTGGTTTGTCAGTATAAATGAACCTTTGAGTGAAAGGATGTGGTTTGATGTAGATTTAAATAGTCTTGTTTTGGGAATTAGATCCCATTTAGAATGAAACGTGTTCTTGAGGGTGGATTGTTTTGCAGGTATCTTTAGGGGTGACAGTGAGGTTTGCGCTGGAGGTTTGTATAAGTTTGCGTTACAAATTGTAGCTCTTAGTAATTCTAGTATGCTCCCAGACTCTGAGTGCTCATTTCAAAATGCATTACGTGCAGTATAAAGATACATTGTGGAGCCTTGTTAATGATTCATAGATATAGCCCACTGTCGCTTCATAATGTCAAGTCTGCCAATTATGATGCTGTCATGTCACTGATTTGCTGATTGGTGAGTTTTTTTTGTTTTTTGTAGTTAGAGTAACCAGCAGCCTGTGAATGATAACTTTTAACAGTCAGGTACATAGACACTCAAGTACTTGGTGTCATCTCAGTCATTATTTGTTTTGTGCACTATCCTCCCTGAACGGCTAATGATCATGTTCAGATATCCTGATAATCAGTCAGGCTCTTTACTTTGTTTACAACATGGTGGTTCCAGCTAATGCAAGTTCGAGAAAAATCTGGATCATTAAGCGATTTGGTTCTCATTGGGCGAGGTTTCTTTTTGTCATAAGTACATTCAGGATTGTTGATGGATTTCATGGTCACAATGATGAAATAGCTCAAAGACTGAGGCTTAGTTTGTTTGCCAGTCTATCCATTATTGTTGAGCCTGAAACCTTTGGAAATACAAAATACGTCTATCATTATTATGTCAAGAATCAGGACAACTCTTCTTGTGTCTGTGGAATCAATGTTGGCATTTCACTTTTTGGTCATACAGAAGCCAAAATCAGCAGTACATGTCACTTTTGATATCATTTAAAATATATGATTTGTTTTGGTCATGTGCATATTTAATTCTCAGAGTGGGTTCTCTGGCTCAGGATGTCCAGTTTCATTTCCCAATTCTCATTCATGTCAGTTACAGCACCAGCTCTTGTCGTTATGTAAAATTCAAAATTTGGCAAATCTTTAATGTTTTCCAAACCAGCCAGTCATTTCATGCCACATTGAAATTTCAAAGAGATGAGGTTCACAGGAGAATTATGCTTGGTGTCCCTTGAATGTATCCTACATGAATTGTTAGACAAATTCCTTATTTTAACTATTACATTTCTTCCTTAAAAAGAGTGTTTGACTGTCTGCAATATATGGTGGGGGAAAATCCTCTTGATTGCTTTAAGGTATCGTATAGGTCTGTCATGGTACCGTCAGAGTGGCCAATGCCAGTGTGGCATTGTATGCCTTTTGATAGGGTGGGCATTTGCTTGGGTAATTAGGAATTTGTTTGTTGCTTTGGTAGATGGTACCCTGACAATGACTGAGTTAACTTAAAACCATTGTCTTTGGGGACTGTGAGAAGCAGCGACACTTTTTTGCTACAAAAAAGTGCAGTGGTGAACTGGTGCGGGTATTTGAACGTTTAATCAGTGGAGGATACAGTATTGCTGTTAAATTTGTTGTAAGAATTGCTTTTAAAACATTGATTTTAATTTATTTTAATTCTTCTGTCCATTCCCCACCAACCCCCTATCCTTGTAAGATATTATGATTCATGACTATGTACAAAAAGACATTGGTAGGGAATCACAGATTTAACAAATTTGTTTATTTTTGAGATCTCCGCAGAGAAAATACTTGATGCATTTACTAGAGGCTTAGTAATGCAGTAAATAAATCACTTTTTTTCCTTAATGAATATGAGCAGCTAGTGGTTTAGCATAATGAAATGCACTAACTTGTTAAAAAAAAAAATCTTATGTAATGTGAAATTATAATAGGAGCATAAGGAATTGATGTTGACTGGCTTGCAAAAATATACAGAAAATAACAAATTTCTTTAAATGTTTGGGTTATTGCTGTTAATTGATTTAAAGGCTGGTGTGGCAAAGGGAAGAATATATAACAATGGATTGAAGTGTATGAGACACTAAATTCTAGCAGTCTGCATAAAATGTCACAAAAAGAAAATAAATTATTTTGTTTTGGCCTTACAGTTTTGGTTTGTTCATTTGCTCTCTTTGCAAATGTGTTGTGTTGTCAGACTGCTCTGTGTTGCCTTTTATCTAAGAAGAGATGAAAGATTTAGGAACATTACCACAGTAACTACTGACCATGATTTGATTTTAACCTTAAGGAAGGGCTTTAATAAATACTCAGTTTGGACATTTTAGTCAAATTTGTGTAATTGCAAAGGTAGGAAAATAGAGTGTGCTTACATGTAACATTGCTTTCAAAATTCTAACATTTCCTAATATATATATTTATTTTAGAATTTGTATAACTGGTCCTCAGGAGGATGGAACTTCATGGGTGAATTTAACAAAACCCACCAAGAAATTAGATACAAGTATTTCACCCCACAACGAAGAGGAAGAACAATTAGAGTAGAATTAAGGCTGGGAAATTTTAGTTTTATGTGTTTTCAAAAGCCACTCAATTAATTCTGAAACTTCACAAATGTTTTCCCCACTTTCCGTGGCAAAAATTGGCATTAATAAATTTTCAGGAGGTACATGCTCTACTCGACTGCACAATGCAGAAGGGAAACCAATTGTGTTATTCATTACGCCAAGCCCTTAACCATGTCTTGAACATAGGTTCAAGACATGTTTACGAAACATCAAAAACATCATTATACAAATTGGGGATATACCGATCTGATACCTGGATTGGTATCAGCTCCGATACTGACGTTTTTAAATTGTGTATCGGTTCGACGATCCAAATCCGATTCTGTGTGTTAGTCATGTTCGTTACTGTCAAGCTCAAACAAAAGAACCATAATAACACCATTAAAGCAGTTCATATGACTCGTGCATTTTATTCAAAGCCACTTGAAGACGTGCAATAGCTCTGTGAATCACAAAAGGCTGCATTTAATAAGTAAATATATAAAATGCACGCGCAGCACCAGCGCGTCAGTGAATGGAGCTGCTCTGTTCACACACACTCTTGGCTATTTTTAGCCATCACGCAGTGCGCAATATTTGAGCGCTACCCACGAACAATATCTCAGATGTACTTTAGATGCTTAAAAGTTCAGTTCACTTTATAATATGCATTCAGAATCCCATTTTGTTTTTTTTTATAATTTTTTTTTTTACACCAGAATTTGAATAAGAAGCAAATTAAACTTCTGTGAACTTGCCTACAAACAGACACATACAGGACTTCCTGGAGAGTTCAGAATGTCAAGATAAAATCATGAGGGTTTAAAAGTTAAAGGTGCACGATTGAGATGTATTACTATTATAATATATTATTATTTGTTTACAAATTATAATAATATTTAAGTTGAATGGGTTCTAAAAAATAACTGAATGAAAAGTGAGCTGATATCTTACAACTAAATTGAACAAAAAAGAGATCTGAATCATTTAAAGTTCATAAACGAGTTGAAAATTTTTTGCAAAAATAAAAAACTGCTTCTTTTCTACTGATTGCTCATACTGGAATTACTGTTTATTTTGCTGCTAGATTATCCAGTATACTAATTCATAAAGTGTTTGTTAATAAGCTATATATTTATATTGAAATAATGTGTAGTTAGAGGTTTGTGTTTCTTTACAAAAGAAAGTAAAGAGAACTCCCAATTAGTTCCACACAATATTCTAAATGGATTATGCAAAAACAACACTGATATCAGCCGATACTGAGATTTCTGATATCGGATCGGAAGAGAAAAAGTGGTACGGTGCATCCCTAAAAAATAATAGAATACAAGTAGTCCATACAACACAAAGCTGTTGTAAGGCCCCAGAAAGCTTGGAATATAGTGGAATACAGAGACTGTAGTGTCTAAGAAATAATTGGCAATATACAATGTTTAAATTGCCTTTAAATTTTCATATGAATGGAATCTGCCCATTTAATCCTATTATTAAAAAAGGTCTTCGGTAAAATGCCTTACATTTTAGGTTATTATTTAGTTAAACATTTTTTTTTTGATTCACAGCCCTAATTAAATTGTAATATTAATAATACTAAATAAAATAATATCACAACGAAAAAAAACTAAATGTCCTTTATTGTCCTAAAAATAGGCTTCAATAATAAAAAAAAAAAATTATTTTGATTTTGGAGATAAATATGACCTGAACATTTTTATGCAAGATTTACCCTATTAGCGGCATTATATATGTTTTGTGATTCAATGCAAAGAAACTTCACTTACAGATATTGTTGCCTGTTTTTCACTATTTGTCAGGCTAACATTTTCACATCAATGTTAATTTCTATGTATTTATTTATCTAAATTAAGATTTAAGTGTCTAAAGAATTAGGCATATGATTTAGATAATTTTTAAAAGAAAATAAGGACAAGCCAAAGACTGTTTAGCCCAAGACGGACCACTTGTAGGCTATTGAAATGAATGTGAGAGGCAATATGGCGGATGTTGAATAGGAAGTCCCGCCTTACAGGTAAAACGGCCAATCACCATTTAGATTGTAATCTGTGTTAAAGGACCACAATTTATAATATAATTATTGGCAGATTTAACTGCTAAATTTAATATATTTTCTTTGATTTAATCTTTACCAACTGTTTTGGAGATTTTGTTCTTTCCCCATTCAAGTAGATAGGACCTATACTTTTATGTTGCTTGGATCCATAGACACTAGCTGCCCACCCACCCAGTAGCGTTCCAAAGATGGCTGCTGAAGGGACTTACTTGCCTTGAAAGGTACTTTGGTATAAGCCCAGATACTCCATTCAGTGTTTGGTGAACATGGATTTTAATAACTTTAAAGGAATAGTTCACCCGAAAATGTTCTCATCATTTACTCGCCCTCATGCCATGCCAGATGTGTATGACTTTCTTCGGCTCAACACAAATTACGATTTTTGGAAGAATATTTCAGTTCTGCAGGTGTAAGTCACACTCCTGGTGTTCGCGGGTCAAAAATGACCCACAAACGGAATGCAAGTTTACAAGGGTGGAGTTCAAGCTGCCTCTCATTGGCAAGCTTTTTTCAAAATGGTCCTTGCTGCACTTATATGCTTTATCTGAATGCTTCAACCTACTGAAAAACATTAGTTTATATCCACGGGCATCACTGCAAGAAGAAAGACTAACTTTTCACATTCCCTCTATAGACCTTATTCATACTAGCACCATCTTTTTTAATGGGAATAACAATGAGGCTGTGATGGATAGACTTACCATCTCTTAAATGGCACAATCAGTATAAGGCTCCTAGATCACATCTGATTTTCCACAACTCCTGTTGTCTGGAGTTCTTGATGTACTGAATGTTCTTGGACAGATATTTTATCATTGTTTTGTCCGCAGAATGATCCAAAAACACTTTAAACTGCAGTACAGCCCATTGAAGAGATTGTAAGTCTATCCCTCACAGCTTCGTTGTCATTCCAATAAAAAATCAAAGATGGCGCAAGCGTGAATAAGGTCTATGTTCCTGAAGCTATGGCTGCTCGCTACTCTAGGTAGGGTAGAGTCACTTGGGGTAACCTCCTCGTGGTCGCAATGTGTGGTTCGCTCTCGTTGGGGCATGTGGTGAGTTGTGCGTGTGTGGATGCTGCAGATAATAGTGTGAGTCTCCACACGCACTAGGTCTCCGACGCGGAGGCAACTGCGATTCATCCTCCGCCACCCGGATTGAGGCGAGGCACATTGGGAGTTGGACATTCCAAATTGGGGAGAAAAAAGATGAGTGAACTTATCTTATTGATGTGAAATTTTTGTTGATTTTGATAAAGTAAAATTAGCAATAATGTTTATATTGTTACTGATATTTATTGCTACAACTGAAAGCTTGCCCTACATTACAAAAGATAACTTTTCTTAAGTGGTTGCGAAATGAAGATATTGATATTTTATTTTGTGTGGTACAACTGATTAAACTAGATACGTAAAGTTTGTTGAGACAAACTGTTGGTTTGACCAAACCTTGTCTGAAATTTTAAATACTATTAAATGCTTGAAGTTAGAAAGTTTTACAGGTCTTACAGTAAGCCAAAGGGCTTTTTGAGTAAGTTTTGACAGTTGAAGTATGAAATCACGAACATGTAATGTCTAGGAGATTTTGGCATAAGGGAGAATAATAATGATAGCTAAGCTGTAGGTTCATTGCAAACAGAATTTACAATAAAATGACCAAAAGACCACTATTTTTGAGCCACACACCTTTCAGCCCTTCAAAGCTCTCACAATGGGGGGTAAAGTCTTGGAAGGAAATAGGGATTAGGGCTGATCACTTCTGAATGGAGCACACCCCATTATTCAGATGAGTTAGAAAAGATAAAGCAGCGTGAGCCAGAACGGTCTGAACTCTTTGCCAAATTTCACTAAAGCCATGTGTAGATGCTGTAGTAGCCTTTTTGTTAAATTCTTCAATATTTAAAGTGTTTGACGAAGTTAAATATTTCATAATGTATAATTGTCCCTTTTAAATAATTATTTTTCTTGTCAGTAGCCTATTGATGCGTACGTATATTTTAAGAATGTTAGATTTGTTTGTCCTCGTTACGTAACACATAACGGCTTCATAACGCATGCGCATGCGCGGATGTAGTCAAGCAAAACAGCCCGTGGGTATGGAATTGAGTGGATGGGAAAATAATTATAAAAAAAACTGTTAATCCTGTAATTAAAATATATTCCTTTGCATTGACTAGGCAGCCAAGGTATGGCAGCTGCCCCTGCTGGTGACATCTGCTGGAATAAAGAAATAAAAACAATTAATGAAATAACTTTGGCCAGTAGATGACTACAATGCTCTATGCATTGGCTGATCTCTATAAGCCAATGTTGTAACAAACTTAATTTCTAGATCTTACCACAAGTTAAGGATTGGATATATATTTAAACATTATACAAAACTATTTGTCAAATTGTAGCATTTTTTTCTAAACCCTAGATTTCGCTATGATGCTCCAATATACTGTCAAACCTGACCATGCTGCCATAGTCAGATCTGATTATTTTGTTACCTGTCATTTATTTTAAACATCAAAATGCACTTTTGCATGCATATGGATTGCATGAGTGGAGTTTGACCACGTTTTTGTGCACATGCAAGGACTGGGTATGTAAATGTATTACTAATAATGTCTTATTGATTTATAGCCCAGTGTGTTTTCCAGTTTAGTAAATAAGTGTAAGATGTGTCATATTTGAAAACATGTGTAATGAGAATTCTATTGTTGTAAACCGCAATACATGGAGCCTGGCTAAAAATAAGTTAAATCCTGTGAGTGATTTACGCATGTGTTAAATTCATAAAATTCTTTGAGGGATTTAAACATGTGTTCTATTGCTTTAGACGTTATGTGACGCTCATGTCTGGTGTAGACAGGGTGTGAAGATGATGTATGCTGAAGTCTATGAGTAAGCTAATGCCCAATTTTTTTCCTTTGATTTGGACATTAGCCTCTACCATATTTCATTACTGTATTTCTTTCTACTGATTTATCATTGTGCATCATTTTTGTTCTCATTTGGGACATTGTTCTTTTTGAGTCACATTTTTAAATTGTCAGAAAACTTGACTGTAATCCAATTTTCATTCTTCAAATAAGTACAAAACTTGTGAGTGTGTCTGTGTCCTGTTTCTTTCCAACCATCGGCTACATATAGACAGGTTTGTCTACACTTGTGGGAGTAAAATGTCCTCGCCAGGGACATGGTGGTCCATGTCTGCTGCCTTGCAGAAGTTGAAAACCTCCTGGAGGTGGAATGCCATATCCATTTAATGGATATGGCATTCATATGGATGTTTAAATCAGTTAAACATGGATGTTAACACTTCAGTAAACAATCTGACAACTTTAGTTTAAACGGTCTTGAAGTTAAATGGATTTATATTCTGTAATATAAATATTCTATATTAAAGTACCAAAGAATATTCTCAAAAAGGGCTATATAAAGAAAAATATTCTGTATAATCATGTTCATACAAAATCTTTGTTTAAACACTGGCCATTAACACTTACTTGGTTTAATAATTTTAAACCATGACTTGCACTATACATAAGTAATATTGGCATTATATTCGAGATGTTTATCCAGAGGGCAACTGGAGAAACATATCTCCATTAACCAACATCTTATGGAGTTTTGTGTTCCTTGCCACAGTTGCCTTCGGCTTGCTGGGTTTATAAATGGGGTTATTATTTAATCACTTATTTTTAAACAATTCACAATCGTATTTTATCAAACTATACAATGATGACTAAGACATTATAGACATTACAAAGTTATTGACTGTTAATGCCTGATCTTCTGTAAAGCTGCTTTGAAACGATGTGTGTTGTGAAAGGTGCTATACAAATAAAAATGACTTGACTATTTTGAGTAATTTGTAGTTGGTTTGACATCTTTTTGCTGTATTGTATTGTTGACAAACAATATATTGTGTTGTTTTTGAAAAGAAAAACGTGCGCATAATCCCCGCACACGACAGCGCCAACTGGCGTCCATCCCTCTAAACTCAAACAATCCATGTATGCCTACGAGAGCTCCCGTGACAAATTTGCAGTCGGATTGCTCAAATCCGGTGTTTCTATACAAATTTTGTGGGACAGAATTACATATAATATATATATATACTATAAAACAAACTTCAGCCAATAAGCAGGGGCGATGGCGTGTAGATTGCCCCGAAGGTGTGTTCCTCCACAAAACAAACTCCAACTGTTAGCGGAACCAGCACACACACGAAAAATTAAAATAGAATAAATAAATAATGTGGGCCGTTCAGTTCCTCGGGCAATCAAATAAATGTTCAGTGAGCCATTGTTACACGAGTGCAACACATGCCCTAATCCCTCCAATGTCCTGCAAGAAATATTCCACAAAACAAACTCCAGCCAGTAGGTGTCATAAGCACCATGAATATGCAGATTCATCCACAACTGTCTTGAGGGAGTGTTAGCCCACAAAACAAACTCCAGCTGCTAGGAGGAACCAACACAAAAAAAACTAAAAAAGTGCCCATTTTCCTCAGACAGTCAAGTGTATGTTCAGTGAGTCAAGCCCACTAGGCAACAACATGAAAATCACCTAATGGCTTACTCACTCGACTGTCTTTATGAAAGACATAGCTTGCTGTGAGCATGTAAATAGTTTGCGCACATCCTTAGCATCTATTCTCAATTTGGTGCTGAACATCAGTGCAAAAGCGAAATTATGTTGATGTAAGACTTGCATTGCTTGAATCGATCACGTTTCTCTCGTCGAATTCGCAAAGTCTGGGAACAAGAAAATGCTGTGGTTCTTCCAAGAAAGCCTTCCTTTACTCCTCGCCTTGTGTAATACAAGATCTTCATCAGATGATCTCAGAAAATTTGCCAGAATTGATCGGGCCTGTCTCCCTCAGTGGACCTCCGAGCCTGAACTCTGTGAGCTCGCTCGATTTCCAGTTTATGACCTGTTATGTTGAGCAGACTCGGGAATTTCACCATATCTTGGCCTTCTTCATGCTCAGGAATTCCAACAATTCAGATGATTTGTTGGAATCAATTTAATCGATTACAATTCCCCAAATCTTCAAGTTTTTCCCAGACGCTTTCCAAATCCGCCTTGGTCACTAGCGGATTATCAGCAAATTCCCTCTCTGATGACCCCAGATAACGAATCCATCTCTCGACGTCCGCAACTCTTAATCATCTCATTGAATTTCATCTCCATGAAAGTGATCGATCTACGTATTACAGCAAGATCCTCCAAGTCTGCAATGACCTTCATCAGCATTGCCGACACGTTCATAAATTCATGCCAAATTTTTTCAGTTCACTGTCCGAATTGTGTCCGGGGCTTCAGGCCTTTTAATATCTACGAGGATTCTTTGATATACACGTCTGACCATCACATGGTGCCCATGAGACCCCTTCTTTCTTCTTTCTTAAAAAAAATCATAATCCCTTCTTTTGCCACTGTCACTCACTGTCCTCTTTGCTCATAATTTTCTGAGCATATTTGAAACTTTGTATTGCAGCTTTTTTCATATTATTGCATATTAGGGCTGGGTGATATGTAAAAAATATTTTTGTGATAATTGCCTTTAAAAGTATACTGATATCTGATTATATCGTTAACCCCCCTGCCGAGGGTTGGGGAATTTTTTTGCTTTATTGATTTTGCTTTAAAAATTGTATTCATTTATTGAAACACAAAAAACTTAAAGACATTTCTTAATTCAAATTGCACTTTAAACTAAACAGGGGAAAAAAGCATTAAAATAACGAAGTGATCAAGTAATCTTCTTTAACCTCCTCCCCAAATCCAAACATTTACCGTCTCCAACGACCCCATTTGCCATCACAAAAGCGTCCATCAACACAGATTGAAAATTACTAATAGCCTACAGATTAATAACTGAAAACAATTACAAATGTAAAGACAATGATAATCAAAATAAATAAGCCTAATAAATTCCCTGGTGTTCCCAAAATAATGCTGCCAAATGTGTGTTATTATTGAATTTGTGTTTGTATTGCGTTTTGATAATACAGTTAATGCTGCCAAAAGAAAAGTGAAAACTCTTTACATCCGCTTGTTCCAAGAGACAGGAGACCTGTTCGAGCTTACGCTGCATGCCTCTGAACGAACAGCGAATCATGACGGCTTTTCTTTTGTCTGTTTTTAAAAATATGAATAAAGTGGGGCCTGGGTAGCTCAGCAAGTAAAGACGCTGACTACCACTCCTGGTGTCACGCGTTAGAACCCAGGGCATGCTGAGTGACTCCAGCCAGGTCTCCTAAGTAACCAAATTGGCCCGGTTGCTAGGGTAGAGTCACATGGGATAACCTCCTCATGGTTGCTATAATGTGGTTCTCGCTCTCGGTGTGGCACGTTGTGAGTTGTGCGTGGATGCCGCAGAGAATAGCGTGAAGCCTCCACACATGCTATTTCTCCGCAGTAACTCGCTCAACAAGCCACGTGATAAGATGCATGGATTGACGGTCTCAGATGCGGAAGCAACTGAGATTTGTCCTCTGCCACCCGAATTGAGGCGAGTCACTATACCACCACAAGAACTTAGAGCGCATTGGGAATTGGGCATTCCAAATTGTTAATATATCCATCTTGTTATGTGACACTCCAAACCGTCTTGCAGCAGATCACCCGCCTGTTGCGGGTAGATTAACACAATTACCCGTGCATTTAATACATTTGGACGAGGAGCTTGCGAACTGGATTCAGCCTTGTCGCACTTTGCAGGTACTAGTTTCACAACCTGGTCACTGTTTTTGCTCTGCTGGAGAGTGGCGCTTGCCTCAATGTTAACAATTACAACAACGACACGCCTCTTAGTGGGGCAGCCATGAAGGGCAACCTGGAGTGTGTGCGTGTGCTGCTAGAGTACGGTGCTCAAGTGCATGACACCAGCCTAAAGGGCCAGACGCCTATATCCCCGCTGCTGTCTCGGGGTCTGGGAACGGAACAGGAGGAAAAGTCTCTGGAGCTGCTTTGCAATGCTGCGGGCCGTTCGAGATCTGCAAGGCAGATGGCTCCTTGCCACGTGAGCTCAGTAAAGATCCTCAGTTACTGGCTCAACTAGTCTGGTAGCTCAGCCACCTACGTTGCTCGCCTTTGCTCGCTGTGTGCAGTAGCATGGGAGTGCATTACATCCCCTCTGCTGTAAAACAGCTCCCTCTTCAGAGTCAGTTAAAGAATATGTGCTCCTCAGAGACTGAGGGCACGGAAGGGGAGGAGCAGGGGAAGACTGTCCTAAATGTCAGATGTGGAGAAGGTAGATGTCTTCTGTGTTTGTGAACGAGTGATTGTATTCTGTTGTAATCAAACTGCAATCTGAACTGTGTCTGTCCATATACAGTGAGTGAATAATTGAGAAATTATTTTCTTTGTTACTTTAATCTCATCAAACACTTGGGTGGCACTGCAGTGTGTGATCATGTGATGCAGAGGAGTACCAATCTGGTTGTTAATATCTCTGGTCAAACTCATAAATTATGGAAAAACCTCTACTTGCAAAATCAAGAAAAAATCATTTAAAAATATTATTTACCAGTGAATCCTATGGAAGCAAAATAAGCATTAACCCTTTAACAGGGCACTTAAATTATAATCCAGATTATTTGTGTTGTTTTGTTTTGAATGTATGCAGTTGTATTTTATTATATTTAAAACACAGTTACTTACACCTTATGTTAAGTTTTAAAGCCAACTAAATTGTCATTTTTTCGTAAAATTATTTTATGAGGTATACAAGTCATCAAATATAAATCCAACCTGAAAGGCTGAGGAAAATGAAAAATGTGGTAAACTTGGCTCAAAAGACAAAAGATATTTGTGGTGTACTTCACATCTCTGTCATTTTGATGCAGGGCCATGGAAAAAATACTTCTATAATGGCATCTATTTCCTAAAATGTATCATTAATATTTCTCAATGACACTACCAACTACCTGATTGAAAGTATTGGATTGTATTATACATCTTTTTTTGGTGCTGATGATTGCAGAAAATGAGCTGTGTAAGCCCGTTTATCGGTCCAATGGCGGTCTCCAATAATACGGGTGAAGGTATCTGCGCGTTACTGTCTTTCTTGTACGCAACACAACAAGATTAAATGAAATACATTTTCTCTTACGTATTTCCTCGTTTATTCATCTGACTCCATAAATGAAAAAGGTTTTTAATGATATCTGAGCATCATTAAAAGTGAGCGAATGTTTGATTATTCTTTTAACTCCTTTAATTATATTTTACCCGTTTAGATTAAGAAACTATGTCGCTTTGAGGTCCTCGCGTGTTTTCTCTACACCGCGGGTCTCACGATCACAAGCGGCCAGTATTGGATCATCAAACAGAGGTAATTGCTATATACCTGAGATCGGTTACGTTCACGTATACACAATCAAAGATACTTCAGTATAGCCCCATGGAATTGCACACACTTGAATGTAACTTAACGTTTTCTTCAGTAGAGGTCACGGCCACTATTACAGATGTAAGTTGACCAACATAACTTCTCTTATAATAGTTTTGGATTGGCCATGCGTGGTTTCCCACGTACACTTATATGGAGAAACATCAAATTAAAACAGAGGTAAGACACCCAGATTTAGATTGGTCAAGCAGCATTTGCTGTTCTAAACGGAAATTCCCTTTTTGTCTTTGCAAACCAAGTACACTTGAATCGATGCCAAATATTAGTCGTCACTAATCTGACGCAGACTTGCGGTAACATACGAATCGTTTAATCCGTTTGGGAAACACAATGTCAGAGTCAGTCAGAATAAAATCAAATGTTGACAATTTATTGATCAGGTAACATAATCAATTCATCAATTCCAATTAGACATTGATAAGTCAAAGTTAGACATTTTATCAAAACATAAGAAATTCGAATTGCAATCACCTGAAATAAACTACAAACAGTAAACTGTTTGGGATCGTCTGATTACAGAGAGCCCTGAGTAATGTGTCACCTTTCCTTAAATACCCACACCATGGACAAGGGAATTTTGGGGGTGGTTAGGTTTGGTAGTCCTGGGGACATACTTCATTAACATACAGGCAGGGATGGGACAGACATACAGAATTATACAGCATTTGGCAAAGACCTTTGAAACTTGTGATTGATTAGGTCTTTTGATGCTTACAAAGAATATATCTGCATACAGCATGTGGTCCCTGTGGGATATTTGGGAGGGACATGTCTCTAATATAGTGCATGATTCTGTTAAGTTCTAAAATCTTAATGGAGATTTGGTTTTTCTGAAAAGGGAATGAGACCACCTTACCAGTCGCACTGCGACCTCTTGAATGATATCAAACATGTATGAACAGAAAACCTCTTATATTACAGAAAAGGATGTCATTCTAAATTGCCCTTAGGTGAGATAGAGGTCAAAATGGGATTTGCGTTGTATGGTCCTTAGCAAGTAAGGAGTGTTATCTTGGGTGGAGATGTTCATCTGTGTGAGAGTTTTATGAAGTTGGTTCTCGCAGAGTTCTTTGACTTTTACGACCTCTTGATGTCAGCCTTACAGCTGTGATTCTATGTTTGTGCTGAAAATACAGAAGACCCTTAACAAGAATTGTCTGTGATGATATTGGGAATGTTCGATTCACAAAGTGTGGTTTGTCAAGTTAGCATGATCTTTACAATTTTTACAGACCATGAGTGAGACGTCTTAATGAATAAAGAAATACATTTTGCAGCCCTGTTTTTATTTCGTGTGTGTGTGTGTGTGTGTGTGTGTGTGTGTGTGTGTGTGTGCGTGTATTTATCACTTTGTGGGGACCAAATGTCCCCATAAGGATAGTAAAACCCGAAATTTTTGACCTTGTGGGGACATTTTGTCGGTCCCCATGAGGAAAACAGCTTATAAATCATACTAAATGATGTTTTTTGAAAAGGTAAAAATGCAGAATGTTTTCTGTGAGGGTTAGGTTTAGGGGTAGGGTTAGGTTTAGGGGATAGAATATAAAGTTTGTACAGTATAAAAACCATTATGTCTATGGAAAGTCCCCATAAAACATGGAAACACAACATGTGTGTGTGTGTGTGTGTGTGTGTGTGTGTGTGTGTGTGTGTGTGTGTGTGTGTGTGTGTGTGTGTGTGTGTTTCTTCCATGGTCCAGTAGAGGCCGCTGGAATACTACATAATATAAAAAAAAGTCTGAAAAGCTGAAGATTTCCATAGGAATGTATGTTTTATGCACCTCTGTCTGTTTACCTTTGTTGAATATATATATATATATATATATATATATATATATATATATATATATATATATATATATACAGGTCCTTCTCAAAAAAATTGCATATTGTGATGAAGGTCATTATTTTCCATAATGTAATGATAAAAATTAAACTTTCATATATTTTAGATTCATTGCACACCAACTGAAATATTTCAGGTCTTTTTATTGTTTTAATACTGATGATTTTGGCATACAGCTCATGAAAACCCAAAATTCCTATCTCAAAAAATTAGCATATCATGAAAAGGGTCTCTAAACAAGCTATTAACCTAATCATCTGAATCAACTAATTAACTCTAAACACCTGCAAAAGATTCCTGAGGCTTTTAAAAACTCCCAGCCTGTTTCATTACTCAAAACCGCAATCATGGGTAAGACTGCCGACCTGACTGCTGTCCAGAAGGCCATCATTGACACCCTCAAGCAAGAGGGTAAGACACAGAAAGAAATTTCTGAACAAATAGGCTGTTCCCAGAGTGCTGTATCAAGGCACCTCAGTGGGAAGTCTGTGGGAAGGAAAAAGTGTGGCAAAAAACGCTGCACAACGAGAAGAGGTGACCGGACCCTGAGGAAGATTGTGGAGAAGGACCGATTCCAGACCTTGGGGACCTCGCGGAAGCAGTGGACTGAGTCTGGAGTAGAAACATCCAGAGCCACCGTGCACAGGCGTGTGCAGGAAATGGGCTACAGGTGCCGCATTCACCAGGTCAAGCCACTTTTGAACCAGTGGCTACAGAGAAGCAGCACTGGACTGTTGCTCAGTGGTCCAAAGTACTTTTTTTGGATAAAAAGCAAATTTTGCATGTCATTCGGAAATCAAGGTGCCAGAGTCTGGAGGAAGACTGGGGAGACGGAAATGCCAAAATGCCTGAAGTCCAGTGTCAAGTACCCACAGTCAGTGATGGTCTGGGGTGCCATGTCAGCTGCTGGTGTTGGTCCACTGTGTTTTATCAAGGGCAGGGTCAATGCAGCTAGCTATCAGGAGATTTTGGAGCACTTCATGCTTCCATCTGCTGAAAAGCTTTATGGAGATGAAGATTTCATTTTTCAGCACGACCTGGCACCTGCTCACAGTGCCAAAACCATTGGTAAATGGTTTACTGACCATGGTATTACTGTGCTCAATTGGCCTGCCAACTCTCCTGACCTGAACCCCATAGAGAATCTGTGGGATATTGTGAAGAGAAAGTTGAGAGGCATAAGACCCAACACTCTGGATGAGCTTAAGGCCGCTATCGAAGCATCCTGGGCCTCCATAACACCTCAGCAGTGCCACAGGCTGATTGCCTCCATGCCACGCCGCATTGAAGCAGTCATTTCTGCAAAAGGATTCCCGACCAAGTATTGAGTGCATAACTGAACATAATTATTTGAAGGTTGATTTTTTTTTTTTGTATTAAAAACACTTCTTTTATTGGTCGGATGAAATATGCTAATTTTTTGAGATAGGAATTTTGGGTTTTCATGAGCTGTATGCCAAAATCATCAGTATTAAAACAATAAAAGACCTGAAATATTTCAGTTGGTGTGCAATGAATCTAAAATATATGAAATTTTAATTTTTATCATTACATTATGGAAAATAATGACCTTTATCACAATATGCTAATTTTTTGAGAAGGACCTGTATATATATATATATATATATATATATATATATATATATATATATATATATATATATATATATATATATAGCAATGATGAGTGCAGCAATGAGAGCTATATATATATATATATATATATATATATATATATATATATATATATATATATATAAACAGCTCTCATTGCTGCACTCTATTCATTGTGACCAGTTGAATGCCACTTTGGTGAATAGAAGTACCAATTTTCTTCCATAAGAGCAAAATCTGTACATTATTCCAAGCTATTGGCTGCCTGTGTGTGTGTATATACATGTATGTGTAAATATAATGTACTGTAACAATAATGTCTTCCATGCATCTCATACAAAGTGCAGAAAACATAGAAAAATTAAATCAATATTTGGTGTGACTAGTACCAAACTATAAAACAGCACCAATTCTCTGAGGTACACTTATGCACAGTTTTCAGAGTTGTTGGCAGATAGTTCTTGGACCATTTATGAGAACTTGGCACAATACTATGTATTTAGGCTGTCTCAATTGCTTCTGTCTTTTCTTGACTTAATGATAACATCTGTTTCAGGACTTTTTTTTCTACTACTATTTGCAAAAGGAATGTTTTGATAAAATGTATATTTCAAAGCTGTAGATATAAAAGAACCGTCTTAAGGCAAATATTTTTGTGAAACATTTAATGTGCCTAAGATTGCCTGTTTATATATGTACATTCACCGAGCACTTTATTTGGAACACTATGGTCCTAATAAAGTGCCCAGCATGGTCTTCTACTGTTTTACAATTTTACTGAGTGGTAATCTGAGTTACCATAGCCTTTCTATCAGCTCAAACCAGTCTGGACATTCTCCGTTGACCTCTCTCATCAACAAGGCTTTTCCTTCCACAGAACTGCCACTCACTGGATATTTTTTGTTTTTGGCTCCATTCGGAGTCAATTCTATAGACTGTTTTGCATGAAAATCCCAGGTGATCAGCAGTTACAGTAATAATCAAACCAGCTCGTCTAGCACCAGAAATCATGCCATGGTCAAAATCACTGAGATAAAATGTTTCTCCATTCTGATGGTTGATGTAAATATTAACTGAAGCTTCTGACCCGTATCTGCATGATTTTATGAATTGCACTGCTTCCACATGATTGGCTGGTTAGGTAATTGTATGAATATTTAGGTGTATTGTGTATGTGTGTGTGTATGTGTGTATGTGTGTGTGTGTGTGTGTGTGTGTGTGTGTGTGTTATATGTCACATACTGGGAATGAGTCAGAATAAAATTAATCTCAGTATAATTACTTATGTGTGACCTATAATTACTTATAATAGCCACCATTGTGCCTGTACCAAAGCAATCCAAAATCACTTGCTTAAATGACTAGCATCATTTAAGTACACTACAGAGAGGAGGTGCTCACTCTAGCATGTCAGGAGCACAACCTCTCCCTCAACGTCAGTAAGACCAAGGAGATTGTGGTGGACTTCAGGAGAAAAGACGGAGAACACAGCCCCATCACCATCAATGGAGCACTGGTAAAGAGAGTCAGCTTCTTCAAGTTCCTCGGTGTCCAAATCACTGAGGAAATCACATGGTCTGTCCACACTGAGGCCATTGTGAAGAAGGCTCACAAGTGCCTCTTCTTCCTGAGATGTCTGAGGAAGTTTGGAATGAACCACCACATCGTCACACGGTTCTACACCAGCATTGTAGAGAGCATCCTGACTGGCTGCATCACCGCCTGGTACAGCAACAGCACCACTGTGTTGTGTAACATGATGTGTAAATTGTGTTGTGTAAATCAGGTGTTTATTGTAATAGTCATGCTGCTATGTTGCTTGGATCTGTACCCAGGACTTTCACCCACTGTTGCACTTGTGTATACGATTGAGTGACAATAAAGGGATTTGAATAGCCAAGCAATAAGACTTTATGATACAATGAGATTGTGATTGCATTTGCAGAATGTGTTTTATATATATAAAAAAAACACTTTCCAAAACCACACTTGAGTTTTTTTTTTTTTCAATTCCTTAGTTCAGAAAGTATGCCTACTGTTTGTGTTTTCCAATTTGCTTTATTTAAACTTGTGTCCAAGCACAGGATGTTCTCTTTTAGAGAATGTAAATCAGTCAGGAAGGAAACTACAGTAGGACTGACTAAAGGCCCTTTCCAACTACCTTCCTCTGTTTTCAAAGCCATCCCCAATCACCTACAGTTTTCTCTCTGAGCCTTTATCTTATGATTGGAATCAATATTTCCTTAGTTTAACAAATCTGACTTAAACCCCCAAATAATATGAACATTACAAAACCAGTGTTCTAGAATCAGTAGCAGAGGACTGCATGACTAACAACTAAAGATGGGGCAAAGCCAATAATTATACATGGTCTTTGGGACTGGATGAATAATTACAAAAAAAAAATATTCTTTCCATAATCTATTCCTGTTTATGCCAGAATACAAAAATGAGGAAGCGTTGCTACAGTCAGTAAGTAGAGAAATTCCCCATTTTTGAATCTAAATAAAAAAAATGTGATCTATTGGTTTATAATAGATATCTTGTCATTTTCACTTAGATATTTTATAGCAATATTTAAAGTTGCATTTGGTCTATTTGTGGCACCCCTAATTGTACAACTGACTACGCCACCCCTTGGGCTAAACTAGTTAGTGCAAGTGTCAGAGCAAGGGGAACTATACCCCAATAAAATGTACAAACACAAGTTCTTAGAAAAGTATAAAAATACAATATTTATTGAGGAATAATTGAAGATGTTGGTTGGTCAAAGAAAAAAAGAAAAAAATGAGAATCAAACAAATGAACATATAACCAGGGAATACCAAGCCATCCGCACGGGAGCCAGTAAAGCAGTTGAGAAAACACTAAGGGAAGGCTAAGTTCGCACTACCACCAGTGAACAAAGACACAAACTTCATTTGAAGTAATACACACTAGAGTTCAATGTCTACATACTGTACACTCACAGCACTCTAATATATATGGTTAAAAGGCATTAAGGTTCACAATACACGGCACTGCAAACTTCTTCGTTAAACCAGAGAAAAGGAAAAAAGAAAAGAAAAAGGAAACCCGCTTTCCAGTGAGGTCTCTTCTACAGGAGTTACCCTGGCTCCACTAACACCGAGGCTGGTTACAAACAAAAAGGGGAATTGGACAAAGAAAATAATCAATAAATAAACCCACTCTAGCCTGTGACGTACAATTCATACAACCACATACAATAACAGCTACAGCCAACAGGCTAGAGGAAAACAAACAACAAAAGGAAAGAAAAAAAATAATAATAAAATACCTATACTATATGCAGCATACACAATCACACAGTTATGGAGAACAGCAGCTAGCACTCAGGTGTAACTGCACAGGTCTGTCGTAACGTTCACAGTGAAAGGGGAAACACTACGTCAAATGTAAACATCCCGCTGCAGTCACAGTCTCCTTAACACTCAAACAGCCTCCGAGTCACTGATTCACCACACCAGAGCCAGCAGTAAATTTACACCGTCCCGGTCTAAGGACCCAAGGTGTCTATATATAAGCCTGCCTCCATCACGTTAGATGGCTTACTAAATGCACGCTCCACCCCCCAATTAATGATGCGATTAAACATGAAAATGCAAATAAAATTAAGAGAACGGGAGTCAACTGAAGAATCCCAATCCTAACCCGGACCACAGGCTACATTCCACCCCCTCCAAGTGAATCGGTGGCCCGACGATGACAGTTCACACTCCAATACTCTGGTCACCACCTATTGGCAGTATCCTCTCCTCATTCCCAACAGAAACGGCTCTAGGGAGCCGGTGGGGGTTAGGGTGCTGACCTGCCGTAGATCTAACTGACCGACGCAGAGTCATGGTCACGTCTTCAGGTATAGCTTCCACTTCAGTAGGAGCGAGGGAATTGGGTGAATCTAGGGCCTCCTGGATCTCCTCAGGATGAAAAATGACCACATCTTCCTGTCCTTCCTCTTCCCTGGCCGTGGGGTTAACGGACAAGTCAGCTTGACTTACGGAAGGAGTGGCCACCTCTGCTATCGACTGTAGCCCCTCCGGAACAGCCCTCAACTCGGATCGGTGCACCTGCCGAACTGGTCCTTCTCCATCTCTAGGGGCCACAGTGTATACTGTTCCAGTCCCAGCAGGACTCCGTAGTACCCGAAACACGACAGAGTTCCAGTGATCTTGGATCTTGTTCCGCCCAGGCACATGGTTACGCAGGTACACTAGCCTCCCTTCTTCCAGACCAGAATCGTTCACATTGTCATTGTGGTTCTGGTTCCGTCGGTGTATCAGCTCATCTGATCTTTGCCGGACATGCTCCTGGGTCACCCGCATACTCTGTTGATGTTTCTGGATCCAGTCCTCCAAGTTGCCAGTGTCCAGCACTGTTACCCCAGTCCCAAGCAAGAAATCCATGGGTAGTCTTGGATGGTTACCGAACATAAGATAATATGGAGTATGCCCGGTAGTCTGGTGGGGTGTCGTGTTGTAGGCAAAAGTCAGCTGCGGCAAATGGTGGGGCCAGTGTCGTTTCTCGGCTGACGGTAGGGTACGCAACAGGTCGTGCAAGGTACGGTTAAATCTTTCACACTGTCCATTACCTTGGGGGTGGTAAGGGGTGGTTCTACTCTTCTGGATGCCATACATCTGACAGAGTTGTTTAATCAGGATGCTTTCAAAGTTCCGCCCCTGGTCAGAATGGATACAGCCTGGAGGGCCGAAACGATGGAACCACTGCTGGACCAACACTTTGGCCACAGTGGAAGCCCTTTGATCTTTGGTGGGAAATGCTTGAGAGTACTTGGTAAAGATATCAGTCAAAATTAAAACATTCTCCCGACCATCACTTGCAGGTTCCAGAACTGTGAAGTCGATAGCCAGGATCTCATTTGGCTGGGTAGCCTGCAGTGTCCCCCAGTAGGCACGAATCTTGGGCTGGACAGCCTTCCCCAGCACACACCTTTGACATCGTTGGCACCACCGTTCAGTATCCCTGGTCATATTCGGCCAGAAGCACCGGTCCCGTAGGAGCTGGAGGGTCCTCTCGGTGCCCTGGTGCCCCTGATTATCATGGACACTATGGAGGACGTCTTCCTGCAAGCACTGGGGGAGCAGCAGCTGGAGTATATCCAGGCCTTCACCTGGGGAATGAATGAGGCGGTACAATACCCCTTCCTTCTCGACTAGGCGGTCCCATTGACGCAGCAGTGCCCTGCTGAGGCGAGACAACGACTCACGCTCCTCAGCTTTTGGACGACGCCCTGCTTGATGGTATTTGCGCACCGGCCCTATGACTGGGTCAGTCTCTTGCAGCAGGCTTAGGTCCTGAGGTGTACGGCCAGGTAGCGCCACCACTTCTCCACAGTGACCCTCGGCGGCAAGCAGCTGGCCCATACCAGCCAGGGCTCCCAGCAATGGGACGTCTGTCCCAACAGCAAAACGGTCCAGGTATTGCCGGGATAATGCATCAGCATTTTGGTTGTTCTTCCCTGGGCGGTACTTGATAGTGAAGTTAAAGGATGCAAGTAGAGAAGCCCACCGCTGTTCGGTCGCCCCCAGCTTGGCAGTCTGCAAATGGCTCAGAGGATTATTATCTGTCAGAATGGTAAAATGATTCCCCAGCAAGTATTCTCTATACTTTTCTGTCACTGCCCATTTCACTGCGAGAAGTTCAAGCTTCATGGAGCTATAGTTCTCCATATTTCTCTCATTGGGTTTCAACCCTCGGCTAGCAAAGGCGATCGGGCGAACCTTCCCGTCACACTCTTGAGAAAGAACCGCACCCAAACCCCCATGGCTGGCATCTACATCCACAATAAAGGGTTTTTTAAAGTCAGCATAGGCCAAGACTGGGGCAGAGGTAAGTTTCTCCTTCAAAGACTGAAATGCATTCTCACAAGCATCATCCCATGCTGTTGTTAAAGGAACCCGAGGAGTCTTCCCCTTCCGCCGTGGTCCACTGAGCCTCTCCACAAGATGGTGTAATGGGGCTGAAAGCTTAGAGAAGCCTTCCACGAACCGCCGATAATAGCTTGCAAAGCCAAGAAAAGATCTCAGGTCGGCCAAGTGGCCCGGGCGCTGCCACTCCTTAACCACCTCGATTTTCGCAGGGTCAGTAGACACCCCATCAGCAGAGACCACATGCCCCAAATAACTCACTTGATGCTGGAAGAATTGACACTTAGGCAACTTAACTTTCAGGTTCTGATTTTGAAGGCGAGCAAACACTTCCCCCAGCCACTCAAGATGTTGTTCTACTGTAGTGGAGAATACAATCACATCATCAAGGTACAGGAGAACTGATTGATGACGGCAATCTCCAAACATGCGCTCCATAAGGCGCTGGAAGGTGCCTGGAGCATTTCAGAGCCTGAATGGCATCCTATTAAACTCAAAGAGGCCAAACGGGGTGCAAAAAGCAGTCTTTGACTTATCTTTATCTGCCACTGGGACTTGGTTATACCCACTTGCAAGATCAAGGGTGGAAAACCATCTTGCCCCAGACAGGGCATCCAAGGACTCCTCTATCCTAGGAAGAGGGTAGGCATCACGACGGGTCTTGGAATTCAACTGCCGATAATCCACACAGAGACGAAGGCTCCCATCTTTCTTTGTTACAAGGACGATGGGGGAAGAGTACGGGCTGTTGCTTTCTCTTATAACTTGGCTATCTAGGAGCTGTTGAATGTGTGCCTTCACAGTCTCATACTGAGAGGGTGGGATTCGCCGGTAGGGCTAGCGGACTGGGGCATCATCAACTAACGAAATCTCGTGAGCAATCAGAGAGGTACATCCCAAATCTCCATCACCCTTGGAGAAGATGCTTTCGTACTGGGCGAAGAGGGCCTTGGCTTGAAAAACCTGTTGTGGAGCCAGCCCCTCAAAGTCAGGGAGAACGGATTCAGGGACACTGGAGGAAGTAATTGCCTCCTGGGCAGAGACATAAGCACAACACTCTTCCCATAAGGGCTCAACGGCAACAGATTTGGTTCCAGCAGAGGTCGCCACTACTGCTTGCACAGTCCCAATGACACGACGGGGGGAGAGCCACACTTCAGTACACCCAACATTAACTACGGGGGCATACAAAAGGCCCTTTTTGGCAGAGACCAGGGTGGGAGACACCAGAAGACCTTCAGGCAATTGTCCATCTTCAAAACCTAACGGCTCAAGCAAGAACTCAGCGGTCTCCAACTGAGGGCATGTAACTGGAACCATAGTCAGGGCACCAGCCCCAAGGCAGATCGGAGACTTCCCCTGGACTTTAACCTTAAACGGCTTGGGGGCGTTGACGAGGGTCTGGACCTTCGCACAATGTCGCAGGGCCCGTAGAGCAGCTGGGGCCGCTGACTTAACAGGAGGGGAGTGGAAGAGCTGTGAGCCATGCTGCTCAAAGAGAACCCTATAGCACTCTGAAAGTACATTCATACCCAATATACCAGGGGTAGCTACCTTACGGTCTTGGAGGGTCACATTTGGTGGGTCCCGGACAATCAATATCCCCCTCCCCGGAATATGCTGTCCTAAAATGACTACATCCAATTCAGTATAGCCCGTGTAGGGTATGTCTAGCCCGTTAGCTGCCTTAAGGCCTAACCACTTGCAATCTTTCCTCTGCAAATGACTAAAATGCTTACTAAAAAACTCTCAGTTACAGTCGTAACCATGGATCCAGTGTCAATTAAACAAGGGACTGTCACACCTCCCATAAACACACTCAACACCGGGCATTTACCCACTAACTGTCCAAGAAAGGAAGGACATGCAGAGCCAGAACCCATCCCTCCCAGTGTGCGGCTCTACACACTGGGGGGTTCTAGTTTCCCAGCTGGCTATTGGAACTACTTACAAGGGGCTCTGACTGACTGATGGAATCTGATAACGGGTGAGAGATAGACCTATTATTGCTAGGAGGAGCAGACTGACAATACTGGGCTATATGTCCAGGTCGATCACATCTAATACAGATAGGCTGACCATTAGGAGCACGTTTAAAACGGCCTTCCCCATTTAACGGAGGGGCGTGAAGTTTACCACTAGACTGTCCCAAATGTTGGACCAGCATATCTAGTTGGGCTTGTTGCTTTAAAAACATTTCCTTTAACTCCGCCATCTCAGAAGTTTGAGCAACAGTGGAGTCACACTGGGACATATAAGATGTTTCACTACTGCGCACCGGTACGCGGTGACTCCGGTCACGACCTGTCTGTCCCTCCTCCACCCACCTAGTGGCCTCCCGTCTTACATCCAATAGAGACAAACGCCCATTAGCCCGTACCAGTCTTTTAAGTTCCCTTCGTAACATATGATCTCGCACATTCTCACAAAATTGATCTCTTAACACTATGTCTGGATTAGAAATTGAATCCCCCTTGGACTGTTTCACCTTTTCCATAAGCTCCATTAATGCATGGGAAAACTCAAATAATGACTCATTTTCTCTTTGTTTTCTGTCAAAAAAACGCTGCTGCCAATATACACATGACTTATCACATCCATATACCTCTTTTAATACTGAAATGATTTCTGTAGGATTTTCTCTTACAACTACAGATCGATATTTAATCTCACTTCGGGCTTCGCCCTCTAAATTTTCATACAAAAACATTGCCTTTTCCAAATCAGACATGTACCTCGACCTAATGCAACTTTGTGCTTCGTCACTCCACTCTTCAATAGAAAGTGACCCAGCTGTTACAGAGCCGGAGAATTTAGAGCACCGTCTCTCTCTAGGCAGATATACTGCCTGCTCTCTTCGTACTGGCAGGGGACCACTCCCGCCAGCATCGTTTCCTTGTGTACCTGACAGTCTCTCATTTTCAGCTTGGAGCTGTGCCACACGGTCCCGCAGTTGCTGCAGCGCTGCATCCAATCCTGCCGACTACGCCAGTTTGTGGCACCCCTAATTGTACAACTGACTACGCCACCCCTTGGGCTAAACTAGTTAGTGCAAGTGTCAGAGCAAGGGGAACTCTACCCCAATAAAATGTACAAACACAAGTTCTTAGAAAAGTATAAAAATACAATATTTATTGAGGAATAATTGAAGATGTTGGTTGGTCAAAGAAAAACAGAAAAAAGTTTTTCTCAAGCAGTTGAGAAAACACTAAGTGAAGGCTAAGTTCACACTACCACCAGTGAACAAAGACACAAACTTCATTTGAAGTAATACACACTAGAGTTCAATGTCTACACACTGTACACTCACAGCACTCTAATATATATGGTTAAAAGGCATTAAGGTTCACAATACACGGCACTGCAAACTTCTTCGTTAAACCAGAGAAAAGGAAAAAAGAAAAGAAAAAGGAAACCCGCTTTCCAGTGAGGTCTCTTCTACAGGAGTTACCCTGGCTCCACTAACACCGAGGCTGGTTACAAACAAAAAGGGGAATTGGACAAAGAAAATAATCAATAAATAAACCCACTCTAGCCTGTGACGTACAATTCATACAACCACATACAATAACAGCTACAGCCAACAGGCTAGAGGAAAACAAACAACAAAAGGAAAGAAAAAAAATAATAATAAAATACCTATACTATAAGCAGCATACACAATCACACAGTATGGAGAACAGCAGCTAGCACTCAGGTGTAACTGCACAGGTCTGTCGTAACGTTCACAGTGAAAGGGGAAACACTACGTCGAATGTAAACATCCCGCTGCAGTCACAGTCTCCTTAACACTCAAACAGCCTCCGAATCACTGATTCACCACACCAGAGCCAGCAGTAAATTTACACCGTCCCGGTCTAAGGACCCAAGGTGTCTATATATAAGCCTGCCTCCATCACGTTAGATGGCTTACTAAATGCACTCTCCACCCCCCAATTAATGATGCGATTAAACATGAAAATGCAAATAAAATTAAGGGAACGGGAGTCAACTGAAGAATCCCAATCCTAACCCGGCCCACAGGCTACATATAAATATTTTTTTTACTGTGCATGAAATAATGCGGAAAGAGGAATAGTTATTTTGCCTGAGACCTAGCCAAGAGAAGATTATTATTATTGGCCTGACTACAGCATCATATGGTTCAGTTTTTCATTTTGTAAAGTTACAGTCCAGAGAGACATATCAAGATGCAATTTCCCACAGACTGAATGCTATATTACATCTCATTTACTCTGTGCGGGGCAAAATTCATCCCTTCAGTACACACCCCAAGTGAGTGTTGATGAAGGAGCGGGGCTGGTGTGACGTCAACATCTCGCGAGGCTTCATGGGGAGGGGCGTGTCAGATTCCAAGAGAGGAGAGAGAGAGAGAGAGAGAGAGAGAGAGAGAGAGAGTGGGAGAGAGGGGTGCCGCGGTAAGTTTGTAAACATTCTTATTCTGTCAAAAATGTCGAATCGATTATTACCATTATTTAAAACACTGTTCAAGTGTTATTTATATTTGTAAAGAATGGTTTGTCTGTGATCGAGAGCAACTTTTATGAGGCTAATGTTAGGCTGTCAGACTGCCAGTGGGCGACCACCGAAAGTCTGCGCATACTGACTGTGCAGCTCGTCCAGATCTGGACTCTTGACAAGCGAGGGCAAAAATATTACGAATAGATAATTTTTCGAACGCCGTCATTTATTACCCAATATGCGCAATAACCATATTACTTTTGATTTTTTGTTGTTGTTGTCAGTAATACGTTTTTATGCTGGTATAATCGGGCAAATCAGACACCCCATACGTCACATAATTCAGTTTATTTGTTCCAAAGTACTATGTGAATACTTTTTTCTCTAGCGGGGGGAGTTCGAGCGGCCTGTTCTCTGGAAGTCCGTGAATTCTACTTTTTTTTTTTTTTTTTTTTGGGATTTCCGTCCGCCAATGAGACGTAACCATCAATCCTGATTGACGTTGGTTTTGGCGAATCAGCAATTATATGTTTTTGATTGACGTGTGGGCGACCAATCACAACAAGGGAAGGGCGGGTACATGCGGGAAATAACTGGTTAAGGTTCGCATGTTCGCAAAGCATCAAGTTAGCATAGGGTTGCTAAATACTTAGCAACTTTTTATTTTCGGTGAGGACACTAAAACCTTTTTAGTTTAGCGCAACAATCCAACATACAAGGTTGAAATTGCACATTAATATGTCGGGAAACTATATTTATACTCAAAGCTAGAAACTCAGTTTATTGTTGAAGTTGCCACAAGTACATTTTTTCCAAATAAAAGTTTTATTTTTGGTTACTTACGGAGAAACATTCAAGTTCAGGAACTGAAAGAGGATATTTGCTGAAATTCGCGAGTAGTGTTGTACTTCATATTTTCAGCTAAACTTCAATAAATGGACAAACGTGCTCTTTGCTGCTCGTTTTCCTGAGTTTTATAAATACATGTTACTATTATGAATTACTATAGTAATAACAATAACAGTTTGTAAGTACAAGCAGCTTTTCAAAATAATTACTCAGCAAATACATGTTTATTAGTATTAATCAGTTATTACTTATGTAAACACACAGTAGCATGAATACTGTAAAATAAAGTGTGACCAAAAACTGTAATATTAATGTAATGTAAAAATATACTGTTTAATTAGGGCATATTTTTTACCTTAAATATTTTTGTTAAGAAGAAATAAGGCTGAATTTATATCACACAAATAATTCACATTTAAGCAATTAACCAATCATGGTTTGTTTGTTCACAAAATATACTGTATATTATTTAAAAACAGGCACTTGCTGTTGATCAATGTATTGTCCCATTTCCTAACATTTTGATTTTTATCTAAGGTCATTAAGACTATCAGAGGGTTGTCTAGCTTTGCACATAATGTATCTGGCGTGAAAAGACACCAAGTACAATCAACTTAATTTCATCTGGGCGTGTCAATGGCCCATCTTTAGTGCCGGTAAACACCATCTGTATGTCGGAGGAACTGTAATTGTAGATATAGGTCATCTAGACATGGCAGTTGTTGAATTCCAATAATGTTACTCCTTTGAATGACTGGATGTCCCCATATAATATATCATCCTCTCAGTAGACATATTTGTATGTACACTAGAGAGCGTTTTTGCAGCTGTTATAATAATTACCTTACAGTTACTTGATTAATGAGAGATTTGAGCCTTGCTTGTTGCAGATATGTGCTGTAGCTCATGGCTCTAGAACTCAGTTCACATTGTGTTAAATGAAGACGTTTCACAGGAAGGAACTTTATATGCCAGTTTGAGGTCTTTCACATGATGCAGTCTGCTGTTTTTAAGTGCTAAGTCATCAGTTACATTGTTAAATTGTGCTAAATGATTAAAAGTATATACTGTAAGAATAAATAAAGGGTTATGATGTAAGTTGTCTTGCCAACAATTGTATACAGAATAGTTTGATTGACATGTGTGCAATGATGTCTGTCCAGATTAAACAATAGAGTATTATAACTGATCAAATAAGCAGACTCTGGGGGGCCTAGGTAGCTCAGCCAGTTAAGACGCTAACCTGGAGTTCGCAAGTTCGAATCCCAGGGCATAATGAGTGACTCCAGCCAGGTCTCCAAAGCAACCAAATTGGCCTGGTTGCTAGGGAGGGTAGAGTCACATTGGGTAACCTTCTCGTGGTTGCTATAATGTGGTTCGATCGTGGTGGGCACGTGATGAGTTGTGCGTGAATGCTGTGGTGGATGGTGTGAAGCCTCCACACGAGGTGTGTCTCCACGGTAACACGCTCAACAATCCACGTGATAAGATGCGTGGGTTGACGGTCTCAGACACGTAGGCAACTGAGATTCATCCTCTGCCACCCGGATAAAGGCGAGTCACTACACCACCATGAGGAAAGAGTGCAAATTGGGTAGAAAAAGGGAGGGGGAAAAAAAGCTGACTTTTTAAAAAATTTTACACTTTCCTCCCCTGTGAAACAGACAATACAAGTGGATTGTCAATAATAGTTGAGGTGATTCTGGGCATCTGCACTGTTCTGAAGTTATGTAATATTTGGTTTGCTCTAAAAGGTGTGCCCAGCTCAGAAAGTACTAGGAAAGTGTTTTTAAAGATTGCAAGAGACACTACATGGTGGAAATAATGAATGTACAGTTTATGCGACTGGAAAATGTTTTTCGTTTTTGGCAGGCATGGTGGGCTTGAAGGATGCAAAATGACAGAATTCTTAGATTTTGAGATAATTTAAATATGTTTACATGCCATCATGCTGTTGTAATGTGAAGAAAAAAGCAGAAATTGCCAAATTTGAGTTGGTATGTCCATCTTAACTTTATTAGCAGCCCTTTCAGAACCTTTCCAGACCCGACTTGAATATTAGACTTTGTGTAATGTGTACAAGTCATTGTTTTGAATTGTTTGTAATGATAAAGCAGGATCTAGCTTTCTTTGTGTTTGCAGGTGTGGAGATTAGGTGTCACAATTTTTTTTGGCTTGTAACATGTCCAGCATTGTTATAACGTCAGTATAAAATGATCTAAGAGAGTCTGTTTTGCAGAGGGGAGTTCAGGAACACATTGTTGCTAATTTAATAACAGAAGACAGGCCCTGGGGATTGCATTGGGGCACATTGTGTATTTCCCCACCATGGATTTAGCACTGGCCATGCTGCAGTCATGCAGACATGCATATAGAGTTTCATTTGTTCCATTTTCCAAAGCTCAGGTTCACTAGGGTTACATAAATCCAAATCACCCATAGTACACGCCCTGCACCCTAGATCGCTTGTCCCCAACGGGTTCGATCCAAGCCACCCTTGGCCTTTACCTGTGAGTTACCGAACACCCTTCCAAACCATTCATTCCATTCTTTGTTCCCTGCCTCCCCTTTCTGTGGCTCTTTTTTTTGTGGGGTCTCCCTAACTCTCTGGCAGCTCACGCTCCAGATTCCTCATCCTTGACTCCAGCTGGAGCTATTAATACAGTTTGTTTTGTCAGTTTCCTAGCAGACAGCATCAAACAGTGCACGCCTGAGGCTGATTATAGCTGGGCCTTGCTACACCGTCCTCCTGCTGAGTAGGAGAAATCCAAGTTAATAGCAGGATGGTGCTTGTCCCGCGCTTGTCTGACCACTATGGCCCAGTTAATCCCAAGGAACCTGGTTGGGATGCAGAATGTGTGTATTACAAAGGGTTCCCATGATCATGGAAGAACGGGAGTTATGATGGAACAATTGTGACTTCCAGGCCTGGAAAAATCATGGAAATTAAATTTAATAGTAAAATAGGATTTGTTTTAATTCAATACAATTTGAGCTCAAATGACAGCAGTTTTTGCATAATGTTGATAATGTTCTTTTTCTTTTTTAACGGAGGTAGGCCTAAACGCCCAGAGGGTTTAAAGGTCAAAATATCTTGCTCTATATTTTCTGAAGTACTAACACAAATTATACCTAAATTATTGATTTGTGCGGACATTGGTCAACTGGCGGGTTTAACTGGCATGTCAAGACAACGACATTAAAATATTTTATATAATTTTACACAGACAAGGTTAGTAAGCAGTGTTATCATTCATGAGTCATGTGAACACATACAATATAGAGCTGTCCAGCTTTGACATCAATTTGTAGGCGAACCCAGAAGGCTAATTCGCATTGGGTTCCCTTTAGAATATCCTATGTTTTAAAACATCTTTTTTAAAACACAGTGGCTTCAAAATTTGTGTACTGGGAATGAGTGAGTGTATTTTGGGTTGTAGAACAAAACATCAAAGTATCTTCAAGTAATGTTTACTACAGACCTTGTTTTTCACAAAAAATCCAAAACTGACATTATAAAAACCATAGAAAATCCAGAGGGAGCCTATGGCTCGAAAATGCTAATTCTGTTCCGGGATGTTGGACCATAACCTGAACAGCTGTATTGTATTTGTCTTGTGGCCCTGTTTTATTTCCATCGTAAGTGCCTTACTGTACACAATTTTAGCTTTGTTGAAAAAAAAAAAACTCTTTTTGTTTTAATCAACATTATGCTACAGATGCTGTCTATGACGTATTGAACTGAATTAAGTGCTCCACACAAACAACATCACAGATGTAGATGCTCAATAGTTCGGTTCGCTTATAACATGTATTGAGATTGGCACCAGAGAAGCATTTCACCAGATAAAAAAAAAAAGACGCTAATTAAATTACTGTGAACTACCACAAATACAGACACTTACAGGACATCCTGGAGTGTTCCGACTGTCAAAATAAAAGCCAAAGGGTTTTAAAGTTATAATAATAAAAATATAATGTATTATTATTATTATAATTATCATCGTCACAATTTACAACAATAATTAAGTTGACTGGGTACAAACAAATAACTGTAAATTAATAGTGGGCTGATATCTTGAAGCTAAAGTGAAAAAATAACAAATCTGCATCCTTTAAAGTCCAGTTAAAAAAATCTGTGCAAAGAAAACTGTCTTCTTTTGTAATGAAGACTTCAACTTGAATTTCTGTTAATTTTGTTGCTATACTATCTAGTAGACTAGTTAACAATAAAGTTTTCTTAAAAGGCTGTGAATTTATATTCAAATAATGTTTAGTTAAAGGAATGTTTATTTATATATACTGTTAAAGAGTAACCCCAATTAGTATCACACAGTGAAATATAAATATTCGTTATCAGACAATATTTCAGGTATCAGAATAAGATTGGTGAAAAAGTGTTATTGGTGCATCCCTACTGTGAATTCTGGACACAAGCATTACGTCGCGTCAAAAGCTAATTTCTCCCAGTATAAACAATGATGCTGTCTTAGGGTGGCTAGACATCCCATTTTTCCCGGGACAGCCTCTAGTGTCCCGACAAGTGTTGTCATGGTGCCAAAATTTCAGCAGTCGGTACCGATACCAGTGAAATTTCACGGTTCTCGATACCAATTTCAATACCACAGCAAAAATATGCTAATATGATAGTGTGCTATTGAACACATAGATTTAGTTAATTTTAATAATAATTTTATTAATTATAGTTAAATAATTAATCTTATTTTCCAGAACATGTTATAAAGGTTAATTTAATAATCAAAATGGTGTCTAATCAATTAATTCTTAAAACTTTGAAATGTGAAAATATAACTTTTTAACATGTCATTGCCTTTGTCGGCCATTTTGGGCGTCACCCATTTAGAATTTAGTTGTAAAATGCTTTATTTTTCAAATGCATTGACATATTGTTACAAAACTTTTGGGAAGTTTTGTAAAAAAGGTTTGGGACAGCGCCACCTTCTGGTCAAAAGTTAGACAAAATTTTCATAAAATGCCAATTACCTTTGATTACTTTGTGCTATTGTCATGAGATAAGTCGTGGTAGATTCTGTGGGTCATGCCGAGAATGTGGATACCAATTATGTCATGAACTTCCTGTCCGCCATTTTGAAATCCTTTAAAGGGTAACTAAACCCTAAACCAACTTTTTTTAGTTAATGATCTGTAAGCATGGGGCTTTATTAGTGCTGGTCATTGATTCAAGTAATTTTTTTGACATTTTTGTATAAAGCGTTTTAATTCTACAATATATGGTGTAAAAACGTCTGAGTGCTGCCCTCTTCAGGTTGAACGGTGGCTACTGCAGTTGAATTTTCCTATTGGCTGTTGCGGTACTTCTTGATGTACATGTCGTCTTGCGACCGTGTGAGGAATAATAATAACATAGAGTCTGACAGCAGCTGTCAATTAATCCGTCACTACGAGTCTCAGGTGCCCCCCCCCCCCGCTCAGCCCCGCACTCGGTTCGTTCCCTCTATCCCCGCCGGGGTCTGCCCACTTTTCCTGCATTTTCAAATATTTCTAGTGGGTGGAGTCAGACTCTGAGCAGGTGTTTAGTTACCCTTTAAAACTCCTCCTAGAGCGTTTGTCAGATTTCAGCCAAAATCGAATCAGACCACCTTCAGACCATGCCGACAAAAATGCAGATTTCGTGTTGATAGACAAACCATTTGCAACCACATGTATATGCAGTTTTAACAACAATAACACTTCAATAATAATTATATAATAAGTAAATGTTTATAAATGTGGATTTGTTATTCACCCATTTAACCATTGCTGAAGTATAATTCAGGGCTCCAAACTGCGACTATAAAGGTAAATTAAATTATATATACATTTTGCGACCAAAAATTATTTATTGCGACTATAATTTAAAGTCTAGTCGCCACTGGCGACAGTCGGGATGTGCACACTCATATGCGGTTTCATCAGATATCATCTTGTGAGTTATTGAATACATCTTTAGAATGCACACCAGTGTGTCTCGGGCGCTTTTCACCTGTTCTGTTTCTAATGCGCTCGCTGCACCGCACCCAACAACAAACCCAGTGCAAGAGAGTCTTGACCAAATAACTCTTTTGAACCGGATCTATTTCATGAATCGCCTGTAAAGAACTGAGAGTTTGATCTCAGGAGCTCAGGTTAGCAGATTGAATCAGATTCACTTTCTCAGCTAATCAGCCATCAGTGAGCTCACAAGTGGGAGTGCAAGCATTTCAAAATAAGAGTCCCCTGTTTATTTTGGGTTTCTTTATAATTAAAAGTCCCATATAAGCTTTTGACACTTAGGACAATTGAAGAACTTGCACACAACTATTACTCAAGGTGCAAACAATTATTGATGCTCAAGAAGACAATTTGTATTTAAAAAAAATGTATTTAATTATTTGTAATGTAGATTGTGAAGAGCAGTATTAAATAAAAAACTTGTATCTGTTTTATTAAACCTTAGATTAATGGGTTATCAGCTGTCTTCCTTTTCTTCTCTTTTCTGTCTTGTTTCTGAACAGCAATCTAAATCGAGCAATTTTGTGATTTTGCGACTAAAAACAACCATTTGGCTCCTTAACGTTCCAGCTAAATTATTGGAAATGGAAAAGTTCTGGAAATTCACTGATCAAAAGGTGTGGGAACACTGATAGCATTGAGTTTTAAAGATGTTAACAAAAGCAGTGCTGCTACTATTGCCAGCTCTCATCTTGTTTAAATGGGCAATGATAGACAAACCCAGCTTTTGTTTGTCTTCAGTAGAACTACTGTATCAAAGACGTTGAATGTTGTCAGAGCCTTGGCCTAGCAACTAGTGTAAGTGCAGCTACACATTGCGCAGAGGTTCTCATGAGGGCAACAAGGGTTCGAATTTGCTTTGTGTTAGTTCCCAGTACCACCCCCCTTCTTCTCTCCATCAGTTCCTCTGTTATCACTAAATAAAAAGTTACAATTTGTAAAAAAAAAAAAAAGAAGAAATTTCAGTCTGGTAACATCCCTCTGTTATGGAGAATGTCATTTGATTAATAAGGGGTTTTATTAAGGATTTGTTAGAAGAAGCTTTAAATGCTTCCTCTGATTTTATTATTGCAAACATAACCTTAATCATAACAGGAAATAGTCTTAGATTACTCCAGACTGTCTTTGTGAATAATTCATGGGCTGTATTTTTCTATTTTTGTTCTGTACAGTGTACAGAGTAATACACATAGATGCTGGTGGGCCGATCTCTGATTTATTGCAGGGTTCAAGTGTGATGGGAAACTTCAGAGTATTCCGTGAGCCTGCACCCCTACTTTTAGGCTCACTGAGACACGGACACTTCACCAAGGGTATAACGAGTGGGTGGTGGTTTTCATTTGAATTTCTCTGACCAAAGTAACTGTGTATTGCAAGCAATCTGAAAGCTCTGGCACCAAGTTGTTGGCTGGCTTGAAGAGTGTGTGGTCTGCAAGGAATCAAGCTGCTTAGCAGTATATCACTTTGATCTCGTCCGTAAGAGAAGGACCTTTAAGGGGCAAACAAGATGCTGTTATTTTCTTTATGGAAAACAGAACAAGGCTCTTGGCAATGGCTGCTAATTTCAGCTCATAACTGCATGACATGCCACATGGGACACATGAACACAGTTGAAATGATTTGAGCTACAGATTCTGATGCTCTTCTTTGCCTTCTTGAGAGCAGTTGTTGTGTACTGTAAACGTTACAGTACTGTGTTACTTGCTGTGGCAGCAACACATACCACAGTTGATGAACGCAAGCATTATCTGTTTAAATCTCTGCTGTAAAGGAAGATGTTTGGTCCATTCTTCACCTTGTGTTGGCCCTGGTTTGTTGTGTAACTCACCAGAAATCATTACGAGCTGGTGGAGCATTATGAATCTTTAATGCTCTCATCTTCTTCCTCCACCCATTTAAATTTAATGAATGTTTAACTTTGTCCGAAATTCCCAACCTCTCCACATGACTGCATTTCATTGGCCCTGTACCTGTACTCTGCACAATGACAATAAAGTTGAATCTTAATCTTAATCTTAATGTGGAGCTTTATGTTTAAAGGAGTGATAGTGTAGATTGAGACAGATGACATATTCAGTCTGCCCAGTCAAGCTTGATAAAGGCCACCAAAACTAAATATAAGACACATGTACACATCGATAGAGGATAATGAACATATGAGTCTATCAGATATACTGCCATAAATCGATTTTGATCTACACTTGGCTGATATAACAAATATCCACGATAAAGTCATGATGAATTTGCTGGCGATATACAATTAAAGGGATATTCTGGGTTCCGAGTTCAATACAAGTTAAGCTCAATCAACAAAAATTGTGATATAATGTTGATTTAATACAAAAATTAATTTAAACTTGTCCCTCCTTTTCTTTAATAAAGCCAAAATCTGGGTTCCAGTGAACCATTTACAATGGAGGTGAATGGGGCCAGTCCAGAAACATTAAAATACACATGGTTTCCAAATTATGATCACATGACGTAAACATTATATGTGTTAACGTGATTTGAACATGATAAAATTAGGGATTTACTAGAATTACCAGATTACAGGGTTTAGTTAGGTTGCTATGACATTGAAGATCACACAGATAAGTTCTTTACACAGATAAGTTTAGTAAGAGATTTTATCATATTTAATGATTATGTCTCGTGGCTATACTTTTGAAACCCTGTGTATTTTAATGATTATAGACTGGCACCACTGATGGTTGACTTTTATTGTAAGTGCCTTTTTTATTTTTCCATAAAGAATGGACCAATTGAAATTATAATTTTTTGTGGTAATCAACAAAATAACAACGTCTGCGCCAAGTACCCGTCCAAACTCTAAACAATGTCCCAATTCTTAATACTCAAAAATGAACAATTTAAAAATATGTAGGCTATAGAGCTCACTCTCAAGTAGGAAAAAACCTCTTATATTTATTTATTTAGAGGCCCCAACAACAAAACAAAAAAAAGTGCAAAAAAGTGTCAAGTGCAAAATGTTTTTGGGATTACCCCTTCATCATTGCTAAAGACCTGTAAGCCGCACCTGCAGTCAATTATTGTACAATTATTCACCTTAAGTATTCTTATATTATACATCAAAACTGAAAATCTAAAAGTCATGAAGGACTACATTAATGTTCTTAAACAATCATATAGAAGGATATGCACACACCAAAGACCTAATCCAAGTCATAATACATACAGTAGGAAATTATGTAGAAAAATTAATGTAGAAAAATGTTGTTGAAAAATGTAGGGATGTCCCGATACTGGTATCGGATTGGGTCCGATACTGCGCTCATGTACTCGTACTCATGCTCAGAAAAATGCTCCGATACCAAAAACTGATAAGATCTGACGTACGTTTGTCATTACGCAAACACTCAGCGCACAATGTCCCAGTGTGATTATTTAACCGCAAAAGCTGCGATTTAATGAGATAATATATTGTTTGCATGTGCAGCGTGCTTCAAAAGTGAGCACTTGAATGTGTGGAGACAGTGTTGTGCTGAAGGAGGCTGCACGTACCTTTTAAAGCTCCTCCTTGGCTCATACAGGGAAACCACCATCATGAGCATAGCATGCTCTGTTTGTAGCAGATGAAAGCAAAGATAGCTCAAATTTACTGTGTAGCATGAGGCACATTCAGAGTACATACTTATTTTATTAAATAGCAGCCTTTTGCGATTTGATAATCACCTAGCGCAACTCGCTTTTCCAGACTGAAAAGCTACTGTCATAATACAGAAACACTTCAAAATAAAAGCTCTGTCAAAATTAAAGCTCAATTTAAATAAAATGTATGACAGTATATCTCTAATTTAAAGGTATGTAATGTTCACTGTATTACTTCTACTACTACTAATAAATCAGTAGTAATTGTATTATATTCAAGCAATACCTCACAAATGTGATGCTCTGCTATGCAGCACTTTATTTGACAAAATATAACTCCCAATACTCCCAAAGCGAATTAATGAATTAAAATATAAATTATTATTATTATTATTAAATATTAATATTAATCCAAAATACAGACTTGTATTTTGGATTGTGCTGTATAAAAGCACTTCATTTGATAAAAATAATACAATATTATGTTGAAAATTAATTGTTATATTTTAATTAATTCATTAGTATTGGGAGTTATATTTTGTCAAATAAAGTGATGCATAGCAGAGCATCACATTTGTGAGATATTGCTTGAATATAATACAATTACTAAATTTTTTTTATAAACTGTTGATATGGAGTTAAAAATAACAACAAAAAAAACAGGTTTTGGACTCAGTATCGAGTACCAAAAATGTTCAAAAAACTGTATTGTGAGAACTGTTCGTTTGTGTCATCAATCTTCTTTGAATTTCTTGAAAGTGTCCACATGGCATTTTTCATGTTTTAGTAAATGTTGGCTTATGTCTGTGGAAAGAAAGGCAATTTTTACTATGTATTGTTATTTTGAAGCATATTAATGAATGATTAAATATTGTTCCTAGTGTTTATTAATTGAAAAACTTTGTGGAATACATGCCTAGATTTTTTGATAGATTGGCTATTAGATATAATTATGATATAATGAATATCTTTGAAAGGCTCAAAAATATCAAGATACTTTTTTTTGGCTGTCACCTTGCCCTTTTCTGAACATATACCATATCATGGGTCCATTAGAGTCCAGGGAACCTTTTGTGTTGTTTGATTACAGAGTAATGTTGAGCATATGTCTGTTTGTGTGGACAGTGCTTGCAGTTCGTCTGGAATAAATTCAGCTAACAAGAAAAGGGGGAGTGTCTATGATAAGCCAATGCTCTTGCATGCCATTCTCCTGTATGTGAGTGGCTAATTCCAAAAATGTCTCTCCTGCATTACCATTATTATTACACCGTCCATTCTTCATTTTCAACACTTACTCTCATTACACTCTCCTGTTGCATACAGTTGTATCATTATGGTGAAATCAATCAATCGTATCTCTATTTTAAATCAGTTCTTGGCATCTAGCAAAACAGTACAAGCACAACCTCTTGATGTAGATGGCTTGAGTTCCTGTGAGAAGTGATGAACTTCTGGTAGTGTGGTTGCTGATATTTGAGCCTGAGTAGCGGGTGGAGTTCAGAGATTGAATGTGGAGGAAGGGAGTCTGACAAAGGTGTAGAGTGGCACTAGAGTCGCTGGAGAAGAGCTTTGAGGAGATATCTGGAGGACTACAATGGAAAGTAGAGGCGGGGCTAGAAAGAGGGATTGCTTTGCTTTAAGCAAAGCTTGAAAGCCCTCTCATCTGTAAACTGTGTGTCACTGGTCTGGCAGATGCCTCCAGTGTGAAGGAAGTATCACCAGGGAAACTTGTAGTTGCTGTGCTAACATGCGTGAGCGCGCTTCTTCCCATTATTTATAAACACCCATTGCTTCCTGCACTGATTGAGGATACAGCCAGGAGCATCCCTGTTTTCTGGAAACAAGAACTTCTGTAGAACTTCTCTAGTAGCTTTTTCTTGGGTGCAACATCAAGGATAACACCAGTAATGTTCTCGTATTCTCCTCTTCCGCAGTTACATTGCAAATTCTTTGCAAAGATGGGGGACGACAAACCTTTTGTGTGCAGTGCTCCCGGCTGTGGGCAGGTAAGTTTCTTTCCTATTTGTCTTGGGTTTCAGGTGTGGGTGGGTGAGTGAATGTGTGCTGTGCTGTTCAGAGTAGGGGCATATTTTCAAAATTGGTTTCCTGAAAAAAAAAAAAATTAAATAGATGACTAGTTGGTCTTAAGGAAGTCCTTTATAAATAGACTGCTTTCAGGTTTACCTGACCTGGATCTGACTTGTTGCTTAGTGGGCTGTTACACAAGATGTATTCTTGTTTTCAAAAACAGCTGGACAGAGTCCAAAAAAATTATGCATTTTTAAAAGTGGAACTATTTTTAACTTTAGACAGTGTTTTGTCACAATGCAACAGCTACTTTCGTCCATCTACAGTAGTGGTTGACTTTTTTTTTTTAATGTCCGATGCAGTTATCCAGGCCCAAAGGCAGATAAAATGCTGTTATATCACACAATTTCATATAATGGTAAATAGTGCAGTCAAATAACAATTCAAATATTTGGTCAATTTAAGGGAAAAAAAACACATATTCGAAGGCTAAAACTGTGCATATGAATTTTGGATGCGTGTCAAGTACTGACAATGATTTCAGATCGAATTGCGATCCTGCATGAGATGCTGAATAAACAACTAAACGTGGCGAAACAATCAAAGATTGTGTTTTTGTCTTGTTTTCCATTTAAAATGTTCTAAAAATCCTTAAAACTAGATACATTTACTTGAGAAGCAGCATATAAGATATTTAGACTTGCTTTATAAGAATGTATCTTAAATATAAGTGTTTTTGTATATACTTCACTTCACTTGGTTATACTTCGGCGAGTGCAGTAAAGACAAAATATACTTAAATTCAAGATCTATTCTCTAAAAGCAAGTCTAAATATCTTATATTATGATTCAATAAATCGCGAGCCATCGCGTTGTAATCTAGCTTTAGCAAGTGCGTACTTGAGGGACGAGCATCCCCGCGACAGAGTGTGCATCAACCAGATGCAGTTTCAATCTCTCCCCCTTAGATCGGGACATTCTCGCAACTCATAAAGAGGCATTGACCGCACAGTTTGTAGTTATTTACATGATCTGCTTCTGTATGATTTGAACTTTAATAAAGCTATAACGCATTAAATATAACTGCATTTAAGATGCATTATCAACGCCGGAGTGTTTCTTTTAAAGAGCTCCATCTTTGCTTATTCCACAACGGGTGCTTCTGTTTTTGCTTATTTGGTATTTTTGTATAATTCTCTCATACTTTGCAATCCACATCACCTAAGCTGTGAAAGTTTACAGTGCATCTGGACTGTGATCTGTGTAATTCTTCCTCTCCTCAGTCTTGCGTGAACTGCAGTGCTGCTCTCGTGCGTCATCAATAGAGTTTAATGTGATCTCATGTTACGTTAAATGAGATTAAAGGACTATTCAACAACAAAAAATTGTCGACAGTGTTTTTGTGCCGACATTGTTGATAACGTCAACTAATTGTTTCAGCCCTAGTCTCAAGACCCTTGCGTTCTGTTCCATTCTGTTGTGCACCGTCTGTTTGAACAGCCCCTGGGTTCATAGTCTGAGCTGCTTCACTACTGAATTCAGCCGAACAGCACTGCTATCTGGGAATATTACTACCATACATTCAACTGTAACGAATGAAAAACACTTACTACGTTTACATGGTAACCAGAAAGTGCCTTATTACGAGAAAGTGGGTTATTGCGAGAAAACAGCGTTCCATTTTACATGCTCTATAAAAGTGCCGTGCTCTTTACTCCCATATACGTGCAGCTCGGTCAGTAAGCAGCTTTCTCCACAGCAGTGTAATTTCCAAGTGATGCTTGTGTAAATAACAAACATGGGATATGAGGAAGACATAGCTATTTTATTCTCTCTTGCGAATTTATTTCCAGAGTTGTTGCTGTGTTTGTTTCCTTAACTTTCTATCTCGACCTGATGCAGAATTGTGGTGCAATAGTAAGATTTTGAATGTTTTGGATTATAGATTGCAGTTTCTCCTAGTTTAGTCTTCCAATTAAAGTAATTTATTTGCACATAAAAAAATGAATGCATTTGGGAGAAGGAAATAACTACAGTGCATACACTACTCCAGCAACCACGGAAGGTATGTGCGTGCGAATTAGCAAACAATTTTTTTCACAAAAAACGAATTGTACTTACAGTGAACCGTGAATATGACATTTACTTGTAGCACACTCAAACCGTTTTTACTTTGAAGTTGCTCTCACATGCTGCAGATCCAGCAAGAGCAGCAATCTACTGAATGCTTCTAGTTTACTCGTCCCAGATTGACTGCTTTGGGTCTCACAGACTGATTGTCACGCAACATTCATGAATCAAAGGGACACAGTTTGATCCAGGTTGATATAAATCAGGCTTCAGAGTAACATAATAATTTAAATATTTGATAAATTATTAAAAAAGTTAAAACGTTTATTAAAAAGCTATATTTATGCTGCAAGGCAGAAACACGTCATTACAGTCTGTAAACAGTGTCCTTAGCAGTGGTAATCTTAACTTTTCTGAGAGGGTGTTATTGTACAAACTGTCTAGGGTTAAGTAAAAATTTTAAGTTTCTCATTATTTACTCATTCTCATGATATCCCGGGTGTGTATGACTTTCTTTCTTATGCAGAACACATTTGAAGAATAATAGAAATATTTCTTAGCTCAGTAGGTCCTTAAAATGCAAGTGAATGGAGATTACTCTTTTCAAGGCATAAAAAGAACAGGCAGCCAGCATAAATGTCATCGAAACGACTCCAGCGGTTAAATAATGTCTTCTAAAGTGATACGATCACATTTATTGTGAAAAAGATCAATATTTAAGTACTTCTTAACTTTAATACAACGATTCACAAGAGGGTGGAGTCCAAGTGGTCTCTCGTGTGATGTAGTCGTGTTGCCATGGATACCGAGGTCATCTCACGTTCTCCACTCAGTTGATACATCCAGGATAAGAACACAAATGCACCATTGTGAGTAAAGAAACAGATAAATACAGATCTAAACCGAAATCAACCAAGCTACTGAACAGCGTTCCTCCTTCTCACTTGTAAACAGCTGCTATTCTGGCACATACCTCAGTTCTCGTGTTTTTCAAATGCCAATGCGATTACATCACATGCGCATACCTCTGCAGAACAGAAGCATGATTTAGAGTTAAAAATGAGTACTTAAATATTTATCTTTTTTTGCACCAAAAGCGATCTTGTTCTTTTAGAAGAAATTTATTTAACAGCTGGGGTCATACGGATGACGTTTATACTGACTGTTCTTTTTGGACCTTCAAAAGAGAAATCTCCATTTGACTTCAAATGTGTTCTGACGAAGAAAGAAAGGCATACACACCTGGGATATCATGAGGGCAAGTAAATAATGAGAGAATTTTTATTTTTGGGTGAACTATCCCTTTAAATCTAAACCATAGCACACGAATAAAAGCACTGCTGCTAAAATGTCTAAAATAAAATAAAAACCAATAAATAAGCAAAAAAATTCTAGTTGTTGGATGACTAATTGACCATTGTGACCCATCCCTAGTTCAGAGCTTATTAAAGCCTGTTTATTATAGACTGTGGGTTTGCATGTTGTTAACAGTGCTCTCAGCTGTACGATGGCAACACGTCTGTTGGACTGTGTGGAGCGTGGCACACCAGCTGCAAGCCACTTGTGCACCAATGTGTAAACATGTTGTTTTTGTCACACAGTAGGCCGGGGCCACACCGATGGAGCTGATAGAGCACATGTGAAACTGCGCTTACATCTCTCCCACTCTCTGACTCACCATCTTAGACAATGAGTAATCGCAGCACAGTTTTTGTCTAAACTTGTCTTGTTTGAGTCAAAGTCCATGCTGATGCTGAGCTTACCACTATAAAACTATATATTGCATTTTTAGTAACATATACACTGACGGCCAAAAGTTTGGAATAATGTACAGATTTTTCTCTCATGAAAAGAAATTGGTACTTTTATTCACCAAAGTGGCATTCAACTGGTCACAATCTATAGTCAATACATTAATAATGTGAAAAATTACTATTACAATTTGAAAATAAATTATCAGAACTTCTTAAACTACTTCAAAGAGTTCTCATCAAAAAATCCTCCGTGTGAAGTTATGAGAGCTTTGCAGATCCTTGGCATTCTAGCTGTCAGTTTGTCCAGATACTCAGGTGACATTTCACCCCACATTTCCTGTAGCACTAGCCATAGATGTGGCTGTCTTGTCGGGCACTTCTCATGAACCTTACAGTCTAGCTGAGCCCACAAAAGCTCAATGGGGTTAAGATCCATAACACTCTTTTCTAATTATATGTTGTCCAATGTCTGTGTTTCTTTGCCCACTCTAACCTTTTCTTTTTGTTTTTCTGTTTCAAAAGTGTCTTTTTCTTTGCAATTCTTCCTATAAGGCCTGCACCCCTGAGTCTTCTCTTTACTGTTGTAAACTGTACGGAACTGGTGTTCAGCAGGTAGAATTCAATGAAGCTGTCAGCTGAGGACATCTGAGGCATCTATTTCTCAAACTAGAGACTCTGATGTACTTATCCTCTTGTTTAGTTGTACATCTGGCCTTCCACATCTCTTTCTGTCCTTGTTAGAGTCAGTTGTCCTTTGTCTCTGAAGATTGTAGTGTACGCCTTTGTATGAAATCTTCATTTTTTTGGCAATTTCAAGCATCGTATAGCCTTCATTCCTCAAAATAATGATTGACTGACGAGCTTCTAGAGAAATGTGTTTCTTTTTTTGTTGTTGCCATTTTTGACCTAATATTGACCTTATGACATGCCAGTCTATTGCGTAATGTGGCAACTCAAAAACAAACACAAAGACAATGTTAAGCTTTATTTAACAAACCAAATAGCTTTCAGCTGTATTTGATATAATGGCAATTGATTTTCTAGTATCAAATTGCAATTTAGCATGATTACTCAAGGATGAGGTGTTGGAGTGATGGCTGCTGTAAATGGGGTCTGTCTAGATTTGATCAAAAATAAAAAAAAAAAATCAAATAGTGATGGTGCTGTTTTTTACATCAGTAATGTCCTGACTATAATTTGTGATGAGTTGAATGGCACTTTGGTGAATTAAAGTACCAATTTCCTTCCAAAACAGCAAAATCTGTACATTATTCCAAACTTTTGACCCCAGTGTATATATACACATATATGTATATACAATATATATATAATAATAATGATTTTATATATATATATATATATATATATATATATATATATATATATATATATATATATATATATATATATATATATATATATATATATATGTTTATATATATATATGTATATATATATATATATATATATATATATATATATATATATATATATATATATATATATATATATATATATATATATGTATATATATATATATGTATATATATATATATATATATATATATATATATATATATATATATATATATATATATATATACACATACATACAAAACCTCATCAATGTTACTTTAACTTGGTGGCATTTAAATTTGATACAACAATGTTAAATCCGAATACCAAAACAAAATGTTTTTAAGACATAAGACACTTTTTTTTATTAAGACACTTGATCACCTCCTGAGTTTTTACTGGGCTTACTTTCGGAGTTGGTTTGAAAAGGATTCCAGTTAAAACTCTGTGAAGTTTAAGTGCATCTGACTGTTCAAACCACACATGTAAATGTTACACTACGTCAGCATAGGGAAAATACAAAACATAACAGGAATAACCAAGTATTTGCAAAGAGCTTGCGTTGTGCAATAAATAATAACAAGAAACGGATGCACATTGAAGGAGAGACAGAATATTTTCTTTATTTATTTGATGCAGATCACTGAAATAAATGGAACTAAACACTGACAATGAGTGTAGCTGACACGCATGGAGAAATTTTAACTACGACTAGTCCCAAGGGGAAAAACACACAGCGCACACACACAAATACCCACGTGCAGTACAGAGCCACTTGGAATCAAATAATAAATGACATCTTTTAAATTTGTTGACTGGCATTAGAATAATCACGGAAGAGGAATTGAAGATCGGATTTATATCCGTTTGGCAGAGACACATTGATGTGGGCAAGTGTAAGTGTAATGAGCTCATTCAATCCAATAGCAATACGATCAGTAAAAACACATGAAGTCACCAAGTGTGAATAGCCCTTGGTCACATTGGTCTCTAGTCCATCTTTATTGTTGATCCCTATTATGTCAAACTTGCCATTGAAGTAGGTAAAAATTTAAAAACAATGTGGCCTTTGGTGGAATGTGTTGCTTTTGGTACTGAAAGAGGAAGCGATTGAGACCTATCCTACTCAGTGTGACAGTCATGTTTATTTTGTGGTTTTGATCTAAATGTTCTCTTTCACTTTTACATAGAAAACAGCATGCGAAAAGTAGCACGATTTGAGATGTGGCAATTTAACAGTTACACCTCTCCCCTGCTGTAACAAATGCAACAATGATCATTTGGCCATAATGTTGGTGGGGTAGGCTTGAGAATTGAGAGGAACAACATGAGCTTTATGAATAATTTATTTAAGTTAGTTGTTTGCAGATGTTTCTTTCTCAAAAACCACAGGGATTAAGACGGTTTACCTCTTTGTGCTCTGACCTGAGTCAGACTTTGAGCAGAATAATTATAATTTTACTCACAAAAATGAAAGGGCCTAACCACCACTCTAGCACAACTAACAAAGTCAGATATCAAAGGTATTCATCATTATTATTATTGCTCATACTTAGGGTTAGGGATTTGAACAAACCTATCTCTAAGTAGTAAACGTTGGTGCATAATTTATCCAACAGGCATGAATGATACCTTAAATCATGCAGCTTATTAAAAAGAAGTGTGTTTTTTATTTAGTAAGGAAAAAAGACTTTCGCCTGGAGGACATTGAAGGAGGTACCTAAAACATATCTAGGATTAGTGGTGGGCCCTTTATACTTGGGCCAGTAAGCATATTGCAACTAGGGATGCACCGATTCAATACCTGGATCAGTATCAGCTCTGATACTGAAGCTTTTAGAAGGATCGGTTATCGGTCCGACGAGCCCGACCCTAATCTGTTACTGTGCGTTAGTTGTGTTCGTGACTGTCAAGCTCAAAAAATGACATAAAAGAACCATAAAAACAAAATTGAAGCAGTTCATATGACTCGTGCATTTTATTCAAAGCCACTTGAAGACATGCAATAGCTCTGTGAATCACAAAGGTCTGTGTTTAATAAATATATAAAATGCACGCGCAGCTCCAGCGCAGTGAATGGTGCTGCTCTGTTTAGACACACACACACACTCGTGGCTATTTTTAGCCTTCACAGCAGTGCACAATTTTTGATCGCTACTAAGGAACAACATCTCAGATGTAGAAGCTAAATAGTTTGGTTCATTTATAATATGCATTCAGAAAGGCACTGGAGGTGCTTTTTACCAGAATTTGAATAAGAAGCGAATTAAACTTCTGTGAACTTGCCTACAAACAGACACATACAGGACTTCCTGGAGAGTTCAGAATGTCAAGATAAAATCATGAGGGTTTAAAAGTTAAAGGTGCACGATTGAGATGTATTGCTATTATAATATATTATTATTTGTTTACAAATTATAATAATATTTAAGTTGAATGGGTTCTAAAAAATAACTGTGAATGAAAAGTGAGCTGATATCTTACAACTAAATTGAACAAAAAAGAGATCTGAATCATTTAAAGTTCATATACAAGTTGAATTTTTTTTATAAAAGCGGCTTCTTTTCTATTGAAGACTTCAAGACTGGAATTACTGTTAATTTTGCTGCTACATTATTCAGTATACTAATTAATAATAAAGTCTTTCTTAATAAGCTATATATTTATATTGAAATAATGTGTAGTTAGAGGTTTGATTTTCTTTACATATTAAAGAGAACTCCCAATTAGTTCCACACAATAATGTAAAGATATTCTAAACTGATTATGCAAATAAACAACACTGATATCGGATCGGGATTGGTATCGGTATCGGCCGATACTGAGATTTCCGGAATCGGAAGAGAAAAGGTGGTATTGGTGCATCCCTAATTGCAACTTGATAAAAACCACTCAGAACACCTTAGCAACTGCATAGCAATGTCCTGGCAACCACCCACATAATCCAAGCCATGTGGTAGCGAGTTTTGCATGAGCAAGCACCACTCGTATTTTCTTGTAAAATCTATAAAAATATGTTTTTGGGGGTTTGATTCCTATGGAACACACATACTGATAAAATGTATACATTGATTGCACTGTAAGTCACTTTGGATAAAGGTGACTCCCAAATGTAAAAATGTGAATGATTTTATGTCAAATATCAGTATCAGGGAGTCAGGTGAATGGCAGTTTTAAGGCCACTCAGTTCCTGTAAACCAAAACTGTGAAGCCACATGAAAGAGAACAAAAGGAGTTTGCTTGAAAAAGATCATGTTGTACACATCTGTCAGGCTCTGTTAAGACTGGTGTGTAGCTGGATGAGGGGAGTGAGGGTTTACGGTAGTGAAGGTATTGTTCTTTTTGCGTCATACTCGAGTCCAGAGGGGTTTAAGATTGTTTTGCCTCATCCCAGTGAACCAGATTTTCAAGTGACTGCACTGTTTGTCAAGCAATTACTGAAAAATAATACGGCAGTGGAAAATCAGATCTGAGATTATTGATGCTAGTGCTTGTTTTTCCAGAGTAAATGCCTTTCAGGGTGCTCTCATTGTAATGTTTTTAAAATATTATGTTGAGGAGTAATTTCCTCCAAAATGAGAAAATGTTCTCATAACCAAATGTAGTCAAATTGGAAACAGTTTAGCCAATGCTTGCAAGTAGTGCTGCACGATTAATCATATCGCAATCGCAATCGCGATGTCAGCCTGTGCGCTTATATGACGGCAAATGCTGCGATTTTATTATATAAATAAGTGCATGTGTGGACGTGACAGCCCATTCTCTCTGAGAGCTGTTTGCCCATTTTCTACACCACTAATAAAAAGATGACCATTCAGTATCAGTTTAGGGAGTGGCACGTGTGGTCATTTCCGGTGTTCAGCGTGGAAATCAGGTGAAGATGGACGACGAGCAGACCGACACTGAACTGGTGGCCAGAAAAAATAACACCGATCATAGCTTGGCGATATATCTTTATTTCATCCTTAAAGTTCATATAATACGGGAGCGTGACATGTAACTAAACACGAACTCCAAAACTGTCATTCTCGGTGCGGTCAGAGCCACTTCAACCAGTCGCCGAAGAGACACAATCTAAGCGGGAGTCGAGACTGTGAGAGACATAAAGTTCCGCCGGGTGATGCACACTCTAACACAGAGATGCTCGACTCTCAACCCCGCTGTCTGCAGCTTGCAATGTGTAGCATCATTGATGAAATCATCATAATAAGATCAATCTTATGGCAAAAATAACACTAAAATGACAACAACATAAAATGTGTGTGTGTGTATATATATATATATATATATATATATATATAGATTTTGGATAAGACAAGATTGACAAATGCTTATCTATAATACTCTTATGGCTAAAATGTTTACAGTGTTCAGTGGCTAAAATATCAATATGACTAAATGTTACTAAAATATGACTAAAATGTAAACAGTTTTCATTCACTAAAACTACATTAAAAAGCCCAGTAAACAAAACACAATTACAGATGTGTTTGCGAGTGTCGTATGACAAGTCTTCACAGAGATATAAAGAGACATGATGCACCGTTAGCAAAGTGGGATTTCAGAAAATGATCCACACATTGGACAAGAGGTACCAGCGATAAGTAGAACTTTTTAGAAAGAGGATTTGGAAATACCAGTTGGTCATTTAAAAAAAAAAAAACACACAACAGCAACAACAACAACAGTTTTAGTTGTTTGAGTGAACCACACTTTTATATCCAGTTTCCTTTTCAAAAGAGTTTAAGTACATGTTACATCCTGCTTAAATGTCCCTGTTTGTTTGGACTCTTCTCTTTCTTTGGATCTTATTTTCATGAAAATTTGTATGTTCTTATTTATTGTTCTATTTTATTTCTGTGTAATATTGAGAAAATAATAAGTTTGCATTAATGCAAAGATATTACTTAATTTTGTAAAAATATTTTATTTTGAAAACACTGTGCATTTATAGTTGTTGTTGCTAGTTTGTATGTTTGAGTTGAAAAATATACATTTCAGGATTATCAGTAATCTATTCGTGCATTTTCCTTGATAACCAAGCAAGTTGACCCATGTTACCATTTGTTTATTATATCGCAATCGCAATATTAACCTCAATAATCGCAATATTACATTTTCCACAAAATCGTGCAGCCCTACTTGCAAGTCAAGTTCATGGTTTTGTTTTTACAATCAGGACAGCAATTCTGTGACCAACTATAGTGACCAACAGTAACTCAAATTTGTTTAAAGTTGTTTTTAGTGTACTTTTAGCAATTTTCCCCTCTTAAACTCTTAAAGTGGCCAAAACCCTTCTGAAACCATAAAATCACACTGGCCTGACCATTGGTTTCAGCTGGTTTTTCAGCAGGGTCACCACCATAGGTGTAGTACTATAGATAGGAAGTGATGGGGAGAACAAGGGAAACGTGATCGGGAAATGACTAGATCCAGACTCAAGCTTACATTGCCCGCATGAACACCGCAGTTTAATGTATAGTAGCGTATGTAACCACTAAGCACAAATGAAAGTGCCCTCATGGGCTGACTAAATATGACTTAAAACATTTTATATATTCTACAAATGCTTGAACAAGAACTTAGAGAAATACTTAAATTGACCGTAAACTTATAACGTAATACATTGTCATTCATAATTACTGGAAAACTGTGCAAACATTAGATGTTGCTTATTATTTTACAAAAGAAGTGTAAAAAAAAAAAAAGTCTGATACATGCTTGTCAGGCAGTTTGCCTACATTTCAGCTTGTTGGTGTTAATTAGCTTCTCCATTTGCTTGAATTTTTCTGCGCTGTCCTTGTCAGTGTAACTCATGGAAGGCAAGTAGAAAGAGGGTACAGACCTTGCAGTTGTTGTATTGGTGATGCTGACACATCTAAAAATAAGCCTCTGACACTTTACTGTGTTTCCACTTTGCGCTGTCACGGCTGAACTGTAACTGTGACATGTAGCCAGAAATAACCTGAAGAAGACTGTGAGGACTCCAGGCCAATGAGTCCTCCTATAACATGGCTTGAGTCATGAAATCCACTCAAAAAGAGGAAAAGCTAAACTTAAGAAACCTGGAGGCTCCATGTCTGTTAAAATCACATTTCATGGTTAACAATCCAGAATTTAAGATGCACCTTATAATAATTGTTCATTTCCCCATTAAAAAATATTATAGGATATTTTAAGAGAGCTAGCACTAAGCACAGCGCAATGCTTTAATTCATAAGTGTGAAGTCAGTGGCCATAAAAATTCACACGCAAAGCGCTAATGGGCTGGGCCAAGTGCAGTTTAATTCTGAGTTTGTTCTCGGGTTATTGCACCATCTGCGTCCTTTTATATAGTCCATTTCCTTCCAAACATCAGTGCTATAACATTTTTTAAAAAGCGGCACATTCATAAGAAGTTGGTAGTGTAAATTGACTGCAGTGATTTGGAGAAGAATGACAGTGACTAGGGATGTAATGGTTTCAAGGTTTCACAATATACCTCGGTTTTAAAATGGATGGTTATCATACTGTTGAAGTCTTCTCATTGATGATATTGCATGAATATAATGACGATTTAAAAAAATCGCTGGTTTCACTCACGCTCAACATCTGGCTACACCTTCTTTGCCCATGAAATTTCGACGTGCAAAGGTAAATGTGACTGCAAATCTAGACACTGTTTTGATGATTAGAAATGCATGAGAAGTTAAAGGTGAAGGGTTTAATTTTTACAATATTTAAAATACTCCTATGCCACTTAAATATGCAGAGACAACTATAAGTAAGGCGTTCGTAGTTTGATTCTCACGAAAAGTGTAGCTCTGTGGTGCTATCAAAAAACTCTTTGAATTGCCATTATCTGTATTTCTGACTAATGCAGTTAGGGAAAGTGTTCATGAAGCCTGTTTGAAAAAGTAATTAATTTTGCTGTTCAGTCTGGTACCGTAGTTTGACTAAGTCACGCTCCAAACTTACGTCACTGATAGAAAGCTGCCTCAAAAGTTTTCTGATTGGTTTACATGAACAGCATTTTACAGAATCTAGGGCTTCCTCAGAGACAAATGTGATTTATCAGAACATCTAATTCAGTTACATTTTGATAAGTACTACAGAAATGATATGCATGGTATACCTAAAAAAAACTGTAGCTTTAATGTTGGTTATTTGTACATACCTGATTAATTGGCATTGCATGTGCAACACACACTTTTACCACCAGGACAGCTGTTTTGTTAAAAAGGTAAATATAAGTACATATTGAAGAAAGCACGCTTGCCTGTCATAAATGTCAATTCAATACATCTTTGCAATAAGCAAACGCTTAACCCGTAAGTAAGTTGCTGTGCCCTGCATGCATAATATCATGGCTTGAGTACTGGTGCTAAACCACAAAAACTTCATCATAGCATCAGCTCTTTACTTATTTGCATAATACCGTCAAATGTAGTTTAGTTCAGTCATGAAAGCTGGTCTAACATTTGTGTTCATAGTGTGGCAAATGAGGAAGTTCAGTACCGGTACTTCTAAAGGAAGCATAAAGAAATGTAAGTTCACTGGAGCACTTGTTTGCCTTAAGGCTATAAAAGGGCACAAAGGTCAGCCGTGAAACAGATAGCTGCCTCTACTGTAAGTCTTGTCCTGCAGCACGTACTGATACTGTATAGCCACATCCTATACCATGGAGACCTATGGTAGGGCACGGGTTCTACGAAAGCCGATAGCTCATCATGAAGTCCTCTCTTGCCTACATTATCCGTTTCCAAAGACAAATCTTGTCAGTGCCACTCCCTCTTTTTCCTTTGGAAATGTTTCTGCCCTGAGGTCTTGAAATGCTCTTCCCCTCCTTTCTACTTTTGGTCTGATTTGTCTCGTAATCCATTTCTTTATCTGTCCCTCTGTAGAGGTTTACTAATGAGGACCACCTGGCTGTCCACAAGCACAAACACGAAATGACACTCAAATTTGGACCCCCCAGGACAGACTCTGTCATCATCGCAGGTACTTGCACCCAGAAAGTATGACAAAGCGTGAACATGCCCTTGATTTTCAAATATCTCATATTATGTGTTTAGATGAGATCATGATAAACCAGCTTTGGTGGATGAAACAATGCTTTTTTTGTATTTCTTTGCTTTTGTGGGTTTCAAAGGCACAGACGAAACATATGTATATAGTACAGACTTAATGTCATTTGATGTCATTACTTAATACAAAGTGCCCTTAAACTAGTCATTTTAAGAGGGGAAATTCACAGTAATGCCATCACATTAAACCCTTGGAAAAAACACAAACATAATAAGATAAGGAACAGCCTTGAACTTGATAAAACCAGATTTATTACATGAAACTGTTAAATAATTTCCAAACATGAGTATATGAGTTGACAAACCAGAGAACTCATAAAACAGATTTTGGGCTGATCAGCAAACTTTAGTGTCATTGAGACCCTCTCACATAAGGAAACAATGAGATCTCTCTGTTTCTCGCACTGTACCCCAGACCAGACGCCGACTCCCACTCGTTTCCTGAAAAACTGTGAAGAAGTAGGCCTGTTCAATGAGCTGGCTAACTCGTTCGAGCACGAGTTCCCTAAAGCCCAGGAAGACGAGGACAAGAGGGCCAAGAACCCGGTGAGCTGCGGGACTAGGTGGAGGGATTCTGTCAAAAAGGCAGACATGCTACAAACATGAGGAGCTCTGGCTGCCTTCTGCCAAAACCCAGATTTATGGACTGTATATCTGTTCTCATGTCTAAAACGTGTGTTTCTCTCTCTCTGTCTTTCGCTTGATCTCTCTCTGTCTGTGTTTCTCTCCATATAGTTGCCTGCTCCTAATTCAGGGGCATTAAACATGAGTTTACAGATGCCCTCAGATGTTAAGGTGAAGGAAGAGGACCTTGTGGAGGTGGATTCGTCTTCGCCTGCCAGTCCGGACTCCATCTCCAGCATGTCAGATAGCAACATAAAATCCGATGGCAGAGGAGAGGTAGAAAGAAATGCACAAGCAATTTGCAAACAAATGTGACCCATGCATGCACATAATAAAAACATTGTTAAGCCCAAAGTATGCTTCGTTTAAGACCCAAGTGCTTACCGTCTGCGTGCAGTCAAATGCTAGCCTTTCAAAGTATACTTCATATGATGCATGTAAGCTACGACTGCTATGAGATACTGGACTATTATCTTCAGGAGTTTAGACCCACAAACATGTCTTCTATTCCTTCAGACTCAAGTTATACAAATGCATGGATCTCCTGACCTCTTCACACATGCGCTCTTGTCATGCATACCCACTGTTGTTGTTTCTACTTCATCTCCTGATGGTTAGCGGCGATTACATCTTCTAGTACTTCTTCGTGACAGCAAAGCCTCAATTGTGAGTGCTGCCACCTTGTGGACCCACTAATTAGTGCAAATAATTCCAGGCACATGCACATTCTGCGCGTTTAGATTAGGTGCGGTTAGAAAAATCGGGCCACACCCGTTCAGTACTCGAGCACTCTGCTGATGATGAAGAAATTTGTATCACCCGTCCTGTACGCAGACACCTAGCGTTCACGTCGGACCGAAGTATACTTTGGGCTTTAATAGTAGGGATGCACCAGTGGATAATGAAATTCTGGCTGATAATTATTTTTATGTTATGGCTGATACCTTTAAATGGCTGAAATTGAACATCTGTTCTATTTTGTTTAAAAAAAAAAATATTAAAACACACACTCAAAACACTGAAGGCTGTAGATAGCGCTAGATTATGATAAAGGAATCACCATAGGGTGGAAAGATGAGTCTATATATATATATATACACAGGTGCTGGTCATATAATTAGAATATCATCAAAAAGTTGATTTATTTCAGTAATTCCATTCAAAAAGTGAAACTTGGATATATTCATTCATTACACACAGACTGATATATTTCAAATGTTTATTTCATTTAATTTTGATGATTAAAACTGAAAACTAATGAAAATCCCAAATTCAGTATCTCCGAAAATTTGAATATTACTTAAGACCAATACAAAAAAAGGATTTTTAGAAATGTTGGCCAACTGAAAAGTATGAACATGAAAAGTATGAGCATGTAAAGCACTCAATACTTAGTTGGGGCTCCTTTTGCCTAAATTACTGCAGCAATGCGGCATGGCATGGAGTCGATCAGTCTGTGGCACTGCTCAGGTGTTATGAGAGCCCAGGTTGCTCTGATAGTGGCCTTCAGCTCTTCTGCATTGTTGGGTCTGGCGTATCACATCTTCCTCTTCACAATACCACATAGATTTTCTATAGGGTTAAGGTCAGGCGAGTTTGCTGGCCAATTAAGAACAGGTACTGGTAGCTTTGGCACTTTGTGCAGGTGCCAAGTCCTGTTGGAAAATGAAATCTGCATCTCCATAAAGTTGGTCAGCAGCAGGAAGCATGAAGTGCTCTAAAACTTCCTGGTAGACGGCTGCGTTGACATTGGACCTCAGAAAACACAGTGGACCAACACCAGCAGATGACATGGCACCCCAAACCAACACAGACTGTGGAAACTTTACACTGGACTTCAAGCAACGTGGATTTTGTGCCTCTCCTCTCTTCCTCCAGACTCTGGGACCTTGATTTCCAAAGGAAATGCTAAATTTACTTTCATCAGAGAACATAACTTTGGACAACTCAGCAGCAGTCCAGTCCTTTTTGTCTTTAGCCCAGGCGAGACGCTTCCGACGCTGTGTCTTGTTCAAGAGTGGCTTGACACAAGGACTGCGACAGCTGAAACCCATGTCTTGCATACGTCTGTGCGTGGTGGTTCTTGAAGCACTGACTCCAGCTGCAGTCCACTCTTTGTGAATATACCCCCACATTTTTGAATGGGTTTTGTTTCACAATCCTCTCCAGGGTGCGGTTATCCCTATTGCTTGTACACTTTTTTCTACCACATCTTTTCCTTCCCTTCGCCTCTCTATTAATGTGCTTGGACACAGAGCTCTGTGAGCAGCCAGCCTCTTTAGCAATGACCTTTTGTGTCTTGCCCTCCTTGTGCAAGGTGTCAATGGTTGTCTTTTGGACAGCTGTCAAGTCAGCAGTCTTCCCCATGATTGTGTAACCTACAGAACTAGACTGAGAGACCATTTAAAGGCCTTTGCATGTGTTTTGAGTTAATTAGCTGATTAGAGTGTGGCACCCGGTGTCTTCAATATTGAACATTTACACAATATTCTAATTTTCTGAGATACTGATTTTGGGGTTTTTCATTAGTTGTCAGTTATAATCATCAAAATTAAAAGGAATGAACACTTGAAATATATCAGTCTGTTTGGAATGAATGTATACATTATCCAAGTTTCACTTTTTGAATGGAATTACTGAAATAAATCAACTTTTTGATGATATTCTAATTATATGACCAGCACCTGTATATATATATATATATATATATATATATATATATATATATATATATATATATATATACAGTAATTAAAGTGAGTCACTATTAACTGCCATTGTATTAAGAAGTTGATTGGGGATAGTCATTTTAAATGATCCTTTTGTGCTCTGCACAAGAATGTATATAAAAAAAAATGGACCAACATGAAAAATAACTAAAAAAGAAAAAAAATATGACAAAGAGAGAATTATTACAATTTTATAAATTTTTTTGGTGAACTATCCCTTTAACTAGAGAGACCAAATTATGCATTGCACTGAACAGTGTATTTGTTAAAGGCTGAACTAAATGTATTGCATCACTAAACAAACAAATATGCTTGAATGACTTCCCCTTTGGTCTTTACTGTGGAAGCAAATGGTGTTGCATTGAAAGAAAATCTCCAAGATGTTTGTGCTTATCTGGCTAATAATCTTCCTCGCAGGATTCTCCCCCTAAGCCGGCAGTCAGTTCGGCTCCCACCCCTACCATAGTGCGTCCTGGTTCTCTCCCCCTGCACTTGGGTTATGATGGCCTGCATCCCACCATGCCCTCCCCTACCTCCGTCATCACACACACCCCACCATCCAACCGCACACTGGGGTAAGAGAAGAGCCATATTTCATAATTTTGCTTGGGGCATTCAGAAATGGCATCTTGATTCTCTGTGACTCATGTCTATATGACTTAGTATGTTGTTTCACATTGCTGTGGTAGTCATTCTTTGGAAATTGTGGGCAACTGTCTCATTCATGCTGCCCTGCTTAAAGTTTCAAGAATGCTTGGTTAGATGATGGACAGGAACAGAATAGAGATCTATTTTTGCATTTCTTGTAGGTGTAGTTGCTTATGTATCTCTAGAAATTTCTCTACTTCTCTTTCAGGTCTCCCACTGGGCCGTACCCAATGATGATGCTTCCAAATGGTCATACAGTTCCTGTTCTACCAGGTTCTGTACAGATGCCCTCTGTAATATCTGTAAGTTTCAATGATGCCATTTATACACTTTTGTAGTTGTGATTTGTTTTTTAAGTCTACTTGTAATGTTATTTATGCTGTTACATCGCTTTTAGCTATACGTCTTTATAGCTATACCTCTTTTTTTTTTTTATTAATTTTCTATTACAAATTTAAAAAATAATAATATTTTGATCACAAGTATATAAAATGATACATATATACACAGTATACTTATGTTTGTGAAATCATAACCATGCCGATTTCTGAATGCCATGTTTTTGTAGCTTATATTTCATAAATAGTCTGGGTGAAATGAGGAGGGAGCTTTGTGCTGTAAATGTGTACATTTAAATGGTACATTAAAATGAAAAGCAAGAAAAAGCCTGTCTTCCATCATATGGTCCCTTTAAATATATTCCCTAATGCCCTGCACTGAGTGCCTTTGATCTTGGATATAATGCAATTTAGTGTTTGATTCAAATGTTGTAACTATGAACTACTGTGTCATAACTGTGGATTTGTTCATAGATTGCGCAATTGTGTCATATGTTTTACGTTTTGCTCTGTGTTGTAGTTGGTAAGGCCTCTGTGTATGGTGCCCAACATTCCAGGAATCCCAGGCCCTCCACTAGGGGGCAGCAGTAGTGGATCATCCTCACCATGTGGTTATAACCCCCACCATGAGGCCAAGATGGTGAGGAGGCATCTTTTCTTCTCTGTATACCAGTCTTTGGATCTTTCGTAAAATGTTTAAACAAAACAAGCACACTTGGCTTTCTCTAAGTGTTCCAGTGTTGAAAGTATTCCTCTAGAATGCCACATTGGTGATACATTTCACAACAAACAAACACTGGATTATGCTAGAACAGAACAGCCTTGTTGTTAACTATCTACAGTGGCCTCAAAATGTTTTGGACACTGGACATTTACACCACATATAAAATTTGTTAATTTAATTGCATTCAATGATATCATTGGTAACATTGATATCAAAACAACAAGTGATATCTGCAAATAAATGGTACTGTAAGCTTGTTTTTCTTTTCTTTTTTTTTTTCACATTTCACTATTTGCAGTTACGTTTAACCAACTGTTCTTAACAAAATTTTGAAGAAAAATTGGAAGTCGGTTCCCCTCAAGTTCACACATGTTACTCCTTGTAGAGTAAGCACAAGTTTAGTTTATCACATATACTATGGTCAGTTTGACAACCAGAAACTGGACGAATACTTTTTTATTCGTTTTTAAATAAATATATCTGTTGTTTTACCATTTTAAATCTAACAGCTGTCTTTTTTAATGTTTTGCTTTATAAATGTGTATGTGCTCTCTTTCTTTAAAATAAGTGTTATTTGTTTGATATTTTGGTAAATGGTACAGATTCATATCATTTAAGTGTTGCTGAAGTGCCCAGATATTTTTGGTGCCTCTGTATATTTCAAAAGCTGTCAAGTCAACTCGTAACAGGACATTTTCAAGAAATCAAATTTAAAAAATGCACACGTTGTTTTGAATTCCATTCATTTATATATATATATACACTAACCCAAAGGATTATTAGGAACACCATACTAATACTGTGTTTGACCCCTTTCAGCCTTCAGAACTGCCTTAATTCTATGTGGCATTGATTCAACAAGGTGCTGAAAGCATTCTTTAGAAATGTTGGCCCATATTGATAGGATAGCATCTTGCTGTTGATGGAGATTTGTGGGATGCACATCCAGGGCACGAAGCTCCCGTTCCACCACATCCCAAAGATGCTCTATTGGGTTGAGATATGGTGACTGTGGAGGCCATTTTAGTACAGTGAACTCATTGTCATGTTCAAGAAACCAATTTGAAATGATTCGAGCTTTGTGACATGGTGCATTATCCTGCTGGAAGTAGCCATCAGAGGATGGGTACATGGTGGCCATAAAGGGATGGACATGGTCAGAAACAATGCTCAGGTAGGCCGTGGCATTTAAACGATGCCCAATTGGCACTAAGGGGCCTAAAGTGTGCCAAGAAAACATCCCCCACACCATTACACCACCACCACCAGCCTGCACAGTGGTAACAAGGCATGATGGATCCATGTTCTCATTCTGTTTACGCCAAATTCTGACTCTACCATCTGAATGTCTCAACAGAAATCGAGACTCATCAGACCAGGCAACATTTTTCCAGTCTTCAGCTGTCCAATTTTGGTGAGCTCTTGCAAACTGTAGCCTCTTTTTCCTATTTGTAGTGGAGATGAGTGGTACCTGGTGGGGTCTTCTGCTGTTGTAGCCCATCCGCCTCAAGGTTGTGCGTGTTGTGGCTTCACAAATGCTTTGCTGCATACCTCGGTTGTAACGAGTGGTTATTTCAGGCAAAGTTGCTCTTCTATCAGCTTGAATCAGTCGGCCCATTCTCCTCTGACCTCTAGCATCAACAAGGCATTTTCGCCCACAGGACTGCCACATACTGGATGTTTTTCCTTTTCACACCATTCTTTGTAAACCCTAGAAATGGTTGTGCGTGAAAATCCCAGTAACTGAGCAGATTGTGAAATACTCAGACCGGCCCGTCTGGCACCAACAACCATGCCACGCTCAAAATTGCTTAAATCACCTTTCTTTCCCATTCTGACATTCAGTTTGGAGTTCAGGAGATTGTCTTGACCAGGACCACACCCCTAAATGCATTGAAGCAACTGCCATGTGATTGGTTGATTAGATAATTGCATTACTGAGAAATTGAACAGGTGTTCCTAATAATCCTTTAGGTGAGTGTATATATATATATATTTATTTATTTTCATCTTGTCTTTGCAGAAGAAAGAAATATTGAATTGTGTTTGAAAATTACTGCTTTAAAGCTGGGATATAATTTGGTAGAATGCTATCATGTAACAATTATGTGTTTGTTTTATTTGCAGAGGTTGAAAGCAGCATTATCTCAGCAGATGTCTGCAGCTCAGGGTTGTTTTGGTGTGGCAATGGGTTCAAGTGCGATGGTGCCACAGAGGATGGAACAAAGCCAGCTACTGGTCCAGCATCCAGATGCCCCATCCCCAGCCCAGCCACAGGTAAATTACACACACAGACACACAGATTCATACAGATTTTCACACTCAGTGGGCGTACACAGGATTCTTGTTATCAATAACATCAGGGATCTCAAGGCTTTGTAACAAGATTTTAAAGACGCCATGAAGGGCTAAATAGTGAGTAGGCTTTCCTTAGGTTACAAACATGATCTATGAATTGCTTCTTGCTAATCAGATGCGGGTGGTATTAGAGGTTAGGACATTCTCATTCTAGAGAGAATTGAATTGGACAAAAATCTATTGAGGTGTAAACTAGTATTATAGATGGCTTCAATGCTAATAGATATGGACCAAAAGCCAGAAAACGCGTCCCGTGTGAACAGCCCCCTCACACTGTCTTTAATGCATGCACAAATAAATATCGTCCTTTGTAACTCAATACCTGATATACACAAGTGGAAGTTCTTTCCTGATGTACAAAGTTTGCTGTGTGCACACATTGATAAATAAGTGTTTCCTTGATGACACTTTTCTTTTCTGGATCCTTTGAACCTAATAAGTTACAGTAGGTCACATACCATAGTTGTATGGTGTTTTGCCCCAAAGGACAATTTCTCTTTCCGGTCATACGGTGAACAGATGCCTAAACAGATGGTTGCATGTTTGACAAGCAGCATCTTTCACCTTGTTGTGGCATTAATCAGTAAACGTCTGTGTTTACTCTACCCGGCTTTGTTCAGGTGTCCCCCGCTCAGCCAACTGGGGGTCGCAGGCGGAGGACAACAGATGACGACCCTGATGAGAGGAGGCAGCGCTTCCTTGAGCGGAACCGGGCAGCTGCATCCCGCTGCAGACAGAAGCGCAAGGTGTGGGTCAACTCTCTGGAGAAGAAGGCAGATGAGCTCACCTCCATGAACGTCTCACTGTCGGTGAGTATGCACGGAAAATCTCTGACATGTAATATAATGATGAAAAATGTGAAACAGCTCTGAAATATTAACAACTTGAGAACTGTGTTAGAAGTGGTTCCATTTTCATTTATGCATTTGGAAGCCACTTTTATCTGAATGAGTTACACCACATTGAAATGACACATATTATCACCACATGTGTTCCCTGGGAATCGATCTCATGTCCTTGGTGATGCTTGTGCCATGCTGTACCAGTTGAGCTACAGGTGCTACCTACTGTAGAGAAAAGCTTTTTCTTTGTACTCCAAGATGCCATACTACTGTACATACTAGACACAATGTGTTCGACTTGACCTTCAATTTTAAGAGCGAAGATTGAGCTATAAACAGTATCATCCCTGATTTTTCTTGATCATTGTCTAGACTTGTTTGATTGAAGTGACAAAAGATCTGATATTCCTAATACAAAATTGGATTAAAAATGCAAAATATCTGTAACAACTCTCAGAAAGATTTAGCATGTTAATGTGGGTATGACATATTAATAAGGTATTGATCTTGGTGGACTAGATCTGGTAACACAGCTGCTGCTACTGTTGCAAAGCAAGTATGAAGACTTGCTACTGTTGAACATTCACAGACATACTGAGTTTAGCATGTGCACTCTGCATAATACAACCACCCAACAAAGCAGGGAAGCTGCACAAACCTATAACAAAACATACAGCCAAGACTTGTGTAATACTCCGACGAGCCATGTGCACAGAGTGTATGTTAGCTAAGTATACCTTGGCCTGCTTGGCCTAATGGCATTACGCTAATAAACAAAATCTCTACTTGTGCCTGAGCCTAGTTTGACGAATGGCTTAAACGGCTATTGACCTGACTCACAATGTGTATCTGGACCAGGAAAGAGCTTATTTTACTAGTTATTAAAGGCCTGTTCACACCAAGTCCATTTTTCAGTGCGATTGTTCATTTTTTATGAGCTTTTGAATGGGAACAATGGATTCCCATGGCGCTATTCACACCGGGTCCGACAAATCGTCTGCTGACAATCCAAAGGTTTTTTAATGGAGAGTGGTCTGATTTTTTCCTGACTGTGATGAAAACTGACTGACCAATGAGATAAGGGCTTATTGTAATTCTTCCAGAGTCATTGCATCTGCTCTATCCAGCATGTTGGTGCCGCTAATAAACTGGCAAACACCAACATTGGACGTGCAGCTGAAACACACTTAAAATGAATTGCTGCAGTTCATGAACCCTTTGTACTACAAACATAAACCTGGTCTGTTTTTGAAAGTATGCTTATGGTGTTATAATGTTCATTATTTAATATGTACTGTATGTCACTGTGCCTGTTATATTCTCATGCTACTAAAAATAGCAGCAAGGTTCGGAAATTAATTTGCACTAAGCTCCCATAAAAAAAAACTCTTTACATATAATATTTTACTGTAGACAAACAAACTGCAGAACCACACTGCTACTTTTATTGCAAGGGTAATAACAATTTAATATTATGCATCATATTTGATAATATACCAGTTATTCACAATGTACATTATTCCACATGTATTTATATTACTGTACCTTGTGTTATATTATCTGGGCATTAATCCAGGCAATATAATAAGAGATGTTAGGTTTGGGAATCCATTTGGAATATACTCAATGCAAAATACATGTACAACTAAATATACAACAGCTCTCTTTACTCATCTCACTTGCATAAAAACAGATTATAAACTCCTCAAAATGCACCAACACCATGGAAAGAACATAATGAAACAGTTAAGCCATATTAGATAAATAAATGCATTAACAATGTTAAATAAATTAATTTTAGCATTGACAGCTGAAGGGTGCGGGTAGGAGACTGGTATAAATGTTTGTATAACAGCAACAGCGCCACTTACTGTACAGTGGTGACAATTTTTTTGTTTCATTTTTTACATACTTGTGTGAATAGACCTTCCGGTGGACGTTCATCTTGCAAAATCATCATAGATTTGGTGTGAACAGGCCTTTATCATACCTACGTGTGAATTTATTTAAACTAATGACCTATGACAGCAATAAGTGCAAATGCCTGATTTGGCTATGGCTTACCTTGATAAAGACTCATTGAGATGATAAAGATGTGTCGTGGCCAAAAGCAGACCTTAGCGTGCAAGCTGAAAAACCCCAGCAACCATCTGAGCAAATAGCATTTCAAGAGAAATCTCTGCAGTGAAACTGGCTAACTTGCAAACCAAGAAAATTTAAATGTCAGGCAAAGAGAGAGTCTGCAAGTTGATTGGCTACCCGATAAAATGTCAAAAGACCTGTCAGCTTGCTCCTTTCATTCATTCATATTCATTCATGCATTCATTCATTCATTTCTGACATAACTGTGTACCACTCGCTGAATTAAAAATGCAGTGAAAGGTTATATGACAACAATGTAGCATACTACTGTTTACTTCTGCATATGGTTCCAAATACTATTTTTCTTGTTCAAATAGTTTAACCTACTTTTTAAATAGTATGCAGTATACTGTATATACTTCGACGTATGGATCAGTGCTAATATTCCATTCAGAACATAGCTTGATTTTTACTAGATACAAATGTGTTTGCAAGTACTTTACAGTTGTGTTGATACTGCAACTTTAGTTTTTTTGTAAGTGTGATGTTCACACTTGCTCCTTTGAACATCTCATCACTCTCTTCTCTCTCCATTTTTTGTTTTCCTTTATTTGTATGTGTGCCCAAGAATGAGGTGTCTCATTTACGAAATGAAGTTGCTCATCTGAAGCAGCTGCTGTTAGCCCATAAAGACTGTCCCGTCACCAACCTGCAGAAGAAAGCCGCCTATATGGGTGAGTGGAGCTTGGAATGAAACCAGTTGTTCAGACTGCACATAAATCTGATTTGTTTTTCAAATCCGATTTTTCGACTGACTGTTCGCACTGTCATTTCGCAAGCGATGAGAACAGGTTTGAGGGAATATTTTAAATTTTGCCTCTGCTAACATCCATCATGACATCTCGCCCTGATGTTGAACTCATGAGGCGCATCAGACAATATGAGCATTGGAGGCATTACTATATTTACACGTGTGTGCATATGTTGATTCCGAAACCACTTAATTATTTGCTTATTTACTATTCACTTTTTGTAAATGCCACATTTCAGTGTAAATAAATGAATTACATATGACATACAACGTTACAGTCACATCACGTCCCAAATGGTGAAAAAACTAACTTCAGACTGATACGCATTAAAGGGATAGTTCACCCAAAAATAAAAATCATTATTTACATTCATTCATTCATTTTCATTGCATCTTTTTCCATACAATGAAAGCGAATGGTGACTGGGGCTGTCATTCTGCCTAACATCTCCTTTTGTGTTCCACTGAAGAACATGGAACATTGGAGCAACATGAGGGTGAGTAAATTATGGATTTTTTATCTTCGTCAAATAAAGAATTTTCATTTTTGGGTGAACTATCCCTTTAATTGGATTTCAGACCATATATGGAAGTGGTTTGGAATGGGATTGTAAAAATCTGATTTTTTGTGGCTTTTTGTTGTTCATATTACAGACAACAAAACAGATTCCAAAAAATCAGATTTTTGTATCCAGTCTGAACAAAGCCAAGTTCTTTACATGGTTTAGCAGGATCTGCATAGTATCACTAACATGTTTTTTTGTGGCTCTCAGGAGAGGAGCACATGAAAGAGACGTCTGAGCCTACAGGCTCCCCAGCGCCTGTCATACAGCATAGCTCTCTGGCCCCCAGCCCCTCGTCTGCAGTTGGCCGCAACGGTTTGAGCTCCCGCGCAGCAGCTGAGGCCGTAGCCATGTCGGTGCTGGCAGGAATGGGTAGCCAGCGAGGGGAGAGAGGTGGGCCATCACATGTCATCATGGCCACACAGTCCCACTCTTCCAGCAGATGATGAGAACGTCTAACAGCCTGCCTGGGACACTCCGCATCCCGGAAGAGGGACAGATCTACGGCAGAAGGGGTTGATGAACTCACCTCTTCCTTCTCTTTAGTCTGGTTCTCTCTCACGCCATCATACTCTGGCCTGGAGCTCAGCTGCATTCTGGAAATGAACTGGGACTATATACAGATTGTTGTTCATTTTGCCATAGACTACGGGGGCTGGACTCCATCTCATGCTCCTCCTTTAAACTTCCTCTCCTCGCCCTGCCATTGTCCCTGACCTCCACTGGCTGTAGGACTGCAAAGCACTTCCTGTCATTAAATGTACCCCCATAGACTTTATGCACATACACACGCTGCAATGAAGACATCTCCTGGAATGTGATCAGGGATTCAATTAAAATGTAAATTAAAATTCTTTCATAATTTACTCACCACCAGATGTTAGGTAGAATGTTAGTCCTCAGTCGCTATTTACATTCAATGTATGAAAAATTAAACTAAATGTTGACTAAGGCTTACCTTTGCGTTCTACGTAAGTAACAAAGTCATACTTGTTTGGAACGCCATGAGGGTGAGTAAATGTTGACTGAATTTTCATATTTGGATGAACTATCCCTTTAAGTGAGAGAATGCAACACAGAACACTTGGTGCAAGTGTACATGTGCTGTATCGCACATTAATTAACTTCCATGATGTGTTTCATGGTTGCAATAATGCAATACTTTATATATATTCTTATATATATGTATTTGTATGTGCATGTATTTGAGAGGGAAAAATTATGCTTTAAAGTTCTGTGTAGTCTCTACTTTAGTTCCTTTCTATTTTAGAGCAGATCTTTTTGTTTTTGTTTTCAGGTTGCCACCCCCTGTTCTGTCCCTCGTTGAAATCTTACCTCATTTTTAACCTGTTATATACACTTATAATCGACGTGTGCATGTGTGCTTCTTGTGTAAGTGTACAGTAATGTACAATGGAAAATTGCAGTTTGTGAAAGACTGATACACTAAGACTGCCTTGTTATCATACAACCTATTGCTATATGTAAACTATTGTATTGGCACATTGCGTTAATTTTGGGCTATAGAACCTGATAGTTGTTGTTTTTTGATAATTTCTTTGTTTTCTTGTAACCGTGTACGGCAAACTCAGAAACTGCAAAAAACAGACTGACTAAGGTCATGATTGAAGATCGATTGTAATCTGGACCCTTGTGTCTGGTCTAGTGTCTTGAGAAATCAGTTTTCCATATTTCCACTGTCCATTTATGCAATTTCTTCCCCTATGAAGTGATCACAATGCTTAGTTTAACCTTAGTTTGAGTAAAGTTAGACCATAAGTAATTGAGGCTTCTAAAGTAATCTTAGACTTTTTTTGCCTTATTATTTTCTACTTTTAGTCATTTTATAGCTTTAATCATTCATCAGATTAAACCCTGCTGCTGTGTTTTCCACTCAATTCACAGAAAAACAGCCTAGTGCCTCTGTGTCCGTGTGCACCCTCCCATTCAGCCACCTTCATTTTCACTTACTGATAAAGTTGATATGAGGATGGTCTGTAACACTATTTATTTCTCTGGCTGTTTATCCATACAAACACACTCACAAATACATTAAGCCCTGATAAAGATTTAGAAAAGACAAGGATTCAGCCTTACAAATCACATGAGTGCCTCTAGTGCTTTCTTGGTTACCCTCACTGTGTTTTACGTGCCCATGCGATTGACTCAGGCATATATCAGGAAAAGCGAAAAGCTTTATATCCCTATCATCAGGCGTAGGGGAATTAATTAACAATGCCTTTTAATAGCCTGCAGTGAGAGAATACTCCCTTTTATTTTATTCATAGTCTATACTTCCACCTAGATGTAATAGGGTGTTATTACATCTAACCAGTAAGGCTACAAGGAACAATGAGTGTCCAATTCTACTGTTGTTTGAATGGTTAACTGAATTAAGATGTATGTCCAAACATGTGGTCTTTTTACACATTATCAAACACTTTTACAAATTTAGGCAGCATTTAAACAAGGGACTAAGATGTACTGTTGTTGCTCAATGTAACTTGAATTTCTTTTGTCATTTATATTATATGCAGTATGTAATACTGCATTAATAAGATGTCAGCCTGTCAAATTGCACTAAAAAATACGCTTTGAATTTACTATTTCTGTTGTCGGATTCTCTTTCAAGCAACGTCTGTGCATATGCAGTCTGTAAACATATCAAAGACCCCACAGTTGCCACTGTTGTCTCACAAATGACTCCTAGTTTCAGTGTTGAACCTGGCTTTTTGTGTTCTATTATGTGCTGGCACCATATAGAGGATTGTTGATCTGAAATAAGCAGAAAAGAGAATTTTTAGCTTTCACTGGCACTTTTTTCTAGATTTTGTTATTATCTAGATTTTATGCTGCCAGTATTATACAAATACCTATTGTAATAAAATGCCTCTTTAACTTGTTTATGTCATTATACAGAAAGGTTTAAATTCATTTGTAGACTTGTTCTTTTTTCTTCTTCTTTTAACACATTGTATTCAAATATTTGTAGCTATTTTTAAAGAATAATAAGAATGCCTTGAGATGAACCCTGTCTGCCCCCTCTCACTGATAATCACTATAAAGTCTCATCATCTTGGTGGACTTAATGATCCACAATTCCAACTTAATGCACAATTAATTTAATATGGAATTAGTCAAATTGAATGTGGTGTCCCTGAGATCGTTAGAATGAACAAAGTTAAAAAGACCTTCAGAATAGGATGATCTTACAGGCTACAGGAAAAAAAAAAAAAAGATTTTGAAAGAAGTTATTTTAAGTGTATGTCTTTTGTACTGGAAATAACCTCACTCCGAGTTGGACTGATAGTTTTTGGAATTGTCCTTGTAATGTACATATATACCATATATATTTACTATTTTACATGCATGTTGAAGTGAAATACTCTGAACACAGTGCTGCAGTTTTGATTAAAGAAAAGTAACCAAAAAAATGTTTCTGATCTTATTTAGGTACCATGAAAGATTATCCATATTTAAAGTGTTTAATGTGCTGCTCAATTTGATGTCATGGTTCATTTCAAACGTTCTCCCAGACTGCCCAGGAAACCCTAATATAAATACGCTACATTTTAAAATACCTGTCATTAAAAACATTAACAGTCATTATTACCTTCTTTTTGAAATGTGTGTTATAATTCTTTTAAATAATGTTTTTTTTTAAATAACTTTATATAAATGTTACTGTATATATCATTATACAGCACATCAATGAAGTAGATATGCATGATAGTATAGTATTGCATTATATATTTTGTAATAATATGCAAATATATCTGTTTATATATCTATCACTATTATTAAATGTATTTTATGTGATAAGTTTACATCCACTTAGGTTGAATAATTTAAACTCATTTTTTTACCACTCCACAGAGTTCATATTGGCAAACTATAGTTTTGGCAAGTTGTTTAGGACATCTGCTTTGTGCATAATAATAATTTTTCCAACAATTGTTTACAGACAGATTGTTTCACTTTTAATTGACTATATCACAATTCCAGTGGGTCAGAAGTTTACATACACTAAGTTAACTCTGCCTTTAAGCAGCTTGGTAAATTCCAGAAAATTATGTCAAGCCTTTAGGCAATAAGCCAATTAGCTTCTGATAGGCTAATTGGCAAATTGGAGTCAATATGAGGTGTACCTGTGGATGTATTTTAAGGCCAAACTTAGTGCCTCTTTGCTTGACATCATGGGAAAATAAAAAGAAATCAGACAAGCCCTCCACAAGTCTGGTTCATCCTTGGGAGCAATTTCCAAATGCCTGAAGGTACCACGTTCTTCTATACACCATGGGAAAATGCAGCCATCATACCTCTCAGGAAGGAGATGCATTCTGTCTTCCAGAGATGAACGTAGTTTGGTGAGTAAAGTGCAAATCAGTCCCAGAACAACAGCAAAGGGCCTTGTGAAGATGCTGGAGGAAACGGGTAGACAAGTATCTATATCCACATTAAAACGACTCCTATATTGACATAACCTGAAAGGCTGCTCAGCAAGGAAGAAGCCACTTCTCAAAAACTGCCACAAAAAAGACAGACTACAGTTTGCAAGTGCACATGGGGACAAAGATCTTACTTTTTTGAGAAATGTCCTCTGGTCTGATGAACCAAAATTTAACTGTTTGGCAATAATGACAGGTTATGTTAGGAGGAAAAAGAGCAAGACTTACAAGCCGAAGAACACCATCCCACCTGTGAAGTATGAGGGTGGCAGCATCATGTTGTGGGGTGCTTTGCTGCAGGAGGGACTGGTGCACTTCACAAAATAAATGAGAAAGGAAAATTATGTGGATATATTGAAGCAACATCTCAAGACATCAGCCAGGAAGTTAAAGCTCTGTTGCAAATGGGTCTTCCAAATGGACAATGACCCCAAGCATACCTCCAAAGTTGTGGCAAAATGGCTTAAGGACAACAAAGTCAAGGTACCGGAGTGGCCATCACAAAGCCTTGACCTCAATCCGATATAAAATTTGTGGGCAGAACTGGAAAAGCATGAACAAGCGAGGAGGTTTACAACCCTGACTCAGTTACACCAGTTCTGTCTGGAGGAATGGGCCAAAATTCCAGCAACGTATTGTGAGAAGCTTGTGGAAGGAAGAAGTTTGACCCAAGTTAAACAATTTAAAGGCAATGCTACCAAATACTAACAAATTGTATGTAAACTTCTGATCCACCAGGAATGTGATGAATGAAATAAAAGCTGAAATAAATAATTCTCTCTACTATTATTCTGACATTTCACATTCTTAAAATAAAGTAGTGATCCTAACTGACCTTAGACAGGGAATGTTTGCTATTATTAAATGTCAGGAATTGTGAAAAACTGAGTTTAAATACTCAAACCAGCAAGTCTGCCACCAACAATCATCAATGCAATTATCTAATCATTCAATTGTGTCAGGAGCTTCAGTTCATGTTCACATCAACCATCAGAATATGGAAAATGTGATCTCCGTGATTTGGACCGTGGCATGATTGTTGGTGCCAGATGGGCTGGTTTGAGTAATTCTGTAAATACTGATCTCCAGGGATTATCACGCACAACAGTCTCTAGAATTTACTCAGAATGGTGCCAAAAACATCTAGTGAGCCGCAGATGTTCAGATGGAAATGCCTTGTTGATGAGAGAGTTCAACAGAGAATGGCCAGAAATGTTCAAATGTTAAGTACAGAACTCTGCTTGTCCATATAAAAAGTTATGTGGTGATACCATGGCATATTGATGGTATCGGATAGTTATACCATGGTACTTTGAAATGTACAATGGTACTTCAAAGAATACTATGACAATGCCATTGTTAATGGAACATTAACAAAAAAACACAGAGCATAACCTTAGTACTTTTTAGTCGGGTGTCAGTAAGATTTGCTTGTACAGATCATTTCTGCCCTATTTTCAATAGAGGGCGCATGGGTCTCGTCTCGAAGTGTTTGTGTTTGGGGGTGTCACTAATCACACACAGGAGGTAACCGTGACCACGTGACCACACAGTGCCGTTGGTGAGTTCCCACAGCATGGCGGAAGGAGTAGTTGTCCGGATGGATTATTACTCACCTTTTAATTTACGTGTTCTGTTTTGACGGGAGGATTTTGGACTTTAGAGACGCAGTTCACAACACTTAAAACAACTTCAGCCTAGTCTCGCGACGATGGCAGACCGCGGGGTGGATTTGGCGGCTGTGCCGAAAGGTGTTAGAGAGCAGTTGGCGGAGTTAGAGCTGGAGCTATCTGAAGGTAAGAGAGGAGATGGAGTTATTGCCCATCCTAAATAATATTCACCAAGAGGCATTTGTATAGGTCCCATGGCCGTATGACGCTATAACAGACACACATAACCTGTAGTAGACGGCTGTCTACTGTCTTTTCGTATCTTTCTCAGATCATTTCATTCAAAAGAGGCTTTGGCTCACAAACTAGTGAGCTGCCTACAAAGGAAGCATGTCTGGTGCTTTAAAAGACAAACATGTGCCTTAATAGAAGGCTGTCTACTGTCGAACGTTGGTGTTTTAAGTCTCATTCAATCTCTAACTCAGAGATTTTTTTAAGACGGTGTCTCAGAAACTAGTGAATGCAGGTCCGTAGCCAGCCTATTGAAAGGGGGGACCTTTTTGCAGTTTTTCTCCTCCTTTTGTATTTAATTATGAGGTTCAAATACTTCATTTTGGTGACCTTTCATGTAACACCTTTGTCAGTCCATACACAGTTCATAAGTTTAAAGACCACACTAACAACAGAATAGATTTAATGAACTTTACTGAAATATTAATAATAATTCTTCTCATCATCATTTCTTGACTCTCTGTCAATGCCTCTTTGCTTGTTGCTGTATTTGTGTATTTTTTTATGAAGTAATTTGTAACTGTAACGGAATACATTTTTAAAGTAACCCTCCCAAGCTTATGTATAACAACCTTACCCTGTTTGCCAGTTTTTTTGAACATATGCTCAATATTCTGCGACAATGACGCTGCTGCCTGCTTTCTCTTCCGTCTCTCCTGCCCTTTTCGCCCCATACTCACTATTTGGTTGTACAGCCTGATATAAAAACAGTCAAAACACCTTTTTTGAAGCTTTGTCAATGACTAAACACTCAGTCATCAGATGTATGTACATCCAACTTCACTCAACTAGTACATACTCGTGACCTCATACATCCTCACACTATCAGTGAATCTCATGCAAAATAAACTCATAACAGTTAATAAATAAAGGATAACATGACACGCATAAAAAACGCTCAGACTAACTCACATTAAGACATAACACTCTCACATACTAGGCATCGTAAATCAATTAAAACATTCCAGATAATTTACCTCAAGCGGTCTGCTTTGAAATTCTCAGAGGAATAAGATGCGCACCGAAGGAGAAGCATTTCCATTGGCTCCAGTCTGCCGGTATTGGCCAATCACAAAAGTCGATATTGCACAGCCAATATCACTGAATATCCAACTATGTTTTATTATTAATTACGCTACGTTTATATGGCTATTATATTGTAGACTATTGAGTGTATAAAATATAGAAATCCTTTTCATTAAAAAAAAAAAAAAAATATATATATATATATATATATATATATATATATATATATATATATATATATATAACCCCCCCATCATTCAGAGGCGATGCTTCTTCACCGTTGTTTTGAAAAGTGTATTGCGAGAACTCTCTCTGAACTGCACGCGCGGCACACACACACATGTCCAGCTACAATATTAAATCATATTAATTTGAAACAGCAATCCAGAATATTTGTCACAAGCATTGATTAAAACAATGATGACAATAATCACATGAAAAACACCAAAAAACCAAAGAACGTTTTTTTAACTTGGAATGTTTGGGCATCAAAGACTCGTTCGAATCGAACGTTCCGAACTTGCCAATGATGCCCAGACATGCTGTCTAGGTTGGGAGCTCACTAGGTTTTGAGACAGAGCCGCAGCGTCTCCATTGAAATTATTTTCTCCACAGAGATTATTTCAAACTCTTGTAAATGACAGAACAGAGACCACAGAATGTGTGGATGGGAATCGTGAAGAGGAATGTTGCTCTAGGCTCAAATAAACGCAAAAGCATTAGATATAATCTCAAGAGACTGGGACATTTGTTTGTTCCATGATTCCCATTCAGTAATCAAGACCTCAAAGAAAAGAGATCACTTGACAGTTCTAATAGACAAGATACTGTATTACAGACTGCCAGTAAGGCAGATTTTAGGCAATCAAATGCACAGTTTTGTGTAAGGGTCTACTCGGATCTTTGTTCTTTTTAAGCCCCTTGTTTGCATATAGGAGACTTTGTTTAAGACCGGTCCAGATACTGACAGCAAACTACTGCACTTTAAATGGGACAGTAGTTATTGATAGCATTGGTCTATTTATATACCATACTTTAGGAGCACACAGACATTTGTCAAACACACCTTGTCTTTAATAACTGACCTCCTGACACTTTGACGATCATTACAGCCAGTGTTGGGTGTAATGCATTACGAAGTAATTTATTCCTGTAATTAAATGACTTTTTCATTGTAAAAATAAAGTGATTACTCTTAATATTTTAGTAATTTCATTATAGTTTCTTCTGATGTAATTGTGTTAAATACTGTATAGGCTATAGACCAATTCTATATTTACAATTACATTTATCGCTTTTATCCAAAGCGACTTACAGTGCACTTATTACAGGGACAATCCCCCTGGAACAACCTGGAGTTAAGTGCCTTGCTCAAGGACACAATGGTGGTGGCCGTGGGGTTAGAACCAGCGACCATCTGATTAACAGGTGATTAACAGCCCTGTGCTTTAGCCACTACGCCACCACCACTCTATATAAAACAATAGTGAATTTAGAATCGAAATGTAAGGTCTAATGTCCCCTTTAAAGCCCCTTTAAATTCTTTGGCCAGTTAATCATTTATTTGATTATATATGATTTATTTGAAAGAATTAAAAGAACAGTTTCGAGGGCCTGGGTAGCTCAGCGAGTATTGACACTGACTACCACCCCTGGAGTGGTGAGTTCAAATCCAGGGTGTGCTGAGTGACTCCAGCCAGGTCTCCTAAGCAACCAAATTGGCCCGGTTGCTAGGGAGGGTCACATGGGGTAACCTCCTCATGATCGCGATTAGGGGTTCTCGCTCTTGATTGGGTGCGTGGTAAGTTGTGCGTGGATCGCGTAGAGTAGCATGAGCCTCCCATGCTTTGAGGCTCTGCGGTGTCATGCACATCGAGACATGTGATAAGCTGCACGGATTGACTGTCTCAGAAGCTGAGACAACTGAGACTTGTCCTCCGCCACCTGGATTGAGGTGAGGAACCGCGTCACCTATGAAGTAGTGAGAATTTGGCATTCCAAAGTGGGAGAAAAGGTGATAAAATACAAAATAAATAAATAAAATAACTTTCATGTCTATCCTTCTATTTTTCATCTGGTCAAGGTTGATAAGGGTTTTAGAATGTAATTAGTAATAATTAATGCAATTACTTTTCAGACCGAGTTAGTACATTAATTTAATTTCACTGTAGATTATGTAATAAGTTGTTAGTAATTAATAAATTTTTTAGAGTAACTTACCCAACACTGATTATAGCACATCCTCAGTTCTGATTTTGTTGTGACAAACGAAAGGTGTGACTGAATTGTAATTTCAGTCTTATTACAAGAGTTCAGAAGTTTTAGTCAATGTTAATGACATCACAGCACTGTTAGCCTCAAGTGTCTTCTTTGGAAGTCATGGGCTTTTTAACTCCTTTACTCTGTAATTGAGTACTACGTGGGGGAGATTTGTCACATTTCAGCTTAGTAATAGTGCTACACAACTGAAATCATGTAGTGTGTGGGCCAAGCTTTCAAACAGCTGTGTGTTAACACAGGCTTCTTATCAAAGAAACAGTCATAGAAACTGTAACCCAAGTAAGAACATTTTATGACTGTGCTAATATACCATAAATTATTGGTGAACACCGATGAGCCCCGTGTTTGTGATATAGCCACACAGTGATGAGTTTATCGAGGGCAAAAGAACTACTGCTTTGCATGTGCTCTAGAGGTCTGTGACTTTTGAGAGTATGTGAAAACAACATGAAAGCTCTTGCAACTGTGTGTTTAATGGAGGGGTTTTAGTGCCGTTTGGGCAGGTGAGTGATCTGGTGTGTTTGGTCAATTGGAGGGTGGTTGCTGGCTCCATCACCCCCTCCTCCCATAGGAGCAGCTGCTCCATGGACTGTCACCTCCCCATCAGCACGAAACACTCATGTTTTCATGCAAAGCAAGAAGAATGCGCTTGCATTAGGAACGAAATCATCGGATTCTTCCCTGTTTTTGATGTCAGAACGTTATCTGTATGTCATGTTCACGACACTTACACACATTGGCTAAGAACACCGGTAAGGCAACCTATGACAATTGTTTTTTTTAAGCAAAAAAATTTGCTTAAACACGTTTAGGACCTTTTAAAGGAAAAATTATTTCTTCTAAAATTTGTATGGGTATTTGAGGTGTTTTTGTCCATACATTGCAAGTCAATGGGGTACAAAACTTTCAAGCTCCAATAAGGACACAAAGGCTGCATAGAGGTAATCTATGATGAGGAGCTTATGAAAACAAACTTACCTGCTTCAAGCCAATTTAATGAAACAATGAACATTACTCAAGATATGCGATTCATACACCAAAAGGGGTTTATGTTCTGTAAAATTATTATTATATCATTAATAACGTTTTATTTAACATCAAGGCCATTTAATACATCCAGATATTATTATTAACTACATTGTAGCATTTGATCATTTTAGCACGGTAGCACGACAATGAACTAATGGAGAGCGTGAGAAGCGGAGTGCCCATCTGTGCCCATCTGTGTATCACGAACATCCACCACAGACTTTGCAACATCTGCACAATGAACGTCATGAAAAAAATAATGTTCAGCGAAAATTCAAATGAAGAACATGATGGATATAATAATTTGGAACTATGTCAGTTTGCAGGGGATTTTTTTTGTTGCCCTGTGCCTCCATTAATTTTTGACCCTGGATGCAATTAGAGATGGAGATGAGAGATGTAACGGGTGTTTACGCGTCTCTCTTCACCATGGAGCTGGTACGTTACGCAAAGCATTTTAGCTATTTCTGCCTTTCCTTGCAAATGTGCTGCATTATGAATAATGAGGGAGTGCCAAGATATGAAAGATGCATATGCTTGCAATGTTAACAGCTTTGTATATATTAAAAAATATTCAGATACTAAAATGCATTACATTCTTATGGCAGAAGAGTTAATCATTGATAAGGCCATACAAAAAGCGGCTTTAGAATACAATGTATTGTTTACTGCCATATTATTGATCCATAAGTCAATCATTGGCATACAGTTCACAACAATCCATTTCACAAGTGAATTTGTCAATCAGTTTGAGATTTATTATGAGGGCTTGATTAAGGACTCGTCAATGTTCACCTGTGTCAGACACGCTTGTGTAGCATCTCGGGTGCGTTGCGTCATAAACTTAAAATGTTTAGGTCACTGTGTCAAGTTAAATAGTTTAATACTTAGAACACATCTTGAGATCCCTTAGTTCAAATTTGTGCTCCAAATGTTTTGAACGCAAGAATGTAACGCATGTCATTGTTGCGCTGTCTGCTGCGTGGTTGTTTTCTTCACTGTATAAACTGCGCGTTGCCACACAGCTGAAATTTCAATTACTGCCCTCTGTAGTAAACTGGTGGCACTAAAAGCTTGCATTTCTCAGGAATCTTCCTTATTACGGTCCGGGGGCATTGCGATTAATTGCGTACATTTTTTTAACGTGTTATTTTTAATAAAATTAATCACACTGAATTAACACGCTAAATCGACAGCCCTAAAATAAATAAATCCACAGTTGAAAAAATTCTGTTACACTTAACTGAGATAAAGTTTAGTAAGGGTGTTGCTGTGTGAAGTCTTATAACTGATGCTGGAGCTGAACGGGGTGATTTCTCTTTCCCTCATTAGTGCTGTTCAGGATGTCAGGATGCTTCACATAGTTGATCTTCTCCATGGTACTTAAATATAGCAAATTCTCATGTAAAATTCAAATGGGTTGCATGCGCAATGATATTTATGGAAGCCTGAATTAATCGTGCATGTGAGCCCCTCTGTTTTTGTCATGAGTTCACATTTTAAGGAGTACCTGGTTGATGCGCTAGCACTGATCCTGTCACTGGTCTGGAGCTTGCGTTTCGCTTGTGGCTGACATGAGAGTATTAAAATAAAGCTGCATCTTAAAAAATGTCTATCGATATTTACGCTTTGTATCGATAACATTGGAACGTTGGTTATTGGATCGATACATCGAACCAGATCGATGGATCATTACACCCCTAACGTCAAAGCGGGCCAAATCACCCTAGTTTGGGCATCTCTGGTTTAGACAGTCTCTTGTTTTTTTTCTGACGTGTTGCGCTGTTAAGCCTCACCCACTATGAAATCTCGTTGGTCCAAAGTCCTGCTCCACATAACTTTGTAACGACTTTAGTCCGGGTAGCCACCGTATTAAATTTTTTGCTTATGAAAACAGAGTTGTGAGGGATAAATGTACAGTCCATTTTACATGTTGTTTTAACTAGGTTAAATGGTTCAGATCATATCTAAATATCAGAACCTGAGTTTTTTTTTTCACTAGATTGTTTTTTTGCATGACATATTTTTCAGTGTTTAATCAGCTGAATGAAACTTATATCTCCCACAGCCTTGTTATGCAGTTACTATTAATAAGGTGTATTCAACATTGATATGTTTATAATGACTGTAGCAAAGTTTTTATTTTATTTTATGCAAAAAAACATAATAGCTCAAGAACAATGGGCCTCATTCATGAAACACGAGTAGAAAGAATTTGTGTAAAACATTCGTAAAGCTGTTCTAACGTAAATTCTCAGATTCATGAAAGTTTTCGTATTTTGATGTTAAGTTGGTACGATTTGTGCTTAACGTTTTGATAGAAGAGAAATGCAATAAGCAATGAAAAAATTATCTAATAATTAAATGAGTGAAACCTTAAAAATAACATAAATTAGAAAAAAAAAATTTAAACCATAGCCTATGCTTATTTAGAAATGTTCCTTTACTGCTTGAATTAATATTTTCTGAGAAACTGAACATAATTTTTCCTGGCTCCCCCCGCAGCGTTGGTCTCGTTTCAGACTTGCATACAATTCTGTCCAACCCTGGTTCTTTTCCATCATCACGAACGTGCACATAATGGAGGGTTGCTATATTTGTTTGTTTTCTTTTAATTTGTTCTCAGTTTGTGCACCAGAGTGAAAGACTTTGCACCTCTGTGCATCACATGCATTAATTTTGCAGTTGTACATGTCTAGGAAAAGGTGACTGTAAAACAGTTAAAGGATGGGAAAGGAGGAGGCGAGAACCGGCTTGACGATATAAATCATAGTTTAATGGAAAACTTAAAAGACAACACAAACACACATGACGGACATGTCCGCTAACGAACTCTCTCTCCCGCACAGCCCTCTGCAGTCGACCTTTAAACCTCACGGAGGCATAATTAGCCTAATACGGGACCGGGTGTGAAGGATCACGACCCGGCCCCGCCCTCCGCGCTGACTGCCGGCAGGTCATCCCCATCTACCTGGACGAGGGAGGGGACAAGGGGAGGGAAACAGAAATGATTAAAATGGGAGGGTACTCCTGTAACAGTGTAGTACCCCCCCAAAAAACTATACAATTTAAAAGAGGATAAAGGCCAACGCAGAGCGACAGTGAGAGAGAGAGAGGAGAGAGAGATGCAAAAAAAAAAAAACTTACTTGCCAGTTCTCAGATACGCCGCAGCTTGTTCCTCGGCCACTCCTCCACCCTTTGTCGGACGACAGCCGCGCCTCTCCGGGCGGATCCGAGGCAGTCCTCCAGCCCCTGGCGGACGGAACACCCTGCCGCTGCTCGGGACTAGAAGGGTCTCCCCGCCCCTGGCAGCGGTTCTCTCGCCCAGGCGGTCGGCAGTGAGCCCCTCCCGCTCGCGGTCGGCGGTCTTAAACCCCGCCGTGTTTCAGCGGCCGGTAGGCGACTCCTCCGCCCCTGGCAGCGGTTCTCTCGCTCCAGGCGGTCGGCTAGGAGCCCCTCCTCCTCGGCGGTCGGGCGGCCATCGCCCTCGCCAGGTGGCTGGGCTCCTCGCCCCCGGCAGATGGCGCGCTGCTCCGCTGGGGTGGATGGTAGTGGCGAGAACTCTACTACGGCGTATCCCTCCTCCTTCCCGGTTTCAGCACCAATGTAAAACAGTTAAAGGATGGGAAAGGAGGAGGCGAGAACCGCTTGACGATATAAATCATAGTTTAATGGAAAACTTAAAAGACAACACAAACACACATGACGGACATGTCCGCTAATCGCATCTCTCTCTCCCGCACAGCCCTCTGCAGTCGACCTTTAAACCTCACGGAGGCATAATTAGCCTAATACGGGACCGGGTGTGAAGGATCACGACCCGGCCCCGCCCTCCGCCCTGCCACAGTGACTATATCAGATGCTTTATATAAAGATCTTTTTTGAGGACACAGATGGTTGCATGCTCACTCATGCACATATAAAAGGCACCTCACATCTTCTGTGTCCCCAACGTTCCCCTGACACTCATGTACACCTGTGTGTTTGTTTTGCAACCAAAACTATCTTGCAATCAAACTCAGACCACCTCCTACTGGTAGTCTAGGATTCTGTACCGTGCGGTCTGCTCCACTGTCCACAAAACAGCTTTCACTTTACCAAATTTTCATGTGAACCGTGCACAGGTTCAGACTAAACTGCCAGTGTGAAAACCCCAAGTTACACTGCACTATTGTGTACCATAACCAGGGGTGTAGTTTAGTTTCCGGGGAGGGGGTAACCCCCCCAATTATCAAAACAAGTACAACTCCCCAATATTTATACCATGATCAATGTAATGCTTCACACAGCAACCCCACAGTATTCAAGACCACTAAAAAGCATGCTGTCTGAAGTTAAAATGTGTTATTGAATAGTGTTGTCAAAAGTACCGGTATTTTGGTACCAATTGATCGTAAAATTAAAAGGATGTAATGATATCAGTGTTTCTGCAGTACCGGTAATACTGAGCACCGACTCTCCGGTACCAGTGCGCAGTATGACTGACACTTCAGCTTTAAAGGGCACCTATTATGTAATTTTGAAAATTACCTTTCATGTAGTGTGTAACATAGATTTAAGTGAACAAAAACATCCTGCAAAGTTTTATATATGAAAGTTCACCGTAAAAAAAGTTATTGTCTCTCAAAAGTAGGAGTTGACTCTGAGTCAATGTAATGAATCGCTTTTCCAATGAGACATTTACCTTTTCGCTATGACGCCGAGATCTAAAAATTATCAAATTGGCCGCTCCACTCATTGCGCTGCAAGAGACACCAGGGAAAACTTGAAAACATCATGTCGACAACAAGACGCTGTGTTCTGAAGTGCATATCAAAAGCTTGACCTTTTTTCACTGCCCAGGGACGAGCATGTGAAGAATCAGTGGCTAGAGTTTATATTTACAACTATACCACACAAGTATAGCCCGAACCTTGTGCTGTGTTCAGCGTCATTTTAATGACGATTGCTTTACTGAACATGAATGCTTTCAAGTGTGGATTCATGAGACGGTTGATACTGAAGGAAGGTTCAGTACCAAGTTTATTTGGATCAGCTTCCTCCTCCGAATCACAACCTGTAAGTATTATTAATAATTGTTGCTTTTATGTGTTTTTTAGCATGCTTAATAAGTATTTGTGTGTGTTGTGTAAGTTACGCTCAGCGCAGCTTCTAGGTCTCCAATGTCAATTTTTTTGAAATATGTGAAATGTTTGTCGATGTTATTGGAGTTGTCATAAAGAATAGAGCAATAACTTGTAGTAATGCAGTGCTTTACCAATATGTTTATGCGTTGGGCTAACGTAAACAATAACTGATTGGGTGTTTACCACCGAACTTTGGGCTATGATCGCTAACATAAATCAACTCAAATTCCTTCTCTGATTTTGATTATTTTACTACAAAGCGGTGATGGGCGCTCCGCTTCCGACAATCTCTGCACAGAGTATACCAATCACAACTGACTGGGTCATCTGACCAATCACCGCAGATTAGCGTCACGCAAAGGAGGGGTTTGGAAAAATGAGTCGTTGAACGAATCATTTGGGAGTCGGTGAGCAAATCAGGTAAACATAAATGCATATTATAAGACAACAAAAGTGTTTTTTGTCATTGCATGCATGTAAAACTGTTGTTGGGGACTCCCAAAACAATATTAGGGACATTTTAAATGCCATAATAGGTGCCCTTTAAAATGCTTACATGCTTATTTTGAATGCATTCTCTATTACTCATTTTACACTGAAATGGACAATTAATCCTAGTCCTAGTGTTATTTATTAAACCACTAAAGGCTGCAATCTTACTGTGGAAGAGATACCGGTACATACTTTGAATGAATGTATAAATCCGACTGCTCATCCACTATAAACTCCGCAGACATTGAGAATCATGTTGTTTGAGATGACAAAGCAGAGCACTAATCCACTGTGAACAACACGGCACATGTAAACTATATATTTATTTAATTAAAATCACAACGTTTGTACTTTATTCTCAGCTTTATTTATATTGCATTTAAAACAGAATTGGCCAAAGTGCTTCACAGTAATACAATTTAGTCATAACATTTCAAAATTAGCACATACACAAACACCAGTAGTCTAAAATACAAACACTCTAGACTGGAGTGGAGACATTTCATTTGTCAGACTCAAAGGCCAGTGTAAACAGATGAGATTTCAATGATCACCCTGCACTGTGCAACTCTTTATCCAGAAAAGTAAAGCTTGTGGCAAAATAATAAAATCATAATAAAAGTATGATTCAAAATAAAATCTAGATGCCTGAAATTGATGAGATTGAATAAAATTACATTACAACTGAATAGTAAAATGTAATATTCACTTTAATAATAATAATAATAATAATAATGAATCAAAATATCACAAGACAACTGTTGAATAAATTTTTGGCCAAAAAAATGCAATTTTTTTTTAAAGTTATATTTTCACTTGTTAAAAGTTTTAAGGATTTATTGATTAATTTTTTATGATTAAATTAAACCTTAAAAAGAATTCTGGAATGTTCTGGGAAATAATAAATAAATAATAATGACCCATTTCTGCAGGATTGTTGTGATCATGGTAACAATAAGCACCATTGAGCTGGTCTGGAGGACTATGGTGGTTTGGATCTGAACTGGCATTTGGGCCTTTCAACTGCAAATAAGCAGCTCTGTTAAGAGAGGAGACAGACACAATCTTCAGATTGTCTGTGTGTGTTCAAGCATCCACCCATTGGGTTCCTCACCAAATTGGGCATTGCCTTATGTAAGGCTCAAGAATAAAGCTTGCTGGCTACAAATACCATAACAATTGGGAAAATATATATAAATGCTTCTAAACAAAAATAACACCTTGTTAATCTCTATATTGAAGTGAGCTCATTATTACAATTCTTCTGTGTCTAACAGTGCTTGTACGCCTTAAAACAAAACCAATGCTGTCATCCATGAGTCATTTAAAGGCATTTCAAGACTTTGTAAAAGTTAAGTGCAGCCTTAATCTGGTGAATGTGTGCCTCTTTGTTTAACCAGCTTCACGGTGGAATTTAACTTGAACAATAAAACAATAGGCTAGTTCAAGATCTTGGTGATGTTGGTCAGAAGATCATTAGCGCTGTAATCTCTCCTAAATAGTTTATTGTTCTTCACTCCAGAACTAAGGAAAAATAAGTCTGTGCCTTCTAAGCATGCTGCTAAGTCTCTTTTAAAAATCTGCATGTGGAGGTTCATGCCGCTCTCCGCGATCCACGCACAATTTACCATGTTCCCCATTGAGAGCGAGAACCACTAATCGCGACCACAAGGAGGTTACCCCATGTGACTCTACCCTCCCTAGCAACTGGTGTTTGGTTGCTTAGGAGACCTGGCTGGAGTCACTCCGCCCACCCTGGATTCGAACTCGAGACTCTAGGGGTGGTAGTCAGTGTCAATACTCGCTGAGCTACCCAGGCCCCAATGAAGAGTGTTTCTGCGTTCAGGCTGTCCAATGTATGGAGACTCTATGGATTACTGTCGCCATCCTGATAAAGGGGGCATGTTATTGCCAGTTGCTTTCTATCTAGGACACATAGTATACTGAACCCTACTCATTTGTGCTTTGAGTCACTCTCTCTCACACTTTTTCTTTTTCTCTTTTAGTCACTTGGTTTGTACGTGGCAGAGAGTGCAAGAGTGAACAAAGTGTAACAAAATTGACACTTTGTCCACTCTTGCACTCTCTGCCATGTACAAACCATGTGCAGCCTCTTCTTGTTAAGTCTTAATTTGGCTATTACCTTGTCTTCTGACCATTAAGTCAAGTCAATTTGATTTGTGTAGTGCCTTTCACAACACACATCGTTTCAAAGCAGCTTTACAGAAGATCAGCATTAACAGACGATAAAACTGTAATGTCTATAAAGTCGACGAATCATCATTGTGCAATTTAGATAATATACGATTCTCAATCGTGTTTAAAAATAATTAAATAATTATTGTATTTATAACCCCAGTGAGCAAGCTGTAGGCAACTGTGGCAAGGAACACAAAACTCCATAAGATGTAGATTAATGGAGAAAAATAACCTTGGGTGAAACCAGACTCACTGTGGGGGCCAGTTCCCCTCTGGCTAACATTATGAATATAATGTAAATATTAATTATGTATAGTTAAAATCATGGTTTAAAATTATTAAACTAAGTAAGGGTTAAGGGTCAGTGATTAAACATCGATTGTGTTTGAACTGTAAGATTAATGACCACAGTCTTTGAAGTCCATCTTGATTAATTGCAGAAGTTCACATAGATGCAATTGTCCTTGTTAATTGGCTGATGAAAGCTTTTGTTGGCAGTAGTTAGTCTATGCATTCCATTTCCATTAAGGGAAAACATAGATGTCTATTTTTGCCATAAAGTTGTTCCCTTTCCCAAAGCAGCCCTCATTCCTTTTGTTTTTGTTGTATTGTGAATCCTATCAAATTGTTCTAAGACTGAGGAAGACATTGTTTCCCTTGAAATGTACTGACTTGTGCAGCACCATGTAGGATCTCAATAACATGGTCAGTGTTCTATAGGTAGTAGTACAGTTTCACGGTATACCACGGTTTGAAAATGGACTATTATCATACCATGTGCATTTGCTTATCTACGGTATTGAAAATCTCACATGAGCATGCATATCTCCTTTCCTTCTCGACTGTCTGTCAGACTCATCAACTTGCGTCTCACATGCAGCAGAGAAAATGTCAGAGAGAAGCGAGGCGAAAGGGTCCGACATAAGTGAGTGAGTGTGTGTGTGTGTGTGTGTGTGTGTGTGTGTGTGTGAGTTAAAGCAGTGATTCTCAACTGGTCTATTTGCACTGGGTCGCGGTCAGCAGGGAAAGAACAATGCCATTGTTCTCCCATTGAAGATATTCCGGCTGCCGCCCAAGTGATAGCCTATTTAAGACTGCCAAAGCAGGTTTTATTATAATTTCGCAAACAGCTAAAGACTTCTCATCTGCACATTCGCACGAGTGTAACGATCTTGCAATCATGATCTGCTCTTCTCTCTGGCACGCGCGTACAACAACCGGATTCCCTCGATATTGCAGAGCGCAGACATCAAAACTGATGTGACCAATTGAAATTCTAGTGAGACTTTTCTAGTTTAAAGTGTTATGGAGATTGTCAATTCGAACCTCTAAAACAGTAGCAGCCCTGACATGCCAAACAGCACTGAGCAGGAAAAGAGCAAAACTGTGCTCTGCGCCAAAATAAATAAATTACACACCATCACCTTTACAAATTTGTTTCAGGATTTTACATAAGTAAAAGTAACATTTTGACAAAATGTTATAGTTTCATATGAAATAATCTAAAGGTAGAATCTATTAGACCTACCGTAATTTTATATCAACAGTGATATTTTATATTTTCATACATACATTAATTTATTATTATTATTACTATTATTTAAGACTAGCACACTGACATAACCATGATAATGAGGAGCCTTTACTTCTGTGTAATATGTGTATAAATATTTAATATTAGTTAACAAACGGGATAATAATGGGCTCATATAAGTAAATATGTTCTTACATTTTTAAAAGGGGAAGAGAAAACTTCCTGTAAATTTTGACATCAACAACAAAAATAATGACACTTGATGCATGTCCTTGTACTTGAAAACCATGAACAAATCTATGCAACATAAAAGGAAATGCAACCCAGGATACATTAAATACAGGTTATGTTTAATCTATGGCAGGTCGACACTTGATTTCTAATGTAAAAGCTGTCCTGAAGCAAAACCAGTTGAGAAGCACTGAGATAAAGGTACAGACAGGAGCCGTATAAGGTACAGACAGGAGCCGTATATGTTAACTGTTAATAATCATAGGACATTACTTCAAAAGCTCACACAGCTGATGTTATTTTTCATTTAGTAGTTAATTTAACATGTAAACTAACATGTTATAGTTACATGCTATTTTTATCATGTTTATAATTCAGTTTATTATTATAATTCTGTTAGTTTTCTTATTTATTTTATTTTCAAAAGGGAGACTTTTTTTTACACTTCAATAAAATAAATGGTTTCAAGTTTCAATTATAATAAAGTGTTTGCTCAAAAATAAATACATTAATTAACCCTTCTGTTTTCACTGATAATACTAATTGTGTAATACCATATACCGTGAAACCGTGATATTTTCTGAGACTGTTATCATACCGTGAAAATCTCATACCGTTGCAACCCTAGGTAGTAGTTATGTGACTGAAACTATTTGCATGCAGATGTACTCTGACCACATGTGTAGACTGTCACAGTTCCTCTTTTCTCAAAATAACCTTTTGTCACATGTTTGAAGTAAAGGTTTTTAATAACTCAAAATCAATGCCAAGTAAACAAAACAAAACATTTGCACTCACCTGGAGCTTACACTGAAATTAATACTGACGGCATCAGGGTAATGCACATATATACATTAAACTCTGAGTCTACATAAAGGCTGTCACATTTATGTTCTTTAAAAAAAAAAAAAAAACAATTGTTGAAAGCAAAATGCACTCTGCCAGTGTTCAGAGATTTAGTGTGAGATTCAGAGGGAAAGTACCATATAAAGCCCTGTTCACATTGGCAGCGATTTTGTCTCCGAATGTGACAGGAGACCATTTATTTTCAGTAAGAGTTGGTGTCTTCTGGCAACATGAGCTACAGCGACTGCTGGTGACAGGATGTAGCATTGTCAAGAGACGTGACGCAGTTGAGAAAAGTTTAACTTTATGCAAATGCAGAGTGATACCGTGCAGCGATGACAGTGGAGCTCATGTAATCTGTCTCCTGTGAGAAAATGAAGCCGTGTGCAGGAAAGGAGGAGGAGTTCTTGTTATCGATTTCACTGTTCAGTATAATTTGTCTGTAATCACATTCATGTATATAATAAAACAATGATGTGTGGAAAACCGTATCAGAAATGTATGGTTCTGAGTGAGTTTGATTGATACATGGAAAGATCATTCATTGATATGATTGAGCAATGCTGCAGTTTATAAAACTTTCCCCTCCAGAGTGCTCATTTAAGTTTGATGATGAAGGTTGGATGATGTACAAGAGATTGTCAGCAATGTGAGTGAGTTTAATTCATACATTAATAGATTGTTCATCTTGTTCATAATATGATGCATTGAGCACAGCTGTTTATATAAAAACACTCCCCTGCAGAATGTTTATTATTGGAGGCGAAAAATGATTTCTTGTCAAATAAGAGTATGTTTACACGACAACAATGTAAATTTTTTAAAAGTTTAGCGTACAGATGACAATGTTGTCAAAATGATCACCGTTCACACAGGTCCCCGAAAATTACTAAAAACGCTGTATTATGCATGCCAGGCCAGTAGTTGGTGATGCCACTACTGACTACGCGCATGCACACATAAGCATTCTTCCACAGAGCGGTGAATACAAACAATGAAGATGCCGAAAGCATCGAGCAATTTTGACTGGATGGACAATGAGGTTGCTTTATTACTACAATTACTTTGCTGGAGAAGCACAAACGCAGTCCTGTAGTCCGCCATTGTAGTTTTGAAATACTTGTGTGCAAGCCTATAGACTGGACACGTAATATGCGTGAGCATGACATCATCGTTTTCACAAATTTGTGAAATTTGCGTTTTTGTATGTTTACACGGAGATGAAAATTGCATAGTTTTCAGAAACGTGCACTTTGAAACCTTTTTTTCAAAGTTTGCGTTTTCAGGCCCCAAAATGCCAAAACGTATAAAAAGTTTTTCATTTTTAGTTAAAAACTTTGTTGTGTATATGGCCCCTAGGATTGATATCTTAGTTTTACTGGCAATATATCTCATCTGCGATCAGATTTTCTAAAACTATGGCCAGTTGTGCAGTTGACCAATAATGTTAGAGCAATAGGAGTATGAATGCCCACTAGCAACACAGAGTACAGAGACTAGCGTCAAAATTGCTGACAATGTGAACAGGGCTTAATTCAGGGTTGCCTACGGTAGGCAAATGCGCAAAGGAAAGTCAATTTGCGATACTTAAGTAGTGTGTTTTAATAGTCGATTAGTTGGTGGAGAACAAATACTTTATTAGTCGATTAGGCTACTTGTGCACATCCCTAATATATAGCAATATTGGAGTAATGTTTTTAATAGTTGACTAGTTGAACGTACTCAATTAGTCGATTACAACTAGTTATAGATTACAGTGGCCCCAAAATCTAGCCTGTTTCAGTACTTTTAATCACACTAAAGAAGATATGAGTTTCAATGCATTAGATTACTAAATGTCAAACCAAGTGGCATTTATTTAAAAAAAAAAATATTACTAAATGTCAAACCAAGTGGCATTTATGTAAAAAAAAAAAATATTACTAAATGTCAAACCAAGTGGCATTTATGTAAAAAAAAAAAAAAAAGCAAAACTAATGTTAGCAAATGTTTCACAAAATTGAGAGGTTTTTGTTAGGTTTTCAAACTTGAGAGGACTTCACTTCATACATCAACAAAAAATCACCCTGAAACCAGCTGGTTGAAAGTGATTGCAAGAATGAATTGTATGTGTTTACAGATGCCACTTGGTTTAATACTTCGTTTTCTAATGCAATGAAGTTCAGATTGTGATTTAATTTGCATGCTTGTCAAACTTAACCTCCAATCGGTCTGCTGGATAGGGAATCAAACACAAAGTGCTTTCTAAAGGAGGGAGCATCGTATTTATATTCAGCACTAAGCTCAAACAGATGGGACATGATCAGATGTCTAGGCTTCACACAGATTCCCTTTCCCTCAAACAAAAGCCCAGAGCCTCTTCTCCTGGTACTGGGCCCACTGGGTCTGCTCCCTTAGCATGGGTTGTGTAAGGGACCAGTCCAGTCTGCTCTAGGGCTGTGAATAGTTAATGTTGCATTGCTGTGGTCTTGCAGGGTGGTGAGCCTGAATTATTAACATGCCTTTATTAAATACCATGAGACTTTGCTTGTACCTCCCTTTACTGGCACTCTGTGATCCGGGGTGCGTACAGGGGAAAAGCTGTCACACTATTGCATGAGTGAAAGTTAGTGTTGTGGTATAACGGAGCTATGCGTTGCCAAGGGAGCACTCATAACTCCTAACACAATGCACAGTCTATGAACAGGATGTGGTCTCCTTAAAATGGCCATATCTTGGAAATAATTTTTTCTTTCTCTCTAATAGAGTATAATGTACTACGTAGTCATGTTCTTACTTTCACAATACAAAGCTCCCTCCCTTCCTAGAGAAAAAATGGGTAGTTCAGAAGTGGTCCTTTATGGTGTCACAGCAATAGCCATCATATCATCAATTATATTGCAAAAACTATGTGCGAATAAAGCAGCGTTTCCATCCCACATGTTTAAAAACCAAAATCGTCACTTCCGGATGAATTGTAGCCACTGTGACTTGTTTATTAACAGCAGATTCATGCAGCTTACACACTGTCACTGATTACATGCATTTAAATATTTTAAATTAAAGCTGTTTTTTTTCTAAAATAATATTGTTTCTGATTTCATCTAAATATTCTTTTCAAGAATTCATATTTAATGGAAGTACATGCTCATCCAGATAATAATGTCCCTACTTAAAACCCTACTTAAAAGTACAGCCATGGCAAAAAGTATTGGCAGTGACATACATTTTTTAAAATATAAAGTTTTTCTGCTTCAGTATTTGTAGATTATTTTTTCACATGTTTCTATGGTATACTGGAAAACAATGATAAGCATTTCATAAGTTTTAAAGGCTTTTATTGGCAAAGAGTCAATATTTACAGTGTTGACCCTTGTTCTTCATAACCTCTGCAATTCACTCTGGCATGCTGGATATCAGTTTCTGGACCAAATCCTGATTGATGGCAATCCATTCTTGCCTTATTAGTGACCTGAGTTGATCACAATTTGTGGGCTTCTGCTTGTCCACTCGCCTTTTGAGGACTGACCACAGGTTCTCTATGGGATTAAGATCCGGGGAGTTGCCTGGCCATGGATCCAAAATTTCAGTGTAATGATCTCCGAGCCACTTCATTATCACTCTTGACTTGTGACATGGTGTTCCATCATGCTGGAAAATGCACAGATCATCACCAAATTGCTCGAATCGTTGGGAGAAGTTGCTCTTGCAGGACGTTTTGATACCATTCTTTATTCATGGCAGTGTTTTGGGGCAGAATTGTGAGAGAACCCACTCCCTTGGATGAAAAGCAACCCCACACATGGATGGTCTCAGGCTGCTTCACTGTTGGCATGACACAGGACTCATGGTAGCGTTCACCTTCTCCAGACTATCGTTTTTCCAGGTGTCCCAAACAGTCGGAAGGGGGCTTCATCAGAGAAAATAGCTTTGCACCAGTCTTCTGTTGTCCAATCCTTGTACTTCCTGCAGAATTGCATTCTGTCCTTAATGTTTTTCTTGGAGAGAAGTGGCAGCTTTGCTGCCCTTCTTGACACCAGGCCATTATCTGAAAGTTTTCGCCTCACTGTGCATGCAGATGCACTCACACCAACCTGCTGCCAATATTGGCACTTTCTGCACTGGTGATGACACAATTCCGTAGCTGACTCCTCAGGAGGTGATGGACCTGGTGCTTGATGGACAATCTGGGACGTCCTGAAGACTTCACTGCAGTTGAACCTCTCTCCTTGAAGTTCTTGATGATCCGGTAAATGGTTCTTTCAGGTGCAATATTCTTTGCAGCAATTTCCTTGCATGTGAGACCATTTTGATGCAAAGCGATGATGGCTGTACGTCTTTCTTTAGATGTAACCATTGCAAACAAGAACAATGATTGGAAGCACTTCTTCCCTCATTTTATAGCAATCAGTCTGCTCTTATAATCCAATAAGAATTATTTCACCAGACTAGTACTCGTTCACACTTTCCCAGGTGCTGCTGATATGATTAGTGGAATTATTTTAGCTGGTCATTTTGTGCCAGCGCCTAAAAACAGTGAAAGTTTGGTTTTTGTGATAAAGTTCATTTGTTTGAAGCTTTTTGCAATTATTTCAAATGCATCTGATCACTCTGCACAATAAAAAACAATGTGAATCAACACCACAGCAACTGAAGCAGAAAACTTTGCAAAACTTTGCAAAACACAAAATGTATGTCACTGCCAATACATTTGGCCACGGCGGTAGTAGGTTAATATGGCACTATCATTAAACCTCATAACTGCATTCTATAGCCGAACTGACACAGCAAATTTTCACTAATCACAACCGCATTTTTGGCAAACCTTTGCTGTGTGAACGGAACCGTACTGGACAACTAGTAAATCAAATAATTGAATTTGAGAGAGCCATGCTGCACTGTACACGCATGTGTCTTTTGTGTTTCATGTGGGGTTTCGTTTACACATGGAGACAGACATATTAGTTGCTTGTCATCCAAATATTCAGCCGCTGTCTTCCACCAGCTGCTCACGAGCCACAACATACAAACGCTGCGCTCTGCATGCATTTAAAAAGCATTCAAAGCTGCTGTCGGTTAATTATGATCTGATGGTTGAACTTGTTCCTCAATTGGACTTGTTTATTTAATAAGGCGCTGTCAGTTGTGATTATACATGCTGGTGTTATGGACGTCGCCATCTTTGACATTTACCGTACTTTAGTCACTGCCACTATTGTTACAGCTGTTAGACTACGGGCTTGACTTCGGTTGTTCATTAATACAGACAGCATTCGAACTGTTACTGTACTCTGTTGTTTGAACAGGACATTTCAAGACTCAGACCTGTAAGTAAATACAGTTATCAATCCAAACACTGACTGTGTGAATGTAGCCTAATTTTCTCTCACGCATCAGATGGACATCAGATCCCTCCCGGCTGTATTACATTTGCTTAGATGTTTTCACTTTCAGTTCTCACAGATTCAACTAGTAATCGCATTTTAGAGCTCCTTGTGTGCATTGAAGTGATTTCTATTTGCATTCCAGCGTTACGTAGGTGTAGGACGTCACGCGCATTGGATACCGATGCTTGTAAAATAATAATAACAATTCAAAATTCCAATCTCCATGATGCGTATCATCTCATTTTTGAACCACGGTGTAGCGTGCCACGAATCGATACACTGTTATACCCCTACAAATTACTGTAGAAGTCTATAGGTTTCTTCACTCATCAGTTTGCTGCTGTTTCCAAACCTCAGTCTTGTTTACAACCTTTATTCAAAGCACCCGAGACACTCCTGTTTTGTATCCCTCCAGTCTACGTTTCCCTCCAGGGAGAAGCATTTCACACACACTCAGACTGTGAGAACCTGTTTTCCCTGCATTTGTTCTGTTGTGTTTGCTTGATTTGCACACATGTCTGCTGGGATTTTGCTCTGCAGTCATCTCTGTGGTGGAGATAATGCCCTTAAACAAGACCTTCAGTTTTAGAAAAGGGGCCCTCCTTTAAGAATCGAAGATCACAGTTTAGACAACCACCAAATTTACATGAGCTTTTTAGCCCTTGATGCCTGACAGGTGAGCTGCAGTTATCGTTTTGCAGGCATTGCTTAACCAGGGTCATTATCCCGAAGGCCCAAACTAGTGTGAACTAGAAGCAAAGGGTATGGTCTGACAGCTCCCTTCAGAAGTCCCACTTCATGTTTACTGAGATTAGGTTTCAGTCAGGGCTCCCCCTAATGAAAGGAGGGTTTTCAACTGTTTGTTTTACTTTAGATGGCTGATTGGTCTGACTGTCATGATATAGGTGTTGGAAAGGTTCTGGGTCAATTCTCTGTTGGTGTATAGACTTTCTCTTGATGTTCCTCGTAGGTATTTTCAAGGTTTTCACTATTAGCTTGGAAGTTCTTGCATAATTTGGTTGACTCTGGCCTATGTGTTCTTCAATAACCATTGTATAAATATAAACAATACTGTCTAATGTTAGCAAATTACATGCATAAAAAAATGGCTGAATAGGTATGTTAATGATTAATTGATTAATCATCGTTAATAATTTGATTGATAAACAAATCAAGACAAATGCATTGAGTAAAGACCAAAGTATACTTGGCACTTCTGCGTTTGTGATCGCTCCGCGCACAGTATTCATGATGTACATTTTGTCATATACCAGATATTTGTCATGGACCTAGATATTGCTCTGATTTCCTTTTCAATGCATGGTTGCCAGGTGAATGTCATAAGTCTGATCACTTGGAGAGCACCACAAATGAACATATATTTGACACATTATTTACAAAATGATTAATTATTGTCCATATTACCTTTTTTGAGTTTCTCCTGTACTGACTGATATCCCAGCGTGAGTTCTTTAATGCACGCTGTAATTAAAAAGCAAAAACAAATCTTAACTTACACTTCTTAGCAGATGCACTGGAGGACAATTTGTAGCACAGCAGGTGCACCAAGGGTCAGATTATATATTATCAAACACAATGTGGTTTTTAGATGTTTATAATGATTGATTTGAACACGATGCGATCATGAACACGCTTGCCATCCTATGCATGCCGCCATATTGTCATTGCAATGCGAGATGGGATTCGGAATTCATCTCGTCATAGACACATAAAAAGAGGAGCCTATAAGTTTCTAAAAAAACTAGCACTTCCACTTTCTCAGCCCCAGAAGTGGTTAGAATCAGTGACGAATGGAATAGGAGAAGGCTAGTTTATATACAGTATTCTTTGTTTGACAACAGAAAACATTGCTATATTGATGCAGCTCTGCATCAAAACAGAGCGCTCCTACAGTAACAGCTTTCTACTTTTATTTAGTGTAGTGCCTGACTGATTTATTGATATTAGCTTTTCACAGATATATCATGTATATGTTTTCCGATATATGTAGATATTAACTTTTTTTCAGAACATATAATGCAGAAAACAATGCTTGGGGTGATTTAGAATTGGTGTTTTAACGTAGTTTGTATAGCAGAGTGCGCTCCAACTCCATTGTTTAGAGAGCTGAGATAACGTGGTTGTGCAGACAATGCAGAGTTAAGCGGTGTCTTCATGGTACATTGCTAACTAGTTTGTGAAATACATACTGGAAAGTTCATAAACAATGACCCCATCATTTCATCTTTTCAATATAACTAATATAACATTGACCCTGACAACCACGTCACTCATGTTTATCTCATCTGTTTGCTGTGTTAGCCAACTGTAGTTTGTCAGTGCAGTCATTTACATAGCAGATTGAAAGGTAAACATCAGAGCATCATTTTGCAGCTCAGCAGTAGGGCTGCAACTAACAATTATTTTGGTAATCGATTAATCTGACGATTATTAGAATGATTATTCAGCAATTATTGCAATGATTAATCATTAGCTCTTAACCGATTAACAATAACAATAAAGAGGAATTCATCTTCTTTTAAAAATACCTCTAAATGAAATTTTCTGAATTAAAGGGGGAAAATACTTTTTACAAGTTTAATTCAGTAAAGAAATTCACTGCAAAAAAATCCTATTGTTATCAAGAGTTTTGTCAGTTGCAGTAGAGGCCTGGCAGAGCATCACCAGGGATGAAACCCAGCGTCTGGTGATGTCTATGTGTTCCAGACTTCAGGCTGTAATTGACTGCAAAGGATTTGCAACCAAGTATTAAAAAGTGAAAGTTTGATTTATGATTTTTTGTCCCATTACCAAAATAGGATAGGTAGGATCTCATATTGAGAGTTGACAGCAACAGATTCCAAATGCAAATAGCACACTTGAAATGAACTCTGGACCTTTTATCTGCTCCTTGTAAATGGAATAATGAGGGAATAACACACACCTGGCCATGGAACAGCTGAGCAGCCAATTGTCCCATAACTTTTGGTCCCTTAAAAAGTGGGAGGCACATATACAAACTGTTGTAATTCCTACACCGTTCACCTGATTTGGATGTAAATACCCTCAAATTAAAGCTGAAAGTCTGCAGTTAAAGCACATCTTGTTCGTTTCATTTCAAATCCATTGTGGTGGTGTATAGAGCCAAAAAGATTACAATTGTATCCATGTCCCAATATTTATGGACCTGACTGTATATGCTGCTTCTCATGTGAATGCATCTTTTTTTAAAGGATTTTTTGATTTTTTTTAATATTTGTATTTTTAACATTATATTAAAAATTCTCAGATATCAATTTTCTGCAGTATAGTTGCTAAAGTAAATGTACATTGTTTTAAAAGAATTTTACATATTTATATTGAAAAACAAAACAAATCCAAAACATATTTTGTTGCAGTGTATAATTTCTGTTCACTTCAATCAATCTTTAACTCACAAAAAAACGAACTCTCTCGTATTAATAAAGCTGCGTATTGCCAATTTTCTTCATGATTAGAAATGCACAGTGACATATATTATGATTCAATGTGTCGCGAGGCAATACATTATAATCTAGCTGCAGCAAGCATGCGCTTTTGAGGATAAGCATCCCCGCAACCGAGTGTGCCTCAGCCGGATGCAGTTTCAGTCACTCCTCCTTAGATCGGGACATTCGCGCAACTCCTAGAAGAGGCGCTGACTGCATAGAAAAATGCCAGTTTTGGAGTTTGTAGTTATTTACATGATCTGCTTCCATTTTATTTGAACTTTAATAAAGCTATAACACATTAAATATAACTGTATTTCAGATGTAACTTCAGGGTGTTTCCTTTAAAGATGCTTGACACGCAAGTTTTGCTTCAGCGGAGCGGCAGTTCCAGCTCCAATTAGTCCACAACGAGAGTGCTTCTGTATTTACTTAGTATTTTTGCATTTTAATTTCCTCATACTTTGTGATCTACAGTACACCACCTGAAGTTATTTAGAGTGTATCTGGACTGTGACCTGTGTAATTCTTCCTCCCTTCAGTCAGGCGTAAACTGCAGTGCTGCCCACATGCGTCATCATTAGAGTTTCATGTGATCTCATGTTACGTTGACTAATCGACTAATCATTTCAGCCCTACTCAGCAGACAACGGTGCAGTGGTGGATTGTGTGTGTTGAGTGTTGATTTCATGCAACTTTGTTACCAAGTTGGTGAGACGCAATGCTGGAAAGTAAACAAACTACATCATATTTTACTCTCCGTGACAACGAGCTTCTAGCTAACTAGCTAACCACATAGCTACTTTCATAAGGTAATGTGTAAACATGTATTCACCAAACTGTTTTGTTCAGGATTCACAGTTTGGAACCCCTTCAACCGAACAATTCCAGTCGCTGCATTTACAAAATGTAATATTTAAAAGTCTGGTTTTCACCGTTATAAGATTCCCCTGAACTTGTATAGCAGAATACGGTGTAACGGCTGCCGCTGGTTATCTCTTGGCTCGGCAGGTGTAAATGCTTCTTGTTTTACAACCTGTCCCTAATTGACTGGAAGTATTCAAATAGTCAGCATTTGACTGATACTAAACAGTACTACTATTGTTTATTTAGCTATTTATTTTATTTTTATTTATTATTTATTTAAATGGTCAGCAATCGACTGATACTAAACAGTACTGTTGTTTAATTAGCTATTTATTGTATTTTTATTTATTCTTTATTTTCTCAGTGTTCATTTCTAGAATTAGTTTTCAATGTATAATAATATTGATCATTTGAATGTTTGTAACATATAAAGATATTGTGATGTTGAAAAGACTATTTGAACAGCTGGTCCATTATGACAAATGATTCAGTCCCTCTTTTGCTGGTAAACAGCACAATGAATGCAGATCGCACCGGTTTGACCGTATGCATCTGAGCCCAGCCTAGTGTAATCACATCACGCGCTGGTTTGACCGTACATGTAAAAGGGTTAATCCGGCAGACTGATATATTGGTTTATCACTAGTTGTATTGTTCTGTTGGCATCGAGCCTGGTGAAATGTAGCCACACTTTTGATCTTTTCCACATCTTTTACATCTATGAGGGTTTAGACGCATACACACAGCCTACAGCCTCACGTGTGAGCCGCGTCTCTGGGTGTAACCGGCGTAAACAAGTGTTTTTTTCTTGATGCCTAAATGCAGCCAATCACCGGAACTTTTAGATTTGGGCACATCTAGCATGCTACATGCTTATCACTGATGTTGACGAGATTAACCCCTTAGGTATCGAAATTTGGTACCGAACGACAAGAAATTTTCCGATACTCAAAAGTGGAGGGGCAGATTCATCTACAGCATTACAGAAGGAGCAAAGTGGATCTATTTCAGGGAGCATATTTCTTAAATAAAGATTGACTGGGTAAAAACGGTGTAACAGTTTAAAGGACACCTCCTTAACCTTGATAGTAATTAAATATTTCGATACTCGATTGTTTGGAGGCAGTTCGGTCAGTGCCTAAAATGTATCGAACTCGATACCCAGCCCTAATCACATGCGTATCTGTTTGTGTATGTGTGTGTGAAGTATGACACAGAGGTCAGCGATATCTCTTGTCCATTCTGAAGTTTGCAGCTCATGCACACTGTATATTATTTAATTAAACTACATTTTACTGCTGTTTAATGATACTCTTGGCTAAATCAATATTTCATCACACTCATTGTAAAAACATTTGTTAGTTAGAAGATCTCCTGTACAATTAACAGCAATAGCTGAGAGAGAATATCTTTCTTATCTAAAGAAATAACTATAAATATAACTGTACTATAAATAACTATAAATGTACTTAATAATATATATAAATCAGAATCAAATCGAGAGCTTGTGAACTGGAATTGACTTGGGAAATCTGTATCAATGCCCAGTGCTAAAATATAATCAAAATATAATAATTTGCTCATCTTCTGACTTTCCTTTTCCTCTGAAGTCACCTTGTCCATGTTGGTTATTGTATAATGTTAACTAGGGCTGCACGATTTGGGGAAAATGTCATATTGCGATTATTGAGGTTAATATTGTGATATGCGATTTGCGATATAATAAACAAATGGTATCATGAGTCAACTTGCTTGGTTATAAAGGAAAATTTACAAATAATATTAAACTGAATTCTGAAATGTGCATTTTTCAACTCAAACATACAAACTAGCAACAACAACTATAAATGCACAGTGTTTTCAAATAATTAAATTTTTTTTTTTACAAAATTAAATCATATCTTTGCATTACTGCAAACTTATTTTCTCAATATTACACCTAAATAAAATAGAACAATAAATAAGAACATACAAATTTTCACGAAATTAAGATCCAAAGAAAGAGAAGAGTCCAAACAAACAGGGACATTTAAGCAGGATGTAACATGTACTTTGTATAAACTCTTTTGAAAAGGAAACTGGATTTAAAAGTGTGGTTCACTCAATCAAACCACGAAAACTGTTGTTGTTGTTGTGTATATATTAGTGTTGTCACGGTACCAAAATTTCAGTAGTCGGTACCAATACCAGTGAAATTTCACGGTACTCGATACCATTTTCGGTACCAAAGCAAAAACAGGTTACTAAACAACACTCTTTTATTAACAAAGTCTACAAAACATTAGCAGCAGAACTAAGAACAGAAATATGCCATTGAGCAACACTTTAATTTAAATATATTATTTTTTAATTATAACAAAACTGAACAATGTATGCTTAAAGTATTTTTGAACACTTATATAAGATTTGCTTCAACTTTTGCAACTTTTAATTTAAGTTTTTACCAAGTACTAAAAAAAAGCCTAAATAAATAAACAAGCATACAATAGAATTAATAAAAAATAATTTACAAACTAATGTGCAAAGTGCTCTCTTATTAATAAAGCTGCATATTGCCAATTTTCTTCATGATAAGAAATGCATAGCTTATATATATATATATATAGATATATATATATATATATATATATATATATATATATATATAGATATATATATAGATATATATATAGATATATAGATATAGATATTACGATTAAGTCGCGAGCAACCGCATTCTAATCTAGCTGCATTTAGCGTGCACGCTCGAGTGAGGAGTCTCTCTCAGCCGGGTACAGTTTCAATCTCTCCCCCTGAGATCGGGACATTCGTGCAACTCATAGAAGAGGCACCGACCACACAGAGAAATGCCAGTTTCTGAGTTTATAGTTATTATCATGACCTGCTTCTGTACTATTTGAACTTTAATAAAGCAACTTTACTGCATTTAAGATGTTACGCCGGGATGTTTCCTTTAAAGAGCTCCGCCTCCACTTATTCAACAACGGTACATGCTTTTGAATGTACTTTTTTTTAATCATTCCCTAATACTTTGGGATCTACATAAAATAAACTGTGAAAGTTTCGAGTGCATCTGGACTGATCTGTGTAATTCTTCCTCCATCAGGCGTGAACTGCTGCTCTCACACGATATCGTTACAGTTTAATGTGATTTCATGTTACGTTAAATGAGATCAAACGGCTATTTGACAACGAACACTTTTCTCATCAATTTTGTATTTTCGACGATATCGATAATGTCGACTAAACGTTTCAGCCCTAATGCAAATGATAATATGCTTTTAAACTCACCTGCTTTATTTGCTTGAATAAATCCGGGTGTCTGTCTTTATTAAGTTTGACGTGTTCCCTCCTATCGTCAGAAAATTGCGAAAGCAGCGTTTACAAATCGGTTTTTCTGATCTGTGATGTTTCCCTTTTCATCAGCCTCAAATTACCTGGCTTTTTCCACTTTTCATTTCGACATGATTCAGTTGAAGATCCACAGCAACTTTGCTTGTCGTCATCTTTTGCTTGTTGTGAGCGTTCGAAAGTTCCTGCCTCTGCATGGGTACCGGGTAGACCTGGTACTCGGTACCTTCAGAGATTTTGGTATCGTAAATAATTTTTTGTTTGAGTACCGAATTGGTACTGGTATTTTTGACAACACTAGTATATATACATACATACACACACATTTTGAGATTGAGAGACAAGCGTCTCCGTGTTAGAGTGTGCGTCATCCGGCGGAACTTTAAATCTCTCCCTGTCTCGACTCCCGCTCAGATTGGGTCTCTTCCGCGACTGGTTGAAGGCTCTGACCGCACCGAGAATGACAGTTTTGGAGTTTGTATTTATTTACATGTCACGCTCCAGTATTATATGAACTTTAATTAAGGATAAAATAAAGATATATCGCAAAGCTGTGATCTGTGTTTCTATCAGACACTTGAGCTGCAGACAGCGGGGGTGAGAGACGAGCGTCTCCGTGTTAGAGGGCGCATCAGCCGGCGGAACTTTTTATCTCTCCCGGTCTCGACTCCCGCTTAGGTTAGGTCTCTTCCGCGACTGGTTGAAGCGGCTCTGACTGCACCGAGAATGACAGTTTTGGAGTTTGTGCTTATTTACATGTCACACTCCCGTATTATATTAACTTGAATTATTGATGAAATAAAGATATATCATGTCGGTCTGCTCGGCATCCATCTTCACCTGATTTCCACGCTGAACGCCGGAAACTCACATGACCACACATGCCACTCCCTAAACTGAGACTGACTGGTCATCTTTTTATTAGTGGTGTAGAAAATGGGCAAACAGCTCTCAGAGAGAATGGGCTGTCACGTCCACACATGCACTTATTTATATAATAAAATCGCAGCATTTGCCGTCATATAATTGCACAGGCTGACATCGTGATTGCGATATGATTAATCGTGCAGCACTAATGTTAACCAATAGCTAAATAGCAAACTTGTGTTCAAATCTGAATCAGTTTGTTATGCTTTTTCCGATCCAATCAATTCCTGATGGACAGCCCCACATTACTCATTCAATATCCTGTTTCATTCAGAAATATGTTACATTACAGAATTACAATTTGTTCTGAATGTCATTTGCGGTTAACTTTACAAGGCAACATTGTTGTAGGGTTGGTTATTTAATGCATATAATTGAAAAACTAAAGCAAAATATATTTAAATGAATACAATTTTGAATTTTCAAATTGTGTAATGTGTTCAAAGTGCAGGGATCCCCAACCTCACACCTATTCTAAGGCGTGAAATTTAGGTGTGTATGTACGTTAGTCTGTGAGGCCCTTTAGGTTGAGTTGACAAGGAAGACCAGAGAACAAAAGCTAGAGATATTTAGGGGTGTGGTTGTACCGGAACCCTGCAGTCTGTCAGCGGTCTAGATGTCTTGGCACTTTGCCACTTTGCAAAGCTGTCGAATATCAGTGGTTGTTGTGATCTATATTTTCTAAACACAGAATTAGATCTGATGACAGAAATCAATTATTTTAAAATAAAAGCTATGGATGTTAACCTGTCGATCACCTCTTTCCCTTTGCTGTTTATCACTTCCTCTAATATCACTCCTGTTTATGCATCACAGCCTGAATTATGGCTCATTTAGTGGTATGTCGTTCAGACTTGCATTTTAAATGACTCATCCACTTGTCTAGGTTCCACTTGATATTGAGTGAGGGTGAAAAGGTGTGACGTAACAATATGTGGCAAGAAATGAATGAGGGTCTTACATGTGCGCATTTCGCAATGAAACTCCGATCTCTCTCCCTTCCTCCCACTATTCTCTCTCCCGGAGGACACACCCTGTTGATCAGGGACTTGTTCCATGTTTCCAGTATGTTGATAGAGACCGGGGCGCATCACTGCTTGGCAGCTGAATCAATCCTGTGCTGCTTGTTAATGGACTATAATAATGGATACAATAATCAACCATGTATTTGTGTGCATATAAAGCAATCTGGATCACTAAGTAAACAGGTCCTGAAAGTGGGGCTTTCCTCTCATAGTCATGTTTAATCTATTTTTACAGGGCTGGTCTTGATGATGTCAAAGTTTTCCATGCAAACAGTTCAGATTTGGAGAAAAAGCAATGCTTGCTCTATCAAGAAGCTGTTGGTTTGAAGCCTAAAATCCAAATACATGATCTCTCCCCATTGTAGTAAGTGGTAGTAGTCTGAAAAAGGAGTCTGATTGTGTTTTGAGGAATGTGGAACTTACATTTAGCTGTAAGCAGTCATGTTGTAAGAGCACATGTTTCTGTGCTACAACTGCCTTCTTTTTTTTTGTGGTTTAGAGATGATATGGTTTCATAATAAGCAGAGACATGTGAAATAGCTTTAATGTATCCTCAATGTGTTACAGAAAGTTTAAGCTAATTTATTAAAGGGTCATGAAACAAATTTTTCGAGTTAACAGATATGTACAGGTTGCACAGCACTGAAAACAATGAGTGTCGATAAATGGACATGAAATGACTTGTCAGAATTGACAACAGTCCATAACCGCACTGAAGAGAGCATGTTTGTTGGACAGCTGCTGTCGCACTCCAAACATAAAGAAATTGTGTATTCCAAATGTAGAGAGGGGAGGCTGTTTTTTTTAGACTGCTCTAATCGTGTCTTTACATTTACATTTATGCATTTGGCAGACGCTTTTATCCAAAGCGACTTACAGTGCACTTATTACAGGGACAATCCCCCCGGAACAACCTGGAGTTAAGGGCCTTGCTCAAGGGCATCTTGGTGGTGCTGGGGCTTGAACCCTGACCTTCTGGTCAGTAACCCTGAGCCTCAACCACTGAGCCACCACTGCCCCTGTCTTCTCGTCATGCGTCTGATTATAACGTGACAGCTTGTTCAAAAACAGAAGACAATGATGAACACCGAAAACTCAGTCATGTCAATTTTATTTTTTTATTTACTGTGCATCAAGTTTACCGGATTTCCTCCTACATGCTTTACCGGCGTAACATTGTCATGACAATAGAGTTGAAATACTGGATAACTTTACACAGACAAGGTTAGTAAGCGATTTTATCACACGAGTCTTTTGAGAAGTATTATGATTAAAGGAATAGTTCACTAAAAAATTAAAATGATCTAATGATTTACTCCCCCTCATGCCATCCCAGATGCGTATAGCTTTCTTTCATCTGTAGAACACAAATTAAGATTTTTAGATGAATTTCTTAGTTGTTTTGGTCCGTACAATGCAAGTGAATGGATGCCAACATTTTGAAACTCCAAAGCTCCAAGCCAGCTTAAAAGTGATCCATAAGACTCCAGTTGTTACCTCAATATCTTCAGAAGTGATATGATTGGTGTGGGTGAGAAACAGGTCACTTTCACATTCTTCTTGTGTTTTTGGTGATTCACATTCTTCATGCATATCACACCTTACTAGGCAGGGAGAACATTTTCAAGCAAAAAATTACTTGAATATTTATCTGTTTCTCACCCACACCTATCATTTTGCTTTATAAAATAGAGATTGAATAGAGAGGGTAGCTGGTGCACAGATTTCACTATCGAAACAGCGATTTCCTCTGCCATTTTAAACAATATGTATCCAATGTGGAAACTCGCAGAGCGCTGTTCTATTTAAACAAGGACTAACGGAATTTACTTAACATCACCAACTGGCTCATATTACACACAAAAATTATCTTTACATCACCAACTGGCTCATATTACACACAAAAATTATCTTTTGCCACCACCTGCTGGCTAACATGTAATTTCAAAAATAAAGACAGTAACTCCTAACACACAGGCACTAAACTTACACATTAGTTTAGAACGGCAAGAACACAAACGGAGTGACACACACACACACACACACACACACACACACACACACACACACACACAGTGAAGCATCTGAGTATATATATATATATATATATATATATATATATATATATATATATAAACTAATTAAACAATATCATAAATTTGCAACAAGTCGACTAATGGCTTAAATTAATGACTACTAGTCGACTAGGAATATCTTTGGTCGGGGGCAGCCCTATGATTTACTTTTTTTACTATAATTTTACTAATCTACTATGTTTTTTCCAAGCCCACATTACTTTCTTTCGTGTACCACAAAAGGAGATGTTTAGCATAATGTTAGCCTCAGTCACCATTCACTTTCATTTTATTGAAAAAAGATGCAATAAATGTACATGAGGTTAGACATTCTGCCCTTTATACTTCAACAAAAAAATATTCAAAACATGATTAAGTTATATGGTAATATTGATGAGCAGTTCTAAATTGACAAACCTTTAGATTAATTTATGTTTTCTATCCAATCAGCTGCCTTCTGTCCAGGCCAAACAAGAGGAACATGTACCCATCGGCAGCCCATGCTTTTTGTGTGTGTGTGATAGGTCGTTTATCCACAGCAGTGGTTGACTTTAACTGACCAGTGTTAAATGTGTTACCCAACTGTGTTTCTGACCCACTGGACGGGTTCTCTGCATAATTGCGACCACAGACTCAAAGTCTTTGACTCAGCTGTGCAGTGTTGATTCCACCTTCTTTCATGCCAGACACTGTCTCAGATATGAAGCCCTCCAGATATGTGGTTGCGACATGAAACTAACAAGCTACTCCTTTTTCCTTTTCAAGAATGCCTAGATTTCACACATGCACAGACACTCAAAATATACAAAATATTTCTTACATGTTCATATGTGGCTAAAAAGTTGGGACAGTATGAAAAATGCTAATAAAAACTAAAGTTTGAGATTTGTAAATTATATTCACCCAATGCTGTATTGAAAGCACTACAGCTACACATTATATGATGTTTTACCTTGCGAATTTCATTGTTATTTGAAAATGTACAGTAATTTCTAATCAGATGATTGCAAAACAAATTTGGGACAGTCGAGTGTTTACCACTTCGAAACATCACAAATTTTTCTAATAACACTTAAGTATTTGGGCACTGAAGACACGAGTTTAAGTTTAGAAAGTGAAATTTTCCCCCATTCATACATTATGCAGTTCTTCGGCTGCACAATTGAATGGGGTCTTCGTTGCCATATGGTGTGCTTCATAATGCGCCACACACACTCAATTGGAGACTGATCAGGACTGCAGGCGGGCCAATCTAGCACCCGCACACTCTGCTTATGCAGCCATGTACTTGAAATCCAGCCAACATGTGGTTTGAAGTTGTCCTGCTGGAAAATCCCTGGAAAAGACAGTGCTGGATGACAGTATATGTTGCTCCATATATGCGAGTTACCCATGCCATGGGCACTGACACACCACTGGCCCTAATTAATTACTGTAATTGAATTAGTAAAGGGATTACTCTGATTTTCAGTATTTAATGAGTTACTTCTGATGTAATTGTGTTAAATACTGTATAGACTATAGAACAATTCTATATAAAACAATAGTGAATTTAAAACATATAATGTTATAATGTGTTTTCTAATTTAATGCTGCCCCCCTTAAATTCTTTGGCCAGTTCACGAATAATGAATTCGATTTTATATTTTTTATTTCAAAGAATTATAAAATCAGATTTAAATCTATCCTTGTATTTTTCATCTGGTTGTGGTTGATAACGGTTTTAAAAAGTGATTAGTAACAAGTAATGCAATTACTTTTCAGACAGAGTAAGTACATTAATTTAATTACACTGTAGAAGATGCAATTAGTAGTTAGTAATTAATTATTTTATTTTTTTAGTAACTTACCCAACACTGCCCATGACAGGAGAGTATGTGCTATCCATGTCTTCACTTCCACGGTTGTATTGAAAACATCTGTTAAAATTTTCTGTGATAAATGTTAGTAAGGTTGTTGATATTAAGATGTGAAAAGTCTTGTAATTGATGTTGGTGCAGAGCAGGTGTTTACTATTTACCTCGTCAGTGCAATTCAGAATGTTGGGGCTGTCTGTCCGTGCTTTAAAATATAAAATGATTATGTAGAATTAAAATATGTATTGAGGCAAGCCTGATATGATCGCGCCTGTGAGCTGTTCAACGCTATATGTGACCGCCCAAGTGCACATCGTATTATTTAGAAAACACAATTGTGAGGTCTTGAAATGTGGTACAATTTAGATTGTAATAACATAGATGGGAGTTGTGGGGGACTCATCTACTCCATGAGTGTTTGCACTCTACTCCATGTATGTATTTGAGATCAGGTAAAGCTGCAGGGAAGAGGAGCATTATGGATTTGTGGATGTGTATGCAACTCTGAGTCAGAATCACAACAGTTTCCCATGACTGTGCCTCTGAAAGAGGATTTACAGGGTCACGGAGGTCACTGAAGCCATCATATGACCCTTAGCATCTGACCTTGGCCCTTTAGATGAATCTAGATTCACCTCACATATTTAATCTAACATTTTTAATCTGCTGTATGAATTATCCATTTCACATGGTGATCACATATACATACTGTATGTACCATTGTTTAATTACTTGTTTCCATTTTATTGTGAATTTCATTTATTATTCAATGTTGTGAGAGCAATTTTGGAGAACTGACGTGGGACTGAGGACGTTTGGCAGAAGTTGAAGCACGATAGTGGTTTTATCCATGATCTGGTTTCTTATGAATCTTGTGGTTTGTGGTACAGCCTGATATTTCAGGAATCTGGGTGAATTTAGTGAAGGGAGATTGGTGCTGACCATCAGCATTTTAGGTCTAGTTCAGGCTTTTCCATCTCTCATGCCCCAGAACAGATCTGCCCCCCGGGGTCTATGTTAATCTCCATTAGAAAGACTGTACCCGCACATGCATGAAAAAGTACACACACTCTTGACACACAAGTTCTCAAAGGCTCCCAAAGCCACACCCTTGCATGGCCTGCTCATTAGTTGCTTTGAGGAAGCTTACAGAGGTGCAGTGTCCTGATTTAGCCGGTTAAATGAGGCTGGAGCCCCACAGGGACATCTTTAATAGACTGAAACATTGACACTCGCAAGTATTATGACTAAACATCCTGCAGTGCAGCCTCCTTATAGCACCCACAATGTGTTTCAGTTTGTCATTGAAATTAGAGGGTTTTTGTTGATTATTGTTTAGGCGTGCCAAGAAAAGGCTCCTCCAACTTTTCGTTGGTTTAGAGGATTAGTGGCTAAATTCACACATTGTTTAAATAGCTAACATTCCCAAGGAGCCAATGCTAGCTTGTTGGGTTGTGTCATTGTTAGTACTGTGACTGGTGAAGTTTTCTTGCGCAGCTGACAGGCGTTGAACTGCCTCATTGTGTAAACATTGAAAGCAGGAACACATGTGAGCACATCAGGGATGTAGAGAACCGTGTGCTTTACAAAACCACTCCATCTCAAAGGTCAGTGTCATTATTGATTTTGTTTGGATCTCTGGCAGTGACGGATATCACTCGTTTGACAGCACCACATAAACCAACAGGTCGTGATTTAGATTTTTTTGGCATCTTTTTTAGATATTTTGAGAGCCTCTACTTAAAGCAAATGAATTAGTCTTAATAGTCTAAAGTAGGGCTGGGTGATAAAACAATATCGATATATATATATCGGGAAAAAAGATTTCTGGAACGCTAAACCTTTGAGCAATTTTCTTAATTTTTACCAATGTTCTATATCTTGATGATCGGATCAGGTACATGTTTTAAAAATGCAAGAAGTTTGTCAAAATTATGCACACAAGTAGCTAACTGAATCACAGTCATGAAATCAGCCTGTTAGGAAGTATTAGCATGCTAGCGGCTACCGCAACCTGCTGTCATGGTAACCACCAATGTGGCTCGGTAACTGCTAGCTAGCTATCCTGAAAATATGATATCATTGTGTACTGTACAAGACAGAACTGACAATGTTATACAGCTGTTGACTGAATACAACAGCAACTCCAGCATCAACACCATTGCTGTTTATTTATGTACTATTAAGGGAAATGTTTTTTTTCATGATTCATAGCGCTGTCACAGGCAAGAAAGTGTTTCTTCTTCTGATGTTTACTGCCGTTTGGCAATCCATTTTAAGGTTTATTGCTACCACCTGCTGAGCTGGAGTATGGAGTGTCAGAAGAATATCTGTCAGTGGAGTCAATCATCCTCTGAAGATGATGAAATTTAATTGAAAAGAGATCACACACCTTATGTAGGAATTAATCATAAACAGAGTATACTTTAAAGGTTGCTTACACTTTGGAGTTTACTTGTAAACAAATGTTTTCTCGACACGTGGACAGTCTTGTGTGTGCCAGCCTTTGACTGTACTTAAAGAGAATCACAAAGCAGAGCACAGAGGGCACACACTTTCGGCAGGATTAACCGCAGATTACAGGGATACATGCCTATATGATTTGATCCCGTCTATCTGGTGGCTTTTAGGGCCTTGTTTTTTTCCCAAATTGCATTTTTATTTTTTCCTAAATTCTGTGTTTTCTGTTTTATTTTATTCGGAATTCCGTGTTTTAAATTTTATCGTAAAAAACAGTCTAATCAAAATAATTTATAGAATTTAAATCAATTTAAAACAAAAAAATTACTTTTCAACATACCATTGCATTATTTTTTTTATCAAATTCAGCGCTTGCACAGCACATTCCAAAACACTACATTAGTTGTTTTTTGTCAAATACAGTGCTGCACAGCAGAACATCACAGTATTAATAAAAGCATTGATGAACATTTTTATTCAGTACAACAGCACTATTGCTTGTGATATATTGTTTATATACAATGTAAGTACTATTGATATATTATTATTATTATTACTATTATTTATTAATACTAAATTGTATATTACATTTTACTATACAGTAGTAAATATTTATTCATATAAATTTGCACAACACTGAAATAAATTACACAAATCCTGTCATGTAATACAAGAGTAGTTCTTTATTTTCTCATTTAAATGTTACAGATTTTTTTGGTGTCAGTTGGCTTCAGTTCTTATGTTACTAATAGCAGGCTGTAGATTAGCTCAGCCAATCCATGAGGCCTGCAGGATATGGAAGCCACAAACACGCTCAAACCATCATAGGCTGTCACTTCAGTTGTGATGAGTCTGACTGTTACTATAAATTTCCACTTTTCATTCTCTGTAGCATGTTTGTCTCCTAAAATAACCATCTTCAGCTCACATGCCTGTATTTAAAAGAGGTTGTGGATAATCTACTAAACTGCCTACTTGGACAGCAATTTTGTGTTTCCAATTTGCATAAGAATGTGCCAATGATACCCAAAAATCCCTGGTAGGGACGAAACGATTAGTCAACTTTATCAACAACATCGCTAATTTTTTTTTTTGTTGTCAAAAGCAATTTTCATTGTTGAATAGTCATCTGATTTCATTTAACACAACATGAGATCTTTTGAAAGGCTAATGATGAAGTGCTGCTCTCCCGCATCTGCTTGCTCTTGATTGAGGAGAGGAAGAAAGAACAGCTCACAGTCCAGATGCACTCCAAACTTTCCAAACAGATTAAGGTGATGTAGATCACAGACTAATAGTATTATAATACAAAAATGAAAAGTAAGTAAATACAGAAGCAGTGTCATCGTGAAATAAAACGGAGCCGTACCTGGTGTTCCCCTAGAGCGAGACTTGCCTGTCAGAGCATCTAAAAAGGAAACACTGTGCCATTATACTGTATTTAATGCATCCTTTATGAAAGTTTAAATAATAAAGAAGCGGGCTGTATAAATAAGCACATACTCCGAAACTGGCATTTGTCTGTGCGGTTGCGTGTAAAATACAGTAAAGACAAAATATACTTATATTCAAGGTCTATTCTCTAAAAGCAAGTCTAAATATCTCATATGCTGCTTCTCAGGTGAATGAATCCTTTTTTAAAGGATTTTTAGATATTTAAAAATATTAGTTTTTTTTAATATTATATTAAACATTCTCAGATAAAAATGCTTTCTTCTGCAGTATAGCTGCTAATGAAAATGTACATTGTTTTAAATGAGTTTTAGATATTTGTATTGGAAAACAAGCCAAAACAAATCATAAACTTATTTTGTTGCAGTGTATAATGGGACAAAGTCTATCCTCTCTCACCTTTCTTTTCACTTCAATCCATTCTTGCTGCATATTGCCAATTTTCTTCACGATAAGAAATGCACAGTGACATATATTATGATTCAATAAGTCGCAAGCCAATACGTTATAATCTAGCTGCGCTTGAGTATCTATCAGCTGGGTGCAGTTTCAATCTTTCACCCTTAGATAGGGACATTCGCGCAACTCATAGAAAAGGCGCTGACCGCACAGAGAAATGCCAGAGTCTGAGTTTGTAGTTAATTACATGATCTGCTTCTGTACTATTTTAACTTTATTAAAGCTATAACGCATTAAAACTGCATTTAAGATGCAACGTCTGGGTGTTTCCTTTTAAAGAGCTCCGACTCCACTTATTCCACAATGAGATTGCTTCTGTATTTACTTATTTGGTATTTTTGTATAATTCCAATGTACTTTGTGATGTACATCACCTGAAGCTGTTTGTAAAGTTTACAGTGTATCTGGACTGTGATCTGTGTAATTCTTCCTCTCCTCAGTCAGGCGCGAACTGCAGTGCTGCTCTCGTGCTTTATCAATAGAGTTTAATGTGATCTCATGTTACGTTAAATGAGATCAAAAGCCTATTTGTCAATGAATATTTTTGTCAACAATTTTTTGTTGTCGATAATGACGACTAATTGTTTCAGCCCTAGTCTCATAGAATGAACATTACTATAAATACATTTTTGCAAGCTTGCTGTTACGTGCCGCAATTTACGTTTCGCTTAAGTTTCTTGGTGAATTTAACACTAGAGGCACAACAACGGCTGATTTATATAAAAAAGAATCGGCTAACTAGTAGTGGTACACGCATGTGTACATGTTAAATTAATGTTTCTGTGTGCGGTGACAGTCCTATAAACTGGGACCTACATAACTTTAGATATTGTTTGGATGTATGGCTATATATAGTGCACTTTTTTTGCACTATTACTCACACACTGCTGTGTTATATATCTTAACACTTTTATAATAACGCATCATTTTAAAATCTATGATATTATTCACCATAAAGACCTTATCTGATCATGATTATTTGATCTAAATGCTGTTATTTGAGACAACCGCGATTATTGGGCATTTAAATTCTAATCACATTTTAATGCCCAAATAAGGGAAATTTAAGCAAATATACTTTATAAATGCCATGAATGGTGAGTTTGTGTGTCATTCAGTTGAACACCGAATCCGAGCATCACTGAGCCGCATCGCGGAGGTCAACAAACTCCTGTCAGCTCCTGTCCGGAAGAGTGCATGAAGTACTCTGATGCGTGTACTGTCAGCAGAGTCTTGTGCGAAACTCCCACGAAAATGTAACAAACAAGTATAAACATTGATAGTGAATGCAAAGTGCTTCGGTTTCGCTTTAAACAATCGTCTGATGGCAAATTTGTTCAAGCAAGTGCAAAAAAGATGTTTGAGTCGTTTTAGCCAGCTTGAATGAAATTAAAAGCATAACATTTTACTTTAAAAGTTAAACATTTACAAAGCCTGGCCATCTGAATTATGCAGCATCTGATTGGTGTACATTGTGTGACAGTAGCATTAATTGTGTTCAGCAGTGCAGATGCCAATTTAGTGTTCTTAAGTACATTTAAGAGGACCACACTTCAAAGTCTGAACATTGTGGTTTTGTATATTTATGCTCACAAGATGAAACAGGTTAACATAAGCTGCTGTTGTTTTTTTGCAGACAACCTATCAAATGAACTGAAAATATTACATTTGGTTTATAAGTCTTTAAACTTTGCCACGACTCTCCTGAATTTTGTCATAATTGATGAGCTCCATTTTCTTATGCCTTTTCGTGTATATTTATGTTATATTGTGGCACATAAACGTTACCATCTCTATAAAAAAAAAAACTGGACTACAACTGTGCTCCTAAATTTTTAACTGTGCTCCAATTTGTTTTTAATTAGGAGCACAAGTGCTTAATGTGAAGTACTTTATTATCCTTTATTTACTTTGCTATAAGATTCAGTATTATAAAGAAATATATAAGTAAATCATTGAATTGCATTTCTGGATTTTATCTTTTGTCATCCAATAATTCTCCTCGTTACTTTGGTTCAAATCATACAGTAACACTTTATCATATCTTTGACCCACAGCACAGACTGACAAACAGAATTAGGATTGATCAATTCCCAGCACAGCTGCTCTCATTTTACATTTAAGTGCCAAACACTCCTTAAAATCAACACTCTTCACTAGAAGTGGTTTTAAATGAGAATCAGCTGGCATTTGCTTTGCTCTCAGGTGGCAGGTGGTTTGCATGTGGTCCAGGAGTGGTTGTGGAAGTAGGTGTGTATTGATAGAGCTGACAGGAAGTGATGTCGTCACCAGACACCCTGTCTTGCACCAGCCAAAACCTCCCCACAGTAGCTGTGCACATGCTCACTGCTGAAAGCAATTAAGCAATTATTTAGGCTTTTTTTGGTCAATGTTGTGTTTGACCATGAGTGTGCTTGTGTGTACTGAGGGTCCAAAATGAACTTTTATGCCACACCTGCCAATGGCTAGTGAAGTAAGAACATTTACAGCCCATTAATGTCTTACCAGTCATGGAACATTATTTTGAATAATTTAAGGCCTGTCGCAATGATTATTATATAAAACTATGATATTCACCTTAAAAACCTTATCTGATCACGGTTATTTGAGACAACAAACGATTATTGGGCATTCAAATTCCAATCAAATTTTAATGCCCAAATAAGGGAATTTTAAGTAAATATTCTGTATAAATGCCATGAATGGCCCGTTTTTGTGTCATTTGGTTGAATTCCATGGACGTCAACCAGCTCCTGTCCGGAAGAGCATTTGAAGCGCACTTATGCGCACGCTGTCAGTAGAGGCTCGCACCAAACTCCTGCGAAAATGAAAATGAACAAGTATAAACTTTGTCCGTCCTGCAGTAAAGGACACCCACAGCATGATGCCTCCACCCCCATGCTTCACGGTTGGGATGGTGTTCTTCAGCTTGCAAGCCTCACCCTTTTTCCTCTAAACATAATAATTGTCATTATTGCCAAACTGTTAAATTTGTTTCATAAGACCAGAATGCATTGTTCCAAAAAGATAATTGTCCCTATGTGCACTAGCAAGCTGCAGTCTGACTTTTTTATGGTGGTTTTGGAGCATTGGCTTCTTCCTTGCTTAGCAGCCTTTCAAGTTATGTGGCATTACACATTACCCCAAAAAAACTTTGGTTTTATTTTTTCAGTTTGTTGACTTTTTTTTTTTACAGATTCAACGACTCATGCCAGGGTCGGCAGGGGCAGAGGCTATAACATTAATGTGAAGAGGAAAAAAAAAAAAAAAACAAACAAGCTAAACTGTAATTCAGCCAACCCTAAGGATAAATAACTTGATCAGTTACTGTCAACCTAAAAGCATTGTTAGCATAGATTTAGCTAGCTATCTATAGCCATACATCCAAACAATATCTAAAGTTACCTAGGTCCCAGTTTATAGGACTATGTCAACGCACACAGAAACATTAATTTAACATGTACACATGCGTGTACCACTACAAGTTAGCCGATTTTGTTTGTTAATTTGTTTGCTAAACGTTAACCTACCTGTTGGAGTCCCAGTCATAGCGCCGCTGCATTCATCAGTAGTTTTAGAGGAGGACCCGTGGTGGGCCTGTTCAAGGAAGCTCTGTGATAGGAGGACGCTGAGAGGATGACTGTACTGGCTCGGTCTTCTTGCAGTGAAAGACGGAGCAACTTCCTGCTCTTTAAGTTTATTCCGGGCACTGTCAAGTGCTTCATCAGATTTGTCGTGTTGCCGGTCTTGGCAGCAATTATCTTGTCGCAAATATTGCATCGTGCGCTGTTGGTATCTAGCCTGGTGAAATATATACACACTTTTGATCTTTTCCACATCTTTTACATCTATGGTGGTTGTAACGCATACACACTACAGCCTTACGTGTGTCAATCACCGGCACTTTTAGATTTGGGCACATCTAGCATGCTACATGATTATCACTGATGTTGATGAGATTAACCCCTTAGGTATTGAAATTTGGTACCAAATGACAAGACATTTTTCGATACTCTGTTGTTTAGAGGCAATTCGGTTGGTGCCTAAAATGTATCAAACTCGATACCCAGCCCTACCTAGATACACCAAAAAAGGCTTGCAATTAGAATTGCTGACATATCATGTCATGCATTTAATGCATTAATTCTATGCATTAAAGTCCTTGATTTTTTGCTGCACTTTTTCCCACATTTCTATTGTTCTTGCTTTATAAATTCTGACTGCCTGCTCGTATTTGAATTTGAAACACTCTAACAAGGGTCTGCAAGTGTGCATCAACAAATTACAACCTCAATAATTTTGTTCATTCGAACGCAATGAAGGCCAAACACCACACCATATGGATTTAAAGCAGGCTGATTGTGTATGTGGGTGTTCTCATATCAGTATTTTAATCCACACATTTAATTTGCTTAGTCAGGCCCTTTAAGTCTGTTAATATCTGCGCTGGCTTATCACATTTTCTTAATAACAGCTGATTCTTGGGGTTGGGTTGACCCCTAAAGCCTGTGAAATGCATCAGAGGCTAAGTTTGGCCCAGTTGTGGTGATAGGCAAATATGCAGCAGTGTGTTTCTGCAGGACACTTGTTCTTCTGGCACTGTTTTTATGAGTAATACTGAACAGCTGTTAAACAGCGTTGTGAGGGTGTTTATAAAGGGTCCTCTTAAATCAGTGGGACTGTATACACAATCTTTTTGAGTCTTTTCAGTGTGGGGAACAGACATTTAAGGCTTTTTTAGTTTGGCCTAGCATTGGGAAGTCTGATTCATTTTAAGGAATCGGTTTGTTTGGACAGTTCTTTTAGTGTAATCTTAAAATTTAAAAAAATAAAAAAGATTCTTGGTTTTGTTTAAATAATTACTCAAAAGTGTTTCCAAAAGAGCCTACGAGGCATTTAAAATTTTTGTTGTAAAATACAAAAATACTGTTGTTTATCACTATGTTTGGGATTAGATTATATAGATTGTGTCAAATGTAGTTTATGGTTCAAACAAGTCTACCTCTTGACAGTTTTACTACCAAAGTTCTCCATTAAAGGTTGTTTACACTGACGGAGGTTATATTGCTTGAGGTCGCCAAGATGCTGTAGGGTTGGTTGCTCAAATCTCCTCGACTGCTATATGCAAGTGTATTTGGGATGGATTACTTGACTTGTGCACTCCCATTGGTGGTAGCTCAACTTTGTCGCTTTGCTAACAGACATTGTTGCTCATGTCACCTTAAATCGCAAACTGTCATTTGAAAATGAATGACTTCCTTATTGCAGCACATGCTCAAGTAATATGTCAGTTTATGTTGTATATTTTTCTAAAATTATGAATGAATTATGAACTAAATGTGTACCTATGCAATCAAAATTCTCTATGACAGAAATGTAAACTGCACTGGGTAGGAGAGGTTCACTGGTGCTGCGCATACTATATATTTACTTATTAAACAGCCTTTTGTGATTCAGCTATCGAATGTCTTCAAGTGGCTTTGAATAAAATGCATGAGTCATATGAACTGCTTTAATGGTGTTATTATGGTTCTTTTATGTCAATTTTGGAGCTTGACAAAAACGAACATGACTAATATACAGTATCAGATTCGGATTGGGCTTGTTGGACCGATACACGATCCATTTAAAAGCTTCAGTATCGGTGCCAATATTGATTCAGATATCGGATCGGTGCATCCCTAGTGCTCACACTTCTATGGAATGAGATTTACTTTTTCATGTTATTGTAGCAAGATCTACCATGTACAATATAGGCTATACATTATCACATACCAAAATTTCAGTAGACTGTAGTGAAATTTGACAATTCTCAAAGGGATTTATTAACTAAAAAATGTATTCAAAAAGGTATTAATGGAAAAGAGGAGGTGAGAACCAGCTTGACAATATAAATAATATTTTAATAAGGAACTTAAACAAAAAGACAAACACACAAAGGTGTTGGGCAGCTGGCCGAAAATCTCTCTCTCTGTCCCACTGCAGTCTCCAGTCGGCCTTTATCCCTCTCTGAGGCTTGATTAGCCTGATTAGGTGGCCGGGTGTGTAGCATCATGACCCAGCTCCGCCCTCTGCCCTGTCACACTAATATGTTAATTATGGAAAAATTACTGACTGGCTGGGAGTGAGAGATGCTTGCCGAAGCAACAGTGCAGAGGCAGAAGAGGAAGCCACCTTAGCAACTGATTAACCGAATCAGAAAAAGAGCCGTTAGTTGTTCCAATCAACAGCAATGAGGAGTTTTGTGCTGCACAGGCTACATTATGAAAAAATCATCAGGCAAGTTATTTATATTCCTGTCTTCCCCGGGACCATTCTGCTCATTTTAGAGACTGCAGAAGTCTGAAGCCTAGCAACCCGAGAAAAACACAGAGCACTCCTGCAGTGGGGTATTCAGCACCCTCTTAGCTGGGTTCTTTGTTTTTCCCCTCACTTTCTTGTGTGTGTGTTCTCATTGCATTTCCTCTCTTGTGCTCATGGGTTTTTCCAGCCACCCTGGGGCTCGGTGGACCAGGAAGCCTCACAAGCTTATCATTTCCTCTGTTACTGGCTTTGCTTGAGCCATGTGAGCGATAAACACAATCTCTCTCACACACACACACACACACACACACACACACACACACACACACACACACACACACACACACACACACACACACACACACACACACACACACACACACAGAGAGATCTTGACTGGCTGGATAAATGTATGTGCTGACACAGATAATGCTGTGGACGTTTAGCAGATGTTTCTAAGAACATAAACACCAGAGACTTAAAGGTATAGATCACCCACAAATGAAAATCCTGTCATAATTTACTCACCCTTGTGTTTGCCTAACATCTCTTTGGTGTTCCATGCAAGAAATAAATAAAAATGGATTTGGAATGGTAAGTAAATGATGAACATTTTTTTAACTATACCTTTAAACCCTGACTGAATGCTTGTGTGCCTGTCAAGCATAGAGTCTGTTTTAAGTTCTGAAGGTAACTGGCCGGTTTTCCCATTTGGCCACCGCTGCCTCTCTGCTGGCCAGCTGGCCCGGCCTTCATCCAATCAGCACATTCCTCCCCATGAATACACTGGGACCACGTTTGGCAGGCCACACTAGGTGGGGTAATGTTCATATCCTGTGCACTGACCCTCGCGCGAACACACACACACACACACACACACACACACACACACACACACACACACACACACACACACACACACACACACACACACACACACACACACACACACACACACACACACACACACACACACACACACGAGAAATCACTGCCGTCACAATGGACCAAAAATCTTTGACCTTTTTGCTCTCATTTACGTCAACCAATTTGCCATGTGGTGGCGCATACCTTGACATGAATGGTGGTTAACCAACTGATTTTTAAAGCTGATTGTTTGGTTGCCAATTTAATGTAAATATATCTAGGTTCTCTTGGAAAACCTGGAAATATCAGGGAATTTTAAAATTGTGCTTTCCAGTCCTGGTAAAATCATGGAAATTAATACAAATAATTTCTTCTGGTTTTGTGTATATCTCATACTAAATTGTTTCAAAAATTCAAACAAATTCTAACATAAAACAAAGGCAATCTGAGTAAATGCAAAATACAGTTTTTATATGATAATGCTATTTATTGAAGCAACAAAGTTATCCAGTACCAACATGACCTGTGTGAAAAAGTATTTGTCCCCTTAGTTAATAAATCCCCAAATCTATGAAACTGCATTCATAATGGGGTTCAGCTGGACTAGACACACCCAGACCTGATTACAGACAGCTCTGTTCTGTGGACTGATGAGTCGAAAGTGAAACTGTTTGGAAGACAGGGGTCCCGTAACATCTGGCGTAAATCAAACACAGACTTCCACAATTGTCAGGCATGATGGTGGTAATGTAATATTGTGGGGATGCTTTGCTGCTTCAGGGTCAGTTGAATTGCAATAATTTAAGGAAACATGAATTTCTGGTCATCAATCCATGAGTTGAAGCTCAAGCACAACTGGATTATGCAGCAAGAGAATGATCCAAAGCATAGGAGTAAGTCCACACCCGAATGGCTCAAAATAAGCTAAATTTAAGTTCTGGAGTGGCCTAATCAAAGCCCTGACTTGAGCTTGATTGAGATGCTGTGGCAGGACCTTAAACAGGCAGTTCATGCTCGAAAACCCTCCATTGTGGCTGAACTAAAGCAGTTCAGCAAAAAAGAGTGAGACAAATTTCCACCACAGAATTGTGAAAGGCTGATCTTCAGCCTTTCACATGGGTATATAGGTGTTGGATAACGTTTTTGCTTCAATAATATATATTAGAGGTCAACCGATATGGGTTTTTTCAGGCCGATGCCGATCTTTTGAAATCCGGGTAGGCCAATGGCCGATCAATGCTGCCGATTTATTTTGGCCGATATGTGCTTGTTTTTAACCTCTTATTTGAACCTTTTATTTGAAAGATAAAATGTAATGCAAATAATTACTTAAGATAGACAAAATTTCTCAACAAATACATTTATTGAACACTTGACCAATCTGCACTTGTACACTTAAATTAAAAATGTGTAATGTAAAAACATATTGTATAAATAATGTATAACAAATATATTAAATAAACAAAGTAGGTGTTACGAACTGCTCCAAGACACGAAGGTTGAGATCCAAATGCAGCTTTAGTTAAGGGGCAATCCAGACACATAATCCAATATTCAGAGCATCCAAGAGAAGCACAGGCATAACTAGGGATGGGTATCGTTAAGGTTTTAATGGTATTACTATCTTACCGATACTGCTTATCGATCCGGTACTTTAACGGTATTCTTAATGGTTCTTTTTGTTATATATATATATATATATATAATATAAACAAAGATAAACATTATATAGGCACAGTGATTTAATTTCATGAAGGTCTACTAACATTACTGTTCAGGTGTGGTCTAAAAAGAAATCTAATAAAGTAATCAATTGTAAAATAACACTGCATAGTTTATCATAGATAGATTAATGCTTATTAAAGCAGAAGTTATTCATTCAAGAGCTGTAAGTGATTTTCTCTTTGCCTTTTGTTGTTTGATTCGCAGTAATGGCTCAATCGTCAGCATGTTTATTAGACTGCTTCCCCGTTAAGACCGAGTCTAACAGACTCCTGATGCACCATATTTTCTCCCAACTATTTCCATAACTATGTCCATTTAAGACATAATCTGTGTAAGTGAATCTCCAAGCCGGTCGTTTTGACATATTTTTGTGTATAGTTGATCGTTTATACGCCGCGCACATGAAACCCAAAGTAGCTTATACTTTGCTTGTCTTGTTGCGGTCTTTTTCGGAGCGCGCACCGCCTTGGGAACGGTATCTCTTGCGCTCTTTTTATTATTAAACGCGTCCCGCAATTTAGCAACAGTAGCTAGACTGCATTTTACAACAATCACCGATCGTTCTGATTCTGACGTTAAGTATGAGTTTTAGGGAGAAATGTCAGTGCACCGCTGTGAAGGGAAGGAAGTTTTATGTATAAATATTATTTTTATAATCTTTGGAAGGCGAAATCTAAAATAAAATGAGACTAATGTCACAGATCTAAAGTGTAAACAGGCTACGTTTGAATGTTTAGTTCTGTCACTCATTAAGCACAGCTCGTGTTGTGCTCGCTGTAGCACCGTGTGAGCGAGATCTCTCTCTCTCTCTCTGACTGCAAATAGCTAAATTGCATCAGACAAATGGTTTCATATTATTATACATAGAAATGGCTGGCGAGATAAAATAACTTTCTCTTTATAGCAATAATAAATGTATTTTCTTAATTTCTCCAGTACCGACAGCAGAACCGATAACGTCCAAGCTTACCAAAGCCAGTCCTTCAATAGCCTATAGTGCGTTTGTATCTTTTTTATTACTTATTTCTCTGCATTGAGTGACAACCCTCTCAAATATAAGACACACAAACAGAACAAATAAAAGTCTCAGATTCACTCTGTAATTGCAAAATTCTTGCTTCCTTATTGTGACATGATAGCAACCCTTCTGCTGTGATAATGCAACTTCAACTACGCTATCAATATCCAAAGTAGCCGAACGTCATGTCGCCTATCGCGTTTGTCACGTTTTTTCTTGAAGTTGGCAGTAACATATCAAAAGTTTTTAATTAAATATAAAGGAGTTATAAGAATTTAATCCTTACCGTTTTCTCCAAGGAACTTAGCTCCTTCCTTGAGGTCTGCTCACTCTGGCAGTGACTCTAAGGGAAGCGTGCGTGGAACACGTGTTCCACAACAACACTAGGCTGCCCACAGATGCGCCTGCCTAATAATCGGCTTGATATACTTGGATATTGGCCGATGCCGATTTAATCGGCCGACCTCTAATAAATATATATTTATATATATTTTGAAATTACTCTTTGTGAGAGCAATCTCCTTTTTACTATAAAATCTCAATTGACTGGATAAGTCATTAAAATCCATTGGCCAAAATGTGTGAAAACTCTGTATACACTGATGGCCAAGATGTCCAGATTTGGCTGTTTCTGAAGGAAATTGGTACTTTAATAAATCAAAGTGGCATTCAACTGATCACAAAGTATAGTCAGGACATTACTGATGTAAAAAAAAAAAAACAGTTCCTTCACTATTTGATAAATGTAATTTATGATCAAATCTCTAGACAGGCCCCATATCTAGCAGCCATCACTCCAACACCTTATCCTTGAGTAATCGAGCTAAATTGCTAATTTGGTACTAGAAAATAACTTGCCATTATATCAAACACTGCTGAAAGATATTTAATTTGTTAAATGAAGCTTAACATTTTTTTGTGTTTGTTTTTGCCACTGTATGCAATAGACCAGCATGTCTTCGATGGTTAGTTTACCCGAAAATGATCCCATAATTTACTTACCCTCAAGCCATCCTAGTTGAATATGACTTTATTCTTTCAGCCAAACACAATCAGAGTTATATTAAGCTTTATAATGGGATTGAATGGTACCTTATATTTTGAAGTCCAAAAAAGCTCATTCATCAATAAAGTAATCCATACGGTTCCAGGGGGTTAATAAAGGCCTTTTGAAGTGAAGCAATGCGTTTTTGTAAGAAAAATATCCATATTTATATAAACTATAATCACTGGCTTCCTGTAATGGCCGTTCATGCGTTCACAAGAGAGTCTAGTTCCAGCGTATGACGTAGGCGTAGCGTAAGCTCCAGTGAGAAGAGATAAATGCAGAAACGTGCATAGTTTACAGCAAAGTACACTCAAATAGGGCTGGGTAATTCTTGATGTTCTAATTAATTGTGTTCTACATTTGAATTATCCCAAGGTCAATCTCTTTAACTTAAAAGTTTATTTCGGTTTTAATTGTTTTTATTTTTATATCAGTTAAACTGTTTGGGCCCTGTTGTATAATTTTTTTTATTCATATTTTTGTTAGGTACCAAATTAGAAGAATCCCTGTGTAATTTACAGCATTTGTTGATAGTGAATTTCTTAATTAACAAAATGGACATTACAACTGAATTTAACCTAAATGAATCAATCAAATCATATTGGAATTGAATCTAATGAAAAACATGTGAATTGGAATCGAATCAAATTGGGAGATCTGTATTGACACCCAGTCCTACTTTTTAAAATTAAATAGAAAAAGTGTACCTTCTGTTGACAAGGTGGAATGACCACTTCTGTTAATCAGCTGCTTTAGTCTCAGTTATTAGCAGAAGCTGGTTATGTCAAAATGACCAAATATCGGCCGATTCATTTGAGTAGCCGATACATCCGTCTATCACTTTTTAAGCAGGGCCATGCATGCCCCTCAGATTATGCATGTTTGTGAGTGGCAGGGCAGGCAAATAGATGAAAGTGAGAAAGAAGAGAAAAGAATAGAGATCTTTTGCGGGAGTGAGTGGGCACAAAGCGCCCTCAGTTCTAGAGTGGCACTGCCAGTTTGTGCGGGCCTGTTGTTGTGTGAGAACAGACTCTGCTCTGTGTGTGTGTCTTTGACCCAGCTGCCCTCCCAGCATTACATCAGTCTCCCACATCACCCACACACACAATGAACCTCCAGTCAGCTATTCTCCATATGCCCAGCACTCTTGCTGCATGCAAAAAGCAGCTTTACACTCATACACTTGTTTTCATGTAAACATCAGTCAGACATTTGAATTGGGCCTGTAAGTAAAATGCCAAAATGCCATTTCGACCACATAACAACACTCTTACCACTTGGAACACCATAGTAACTATTTGGCAATGTCCTTGCAATGACCCGAATACATTATCAACTGCATAGCAATGCACTGAAAATCACTCGGAAAACATTAGCGACACTAACCACATAGCAACGCTTTGGCAACCACCCTAGTATTGTGGCATTGACACTTTAGCCTATTTTATTTTGGACAATGCAGTTTGGTAAGGGGTTTTAATTAAGTGAATGTGTATATGTGTGTATGTGTTGGGGTGTGTGTGAGTTATTGCACTCTGGATAGATGGAAGGGTTCTGAAGGGTTCTGGATAGAGCTGTTGTGTTTTTAGCCCACATTCTTAAGTAGAGAGAGTAACCAGACATGAATTCTGCACTCACTGTGGCCTGTCCCATCTCATACAACTACAGAAAAAGGCATCTCGCACTCTCTCTTGCTCTTTCCTTGTGCCTCTCTGTTCTGTTTTTTTTTTTTTTTACTCCTGTCTCACAGATGATCCGGCTAACTTGACCCCTCTGACCTGCCTCTTTTTCACTCCCTTTGTCCATACAGTTCATTCCGAGATTCTGCATGTTTATTTTTTTCTAGGAATTTAACAAACACCATGATTACGTATGTAATCTTATCACCTGAAGCTGACAGCTGTCTCCTAAAGTTAGCAGATCTGGTTTCTAAAAGTACCAGGAGCCCAGTTGTACCTTCGGATAAACAGCATTCGTCTGCAGATATGTCACTCCTGGTTTTGTTTAGTTCATTTTGGCTGTGTAACGTGTGTTGCCCCAAAATCTCTTGAGGCCATGAGATGTAAACCTCATCCAGTCGTATGTCACTGGAATTTAGGAGCTACTTGTTTGCCACAGCTTAGAGGAGAGAAAGCTAAATTGTTTGTGTGTGTGTGTGTGTGCGTGCGCGCAGGGCTCAACAATATATATATATTCTGCTAGTCTAGACGGGCCAGTAATTCATAGTTGTACTTTCCCTGTCAATAGTTAGACTGATCACATTATGAAGTTGGCAACAGGAGGATGAAATTGGTCTGCTGCTGAAATTGGTCTGGGCTCACCTAAATTCGAACCACTGCACCCAGCCCAGTGGCTGAAGCTGGAAGTTCATATATACACTAATGAGTCAAAACTTTATGACCACCTGCCTAATATACTGTTGGTCCTCTGCGTGCTGCCAAAACAGCACCTACCCACCGAGGCATGGGATTGTATAAGACCCCTGAAGCAGAGGTTGCGCTAGAAAAAATCTTTATCCGTCATTTTGTTTGGCTGAGTTGTAAAATTTCCATCATGGTGTATTTTTATCTTTCAGAGCCTACAACATTCAGAGGTGTAGCATCCATTAAAATGCCATATATATATATATATATATGACAGCGGATAGGCTTAAATAATAGATTTTTTGGGTCTCCCCAAGCATGAGTTCTACTTGTCAATCAACTGCTGCGCAAAAACACAATTTTTATACTATTCCGGTTATGTGCATCTAAATGTGCATTAAAATGAAATACATGTCTGAATGGAAAATTTTAAAATGCACATACATGCATAAAATGTCACAGATGAGAACTACACATCTCTGAGGCTCTATTGCAGGTACTTCACTAAAATAACTGACAATTCTGCTCTAAATGTTATGTTAAATGCAAGTTTTAACATAACATTTAGAGCAGAATTGTCAGTTATTTTAATAAAATACTAATCATGCAGTAACACACTAATGTAATGATGGATGTATGCTGTAATTAATTCAGACTTGCAAAAGAGATGCACATTGACGGTGTTAATCGCGACAACACCTCTAAATATGCATCTTAGTACCAGTCAATAAACAGGGCACACACACACAGCTGGAGTGTGCGTGAAAGAGATGGTGAAGTCAAAACTTATGCTCTAGGTTAAAACTTTCTTCTTTTTTTAATCTGTCAAAATGATGGACAGCATTTGGAATTATCTGTCAATGTTTAAAAAAATCGGTAAATGACAGAGAATTGTCGGTTAACTCAACCCCTGCCCTGAAGGTGTCCTGTGGTATCTGGCACCAAGACATTAGCAGCAGATCCTTCAAGTCCTGTAAGTTGTGAGGTGGAGGCACTGTGGATCGGACTTGTTGGACCAGCACATCCCACAGATGCTCAATTGGATTGAGATCTTGGGAATTTGGAGGCCAGTGTAACACCTTGAACTCTTCATCATGTACCTCAAACCATTCCCATACAATGTGTGCAGTGTGACAGGGTGCATTTTCCTGCGGAAAGAGGCCACTGCTATCAGAGAATACCATTGCTTTGAAGGGGTGTACCTGGTCTGCAATGATGTTTAGGTTGGTGGCACGTGTCAAATTGACATCCACATTAATGGCCAGACCAAGGGTTTCCCAGCAGTACATTGCCCAGAGCATCACACTCCCTCCATATGCATACTGGTTACATCACTTCCCCAGGTAGACAGGGTACACGTACACAGCCGTCCACGTGATGTAAAAGAAAACAGCACTCATCAGACCAGGTGACCTTCCATTGCTCCAGTTCCGATGCTCCCGTGCCCATTTTTAGGTGCACAGTGGACTGGGGTCATCATGGGCACTTTGACCGGTCATGCGGCTGATGTCCCATATGCAGCAGGGTGGGATTCACTGTGTGTTGTGACATATTCCTCCCGTAACCATCATTAAATTAAATCATAATTTTTTGCGACTTGTGCCACAGTAGACATTCTGTCATGACCAGACAGGATAGCCTTCTTTGCCCTTGTGCATCAATGAATTACAACAAATAATTTATTAGATTTTTGAATTACATTAATGGCTGGTAATTATACAGCAAATTGACAGCCTCAAATTCATAAACACACCTACGTAATTGCTAAAAAACAATGGTACTTTATATACAGCGATATCTTTTTCATTTTTAACCATTCTAACTGATGCTTCCAAGACTAAAACAAATCATTCTTGCAATTACAAATTAAAGGGCACCTATTATGGCATTTAAAATGTTCCTAATATTGTTTTGGGAGTCCCCAACAACAGTTTTACATGCATGCAATGACAAAAAACACTTTTGTTGTCTTATAATATGCATTTATGTTTACCTGATTTGCTCACCGACTCCCAAATGATTCGTTCAACGACCCCTCTTTTGCGTGACGCTAATCTGCGGTGATTGGTCAGATGACCCAGTCAGTTGTGATTGGTATACTCTGTGCAGAGATTGTCGGAAACGGAACGCCCATCACCGCTTTGTAGTAAAAAAATCAAAATCAGAGAAGGAATTTGTGTTGATTTATGTTAGCGATCATAGCCCAAAGTTCGGTGGTAAACACCCAATCAGTTATTGTTTGCGTTAGCCCAACGCATAAACATATTGGTAAAGCACTACATTACTACAAGTTATTGCTCTGTTCTTTATGACAACTCCAATAACATCGACAAACATTTCACATATTTCAAAAAAATTTACATTGGAGACCTAGAAGCTGCGCTGAGCGCAACTTACACAACACACACAAATACTTATTAAGCATGCTAAAAAACACATAAAAGCAACAATTATTAATAATACTTACAGGTTGTGATTCGGAGGAGGACGCTGATCCAAATAAACTTGGTACTGAACCTTCCTTCAGTATCAACCGCTCATGAATCCACACTTGAAAGCATTCATGTTCAGTAAAGCAATCGTCATTAAAATGACGCGAACACAGCACAAGGTTCGGGCTATACTTGTGTGGTATAGTTGTAAATATAAACTCTAGCCACTGATTCTTCACATGCTCGCCCCTGGGCAGTGAAAAAGGTCGCTTTTGATATGCACTTCAGAACACAGCGCCTTGTTGTCAACATGATGTTTTCAAGTTTTCCCTGGTGTCTCGCGCTACGCAATGAGTGGGCGCGCCAATTTGATAAATTTTCGTCTTGACGTCACAACGAAAAGGAAAATGACTCGTTGGATAAATGATTCATTACATTGACTCAGAGTCAACTCCTACTTTTGAGAGACAATAACTTTTTTTACGGTGAACTTTCATATATAAAACTTTGCAGGATGTTTTTGTTCACTTAAATCTATGTTACACACTACATGAAAGGTAATTTTCAAAATTCCATAATAGGTGCCCTTTAATGTTAGCTAGCAAGATAGGGACATATATAAATTAGCACATGTGGCAATGTTCAGTAAATATCAAACTTAACATTAAAGGAATCTTCTAGGATCAGTACAAGTTAAGCTCAAATTCATCAAATTCATTTCTTCACAGAAATGAATATAAACTTTTGTTTTCTAAGCAAAAATTGTGGTCAAAGTAAGGAATTTACAATGGAGGTGAATGGGGTGATATTTCACCCAAAAATCTAGATTCTCTCATCATTAACTCACCCTTATGCCGTCCCAGATGTGCATGACTTTCTTTCTTCAGCAGAACACAAACTGATTTTTAGAAGAATATTTCAGCTCTGTTGGTCCTTACAATGCAAGTGAATGGTTATCAGACCTTTTTTGAAGATCCAAAAATCACAAAGAAAACAAAAGTACTCCATATGACTCCAGTGGTTAAATCCATATCTTCAGAAGTGATATGATAAGTGTAAGAAACTGATCAAAATGTAAGTCCTTTTTACTCTAAATCTCGTGACGCAGATAAATTCTAATCTTGTGTAATGCTGTTGAATCCCATATTTTATTACACTAAAATCACGTTAACACGTATAATGTTAAAGTCTCGTGGCTATATTTTTGATACAGTTTATATTTTAACATTTACAAACTGGCGCCATTCACTTACAGTATGTAAGGTCCAGTATGTATCTAACCACGATTTGTGCATGTGTTTTTTATATACAAATGAGGGAGGGTAACCAATATATGCCACAAATGCTGTCAACTGAACTTAAATTGTTTTGAACCCAGAACATTCCTTTAGGTTTGCAGTCAATAAACATAAGATGTATGGACAATACAGCATTGGCTCCAAATGGCAAGTGGCAGATCCTTCAACTGTCACAAATCTCTCTCTAACTGGCCCCGGGCCATCATTATTGTTGAGCTCTGGAGTGCGTGCTTAAGTCAGGTGGCCCCTCTCTTCACCGTCTTCCCTGCAATCTTATTGTTGCTCTATCCTCTGCGTGTGCACATATAGGAGGAAAGTGTACACAACAGTGTTAGGTGAGGGGGCTGTTTTGCATTGGTTCTTGTGTCTTTGGGGGAGCTCTCAGAGTGGACTTTACCCACAGCGTTAATGGGTGTGCTAGTCAAGGCCTAAAACTTCTCAGAGAGAAAAGAGAAAGTGAACAGGATGGAGGTGGATCCATGTGATCGTGACTCAAATGGCCATCCTTCTGTTTTTTGGCTTGTGCTGTTTGTTTTTTCTTCATTTTTTAAGAAGTTGCTTGGTATCTGCATCATCCGCTACAAGCTAACACTGCCTAACGGTTTGACTTTGCTCAAATTCTTTTGTAGTTTGGTTTTGACTCAAATGTTCATTCTGAACACGTTTTAGCTGTGAGATCTGAAGACCGAAACATGCGTGATGTTTTCGGAATGAAAAGTGGTGCTTGCCTGTGCAAAAGTTGCTGCCACAAGGGTGTTGTGGGTGGTTGCTAGGGTTCTCAGTATGGTTACTAGATGGTAATTTACTGGCAACACTAATTATGAAAAACGTATTTAGAAATGTTCTCAAGCAGAGTTCACCAAATAGTAATTGAGAAGCTCAACTTGTGGTTGTAGATTGTTGTTGTTACATTTCAAACTGATGTGCATCTTATGTGTTTATTTGTGTCTTATTGTGTTGGTTCTTTTGCTTGTTTCCTACAGGTGATATCACACAGAAAGGCTATGAAAAGAAACGAGCGAAACTGCTGTGCCCACACGTACCACAGACCCAAAGTAAGAGAGGCCCCGAGACTTCCTGTCTGCTTGTTTCCCTCTCTTTTTCTTTATTCTCTTTGCATCTTCTCTCTTGCATGCCATTCAATGTTATCTACAAACTGATCAGAGTCTGTTAAAGACAGTCCAAAAATTTTAATTCTATAATTATTTAGGCTACTCACCATCATATTGCTCCAAATCTGCATGACTATATTCAGTGGAACACATTCTGAGATATTTAGCATTTATTTTTTATTTATTTTATATAATATTTGGGTGAACTTTCCCTTAAAATAGCCAATGTTTTTTACAGTTAAATTTTGTTTTGTTTTTGCTGGTGTTTAACATTGATGGTGAAACTGAATCCAGCTGAAAAATATGGTGTAGATATGTGACATCTCTCAAGTTGCATTAATTATGTCTTACTATTTTATCGTTATTCTATAAATGATGCATTCAGGATACTACTATGTTTTTGTATCTGCATTGTATCCTAGTGATGATAGTCTGTAGAACTTCACCTGCTTTGTTTCTCAGCAGATGAGTGCGAGACATCAGTTGAGAGTTGTGTAAATGCTGTACGAACCCTCGCTACATCAAAAGACCACACTTAAAAATAAGAGTCACTTAAAAATGTTGTCTTGCAGCAAAAAACAGCCAATAGTAACCCATCTCCTTATCTGGAATCTTTGAGGAACCCAATCAATTCAGATTATATCCTCAGTTAGCACCCAGCTGCTGGTCTCTGGATCTTTCCTGCCTGTTCACAAGAGATGAGTTCACTATATTTGTGCATTGTGACAGTTCAGTGACATCAACTTTGACTTGCTTGTTCCATAAATACATTATTGCTTTGACATTTAAGGATGCAAAATCACAGTTTACTTAATAGGTTCAATTTCATCCTTCTGATGTGAAATTGGTATGCATTGAAAGACACGTTTAATGCATAGATATGATATGTTCTCAGTCGAAACCCCTGATGTCAAATATGGTAGTGTGTCTTCAAAGGTGCCATTTTAGTGCTTTGAAGTTAAAGTTCACCCCCTATCGTCTGCTCCTCACCAGCCTGCATCATTTGTATAAAGTCAACCTACCTTTATGCTGTATTAGAAACAAAATTGTGACTTTATTGGATTTTTATTGGTTTTTTTTTTGTCCAACTGGTAATTGGTGCATAATAGTTATAGCATCAATGGTAAGTGTCAAATATCAATGTTTCTGTGTATGCATTTGGAGATTTATGTTAACCGAAATAAATGGAACAGTTTACATAAAAATGAAAATTCTCTCAACATTTACTCACCCTCATTGCACCCCAGATGTGTATGACACTTTTTCTGCAGAACTCAAAGGAAGATTTTTAGAAGAATATCTCATTTCTGTTGGTCCATGCAAGTGAATGGTTGCCAGAAATTGAAGCTCCAAAAAGTACAATAGCAGCATAAATGTAATCCAAACGACTCCAGTGGTTCCTGGAAATACCGGGGTCTTTCAAAAGTTTGGATTACCAAGCCAAGAAGCATCTTGAAAATTAATGAAATCGTACAAATTCAATTTAACAATTTCAGTTCTAAAATGTTTAATTGGCTTTTTTTTATTTGTAAACGTTCTTATCCAGTTTTCACAAATGATTGGAAACGTTATGGAAATGTATCTGTCAAAATGTGTGGGAACCCTTTCTGTGGTGTTGTGTACAAATTAGTTTGTTTAATGAGCTGTGATCTTTGCAGATGTGGATATCCAGTTGACCCCGGGTGTTTCTTCAGACCCCAACACTGGGCCCACTCCAGCCCCACGGCAACACAGAGCTCACCGCAGCGGAGGAGCACGGGATGACCGCTACAGGTCAGGTAAGGAAATTCAGTTCATCATATACAGTGTACATCTTTTGTTTTAAGTGATTCTGGCCAAGCTCTAACAAATGCATGTGATGTAACATAAAACACTACATAGAATAATTTACATAATACTTAATTTTATTTTGTTTTCAAGTAAAAATATCTACACATTTTTAAAATAAGATAAACTTACTTTAGATGCAAAATTGTGATTTCAGACAATATACTCTTATATATGCCAATGGCATAATACAAATGCTTAATTTATGATATATTCTCTAAGAACAAGGCTCAACATCATATTCATTAAATGTATCTTGTTTTAAGGATATTTAAATATTTCAACTTGGGGAAAAAAAAAAGCAGAAATACTGATTAAAAAAAATATTTTTGCATTGAGATTCAGTGCAAACACTTAATGTGTTTGTCACCAGCATAGAGAGAATACTTTGTCTCTACATGAGTCAGTTTAGTAACTGTAATCACTGTTCGGTGACATTACTGGATGTCTCATATGCCTCCTGTCATGTGCCATTGTGTTATTGTTAATCTTTTCATTTGTCTTTCCATACCCTTCTGTCCCTCTTCTCTTCGTCACGCTGTGTTGGTCTGCCAGATATTCACACAGAGGCCGTGCAGGCTGCTCTGGCCAGGCATAGAGAGGAGAAAATGGCCCTTCCCATGCCCACCAAGCGCCGTTCAGCTTTTGCCCAGTCTCCTGCAGAGAATTGCACTCCTCCTGGTGGGTCTTGCATCACCCACAAGCCTTCTGCTGCTGCTGCTCCTGTCCAAATCCCACTGATAGAAGGGTCTCAGAGACAGAATGTACAGGCAGACACAATGCCTGAAAGCACATCCTGGTCTTAATATGAGGAAAGAGCCACCTGATATATGCAGGGTTCCCATGGTCAAGGACAAGCTGGAGAAATATCAGAGAATTAAAACTTTTTGATAACCAGGCCTGGATAAGTCATGGAAATTATTAAAATCTTAAAAAGTCACAATTTCTATTGTGGATTTATAATTTTGCTAGTTATGCTCAGCTCTGACATATTTAATTGGCTAGAAATAGCTGTTTGTGCGTGCACAATTCTTTTTTTTTTTTTTTTATCCTTATCCAGTATTCATGAATGACTTGAGCAGTCATGGAAATTAATTGGTCAAATGCTGTGGGAACCTTATTTAGAGAATTGTATATGATCTAGGTATGCTCTAAGGATATATTGGTGACTATATTGGTATTTGCCATAAATAATGTTGTTGTTTTTTTTTTTAATTACATATTGGTTTTGATTAGGTTTTAATAGATATTTAAAGCAGAGACCTTCAGAACTTAATTTGTTTTTTAGACATTTCCTTTGCCAGATTTCTTAAGTTACCAAACAGTTATCTATCTTTTACACTGTACAATAAATGTTTTGCTGTCTGACATATTATTTCACTTAGTGTGGATGGTGTTTTTATTTTTTATTTTTTTAAACTGGATAAACATTACAGATATTTTATAATAGGCTATCTGTCAGCATATTGGTTATCAGTCATAATGCAAAACTTTCTATGTCAGTGCATTACCCTTCTCCTAAAATGCCATATCACATATGCGTTTTTATCTGTAAGATTGTTTATTTCTCTATATAAATACCTTTCTAATTTGTAAATACATTTGTCTACAGATACATCATCAACATCAGAGGACGAGGGCTCTCTGCGTAGGCGCCAGGTTGCCATAAGTGCAATGCTGGCACAGAACCTCCAGAGTTCTGAGTACTGGATCAACCGCTCTGTCCAGAGCTCCTCCACCTCCTCTTCTGCCTCCTCCACGCTCTCTCACGGAGAAAGCAAAACTCAAATCCACAACCACAGCCAAGGGCAGACCAGCACACTGGCTGACGTGATGGCACACACCCGCATAGGTACTGCAGAATAATGAGTCACACATATTCGCATGCATGTACAGGTACTGGATCATACACAACTACCACACAGTAGGGTTGCAGTTTTTTAGTTGCATCACACTTATATAAGAACTATTTAAAGGGATAGTTCAATCAGATATGAATATTCTGTCATACTTGGCTCACCCTTATATTTTTTCAAACCCGTATGACTTTCTTCCTTTAGTAGAACTCAAAAGGAGTTTTTAAGCAGAAGTTTAGTCTCATTCACTATTCACTTTTATTGCGTCTTTTTTCCATAAAGTGAACTAGGGGTGTAACGATATATCGTGGTACGATGACAACAGTTTTATCCTATTGGTTGAGCTTCCAACATGCAAACTACTCTGCACCTGCGTCATGCGTGCATTCACAGAAATCGCTTGAACGGAGCTGTAGCAGGGCAAAATGAGTTCGGCTGAAACAGAAATTGAAATGGAGGATGCCCCGTCCACTTATAAGTTTGACGTCTGGCAGCATTTTAGTTTTCCAGTCACTCGACTGGAGGACGGTAAAAAACAAACATACAAAATACGAACGGTGTGTAAATACTGTAAAAAAACACTGTTATACACAACAGCGAACACTACAAATATGTGTCATTTAAAACGGCACCACAAGGACAAACTCCTGCAACTGGGTGCAAAAAAGAGTGTGAAAGAAGGCCAAACATCTATACAATGTAGTTTTGCTTCAACGTGGTCTCAGTCAAATGCAAAAGCTAAAGAAATAACCAGGTGCATCAGAGTTTTTATCACAAAAGTCATTAGACTATTATCTGTTGTCGACAATGTTGGATTTCAGAAATTGGTTAAGGTACTGGAGCCCAGGTACCATATTCCGTCACGCCCGCACTTTAGTCAGGAGGTAATTCCTGCCCTGTACAGCGAAGCTAAAGCAAATGTGACAGATGGTCTGAAAAAAGCAGAGAGTGTGGCGATAACAACTGACGGGTGGACTTCGAGGGCTGTTCAGAGCTACATTAAAGTCAGAAGTAGTTCACTCTTAGGTTTCATCGTAATTCTAATTTCTTGTTAAAATTCAGTTTTGTTGTTCAGTGACACACCTAGTCAATTGTTAATTTACGTACAGAAGGTTAAATTAAATCTTGAAATATTGTAAATTCTTTAAGATGTATGTACAACAAAGGAAGTTATTGAAAATGTTAATGTTTTGGAAATCTGTTATTTGAATTTCAGTTAAATTTTGTAATATTTTTCAAAATAGTCTATCAGTCTGTGTTTAAACTGACTCTTCAAACCTGTTGTTTCAGCTGTGTATGTCATGAGTTTAATACTCTCTGAATCACTGCTGTAATGTTTCCTCAATGCAGAGAGCAGCAGTGTTCCGCCTGATGTCACATCCTCTGTGCCTCAGGAGAGAAACTCCAGAGGGGATCTGCCACCCAACATAGCAGTGAAGGGCATGAACCGTGGCCTGAGTCGCTCTAGTATGATGGACACTGCCGGCGGTACGGCCAGCACATACATCACAGCTCTGAGTTGCAGGAAACAAAGGCATTGACACATATACAGTTTAAAGGGATAGTTCACCCAAAAATTGAAATGCTCACATCATTTACTCACCCCCCATGCCATGCCAGATGTGCAAGTAAATGGGTGCCAACATTTTGAAACTTCAAAATGCACAAAAAGACAGCATAAAAGTAATCCATATGACTCCAGTGGTTAAATCCACATCTTCAGAAGTGATCTGATAGGTGTGGGTGACAAACGGATCGGTATCAGATAACAAAAAGCACTTTGTTACTCAAAATTCTCCTCCTTGTCCAGAAGGTGGCGATATGCAATAAGAATTTGAATTGCCAAAACAAAAGAAGAATGCAAAAGTGGAGCTTGCAAATACAAAATGACTTAAATATTGATCTGTTTCTCTCCCACACATGTTATATTACTTCTTAAGAAACTGATTTAAACACCAGTCTTTTGGATTACTTTTATGGCATTTTGGAGCTTTAAAATTTTGGCACCTTTCACTTGAATTGTGAGGACCAACAGAGCTAAAATATTTTTCTAAAAACCTTTGTTTGTGTTCAGCAGAACAAAGAAAGTCATATACTTCTGGGATGGAATAAGGTGGAGTAAGTAATGAGAGATTTAAAAAAAAAAAAAAAATATTTAAGGATATATTAATCGAGTATTTATTCCCATTAATTTTCAGGAATATAATTTAAAAAAATTATATATTTATATATATATATATATATATATATATATATATATATATACACTCACCCAAAGGATTATTAGGAACACCATACTAATACTGTGTTTGACCCCTTTCAGCCTTCAGAACTGCCTTAATTCTACGTGGCATTGATTCAACAAGGTGCTGAAAGCATTCTTTAGAAATGTTGGCCCATATTGATAGGATAGCATCTTGCAGTTGATGGAGATTTGTGGGATGCACATCCAGGGCATGAAGCTCCCGTTCCACCACATCCCAAAGATGCTCTATTGGGTTGAGATCTGGTGACTGTGGGGGCCGTTTTTAGTACAGTGAACTCATTGTCATGTTCAAGAAACCAATTTGAAATGATTCGAGCTTTGTGACATGGTGCATTATCCTGCTGGAAGTAGCCATCAGAGGATGGGTACATGGTGGCCATAAAGGGATGGACATGGTCAGAAACAATGCTCAGGTAGGCCGTGGCATTTAAACGATGCCCAATTGGCACTAAAGTGTGCCAAGAAAACATCCCCCACACCATTACACCACCACCACCAGCCTGCACAGTGGTAACAAGGCATGATGGATCCATGTTCTCATTCTGTTTACGCCAAATTCTGACTCTACCATCTGAATGTCTCAACAGAAATCGAGACTCATCAGACCAGGCAACATTTTTCCAGTCTTCAGCTGTCCAATTTTGGTGAGCTCTTGCAAATTGTAGCCTCTTTTTCCTATTTGTAGTGGAGATGAGTGGTACCCGGTGGGGTCTTCTGCTGTTGTAGCCCATCCGCCTCAAGGTTGTGCGTGTTGTGGCTTCACAAATGCTTTGCTGCATACCTCGGTTGTAACGAGTGGTTATTTCAGGCAAAGTTGCTCTTCTATCAGCTTGAATCAGTCGGCCCATTCTCCTCTGACCTCTAGCATCAACAAGGCATTTTCGCCCACAGGACTGCCGCATACTGGATGTTTTTCCCTTTTCACACCATTCCTTGTAAACCCTAGAAATGGTTGTGCGTGAAAATCCCAGTAACTGAGCAGATTGTGAAATACTCAGACCGGCCCGTCTGGCACCAACAACCATGCCACGCTCAAAATTGCTTAAATCACCTTTCTTTCCCATTCTGACATTCAGTTTGGAGTTCAGGAGATTGTCTTGACCAGGACCACACCCCTAAATGCATTGAAGCAACTGCCATGTGATTGGTTGATTACATAATTGCATTAATGAGAAATTGAACAGGTGTTCCTAATAATCCTTTAGGTGAGTGCATATACACACTCACCTAAAGGATTATTAGGAACACCATACTAATACTGTGTTTGACCCCCTTTCGCCTTCAGAACTGCCTTAATTCTACGTCGCATTGATTCAACAAGGTGCTGAAAGCATTCTTTAGAAATGTTGGCCCATATTGATAGGATAGCATCTTGCAGTTGATGGAGATTTGTGGGATGCACATCCAGGGCACGAAGCTCCCATTCCACCACATCCCAAAGATGCTCTATTGGGTTGAGATCTGGTGACTGTGGGGGCCATTTTAGTACAGTGAACTCATTGTCATGTTCAAGAAACCAATTTGAAATGATTCGAGCTTTGTGACATGGTGCATTATCCTGCTGGAAGTAGCCGTCAGAGGATGGGTACATGGTGGCCATAAAGGGATGGACATGGTCAGAAACAATGCTCAGGTAGGCCGTGGCATTTAAATGATGCCCAATTGGCACTAAGGGGCCTAAAGTGTGCCAAGAAAACATCCCCCACACCATTACACCAACAACCATGCCACGCTCAAAACTGCTTAAATCACCTTTCTTTCCCATTCTGACATTCAGTTTGGAGTTCAGGAGATTGTCTTGACCAGGACCACACCGCTAAATGCATTGAAGCAACTGCCATGTGATTGGTTGATTACATAATTGCATTAATGAGAAATTGAACAGGTGTTCCTAATAATCCTTTAGGTGAGTGTGTGTGTGTGTTTGTATATATATATATATATAAAATTACACACACACACATAGTATATGCTACAACATCTGATATAAACTAGTGGGAACTCTCTCTTTTTTTCATTTTCTTAGTCAGTTACATTTTTATCCCCTTTTCTCCCCAATTTGGAATGCCCAGTTCCCACTACTTAGTAGGTCCTTGCGGTGGCACCTCAATCCAGGTGGTGGGGGGCAAGTCCCAGTTGCCTCCACTTCTGAGACCATCAATCTGCGCATCTTATCACGTGGCTCATTGTGCATGACACCGTGGAGACTCCCAGCATGTGGAGGCTCATGCTACTCTCTGCGATCCATGCACAACTTACCATGCACCCCATTGAGAGCGAGAACCCCTTATCGTGACCACGAGGAGGTTACCCCATGTGACTCTACCCTCCCTTGCTACCGGGCCAATTTGGTTGCTTTGGAGACCTAGCTGGAGTCACTGAGCACCCCCTGGATTCAAACTTGTGACTTGTGGTAGTCAGCTTCAATACACGCTGCGCTACCCAAGCCACCATAATGGGAACTCTGTTTAAGTTTGGTAGTAGTGTAGTATTTCTCATAATTTGGCAAGGAAAAAATAAATGTTGAAATGACACTGGGAAGGCACAGGGAAGGCTTTTACAGTTAAGCCATTCTTTAACGCTTAAACAAGGAGGTCTAGTAGGCCTGAATCTATTTAATTTTAAATAGCCTTTTGTACTTCCATAACCCTGCTACTGATTTCAGTTTTGGTTTAGTGATTTCAGCATCACCACTCTTATGAATTCCGATCATTTTTGCTATTCACTTATTAAATAAGAATCATAAACCACTTCCTGTTGATCATGTATTTTAAAAAGGGTCTAAATTGACATGTTATCATGTGGTTCTGCTAACGCTTTAAGGTTTTGCTTCCTTCTCATTCATGGATTAATGCTCATCTGACTGTTGGAAAAGGTGTGTTGTTGGGTTGGGGGAGGGGGGTGCAGTGTAGTGTCACAGTGGTTTTGTCCTCCCAAACTGATCCTGTTTGTTTCTGTGTGTTTACCTGTTTGTTTAAGATTATCTGTTTGTGATAAACTTGTTTTTAAATGAATCACTCCTTTGTCACTATAATAGATAATGGACAACACAGTATGTTTGTTACAGACAGTATGTATATTTGAGAGGACTCAAATATACATTTAAGTTAAACCATGAATACATTTGAGGGCGTTCCATGTGGTTTTCTTTGAAAAGCTAATCTTCCTGTCCTCTAAAGAATTGATTGAGAATATCTTTATTAATAGGTGTTCCAGTACATAGTCGTGTCTCCACTAAAATTCAGCAGCTGCTCAATACGTTGAAGAGACCCAAACGGCCTCCACTTAGTGAGTTCTTCCTGGATGACTCTGAAGAGATTGTGGAAGGTATGAAGCTAAAATTTTTATTTATTATCATTTCTGTGTTTACAGAAATGTCTCCTAAGAATTCCAAAGAGCACTCCACTAAGATCTTTTACGAAGTTCTACACATAGATAAAATATTATGACTAATTATGCTTTCAGCTACCACTCTCATTCTCAAAGTCAGCACCTAAATTGTTAAAAGAAATACAATAAAATAATAAAAAATGAATTAATAATAATGAAGATAAATAATAATAAAATAGGACACATATTCCGACTTGGCCTGCTCAATACTGAGCTAAACATTCAAGTCTTTTTAGTCCCATATTACACTTATAGGGTCTTCAGCTTCTTTAACATATAACCATAAATAATATATTGCACTCTAAAGTAGTCTTGGGGCTAGATGTATCATCATGAACATCCAACATTCTTTCTTCTCCTCCCCAGTTCCTCAGCCAGATCCTAACACACCCAGACCAGAGGGCCGACAGATTATTCCAGTTAAGGGGGAACCGCTGGGGGTGGTCAGTAACTGGCCACCGGCCCTTCAGGCTGCACTGGCACGTTGGGGAGCCACACAGGCCAAGAGCCCTGCTCTCACTACCTTGGACATCACCGGCAAACCGCTCTACACCCTCACCTATGGTGAGATATCACACTAGACTGAATTAATCTACCCATTTTCAGTCTGTATCACAAATATATAAATATATTTTTTTTTATTAATGCGTCCTTCATAATATCATATCCATCCTGTGATCTCAAGGTAAACTTTGGAGTCGCAGTCTGAAGTTGGCATACACACTGCTAAATAAACTGGGCACAAAAAATGACCCAGTACTGAAGCCCGGAGACAGGGTAACACATTTAAGCACATACTATGTAGCTTCTAGCCAGGTCATTGTTGCTTTTTATTCTCCATGTTTCTCCTTTTAGGTGGCATTGGTGTATCCCAACAGTGACCCCGGGATGTTCTGGGTGGCCTTCTATGGGTGTCTTCTTGCTGAGGTCATTCCTGTCCCAATAGAAGTGCCTTTGTCCCAAAAGGTTTGGCTAAACATAATATATAAATAACCCATGAAACATAATAAATTAGCTAATAGTTGAAGTGTTTCACATGTTTTTTTAATGTGATTTTTAGGATGCAGGAAGTCAGCAGATTGGCTTCCTGTTGGGAAGCTGTGGTGTGGGCCTTGCTCTTACTAGTGAAGTGTGTCTTAAAGGACTGCCAAAGACCCCTAATGGAGAAATAATGCAATTTAAAGGTTAGTTTCCCATTGCACTTCTTATTTTATGACCCAGCCAATTAATATTAGCTGTAAAACAATTGGGGTTAAAAAAATATCATTTATATCATATTTTTATTTGTTTCACACTGTTGATTGTTCAAACTTCATCCTTGGAGAGTAATCCGTACTGTATACCTTTGGCACCGATTTTGCAGCGCTAACCATTCAAACTTTATAATGCAGGGTTCAAACCCAGACCCTTCATTACCTAGGGTTCCTGTAGTTCAGATCTGGTTGAGCATGGCACTAACAATGGCAGATTCATGGGTTTGATTCCCAGGGAACATACAAACTGATTAAATGTGTACCTTCAGTGCACTGTAAGCCACTTTGAATAAAAACATATGCCAAATGCACAAATTTCCATTTAAAAGCGGCGCTAACCACCTTTCAAAATACAGTTGTGAAACATTACTTAACCCAGGGTTGAGCGTAGTGTGGAAAGCCTAATGGTCTCTTTGTAAACCATTGAATTGCAGTTTGATATTAGCCAGAATGTTGTATGTTTTCTTACAGGATGGCCTCGGCTTAAATGGGTGGTCACTGATACTAAGTATCTCACAAAACCATCCAAGGACTGGCAGCCACACATACCCACGGCAAACACTGACACTGCTTACATAGAGGTGAGTGTATACAGGCAAGCATTTGTGTGTAGGGGTGAATACATACCATTTTATCTCTCTAATTCTGTGTTTTGTATGTTATCAGTACAAGGCTAGTAAGGAGGGTACTGTGATGGGTGTGGCTGTGTCTAAAATCTCAATGCTGACACACAGTCAGGCTCTAACGCAGGCTTGCAATTACTGTGAAGGTGAGTGGTACTTCTCTACTTTAGCTTAACCCACTTAAAAATTCCTATTATCTTAACAGCACAACATTGAATGACTCTTCAAGGTGTCAGAATTAGGCCTTAAAGATTTATTGAATAAACCATGCTGACTAAATATCCAAGTGTTTTATACATACTTGAGCATAAAATGTTAATAGCAGAAAATCATAGCCTCGTACACAATAGAGCTCAAGATGTAAGGACATTCTTTTATATAAAAAAAAAATTCACATTGTAGAATAACAGTTAAGTCATGAAAACTATGAAATTACACAGATTGAAGTATGGAAAATATGTAGTAACCACAAATTTTAAACCAATCAAACCTATTCTTTATTTTATCTTCTTCAAATTGGTCACTCTTTGCTCTTGATGGAGTTCACTATCTTCCTTCACTAGCCATTTCAACTCATTCATTTGGAAAATTATTTACCTTTTAGTTTTTTAAAGAAATCTAAACAGAGGCGCGCTCTTTATATTTGCCTGCAAAACTAATTTCTAGCATTTAAAGGGATAGGTCACACAAAAATAAAGTTTCTCATTGTTTACTTGCCCTCATGCCATCCCAGATGTGTATGATGTTTTTTCTTCTGCAGAACACAAATTAAGATTTTTAGATGAATATCTCTGCTCTGTTGGTGCATTTAATGCAAGTGAATGGTCGACAGAACTTTGAATCTCTAAAAAGCACATAAAGGCAACATAAAAGTAATCAATACGACTCCAGTGGTTAAATTCATGTCTTCAGAAGCGAGATGATAGGTGTGGGTGAGAAACGGATCGGTATACAAGTCCCTTTTTACTATCAATTCTCCTTCCTGACCAGTAAGTGGTAATGTGCACAAAGAATTTGAATCACCAAAAACAGAAGAAGAATGTGGATGTAGACATTTTAGTAAAAAACAAACAAACAAAGGACTTAAATATTTATCTGTTTCTCACCCACACCTATCAATCGCTTCTGAAGACATACATTTCTTTTATGCTGCCTTTATGATTTTTTGGAACTTCAAAGTTCTGGCCACAATTCAATTGCATTAAATGCACTAACAAAGATGAGATAATTTTCTAAAAATCAATTTTTGTGTTCTGTAGACGAAAGAAAGTCATACACATCTGAGATGGCATGAGGGTGAGTAAATGATGAGAGAATTTTCATTTTTGGGTGAACCCTTACTTTAAGATCAAAAGATCTTTAATATGATGAGAAACATTCAGTGAGGTGTGTCCAAACCTTTGAATCTTGTTGTACTGTACAGTATGTCATTAGATTATTCTTCTAAACAGTAGTGTGCAGTGTAGTACCATCAGAATAATAGGAACATTTCCTTTTATTTTATTGTTTATCAAATAATTGCACAGTGAAAAACTTATCAAATTATCAGCTCAAGGTTGCAAGTAATTCAATATTTGCCAGTCTGACTGGAATCCAAGTGTCACATCTCATCTCTTGTGTCTGAGTGATAAACAACCTTTAAATGTTCTGTTCTTATTCTTAGGAGAAACACTGGTTAATGTCCTGGACTTTAAGAAAGACACAGGCCTGTGGCATGGAGTGCTCACGGTGGGTTTAAATTTCCTTGAAGTTACTTCAGGTTTTACACCTGTAGACCTGCCGGACCTCATATGTTTGTGCATTCTTACAGAGTGTCATGAATCGTATCCACACTATTAGTGTGCCGTATGCTGTCATGAAGGCTTGTCCACTGTCCTGGGTGCAGAGAGTTCATGTTCACAAAGGTACACAACATGTGCATAATCATATGACACTGATCAAGTGGATTGTGTAAAAAGATTAATAAAAAGAGGCAAATCATAATATAAAAATATGAATAGTAATACGGCAGAATATCTAAAGATTTATTTTCTGTGTGTACACAGCTCGTGTGGCCTTGGTTAAATGTAGGGACCTTCACTGGGCTATGATGGCTCACAAAGATCAGAAGGACACCAATCTGTCCTCTCTACGCATGCTGATTGTAGCTGATGGAGCCAATCCCTGTGAGTGAATAAACTAAACATGCTCAAATGTCTACGTGTTTTAGTCGTCCCAGACTTCTGAGCCTGAAGTACACTTGGCTATATACTTAATAATGCAGATCTATCCTGATGATATTTCTGTTTTAGGGTCAGTGTCTTCGTGTGATGCATTTTTGAACGTCTTCCAGTCTCATGGGCTGAAGCCAGAGATGATCTGCCCATATGCTTCATCCACAGAGGCCATGACTGTGGCCATCCGCAGGTACATGCATCAGTCCTTGATGCCCATCATCAATGTACCTGTGCACACTTATTGCTGTATATTGTATATGAAAATATTAATGATTAATCTGCCTATATTTATCCAGTTATACATAGTCTAGAAGTGTACCAACAAAGTTGTCAATAAATAATTTCTGTTTCTGTTTTTAAAAAATGTTGCATTTTGAGTAAATACTGTGTAAGCCTTAATGGTTGACCACTTTTGATGTAACTGTACACTTACCTTCCTTTAAAACCATCTCGATGTGTTTAGGCCTGGTGCCCATGGTGCTCCACTCCCTGCCAGGGCCATACTCTCTATGGCTGGACTCAGTCACAGCGTAATCCGTGTCAACACTGAGGATAAGAACTCTGCCCTTACTGTGCAGGATGTAGGCCATGTTATGCCTGGAGGTGAGACACTGCAAAAACCTTTTTTAACATTTCACTGAAAATCATGTTAACATGGTGAGCAGTCTCTGAGTTTGAAACTGTAATTGCCACTATGAAAGTAATATGTGAACTGTCAAACTCTGTTGTTGTGGATCTCAAATAAGAGATGTCTTTTGTTGTCTTTCTGTCTCACAGCTCTGATGTGTATTATAAAGCCTGATGGGCCTCCCATGCTCTGTAAGACTGATGAGATTGGAGAGATAGTGTTGAACTCACGTGCTGGAGGCACCATGTACTATGGCCTACCAGGAGTGACAAAGAACACTTTTGAGGTATGGAAACCAAAAAATATGTTTTGTGTAAGCAATGCACAGAAATAAAGCATTTACGATAATTCTATGAATTCTGATTGGCTGCAGGTAATACCTGTAAACTCAGGTGGTACCCCTATAGGAGAGGTTCCCTTCACACGGACTGGACTGTTGGGCTTTGTGGGTCCAGTAAGTAATGTTGTTGCAGGCTTGATTGCATTTACGAAGCAGTTCAGGTTTTAAGAGCTAATTAAAACACACCCTTTATTATTGTCTTGTTTGTAGTGAAGCAAAAATTAAAACAGCATCTGTACTCACAGCTAATTAGATTTGTGACACAGCATTATGTCTTTTTATTGAGTAACTGACTGTTCTCTGTGCCCTCAGGGAAGTTTGGTGTTTGTGGTGGGGAAGATAGAGGGTCTGCTTTCAGTCAGTGCACGTAGACACAATGCAGATGACCTGGTGGCCACAGCTCTGGCAGTTGAGCCGGTCAAAACCGTCTATCGAGGGAGGTATGAATGACGCAAAAAATCTACAACCAAAACACAATCAAATTCAAGTCTGTTTCTGTATCCCAGTCTGGTTGGGTGATGTGTCCCTAAGTAGGGATGGGGCAGGATGTTCAACTGGTTGATTAGTTAGGTTTTTTAGTTTTAATATTTTAGTGGTTATGCTTAAGTGTCATTATTGTTATGTTTTTGTCAAGTTAAAAATAGTTAAACTAACACGGTGTTAGTTTTTAAACAATGGACCAATACGATGAAGCTGGGGGTGGGATAAGAATCTCGAGTGTAATGAATGTGGCCACAATGTCCATCTGGTATGTGTGCATAGACAATCAACTTAAAATAGCGCAAATGAAATGCAAGAACATGTTCTGTGTGAATGACCTCTAAGAGTGTTTGTCATCCGTGCAGGATTGCTGTGCTTTCCGTCACTGTGTTCTATGATGAGAGAATAGTGATTGTGGCAGAGCAGAGACCTGATGCCAGTGAAGAGGACAGTTTTCAATGGATGAGCAGAGTCCTACAAGTAATTTACAGCTTTTGAATCATTCTTCTTATTCACAGCATTGTCCTCTCCTAATCTCAGACTGATTTACTGTTCTCCCAATGTAGGTCATTTTGTTTACTCCAAAGTAGATAATTCAAGCTAATGGACCTGAGCTGACTATCTTAACATAATGAGGCATATAACAATAATAAATGGACAATTTCAGGTGTTTCCATTTTAGATTTTGACCCTGGCTTTTCCAGTGATTGGTATAATAAATCGTCTCTGTATCTGCTTTCTTCCTTTCCCATAGGCAATAGACAGTATCCACCAGGTGGGGTTGTATTGCTTGGCATTAGTACCTGCTAACACATTACCCAAAACTCACCTGGGTGGTATTCATTTATCCGAGACCAAGCAGCGCTTCCTGGATGGCTCTCTTCACCCATGCAACATTCTGATGTGCCCTCATACATGTGTTACCAACCTTCCAAAACCAAGGCAAAAGCAACCAGGTACTGTTTTTTTGTATCTAAATCAAAAGCCTGAAACACAGCAGTTCTACATCACACTACCTCAAGCTTTATGTAAAAGGGATATTTCACCCCAAAAATTTTTAATTCTGTCATCATTTACTCACCGTCTCACAAAAGGAGGTGTTTGGATGAATGACAGCCTTAGTCACCATTTGTTGACTGTTGTCAGGTTTTCAAAAATGTATGTAAGTAGATGGTGACTGAGGGTGTCACATGGTTAAATGGAACAATATGGGGTGAGTTAATGATGAGAGGACTTTAAGAGAGGATAGTTTAAATGGTATTCTTTGTCTTAAAAGTTGCTTTTTATCTCATACTTGTGTTTAAAGTGGGAGTGGGTCCGGCCTCCATCATGGTAGGCAACCTGGTGGCAGGAAAAAGGACAGCACAGGCTGCTGGGAGAGACCTTGGGCTCCTTGATGACCAAGAGCAATCCAGGAAGGTGAGTGAATGATTTAAAAGGACCAAAAAATTACATTGATATATTTACAGGGCAAGATTACTGAATTACGTCGCTTTAGTAAGCCCAAAATAGATATAGATTGTTCTGCCTAAATCTAGAGGCCTAAAATGTGTTAGCAACGTAAACACAGTTTAACCTGCTGTAACAACAATCTTGACCTGTTTTGCATGGACATGCAGGGCTCCAGACTAAAAAATTACTTGGGAGCCATTAGCTCCTAAACTGAAACATTAAGGTGCCAAATGGCTGTTTTTGGTCACCAAATCACAGAATTGCTTGATTTAGATTGCTGTTCAGAAACAAGATAGACAGCCAAAGAATAAAAAAGACAACTGATAACCCATTAATCTAAGGCTTAATAAACAGTATATATAGTTGAGTAGATAAGTTTACATTCCCTTTTGTCTCATAAATGTTCACACCCCTTTCATAGTTTATACAAATATAAAATATATATATTTTTTATTTAGTACTGCTCTTCAGGATCTACATTACAGATATTACATATAGTATGCATATAGTAGTTTGTTGTCTTATTGAGCATCAATGAATGTTTGCACCTTGTGTAATAGTTGTGTGCAAGCCCCTCAATTGTCCTAAGTGTCAAAATCTTGATTTTATATATACACAGATCAGTCACAACATTAAAACCACCTGCCTAATATTGTGTAGGTCCCCCTCGTGCCGCCAAAACAGCGCCAACCCTCATTTCAGAATAACATTCTGAGATTCTATTCTTCTCACCACAATTTACAGATTTGTTATCTGAGTTACCGTATAATTTGTCAGTTGGAACCATAAATAAAATAAACTCTTGAGACTGTTGTGTGTGAAAATTCCAGGATATCAGCAGTTAAAGAAATACTCAAACCAGCCCATCTGGCACCAACAATCATGCCATGGTCCAAATCACTGAGATCAAATTTTTTCACCATTCTGATGGGTGATGTGAACATTAACTTAAGTTCCTGACCCGTGTCTGCATATTTTATGCACTGCACTGCCACTACACGATTGGCTGATTAGATAATCACATGGATGATTGTTGAATCACTCATCTCTGTATCATCTGCAGTTGGTTCAAAATGCGGGTTGGCTCTGTTTTGGAGACACGATGGGGACCTACACAATATTAGGCTGGTGGTAATATATATATATTACCTTATTTTTTAGGATGGCCCAGACAGAGACAACAAGAGTGCAAATTTACTAAAATCCCAGATGCGGTTTATTGTGCTACTCCATTCCCAAATATATAATTACCAGAAGGAAAAAAAAGTGGTACACAATACGGGAATTTTAATTATCAAGAAGCCCCAAAACATGGGACTCTTATTTTTAATGTCTGCACTCCCAGTTGTGAGCTCACTGATGGCTGATTTGCTGAGAAAATGAATCTGATTCAAACTGCTAACCTGAGCTCCTGAGTTAAAACCCTCAATTCTTTTTGGATGATTCATGAAAAGATTAGTAATTAGTAAAAGAAGAGCCATTTGTTCATGACTCTCGCACTGGGTTTGTTGTTGCTTGCGGTGCAGCAAGCTCGTCAGAAACAGAATGGGTGAAAAGAAGCTCAAGACACACTGGTGCACGATATAAAGATGAATTCAAAAGCTCACAAGATATCTGACCAAACCGCATATGAACGCACACAACCTGAGTGTCGCTAATGGTGACTAGATGTAAAAATGTTGTCGCAATCAATTAGAGGTCGACCGATATATCTGTTTTGCCGATTAGTTGGCACCGATAACAATTTCTGGAACTATCGATTATCTGCAAAAATCCACACCGATACTTTTCCCCCGTTGTGTCCGGTGCTGGAGCGGCTGGGAAGGGCACGCTGTCATAATACAGTATGAGAGTGGCCTCTAGAGGCAAAATAGAAACTGTCACTGATGCCTCATGGTGGTTGTTTTGACACGTGAGACTGCACGTTGAATGCAGCGGAACACTGCATGGAGCTGATTAATGCAGATTTAAAACGCCTACAACTAAAAGGTATGTATACTGTACATGTTGTCAGATCATTATAAAGTAATTCATTTCTTGAATAGATGCTGCATTAGTAAAGAACAGCAGTATGTTTTCAGACAAGGCTGAGAGGATGCTAACATTAAAGCTATCCTCAAGCGGTTAGAACAATGTGACAAAAACATGCAAGTCCTACACAAATGTTTAAATAAAATGTATTAATGTATTAGTTTATATACAGTTACAGTTATGCTTTAGCCAGCTAAGTTGTATATTTAAAGGTAGTGAGAGATTTGAGAAAAATATCTTCATGCAGTCAAGAGAAACATAAACAAATCAGAAACACACCTGATTTTATTTCATTTTTTTATCCTCACAGTAATACGTATTTTTGTAATTTTAATGAGATAATCAAGTGATTTGTGTGTTTGTGTGTGACGAGTTTCTTGGAGAATTTAAACGAGTGTAACAGCGCATAATACAAACAAAAATATAATTGAATCTTATTGAAGCATTTTTAAAAAGCATAAGACACATCAATTCACTAGTTTGCCCTAGTTTCACATTAATGACCCCTCACTTGAAGATGTGCAATAGCTCTGTGAACCACAAAAGGCTATGTTTAATAAGTAAATATATTAAATGTACGCACAGCGCCAGCGCGTTATTGAAAGCAACAAACACTGGTATTGGATCAGTATTGGCCGATACTGACATTACCCTTATCAGAATGGGATCGGGAGAGAAAAAGTGGTATCGGTGCATCCCTACGTTAAATGTTGTTTTTTCATTCAGTATCAATTTTAAAAACTATCGTCTGATTAATCGGTTATCGGCTTGTCTTCCCAACTTAGTTATCGGTATCGACAAAATCCTATATCGGTCAACCTCTACAATCAATTACTTTGATTGCTTATGCGACTATTTTAGTTGCAGGCTGGAGCCCTGACATGTAGATATGCAATTACAGTAATGACTCCATAATAGTAATACATTTGTTAATTATAGTTGTGTCAGTAACATCTCTATAATCGTTAAATAACTAGTAACTACAATTATAACTCTTATTATACTACTCCGTAATAACTATATAAAAACAAGTTTCCAGCCTCTGGTTAGCCCCAGACCTTTTTTGGTTTCCACAATCAGAACTGGCCTAAATTATGTTGCCATTAAATCTAGCTCAGTGCAGATAGTGTTTAAAGAGAATAAAGGATGACTAGAATATCTCTCATGTCCTTTAAGCTTGTGCTGTGGTCTGTCTTTCTCCCTCATATGGGGGGCCCTAGCTCTGTGTGTGGCCCACTAACATGGTAAGTCTGAATGCCAGCAATGCTCTGCTATCTGTGTGCTGAGCTTTGAATCCTTATCGATAGCAGCCACAACAACAAAAACAGCATTCTTAGGGGCTTGAGACAAAAAGAGCACATAAAGTGATAGATTTATCTGAATGGATCTCTTCCTATCTTCATTTTTGAACCAGGATCATGTTTAGCAGTGTATTCAACTGGAATATGGTCCAAAATAGCTGTTATATTAACTAAAGAATGCTGAGTACTTTGGTTCAACTTTTATAAGTAGGATTAGTGTTTGGAAACACTACAACACACACTTAAGGCCTCAGCACACTCGCAGAGAAGTGCTATTTCGTTCTTCACTCAGATCCAAAAATAAGTTTTGTACAGCCGTTTGTAGACATAGTAGTGAATTAGCGACTTTGTGACAGGATATATTTAACTGAGTGATCGGGAATTAGCGGTCGGCCAGATTTTGTTCTAAATGACATCACACCTGTTCTTTCTTCGATTTCGCAGGAAGTGTGCATGGGCCTTTACGCTGCATGGTGTGGTTATTATTATCCACTGCCTGCACGAATTGCATCCTGCAATAGAACTGCTATGTGTGTGTGTAAAGACATGCAATCCATGTGAACTATCATCCTGCCTTGATATTATGAACCTTAGGCTTTGTTTTCTTTTTTTATGATTTTGTGTTATATTTTATTTGTTTGCTGAAATAGTGTTGTGGGTTGACTTGTGCTTTCCTGTTATTATCAGGGACCGGATTATGACTTGCAAAGGCACCAGGGCCAATTATCTCGAAGGGCCCCCCTCCAAAAGTTGTTGATGGGGGATGTTTGGGGGGTTAGTTTTCATTGTTGATGGGTTTTCGAACGGGGGGATCGCCAAACTGGATTGCGCAACCTTAAAACCCAGGCCCCTCCGGGCAGTCAAGGGCCCCTGGGCCCATTGGCCTGGTCGGTAATCCATCCCTGGTTATTATGGGTATTAAAGTTTGGTTAGGAGATAGTTCAGCCAAAATGTTCTAAACCTATGATTTTCTTTCTTTTATGGCACACAAAAGGCTGTATATTCAGTCTCAGTCTCTATTCGGATTCATTGCCTATTATTCCATACAATGAAAGTGTATGGTGTCTGCAGCTGTAATTCTGCCAAACATCTCCTTTTGTATTCCACGGAAGAAAGTAAGTCATACGGTTTTGGAACAATATGAGGTTGAGTAAATGATCATATAATTGTAATGTTTGGGTGAACTAACCCTTTAAGGTCAAAATTGGTGATATTTGAGATTTGTTCTCTTCTATCCTAAAGCACCAGTTCCTGTCCGAGGCACTGCAGTGGAGGGCACAGAATGATCCTGATCACATCCTCTATATGCTTCTTAATGCAAAGGTGAGACACATACAACCCCCTATCACACCGATCAATTACTCAAGCCCTCTGCCCATTCTGTGCTGAAACTGTTCTGTATTGTTCCTTTTCTTGGCCTGCAGGGAGTAGCAGTGAGCTCCGTCACATGTTCTCAGCTGCACAAGCGAGCTGAAAAGATAACTGCAGCTTTGTTGGAAAGAGGAGGAATTAACACTGGAGACAATGTAGTACTGCTTTACCCTCCTGGTAATGACTCCTGTCCCTTCTTTAATAATAAAAAAAGTGTAATAGTGGATAGATGCTATTCAGTGAAACTAGATTTGATTAAAGATTTTTGACTTGAATTGAATGCTGGTGTGAGATGTTGGCATTTATCATATTTCCTTCTTTCCTTAAGGCATAGATCTAATAGCCTCCTTCTATGGTTGTCTGTATGCCGGCTGTATTCCGGTCACCGTCAGGCCTCCTCACCCACAGAACCTTGCTGCCACACTACCCACTGTCCGAATGATCATAGATGTGAGTCTGAGCAGACTGTACATTTAAGATTTTATATTGCATATGCATACCATATAAATTTGATTGTCAAATGTGGGGCACAATAGGTGAGCAAAGCAGCCTGCATCCTCACAACTCAGACCCTTATGAAGATTTTACGGTCTAAAGAAGCAGCAGCCTGTGTGAATGTGAAGACTTTGCCAAACATCATAGACACAGGTACTGAAATTAGTGTCTGGTATTATCATGTTTGCATTCTAAAGAAGCTGTAATACTGAGTTAACAACTGTACTAAATAGATTTTTAAGATTAGTATCCTTGATCTTGTGTGTGCCAGATGATCTTCCCAGGAAACGGCCTCCTCACATCTATAAGCCACCCACTGCAGAGATGCTGGCCTACCTGGACTTCAGTGTGTCCACCACAGGCATGCTGACTGGAGTTAAGGCAAGTCTTGCATCTTTTCATCAAATTAGTCTCATTCCTAATGTGTTTGCTTTAGAAGTGTCCATCACAACACTACCTTTGCTTTCAGATTTATTACTGGAAAATCAATTTGTTTATTCAAATCAAATCAAATCACTTTATTGTCACACTACCATGTACACAAGAGCAACAGTAGGTAAAATTCTTGTGTTCAGCTCCGAGCAACATAGCAGTCATGACAGTGACGAGACATTTTACAGTAAACAATACACACTATATAGAATATACAATACAATAAGTAAAGAGTATATGAAATATATATAAGTAGTTGTATTGAGGAGAATATGTTGACAGTCCATCTCCAGATTATAGATTAATAAAGTGCAGTGCTAATTATTGATCCTGATAGATCAAGTGTTCAAAAGTCTGATAGCTTGGGGGAAGAAGCTGTCATGTAGTCGGCTGGTGCGGGTCCTGATGCTGCGATACCGCCTGCCTGATGGTAGCAGTGAGAACAGACCATGACTCGGGTGGCTGGAGTCTCTGATGATCCTCCGAGCTTTTTTCACATCCCGCCTGGTGTATATGTCCTGGAGGGAGGGAAGCTCACCTCCGATGATGTTTCTGGCAGTTCGCACTACCCTTTCCAGGGCTTTGCAGTTGTGGGCGGTGCTATTACCGTACCAGGCGGTGATGCAGCCTGTCAGGATGCTCTCTACAGTACTAGTGCAGAACCATGTGAGGATGTGGTAGTTCATTCCAAACTTCCTCAGCCGTCTCAGGAAGAAGAGGCACTGGTGAGCCTTCTTCACAACGGCCTCAGTGTGGACGGACCATGTGTCTGTAATGTGGACACCGAGGAACTTGAAACTGCTGACTCTCTCCACCGGTGCTCCATTTCTTCCTGAAGTCCACTACAAGCTCCTTGGTTTTACTGACGTTGAGGGAGAGGTTGTGCTCCTGACACCAGCGTGTCAGAGTGTTTTTTTATTGAGAGTGCATCTGTTTAATTTATGCAATGTAACCCTTTCACGAGATGATGTGTTTCTGTCATTTCCAATATTCCGCATTTTCTTATTATTTAGTGTATATTTATAACACTTCTTTGTGTTATATTAACTAGACATGTTTCAAATAAAGCTGATGGCATCTTTCTCTCTTCTGACCCGTAATCCATCGCTCTCTCTCATTTTTGGTGATCGGTTCACATGTGGTCATACCTGACCACATGTCACCTGAGACACATCTTAATACCATGTGTAAACAGGGTCTCTGATTTCCTCTTTCTGAAAGTTGTGGAAACGTAATACTGGGTTTTTTCTTTTGCTGTTGGAACAAACTGCAATAGAAGTGTACCCTGCCTAGTTTACTTGTGCGTTCCAATCCTGGAAATGTAAAAGTGTCCATTTAAACTTAACGTGAACATCCATTTTCTGAACTTTATCTTGAGTGTTTGCTCCTCAAGTGTGTAAAAGCTTGCTTTTGTTTTGTTTCTTTCAGATATCTCATTCAGCGGTCAGTGCTTTGTGTCGATCCATCAAATTGCAGTGCGAGCTGTACTCTTCCAGACAAATTGCCATCTGCCTGGACCCCTACTGCGGCCTGGGCTTTGTGCTGTGGTGTCTATCTAGGTAGTATAACACAGTAAAACCTCTTAGACCATGTCCTAGCCAGGCACTACACTCTAAATCATATCTTTTGAGTTTTTATCCTAATGAGCCATGACTGCAACAAGAAGTACACAACAGGACACTTTTGTTGCTCACTTGGTAAAGTAAAATTGTCTATGTTTAATTAGCTATGGCTTGATGTCGCTTAGTATTTTGCTCTTAGTGGAAATAGAAAGAATTAATTGTCACTGGAAATTTTGACAACTTTTGTGACTGGACCTAATTTATAGAATATTTTTTTCTGTATCTAGTGTTTATTCAGGTCACCAGTCAATCCTGATTCCTCCCATGGAATTGGAGACCTCTCTGCCCCTGTGGTTAAGCACGCTTAGTCAGTATAAGATCAGAGACACCTTCTGTTCCTACTCAGTCATGGAGATCTGCACCAAGGGCCTTGGCACACAGACTGAAGCTCTGAAGGTGAGTGAACAAGATGCAGACATACAAGTACTCAATCACAGGACTTAATGTTGAGAAAAATAACTTTCAGAAAGGGATTGTCAAAGTAAACAGAGACTGAAAAGTGTCTATAAAAGATGACGAGGGATGTATGTGCAGGTGCGCGGCGTGAACCTATCATGTGTAAGGAGCTGTGTCGTCATAGCAGAAGAGAGACCCCGTTTGGCACTCACACAGTCATTCTCCAAGCTCTTCAAAGACCTGGGCCTGTCTCCACGCGCAGTGAGCACTGCTTTTGGTGCCAGAGTCAACCTGGCCATCTGTCTACAGGTTAAAAAAACACATTGCGTCAACTGCACATGCCATAAAGTTGTGTTGGATTACTGTGACACAAGAGTAGAGCTTTGTTTGTATATCACTTTTTCCTTTCTTTTGCCATTTCAGGGCACTGCTGGTCCAGACCCATCCACTGTTTATGTAGACATGAAGTCTCTCCGGCACGACAGGTATGTCAGTCCAGTGATGGTGTGAAAGCAGCACATTACATGCCTGAATGTTTCATTGTCGTTCTTTCTCTATTATAGAGTGAGACTGGTGGAGAGAGGAGCTCCTCAAAGTCTGCCGCTGATGGAGTCTGGCACTGTAAGTCTGCCTTTCTGTCCCAAGTATTTATTTCAGCTGGCCTGATTGGGTGAGGAGTTTAGATTTTTAACTGCCCTGCCAAGATTTCCTTTGACCCCAATTCCACAAATGACAAATCACAATTTTTAGAAATATAATTTATATATTCAGTATATATAAATGCAATGCATGTTTACCTAGAAAAACAATTGAAAAGCAGCGCAGAAGCAGTAAAAACGTATTCTGTGTGAACAATCCCGAAGATGTTGATTTTTTTTTTTTTTTTTTTTTTCCCCATATTGTTTTCTATTCACTACCTCAGATTCTTCCTGGAGTGCGAGTGATCATTGTGAACCCAGAGACTAGAGGACCACTAGGAGACTCTCATCTCGGCGAGGTGATGAAACATATATTTTAGAATTCACACACATATTCTCTGTAATGTAAATAGGTTACACATTACGGATTCCTCCTTTTATGAATTTGTTTTGTTTGTACCGCATGTTCAATTCTGTATTGCACTGTCAAATGCTAATGCATGTATTCCCCCTGTTTATGTACCTCCTAGTATGTGTCCCTTTTTTCACACACATACAACGTTTCAACAATGTGTAGTGCGTTGCATTGAGCCTATTACACAATTTTCGAACCATATTTTTCCAGACTGACATTATCATAATTTTTTGACAGTTTTTGATGTTTTTTTTTCTTTCTCCCAGATCTGGGTGAATGGTCCTCACAATGCCAGTGGTTATTACACTATCTATGGAGAGGAGAGCCTCCAGGCAGACCACTTCAACACACAACTGAGTGTTGGAGAGACCGAGACACTCTGGGCCAGAACTGGGTATCTGGGTTTTGTCAAGAGGACGGAGCTACTGGATGCCAGTGGAGGTTTGTAGTATAGAGCAGATGGTTTAGCCTAATACAAATATTTTATATGCTTTTTATGTTGCAGTCCATTTATATAATAGAATTAAATAATGTAAAATGCTAATTTGGGTGAGAAGTGATTAAACAGGAAAGACAGATGATCGTGTTCAGATTGAGTATTTTCTATAGGAAGTAAATATGAAATTAGCATCATTTTGAAATCCATTTAAATGTTTACCTTCTCACATTCAAAATGTTCTTGCCATTTATCTTCCAAAAGATCGCCATGATGCTCTGTTTGTGGTGGGTTCGCTGGATGAAACGCTGGAGTTGCGAGGTTTGCGTTATCACCCCATTGACATTGAGACGTCAGTGTCTCGGACGCATCGAAGCATTGCTGAGAGGTAAGAACAATAATACTTATGTTTCTGTGTGCATATCTTCAGTCTTGGCTGACCATGTATAATTAAGTTTGAGTTTTATTTCAGTGGCTGTAAATTACACTTATGGTTACACAGAACTTCACAGCCTAGATCCAATGCCTTTGTCTTTCTCACAGTGCTGTATTCACATGGACAAATCTGCTGGTTGTTGTGGTGGAGCTCAGTGGGTCGGAGCAGGAAGCTCTCGACCTGGTTCCACAGGTCACTAATGTGGTGCTGAAAGAGCACCACCTCATAGTGGGTGTGGTGGTCATCGTGGACCCTGGTGTCATTCCTATCAACTCCAGAGGCGAGAAGCAGCGCATGCACCTGCGCGACTCCTTCCTGGCCGACCAACTGGATCCCATCTATGTGGCATACAACATGTGAGCATGAACTAATCACGTCATAAGAGCGTACAGCTCTACATGGCACCTAAAGAACTGCTCACAGTGGGTACAACTTGGCCATTCTGTGCTGTCCGCACACAAGTGGACATGGAGGAGGAAGCTGGCTAGGCCTCTCTCTGCCTGTGCGCTGAGCCTTGTAAATATTTTTATGTTCTCTCTAATGTGATTGTGGCTGAGTTTTAGCCTGTTTGACCAGTTGTGGTCAAAGTCCACCCTGGCTCAAGCCATCCATCCCTCCCTCCCTGGACATTGAGTGTGTCACAAGGAGGGTGGTGCATTTCTTTTAGAACAAATTCCTGCCCTATAAAACAGATGGAACCACATTTTCACAGCTATAACATAGATACATTGACTCTGACGTCTTTGACCGACTCAGTGTGCCACTTCTGGTATGCCTCTTACATAGAGCAGAGCTTGCATACAGTACCATGCCCATAAAGATCTGCTTTAAGACTGTGCTTGAGGCCTGAGGGACAAACACATTAAGATTTTCTGTGCACTTTATCTCCTCTCTTAGGCTAGCACTTATGCCTGCTTAGGGGAGAGTCCTTACTTTTTCCATTCTGGAAGTGCAAACTTGGTTAAATACAGTATATAACAGTATCACCAGCAAAGCAGACTGTATGTGGCAGTCCACCGGATCTGAAATCACTCAGACTTGGTTTGTTCATATCATATTTTACTTAAACTGCTAGTCATTTTAATAGTTTTAAAATTATAGAACGTTTACATGCATCACCTTTTATTCTTGTGCGAAATCTTTTTTTTTTTCTTTCTTAACTGACATTGCCGACTGTAATGCACATCTTTTCAGAACCTGATTGAGTTTTGTGAAACATCCTTACTGAAAGCACACAGCAATTTTAGAAGATTTAAGATTTATATGCATTAAATGTCTGTATATTAAGGGTGAAGTTACAGTATGAAGACCGTTCCATGCTGTATGAAACTTATGGATGTTTTAGTTTTGTATGTATGCTTTGTCTTTATTTGATTGTAGTGTCAAAGGAATTATGAAAATATAAATGGATGAGAGGCTTTTTATTTTATTTTTTTGTTATATTGTTACTTACAATATAACAAACAATATATTGCAGTGCCTCACTGGTGCTACTGTATAAATGGAAACCATTATCCGGTCCTCCAAAAAAACCTGACTGATCTTTCATAATTGATATATGAATTCATAATTCTCACCATCATTGGCTAAAAACATCATGATTCAGAAATAATAAAGAAATATTTTTACACATTACAACCACAAAACAATAATTATTTTGCATCTTTAATATCTGTTGTTTCAGTCACCCTTCCTCCCAAGTCTTCTTAATGATTTATTGGTTTTAGTGTGTGTGTGAGTGAGTGTGATAGAAAGCAAATAAGGTAGTTTTAGGCAAGGCTTTCACGTCTTTTTTAGGGACAAGTAGATACTAGGAGAGAATGTGATAAGACACAATACATATTTTCTATTTGAATAAAATTACTTCATTTATCAGCACCTAAATTAAACTTTAATTTTTTTAATGGCCTTAGATACAAATATTAATTCTTCCTGCAGATTGTTTACATGTGAATTATGTGCAACTCTTTTCTATAAAGATGCACATTTCTTTTTTGCTACATTCTCATAACTGTTTTGTTTTCTATTTTTAATTCAATTACCAATTGTAAAAATAATTAAATGTGTTATTGTAAATGAATCCTAATTTCTTTATTGCAGTAATGTCATGTGAACTAAGTGCAAATACAAGGAACTGTTGAATGAGCATAGGAAGAATTTAAATTTAGTGCTCTTTTCTCACATCTGACTGCTTTCAAAAAGCAATCAATTCTGTGAGGAAGCAGCAGACAAATTAATATGTATTTAAAAGCAAAACTGTACATCAATGCATACATGTAAATAAATGCATTAAATACTTTTGGCACTTTGAATGTACTCATTTCAAGGGGTGTAATTTGCCTCTTACAATTTTTGAGTTTAAGGTGATAAAATGCAGGGACAGAAAATAAAATAATTTTAATGCCCCAATGAATTCATATTTTGCAACATACTTTTCAAAAGCTATTCACAGCATCTGCCTAAAAAAAAAAAAAACTATTTACAGTATGACTGAAGACAAGCCTTTACTGCATTTAAACATCAAATATAAGTATTGAGGAAAAATTTAGAATTTTCCATTATAGAAAATCATTTTGTCATCTGCCACTGTCAAGTGTTCCTATACACAATTAATTTTGTTGGTTAAAAACCATACAGGCTAAATTCAGTCTTACTCAAAAGATGCCATTTAATTTTTTTTTTTTTATTATATTCAGATTTGATAACATCTTTTATCACAAGAGTGAGTGGTGCAACGAATAAATAAAAACAAGTATTAGCACAAATAAAATATGAACACAAATTAGGAACACGTGCCATATGACAAGTCTAAATAAGAAATTAATATCCAAATAAATTACATTATAAGAACATTCAACACATGACACTCAGAACTTAGATTACATTAATACTTCAGTATGTTAGCAAACTCAATCAGACAGCTTTATATGCCAAGAAGAGGGCCAGAAATACAGTAGAACTTCAGTGTGAGTGACTCATTTGGTGCTGAATCCACCAGTAGAGGGTGGAGACTTTCAAATAAATATTTGGCCTGTTAGGTTCTCCACATGCAGTGGCCTTTGCTCGAACTCCAACCATATAGTAGCGTTTCTCAACATTGGTGTAACAGTTCAATGGTCCACCAAGATTTGTCTGCATATTATAATATATAATGTAAACATTTGCATATAATATATTGTAAATTGTCAGCTAATAGTTGGCCCAAAGGGATAGTGAACCAAAAATGAAAATTTTTACATCAATTACTCACCCTCATGTTGTTTCAAACTCATGACTTTCTTCAGTGGAACACAACTTGACAGAATGTTAGTCTCAATCACCATTCACTTTTTTTGCGTCTTTTTCCATATACTTTAACATTCTGCCTAACATTTCCTTTTGTGAACCATGGAAGAAAGCAAGTCATACAAGGTTGCAAAAAACACAAGGGTGAGTAAATTACAGTTTTTTTTTATTTTTGGGTCGACTATCCTTTTAACTCACAAAACACACATATACCACGCAAAACTTGCAGTATTCATGCACTTGATGAACACAGAAACAACTTACAACTCCCCTAATATTAAAGCTGTTGAATGCATTTTGCTGCAATATTTTACAATTCATGGCATTAAAGTTCATAGAAACTAATAATTGAAAAAGAGCACTTGATGCATACCTCACATCCATCCACACCTCCACCGAAACCTCCAGCACAAACCATGTCTGCTGCAACAGTATAGTTCCAAAACTCTGGCTTATTACATAATGACTGTGACATCACGAACACCCTCGCCTCTTGGAGTACGCCAGAATATTCTAATAAAGAAAAATGTGAAGTAAAATCATTTGTTTGTACTGCAACATCTACAGTCAGTAGATCTCTAAAGCATTATTTTACTCTGCACTTAAAAAGAAAAGTTCACCAAAACATGAACATTCTCTGATCATTTATTCACCCTCATGCCATCACAGATGTGTATGACTTCCTTACTTCTGCTGAACACAAAATAATAATTTTAGAAAATATTTGAGCTCTGTATGGCCATCCGAATGCAAATGAATGGTGAACAAAACTTTGAAGCTCCAAAAAGCATAAAGATGTAGAATCTAAGTAATCCGTATGACTAGTGGTCAAATCCATGTAAATACAAGCAACATGATAGGTGTGGGTAAGAAACATATATTTAAGTCCTTTTTAACTATAAATGTCCAATTTCACTTCTACATTATTTTTTGCATATTGCTACCTACTGGGCAGATAGGAAAATTTATGGTAAAAAATAAATAAATAAAAAAAGAACAAAAATATTTATCTGTTTCTCACCCACACCTACCATATCACTTCTGAAGACATGAATACTGTAACCACTGGAGTTGTATGGATAACTTTTATACTGCCTTTGTGTGCTTTTAGGAGCTTCAAAGTTCTGGTCACATTCACTTGTATGGTCCAACAGAGCTGAGATATTCTTATAAAAACCCTTGTTTGTGTTTAGCAGAAGGAAAGTCATACACATCTGGGATGGCATGAAGGTGAGTAAATGATGAGAGAATACTCATTTTTAAACTATCCTTTAAGTTGTACTGTTTTGGGAGTTGCAGTTCTGCCTTACCACCAGGTTGATTGTTGTATCCTGTGATGTGACATGATTCGTATTTATGCCCACTAGCAGCATAATCCGGTACACAGATGGGATAGACAAATTCATTTAACACAAAGGGGGTCTTCAGTTTTATAAGAGCAAGGTTGTACCGCAACGTTACTGGATTGAATTGTTTATGTCTCACTAATTTGGCGACTCCTGACTGCTGTGTAGATGCATCATCAACATGCAGACTATTGCTTCCTGCTCTTATCAAAAGTTTTCTATGGGAAAAAGTGGAACATTCAGTTAGGATAAACACAATACATTATCCATAAGTAGGCATGCACATTTAAATAATTGGTGTTACCCTTTTTCCTCATTTACACATGCAGCTGCTGTCAGTATCCAGTATTTGTTGATAATAGCTCCACCACAGTGCTGACTGAATGGAAACGATGAATTGTACTGGTAGAGTATGGACACTTGCCATGGCCAAATACCCACATTCACCTTCGCACCTCCGATCATCCGGGTCACTCGTATTTTGTACATTCTCTCAGGCCTCTCACCACACTTTACTGATGGGAGAATGATAAAAACAAATTTATCACCTTCCTGATTTACAGATATATAAATGATTAACAAACAGAAAAGGGATTGCATGAAAAAAAAAAAAAAAAAAAAAAAAATCACCTAGTTCATTTAAAGGAACAGTTCCACAAAAATGAAAATTCTCTCATAATTTACTCACCCTCATGCCATCCCAGATGTGTATGACTTTCCTTCTTCTGCTGAACACAAATATTTTTAGAAGAATATCTCAGCTCTGTTGGCCCATTCAATGCAAGTGAATGGTGACCAAAACATTAGAGCTCCTAAAAAGCATTTAAAGGCAGCATAAAAGTAATCCATAAGACTCTATTGGTTTAATCCATGTCTTCTGAAGCAATCCAACTGGGTGAGAACATACCAAAACGTACCTAATTTTTCACTGTACACCTTGCCTTTGTAGTAAGCACGATCATTTGTGATTTCAGCTCAATTACACTTCTTTATGCTTGGTGCTAGGTGGTGCTACAGGAAGTATAATAGAGCTTGAAATTCTGATCGCCAAGGAGACAGCTGAAGACACGATTTATAGCAAAAAAGGAGTTACTGTATATTTGGTCGGTTCTTACCCAAAACCGAGATATTCTTCTAAAAATCATTGCTTATGTTCAGTAGAAGAAAGAAAGTCATACACATCTGGGATGGCATGAGGGTAAATGATGAGAGAATTTTCATTTTTGAGTGATGTTCGGTGAACTATTCCTTTGAGGTTGATTACATTTCCCTGGTAGATCCATTTTTTGAGCCAAGTAAGGAACTCATAAGCAGAGTTTTTTTGTCCTTTGTGTGCCATGCTAAATCTCAATGTTTTATTTTAATTGTTTTTATTACACAGCACTTTGGTCAACAATTTGTTTTAAATGTGCTGTAGAAATAAATGACAATCTTTTGGTGTTAATGTATATATGTATGTATATATCAAAATTGATCTGAATATTTTATATATATATATATATATATAAAATATTCAGATCAATTTTGATTAGAGATGAGACAGTTTCTATTTGGTAAAAGACAGTTTCATGTGACTGCATAAATATTTAAGGGATAATTCACCCAAAAATATTAATTCTCCAATAATTTACTCATCCTCATGCCATCCCAGATGTGAATGAGTTTCTTTCTTCTGCAGAACACAAACAAAGATTTTTAGAAGAATATTTCAGCTCTGTAGATACATACAATGGTGATCAGACCCTTGTTGTTCCAAAAATCACAAAAACACACCACATAAAACAAACAAAAAGTAATCCAAAAGACTCCATTTGTTAAATCCATATCTTCAGAAGAAATATGATATGTAAGAAAAAAAGTGTACTTTCACATTTACATCTGACCTGTTTAGTTTCACGTTCACATCTGAAAGTGACAATTAAAGTGGAGATTTAGATTCAAAAAGGACTTAAATATTGTTCTGTTACTCACCCACACCTATTATATCACTACTTAAGAGATTAATTTAAACACTAGAGTCATATGGATTACTTCTGTTTCCTTTGTGATATTTGGAGCTACAGTGCATCCGGAAAGTATTCACAGCGTTTCACTTTTTCCACATTTTGTTGTTACAGCCTTATTTCAAAATGCATTAAATTCATTATTTTCCTCAAAATTCTACAAACAATACCCCATAATGACAATGTGTCATTTTTAGTCAGGGAGGTGACCAAGAACTTGATGGTCACTCTGACAGAGCTCCAGCATTTCTCTGTGGAGAGAGGAGAACCTTCCAGAAGAACAACCATCTCTGCAGTACTCCACCAATCAGGCCTGTAATGTAGAGTGGCCAGACGGAAGCCACTCCTCAGTAAAAGGCACATGACAGCTGTCTGGAGTTTGCCAAAAGGCACCTGAAGGACTATGACCACAAGAAACAAAAGAACTCTTGAATTGAACTCTTTGGCCTGAATGGCAAGCATCATGTCTGGAGGAAACCAGGCACCTCTCATCACCTGGCCAATACATCCCTACAGTGAAGCATTTCAGCAGCAGGAACTGGGAGACTAGTCAGGATTGAGGGAAAGATGAATACAGCAATGTACAGAGACATCCTTGGACCTCAGACTGGAGCGAAGGTAATTTCTTCAACAGGATGACGACCCCAAGCACACAGCCAAGATAACAAAGGCGTGGCTACGGGACAACTCTGTGAATGTCCTTGAGTGGCCCAGCCTGAGCCCAGACTTAAACCCGATTGAACATCTCTGAAGATCTGAAAATGGCTTTGCACCGATGCTCCCCATCCAACCTGATGGAGCTTGAGAGGTCCTGCAAAGAAGAATGAGAGAAACTGCCCAAAATTGGGTGTGCCAAGCTTTTAGTATCATACACAAAAAGACTTGTGGTTGTAGTTGGTGCCAAACGTGCTTCAACAAAGTATTGAGCAAAGGCTGTGAATACTTATGTAACGTTTTGTTTTTTTAAATAAATTTGCAAAGATTTCAAACAAACTTTCACGTTGTCATTATGGGGTATTGTTTGTAGAATTGAGGAAAATACTTTAATCCATTTTGGAATAAGGCTGTAACGTGGAAAAATAAAAGCACTGTACAACGGTCTGATCACCCATCACTTGCATTGTATGAACCTACAGAGCGGAGATGCTTTTCTAAACCTCTTAATTTCTGTTCTGCTTGTACCCCTACAAACATTCAACATCCTTTTGCTTACCCCCTCTAGATGACATTCTCACAGGGTATTTTGAAAATGTGTATCTTTAACAAAAGTATACTTTTAAAACAACTCTCTTTTATGAAACATTTTATATTTGTACATGTTAAACGTATCATATACATATTCAATAATTTACTTAGAGATTTGTGAGTTGGGTTTGTTAAATATGACATGTGCACACTCTGGCCTCTCATTTGTTTTGTGGGAGCAGGACAGAGTACCAGCACTTTACAGGTCCAAGAGACCTCTGACACCTGTCATCCAGAAAACAAAATTCCCCATTCATCTCTCCTTAATATACAAACTGCGTTTTAAACTGCAAAAATATATAAATAAAAGTGTGTTTGTGTGTCTAGACTAGAGGGCACACAACATTATTTTTTGCCACTGAGAAATCCATGAACTGGGGTTGAAGGTTATTTTAGATTGATATGAAATTAAAACAACTGCAAATCTCAAATGTTTTGAGATTCCTCGTCACCTCAAGTACCCCATTTTGGGAAACACTGCTCTAATAACCAAACTAAGGACACCCACAGTACATATTACAATAGGCCTGTATCTCATTTGATATCACATGAATGAGGAAATAATTGGGATAACGTATTGATAACAGTCGTTTAGTGAGGTGAACAGGCAATAGGTTGTAAATGCATTTCTACGTAGCATAACTCACCGTCTTTATGCTGTAGAAGCTCTTTCTTCTCCTCCACTATGGCGAAATAAACCATCACCCCCCACCACAAAACGGCCAGAACAAGGAGAATTTTGGCCCCATTATTCATTACAGCGTACGTTGATGTTTAGTTAGTTAAGAGCAGGTTTTGTGACTTCTATCAGCACGTTCTGACTGGAAAAATGAAATGGCGTCGTTTGGATAACGGTCAATAACTTTTGAATTCGAATTTCGATGACGTAAGCCATGTGGTGCTCCAGAAGAAAACCATGCAAGCACTTTGATAACGCGTACTTTTCTAATTTACTATCCAACAGTTCCCTATCGATTCGGTTCACTCGACATTATGATTCTGTTTTTTTTTTTTTTGGGTTGTTTCTGGTCTCGAGACGCAATGTAAAAACTACCGAAACGAGCGATTTAGATGGTGAACAACCACCATTTAATTTTTCTTTTTTTTTCTCAGATAATTTTTTTATTTTTTTTATCTCAGGCTCAACTTGTGCTGTTTGCTGTCATCATAACAACTCAACGTAGTTATCACTGTAACTAAGCTCGGACAAGCTACACACTCAGGTAAGGCACTGTCAATCATCTCAACTCTGTGACGTATCGGCACTAGACAGCCAATGTTTTTTGGATCATTTTTGCAAATGTAATACTCTAAACATCACATTACACGCTAAGTATATACGGTGATGTGAGTGAAAACTCTGGAGACAGGAAATTGAAAACAGGCGAATTGTGGAACACTTCCGTATTCAGGATAAAGGTGGATAAGACCGTTTGCACCGGTTTAAGAGGCTTTATTTTGTATAGGGTAGACTGGGTACAGTTGAGACATACAGTTAAGACACCTTAAATAACTTGCGTGCGCAGCAAGCAAGTTGTGATTTTTGCTGTGCACATGCGTATTCGTGTCCTCTTTGATCGTGGGAAATTTGAACAATGGACGCATCTCCGATCCGAAGATATCGGCAAAAGTTTTTTTTCTAAGGTAAGACGTTCACTTAACCATGCACACTCCACAATGAATGGCTTATTATCCTTATGTGACTGTTAAACGTAACTGGTATAATCACAAACGTTATTCTGTGCCCTAAAAACGGGCATATTTAATGGTATTGTGTCATGCATGGTCATTGCAGAATCTAGAGAAATGTGCGAGGTGGCCATCAGGGTACAGTTGAGACTGCACCCGCGATAGAGTTCTATTACGTCACACGCTGTTTAGTTGTTCAGTATTATGATAACAGGTTAAATGTCATAATTAGCCAGCATAGGACACAAATGAAAATAAAATCTTATATTTGTGATATTTAAAGTGTATTATTAATGAAAATATTTTCTAAAATGAATGTTATAAGGATAACCTAGCATGTTGTCAAATAGGCAAGGTGGTAAAACGGGTACAGTTGATACACCATTTTTAAGATGTGTGCAGCAGTCACATAGTTAATTTAATGAGAGAGAGAGTGTGTGTGTGTGTGTGGGGGGTGTGTGTGTGTGTGTGTGTGTGTGTGTGTGTGTGTGTGTGTGAGCGTGTATTTATTACTTTGTGGGGACCAAATGTCCCCATAAGGATAGTAAAACCCGAAATTTTTGACCTTGTGGGGACATTTTGTTGGTCCCCATGAGGAAAACAGCTTATAAATCATACTAAATTATGTTTTTTGAAAATGTAAAAATGCAGAAAGTTTTCTGTGAGGTTTAGGGGTAGGGTTAGGGTTAGGTTTAGGGGATAGAATATAAAGTTTGTACAGTATAAAAACCATTATGTCTATGGAAAGTCCCCATAAAACATGGAAACACTACGTGTGTGTGTGTGTGTGTGTTCTGTTTATGTTGTGTATACATAGCCTGTATGAGGACTTTTTGTTTATGTTACACCTGTTGCATGATGCCCCACAACAGAGCTAGGACTATGAATAGGGGAGTGCCAGGATACCTATTAGAGAGGGCCTCAAAAGAGGAGGGCAGATCAATTAGGAAGGTAGCTGAGAATGTACAGATTCCTGTTGCTTCACTGGCCCGATGTGGAAGAAAAGGCGAGAGCTTTCAGTAGGGTACAAGAGCTGCAATGCAGTTCTAACTTATGACCAGGAGCTCAGCCTGGTGTCTTATATCAGGACAGCGGCAGCCTTATATTATGGGCTAACCCCTAAAGAGGTAGGAATGCACTAAAAACCAACAATAGGGAGAGACAGGCACAATGACAAATAAGCCAGTATTACAAATCCATCACCAGGTCCAGCATGTTCCAAAGTTTAGTCCTGAACTAATCAGGCCTCATCCAAAAGCTGGCCCCAGAAAGGCCAATGGTCAACGTCGGAGGAAAAGGACCACTGAAATTCTCACTGATACCCCTGTAAAGGAGACCCTTGAAGAGGAGAAAAGAAGATCCTCCATGAAGGTGAAGAGGAAGATCATGACAGAGAAAAAGGAAGGAGGAAAAAGAAGAAAGAAAAGCACAGAAGACACAAAATGCCTGGTGTGTGACGAATGGTTCTCAAGTTCACGGTCGGGAGAGAAATGGGTGTCCTGCTCTAGGTGTAGCATGTGGTCACACGTAGAGTGTACCCTTGGCGGAGACAGCTACACATGCCATCATTGTGAAAGTGACACCTGAATCAATTTTTTCCTTTGTTGGTTGTTTACTGTTACTTTTGACATTGCTATTGTTAGTGTTGTTATTGGAATGTTTCCATTTGTACTGTTGCAATATCTGTTCATGAAATATCTTGTTCCTGTTTTATACATTTTAACCAGTGCTAATTTAAATAAAATGAATTAATTTAAATGGATGAATAAACAAACATGTTGCCCAAATGTTATTTTCTTTATTTATTATATTTGCAATGAACGGTTAGTTACCTTTACTTCATTAAAAATGGGTGTCTCAACTGTACCATGGTACTGTCTCAACTGTACCACATATGGGTACAGTTGAGACAAATTTGAGACAAAAAGCACCTTATTTTTATGAGCTAATTGTGGAAAATATAAACTACTTATGGGTAATATTGATTGATAATATCTTAGTCTACAAGCTAATGAAATGTCATGTGGCATGTCATGTGGAAATTCACTTATTTTCAGTATCTATTTTTGTGTGAAAAATCAAAACGTAAAAAGTATCTCAACTGTACCCAGTCTACCAGTTGGTGGATACAACAGATGCCTGATCTGTTCTGTCATTGACAAACTGGCTAGGCTGCTGAACACTTGTTTTAACTGCATATTGAGCAAAAGCATGAAATTTTTCGAAATTGTTAACTTTTTAAGCAATGTGACTATATATTAATTGTGATACATTGCATGCCTTGGTCCTAGAAGCATGTCAACTGAAAATTAAAAATGCAGTTATGACAAACTAAATATTTTATCTGTGTCCCTGTTAAACATTTTGTAAAGTGACTCACTCCTAGAATTGTAAATTTTTCTTTCTGCTTGTATTTGTTGTATGCAAAAACACAATATGCCAAATGATTTAGCCTGTAAAGTATTTGAGAGTGCTTTATTGAAATTACTTGAGACCAGCCCAGAGTGACATTACAGTATATCAGACAATGTACTAATGCTAATATGCCCATATACTGTATGCAGAGAAAAACAGAACTGAGATTAATTTTAAAACTGACAGATCCATGACTGTGGCACCAGATACAGATCTTGCTTGAGTTCTTCTCAGCCAGAGTGTGTACCGGCTAGCTCGAGTATATATGCCAGGTTTCCTCGGCAATGCACAATCCTCTCCGTGACTTGTTACACCATAAAGGTAAAATCTCTCCAGGTCTTCACTGTAACACTGTAGAGGGCCACCGCTGTCACCCTTGATTGAAGAGTATTTCAACAGATATTGTTAATCACTGTCTTCATTTACAGACTGGTATATTTGCCAAGTGATATAATGAGAAAACATTACCTGACATGTGTCAACACCACCTTGGTCAAATCCTGCACAAATCATGTTGTCATTAACATGGCCATTATACCAGCCTCTCTGATTACAGGTTATCGTATCAATGAGCTCAACTTCAGCTTCCTGAAGTGCGTTAGCTAGCATTCCTAAAAAAAAAAATAATAATTTTGCTTTAGTTATTGCTGTTTTTAAATTCCAGTCAAGATCATTTGGGAGCCTACAAGAATAGGATTGTATGAAATAATCACTGATAAATGATTAGTCATGTAAAATGTATATGTAAGAGGAATGAGAGCACTAATTATTTAAACCCTTGAATGCTTATGTATACTATTACTAATTTAACTGCTGGAAAGTGAATGGATAATCAGAGTTCCACATAATAATGTACAGATGTTTTAAAATTGTATGGGTTTTTGGGGACAATTGAACACAAACCTTCTGACACTGAGCTTCCCCAACCAGTGATATAACATAAGCTAAAGTTGAGTTGTTTCTCATCCATCTCATTTTCAATTATGCACACAGGCTGCACATAATTAGTGAAATACAGTGGGCGATGCAGTTGCAAAAGTGCCACATCATTGTCATAGTTTGATGGGTTGAACATCTCATGCAGGATCACTTGCTGAACCGAGCGATACTGGACATCCTTTCGTTGGCTGAATCGATAATTCAGTCCTGCCACTACTCTCAGTTTATAGTTGTTTCTAGAAAAGAGTGATTGAAGGGTCATCTCTCCAGAAGCATTATCTCTCTAATAAAAACAATATTTTGAAAACTATAACTTTTATTGTTTAGATGTTTCTTAGTTGGTAAAATGGTTTATTATAGTAAATAAAATTAACTATAATTTATAAATACAGGTATATAAGAAGAATAGCTACAGGCAGCACATCATGAACTTAACCATAATTACATTTTAGATCAGTGTGCATTCCTTGATTATTAAATATGCAACCCCTTTTGGTTGTTACACTTAGATTCAATATATATCACATGTTTGTGTCAGCAAACAACATACAACCTTGCTCTAAGTTAAAATTGTGAGATCTGAGAAGTGTAAAGAATGCTAATTATCATCAGCACATAAATGTCAGAGAAGGCCTCACCTATTCTTGAAGCAGTGGGATGCAGTGACTACCCACTGATGGCTGATGATGGATCCTCCACAAATATGGCTCGACATCCACTGTATACTCACCTGCCAAGGCCATGAACCCTCTAATGCAGAATGCCCTCCTGTAATGCGAAACTGCTTTGAGGGAACCAACATAGGTCGCTGCCCACAACCTTTAAAGCATTATTAAGCATTAAAGTCAGTTTTAATGAATGCTTCTGATTTTTTTTAAATAATATTTGTTAAGTAACATCCACTGTTGATTAGATAAATACATTTTGAAATAAATAATATTGGTTACACGTAACAAGGTTCTAATTTTGAATATTAGTTTAGATGTATTGAGTAACATGATCTAACAATTAACAATATAATTGTATAGCATTTAGTAATGTTGGTTAAAGTTAATTTATGTAGAAAAAAAACTATTGTTCATTATTAGTTCATAATGCAACAAATGTTATTGTATATAACGTTTAATTCAAAGATAAAATATTAATATACTGTATATCGAAATTAACATTAACCAAGATTAATAAATGCTGTAAATGTATTGCTCATTGTTAGTTCATGTTATCTAATATTGTTAACTTATGTTAACAAATACAACCTTATTGTTAAGTGTTTGCGTAATTATTGATAACAACAATATTTACCAGCTATTCCATAGAGCACCAAACCAAGAATAAAGATTATTTGTGGAGCAGTTTTAAACATTTTAAACGTGTTACTTTTGTGAAAATGAATAATATGGAGATGGAATTGACAGAAAACAGATGTAATTCGATTGCCTTGTCATTGATTATTAGGTCATCTGAATTGATGTGACGTCATCTCGTTCACACTGTAATGTCACGAAGGAATTCTACAAGACGAAACATGTCAGATCAACACAATCTTAAGTTGATACATGCTGAAATAAGTTGTTAGTGCGCTTTATCAATACTATAAAGGGCACCTAAAAGGTTGGGACAGGTGTCCCACCTTAATACCTTTTATTATAAATAAATCCATTATGCTGTATTTCACTCGTACAATTGTCCAAATGAGCCCCACTCAAATTGAAACACAGAGCCAACAACCTATTTATTTTATTTTTGTATGAACGTGAATTAGTTCTTTCTACTTAGCAATATTTTCATAGGATCGGTACATTTTTGAACACAATTTAGTCTGATTGCTTTAGATAGGCTATCAACATAAAAGGAATAATTCCCGAAAATTCCTGATGGCTCCCATTTTCAAACAATATCGTCCGCCGAAATCTAATATTTAACGTGCCTCTTGTGAAATCGGTGCTAACTATTGGCCGACACTCCCTTGCATTTTGCTGCGAGTCATCAATTATGCAGGTTAACGGCACACATTGAGAAGGAAGGTAGCAGCAACAATATGGCGACATCCGCAATTTCTTACGAATTTATTCGACATCTGCAGTCCAGGGAGGGATTTTTGGATACCCGCTAACGTGTTCATAGTAAGTATGCTGTTTTTATATAGCACTTGCTGTGTGTTTATTTTGTGCAAATAAATTCATTACACTGTCAATAAATGTCGCAGAGACACTGCACGCTGATCTCTCTCTCTCTCTCTCTCTCTCTCTCTCTCTCTCTCTCTCTCTCTCTCTCTCTCTCTCTCTCTCTTCAGCAGGCTGTTGGATGCTTTTAGTAAAATGCATACCATTATTCGATCGTTTTGTATTGTTTAAGATTCCTTTATAGCTGTTATGTTGTTTTATTTGGTCCAACGGTTTTTTTTATGTATTTTTTTTTATTTAAAACAACTAAATGTAATGTGATGAATGAACTGCTTGGCCCCTTCATTTATGCCTCTGATATGTCAGTTTAAGAGGTAATGTCATGCTTTAAAAAAAAAAAGAAATTCAAACACTATTTTATTTTCAGATATTGACACTGAGATGTTGTGTTATTTGTTAGACTGTATTTTCATGATCAATGATGTGATTCGTTGCATCATCCACGTAACATCATCTGAATAAAGGTGTTCTTGGCTGCATTTACATATGCATTGGAGTGCATGATTAAAAAAATGCACATGGTTCAGATTCTGAATTAAGATGTCCAATATGGAAATACATGATATCCTTGGCTGCTTATTGATTGTAGGGTGGACGCAGGTCTCGCGGGTGTGGTATGCTACATCTTCTTGTTTATGTACCTCGTGAAAAGAAACCTTGCACATTGTCGTCGTGTTGCGTAATGGATATTGGCCTTCCCCCCTCATAAATGGGGTATATTAGTCTAAAAATGTGGTCTAGTTAGATTTGCGGTGTGGTTGTAAGGGCAAATACGACTAGCGAGCAAAAAACCCACTGCAGTATTTTCCGTTTTTCCTCATTTGCTTCGGACCGTTGGCGCGAAGGCTTCGGGCTCGTCAGTGTTTATGGACGCAAGTTTTCAACCAAAATTGCCTTCTGACACCGTGTGAAATTTGACAAGGTTCAGTTGGTCAGTTTTTGGGGGAAATTCTGTTTTTGGAAAACAACAACGGTTGTAGGTTAAACCGTTGTACTACCAAGCCATCGATTTCGTGACCAAACATTGATGAAATCAAGGTAGGAGAGGACTAATGCGTTTTCAGTCATTCAAGGTTATATGACGATTTAAAATGAGGCATAACTTACATGTTTTTTGTTGTTGTTGTTGTTTTAGGAAATGTTGTAACAACAGCAAATATATAGCATATCATACTCCCATATTGGGTAGGCCTATTTTGCGTTTGACTATGTTCGTTATGTCGATTTCATGTAGGAGTGAATTCCTCATTAATGTATGTGGCTGGTGTGCTGTTATGAAGAAACATAAATGTAAAGGCCACGTAGCCCACCGGACATTTTCTCAAGCACCTCATGCATTGTTTCAAGTAATTTCGCGATGCCAGCCCACTTCGTTCACATCATGAAACGTTCACATCAAGAAACCAGATTGTATATTCCCTGTTTTATAGTACCCTTTACATTAGTAACGTGGTGCTGAACGGACAGCTCCCGTATGTAAAGTTGGTCTTTGCTCGTTCTGTTTGGCCCACGAATGCTCAGCTATTTCACAATAAAACAAGAAAAATAATAGATAAGAAGATATTTGAGTTTGTTTAGAATAATAATTTCTTGTGCATGCATAATAGGCTAATAATATCTTGTCCTTTGGAATTCTGCCACTAATCTGTGTCTGTTAAAGCCAGTGTTTGTCATAATTATTTGTAATGTGTGCACTTATCAGTTTGTGTGAGCAAATGATAATAAAGTAGTTCTGCAGTAATTTCTTGCCACTTTCTTCACTCCAGCATCAGAAACCACATTGTAGAATCAAAACAGCTGAAAGTGAGCTAAGTAGCTCTATCAGGATATGGCTTTGGTTGTTTAAGTCTCTGGCTCTTAAGTGCCTGTCACGTGTTGTCTTATACATGAATTAGCAGGACATTAAGCACACACAAGCTTTTAGACAGTGTGATTCACCAGACCTTCCTTCACCCACCCCATTTCCCATTCTGTTGCCTTTTGATATGAGATATTTCCCAAACATCTCAGTGGAAATTTAGCGACTAAAATCTGCGGGGTATCTTGAAATACAGACTACATCCTTCCAATTCCCAGCACTCATTCAACTAAAATAGAAACATCCATCATAATGACCCAAAAGCACAAATCAGAAAAAAAGGAGAAAAAAATCTGAAATGTCTAATGAATCACTTATCAGTGTCGCCAGATATTATTTTAATTGTATTCTATTCCCAAACAAACAATAAGTATCACCTTCATCTCCTCTTAATGCGGGGTGCTTTTCATCTTTCATGAAGCAGATGACTCATCCAGGAACTTGTGCCAGATCCTCTTTAACATGCACCCAATTTCGCAACAGATTGTTTTGATGTGTAAGGTAATATTTTTAGATGCAAAGCTTAATGTATCACTTTCCAGCACAAAGTTGAACATATTAGGTTGTGTGAGTGGATGATGTAACAAGGTAGCATTGTTCAGGAAGACATTATCATTCCACAAGCTAAAAAGTAAATCTTAAACATATTGTTGTTTTGCTAGTTTTTAAGCCTTTCTGGAACATATTGGGGCTCACAAGTTTTAAGTGTTAATAAGGTCACATAAAACTGTAGTAGCTGGTATAGATAGTCACCAAAGTGATGACTTATGATCTTACAGTCTGCCTAAAAATTAATAGGCCCATGCATTGTTAAATTGCATTGGACTGTAATGTGCTAGAATAGAATATAGTTTAAAAACATATTCTGTCCATTAAAACATATATACTGTTTGCCCTCATATTTGTCCAAGTTGTGTTTTTGATTCTCGTGTGTTTTTGTTATGTTTTATTATGATTGTTTTTTTATATATAATCATAATTTGGCTGGATAGCAAAGAACACAAATTCCATAAACATAAAATAATTTATTTAAATTGTGTTTTATTGTGTCTAATTTCAGAAATGACTGGACATGAATTTACATTTCTAAATGGCCAGTCTCTAAGGGATCCCTGAATTTGATGCTAATCAGTACCACAATGGAAAGTAAAAAGAGACATTTAAGTCTTAGTTAAGTTAGCAAGAGAAAAACTTTTACCTCCTGCTATTGATTTTTTTGTCATCTTTACGTGGAACTACCTCCATGTCCTTTTATTTAGTCATGTGGTATGATGCCTCCACATAATAGAAAGCATTAACAAGCATACAATTAAGTTAAAGCTTATGTTGAAAAAAATATGCAAAAATATCTCAATACCTTGATTTGTCCTGCAGTGTGACAGCAGTGTCCAGTGGTGTGACATGCTTTGCTCCATCTAAAACTGTTAAAAAACATTTTCATGATTGTATTATAAATATTGTGCATGCAGTTTTCGTGATCTCATAATACTTAAGAGACAAAATAGAATACGTTTTTAAATGCATTTGTCAAATATAAAACATTTTTATATTTCTTATAAGCCTAAATATTTCTTAAGCTGTGCACGTTTACATTTCTCAATTTGCTTGCTTCTATTAAAAAACAGCAAAAATATAGACCGATATTGACAACAGCATATTTTTACTAATTCTAATCATACGTGAGGTTACAGAGTATCAACAAGCCCCAGAATTTCAAACATGTAGATTTAGATATCTGATATTACAATAATATACAATATTTAGTTTATTAATATTCATACAAAATTATATGAATAGATGTCTGTTAATACTCATTCTTACCCTACAGGATAAGCAGATGCAGAAATGGTATATTTTGAACATTAATTATTAGCCGTGATCTAGATTTGGACATGCTTTAATATCCTTCTCTCATTCGAACATAGAACTGGCTGTCGTGGAGGGTACATAACAGAAGAAGAAGTTGCTGCAGGATGAAAATATGGCTGCATCCCTTTTTGCACCACCAGGACCTGACAGCTTCAAATACTTTACCAGGGAATCTCTGTGTGAAATTGAGAAGCGCATTACCGAGGAGAAAGCCAAGCCACCACCTAAGCCAGACAGCAGTTACCGCGACGATGATGATGAGAACAAGCCCAAGCCCAACAGTGACCTGGAGGTGGGTAAGAGTCTGCCCTTCATCTATGGAGACATCCCTCGTGGCATGGTGGCAACGCCACTGGAGGACTTGGATCCTTTCTACATGAATAAGAAAGTGAGTGCCACACTCCATCTGTTATTATGTATCACATTTATTCATGTGTCCTTCACATCTTGCCTGCACATACTACCTTCATAGCAACTCACAATGTATCATTCCAATTTTTTTTATTTTTCAAAAAGGCTGTTTTTGTGGTATTACCAGCTATATATTACAAAGAGAACCCCCCCATGGTAACAATCATTTGCCAAATTCCTAGGATTTGCTTTAGTCTTGATACATGATAACATTAATAGTTCATTTTTTATTTGTTGTTTGCCACCCAATGAACAGAACTGCAATTTTAGAGTGGAGCTGTGTGACTTCATAGCTGTCTTCATGCTGTACTTACATAAAAATACCATGGTACTACCATGTTTTTTTCCCCCTGGATTTTCTTGTAAATACCATGGTATATGAATTAATTTCCACAGTATTTATCAAAGTACAATGGCGTTATCTGATACAGAGCAAATCTTTAAAAACAACAACAACAATAATAACTACAACAACAAAAAATGCTTAAAATTACTAATAAAAAGGATTTAACTGCTTTAGATAATCAATGACTACATTGCTTTTTCTGTGGCTTTTTCATATAGTATAGAGTATGTTGTTGATTGTGTATGAGTTGATTGCTAACGAGGGTTTAGGGAGGAGGTCTGCTGAAACTGTACAGTTCCAGCTGACAGACTTGCTTAATTATTCCAGCAGTAATCCTTCAGAAAAGCAAAGCAAAAATAAATGCCCCAGTGCATTTTAAAGTAACAGCACACCCTTTTAGAATTGATCTCCAAGGAGTTGTGGTACAATAATAAGATGTTTAGACAATCTGAAGATTTTTATGCTGTTGTTTTTCTTTTCCGTCCTGAAATATGTTCCACATTTAACCATTTAATAAACAAACCCATAGATCGATCTGTTTTTAACAGAATTTGCTGTGCTCAATAGGAGATCTCAATTAATGGCAAATCTATTGCATTTGAATGGCATTGTAGCATCATCCTGTGTATTTGCTGTTTCAGTACTGTATAACAACCTTTGACTAATTTGAATTCAGTTTCCTCTTATAACTAGCTTTTGTAAGAGCCTCCAAGCTTTTTTGAGTGCAGATTTTTTTTATCTGGGCAAGTCTATTGAAATCTCTTCTGACACTGTAGAGAAGACCGATGTGAGATTATTGGGGCCTTCTTCTCAGGATAAAAATCTGCAAAGCAAGAGACTTCAGCAAAATTCTCAATTTGTTCTGCGTTTAATCCTATTGCTGTCTAGAAGAAACAAGTGAGATATTGAAGAGATCTTTTGTCAATTATTCTTCCTGTAAGTAGAGCAACAGAAATAGATTTTCTGGAGTGAGTTGTTATAAGAGGTAGCCTAAAGGTTGGAGGATGAGATCATCTCTTCTGTCTGAGGCATAATGGAGCCCAACAGGCTCAGCTCTTGTGTTTCTGTGCTCTTGGGGCCATGGCTCAGAGCTAAGTGCAGAGGTAAGACTTCAGCAGGTCCACCACACCGGACTTTACTAAATAATGCACACAGTTATTTGGTGTTAATGCCTGTTAATGTGTGCCTGCGCTGAAGCTTTTCCCTTTTCCCTCTGCCTCCTTCTCATGCAGCGCATGCTGACTGTTATATAATCGCCCGCACCATGCACAATAAGGAGGTTTCAGTCTCTTGATACAAACCACATGGAGGAGAGCATGTGAAGCGCAGTCCAACGGAACTGAAGGATGCCCAAAGCAGACTTCAGTTTGATGCAGCATACCAAGAATAGAGCATTAGCATTAGCTCTTGTTAAATCTAAAATTAGCCTTTTTTTTTTCTTTTTCTTTTTTTTTATATATCTGGATTTTCATTGAAATTACATAGCTTGGCACCAGTCTTCACTGTTTTAGCCCTCATTGCCATATTGTTCTGTGAACTTAGGGATTTAATAAGATTTCATGATTTAAAAAAAAGCAATAAGCCTAGCTACACTTTGCATCACACCTAAACACCCCTTAATTTGTAAAATCACTGTAACGCACTGTCGTGGCCAATTGTGTTTTTAAAACACTGAACACTGCACTATGAGTACACCAATGTGTAATAATCAGTAACATTTTCTGATTTATTTTATTAAAAATTATCCTATTTTTAACTTTTAAAAGTTAAAAACATGTTAACATGAATAAACTTGGTGCATTTATATGGAATGTGAGGTCACAGTTTTTTAATGCCTCCTATCCTTTTTATAATAGGTTTTTTATCATACACTTTGCCAGCATTGTGATCAGATCTCCCTGTGCTCCATAGGCTTCCATTGTCCTTTTGTTTCCCATTGCTGGGTTCTGTTTACAGCCTGCAGCATTAGTGAAACCTGATTCTCAGTGCAGCTCAGAGCAGCTTCATTCATAGTGTAAAACCAGCTGAGAAATGGGAGCTGGCGGCTTTTAAACCAAGACCAATGAAAATATCAGAAGCCAGTAGCCTGAGAGAAAGCTTTGCTAATGGAGCAGCTGATGAAGCTGATGAGCCTTAAAACCTTGTTGTTTAATCCGTTGAATTAAAAATTATTAAATAATAAATTATAATAATCACACGAAGACAGGTGTGATTTTTCAGGGCACCTTTTTAGTGAAATCTGCAGGTATTAGGGGAAGTGTTACTTGTGATATTACAAAAAATCTGAGTTATCCATTCAGAGTTTTGGGTTAGGCTAGAATTAGGCTTAGGGCTGTGGTTATGGTCTTGAACATTCTTGTAAACATTCTTAAAATCCTAATTTCTAACAGATTTCAGGGGTAGGCTAGGGTTAGGGCTATGATTGTTTTATAGTTTTTCTGTTGTTATGGGAAAATGTATTGGGTAAAGGTTGGGCAGAAAGGAAGAGAGAGAGAGAGTGCTCCATACTAGGTCATAAATCAGAGTACGGGCTCTTCAAAATGTGCCTTGCAGGTTAGTTGCTACTCCCTACCATGACGAAACAGAATGGGCTTGGCTGGGCTGGGTGAGGGGCTGGGGGTTGTAGGGTGAGGCAGAGTTTGAGGTTAATGGCTGTTACACTCCTCCCTCACATCTGCTTGCTGCCTCTGCACTCCACATCTCTTAGGCACTACGAAATACTATTCTGGCTCATGATAATGCAAGCATCTAATTTATTTCTGTTGGTTTGATATAACTGAGTGTTGACTGAGATAATGGTGTTATGATAACAGGCAGCAGCCAGAGTGCATTTTTCTCTGTGCTTTGAATTAAAACATTCTAATTAAAATATTTTAGGCTAATAAAAAGGGTTAACATTGAAGCCTACTGTAAATGTTTTTAAAAATTTTCAAATTCTTAAAATGTAATGGATTATAGAGGGATTTTGGTCTTTTGATGAAATGGCATAAGCTTCTATTGATGTCACACATGCTGCAACTCTGCATATTTATTGACGTTTTATGGCCATTTTCTGCTCCCCTCATCATTCTCTTTTACATCAATCAACTTCTCTCAGCTCATTTATGTTTCTCTACAATTTCGTCCTCTCCATTTTTCTTACCACACTCTGTTTACATTACTGCCTCACCGATATCTTTTTTTTTTACATCCTACTCTCTTTGCATCACACTGTAACATGATCCCTCTCTCTTTCTGTCTCTCTGCCTCCCTCACCCTGATGTTTTAAACTTCAGGTGAAAAATAAGATATATAATAATAAATAGATTAAAGTACATAAAATTACATTAAATTCAGGACTCCAAACTGCGACGAAAATGGTGTAAAATAATTGATTGCGACAATAATTAAAAATCTAGTCACCACTGGCGACAGTCGGGTTGTGTGCATTGATATGCGGTTTCCTCACCCCTTCTGATTCCGATGAGCTCGCTGCACAGCACGAAACAACAAACCCATTGCGAGAGAGTTGTGAACAAATGACTCTTTTGAACCAGATATTTTTCATGAATCACCCGAAAATAATTGAGGGTGTGAACTCAGCAGATCAGGTTAGCAGTTTGAATCAGATGTGCTTTCTCAGCGAATCAGCCATCAGTGAGCTCACAACTGGGAGTGCAAACATTTCAAAGTAATAATCACATGTGTATTTCGGGCTTCTTTATAATTAAAAGTCCAGAATTGTGTACAATTTTTTTCTTCTGGTAATTATTGATTAGGATTGGGGTAGCACAGTAAACTGCATCTGGGGTTTCATTATATTTGTACTCTTGTGGTCTCTGTGTCTGGGCCATCCAGTAACAGTAAATTATTTAAAACAATAAAAATTATATATATATATATATTATACAGTGTTGGGTAATAAAGCAATACATGTAACGGGATTACCTATTTAAAATACAAAATGTAAGTATTTGTATTCCACTACAGTTAGAATTTAAATAATTGGAAATTTGAATACAGGTACATTCAAAAAGTATTTTGATTACTGAAGAAATTACTTTGCATTTTATTGATATTTGTTTAATTTAATATTTAGTCCTTTCAGATGGAAAACATTTATACATATAAATGATGCGATCCAAAGTGCATTTGAACAGCAGTGAAACACTTTCTTATGATGTGATACATTCATACGAGCAGACAGAGAATATGTTTGAAGTAAGTGTGGAGCAGAAGTAATAGAAATAAACCTTGAATAGAATAGAAATAAAGCCTAAATTGTCAGCTTTATGCTAAGCTAAAATGCTATTTCTAGCCATTTTATATGGACTTGTTACCAGACACGAGCATATATTTTTATCAAAAAAATTCACGTTAGATCATAATTTCAAAGACCTTTGATATTAGGATATTAGCAAAAATAATAAGCTTGATAATACATTTTGTATTGTTTTTCTGTAAAAATATCTAACAATCCTAAAAAGATACTGCATAAGATATTTAGTTTTTTTTTTAGAGAATGTATTTTTAACATGTGTATATTGTCTCACTGTACTGGCAGAGTTTTTATAGTCAAAACAATTGAAATTATTATAATTTTTTTTTTTAATTGTTCATCATTTCATTCTCATTGACCTTTTTGCCTATGGATTTTCAATCACTTTCCACTCATAATTCATCTACAAAAACAGATAAAAACCAAAAGTTTATTATTCCTTGTTGCTTACAAGGGGTGGTGGCGTAGTGGCTAAAGCACAGGGCTGTTAATCAGAAGGTCACTGGTTCTAACCCCACGGCCACCACCATTGTGTCCTTGAGCAAGGCACTTAACTGTGTGCCTTTTAGAATTTCCACAGAATCCCCCAACAGTGTAAGTGAATAAGCATCTAAAATCAGATTGTCAGATTCATCAGCCAATCAGATTGATTTATTTGTTCTTGGTGGGTGTGGTCTTAGAATATGTCACTGTCCAGCTCTTCCAGCTGGCCTTGAGTGACGCAGTCACGCTTTAAGTGATGTACGTAATTTGAAAGTGAAGAGCACGAGATCTTGCTGACGAGTCGGACGTCATCACTGCTGGTATTGTCGTTGAGAAAGAGATCCTTATGGATTTAAAAACCTGAAATGTTCTGCATGATCATGCGATTGATTAATTAAAAAGGAAAGGAGAACTGATTTTCACTTCAAGCAAATTGGTAATTGCTTTTTGCATTGTTATAGCAACATCAGGAGTTTTCTAAGTGTAATGCATGAGCATTCAGTGTCAGTGTACTCTGACGAAACAAAATAAGCTAAATTAAATCGCAAATATTTTTAGAGAGCTTTTTTTTGGTATTACACCTCCTTGGTACTGGCTTTCATGTGTGGATGTGTTTTTAAAATGTCAATTGGTATTATTTGTTGACTGCCACGTAATGTATGATGGGCATACAGCGTATTATTCATTGTGTGTTTTCTTAATGGCATGAATCACACTGAAGGCCTAGACTTAAGATGCATGGGCCGTGTCTAATGTGTCAAAATATATAATCAAGCTTTTGACACTTAGAACAATTGAGAGACTTGCACACAACTATTACACAAGGTGCAAACATTCATTGATGCTCAAGAAGACAACACACTACTATATGCATACTTTATGTAATATCTGTAATGTAGATTCTGAGCAGTACTAAATATTTATTTTTTTATATTTGTATAAATTATGAAAGGGGTGTGAACATTAATGAGACAAAAGGGAATGCAAACTTATACTCAACTATATATACTTTTTATTAAACCTTAGATTAATGGGTTATCAGCTGTCTTTTTATTCTTTGGCTTTCTATCTTGTTTCTGAACGATAAATCAGATTAATCGAGAAAATTATGATTTGGTGACTAAAAACAGCCATTTGGCTCCTTAATGTTTCAGTTTAGGAGCCAATGGCTCTTAAGTCATTTTTTTAGTCTGGAGCCCTGACATAAATAAATAATAAAAAAAAAAATTGTTTTAATTTTTTTTAAAAAACTGAACATGTTACAGTAAATCCTGAAGTATGTTATGTGTTTTGTCATAGTGCAAAAGAAAAAAAAAGATTTTATATTAATTTCTAATTTTAAAAGCAGGTATGTTGTGACATTTGTTTTTAGAATGAAAGTATATTGGCAAATATAAAACAGAATGGATTTTGTTTTGATGAGGCAAACAAGTGTGTAAACTGTTTTCTCATTTCTTTTAGTTGTTATGCAAAATCTAAGCTTTATGAACAGCGTTATTTCATGGGCCTTTTCCAGATTCTCTAGATCTTCCACACATCTTCTCACACATCTTAATGTTGCCCACAAGTCTTTAAAGGGATAGTTCACCCAAAAATGAAAATTCTCTTATCATTTAGTCACCCTCATGCCATTCCAGATGTGTATGACTTTCTTTCTTCTGCTGAACACAAACAAGGATTTTTAGAAGAATATTTCAGCTCTGTTGGTACATACAATGCAACTAAATAGTGGCCAGAACTGCGAAGGGCCAAATATCACATAACGGCATCATTACTGCATAAAATCATGACCATACGACTGCAGAGATTTAATCATTGTCTTCTGAAGCGATCCAATCGGATTTGAGCAAGAACAGAACAAAATGTAGTTATTTTCTCACTGTACATCTTGATAGCAGTGTCCTTGGCTGCTTGTCATTATTTCAAGCTCAATTACACTTCCTATAGCACCGTCTAGCGCTCTGTGCATGCATCAAGCACTAGGAGGTGTAATCGAGCTTGAAAATCATGATTGTGCCTAGAGACTGTAATGGCAAGATATACAGTGAAAAAGGTGTTATATTTTGGTTTGTTCTCACCCAAAACCAACTGGATTGCTTCAGAAGACATTGCTTAAACCACTGGAGTTGAATGAATTACTTTTATGATGCCTTTAAGTGATATTTGGACCTTCATAGTTCTGGCCACCATTCACTTGCATTGTATGGACCTACAGAGCTGAAATATTCTTCTAAAAATCTTCATTTGTGTTCTGGAGAAGAAGAAAAATTCATACACATCTGGGATGGCATGAGGGTGAGTAAATGATGGGAGAATTTACTTTACTTTTTGGGTGAACTATCCCTTTAATTAACTTCCTAATCTGCTTATTTTCTGTCTCCATCTTCTTCACTGCTTACTTATTCCTCTCTGGGCTGTTGTTCTCTCTTGCTCTCTCTCTCTCTCAATTTCAATTTTTGCAATTTAAATGTACTTTATTGGCATGATTGTGTTTACATACAATATTGCCAAAGCATTAATACACAAAACAGATAATGACAAGATAAATAATAATGATAAAATAGTAACATATAACAATAAAGATAGAATTAAAATAAGGTGCCACGTAATGAATCAAATCAAATAAAAACTATTATAACAATATACACTACACAATATAAAATAAAATAAGCATTTAACAGGACATTATGAACATAAGAAAATAAAAGTACTGTGACTGAAGTACATTAAGGCAGTAATTGGTTTTTGAGGGTGTGCATCTCAAAAATGAATTTTGCTGCAATTGATGCATGATGGTCCTCCCCCAGTAACACCAGCATCTGATCTGTTTCTGCTGAACTGGAAAACTGTGGCATGAGGTTTGAGAGTTTGTGGAGGTATTTCTCTCTCACCTCTGTAAATTTCTCACAGTGAAGGAGAAAGTGTGTCTCTGTCTCGACCTCACCCGTGTCACAGTGAGCACAGACTCGTTCTTCCTTTGGAAGCCATGTTTGTCTGTGTCAGCCTTTTTCTATGTTCAGACTGTGATCACTGTGTCTGTATTTGGTGAGGATCCGTCACTGTTTTGGATCTCTTACAGTGTGCAGATATTCTGCCAGATTATATGTTCTGTTTAGGGCCCGATAACATTCCAATTTGCTTTGGTTTTTACTTTCATTTTCCCAATGGTCCAAATATGAATTTCTGCTTTCTTTTATGATTTGGTTTATTCTGATTTGGTTTAGTTCAGCAGTGCTGGTCTGAAGCTGGTGTTTGTTAGTTGTTTGTGGGTTTGTGAGTTTCAGATTCAGCTGACAAAGGGGACGACTGGTTTTAGGCTTCAGCTATTGGGGTTTAAGGGCTTTGTGTTGCAGTGTGTTAGAGGAACTTGAATTTAGGTGTGTCCAAAATTTGAGGGATCGTTTTTCAATATGTATATAATAAGGGGGTATCTGCCTATTTCGGCCCGGCATGCATTAGTAGGTGTTCTTCTCTGAACTCTTAGAATGTTTCTACAGAATTCTGCATGCAGGGATTCTATGGGGTGTTTGTCTCATTTCGAGTAATCTGCCAGACAGAGTGGACCCCAAACCTCACATCCGTACAGAGCAATAGGCATTATAATACTATCAAAGATCTTACACCAGATTGTTACAGGAATGTCAACTTGGGTAAATTTGCTCTTCTAGCTTTCTCTTTTATTGCATTCACTGCCAGACCAAAACCCCTTGAAGCACAAATTTTTAGACCGAGGTAGTCGTAGTGTCGGGTGTGTTCTATTGCAGTGTTCCCCAGAGTGAATGTGTATCTGGTGTCCTGTAATCTGGCTTTTTTCTGGAAGATCATAATTTTAGGTTTTTTTCAGATTAACTGTCAGGGCCCAGTTCTGACAGTAGTTCTCCGCAGGTCCAGGTGCTGCTGTAGCCCTTGTGCAGTAGCTGACAGCAGCACCAGATCATCTGCATAGAGAAGAAATTTTACTTTAGAATGATTTAGAGTAAGACCTGGTGTTGCAGATTGTTCCAGTTACTGCTGGACTGTGCTTCAGCATTTCTGTTCTAATGTTGTCTAAACCACATGCCTTTCTGTGTTTTAGTTTCATAAGCGCATCTGCCAATTCTTCTCTGCTAATCCGATAGTCTAAAGGGTTTTGGTTATTTTTTTATTGCAGATTCCAATTGTTTATTTTGCATGCCTCTCTCTCTCTCTCTCTCTCTCTCTCTCTCTCTCTCTCTCTCTCTCTCTCTCTCTCTCTCTCTCTCTCTCTCTCGTGATTATGATTTTCCATCCTTGGTGATAGCTGCTGGTGTAAGGGACTGGCATGAGGAGGAAAATCTTATATTGTCTTTCAAAACTCCCCAGCTGGATACTTTTGAGTCTGTTGGGAATAAAGCTCTGTATGTGACTTGTGTGAAAGTGACCAATGCACATCTTCTCTCCGGAGTAAAGTCGTCTAAATGGACTGATTTTTTTGGAGTGAACATCTCCCCCAAAGGTAGCTGGCGGTCACTGTACAAACGCCCCATTGATAAACGGACTGGTGATTTACAGTGGAGGATAGTACACAGTGCAATAGCTATGAACAGACATGTGGTGCACCTCAATCCAAATGTAGAAGTGGGTTGTTTATTTTGTTCTGAAAACGAAAATATTTTTCATCTCTTCGTGCAATGTGTACGGTTGGGTAATTTGTTCTCCTTTTTATCTCAATGGGTATCATCTTTAGGTGAAGATTTATCTCCTCAATTGTTTATCTTTGGGCCGAAGAACTGCCAAACTCACTATTTGGAAAACAAGAAAAAATAAGATGCTTGGTAAAGACACATTAGATCCTTTGCCGATGTTCAAGGGTTTGGTAGCATCAAGACTCAGGATAGAATATGCATACTATAAATTGGTTGGGTGCTTACCAGTGTTTGTGAATACTTGGGCCATAAATGGAGTGTTATGCACAGTTAATGAAAATGATGATTTACTGCTGAGTTTTTAAGTCATTGTGTTGTTTTAAAAAAAATATATATATATTTTTGGATGCATCTTTCGTAATTGAGACTTTGTAACGCAGATTGTTAGTGGTAACAGACTTGGTGTTACCTAAATGTTGTAAATAAAGGTGATTTCAATCTCTCTCTCTCTCTCTCTCTCTCTCTCTCTCTCTCTCTCTCTCTCTCTTGCTTTATCTCTGTATGTCTTTTTGCTGCTCCACACTGAATTATGACATTTTCAGCAGCTGTGCAGCCTGTCATGCATTAAAAAAAGGAAACCCATATGCACTTCTCTTGTGTGGGTGTGCATGTGTGCATGTACTCATCTATAGATGTGTGTGTCAGCTATAGAAAGAGAGTATGGGCAAGGGTAAATGATTTTTGTTCATACATGTATCGCTTCTGCATTATTTTTCATCTCATGTTTCGTACTTTAGGCTTGAACTATGGGCTTGTGGCAAAAATGGATCTTCTTCAGTCAATCAAAGCTGGGTTTTATAACAGTATTTTAGAAATTTTCCCCACAGCTTGCAGTTGATCCCTGAGATCTCACACACTGTTGTGGCTAGTGAAGAGGCTATTGTTTTTGACTGAGCAGGTACAGTAATAGTACATTGGCTACTTGGTGGCCTGATTCAGTCTGACCCACATAGATCCAGCTCCATTTTTATTTACATATACAAGGTGTTATTTACTGAGGTACTCTTCCTTAAGGTGATAGTTCTTCCAAAACCCATTAGATGGATATTGGCTTTCACTCTTTATGTGATTCAGTAAGCCTGTAATTTTAGTATGGTACATGTTATTATAATTAAAGGGATTGTTTGCCCCAAAATGAAAATTCTGCCATTGTTTTCTCAACCTCATGTTGTTCCAGAACACAAAAGAAAACCTTAGACAGAATGTTAGCCGTTAGCCTCACTTTATTTGCATCTTTAAATGGTGAATGAGGCTTATTCATACTGTATCTTTTTTGTTGTGTATAGAACAACATGAGTAAATTAAATTGATGAGTAAATTGACCGATTTTTCATTTTGGGTGAACTTTCCCTTTAATCTCTTTCATCATTATGGCCCAGCAAAAAAAAAAAAACAATAAATTATCCAGATTGAGTATTGATAACATCATGGACTCTCATTAAGTCCTCTTTTATGTCAAAAGATGTGTTCTTTTGATGTGTTGACATTGTGGAAATTTTATTGTACATGTATGTCTGTGGTGCTGGAGAGTTTTTTTTTTTTTAGTGTTCCACTAAACTCAAGCATGTAAAGGAAGTGCAGGGGTGCATCCTATTTCTGCAATTGCGTATGACCTCCTATTAAACCTTGATGGTAGCAAGCATATTTTATTTAAACAATCATGAGGTTATCCACTGAAAGGCTGGTGAGCTTATGTTGGCTTGTTCGTGGTCTTGAGCATGCTCGGCAAAAATGTGTACAAATTCAAGCATATGCTATAAAATAACTCAACCTGAGAAGATGGTGCGGTGTGCACGCACAGCCAAGGTTAATTTTTGGTAGCACCACAAAGGTTTCATTGAAATATCTTGAGACATTTTTGCCTCCTCCAAATGTGCTATATTCAGTGATTTCATTTTAATGAGCCTGTATGTATGTATATATATATATATATATATATATATATATATATATATATATATATATATATATATATATATATATATATATATATTTATTTTTACAAGGCTATTTGGAATTTGGCAAAATGGCCTAATGAATTTATTTATGTGAACTCCTTCACAGGGGCCCATATTTAACATGCAGAGTCACTAATGTTTCTCCCCAATTCTCTTTTTACAAAGTTGTTTATTCACTGCTATGAGAAAATAATTTATTCCTTACACCCTGTTTTCACCGTACGCGAGCACAACGTTGCGTCGCGTCAAAAGCAATAGAACCCCATTATAATTGATGACGCTGTCTGGAAGCGTCTGTTGTGGCACGTCCATTGCGCCTACAGTGTTGTAGCGCCAGCGCATGCGGTGCAAAATGAAACGCGCTGGTGCTACTACACAAATTAAATGGTTTAGAACATTCGGGTTGACGCGACATGACACAGCAGCTTGACGCTCCACCCGAAACGGAAGTGCCCTGTGTAGACAGGGTGTTAGGTGGTAAATTCTGAATACTGTTTATGTTAAAGTGAAAATTCAGGTGTCTCTCTCTTTCTGACAAAACTTACACACTTGGATTTAATGTTGTTTACTATTAGCATTTTTTGGTCATTGTATTGTATGGTATTTATTTATTGTTATTTACTCTTCTTGCAACTGATTCAATTCCAGAGACTACAAAAATGTTGCTTTTCTCGTTTCATAATCTTGTACCGGTATATTTGCATGTGCTTTTTGCTTGCCAAAGAATGTGATTTTAATTATTAAGTAGTTTATCAAGTGATATGTCTTCAGTGTGATGACTTATATTATACTATGTATCCTTTAAGAGTAGAAGACATTGGCATACTATATGGTTATGTCTTCATCATGTCAAAATAAGTTAAAGAAGTGAAACAGCATTTAATGTAGCATGCAGTACTTTTAGCTTGCAACTAATCCATGTTTCTCTTTTTCTTTCTGTGTCTGTCCTGTCACTCTCTTTCACTGCCTGTCTTTTTCTCTTTTTCTTCCTACAGACATTTATAGTGCTAAATAGAGGGAAAACAATCTTCCGCTTTAGTGCCACACCTGCCTTGTACATGATAAGCCCTTTTAATCTTGCTAGGCGAATAGCTATTAAAATTTTGATACATTCATATCCTTTTCAAGCTGTTTCAGTGCATAATTATATATTTGTGGATATGTGGTCTGCTATGTTGTCTATCTCTGTCTTATAATTTTGGATTGAAGGAATAATGCTAATGGTTTCAGACCGTTTTAGGAATGCAGTCCATATGATAGTGGGACTGTAACAGCATATCAGTGGGTATCAATTTTAGATGCATGGCAGTAGTTTTTGTTTGACGGTTAAGTTGAGATGAGATTGCCAAATGGAGAGATAAAAAATGGTGCGAGGGGAAGGTGTCTATTGTCTATTTTCAGCATGTGTCTAGTCAATGGACAGAGCAGATTCGAGCAAAGATTTGATGGGCTAAAAAAAACTGCTTGACACAATGCAGCAGTAGCCTCCATATTTGATGCTTCCATTGTATGTAACTGCCTGTAAAGTAGTCTTTATATTTATGTTGGGCTTATCTTACCTTTTATCTTTATTCATCTTTAAATGGCTGAAGAGTAAAGTTAATGTGGCCAAAACAACACAATTTAAATATTGGTTATAAATACCAATGTTTTTTTCAGATAGTAATGCTAAATGTATCTCTTCAGCTCCTGTATTCTTAAGACATGTACAGGAATACATTGGTGCACAATGAATATCAATTATCACAAATGTACCACAAAAATTCCATAAAATTCCTTTCATAGTCCTCTGAGGACTGTTTGACTACTTTAATGGTTGATGTGGTTGTTGTTCAAACATCCCAAAAGATTTTAAATGTCCACAAAAATATGACAGAAGAGCTGAAAACTGCTCCCTGCTTTGATATCAGCATTAGCAGTGATTTACAACTAGTCAGAATGTGACATTTTCTGTCTGATTGTTGAAGTCCTGATTAAATGTTTATTAAAATGTACAGTGTCAAATGTATTTAAAATGTAACTAAATGTATTATTGTTTGTGATATCTTAGTATTTCCTTAACTGATATCCACAGTATTCAGCATGTTCATTATGTGTACAATTTTGACCAACTGTGTGTTCATGACGTTTAGTAACCCTCCCGAGTGGTCCAAACAAGTAGAGTAAGTATTCATTCTTATTACAGCATGTGGTCCTTTTGTCTTACTGGAAGCATGCCTTACAATTATTATAAATATACACATTTGAAATATAATTCATAATGGTCAAACACACTTTAGTCCCAGTCACTTAATTTGAAAGTATATTTGTTAGTTTGTGTGAATGTTATAGTGAGAAGTGCATTGGAAATATTGCTTTTTCCCTCAGGTACACCTTCACTGGAATTTATACACTTGAATCAGCTGTAAAAATCATTGCCCGTGGATTCTGTATAGATAGCTTCACATTCCTTAGAGATCCATGGAACTGGCTGGATTTCATGGTCATCTCAATGGCGTAAGTATTTGAGACACCTACATGCCACGCCACAAAAATGAGTATACTTTGGGTGTCCCCTTTTTTATTATTCATATTGCTGGAAACCTGCATGAAAAATGAGTGTTGTTCTGAATCTTTTGACATGTCTCTGCTGCATTGTGAATATACATAGTCTCTCCACAATGCTCTCTCTTTTCCTCTCTTCTAAGAATTTTCATCGTTCAAATGTTTCAATAGACCAGTGTTAAGTGTCATTCACCAACATCACATCTCCCTACAGCCCACACAGAAAACTCACTCACTTCTCTCTTGGTCTTCCTTAATCTCCATTTCCATTTTTCACTTTCTTTGTTTTTATTTTTGCAGTTATTTATCTACAAATCTGTCCTGTTGTCTATTTGCAAAAAAACAGACATTCATGTCAACTTTAATGTACAATGTACATCTCATACGAAAATATGGCTACAGAAACTTGGCTTGTACAATAGATTATGGAAGCTATTAGGGGTGGGAATAACCAGAGATCTGGCAATATAATATTATCATGACACTTAGGTTATAATACAAATTGCAATTCTCATTTTATGATTTTGTCACGCCAGATATCTGCAATATATTAAAATTTCGCTGTACTTGTTTTCTTTTTCACATTTTTCATATGATGCTATGCAATGAGGCTGAATCATACCAACCTCATTATTCTTGTTAATACTGTAAATAAACGTATTAACCCACATACTGTATGCCACCTTGAATCTGTAGAGCTGTGCTGTTTACTTTCGCCTTCAGTGATTTCATACTAATAAATTAATCTGACAAATTTGCAAATTTGAAATTAAAGATGAATACCCAAAATGTCTCAATACAAATTTGTTGTAATTATACATTAAAATCCGTGTATCAATTTTGCATTGTGCGGAAATGCAATACTACACTGTAATTTATTTTCTCCCACCTCTAAAAGCTATTGATACACACTTTTATGAAACAGAGCAATTTAATCTGCATATGGAAGTCATCCAGAAATAAATCATGACCATGTCTTCATGTAACTTTGATCTGATCATTGCAGGTATATAACAGAGTTTGTAAACCTAGGCAATGTCTCAGCTCTGCGCACGTTCAGAGTTCTGAGGGCATTGAAAACAATTTCTGTAATCCCAGGTAAGAGAGTTTGTGGGTGGGAGGGGCTGGGTCGGTGTTAGGTGTATGAGTGTATTGTTGTTTTCTTTCCTTCCTTCCCCCCCTTAGTGGAGAGGCTCTGTGCGTGGAGTACCTCTTGGTCATTCGTTGGCGTGGTGGTGTTCTTGGTGTGTTTGTGGTTGTCATTGGTGTCTGTGTGTGATCCTCCCTTATTTCAGATATGTAACTGAGTTTGTGGACCTGGGGAATGTATCAGCGTTGAGAACATTCAGAGTTCTCCGAGCATTGAAAACTATCTCTGTCATTCCAGGTGAGATGCAGTTTAAACACAGGTTAACGTTGTAGAATGACCCCCATTATGATTCAATTTGAAATTATTTCCATTGGACTTTCTCTCATTATTTTTGCAGAACTTAATTTGGAGAGGAATATTTAATTTGCTATTTTACCTATCTCCAAAATGATCAAAAATGGTACTAATACATTTTTGATAGGCTTTGCAGTCTACTATCAATCTCTGTAGTACAGAGTCCTCTGGTGTTTGCACCGCTTTTGCCTTTTTAGAAACTTCAGAGCAGAGAGAGATAAGAAAGCTTTAGCGGTCAAACCACGCCTTGATGAAAAAACCTACTCATGTCATTGAACTGGTTTGAACTGTTTTTTGTTTGCTTGTTCAGACATTGCCCTCTAAGTGTTATATAAGCCTCATTGGTATCTATTTTCAATGCAGACTTTAAAAGCAAGGACTTTACATAAAAGCTAATTTTTTCACCATTGTGTTAGCCCATATGGTTCTCTCATAAATCACAGAACCATATGGGAATCCAGTCACCACGGAAAGTCAGACTCAAAACTTTTGCAAAAAACCGTAATCATTTTAGAAATTATCAGCCAAAATACATATCAGATATCAGGTAATGTTTGTGGAATTAAATCAACAAACATGTAAAACATATAGCTTTTCAAACAACCCCCACCCCCAGAGCACGGGAGTAGATATTTTTAACAAGCTGTGTTTTGTTCCCTAAGATGAAAATTGCATGGCTCTCAATGAGTTCCCAAAGAACATACCTTTTACTTATTTATAAAGACTGCCAAGCCTAGTTTGTGGACATATTATATGCTGCATGATGCTTTGGAAGTCACTTGATTTTACAGTATCAGCCTACGATGTGCTTGGCTGCCATTTTTTTTCTTCTTTTTTTAAATAATTTTTATTTCCTTTTTTTTCCTTTTTATTTTTGTATGAAACACAAATTGCACTTGGATGTAAAATATATATAAAATAATGCAAATGGAAAAGTGATAATGTTTTTGTGTCTATTTGAGAAGAATTCAACTTTGAGGTTTTTCCTCACCAGATAATGTTTTTTTTTTTTTTTTTTTTTTATTTCCTTCAGAGGGAAGGGCTAAAATGCTTGTGCTTTAGCTTAATGTCTTGAAACATTAGTATCATATGTAAGTAATTTTCAGTGAAACAACAAATCCTAGATTTATTTAGCTGACTAGGATTTACAGCACGTCGTATTCGTCATTCGTATTTATGCTGTGTAGAGTTATTTTCAGTAAGGTTATTAACCTAAGCCTACTCAGCAAAACGTTGAGCTCTGAGGGATTTTTAGATGTTTTTAGAGGGATTTGTGGGCAAGAAGAGGCCTGGATGTAGGATATCTATACTAAAGTTGAAAGAACTATGGGTCAGCTGTCTTTAAGGTAAAACAACTCTTTTTTTTTTTTTCTCAGTAGAATGAAGACTGGGTTGGATTTTGAGGGAGGGGTCAGGGCAGTTCTCATGATGTTTAGCTATGGTGATGGAATTTTTGCATATTGACACACAAATGGGAAGAGTTTCACAAATAGAAAGTTGGCTCATGAATAAAGTCAATGAGATCCACAAATAAATTTACATTTCACAAAAATAAATCAAATTCAAAAATAAATAAAATGAGATTTGCAAATATTTGTATTTTATTTACAAATATATTTTTTAACTCACAAACACAAATCTGTCCAGCATTAATTTGTGAATCACTCGCATTTATTTGTAGATCGCTCCCTGTGCATTTGCGGATCGCTACACATATCAGTCAAGACGTGCACATACATCTACAAATAGGTGGACCCCACCCATCATCTACTCAAACCAGTCAGAAAATGGCCACATTACTCAAACCAATCGTAGCACATTCTATCTTCAACCAATCATTCTTCTTTTATTATCAGGGCAGGACCAGTGTCACAGCACTCTCATGAGTATGGAATCAAGCACATACAGATAAGCTTTAAGACTGAAACCTTTTGTATGTAGTGTCTTGTTAAATGTTGACAGCCAAAAATATACATTTTCTAGAGTGTCCTGATCATTAGCTTTATAGCTAACCTGGCTGAATGAGTCTATTTTCATTTTAACCAACTTTCTTGACTGAAATGTGTCATCAAAATCTTTACTCTTAATGTTACATGGTAGATCCAAACAGACATTTTTTGTGAAAGTTCGAACATTTATTTGTGGATCTCATAAAATGTATTCGTGAATCTCTTTCCAGTTGTATGTTAATATGCAACAATTCCATCTCCATATTTAGCTCACCATGTCCAGTGGAACCCTGGAAGGCATGTACAGTACACTGAATTCTTTCTTTTCAGCCTTCGAGCTGAAATGTCCTGCATGTGATCTCTCCCCCCCCCCACCCCCCACTAGTCCCTGCCTGCTTTATTCTCCCTATGTCAAGTCCTCTGGTTGTGCTGCAATAAATGTAGACAAATGGATGTCAGGTTGTTCTCACTGTTACAGGGAGTCCTCCTTTTGTTGTACAGAGAATTCCTTTCAGGGTATCCCCTGGGAAACTGAAAAATTTATTTTGGAGCACTGGAATTCAGATAGGTTTCATGATTGGATTTGCATGCCCTGAGATAATAAATGCTTACTACACAATATATTGATTCCAAGCTAAGTAGGGAGGTAATTATTCATCTTAATAGACCACATAAAGGGATGGCTCCTAAACAGTATCTGTGTAATGTAAAACTTGCATTGTATTTTGTGGTACTTATTCTGTAGTGTTATTTATTAATTATGCCATTATCAATTTAAAATAAGGATTCAAAGCAAAAGAAAATATTAAAGTTATGAACAATGAAACAACATCAGGCTACTTAATTAGTCTCAGGCATGCTTATAAAGGAGTGGGTCTCATTCATTAAAATAATTGCTTGCAAGTATTCTTACTTATGCATGCAAAATTTCCACCGGATTAACAGTAGGTGCTTTCACACTTAAATTTGTTCTTACCCTTGTTCTAATGTTGATCAATCCAGAATATACAAAATTAGGGAGTACATACTCATCATTAGTAATTAGTATAATATGTGCCCAAACCATCTCCATTTAAGGGCTTTCCATGCAAACCCTTTTGTACACCCATTTGTCACTCCCTGCAAACAAATCCTTACTCTCGTTAAAGAATCGCTCTTACCTGAGAGCATGTGCAGCAAGATCTATTCATAAAGCTAAATGTGCCATTCTCAAAACCAGTTAAAACATAATAAATTGGGTTTTAAATGAAAGTTTGAAAAGAGCTATTTTTGTTACTCTTAAAGACTTGTAGGGTCACTTAATTTGGTCATTTCAGTTTCTAATAGTAATAAATAGCCTAAACATATCAGCTTTACCCATTCCATGTTTTACATGCCTGTGTACATTTGAATTTGTTGTGAATTTTATCCTATATATAAAGTATTCAATATCTTTAATGTGAACCTGAATGAAGATGTGAAAACATTTGCACAGATTTTATGCACAAAAACGCATGGTTAGCGAATGAGACCCAAATTGTTTTCTGAAAAATGCCTGAAATACTAACATGGCCTCGTAGCTCCTCAGATAGTTGTCACTTCATGCCTTGAGGCTCCTGTCATACACTCCTGGGACTTGAGCACACTTGCAACTATATGTGCCTCTATGTGTGTGTGTGTGTGTGTGTGTGTGTGTGTGTGTGTTCGTGTGTGCATGCATATTTCGTATTTCATAGGTCTGAAGACCATTGTTGGTGCTTTGATCCAGTCGGTGAAGAAGCTGTCAGATGTGATGATCCTTACAGTGTTCTGCCTCAGTGTCTTTGCCCTCATTGGTCTGCAGCTCTTCATGGGAAATCTGCGACACAAGTGTGTCATCTGGCCCATCAACATGACAGAAATGTACCACGGCAATGGCAGCCATGCCTTCAAATGGGAGGAGTACATCATGAATGAGAGTGAGCTTCTATTGGAATTTTATGCAGTGCATACACTCATTTATTCATAATAACTTCTTTTTTTCCCATCCATTTAACTTGTCACACAAATTTCTGGTTATTTCTGATTGATTTTGAGTTTTTAGAGTTTTAACTTTTAATTTAAATTAAATTAAAAGTGGTCAAAAAAGTACAAGATTGAACTTTGGCACCACATTAATGTGGTTATCAATCTAAATGAGAACATACAATAGATTTTTTTTAAAAGCAAAATATAACTAATACAGATTAATCCTACCCTTAAAAAAATCTTTTGATTTAAAAAAAAAAAAAGAAAGAAAAACAGGGACGTTTTGTCAGATTTAACTGACTTCTGGGTACCAATTTCTCAAAAACAATTACACACTCAAATATTACATTATGTCATGCCTGTGGGCTTGGAGATGCATCTTGTTTTAAAATCTGGGCTGATAACCAGGTTTAAAACTTTCAAGGGATAGTCCCATAGTCTTTACTGTATGTTTTGTGTTTTTATTGAAAAAAAAAAAAACCTCATCTGACTTTGTTATTTTGAGAATATTTGTAGTGAATCAGACTGAATGTCCATATACAGTGTAATCATTTGTTCGAAATGGTCTTATTTACCTATTCCATCCCCACAGCCAATTTCTACTTCCTACCTGGTGCATTGGATGCTCTTTTATGTGGAAACAGCTCTGATTCAGGGTGAGTGTCTGGCTCTCTCCCTCAAAACGTAGTTTTGAAAGCATATCAACACATTGGAGCTGTTGTTGCAGACATACTGTTGTATATATACTGTAAATAACATCAAGTATAGCAGAAGTAGATCACTGGGATTCTTCTCTGACAAATGTTTCAGTTAGAATTGTTAATCCATATAAGAGAGCAAAATAATTTTGTGCTGTGTACACTTTTCCCCTCTCAGTCGCTGTCCTGAAGGCTACACATGCATGAAGGCTGGTCGCAATCCAAACTATGACTACACCAGCTTTGACAGCTTTGGCTGGGCTTTCCTGGCTCTCTTCCGTCTCATGACGCAGGACTTTTGGGAGAACTTGTACCAGCTGGTAAGGGCGTGGTCTTTTTTTTTCTCCCCTCTTTCATAAATTTTTAGGCAAATTTATTTGTTTTACGTTTTAAGAAACCTTTTTGTTACTTACCACATGGAATCGTTTATAAATGTATATCTCGATACACTTAAAAAATGCAGTTGATAATTTAAAGAAATATTATTTAATGATCTGACCTTTAAAAATGAGATTCATTGGTGTAACCCAATGTAGTCATGTTTATTTTGTTAGCTGCTTAATATCTTTGAATTGACTAAAGCCATTTAATTTAGATTAGCCACATAAAATTGTTTTACTGTGTTGTAGAAGCTACATTGAAAACAAACCAACAAACAAACAAAAAGCAAAGAAAATCTAAACTAAAAACAAACAGAAAACTAAATATTTTATTTTGTTACTAACCATAAAGAATCATTGATAAATTAATATCTTAATACACTTAAAAAAAAGTGGAAAAATGCAGTTGATACCTTAAGGTACTATTTCTACATGATCTGACCATTACAAATTAGTTTCATTGGTGGAACCCAATGTAGTCATGTTTATATAGTTAGCTACTTAATATTTTTGAATTGAGTATAGACATTTAATTTAGATTAGCCACATAAACACTTTTTTACAGTGTTGAAGAAGCTGCATTGAAAACGAAAAAAATAACAAACTAAAAGCATGTGGTATACTATATGTGGTCTCTACATAAATTTAATTAATCCTTCTTTGAATGACACTGATTCTGGTTTCACGCCAATCCTTCTTTGAATGACACTGATTCTGGTTTTATATATATATATTTGTCTGTGTGTGTGTGTGTACAAAATGTCCTGCAAGTGTCCTTCAGGAGCAATGGGGAGGAAGCTTTAAATATGAATGCACTATTAAAGTACTTAATTACTAAATCTGGGAGTTGCCAGGGCTTTCTGCTACCACAAACTATTACCTATACTAACACAGCGGGACTAACATCTAATGGGAGAAATCTGTTGCTTTAATATTTGTGCTATTTCATTTGAATCCCAATAGTTATAAAAAACTCTTAAGAAATGTCTTGATTCAGTGACATAAAACCACTTTGCTTTAGTTATTAATATCTTTAATTAATGCATGGAGGAGTGTTTAGGTTAAACCACAATTTCTATCCTACTACAGACAGCCCTCCTTGTCCTGCAGGATGAGCAGAAACACACAGAACCCTCTGGGATCAGGAGGACTAATGGACAGCTAGAAGACCAAATAGTAGAAGACTAAATATAGCCTGAGCTCTAGATCGTTATGTACTTTTACATTTAGTTATACATTTGGTAAAAATGGAAAACAATCGCCATTGGTTCAGTGCCAGTTTACAGCTCATAGACCATCCTAAATATCAACTCAATAAAGTTATATTTAAACAAATTGCCTGTCAAACTAATTTTCAATGGATATTAAATCAAATGTAATATAATTAAGCAAAATCACACAAGTAAGAGTGCAGTTGTGATTCCGCCGCAGGCCCTTATTCAGTGCAACAGCATGATTGCCCGTGTGATATTGCTTTTATATAACAATTCATTAAACAAGATCTTTATATTGAAAAACATATTTTATCTAATTTTGCTCTGGTACCAAAAACAGTTCCTTAGCCAAAGCTGGACCAACAGATGCATTTCTCTGAGCAACACACAAACTGGCAGCCTGTCAGCAAACAACAAAGAGTTCTAGTGCTGTAATACTAAATATGAGCACTGTTGGAACGCTGCTTATGCAATCAGATTAGATGACCAGAACTAACTGGTGTATAATTCTAAATACATTATTATCAAATTATTTCCTTGGTAAGCTTTTATACTGACCATTCATTAAATTAACAAATTACACCCTTTATTCAACATCTGAATGTGTTTTGTTCCCAGAAGACAGGTACTTGCAGTTCTTTAAAGTCGATGAAAGGAAATGTCACTCCTCATAGGTTAGGTTTAGTATTTTCTCATTATTCTGTTAGGTTAAACAACTGTACTGTTTTTAACCATGAAATTAGTGCCTACCTTTCTGTTCCTCTCTTTTAAATTTTTCACTCAAAACAATATGTTAGTATCTTCTTATTCTAGCACCTCAGGTTGCAAGTGATTGCCTTCAACCACTCAGTTTAATAGAACACGTGAATGCATTCTATACACAAGTTGGTCAAATACTGTACAGCCGTGGCCAAAAGTATTGGCAGTGACATACATGTTTTCTGCTTCAGTTGTTGTGGTGTTGATTCTTGACTATTATGCAGAGTGATCAGATGCATTTTAAATAATAGCAAAAAGCTTCATTGGTCAAAAAAAATGAACTGGCCCATTGGCCCTGGCACAAAATGACCAGCTAACATCATTTCACTGATCATATCAGCAGCACCTGGGAAAGTGTGAATGAGTACTAGTCAGGTGAAATGACTATATAAGAGCAGACTGATTGCTATAAAAGGAGGGAAGAAGTGCTTCCAATCATTGCGTTCTTTTTGCAATGGTTACCTCTAAAGAAAGACGTGCAGACATCATCGCTTTGTATCAAAAGGGCCTCACATGCAAGGAAATAGCTGCAAAGAATATTGCACCTGAAATAATTTACTGGATCATCAAGAACTTCAATGACAGAGGTTCAACTGCAATGAAGAAGGCTTCAGGACGTCCCTGAGTGTCCAGCAAGCGCCAGGACCGTCTCCTGAGGTGTCAGCTATACGGATTCGTGTCATCACCAGTGCAGAGCTTGCTCAATATTGGCAGCAGGTTGGTATGAGTGCATCTGCACGCACAGTGAGGCGAAGACTTTTGGACAATGGCCTGGTGTCAAGAAGGGCAGCAAAGAAATTCTGCAGGAAGTACAAGGATTGGACAGCAGAAGGCTGGTGCAAAGTTATTTTCTCTGATGAAGCCCCCTTCTGACTGTTTGGGACATCTGGATAATCGATAGTCCGGAGAAGAAAAGGTGAACGCTACCATGAGTCCTGTGTCGTGCCAACAGTGAAGTATCCTGAGACCATTAATGTGTGTTTTTTTTTTTTCATCCAAGGAGTGGGTTCTCTCACAATTCTGCCCAAAAACACTGCCATGAATAAAGAATGGTATCAAAACGTCCTGCAAGAGCAACTTCTCCCAACGATCCATGAGCAATTTGGTGATGATCCGTGCATTTTCCAGCATAATGGAGCACCATGTCACAAGGCAAGAGTGATAATGAAGTGGCTCGGAGACCATTACATTTGAAATTTTGGCCAGGCAATTCCCCGGATCTTAATCCCATAGAGAACCTGTGGTCAATCCTCAAAAGGCGAGTGGACAAGCAGAAGCCCACAAATTGTGATCAAATCAGAGCACTAATAAGGCAAGAATGGATCGCCATCAGTCAGGATTTGGCCCAGAAGCTGATATCCAGCATGCCAGAGTCAATTGCAGAGGTTATGAAGAACAAGGGTCAACACTGTAAATATTAACTCTTTGCATATTTTGAATGTTTTTGCCAATAAAAGCCTTTAAAACTTATGAAACGCTTATCATTGTTTTCCAGTATACCATAGAAACATGTCTACAATAATCTACAAATACTGAAGCAGCAAACTTTGCAAAACACAAAATTTATGTCACTGCCAATATTTTTGCCCTTGGCTGTAGAAGCAAGTGAGGCTTGGTATAATGATACATGCATTTTCCAGTAATAAATCACTAAATAAAAGCCACAGTTTCATTCTGCTGCATTTATATGGACGAAATTATATGAATGACACCACCAAATTACCCCACAAAGATAGTAAAACCTGAAATCTCTTATATTGTGTGGACCAACCAAAGGAAAATATAATTATCTTAGAACAGAAACATTTACAATTTCACTGTCAATGGAATGTTCACACCATGACAGAAAAACAAACATATACTGTATCTGTGTGTGTGTGTGTTTGAACTAATCTGATTTATCTAGTATTGTATGTTATATATGATGCTTGGGATCTGTCCCTTATCCACAGACCCTACGAGCAGCAGGGAAGACCTACATGATTTTCTTTGTGTTGGTGATATTTGTCGGCTCGTTTTACCTTGTGAATCTGATCCTGGCTGTGGTGGCCATGGCATATGAGGAGCAGAACCAGGCCACTATAGAAGAGGCGGAGCAAAAGGAGGTGAAGTTTAAAGCCATGCTGGAACAGCTGAAGAAACATCAGGAGGAGATGCAGGTCAGGCGCTGTTATAAGTCTGGTCCACTTTTCCATATTTGTTTATTATTTATTTATTTTTCAGCAATGTTCATCAAATATACATTTTTATATGCCAGCTATATTGGAAGGTTTGCATTTCATTATTCACATTTGGTTGGAATTTTGTAATGATGATGGAATCAAAACAACTAGATTTCAATTTCATGAAGGAAATACCAGTGCTGCCAGGCGTAGATTAGGCTTTGTTTATGTGTATTAAATGCTGCATCAGATGTAAGAAAGAAGATCAATCAGAATTTAATATACCAATAATCTGTATGTTACGTTTTTCAAGCTGAATTAATTGCATTCAATACAGTGCTGCCATGCATTAATATGATTTGTACTAATGAATAAGTGACCGATGAATTTAACTGGTGTCTTTCAATTTTTTGATGGCAGGCTAATGCCATGGCGACATCAGCAGGTACAGCGTCTGAAGATGCGGTGGAGGATGATGGTGAAGAAGGAGGGAACTTGTCCTGCAGCTCCTCTGAGATGTCTAAACTCAGTTCCAAGAGTGCTAAAGAGCGACGCAACCGCAAGAAGAAGTGGCGACAGAAAGAGCAGGATAAGGAAAAAGGGGACAGCGAGAAGTTTGTTAAATCTGAATCAGATGATGGAAGCAGAAGGAGCAGATTCCACTTCCCTGACAACCGGTTAGGGCGTAAGGGCTCTATTATGAACCAGGTGAAGAATGAAAACGACATCTGTTTATGATTTGTATTTTGTATTTTTGAGATTTGTAATTTTGGAAGAAGCTATTGCTTATGCCGGATCAGTCTCACAGAATATTTAACACAGCCACAAGTATGTGACAAAACATTAATATTAGTCAAATCATTAATTTGGACAAACTATGCAACGGTATGTAGAATTTGTTTTCCTCAGCCAACATTCAGTAATTTGAATACTGTCAATACATTTAACATGCTAACTATCAAAACAGATTTTACATTCCCCTTCTGTCGCTCTCTCCACGTTGTGTCAGAGAAGCGACACTAGGGGTCTCTCTTGAGCGCCGATATTCACCTCTGAACAATGAAAATTAGTTCAGAATTAGAAACTCCAATGAGAGTTGGCAACCAGTATTTGCATGTCCCGCCCCCGGATATACAGAGTATTTAAGCGGCGCAAATACGGGAGTTCATTCAGAAAATTACTTCGGAGCCTATGGTCGTGTCTGCAATTGCTGCGTGTTACACACCGAGTTCCTGTCATTCCTCTGCTGCATGCTGTTGGATTCCACGGCGCACAACATCGGCTTTCTCCTGTTTGCACGGCTGTGCATTCCTGCCCCTGGGCGCTTCGACAGTGCAGATCATAAAAGAACTCCCACGAGTCCTTTTTTCATAAAAGAGTGATTTTATTTAAAAGAGCAATTTCCTCTAAAAGAGCAAAACACAGCGGCGTTGAACGTCCTTTTAAGGACGCGTCTTTATAAAGATGCCTTTCCGCCCATGTGTTGTTTCTGGATGCGGTAGAGTGCTCTCCGCTTTAGACGGCCACAGGCGTTGTCTCGTGTGTCTGGGTAGCGATCACACCGAGGCTGCGTTTGTGGATGGTTCATGTTCTCACTGCGAGAACATGACCATGACAACGTTGCAGTCACGGCTTGCTTACAACCGTGAGCAAGCCACTCCAGCCGCCCCCCGTGTTGCTTCTTCCCACGGGATTGAGGACGATGCGGCTGGCGATGGAGGCGATTTGGGGATGGCAGCGGGTGCAGCTCCGCCGGGTACGCCCCCTTGGACCACCTGCACCCCAGCACGCTCGTTGATTCCCGTCCGTGCTCGAGGCGGCGGCGACTCGCCTCACAGCCAGTCTGCCGACCCTCTTGCGATGGAAGCAGATGAGCTCGCCGCGGCATCGGAGGGCGTGGTATCTGATGCTGAGGACTCCCCTGGGCTGCCGCTTTCGGGCCTGCACGCCCAAGCTGAGGCAGACGCACAGATGATCGACATGCTTTCCCGGGCAGCCAACAGCGTGGGCTTGGACTGGAACCCTCCATCCTCCCCACAGCCATCACGGCTGGATGACTGGTTCCTGGGGTCTGGAACAGCCTCGCACCCCACCCCCGGTTCCGTTTTTCCCGGAAGTGCATGACGAGCTGACGTCTTCGTGGAGAGCACCCCTCTCCACTCGTCACACCGCCACAGGCTCGTCCGCCCTCGCCACCCTCAACGGCGGAGCGCGCCACGGGTACGCAGCGATTCCCCAGGTGGATAGGACGGTTGCGATCCATCTATGCCCCGGAACCCCTGCCACCTGGCGAGGTCGCCCCGTACTCCCTTCCCGGACCTGTAGAGCAACCTCCTTGCTGCCAGCGAAGGCCTACAGCGCCACCGGACGCGGCGCTTCCGCCCTGCATTCCATGGCTCTCCTGCAGGTCCACCAAGCCAAGGCTCTACGCAACATGCACGGGGGTGGCCCTGATCCTGACACGCTGCAGGAACTGCGCTCAGCGACCGACCTCGCCCTGAGAGCGACGAAGGTCACAGCGCACGCGCTCGGGCAGGCAATGGCCATGCTAGTGGCCCAGGAACGTCAACTGTGGCTGAACATGGTCGAGATGCGTGAAGCCGACAAGACTCGCTTCCTCAACGCCCCTGTCTCCCAGTTCGGCCTCTTCGGCAACACCGTCGAGGACTTTGCCCAGCAGTTCACCCCGGTAAAGAAGCAGACGGAGGCCATCTCTCACATCATGCCTCGCTGCAAGCCTGCCGCCACGGCCCATGCCCTGTCTGCTCACCGAGGGCGTCCTCCCGCGGCCAGAAGACAAGCTCCTGCTCCGCCTCAACCCGGGCCCAGCTCTCAGCCCCAGCGTCGAGCAAACCGCGGGAAGCACACGCCCCCTGTCTCACGGACCCCCTCGAGGACCCAGAAGGTTCCCAGGCGCTCCTGAGACAATGCACCCAGAGCCCAAGACGTTAGCTCCGGAGGTGGTAAGACCGCTCCGTCCCCCGGTGGAGGGCCGGGAGGAGAATCCTTTGTTTTTTCATTTTCCCTCAATAAAAGAGCTATTTCCTTTGTCTCTGGGGCACATGGCCCACAAATGCCGTTCTCACGGCACTCTGCTTTCAGGCCTCAACAGTCCCGGCTCCATGGATGCGGTGTCCCCGCCTTCAGCCTCACGACTGTTCCCCGGCTGGCTGGTTCAGACGAGTCCAGAGGACGCCAGCATCAGACCTCCTCCTCAGTCACGAACCCGCCCCCTGCCGGGTGCGCGGAGCAAGGTAAGTGCTTTGAGTTTATTCTCAGCACCAGAGCCTCGGGACACCACGTTGCCTCCCGACGGCATGTTACCTGTTCCGCACCGCTGCGAAGCCCCGCCGGGTACATCCAAAAAACTCGTCCCCTTGGTGCCACTGGCACGGAGCTTAGAGGCATGGCTTTCACTGCCCAACCCGTCACGCTGGCTGCACCGGACCATTCGACTTGGTTACGCAATTCAGTTTGCCAGGTCTCCGCCCCCCTTCGTGGGCGTACATTTTTCCGCAGTACACGGCCAACATGCCCATTCCCTGCGTGAAGAAATCGCCTCCCTTCTATTAAAGGACGCTATAGAGCCTGTCCCTCCAACCGAAACGAAGAAGGGTTTCTACAGCCCTTACTTTGTTGTACCCAAGAAAGGTGGCGGCTTACGACCGATCTTGGACCTGCGAGTTTTCAATCGGACCTTGTCCAAACTCTCTTTCAAAATGCTCACCCAGGAACAAATTCTATCTGGCGTCCGGCATCTAGATTGGTTCACAACGGTAGACCTGAAGGACGCGTACTTCCACGTCTCAATTTGCCCTCGACATCGACCCTTCCTACGGTTCGCGTTCGACGGCCAGGCGTATCAGTACAAAGTCCTCCCCTTCGGCCTGTCTCTGTCCCCTTGCGTCTTCACGAAAGTCGCAGAGGCAGCTCTTGCCCCGCTCCGAGAAGCCGGCATATGCATACTCAATTACCTCGACGACTGGCTCATACTGGCCCACTCCCGAGAGTTACTATGCGCACACAGAGACCCGGTGCTCAGCCACCTCATCCGTTTGGGGCTTCAGGTCAACTGGGAAAAGAGCAAGCTCTGCCCAGTCCAGAGCATCTCTTTTCTCGGTCTGGAGTTAGACTCAGTCTCAATGACAGCACGTCTCTCCAACGAGCGTGCTCAGTCAGTGCTGAAATGCCTCGCTTCCTTCAAGCATATGGCATCCTCCGCGGCGACCGCGATGCTGGGGTTGATGCATATGAGACCACTTCAGCACTGGCTCCGGACTCGAGTCCCGAGACGAGCATGGCGCCGCGGCACGACAACGTAAAAGTTACTTCTGCCTGCCGCCAAACCTTCAAACCCTGGACAGACCTCTGCTTTCTAAGGGCAGGAGTACCCTTGCAGCAGGTGTCCTGACGCGTTCTGGTCACAACAGACGCCTCCAAATTGAGTTGGGGCGCCGTGTGCAACGGGCGCGCAGCTGCAGGCCGGTGGAACCGAGGCCCGCTGCGCTGGCACATCAACTGCCTAGAGCTGCTGCCTGTTTTTCTGGCCCTGCAGAAATTTCTCCTGTTAATTCGGAACAAACACATCCTAGTCAGGACAGACAGCACCACGGTCGTAGCCTACATAAACCGCCAAGGCGGAGTACACTCCCTCCACATGTCACAGCTCGCCCGTCGTCTCCTCCTTTGGAGTCAGCAGCGACTCAAGTCACTGCGCGCCACTCACATCCCCGGCAACCTCAATGTGATAGCGGACGCGCTGTCAAGACAAAGCTTTCCTGGCGGAGAGTGGAGGCTCCACCCCCAGGATAACTCCCTCCCGGCCTAACCTGTTCCCCTCCTGGGATCTCTCGGTCGTCCTTACGGGACTCCAGAGACCCCCCTTCGAGCCGCTTGACTCAGTTGGACTCAGGGCCCTTTCTCTCAAGACCGCCCTGCTGATCGCGCTCGCTTCCATCAAGAGGGTCGGGGACCTGCATGCGTTCTCTGTTAGCGACGCTTGCCTGGAGTTCGGTCCGGCAGACACTTTTGTGTGCCCAAGGTTCCTACCACACCCTTCAGGGATCAGGTGGTGAACCTGCAAGCGCTGCCCCGGGAGGAGGTAGATCCAGCCCTTTCACTGCTGTGTCCAGTACGTGCTTTACGGATTTATCTGGACCGCACACAGAGCACCAGACGCTCTGAGCAGCTCTTCGTCTGCTTTGGGGGACAGCAGAAAGGGAACACTGTCTCCAAGCAGAGACTCGCCCACTGGGTTGTCGGCGCCATTTCCCTGGCTTATCACACCCAGGCCGTGCCCCCCCTTGCGGGTCCGAGCCCACTCCACCAGGAGTGTTGCGTCCTCATGGGCACTGGCTAGGGGCACTGCCCTAGCTGACATTTGTAGAGCAGCGGGCTGGGCAACACCTAACACTTTTGCGAGATTCTACAATCTCCGAGTTGAGTCAGTATCGTCCCGTGTTTTCTCAGGTACCGAGCCCGTAGAACTCGGTAGCACGCCCACGATCTGACCAAGTGAATCGCTTGCACCTAGCGCCTTTCCCCCTAACCAGGGGAAACAGTGCGCCTTCATTCCCAGGAGATCCCAGGTTTGGGACACTGGTTGATTCCTCCCTAGCCCTCGTGGGTCGCAGTTCAGCGGAGGAACTCGCTGACCCAAGCCACTGCGGGTACCCGCAAGCTACCCTGTACTGGTATAGGTGCTCCACAGGTAACGCCTCCTTCGGACTCCCCCTGTGTGTAATACCACGGTTCTGTCCCCTCTGGCGAGCGGACTCCCGTGTTTCTCTTAGGCAGTCACGGCTGCCTCGGTTGCCGTGCTGTATGTTCCCCCCTCTATAGGCTGGATCCACCACCGCACCAACTTTTCCACATAGGCCCTAAGTCAGGCCTCTGATGGTTTTGCCACTTAAACTTGCCTCCCCTCTCGGGTAGGCGTGGCCTCCGCAGGGTCTTCTCCGCCCTGAATAAGGGCTAAGACCCCCTTCCCTCAATGCGTGTAAGGGCCCGGCCTTAGTTGCTCTATGCGAGAAACATAGAGAGAAAAGAGGCCCGGCCAGGCTTGGCCCGTTCCCAGGTTGGCGGCCAGCACCTTGTTCCCCCCTCCAGGGTAACGATAAGGAATCCTGATGGCTTAAATGGGGCATTGGGGAAGGGTACGTGCAGCCTGATACAGTTGGTCATCCTGCACGTAAGAATACCTGCTCGCTCCTGTATCAACAGTTCACATACATGGCTCAGCGCATGGCACTTTTATAAGTGGACCCCTAGTGTCGCTTCTCTGACACAACGTGGAGAGAGCGACAGAAGGGGAACGTCTAGGTTACGTATGTAACCTCCGTTCCCCGATGGAGGGAACGAGACGTTGTGTCTCCCCTGCCATGTCGCTGACCATTTCCGGCTCCTCAGAAAAATCCTGAATGAACTCCCGTATTTGCGCCGCTTAAATACCCGTATGTCCGGGGGTGGGACATGCAAATACTGGTTGCCAACTCTCATTGGCCTTTTTTCACAGTTCAGAGGTGAATATCGGTGCTCAAGAGACACCCCTAGTGTCACTTCTCTGACACAACGTCTCATTCCCTCCATCGGGGAACGGAGGTTACATACGTAACCTAGACGTTTTCCATACAGCGCCACAAAATGTCACATTGTTTTCAAATAAAATACGTATTAACACAGAAATGTGTGGGAAATTAGAATTTTCTGGGAAATTAACTCTTCTTCCACCTTGGTCCATAGAATGAAAGTTTTAATAAATATAATTAAATATAAATAATTTAAATACAAATTTCTATAAGTGGCATTTTAAAAATTTAATCTTAATTCATAAAGTTTTTGAAAATACCCCATCTATTGTGTGATTAACTTTATAAAAACTACGCATAAAGCAGTATGAATTTCTAAAAAAAAAAAATTATTCCAACTTGAATTTCATCCTGTTTGCTACTTCCTTTCAAATTTTATTTAAATTTAAATGTAATTGTAAAGGTATTTTGAGTTCAGTGATGAATGCCACACAACCCTTTGCCGGAAACCAATATTCAAGTACAAGTGGTGTGTTCAACCAAACATGTCTTATCCTTCTCTTTCTGTCTCCATTTCCTGGCTTCAGTCTCTGCTTAGTATCCCTGGCTCACCATTCCTTTCGAGGCGTAACAGCAAGAGCAGCCTCTTCAGCCGCTGTAAGGACGGAGGCTCAGAGAACGAGTTTGCGGATGATGAACACAGCACAGTTGAAGAGTATGATGAGCGGCGCGATTCATTCTTAAGCCCGCAGCGTCGCAGCAGCTACACGGGCTACTATGGCAAGCACAACTGCACTGTGGATTGCAATGGAGTGGTTTCTCTCATCGGGCCGGGGCCTGGTGGACGCCTACTGCCTGAGGTGATAATAGATAAGGCAGCTACTGACGAAAGCGTAAGGAAGTCTAAGAGTAGATTATCCTAGGCATGGGCATTACCTATCTCTGAACATTGGCTCTTTCTCTTTGTTTGGCTCTTTCTCTTTCTGATGCATTGGTGTAATTGTTATTTTGACTTTGCTCTTAAATATGCTGTCTTTCCATTTTTAAGGACCGCTCTCTAATCCTGTGTGATATGCTCCCCTCCCATGCCAATTTAAAATTAGAGAACCATTCTTATCCTGGTAGAACTGACTAAAGATAGAACTAAAAAGGCTAAAGATATATAAAACTACTAAGATTTATAAAAGTTAGTTTTTCATATATATTTGTAGTAATTTAGCTGAATTCCTGCAGTAATGTTCATCTGTTGGTAAAAGTGTTTTGGTAAAAATCTGAAAAACTCACTTTATTACATCTCCCTACTGCAAAAAACAGCTAGTACTGGCTTGGTGCTGGTCTAATTGGTTGACCGTCACAGCCATGCTGTCGAACGTTTTTTTTTCCCCGGAGTAGCTGGTTGACTTAAGGTCTTGCTGGTTAAACTAGTTAAGAAACTTGGCGTAGTTCCCTACACACCAGCATCCCATGCTGGAGACCAGCATGCACACACAACATATGGCTTTTGTCACGCCACCAGCAAAAAATACCAAAACCCATGGTTCCTTTATTTCTATTTATTTGCCAAATAGTGTCTTTAAGGTGCGTACACACTCCCAGCGACTTTGTCGCTGCAGGTCGCCAGTGGCTGGCGGTGAAGTCGCTAGTGGGTGTTCCCACTACTGGTTGCCTAGTAACGTTTATAAATGACATTCACGGATGTCATTCCATTGCTGTTGACAGCGAATCTCTTTTCTTGCCACTAAAAACAAACATTTTTGAGGGAAAAGACAAAATATAAATGGAATCAGTACATAAAATGCTTTATATCAAAGATGAATGAGAAACAAGGCGTGCTGTTTGGCATAGCAGCTGTTTATCTGCAGTGAAAATGCAAATGCCGGTCTGTCTGGGTCCATAAAATCCCAGCGATCTCAGATACACCTTTCCACGCTGTATTTTTCCTTAAAAATGTCCTTGTACGTGGGAAGAGACATATCATAGAGCACTGGAAAATTTCTAACAGCAAGAATTAGCCTTTCATCCATCTTTCCGTTTCTGCAGGAGCTGAGAGAGAGAGAGAGAGAAGGATCACGTGAGCTCTCCCGTCTTCTCTCCTATTGGCTATCGCTTCCTTTAGTCGCTCTTCATTTGAATAAAGTTGAACTTGTCTCAACTTTGTCGGGTCGCTGGACACACCCACATCTAGTCGCCAATGGTCGATTAGTGATTTTTAGTTGTATTTTAGTTTACATTTGTGTTACATAGGTGGATTAACTATTAAATAATTCCATCACTAAATTCTGCAATAAATTATATTTACTTACATACATACTTTTCATTTTCAATTCAGTTTTTTCTAAAAAAAAAATTATTTTACTTTAATAGTAAATTTCCTTTGTTCACTAAAATTCTTCATATAAAAATATCTCCTCAGTATAGTTTCTACAAATATTTTGATTGACCAGCTTTCTTGCATCTTAGTTTTCATGGTAGCACTCTAGATAGCAAGGTAGTCTGCAGCTACAAATTTACAAATCTTGTATAGGTCTGGTATAGCAATATTCATCATGAGGTTAATGGATAATGGTATTTACTATTTTCCTCTCTTGACTTCTTTGACTGGCATGCTGATGCATGCTGGCTGGATCTCCTAAATGCTGGAGATGCTGGGGGCTTCAGATGAGAATAGAGAAGGAAGGGAGTGGAGGACAATGGCTGATTTGTGATATGATGAACTAGGAATGAAAACAAGATGGTCTATTAATAATTGTATAGCTTACCTGGTTTTCAACATGAATATTTAAAGGGATAGTTTGCCCAAAAATTTATTGAAAATTCAGTCATTTACTCACACTCATGTTGGTCCAAACCTGTATGACTTTATTCCGTGGCGTACAAGAGACTGAGACTAACATTCAGCTCAACATCTCCTTTTGTGTTCCACAAAAGTACATTAAGAAAGTCATACACGTTTGGAATAACATTAGGGTGAATAAATGAGGACATCATTTTCATTTTGCAGTGAATTATCCCTTTAAAAACATGTAGCAAATAAAATTTCATGCTCATAGTATGAATTTGTATCACATGAAGAGTGTCTATCTCTGCCCTACCTTTTCTGTTGTGAGAGCCAGGCATGTTTCTGCCTTAATGCATTCAACTGAAAATTGTTTCTTTGGATCAAATGTGTAAATTACAAAAATTAGACTTTTCTCTACCGACAATCTTCTAGCTAGCTCTGTGATGCAGATTTTTCCTCCAGCCACTATTAGCACTGTGTAATTTTATCTGTTTTACCTCATTATATTTATTTTCACAGCCAGCCACTGATATTGAGGTTAAGAAGAAACTCTCAGGATCTCTAATGGTTTCTGTGGAGCAGCTAAACACATCATTTGGGCGCAAGGAGCGAGCCAACAGTGTCATGAGTGCTCTAACCAACACATTAGTTGAGGGTATGTTCACATCTTCTAATATATAGATTATTTTGTTTTAAAGCCGAAGTGGTAATTTTTTAGATGTTAAAATATATCTAGGAATAAAATCCTATCCCAGCTTAATATGCAGAGATACTGTAACTATAGTAAAGCCTTTGTATGTTGATTTTCCTGTGAACACTGTGGCTCAGTAAATATTACTCTGTTTGTTTGAGCTTCTGACCACCCTGACATAGCATGGCTCAAACAATGCCACGAGTTTGGGGTGGGAGTATCTGTATGTCCAACCAATGGTGGGAGTGTTCTAAAATCCTGTTTGAAAACAAAATTCACTGTTTGTTGGCGCTAGTGGTGCGGATATTACACACTTCAGCTTTAAGGAAGGAAATTAGTTGTTACCATGGTTACCACAAGTATATCCTTTACTGTATGTCTGTGCTTACTCTAGAACTGGAAGAGTCTCAAAGGAAGTGTCCACCATGCTGGTACAAGTTTGCCAACACCTTTCTTATCTGGGAGTGCAGCCCTACATGGATAAAGATTAAGGAGATTGTGAACCTGATTGTGATGGACCCTTTTGTGGATTTGGCTATCACCATTTGTATTGTGCTCAATACTCTCTTCATGGCCATGGAGCATTATCCTATGACTGAGCAATTTGAACATGTGCTTAGTGTTGGAAACCTGGTGAGAATTCTACATAGAGCTCCAAACAAACCTTGTAGAGTTTTTTCCTCTGTTTAAAGAATCTTTTATAGACCCATGAAATTAAAATTGGAGATTTGTTTTTTCGGCCCTGAGACTTAGCTTTGAGGACATTCCTAGTGTACTCCTAAACATGTACAAAACTCACTGGTTTAGCTGGTTTATGCATTTAGAACTAACTAGATGTTTTCTCTTCTGGGAAAATGGTCAAAAAATAATGATCACTCATCTTGCACTACACAATTTTGTCCAGTCAGATGTTCTCTAGAATCTCTCACCCCCTAATACCACAAGCAACTGACTAGCAAGTAGCAAATCATGTTTCATGGCGGGGATGTAACTAAAGTCTTTTCTGGGTTTTCTTTAAAGGGGAGGAACTCTTCAATATTCCCTCAATATCCCACCCAAACTTCATGTTGCATTAGGAAAAACGTCAACACAGGAAAGAAAACTGCCATTGTCTAGTGAATTCATGGGTTCTTTAATTAAAATATGAAAAATTCTTCTGCCGCTTGATGAAAGAGTTCCCTCCCCATGGCTTATTTGCTTGTAGTCTCTGCAGGGACATTGTTGGAAAGCTCAAAGCCAATTTTATGCCTGGTTTAGAGACAGTGCTAAGATTCCAGCTGAGACAGTATAAGCATGGCGGTGCAAAGCCAGTATAAATATTACATTTTTGTATGAGTTTAAATAAAGCTGTTCTTCATCTAGATTCCAATAAGTTCCAATTGTATTTGGCAGAGAAGAGTAAATGACCTTTGTCTCTCTGAGGATCATGTAGTATTGAACCAAATGGTTTTAATACCACAATGATGCTGAGATTGAGACTTTCTGCGTGGTGCTGTATACTGGCCACAAATCATGTTATTCTAAGTCACGTGTCTTGCCTCATTGAGTGAATCATACGCGTGCAATTGAGAGGCACTTCAGTGACCTCTCTGAAAGAAAGTTAAGCACTGCTGATGTAGTGTAACAATGCAGTAACTTATTCAGATCATCTAAGAACACTATGTTGTCATGATTGTAGAGGGAACACTGCGTAATGAGATGGAACTCACTGTTTCTGTGCAGGTGTCCGTATGAGTAGTGTTCACTGGCTTTGCAGACATGTGGCATGTCTCCTGGAGACAAGGCCACCTTGTACCCTCCTCCATTCACTCCTGCAGGATGATTAAATGCACCCTTCTTCTTTGACAGATCAAGGTGTTCTGTTTGACACTTTAAACATCACAGAATCTTGTGATGATTTGTCAGGCAGTTACTGTGGATACCTCTATGCCAAGATTGGACACTGATTTAGGCATCATGTAATATCAGTACTATATTAAGGAAATAGATGGCATAGACTAGATAACAAGCAAGCCACAAATAATGGCTTTAAGTAAGCCTTATGATGTTTTTAGTTTATTTGCTCTTCATTATTTGGTTAAAATCAGATTGATTTTACAATTTTTGTCTCTGTTTTGATGTTCTTTTTCCTGTCCTAGCATAATATGCACAGACAACTGTAATACAATAATTAATCTTTGTAGGATGTTATGTAAACCCTTTAGTCTGACTGAAATCCAATTTTGGCAAAGTTGGACTTCTATAGCAAGGCTCTATACACTTGGTCTCTGCATAGTGTGCTTGCTGTGAAAGACAGATGTGAACTTTCTCAGCAATCTGTCTTACATATACTTTTTCCCCCAGGTGTTTACTGGTATTTTTACTGCTGAAATGTTTGCCAAACTGGTTGCAATGGACCCTTACTACTACTTCCAGGAGGGCTGGAACATCTTTGATGGCTTCATTGTGAGCTTGAGTTTGATGGAGTTGGGATTGGCTGATGTGGAAGGTCTCTCTGTGCTGAGATCATTCAGATTGGTAAAAATGTTCACTTCTCCAGAATGCTGAGATGAGATAAACCTTGATTATGTTTCTAACTTTGTTTTTGAAATGCAAATGTTCATTGAAATATGTTTTTATGTTCACTGTCCCTAAAATTCTATTTTTTTTCTCTTTGCATTAAACAGCTAAGAGTGTTTAAGCTGGCCAAGTCATGGCCTACCCTCAACATGCTGATAAAGATCATTGGAAATTCAGTAGGAGCTCTGGGAAACCTGACGCTGGTGTTGGCCATCATCGTCTTCATTTTTGCAGTGGTGGGCATGCAACTGTTTGGGAAGAGCTACAAGGACTGTGTGTGTAAGATCTCTAAGGATTGTGAGCTGCCCCGCTGGCACATGAACGACTTCTTTCACTCTTTCCTAATCGTGTTCCGGGTGCTATGTGGAGAATGGATTGAGACCATGTGGGACTGTATGGAGGTGGCTGGACAAACCATGTGTCTCATTGTTTTTATGATGGTCATGGTCATTGGAAACTTGGTGGTAAGTGGTATTTGGTGGTATTTGTGTGTGTGTGTGTGTGTGTGTGTGTGTGTGTGTGTGTGTGTGTGTGTGTGTGTGTGTGTGTGTGTGTGTGTGTGTGTATTTGTGTTTGTGGCTTGAGTTTTTCATGTAATCTATGGTCAATGTGTGGTCCAATTGGACATACTCTACATAATGTGCATTCTTGTGTTACTAAAACAAATCTCAGTACTCAAGGTAATGATAGAGTTACCTTCAAAAGTTTGTGTTGAATGGATGTGTTATTATTTAGGTAAGATAACTATATTGATTTTAAAGGTACAATATATAATATATTTACTGTACTAAAGCATAAAATTACCATAATATGTTATCAGAGATTTAAGCTAAGTTGAAATTCTGGCTTCTTGAAAACAATGCTACCCCCAGTATATTCTACTTTAAAGTGACCGTTCTGGGCCCGAATTTCTGTTTGTGTTTTGGCCTGTGTGATCTCGCTCACTGCCCATTTCCCAATAGTATTTTGACACCCCTGGTTGCCAGATTTGAAACAAACACAGTGTGCTGCAGCCATGGAAGCCACTAAATGCAAATAGCAACAGATGCTATTTACACTAAGTATAAAAAGCAACAAAAAGCATCTTCTTTTCAGTAAGTGAAAATAGCCCATCTTGTTTGCAAAATGTTTTTACACTATCTCCTCCCACCATTGATGAGACCAAGCTCAAGACAGCCATGGCAAATTTCTTTGAGGTCAACTTCTGGTCAAATGAAGGCAGGCATATTTGAGTTTTTCACGATGGGGCAGAGACGTAGAAGACATTTAAGCTTTTAGTGGGTTAAGATAATGGAGAACAGAATGGAGACTATTTGCACTCCAATATTCTGGTGGAAATACAAGAGTTTACGACAAACTGCGCCCTTATATGCTGCTGTAGTGACTGGTGTCTATTTGTGCGTAAATAGACACTCCGGATAGGTATACACATAGGCTTCATTCACACTGCAAATAAATCTGATTTGTGCTGAAAAATTATTTTTTCCTGAACAAAGCCATAAATGTACTGGGTAATTTGGAAGACTGACTTATATTCCTTTTCTCACTCAATGATCAGGTCTTGAATCTATTCCTTGCCTTGCTGCTGAGCTCATTCAGCGCAGACAACCTGGCAGCTTCCGATGATGATGGTGAGATGAACAACCTGCAGATCTCAGTGATCCGCATTAAGAAGGGAATTGCCTGGGTGAAGGCCAAAGTTCGGGAACTGGTAAACATCATCCTCAGAAGGCAGGTCACAGACGAGGCTAAGCCATTAGACGAAATGTACGACCGTAAGCTGAACTGCATTGCTAATCACATGGGTGTAGACATCAGCCGTGACCTGGACTATCAGAAAAATGGCAACGGAACCACAAGTGGTATTGGCAGTAGCGTGGGCAAGTACATGATTGACGATGACCACATGTCCTTCATACACAACCCCAACCTGACTGTATGTGTGCCCATTGCCGTGGGCGAGTCGGACTTTGAGAATCTCAACACAGAAGATTTCAGCAGCGAGTCTGAGGCAGAGGGAAGCAAAGAAGTGAGTATGCAGAGGATATGATGTTGTGATGTTGGGTGGCACACATTAATATTGAAGGCTTGCAGGCTTTGACCTAGTTGCTATTGGCTGAAATGTAATGCCCTGTAGTTATTGATTTGGACTCAGCAGTAATTGTTTAGAGATTCTAAGCATTAGAAATAGCAAGTATTTGCTATTTTTTGTTTAACCACATAGATAAATATGTAGAAAAAATCTGTTACTGTTACGGGTACTGTTTCAAAGTGATGTGAAGTGATTCAAAGTGATGTAGGCAATTTAGAACACTATATTGTGAAACATGAATATAAATGACAATTTAATTTAAAAACAAGGATTTTTTTTAGGATTTTTACAGATTTTATTCTACCAGTTTTTAAATAATCTATATGCTAGTGGACTCCTGAAGGTAGACAAAATAAACTTTTTGCAGATATTAAAATATACAGCTTCTCTTCTGGGAAAACAAACCAAAAATAGTTATTCTTAATTTTGCAACTCACAGTTTTTTGTCTAATCAAATACTTTCTAGAATGATCTCAGTGAAAAGTCTCTCCCCCTAATACCACCTGCAACTGACTATCTTTTCTAAACTTTCCACCTGGAGCGGTCCTTTGCTTGAGCCTGCCTTCATGCCACTTGAGGTCTATTACAGATTTAATTGAACGCAAGGAAAACAAAGATTATCTATTTAATCCAATCATCATTCTAACGCTCCCCAACATTTCAATCTGGTACTCCCGCACAGGTGATTCTTGTCAGCCTTGCTACCTTGCCACGCAGCTTGTTTAGGGCATGCTCCATTCAACGATTCCATTGGAAGTCATCTTCCAACATTACTGTCACGATTGTTCTCCCTTCGATGCGTCCTTCGGAGTGTGATTTATTCCATTTGGAACACAGGGGCAATCATGCAACATGCAAACTCCATCCAAATGACCGCTACTCTAATTCCAACATCTTTTCAAATCAACACAGACATTTTAACATGAGCTCCCTGCCGCAGCAGCACCTGCTCTGACCATTCTACAGCTCATTATAGCTATACACAGCCTCTATCTGAACAAACATGAGCCGAATTCAGCTCCGCAAAAGGCAGATTGCACGCTGCGTCAAACTCATTCATAATCATTCCGCAAATGTGCCTCGCCTCCCCACAGCAAGCACTTCTACAAACTTCTCATCTCTAGACCATAACATGACATTTTCTCCTCCCGTCTAGGACAAACGCTTCATGCAGGTAAAATCAATCCATCATTTTTATTTTACAGACAAGTCCACTCTACTTTTGCCCGAATTATTTGATTACAAACTCTTAACAAACTAGACCATAGAGACTAATTGCTGCATAACTTTAAAAGCGTTCAACAATCTGGCATAACCTTACACTCCAGTTCAAATGGACTCTGGACTTTTTCTGTAGAATTTATTACAGGTCATCGATATAAACAAGTCATTTTATTCACCACACTACTGCAGTCGGTACCCATATAGTATCTTTTAAATCCAACTCTCAGGCACAAACTCAATGTTTTCATACATCCTCATCAAAACAAGATGAGTCACCCCATGCCAATAATACAGTTCATGAAATTACTCAAAATCACTCTCCCATTCAAATGCAGCACAGCTCTCTCATTCAAACGCAGTACAGCTTTCCCATTCAAACGCAGCACAGGCTCTTCCGTTGAATCGCATTAATGGCTCTCCTGTTCAAATGCAGCGAGAGTCACCACATCCAAGCCGCGAACTCTCCCGTTCAAATTGCAGTGAGGGACAATAGGCATTCAAATGTGGCATGGGCTCACCCATTCAAATTGCAGTAGGGACTCTCCTGTTCGAATGCAGCGAGAGTTACCATGTCCAGGCCGTGGTCTCTCCCGTTCTAATCAAGGTTTCTTCCGTTTGAACATGGGAAGACCTCCATTTGAATGCAGGCTGGACTTACCCATTCGAATTGCCATGCAAACCTTACGTCAGTAGGATGCAGAATACGCAGCAGATTAAATAATTTACGAGAATCAGACCAACACAAAGATGACATTCAATTTAGATTTCCAACCTGCCGAATTCCACCCAGCTCTCCCAAGTTAAATTCACTCTCAACAAACCAAACAGACCCAACCAAAAGAGGGCATTCAATTTTAATTTTCAATCTGAAAATCCACTTTTTGTAGACAACAAAAGCTAAACAGTTTTCAAATTCTGGTTCCTCCTGGTTACTCATGGACTCTCAGGTTCAAATCTTAGCAGGAGGTTCTTTTGTTTGTAAGCGTGCGAGCTTACTCACGTTGATTTGTATTGTGTGCTTCCCATTGGAAGTGCAGCGAGGACCCATTAGAACGCTGAGAGGGCCACTCCACTGTGTCTGGAGGGGGGACAAGATCGGTTTTGAGCAGCTAGGATTCACTCCTCTGCTCAGGCTGATCCTGCCAGACCAAGGGGGAAGCCTCATGGTAAGGTGTTGCAGACCCCTCCAACACAATCCATTCAAGGGCTCTCCCATTCAGTCAGCAGTGGGATCTCCCGGCCGAATGTACTGTGAACTATTCTCATTTATTTGTATCTTGGGCTTTCCCGGGATGACTCCCCCTTCGAATATAGTGAGGGCCCCTGCCGTTTTTTTTTCCTTTTTTTTTCATCTCCTCCTAAACTACAAGGCTCCATAGCTAAAGATTTGCTGTCCCATTTACTGGCTAATTTTGGGGGGGTATTTGAGTTTGGGTCAAGGCTTGAGCTTCGAGCCCTTCAGCCCAGACAGCGAGCCACACATTTTTACATTATCCTCAACACAGGATTACAGTGACTTGCAAACTACTGAAAAAAGGTGATATGCTCTTTGATATGTCTCGCCCCAAACTTCTTGTTTCAATAAGAAATACATCAAAACAAATGAAAGAAATCTCTGCTCGTCAAGCAATTTCATGGGGTATTTAAACTACTAAGCTATTTTCTTTTACCTTTTTTCTTCTTTTTTAGTTGGATGAAATTAGCTCATCGGAAGGCAGCACCATAGATATTAAACCAGAGGTAGAGGAAGCAGTGGTTGTGGAGGCAGTAGAAGAATATGTTGACCCAGAAGCTTGCTGGACTGATGGTAAGTTCAATGCTCACAAACATTTAATATTTTATACAGGAATTGAACAGGATTGTGTGAAAAAGGTGTTATGTGTGCCGATTTGCAGCTTGTGTGGCCCGTTACAAGTGTTGCGATGTGCCCATCACGGAGGGTTGGGGAAAGAACTGGTGGTTCCTCCGGAAGACTTGCTATCTCATTGTGGAGCACAACTGGTTTGAAACCCTCATCATCTTTATGATCCTCCTCAGTAGTGGAGCATTGGTGAGAAAACTCACACAATACATTTACTTGGCTTTCTAAATGAGGACCTATAAAGCTAATTATAGATAATGTACCTGAAGAAAAATAAAATGCATTCATGATTTGTTTTTTCCAAAATAGGAAGTACCTAAATGTCTACAAAGGGAGATTTTGTGGAAGCCAGCTTATTCTGAAACATTAATTATAATGGTGCTTTAACTTTAGGAAATGAAGCAAAATATAGGCAAAATTTCACATATATGTGCCAGACACATTAAAGTTAATTTGTGTATAATCGTTGACTGTTGTGTGTAATCAATATATTTGTCTGCAAAATTATTCAAAATGCCCATGCCAACTTGTTATTTTCATTAAGCACAGAAACCACCCATTCTGTGGTTTAATTCTGGATTCTGTCTGGGTAGAAAGTTACATTAATGTCCAGGTGAGGCATATATTATGTAAAGGTACAGTTCAAACAGACACTGTAGCATGTCCTGAAGCCAGAGCTGCACTGCTGGGTGATGTGATTAATGGACTGTACCATTCATCATCAAATTGGGGATCTATTTCTGGTGCTGGAAATGTTCCTCTATTTGGCACCGCTAATGTAGCCAAAAAAAGGAATGTAATAGAATCACAGACTTGCCTTATTCAAATTTTTTTTTTAAAGCTGATTCTACTTTGTGTTTTAACTGAGTTATTGCACAAAGAAGTAGCCTCTGCTCAGTTGCTTCCCTGTCCAGCATGTTTTTCTTCCTATTGATTTATTTAGAATCAGCTATAGAATATTGTTGTGCGTAAATACACTTTTTTAACCTGAAATATTATATTTGATTCTTGCTTTGTTAAAATCCTTATATTTCACCAATGTGAGAGCTGTAGTACTATAATATATATATATATATATATATATATATATATATATATATATATATATATATATATATATATATATATATATATATATATAGTTGAAGTTAGAAGTTTACATACATTTAAGTTGAAGTCATTAAAACAATTTTTTTAACCACTCCACAGATTTAATATTAGCAAACTATAGTTTTGGCAAGTCGTTTAGGACACCTACTTTGTGCATGACACAAGTAATTTTTCCAACAATTGTTTACAGACAGATTGTTTCACTTTTAATTGACTATATCACAATTCCAGTGGGTTAACTGTGCCTTTAAGCAGCTTGGAAAATTTCAGAAAATTATGTCAAGCCTTTAGACAATTAGCCAATTAGCTTCTGATAGGAGGTGTACTGAATTGGAGGTGTACCTGTGGATGTATTTTATGGCCTATCTTCAAACTCAGTCCTTCTTTGCTTGACATCATGGGAAAATCAAAAGAAATCAGCTAAGACCTTAGAAAAAAAATTGTGGACCTCCACAAGTCTGGTTCATCCTTGGGAGCAATTTCCATATGCCTGAAGGTACCACGTTCATATGTACAAACAAAAGAATGCAAGTATAAATACCTTGGGACCATGCAGCCATCAAACCACTCAGGAAGGAGACACATTCTGTCTCCTAGAGATTAACATAATTTGGTGCAAAAACTGCAAATCAATCCCAGAACAACAGCAAATGACCTTGTGAAGATGCTGCAGGAAACAGGTAGATAAGCATCTATATCCACAGTAAAATGAGTCCTATATCGACATAACCTGAAAGGCTGCTCAGCAAGGAGGAAAGTACTGCTCCAAAACCACCATAAGAAAAGCCAGACTATAGTTTTCAACTGCACATGGGGACAAAGATCTTCAATCAGAGAAATGTGCTCTGGTCTGATGAAACAAAAATGTAACTGTTCGGCCATAATGGCCATCATTATATTTGGAGGAAAAAGGATGAGGCATGCAAGCCGAAGAACACCATCCCAACCGTGAAGCATGGGGGTGGCAGCATCATGTTGTGGGTGGTGCTTTGCTACATGAGGAACTGATGCACTTCACAAAATAGATGGCATAATAAATTATGTGGATATTTTGAAGCACAATCTCAAGACATCAGCCAGGATATTAATGCTTGTCGTAAATGGGTCTTCCAAATGGACCCCAAGCGTACATCCAAAGTTGTGGCAAAATGGCTTAATAAAGACAATAAAGTCAAGGTTTTGGAGTGGCCATCACAAAGCCCTGACCTCAATCTGATTTTGAGAAAATTTGTGGGCAGAACTGAAAAAGTGTGTGTGAGCAAGGAGTCCTACAAACCTGACTCCGTTATACCAGTTTTGTCTGGAGGAATGGGCCAAAATTACAGCATTATTGTGAGAAGCTTGTGGAAGGTTAACCAAAACATTTGCCCCAAGTTAAACCATTTAAATGGAATGCTACCAAATACTAACAAACGTATATGTAAACTTCTGACTCACTGGGAATGTGATGAAAGAATTAAAAGCTGAAATAAATTATTCTCTCTACTATTATTCTGACATTTCACATTCTTAAAACAAAGTAGTGATCCTAACTGAACTCTAAAAATAAATGTCAATAATTGTGAAAAACTGAGTTTAAATGTATTTGGCTAAGGTGTATGTTATCTTCTGACTTCAACTGTATATATCCCACGCTCTTTCATAGTTATTAGTTGGACCTACAGTAGACTTTCAGATGAAATTAAATCAATTAAGAACTACTTCTCATTGGCAGCAGCACTGAAAGTACCGGCGGTGTTAATGAAACCATATGCTGTCTGCTGCAGGCCTTTGAGGATGTGTACATTGAACAGAGGAAGACTATCCGTGTCATCCTGGAGTATGCTGATAAGGTGTTCACCTACATCTTCATACTGGAGATGTTGTTAAAGTGGGTGGCCTATGGTTTTGTCAAGTACTTTACCAATGCTTGGTGCTGGCTGGACTTCTTCATTGTTGACGTAAGTCTACTTCTTCAATCATGCTGTGTTTATTGTCAGTTTAATACATGCCATGTACACTTGTTGATGGGGTCCATCCTGCCAAAAGCAAAATCTGGCTCGTTGAAATGGATTACAACTACTCTTTGCCTTACATAGTGACCTAACAAGGTGTCATGCACTTTTTTCTGTCAAAATGCTGCACTAAGTGACAAAATCATAGCCACACAAAACATATTTAATGTTTGATTTACAGCTTTGTGAAGCCGGATTTTACACCAATGAGACTTGACTGTGGGCGGGGCCAAACAGCATAACAACATAAATAGTGATAGTGGTTGGTAGAAAAAGAAATATAGTAGAAATTAAGGAATTAAAATTCTGATTGATGACTGGTATGTTTGTTGTACTTGTTTTGTCAGTCAGTTTGCAAACAGACTGTAAAATTGTTCAAAGTTTTTAAAACTTAACGAAAAGTGTGATTCAAGCAAATTAGTACATTTAAAGCAGTAGAATTTTCCCAGACTTGGCATTATTTCAAGTCTGTGTCATTTCAGACAACCAAGACATTCTTAACTTTGTGTTCATAGACTTTACAATACTGTTTGCCAGTCACAGCGAGATTTCTTACAGTTTCTTTGAGCTGCCAGTTTAAAAGGAAAGTGGTGTAGCAGGAGAGATGAGAACACGAAAATCTGCCTACCATTCCGTTTCCATGCAGATGTACAGTATTATGTGACAGTCAAGGCCCAAAACAGGATGGTTCCCTTTCATAACAAGATGTGAATGAGTTGGGCAGAGAAGAATCAAATGTGATCTTTTAAATGAAGAGTGATGCTGTGCTGTGGTGTACAAGGGTGAAAAACTATGTGCCTACCTTAAATTCAACTTATGCTTATGTAATATATTCTTTGTGTCTAAATCGTGTTATTTCTTAAGATTAAGTAATCTCTTTAAGGTCTATCACCCATGCATAGCCATGCAAAAATGTTATATCTCTGTGTGATCCTGAGATGCTTGAATATCCATTTTGAAGAATTATATACTGGCTGTTATATTTACCAGTATATAATAAATAATTTATCTTTTATGCCATACTCCTTTTGTATGCAATAAATCAGGGGTGCCCAATACGTCGATCGGGATCTACCAGTCGATCGCAAAGGCAATGCTGGTAGATCGCACGAAATTTAAATGTGCTTTCGTTAAATTTTAATTAAAAAAAAAAATTATATATAATGTCTTTCCTTCTTTTAGTTTCTGTCTGACTTGCACTTGACGAGTACATTTTGACCAGGCGAGATTTTTGTTTATTCAGTTGCCATGACAACTAGGTTCGGGCCTTCCAAGGGCTTCTGAGAACAGAGTGTGAAATTGCGAAGCTAGTAGTGTTTGAGACTAGCTACCAGCAGCTACTGTCTGATTCCATTCAGTGCAAATCATCAGAATAAGGTAAATGACCTGGCTATTGTAATCTATTGTGCTGTAGGTGTTTTGGATTTGGTGTTAAAACTGAATGATATCAACATTGAACATTATTACATATATTTTGTTTTTAATTAATTACAAGATTAATTCCATGTAGGGATACATGCAGTAGTCCCAACAAGCATTTAAAATGTGTTTTTTTTAATTGGTAGATCTTATTTAGTTGGCCATTTAAAAGTAGATCATCATGCAAAAAAGTGTGGGCACCCCTGCGATAAATAATTATTTTGTACAGAAGTCCATGCTGAATGGCATAAATTTTGGAATGAAAATGACTAGCCAGAATCAGTCTTATCAATAACAAGGATTGTTGATATGATATTCAAGCACTTCTTAGTCCTAAATTAACAATTTTCTAATACTTGTACATATATTTATATGATGTCTAATGCTGTGTAAACTATAAGATAGTTGTGCCCCCTGATTGGGTTCATTTCCTGTGCTTAGTGTGGGAGGCTCACCAAGTGTATCATGCATTTCAGAGTCTATTATAAGATGTCATAGAAAGCAATTAGTCATTCCGTAAACCCAAATTGTTATCACCACACAATTTATTTTTTATAACAATTTACTGATTCCATTGCAGAGTTAAGCTATGAATCTACTGTTCTTAAGTGTTTTATCACTTTAAATGAATAGCTAAAATGCTTGCACTTGGACTCCAAACTAAGGGCTTCAGAGGATCATCATGTGAATGTCCTTCTCTCATGATATGTGGAGGACATGTTACAGTTGCAGTGATCCTGTCAAGAAGCAAATTGTTTGGATGTGTGTTCTGACCTTGTTCCTGAACTAACCAGTGTTCATCAGAACTCGTACACATAATCCAATCTTGGTTTCTCAGCTGCCCAGTCTTGAGATTTGAAGTCCTTTCACCATACATGATTTAGCATCCTTAGCATTTACCAAATAAATTGATCAGTCTGTGATTTGTCCTTAAGCTCTAAAAAATAAAGAAAATAACCTTTAAATCTTTATTCTGGAATTCTGTTTGTTAGCACTTTATTTAATGAGGGTGAATCTTCAATTTGTTGATTTTTTTCTGTTCCTTAGTATGTTTTTAAAGAAAAAACACTTAAACAGTCATATTTATTTTTTAAGAAGATTATAATAAACTATTCATGTAAAGATTTTTATTTATCAGATAAAAAAATCACAGCCTAATGTCATAGCCAACACATTTGATTAATTAATCTTGATTAAATCTTAACAATGACCGCTTGATGGTCAAACTGGTGTCATCCCACAGCTAAAAAAACAACAACAAAAATAGCTTCTTGGAGTTTGCTCTCAATACAGTCAATACTCACCTTTTGCCCACCTTGGCCGTAATCAAGGCTGATGGGAGATTTAGTCCTGTGTGACTACTCCAAGATTGCTAAACTAACACTCATGGTAGTTGAGAAGAACTACATATCCCAAGATGGATCAAAGGTTCAGTCCTCCATTTCCCCCCTCATACCTGCTCTTTCATTCCTTGAGGTAGTGCTAAGATGTGTTGATGTTGAGGACATGCAGCAGATGGTGAGTTGTCCTCCTGACATCTGCTGTTATTGTTTTTGGTTTGATGTTGTTGATTTAGTCTACTTTGTTCCTCCACTGTTCTCTGCTTTGCATTTATGGGTGTGATACTGCGAAGGGCTTTCACAAGAGGCTAGCATCATATCCAGCATGTGTATGTTTGTGTATTTCTATACCGTATATGTGCCATTATTCCCAGTCTGTCTCCCACTATATATCTGTTCCATCACCCATAGTTTATTACTATTCTCTTGACATCTTTGACTATTATTATATTTCTATATATTTTTTATTTATTACATTTTTAAAGATATTTTCTTAATCAGTGTTTTGTTTTATTTTAGTTAAAATATCTAAACATCCTTAAAACCAGATACATTTACTTGAAGCAAAATTGCTTAAAGGTGTTTATGTCGTCTTGTACATACACTGACACCTAGGGGTATGGATTCAGCATCATTTAAACATTAGTTTGCCGTTACCAGTGGCATTATAGAAATTCACTTGTATTTATTGTCAGCCATTGTTAATTTAATCCATTTGTAAAGAGTCTAATGACAGGGCATTTACTGAGATTAAGCGAGTAGTACTCAGCTGGTCATGTCATCCTATCATGGCAGCCCCCATGAGGGGACCCTTTTCATGTTGAATAAAAAAGCTATTATAAGGTCACTGATATGACTGGAGTCTTCATCTTATGTGAGTGCTCATGATATATGTTTAAACAAAATATTTAAATGAGGAAAAAAAAATACAGACTGCACCTTTAAGAGAGAATTACTTGTTTTCAGAGAGTTTGTCTTGAAATTTAGTTTTCTGGGCTCAGTGGCAAATAGTTTTTTCCTTGTTTTAAGACTAAATCAAACAGCATTTAGTGAGAATTATGCTTAAATAAGAAAAATAAAAATTAATTTCCAGTGGGCTAAGAAAAAAAAATTGAATTCATGATAGTTTCTGAAAGCAAGTCTTATTGTCTTACTCAATTTTACTTGCCTAATAAATTGATATGGATGTTTAGATATTTCAACTACAAAACAATACAAAAATAGTGATTAAGAAATTAAGAAGATTTTTTTGGAGTTTGAGTGTTAAGGGAATGCGTAAGTAATGGTCCATTCAAAAACAGTCCTTATTTTATTATAATTTTGTGACGTTAAACAGCCATCTGTTTAATTTGGGAAAAATTCACGGTATTGCACTTAACAACAATTCTTAATTTTTTGATTATGTTTTGAATCTATTCAGTTTCAGTTTTTTTATTTAATTATTTATTATTTTCATGTCTTCATTTGGTCACAGCCACACATCTCATCGACCTTGCCTTGCAGAGCGAGAGTGCTGAAAGATGAAGAAAGCTTACACTGTGGGGCCATCTCAGCGGCTCAGAGGGCCCCGGGGCCCTCCATAAAGGGGTGCTTGTGGGTTCCAACTGAGGCTAAAGGTGACAATTACCCCCAAAGATCATATGATCTGTAGATGAAGGAGAAAGCTTTATTACACTATAATCCTCTGAAAATGACTCATGTGTGAGAGTGCAGTGTGTAGTCCACAGCCAGGACCAGTATTTGAATTAGTCAGGAAACTGTTTTAAGAGAAGAAACAAATGGCTATTCAGTCTTATATTTTAAATGTTAATATGTGAATCAAGAATGTAGTCTAATTAATAATTGATGTCACAGCTAAATGTGCTAATACATTTCCAATAGAATTTAAAAGCACACATCACAGCAGAAATTGTTGTGATGTGCTGGTGCCCTTGTAGGTCATACTTATTGAAGACCATAGATATTGGCTTGTGGTTTCTGAAATGTTCATGTCAATAAGCATGATTTCTTTAGTGAAGGAACATGATATCATAGTCTTTCCTGACTACAGTGCTGTTCAGAATAAAGCTTTCACCTTTAATAGAATCCCCCCTGTGAGTTGGTTAGCTTTTAATGTTGTGGACTTTTGCTGTGTTTTTACTAAGTCTTCGTCAGTGGCTGGTTGGAGATGTGCAGGTCTATTTGTATACCTTCACAAGGGGACTCAAGCCCTGTCTCTCAGTGCCACCCCCTATCAGTTGACATTTTTCCTCTAAATATCAGCTGTAGAGCTTTGACGTGATTCTATTTGCACCCACATTCCTTTTAATCAACACATTTGACACTTACAGTACTGTATAATCAATAAAGTTCTAATAAATGTAATTTATTTTGAGACAGACTAACTTGAAATAAATGACATTTGTGCACTTATTAAATACTCTGTATTTACTCTAGCTTTCCATCATGTTTTGGATGGCATCTTGAGAATGACAAGAGCTTGAGTTCCCATAGAGTGATTCTGTCCAGTGTCTATTACTCTCTGCGATCCCCTAATCTCCCCCTCCGCTGTCATGTTACTGTTGCAATGTGATACAATCTATACTGTAATATCAATGTGAATTGCAATTTGGCATATATGTACATGCTTACCTGTATTCATTTACACAGGTTCCATTATTTTGTCTTAGATTATATGGGATTTAATGCCTCAGCCAAAGCTACAAGGAGAAACAATGTTAGAAGGGCAAGGGTAAGGTTCTTTTTTTTAAGCATCTGCAGGGGTCACCTCTGTCTTCTCTTGCGCTCCTACCCAACCCCCATGTCCCCAAGGTCTCCTAATGTTTTTGGCCCTAAATCTGCCATGTGTTGCGCTTCTCTGTCCTCTGTTTGAATCTTATGCCTCTTTCTGTTTCTCTCTTTCAACCACAAGTTTCTCCATAGGTGTAAGGAAGCTCGCAAGCGTTGACAACCTCCCAAAACTAACACAGAGCAAAATCCTGGGTTTATCCTCTGCTTCTAATGCCCTTACTGTACCTATAACCAATACTAAACTTGAGTCTTTCTCTCTCTCTCCTTCTTTGGAATATATACATATATAAATGCAATGTTATATTTGCATATACCCACCCAAACTGTTGTGTATGTGTAAGCCAACGTTCCTGCAGCTCTAGAGGCCAACTCTTCCCTCAAGAGCTTTCCTTCCATCTAACAGTATGGATCCTTTTTTGCTTCTCTGTTTCTGTGTAGGTGTCTATAGTCAGCCTTATAGCTAATGCGCTTGGCTACTCCGATCTAGGGCCCATTAAATCACTCAGGACACTAAGGGCCCTGAGACCCCTCAGAGCATTGTCACGTTTTGAAGGGATGAGGGTAAGATACAAAGCTATAGAGCTGATCTCTCTGCATGCCCATTCAGCAGTTACAGCATGCTAGAACTGATCGAGAAAAAAAAGACCGGCAAGGACCACCAAAACCATACCGGGAAATTTTTTTAAAGATAGCACCAATGAAAAGGATTTACCCTTTTCATGCACATATCTTTTGTACCACATGTGCTAATGATTCAGTCATGATGCAGCTAAGATAATTGGTCAAATAGAATGTGAAACGCATCTCTTTGAAATGCAGGTGTTCCCTGAATTAACTGAAATCGGGTGTATGATTGACTTCTTGTTAACGTATTGTATTACAGAAAGACAAATGTATCAAAGCTGCCTCATTACAAATAATATTATTACAAATTGGCCCTGGAGAAAAGAAGCATGAACAGTGATTTCCAAAACAAATGCAACACCATTCAAATCCCTTCTCATTTCACATGGCATTTGATCTGCAATTGGCTGTTCATTTGACCTGACTCTCAACTTCTGCTTTTGATGGAGAGCCCCCTTCCCTCCATTTCTCCTCTTCCACTGACCCCATCTCTTAGAGAACAACCAGCAGCACAGAACACCTTTACCACTGAAGACCCAACTTCTACCGCAACAGACTAGATACTTAAACACACAGAGCACATTTAAAATAATTGACCCATTGCTAAGCTCCGCCCTCCTTGGCAACTGTTGCTCGCTCAGATGAGCTTTATACAGCTTCCCATTGGACTGAATTGGAGATTTCTGTGAACAGTGAAAAATGTGAAAGTTATACAAATTAATTAAATGATATTACCCTGCCCTTGAACACTTACCCTACTCACTATGTTACTTTGAACTCTTACCTCTAGTACCCTATTATGATCTGAATCAAACGTACATAAATGAGTGTTAAATTACCTGGGAGCAAATTTAGGTGTCTATATTGATGTCAGTTAGCTGTTAAATGTGATTATTTGGTAGTAAGGTGCTGACACGTACTTTAGTTTAATCAATGCACTTCTTGACATATATTTAAAGATTTGGAAAATGCAAAAAATACCATGTGTATCCTCTCTTGGCCACAAGCAACCTTTTACCACAATCATCAACACTACTAAATTTAGGTAAAATTCTGTAAACACTATCCAGTGATCACTATTTTTTTTTATTACAGCTATTGGTATGTCCCCCTTTAGCAATAATGACAGCATGCACTTGAGCTGATGCACTTGACTCAACACAGGAATTCCATAGACTTTCATTAGAAAAGAGCACAATTGTCTGATAATAGTGCAAAATGCAACAGTTGCTTAAGCAGGATTGGTCAGTAAGGTTTTTAAGGTGGGGCGTAGCAAAGGGTAAATTGGACGGAGTTGTGCTGTTTTCTCATTATTTCAGTTGAAGAGCAAGAGTAGGTCGCCAGAAAGAATAATCCCCGGCACTGTGCTGAATGTTGTTAGCAGGCAATTGCAGTTGTGGTAATTTATAATCATTAGCCTCTTTAGTCATCTTGTTAATAAATTCATACTAAGGCAAAGCTTCCTATCCTGCTTTGATGGTTGTGAACGGTTGCACCTGGTTGTTGTCACTTTCAGTCTCTCTTCTCTTACCTGTGGACTGGTTGCCCTGAGCTTTACCCCCTCCTCACCCCCTCCCATATGGAGTGCCCTTCCCTCCCTCCCTTCATTTCATACTGTTCACTTCAGCCCATTTGGCCCTGCGCTGCCCAGCCCAGAGCAGTGCTACCCAGCAGCCACCCTGCTGGAGCTCACCTCACCCCTCTTTGCTTGTCTAGGATCTACACATGAGACTGTTAAAATAAAACCTCATACACACATAATTTTGGATGTGAGAGTCGATGATATGTCCTTTTATATATGGAGATTTGATTAGGCTAGACGTTTACAGCATAGTAGTCACCAGTCAGTGTTTTACATCTAATCGACACAGAAGCTTAGGAAATATGTGAGTCTTGTGATACTAGACATTGAGAGACTTGTTTTAGTTTATCTTTCAACCAGAGTGAAACGTAAATGAAAGAGAGTAAAGAGATTCTGTGATCTCACTCTGCTGTTATGAATTTCCCATATGCCTGGTTTAAAAAAAAAGCCAGAAGATCCAAAAATGACAGACACATTTTCTCAATAAAGGACAACTCACTTAAAGCTGTACTTGATTGAGCTGTGCTGTTGTACATATTTGCCCTTACACTTATGTATACAAATGCATGTATCTTACTATATTATAGTATTTTATAAAGACTACGTTTTATTATTTTAAAATATTTGGTAATTATTTTGTTTGATTTTGATTATTCTATCTTTAAGTACTGTACTTAGACTCTAGTTTGCATTGTCATTTTTGGGTGAATAGAGATGGTGTTTTCATAGATTTGTTTTAATGGAACGTACCTATAATTGGAACTATGAAGGTGTATAAAATATGCATTTTATGTCATATGTAGAAAAGTCAAAGTACCTAGAAATTTTTATCCTAGTAAATCATTTCAATGTTCATTAATTGATATGATGTTTTGTTTGAATTTAGATGGGAAAAAAAGTTAAAAATGAATAAATTACTTGATAAGGAGAAACAAGAGTGGAGAGATGTAATGTTAACATATTTAGATTTAAATTTGCCTTTATGTGTGTTTGCCATTTATAATAGCCAATTGTTCATCCACATTCTTGCAATCTGATAGGAAATTATTCTTGTTTTAATAACCACAAAATATGTATTAAATCAGCCAGATTGAAAAGGCACAAATCTCTCCACACAACTGCCTCTCCTGTCCATTTATTTATTGATCGGTTCTTGAGTTTGCACAAATATGTCATGTAACATGCATGTATTCTTCAATTGCCAATGCACATAATGCACTTTTGAAAGCCATTTTCCCTCACTTTAAGATCTTTGTTGATCCTCACAAAGATATGTCTAAGTGACATTTGAACATGTAGTCTTTATTGAAAGATGGACAGTGATTCTCCTGACAAGTGCTCTTGCATGGGGGTCTATCAACAAAAAACTATCTTCAGCACTCCTTTCTAGTCTATTATTATTACTTAGCATTACATAATAGACATTGCTTACATTTCTCAATTTATCAAATACTATGCATACATTTAGAAAATGCAAATAATGACAAATTTATTTTAAAATTTTGCAACACCTTTAACCCAATATGTGAGGCAGCACACAGTCATTGTGATTCATACAGACTAAGGTCCCCTATGCTTGCTGCGAGAATGCTGCTGTCCACTGTGCCTCTCGGTGTGTTTAAGGAGGGGGAATATGGCTCCACTTTTCAGTCTGTGAGAGATCTGCATGCTCAGCTGCCTGTCTGAGAGCTATGGCTCGGCTGCCTAACACAGTTAGTGAGCATCTCCTTCGGACATGCTCTGTTCATCACTAATCACTGACGGACCATGTCCTGACTTTGACAGTGGGGAGGGGAGGGACGTGGAGGCAAAGGGTGAGAGGGATTGATGTAATATGTTAAATGATGGCCAAGTTAAAGTAATTGGGTGGAGGCAGTGTGTTTGGGGGTGGAGGGTTCAAAATATTTGCTTTGGGGATGTAGAAGTCGTTGTGTGAGTCTGTGTGGCATATTTGTATGGAAGCCATTGATGTCGCTTTAACAAAATTTTAGAAACATACCGCTAAGGGCCAGAGAGTGGAAACATAAAGATATGACAGATGGGTAGTGTTACTATTTAGGACACTCATTTTCAAGATTCAATTGATTTATTGACCGTTTGTGATAGGAACTGGAGGCCTATGTACTGTGTAAAAGTCGATGGCCATCTAAGAAAACAAATGTTTAATTTTAAAGCTTTTCATTCTGACAAAATGTCCAGTAAATTATAGAGATTGCTGCTCAAGTCAACCAAAATCTATGTATTTTCTAAATTTCACCACCCAAAGATTTGATTTAAATTTAGAAATAAACTTTGCTATATGTAAACAACCTGTACATTATCCCACTTATTAAACAGGAACTATTTAAACTAATTAAACTAACTAATTGCTTATTAAACTAACAAAATAAATAAATACATGGGCATAAAATATTGATTTGCATTGAAATTGTGTTTATTTTGTAATTAATGAACGTCTGACTGATCATTATGCATCTTATTACAAGACTTCTTGCCAAATAAATAAATAAATGCACAGGAATTTTTATTTGAGTTTAAATAATTTTATCACAGTGATCCGAGAAGCATGAAAGATGGCTTGCAAATTTGCAATATGAGATGACCAGTCTGATACGTGGATGTGCGGTTGTTACTGAGAAATATCAGACCGCTTAACGGCACCATTGACCAAACAGAATTGAGTATTCCAGAGAGCTGTGTAGTAAAGAAAAATAACTTAACACTGTGCTGTTGGTAATGTAAAAGACAATTGGTGCCACTGCCTACCACACTCCATTCTACTAAACAAGATGTTTGTTATTGAAACTAGTTTTGCAAGTAAAGAAATTGGCTCACTTCAATGCAAAAAAAATAAATGAATTGAAATAATTTTTCTTACTGGTATGTCTTGTTTTTAGAGAATTCTAACAAACGTTACCAATATTTATGCTTTCAACAAGAGAAAACTATTTGCCAATAAAGAAAAAAAAACATATTTTTTTCTTGTTTTAAGCATAAACCACACTAAATTTTGTTAGATTTCTCTGATAACAAAACTACTATTTTTACTACTAAATATTTAAAGAATTTTTTTTCTTGTTGTAAGGATGCTTGGACATTTTAATTGTAAAAAAAAAAACACAAAAAAAGAGAAGTACATAGATGCCTGACTGCATCCTTATTGCGCCACAAAAGCAGAGCAGGGTTTCATAACCCAGGGTTTAAAATGAAATGAACCTAGGGTTAAGCGTAACATTAAGTTATTTTGTAATCTAAGATGATGGCAACTGTCATACTTTTTGGAAAATGACCAAATGTAAGAAACGTTAACTTTTAGTATGATAACAATGCCGAATAAACTGCAAACACAATTAGACCCGCTTGCTGCCAAGGTCTGCTAATGGAACACTTTCCGTATTAGATACTTCAGATCCCTGGGCCCAGTTGCAAGATGCAAGTTAAACCCTTAGTTATGATGATTGCAAGTGTATTGTTACTAAGGGTTTTCCTAACTAACCTCAACATAGTCAAATTTGCCTGTGTGGAATCACTCGGACAGGGAAAGAAAACGGAATAGCTGCCAAAGTTTATGTCAAAAATGTTTAAATGATCATTAAACAGTATTCTTGAATGGCCATATGACTGAAACATTTTCATGCAGGACAGTAGTGTGCAGAGAAATAGTCTAGTAGGAAATTAAGTAATGGCTCTTAACAGTACTAATGATCTCCTTCTTGTGCCATGCAAATATGCAGCCACATCTGACAGTGTACTTGAATGTGCGTGTTCTGTGAGGCTTTTCCTGTCTCTTATGCTGCATTGCCTTGTCTATCCTACTCTTCTCTAGGTTGTAGTCAACGCCTTGGTGGGTGCCATCCCTTCCATTATGAATGTGTTGCTGGTTTGCCTCATCTTTTGGCTGATTTTCAGTATTATGGGCGTCAACCTGTTTGCGGGCAAGTATTACTACTGCTTCAACGCGACCTCTGAGCAATACTTCCTACCCGAAGAGGTCAACAACAAATCACAGTGCTTGGAATTGAAAGAACAGAACTTCACTGAGGTGCGCTGGAAGAATGTCAAAATTAACTTTGACAATGTTGGCGCTGGTTACTTGGCTCTACTTCAAGTGGTGAGACTACCTCTCTGTTCGTAAGCCACCACCCCACTTTTATTTTATTGAAATGTACATACATTTCAGTAAATATTAATGTTTTTTAGATGTAATTTTTTTAATATTGCAGTTTTACATAAGCAGTTGATTTTTTTTTTTTTTACTTTTTAATAGTAATATGTACTTTTGGTAGTTTGGTAGTTTCCTGTATTAAGATGCACTGTCTAAAAATATTTTAAATTAAACATTGTTACAGATTTTGATGAACTGTTTATGTTTCCCTTTCTCCCTCAAAGGCAACCTTCAAGGGATGGATGGACATCATGTATGCAGCAGTTGACTCACGAAAGGTGAAATATTTGATCAAGTTTAGGGGCTGTTCAGATCAAACATGTTCTTGAGCTTAAAAAGTGAGATGGAACACAATGAATAAAACAGAATACAGGAGTCTCGACAAACATTTTTAGAAGTTTACATTCTTATTAATCTGACACAGTAAAAAAAATGTGGTGAGAGCAAGAGGCACTGAAAAAACTGTGAGATGCAACACAATGGTCAAAGAAGTTTACATAGAAATACAGTGCAGACAGACCAAAAAAAATGAAATAAAACAACCTTCTGTCAACCTTGTCAAAGTATCTGTTTCTAATTCCATTCTGTCCTCAGGTGGAAGACCAACCCAAATATGAGGACAACATCTACATGTATATCTACTTTGTCATATTCATTATATTTGGCTCCTTCTTCACCCTCAACCTCTTCATTGGTGTCATCATTGATAACTTCAACCAGCAGAAGAAAAAGATAAGGCTCCACTCTTTATCTGCACTTTGTTAACTTTGGCAAATGTTGCCTCTTATTTCTACTTCCTTTTCACCATAATTTGAAGATATTTTTTTGTAATGCTTGAGTAGATTTTAACCAAATATTGTATATGGCTATACTTTGGAGGTCAGGACATCTTTATGACAGAGGAACAGAAGAAGTACTACAATGCTATGAAGAAGCTTGGCTCCAAGAAACCTCAGAAACCCATACCTAGACCCCAGGTACGGTAAATCACCTCTTTGCTAGCCTTTATTGTGCTAGTAATAGTAATTTTTGACTCCCTGAAAGAGTGTTTTGCTATAAGATGAATCGAGCACTAATCTCAAATCTGTTCTAAATTTCGCTTCTGTAGAACAAGCTCCAGGGGATGGTGTTTGACTTTGTTACACAGCAGGTCTTTGATATTTCTATCATGATCCTCATCTGTTTGAACATGGTCACCATGATGGTTGAGACAGATGATCAGTCACTGGAGACTGAAAACATCCTCTACTGGATCAACTTCATCTTCATTGTGTCCTTCACTTCTGAGTTTGTCCTTAAGCTCTTCGCTCTGCGTCATTATTACTTTACCAATGGCTGGAATATCTTTGACTGTGTTGTGGTTATTCTTTCTATCGTGGGTAAGTGATCAGTGTTTCATTGGACACAATTTAAAAACACCACACTTGAATATGGTCTCGTTTAGGTTTTGAAACGCATGGTTATGTTTTTAGCTTCATTCACCATGTTTGTTTTGTTGTTGTTTTTTTGTTTATTAAAGATGATTTTTAGATCATTTCTAACACGTTTTCTTCCTGTACTCATTTTCTCCCTTCTTCTCCCTGTTTCTTATCACCTAAACCACAGGTATGTTCCTGGCAGACTTGATTGAGAAGTACTTTGTGTCACCAACATTGTTCAGGGTAATCCGGCTAGCTCGAATTGGACGCATCTTGCGTCTGATCAAAGGGGCAAAGGGCATTCGTACTTTATTGTTTGCCCTGATGATGTCGCTGCCTGCCCTTTTTAATATTGGCCTTCTACTTTTCTTAGTCATGTTCATCTTTTCTATCTTTGGCATGTCAAATTTTGCCTATGTAAAGCGGGAGGCTGGCATAGATGACATGTACAATTTTGAAACATTTGGAAATAGTATGATCTGCCTGTTCATGATAACCACCTCGGCGGGGTGGGATGGTCTTCTGGCTCCTATTCTTAACTATGATCCAGACTGCGACCCAAATAAGGAGAATCCAGGTACAACAGTGAAAGGTGACTGCGGAAACCCTTCGGTGGGCATCTTCTTTTTTGTCATGTACATCATTGTGTCTTTCCTCATTGTGGTTAACATGTATATTGCCATCATTCTGGAGAACTTCAGTGTTGCCACAGAAGAGAGTTCTGACCCACTATGTGAGGATGACTTTGAATCCTTCTATGAGATTTGGGAGAAGTTTGATCCCACTGCATCCCAGTTTATCACTTTCGCCAAGCTGGGTGACTTTGCCGACACTCTGGAGCACCCGCTGCGCGTTCCCAAGCCCAACACTAAAGAGCTAATCGCCATGGACCTGCCCATGGTGAGCGGCGACCGCATTCACTGCCTAGACATCTTGTTTGCCTTCACCAAACGTGTGCTGGGTGATAGTGGCGACCTGGACATGATGCGGCAACAGATGGAGGAGCGCTTCATTGCTGCCAATCCTTCCAAAGTGTCTTTTGAGCCAATTACCACTACTCTGCGCCGTAAGCAGGAGCATATGTCTGCCGCAGTCATCCAGCGTGCTTACCGTGCCCATCTTATTCGACAAGGCTTCATTTGCAAGCGGTTGCTCAGCAGCAGGCTGGAGAATGGTGGGACCAATCAGGACAAGAAGGAGGGCACGCCTTCTACTGCCTCTTTGCCATCCTATGATAGCGTGACCAATCCTGAGAAAGAGAAGTTAGAGGAGAGTGAAGGCAAGGGCAAAAAACAAAAAGATGTCAAGGAATCCAAGTGTTAGGAATGATGGTGTAGTAAGATAGAACTAAGTCGACACTGAAACTTTTATTCTAACAAGTGTATAGAAAAAAATAATTTGCAACAAAATGCAGAAAATCTTCAGAAAAAAAGTTGTTTACAGACAACAAAACCGTTGTTCAAAGATGCACCAGAAGCAACTTGATTTTTACCAATTTAATGATGACCAAACCAACCTATGAGCTTACTGTGCAACATGTGTTCAGTAACCAAGATTTTACTATTCTAACTGCAGCTGACAAGGCATATAAAATGAGACACTAAATTGTGACCTAAGGCAGACACCTGCCAAATGTGTAAAAAGAGACGTTAAAGCTCATAAGGATTCCTTTGCACCACCATGTGTGGAGTTCACATTCCTCCTCTACGGATATCCCTTTTAAACACTACACTGCCGAAATCCAATGGAAACCTCATGAGAAATCTTTCTCATCAAAGGAGGATTCTGGAATGTTTTGTTTTAACCATAGGAGAACCAGTAATAACAATGTTAACTCAATCATTTGGCATGTCTGCAGGAAAAAAAAAAAACACAAAACATTATGCAAGGGTTTTTAGTTGTTTGTGGTGAATATATCTTCCCCTTATTTGACCCAAAAAAGAGTAAGTAAAAAAAAATTCAGCCCATGCCATTCATCTTGTCATCATCTCTTTGTTATACTTGCAGAAAAAATACATTTTATACATGGGCTTTCAGATTGATGTTGGGTTGGGGGATTATCAGAGTTTTGACTTGGGCTGAAAGGGACTTACTCAAATAGAGTTCCAGATAAATAAATAATAAAGTGCTTGTTCAATGCATAGAGATGACTTGCATGGTGGCATGTTTTGATCATGAGTCATGCATGTAAATCATAGTCCATTTGGCACTGCTACTCAAACCACATAATTGTATTGGCCATACATTGGATACTGTCCACTAGTAATTAAATTAAATAGAAATAGCTGGGAAATGATCGGTCAATTGTAACATATTTAACTACTGGCTATGACAAGGATATTTGTACTTACCCCTCATAACACTTGCTTCCTGATTAACCAATTCTCACACCATGCGTTGTGAGTATTTTAAGGTGGTACAATGTGGCAAATGTAAAGAGCCGAGACACATTTGTATACCCATTGAGGTGTTTCACTGCCAGATGGAGGAAAGGTTGTAATGTTTGGAATGATGAGCTAATTTGAAGAAAGATTACACTGAAATCAAATCTTGGGTTCATAAACCTTGATTTGTTACTGTGCACCAGCAATACAAAATGATTCAACTACCCCTTAATATGCAGCTGAGGTTCCAGTAGGTTCTTAAATATGTCTTCAGAAGGTACAGCTACAATGCCATTTAAATCCTTACAAGGCTTTCAGTCTGTCGGGACCAGACCTCAATGATAGGCAATGCAATCTTTTTGGAAATAGTTGTCTTCATGTTCATACATACTCATGTTTACCATAAAGGGTTTGCCAGTTTTGTTAGCATCTTGTTTTGTTTGTTTCCCTATTGAATGATCAAGTGATGTTTAGAGTACTTGGTAAAGACCAGAAAAGAGCTTGGATACAGCATATACTCTGGCCTTATTCAGAAGAAAAGTTTTGGATTGAAGTGATGAGTACTTGTGTGGTCCCTTAGCATGATGTTTATCTCAGTGAGAAATGATGATGATTTTCACCTATACTGGAATTTGACATGATTTGTTTTTTTTCTTGTACTACACAGGGCAACACTAAATTGCAACCTCTTGAGCAAACTGCCATCCCTTCTTGCTATGGGTGCAAAAGAAATTGATTAGATTTACAGTATTTCTTTTCTTGAGAGCATTTCCAGTATTGATTACTTTCTCACTCTGTAAGGATGAATACATATTCAAGTGTGGGATAGCCAAGTATCTGTGCATAGGGTGTTAATGTGGACCACAGACAACATGATACAGTGCTCATTTCAAACTTCTGGCAAATGTACACCACCAGAGCCAGTGTTTTCTGAGTGTGCTGGAGCGAGCACATGACCAGTTTACAAACCCACTCCCTGTACTTCTCAGACCTATCTGTAGGTCTGCTTACTGCCTAGGGTCTCCAAACCAGTGTGTGTGCTGTGAACCATATGAAACCCAGTGAAACACTTAGACTACCATGTAGTTTTCCTCCAAACCCCATTTTAGATTAGATGTAAAGGGGGAACATTTTTAAGATCTCTCTCACTCACTGTACGACAATTTAATCTATAATTTAATGTATAGAAGGGGGCTATGATGTACATGGCACAATTAATGAAAAGTTAAGCATTAACTTTTTGAGGAAAACTATAAGCATTGTAATATATTATTTATTTTGGCATGATTTGTTGTGGGTTTTGTAAATACAGAATTTTAAAGATTTACTGCTATTAATCTAATAATAAATTATAACAATGATATAGAATGGCTTCCAGCTGTCCAAGACTTCCCTTGTCACATATCATGTTTTTTTTTCTAACATTTTTCACTTTTAGTAAAGTAAATTGAATGATATACTGTATCAATGATGCTCTATTAGACAGTATATATATTTTATACATATACATAAACACACACAGGTGGCCAAGTTTGGAATAATGTACAGATTTTGCTCTCATGGAAAGAAAATTGTACTTTTATTCACCAAAGTGGCATTCAACTGATCACAATCTATAGTCAGGACATTAATAATGTTTAAAATTACTTAAACTACTTCAAAGAGTTCTCATAAAAACATCCTCCGTGTGAAGCTGTCAGTTTGTCCAGATACTCAGGTGACATTTCACCCCACATTTCCTGTAGCACTTGCCATAGATGTGGCTGTCTTGTCATGCACCTTACAGTCTAGCTGATCCCACAAAAGCTCAATGGGGTTCAGATCATAACACTCTTTTCCAATTATCTGTTGTCCAATGTCTGTGTTTCTTTGCCCACTCTAACTTTTTTCTGTTTAAAAAGTATCTTTTTCTTTGCAATTCTTCCTATAAGGCCTGCACCCCTGAGTCTTCTCTTTACTGTTGTACATGAAACTGGTGTTGAGCAGGTAGAATTCAATGAAGCTGTCAGCTGAGGACATCTGAGGCATCTATTTCTCAAACTAGAGACTCTGATGTACTTATCCTCTTGTTTAGTTGTACATTTGGCCTTCCACCTCTCTTTCTGTCCTTGTTAGAGTCAGTTGTCCTTTATCTTTGAAGACTGTAGTGTACACCTTTGAATGAAATCTTCCAAATGTTTTTTTGGCATTTTCAAGCATCGTATAGCCTTCATTCCTCAAAACAATGACTGACTGATGAGTTTCTAGAGAAATATGTTTCTTTTTTTTTGTTGCCATTTTTGACATAATATTGACCTTAAGACATGCCAGTCTATTGCATACTGTGGCAACTCAAAAACAAACATAAAGACAAGCATTTAGCATGATTACTCAAGGATAAGGTGTTGGAGTGTTGGCTGCTGTAAATGGGGTCTGTCTAGATTTGATCAAAAATGTATTGTTCCAAATAGTGATGGTGCTGTTTTTTTACATCAGTAATGTCTTGACTATACTTTGTGATCAGTTAAATGCCATTTTGGTGATTTAAAGAACCAATTTCTTTCCAAAACAGAATAATCTGTACATTAATCCAAACTTTTGGCCGCCAGTGTATGTGTGTGTGTGTGTGTGTATGTGTATATATATATATATAAAAGGATATACAAATGAGCACTGTAACATTTAATTTATATGCAACATGTCCAGTGGATGTCAAAAAATGTATGTTATCAGTGCTGCTTTGATATTTTAACCTGATACTGTATGATGAGAGGGTTATGCTCAAGCACACCTCTGTATTCTTTGTTTTTATTGACACTCATACAATAACATTTACACAAAAATGCACACGAATGCTCAGTCCTGCCTATGGACATTTTTTAGTCACCCACCCCAGCCTGAAATTCAAAAAACAGTCACAGAGTTGGTCATGTATTCTACTCTAAACGCCTCTCCAAACACTTCAGTGACGAAACTCGTGGGCCTGAACAACAGTTTTGTATCCATTTCTTATACGGATTTTATGTGTTTCAGTGGTCTGTTTTTTACTAGTTCTACTTCACTAATTGTTGTGTGCCTTTTTTCTGCATTTTCTCTATGTTCCTACATTTTCTAAATTGCATTTTATGGCAATTTTGGAGGATGTGCCATATTTAACATTTCGTTTATGGAGGGGAAAGAGAGGAGAAAAAATGGAGCACAATGCAAATCAGGGACGATAGTCTGAACCAGGCATCTTGTTTACTGCCTGAGGAGTACTGAAAACAAACCAAGAATCAAGCCCACTTCTTCTAGATTTGATGTTACAAAATCTTCTGATGTTCTGTTTTCTGTACTTTGTGCATCAACCACTTGGCTTGTAAAAAGAATAGCTTGCCTTCAGACTTTTGTGTTCTTTTCATCTTTGAAACTCACTTTTGTATCAATATTCAGTTACTGGACTTCCATTTTTAGCATGACTAAAATGCTTTTCCATTTTGCTGAAAAGATTTCAAAAGTGCTTTTCAAACTGTTGTTTTGTTTAAATGTGTTGTAGGAGAACATATAATTGTGTGTATGGCACAACCACTGGAACTCTTAGTAAGAACATATAAAAGATTGTCTTCATTTGAGCACGAAACATTTTATTAACAATAAAGCAGCCTACCAGTTGCACACAGTGTTCAGTTATTTTATTGAACTTCAACGGGAAGCCATGAACATCACTTCACTCTCACTTAAATTGAATCCACTAATGGAATTTATCATATCAAGGAATCAGACAATTCTTGACCAGCAACACTCATGACTAATAAGACCATTTATCCATGTTTTACAAATACTTTGAAATAATTCTTTGCTCTTAAAGACCCCATGAAATCACTTGATGAGCACAGTTATCTTTCCTGTGTTGATGTATTTCCTATTGAAAGTTTAGGTAGGAGATATAGACAGGCTTGTCCTAAAGAGCCAATATAATTTACAATTTGCTAATCAGTTGCAGGTGGTATAGAGGGCATCAGTCTGGGTCCGGGCTTAAAAACACCATGAACTTTCTCCATAGGGGATTTGATTTTTAACAATTACTCAACCTTTAAAGACTTACCATGAGCTCTGAGGTTGTTAATCAATGTTTCTGTTGAAGCCACTGGTCAGTGGTATTTCATCTTCATTTAGGAAATAATTTTGAATAGAAGAATATCTGGTCAATAACTGCACTATCCATGCTCCTGCAGGGAACTGATCCACCAATCAGAACTGCTGTGAACATAGCTCACCAAACAAGTTCTGCAGGGACTTCCCACTTCCATGACTCACTGTGAATGATGCAATCAAGTCTTTAACAGATTGGAATACTTCTGATTTGTGCTAATAAAAGACACTGATATGAACTTACACCGCAGACCCTTTTGAGGGGGAAAAAAAGTGAGAATGTGGTTTTGCCATTTATAGTTTCACAGCGTGATGAGCTTTCAAATAAGCTTTGGTTGAGATGCACTAATAACACAGACTTCTAAACTAGCATCACTGCATCACACTGCAGATCAGCACAGGAAATGCCCATTTGTTTATCTACTAAGTCATGGTTTGGTGGAAAGATCAATAGAAAGCTATTAGCTATACGCTTAAGTATGAAGTGACACCCATCTGCTTCACCCCATAACCTCAGGGGAAATGCATCTTGGCCATCAACTTGATTAGCACTTTTACCAGTGAAGCATTTGTTAAAGGATGAGGATGATAGAAAGTAGAAGGAAGTATGGAAAAATGTGTAATCTGGCTAAAAGAAACATCTTTATCCAGCCTGAGGTGGTTTGCCTGTCTTAGATGGTTTCCCAGCCTGCCCAACCTGGTGACACACTGGTTCTCCTGGTCGGCCAACTGGTCTCCAAGTGGGACCAGCTGACAAGTTCAAAACCAGAAAATCCAAGTCTAAACCCCTCTAAAACCTGCAAACCAGACCAGCCTGACAATTTTAGACAGGTTTCAAACATTTCTGTTTTGTTTTGACTGAGAGAGAGAGAGAGAGTGGCATTCAGCTACACAAAGGGGCCCACAAACAAGACACACTGCAGGAAGAAGAGAGCAACCAACCAGACCACAACACACTGAAGCCCAACCAAACACCTCTCAGCCCAGCTCCAGTCAACCTACAAACATTGACCCTCACACACAACATTAGCAGGCACTTGACAGAACAGCACAGCCCTTCCCGAATTTACAGTAGCTCACTTATGCTGATGTAGTGAAGGACAAATATATACACTGACTCCTCAGACATTACAGAGGTGAGACATCTACATCTCTACATCCAGTATTGTTTACATCTTCTACATTTATGTGAACAGTAATCTTGGAAAGACATCCTGTTGTATCCTGAATGCCCGCATACAGGCCTTCCTAACCAAGCACAATGTCTTGAGTAAGAGTCAGATTGGATTCCTACCGCACCACCGACCACATTCACACTCTACACATGATAATCAACCAGAACGTTCATCAAAAAAAAGCTAAGGCAAAGGTTATGCATGTTTTGTTGATTTAAAAAAAAAAAAGCATTTGATTCCATTTGGCATGATGGTCTATATTATAAAATTCTACAATCTGGCATTGGGGGTAAAATGTACAACACAATCAAATCTATGTATTCAGACAACAGGTGCGCAGTTAAAAATGGCAGTAAAAGAACAGAATTCTTTACTCAAGGGCAAGGAGTGAGACAGGGCTGCAGTTTGAGTCCAACTCTGTTCAGCTTTTACATTAATATATTAGCAGTGCAACTGGAACAATCTGCAACACCAGGTCTTACTCTAAATCATTCTGAAGTAAAATTTCTTCTCTATGCAGATGCTCTGGTGCTGCTGTAGCCCTTGAGCAGTAGCTGGACCTCCTGGAGAACTACTGTCAAAACTGGGCCCCGACAGTCAACTTAAAAACAAATAAATAAATTATGATCTTCCAGAAAAAAGCCAGATTACAGGACACCAGATACACATTCACTCTGCGAAACACTGCAACAGAACACACCCGACACTACGACTACCTCTGTCTAAAAATCAGTGCTTTAGGGAGTTTTGGTCTGGCAGTGAATGCAATAAAAGAGAAAGCTAGAAGATTGTGGGGCAGATTTACCCAAATAAACATTCCTGTAACAATCTGGTGTAAGATCTTTGATAGTATTATAATGCCTATTGCTCTGTACGGATGTGAGGTTTGGGGTCCACTCTGTCTGGCAGATTACTCGAAATGAGACAAACACCCCATAGAATCCCTGCATGCAGAATAACGATCCTTCAATCGAGCGGCTGTGGCTCAGGTGGTAGAGCGGGTCGGCCAGTAATCGCAGTGTTGGCAGTTCAATTCCCAGTCGATGACTCCACGTGCCGAAGTGTCCTTGGGGAAGACACTGAACCCACTGCTCACTGGTGAGGCCAAGACAAAGACACTTCTCCTTCACTGTGAGAAATTTACAGAGGTGAGAGAGAAATACTTTAATAAACTCAAACCTCTTGCCACAGTTTTCCAGTTCAGCAGAAACAGATCAGATGCTGCTGTTACTGGGGGAGGACCATCATGCATCAATTGCAGCAAAATTCATTTTTGAAGTGCACACCCTAATTCATTTTTTTATTTTATGTTCCTAAAGTCTTCTTAAATGCTTATTTTATTTTATATTGTATAGTGTATATTGTTATTATAGTTATTATTTATTTTATTAATTACCTGGCACCTTATTTTAATTATATTATTATTTTTTGTCTTGACTATATGTTTAGTGTATTAATGCTTTGGCAATGTTGTATGCAAACACAGTCATTCTAATAAAGTACTTTTAAATTGAAAAAAAAATTCAAAGAGAGAGGGAGAGAGAGGCAGAGCACTGCAGTGCAGATAAATTAACACACCATTGGCGGCTGAGTCAGCAGCCCACTCCCAATTTGACCCGCTGCCTGCATTGACTGTGTCTGAATAGAAACAACATGTCTCCTGCCTGATCAAAGTTGGAACAAGCTTTGTTTGAACAAGGTTCAAATAATGAATGTGCTTCAGAGCAAGGAGTGTCTGAAATGTGCTAGGAAGCTTACAGTCTTTGCCTAATTCCTACACAGCTAGATCTAACATCTCTCTTTCGGTCTGTATTTGAAAGGACTGGAAGAATTTGCATTATGAGCTGCATGCTGTATGTACCTTGCTGAATACAGAAGAACAACTATAAATTTCAACAGCACTGTCTTAATTCTCATTTTGGATAATACTTCTGTAAGATCACGTCTCTGATGCTTTCTTCCTAGTCTCTTTTTTATTTAGTCAGGAGCAGTTGCAAGCAGTTCTTGCAAGTCATCTGATTGGATTTATGGTCTGGTGCTTTCAGACTCCACCTATGACTCCATCGGTGAATCAAAGATTGGGGGGTTATATCACTGCCAAATCACCCTGAAATCCACCAATCCCAACAGCCTTGGCTGCTCTCACACTCCACCACCTGAGCAGCATTAAAAACTGCCCTAGAAGAACTACAAACTTAATGGAGAAACATATTGATCATGTCTCCGGATGATGTGGGTATTGTAGGCATATTGAAGAGAGCATTAACATCTCAGTCCTCTTAGACTCAAAGCCTAATTGTTCTTGAAATTTTCATATAATGAAATTCAAATGAAATTGATATTTTCTTATAAGCTTCAAGAATTAATTGACTGGTAATATATGTCTGAGTAAATGGTAAATGTCACAATGAAAAATTTGGAAATTATTGTTTTTCATTCGAATTGTTGTGCTGATATGTAGGCTATTTTGTAATGAATATATACATACATAGATATATACACTGTAAAAAACCCAACTTGAAAAAAGTTTAAATGGCTAGTTTTGTTGTGTTGGCTCAGCAAAAATCCATGAAAAAGTCAGTACAACTATTTTTAATACACTTATTCAACATAAACCAAGTTTTTTTCCATAAACTTAAAAAGATGAGTTTTGTGAACAAAGCTTCGCAAGTCCATTCAAAAAAAGTTCTGCCAACTTATTAATTTGAGTTAAGTCAGTTTCATTTAGAATCTGCCCTCCCATATAATAAAATGCTAATTTTGGAATAAAATGCAACCATTTGTTTACGGGACAATGAAGAAAAATGTTTTTAGGGATTTTTAAAAGAACTTAAGTATAATTTAGAACTTATTTTAATTATTATTAATAATAATAATTAAAACATGCATAGGCCTACTGCATAATTGTATAATAATGTAATTTCACCATAATAATACATTATTATAAGTAGTAGTAGTAGTAGTGCACGGCATTATACGTAAAAAAATCTTCCTGATTTCGGCCAAATTATGTTCCAGGGTTCAACCATATGGCCGAAATCAGGAAGATTTTTACTGTGAAGTTTTGTTAACAACAGAAGTGAGCGCCATTGCTCTCAAAACAGAACACAATTAGCACGTGGGGACTTTATTGCATTGTTATATTTAAATAAACCAAACATTAAAAAAAATATCAGCATGTTTTCTGATGAACGACTGCATCATTTTCTCAAGCGCTAAACCACGCCCTCAGTATTTTGACCGTTGCGCATTCTTGCTGCGCGTCAACGTCAACTTTTTAATGCGGGAGAAACAACTGTTCAGCAAACTGCCGAAGAAGAATACTTAAGAAAGAAGAGACAGCACGTGGGCGATTATCCAGAGGAATCTTTATGGTGAGTACGTTTATTTGGTTTTTGATGATCAATGTTCATTCTTTGAGTCACATTTTTCCTAAATTAGTCGATATTGGTTAATTAGGAAAAATAGACACTTCTACCTTTTCTTTGTAAATTATCAACATTCCTGAATGTTTAAATCTAACTGTATTTTTAAATCCTGTTTTATAAAATAAATACGTTTTTGTCTTTTGTTGCGATGGATTTTGCTGCACAATTAAATTGCGTTGGAAGTCGTGCATATGATTCTGCTGCAGCCTCGTTAGCCAGATTAGCTCATCTGAAAGCCTTCCATCGGTTAATACTGTACTGAGGAGGCCCAACAGTAGAAAGATTGCTTTATATAATATTCTGAGGAGATAATGATTATTGATAATATAGGGGATTTTCAAATCTGTGCAGCAGTTGCCATACAAAAAAAATTCATGGTTTATTTAATTGTTCATTCATTAATTTGCCTTTTAATGAACCTGGTCATTCACATTTGTGTATTTTGTTTTACAGATCTCCATTGAGAGCACACTTCATGCAGTGTAGGTACTGTAAATACACCTGTGACAGTCAAAATCTGCTGCTGAGACACTGCAGGCTCAAGCATTGGCACCCAGGCCGACGTGTACCATTATTGTGCCTGTACTCTGAGTGTGTCTGCGCTTTCAATTTAAAATGGGAAATTACAGACAAAAATTACGCAATACTGGATGTAGTGAGCTTGACAATAGAAGAGATGATGGTTCAAGAGTTCCCCAGAAGAAACCAAGAAGATCAGAAATCAACTTTCTCCCAGACAATCCTGTTGGTTTGGATGATGCTGCATTGGAAAATGAAAGGGAACATCTTGAGCTTGAAGTAAAAAAAGGAACATGGACATTACAATACTGAACACCAAAATGGAAACCACATTCCCTCTTAGAAGAAAAGAAATAGTCAATGAGCAGCCCTTGGTCTCTGTCATCAAAGAAAGATGGCCTGGCCTCTTTTTGCAGGAGCAAGTAAGTTACATTTTGTCTACATAATTTTGTTATGATTCTTTATAGACTTAAATGTTCGCAGATATTTTTTTCTCTTTCACTCCCTCAGCTTTGCGCAGAGTTTCAAAGGATCACTTGTGTGGACCTCAAAACGGCTTTCATGACATCTCTGAACAAACATAGCAATGCCCTCATCAAAATGTATCGAGCAAAGAGTAAAGACCTTGCAGATGAGATGAAAATTATCCTGGACCATTTTGATGAGCAGGTATGATTCATATACATATGAATCCCTTGGAATAAGTGGTTGTATCTGTATATACAAAAGATTATTCATTAAAATAGGGAATATATATAATTGTCCCTACATTAAATTTGTTTTAAGCTTTTTGTTGTCAGTTTTTGTGGAATTTTTGCCCTGAGTCCCCCTTCATTTCTGACACTTTGCCCATCCTAATACATTTACTGCAAGGAATCATGAAGAAGTAAATCGTAATTAAAATGATTTATTTTCCTCCTACAGACAACAAACATCCTGTCACACAGATACACTACGGCTCTACGGGGACTCCCCTTGTACCTCAGGGAGCGTGATGCAATATCCAAGACTTGTCTGGTAGGTTTTAAATTTTCAGCTCATATTTTCATTGATCACAATTCTTTTATGAAATGTGTGGTTATATTTAATAAAGGTGCTGACATGGTTTTCATGTGGCTCGTTTTCATCGTGTTTACATCAGGTTAGCACAATGTGCCATGTTTTGTTTGCAAGAGTTTATTTGAGCATTGAATTTTCTATTTAAACTTCTGAACAACCTTTTTTCATTAAATGTATATATTTCTTAGGACACTGATTTAGAGGAGACTTATGCAAGAGGAGTGAAACTGGGCATCCTTGAAGTTATGGAGGATGACATCTCGCAGGCAACAAAGAGATGTCTTAACTTCAGCATCATCCTGGAGGAAACTGTGGTCATGGAGGACCTATCTGACTTTCCCACTGCTTTCATGGTACTCTTTGGACTTCTCTATGCGCTAAATATTGAGTATCCAAAAGGACTAAAATACACATTTGAGGCAGTGCAGAACATCTTTGTGGGATTGGGAGAAAAGTGCACCAACAGAGTTCAGTCCCTGAAGAATAAGATTTTCACTGTATAGAGCAGTTTAAGATGCTTTGAATATTTTCAGATGCTTTTATGGTTGGTGGGTACCTTTGGCATAATAATGTTTTTGTTTTTATGTCGCTGTATATTGTGGTACTGGTGCATTTTGAATTTTTAAGACTTGGTCTTGAATTCCCTTTAAAGTGAAATGCTTATTTGTTTACTTCATATCCGTTGATATACTGTTCAGTCAAACTAAATGTTTCATGTTGAGGTGTGTCAGTGTTTTTTAGATGGGTGCACTTCTATTTTAGACCATGCTTCAAATTTTGAAAGTTTGTTCCTCCTACATGCTACTGTTTAGACACACATTTCATATTCAGTGGCAGTGTTTTGTAAAACTGCTTTAACTGAAGCGTTTAATTTTTGTATTGCAGTATTGAATCACTTTGGTTTAAATATTTGTGAATGTAAAAAATTTGGTATCACAGGATTTTTTTTTTTTTTTATGAGATGGTGGTAGCACTACTATCATTATTGATGCCTATCTTTGGCAGGTTAGCGCAATTATAAATTTTTTTATTTGTTTCCTGTGAGAAATATTTAAAGACCAAAAAGGATTAATCATCATGTTGTCATGATGATGGCTAATTAAAATGCCATTTAATTGCCTTCAACAGGTTGGTGAAAACATTCTTATATTGCTCTTTGGAATAAATGTTTTGTTAACATTCTCACTGTTTTCAGTTCTTGACTTGGGCAATGGTATTGTAGTTTCCAGTCGTAACATATTATTACTTAGTACCAATTTCCAATAGCATTTTTTTTGTTCACTCAACTTCAGACATTTGAGTTCTACATACAAAATCTTTTGTATTGGCACAACTTAAAAAGTTTTGTTATAGAATAGTTACACCTCAGAAAACTAACAATCTTAAGTTAACTCAACTAAATATTTTTTGCATCACTGACAACTTCATTTAAGTCAGTATAACTGTTATTTACAAAAGTTGAGTAAACAAGAAAAGGCTAAAGGAAATTGGTACTAAGATTTTTTTTGTTGTACTGGCTTATTTTTTTTACAGTGTATGTAGGCCTATATATATATATATATATATATATATATATATATATATATATATATTTTTTTTTTTTTTTTTTTAATTGAAGCATTGACTTTTAGATCCCATTGAATGTATAAAGGAGTATGTTCACACAATGCAAGCTTGTTTTGTGATGTTTCAAAAAGACTATTCACAGCAACATTTTCACACTGCACATTAAATGAAGCTGCAGTCTGAGAGCTGGTAAAGAGCTTTTGCACAATACACCAGCAGTGTTGGTGAGTAACGGAATACATGTAATCTGAATGCATATTTAAAATACAAAATATAAATATCTGTATTCCACTACAGTTACAATGTATATAATTGGTAATTAGAATACAGTTACATTCAAAAAGTATTTTGATTAATGAAGAGATTACTTTTCATTTTATTGATATTTGTTTCATTTAATATTTAGTCCTTTCAGATGGAAAACATTTATACATATAAATGATGCGATCCAAAGTGCATTTGAACAGCAGTGAAACACTTTCTCATGATGTGTTACATTCATATGAGCAGACAGAGAAGTACGTTTGAAGTAAGTTTGGAGCAGAAGTAATAGAAATTGTCAGCTTTATGCTAAGCTAAAATGCTATTTCTAGCCATTTTACATGGACATGTTACCAGACATGATTATATTTTTTTTTATCAAGAAAATTCATGTTGGATCATAATTTATTGTTTTCTAGTAAGACCATTGATATTAGGGCATAAATCGTTCTCTTGATACTCAAGACAAATAAAACTGTAAACAGGTTGGCTGTTTTGGATTTTATATGGGGGGGTTTCTCCCTTTTCTCCCCTTTTCTCTCCAATTTGGCATGCCCAATTCCCAATGCTCTAAGTCCTCATGGTGGCACAGTGACTCAACTCAATCCAGGTGGCGGAGGACGAATCTCAGTTGCCTCTGCGTCTGAGATAGTCAATCCGTGCATCTTATCACATGGCTTGTTGAGCATGTTACCGTGGAGACCTAGCACGTGTGGAGGCCTGCACTATTCTCCACGGCATCCACACACAACTCGCCTCGTGCCCCACCGAGAGCGAGAGCCACATTATAGCGAGGTTAACCCAACATGATTCTACTCACCCTAGCAACCAGGACAATTGGTTGCTTAGGAAGCCTGACTTGAGTCACTTAGCATGCCCTGGATTCAAAGTTGCGACTCCAGATGTAGTAGTCAGTGTCTTTACTTGCTGAGCTACCCAGGCCCCCTGTTTTGGACTTTTTAAGTATTTCAACAGGTAAAACACTTCTGAAAACTGCTCTTTGATATCACAGCTATAGTTTTACTACTTTGGACTGAGCCAGCTGCTTAGACACACAAGCCTAGTTACCTTTTCAGATGATTAGGCAGCTCACTCTTTCTGCACAATATGTCCAGAGATGGAAAACCTCTTACAGGGTGTTAATGAGGCAGACGTTGCCAAATACTTGCGTTCTAGGCAGGCAAGCCTGTTGTGTCCCCCTGCATGATCAGATCACCACTGTAGGGGACCGTCTTTCATGCTGATGACAGGCTCTGCTCTATAGCACTCCAAACATTTCTCATTGAAGCCCTCCTCCTCCTCCTCCTCCTCCTCCTCAAAGTCAGAGTCAGAGTCAGACTCCAAAGCAACAAAGAGAGCTTATTTTTTCTTTGGTGGATCCGAAGTTGTTGCTTCCACTAGTTATAGAGTGGTGGTGGTGGTGTAGTGGCTAAAGCACAGGGCTGTTAATCAGAAGGTTCTAACCCCACGGCCACCACCATTGTGTCCTTGAGCAAGGCACTTAACTCCAGGTTGTTCCGGGGGGATTGTCCCTGTAATAAGTGCACTGTAAGTCGCTTTGGATAAAAGCGTCTGCCAAATGCATAAATGTAAATGTAAAATGTTTCTAGTCCAAAGCTCCCTTCCTTAAACAAGTTACTGATCAAATTCCACACATCAGCTCTATCAGCTCTGTGATGGCATTTGAGGTCCTTAAACCTAGGGTCAAGCGCTGTGGCAATCTTCAGCCATTTGATGTTTGTTTTAACTTTACGTTTCTTCATGTCTGCTGTGAAGATCTGCTTAAATTTGACATGGTCATCTTCAGTGGAGTCATCACTTGAGACAGATGGCACAAAGCAGGCAGCACCACTGAGCATGAAACAAACTTTTCTTCTCTGAGACGTTCATTTCAGTCCCTGCAATAGCAGACAATTAAAAATCACTTAAATTGTGAGGAACTTCTTATATTCACTAACATGTCTCCCCACCCAAACCCCCTCCACACACACACACACACACACACACGCACACACACAGACATACTTTTTAAAATTTTCCAATCAAATACAAATAGTACCCATTTAACATGCCCACAGACTATTCTCAATCTTTAGTAGTTTAATAATGTATACCTCTATGCAAGGCATGATTAAGGCATTACATTGATTTTCAATCATGTTATTCATTTAATTGCACAATGAGGACTTCAAGACATTACAGCATAAATTTCTATTGCAGCATAATTTCTGTGAAGCTGCTTTGAGCACTATACATTTAAAAATGACTTGACTGTTTATGACAGTATAGTTTACCTGCAGGGCTACAGCAACGTCTCCAACTTCTGAAGCATAATGTTTCTCATCCGTTTTCACGACAGTCAATGCACATGAACACAGTTTTCAGTGATCATTAAAAAATGTGCTGTAACCCTGAGGTAGTTATGGTTACTCGATAACGTCCAACAGTCTCCAGTGAGCGCAACCGTTGTAGCGTGTTCCAACTACTTCGCTATTGCCCTCTCGTTTTCATACAACTCAACAACACATGTTGTTCAATTGACTTAATCTCTTCTGATGTTTTTGAAACGTTTGTTGGTAAAACATGCTTATCATTGACTACCAAAAACAATAATAGATCTAACTTTTTCAAAGAGAAATTATCACTGTACCATATGTTGCACACTGGAATTCCTGTTTAAATGGTAAGACGATATGCTGGAAAATGGTTTGGTTACTACCTCAGAAGTACCATATTAGAAATAAAGTAAGAGAAGTTTCATTTAAACTCACACATAGATTCTATCCAGCTAATCATTTATTTATTAAAAAAAATGCATTAATACAAATTGTGTTTTTTGTAATGTTTATCATGAAACTCTACATTCTCATTACATTTATTTTGTCATTGCAATTATTCAGTTACACTGTGGCAACATGTGCAGAAATGTATTATTGAGAATATTCCATATTCAAGAACATTTTCAATATTATGGGAAAATGTACTATTTGGTTTTACTGACTATCCAAAAGAAGAAATGTTTTTCATTTAGTTAATCTTATCATAATTATAGCCAAATATCATATCCACAAATCTCAATTTATCAGTGTAAAACCCAACTTTATGGTTTTGTTAAGTGAAATCAAGATGTACATTGACAATATTAGTGACTCTTTCAATAAGAAAGCATTAAAACTGTGAGTATTTGCAAGCTTTACAAAATATTTATTTACATTTACTTTCATTCCTGGCTTTTTCTTTTCAGCTTTTTACTTACTTTTTGTTATTGTTTTCTTTTCTATATGTTTCTATATATTTATATTGTAAAATGCATATGATTTTGTATAATATGTATTGTTATATTTACAGAATTGTAAATGTTACTGTTTACTAAATATAAAAAATAAAAAAAAAAACCCTACACAACTTGGATTTTAGAAATATGATTTTGTGTATTTTTTTAATGATTTTTATTTTTATTTTTTCTTCTCCTACATAACTTCCTGGTCACGATTCCTGATGATGTCACACCACCTGGAATATATTCCCAAACACCTATATCACATCTTACACAACTTGGATTTTGGTTTAAATGTGTATTTTTTATAAATTTAAATTTCTGATATATATATATATATATATATATATATATATATATATATATATATATATATATATATAACTTCTTTGACACATGCCAGACTTCAACTTATGTCACCAGTATGCCTCAATGAATCAAGGCACAGCACTTTCATTACCCAGGAAGTTATATGGATTTGAAAATGTCAAAACTTCATAAAAAATACACAAAATCATAATTCCAAAATCCAAGCCATGTAAGATGTGTGTTAGATGTGTGTGAATGCTTTACAGGTGGTCTGACATCACTAGGTCACATGACTAAGAAGATATGTTATCAAAATTAAAAGTCATAAAATAATTGACATTCATCTATTTATGTTAGCTATAAGGTAAATGCAGTTTCAGTTACATTGCATCGTTATAACATCATTACATATCCTATGGAATAAGCCATTTATGGCTTTAAATGTTTCTACATGTTTGACATTATTAAGTTACATCTTGATAAAGCTACACGTCACCCAGACTTTGTCCGTTTCACATGTTAGAGACACTCCCTAACTTGCCGAATGTATAACGAATGTCCAATATAATAAAAACAACTTTACTGCAGTGTATTTACTGCACGTAAATATATTTTCAAACAAAACGGCATCAAAAGAGAAACAGTTCATAAAAGCATTGCTTTTGTTTGGACAGGTTTTTGGACTGGTGTAGCATGTAAACTCCATGATCGACGGTAACCGTTCGGTGTACTTCCACTTTGAAAGGTCATTTTGAATTAGCGCAGTGTCATTGAAAGCCACATATCAATGCTACACAATATATGGGTGATTCTCCAACTAGGAGCACTTTTGGCACTGTGAGTTTATGGAAAATTCACTCTCTTAAAACACACTTAAAACAATATTCCTAGCTTCATTAATTTGTCTTCTAACACAATATAATAGTGGGCAGTTTTAGAATTCCATGGAATATTATTATTTTTAACAGTTTTTCTGAAGAGCGCTTTCAAAGATGTCATTTCCACCACTTTTCAATTTATGTATTTTATTACAATATAATATTGTAAAACTGATTATATAAGATTATGTATCAGTCAACAACAGCAGTGGCTACCTAATCATGTAACAAAATAAATCTTAATACTTCATGAACTTAATACATTTTCATTTAAAGTTGCTAAATGCCACGAGTTGGGATTTTTGCCTACAGCATTTCATTTTTGCTCAGGTCTATGTTTATTTTTTAAAGTCACTCACACATATATTGTAAGTAATGAACTATTAATACTTGATTTAAAATACATTTAGATCCACATCATTTGTTATTCTTATGTTTTTACTTAAAAACTGTGTAGTGGTGGAAAGTGGTGGAAATGACGGTTAATGATGGAAAGATTGTTTCTGTTAATTTTTCCTTAAATTGCCAGTCCAAAATATTTTTAACCATGTATTTTATTATTTAACATGTATAAATTGAACAGTATACCTAATAGTTTTAAAAATAATGATTACAAATGATATGAAAATTATATGAACCTGCTCAAAACATTAATTTCATTCAAATAAAGCTGTACACTGTGTGTGTGTGAGAGTGAGTGTATGAGAGTGAGTGTGTGTGTGTGTGTGTGTGTGTGTGTGTGTGTGTGTGTGTGTGTGTGTGTGTGTGTGTGTGTCTGTCTGTGTGAGATAGAGAGACTGAATGTAGTGTCATAGTGTCTGTGTGCATGAATCATAAAAATGGTCTAACCACCCAAAAGGGACGCCTCTTGGAGAATTGTGAGTAAGAAATCTTTTCCTCAGGAAATTCTTTTAGGAACTTCTCATGAAGACGTTGCATAGATTCATTCAAGAAACGCTTCTGCATTTTATTTTTATTGCTTGTCAGCGTTTCTTTTTTTCCTGTTGTGGCCCTTGAATTTTCATCCCGTGAGAGAAAGTTGATGATTTTCTCCTCAGTGGTGGTGCTAATTTTGTTAACTTGCAAACCTCGATTATACTTTAAGGTTTGTGCCCCTTTTGCAGTCATCTTCAAGAACATTGCTGAGATGCCCAATTCTCTCTGTGCAAATTTAATTAGCCTGTACTTCTGGAGAAGTTTAGAAGACACAATTTTGGCTATCAGCTGCTGGTTTTTGGCAGAGGTTTCTTTCCTATATTTCTCCCTCAACTGAGAAATGATGGTGTTTTGAAAGGTTAGAGTCCTCCTTAGTTTTTTTGGTCCCTCCGCCATTTGTCTTGCAGCTTTACTCCGTGGTGAGTCATTATGACTGATTTTTTTCTGTAGTCTGGCAAACCTTTTCTTATATTTTTCCATTTTCCATCACCCAGCTTTCTATTAACCACAGACAAATCTCTGAAAAGCTTTGATCGATCTCTCCTCACTGTCTTCCTACCCCTGGATGTAGATCTTTCCACTACGGGGGGAATGTCTGGTGTCAGGGGTGAGTTTGGTGGTGTAGTGGCCAACACAGCGCTTTCAGTGGCTATACGTCGTCGTCGGTTTCGCTGATTTATCTTCCATTGTTTTCTTTTTCTTTCCTTCTCCTTACTGGAGACCTCTAAGATTGGTTTCACTATTCCTCTTTCTTTTTTCCTGTGATATCTTTCCCTGTCTTTTTCTAATTTCTGTTGATATTTAACTGGATCAGCTTTTATTCTGTCCCTGTATTCCTGTGACTTCTTGGCTACCGACTTCGGCATCTTAAATATAAATATAAATACATAAAAATACATATTGAGTGTACTGGAATGGTGCTATATAAAGTTCTCAGTCCAAAAGCACAAATATGTCATGAGAACACAAAAATAGCACACAAAAATGGCATGTATATCATGTCCAAAGCTACGCCTGTAATTTCTCAGAGGTGGAAATGACGGAGGTGGAAATGACATTTTAGCAGTTTTTCTGCAATATTAGCACACCCTCATGTCATGCTTAGCTACTTTTAGACTTAACATGTTGTTTACTCATAATAAACATAAATACATTATTTTCATATTTGTTGTACATAATTCAACCAAACTACAGCCACGATGGAAATGACGCTGAATAAAAATACTCTGTATAAAAGCTTGAGTTACCTTGATTTATTTTCTTGTACTAAAGAGCACATGTTCCTGAAGTTTCATCTTCAACTAATACGTCATTTCACTAATATTGCCATGGTTACCAAGTAAATAAAATATTTAAGGTGGATGTATTAAGGTGGATTTTGTTGAGGGAGGTGGAAATGACGGAAAACCTGGGGACAGACTTATTTTATTCCAAAATTAGTTTAACATTGTGATATACATATGGAATTTCTATTGTATGATATTATTTTATTAGTCCTTAAGACAAACATGTTTAAAAAAAAAATTAAATCGATCCTTTAATATACATTTTTAACATTCAAAGAGGGCCAGTCTGGGCTGGGGACAAGCATAAAACTGCAAAATCTGCTAATAAACAGCCTTGCAAAAGCATTTTTAAAAGAAAACAGGGGCCAGATTTGGTGGTTACTAGGATGATGGAGCATGAACTTTATAAAGACAATGTATTTGTGCATTTGTTTGTTTATTTATTTACAAAAAAAGGCCAAGGACACAAAAGTGCCTGTAGTTGGAGAATCACATATTATTAGTAGCCTACTCTAGTATGTTGATATGAACATGAGAAAAACTTCAATGTGCTTCTGACTTTATTTTTTGGAATGTTGATGCTCCAGTCCAAAGTAAATACCTTTATATCTTCATATTTTGCATTGCGATCTTGTATGATATGACAGAAGGAGATGTGTGTGAGGTCTTGGTGCAGTGCATAAAACGAGCTGAAGATGGCATGATTGTTCCTCGACACGGTCTCTATACTTCGGACTGTTTCTCCTTCTCCAGCCAAGGCACCGAGGTTAATACGGAAAGGTTGATTCACATGCACGAGTCTGCTATATATCTTCTAACTGTAGAGCTTAAGTATTTATGCCAAATTATCAGATATATTTACTTATTCAGTACAATACGTATTTCTCCAGTGTGTAGCTGTAGTCATTATTTGTTCAGGTATTGGTAGGCTATTTAGTGGTTAATCTGTTTTGTTTCACAAAACGCTAAATGCATGTTTTTGCAATGCACTGTCAGTACATGTGTACACTTGCATCTATACGATACGCATACTTATATGTGCTTGTGCTAGCATTCGTGTGTGTGTGTGTTGTAGCAATAGGTGCACATGGCGCCTGGATGTCCTTGCTGTATTTGTAATAAGCAGGCTGCATGTATTATTCAGGGCTATGTGGACAGGTCCCATTATGCTCTATGCTTGCTTGTCCTGGCCCATCCCCCAGAGACTGGACGCCTAAATTACTATTTCTATTTGTTATATCCCCATAGCACAGCCCTTAAAATGCATAGGGAGAGAATGGTGTGTACCATGGGGGTCACTATGTAGCGGTCACTCTGTAGAATTCAGAGGTGGTCTAGATACAGATTTAGGCATTCATTCCTGTTATGTCGTAAAACAGCAATGTCACCTTTCTTCATGTACACTGATCTGAAGGGGTCAGAGAGGTAACATACTGTTTAATTGGATTGGGCGCTTGCCCGTTTTATTTTATTTCTGAATTGTCTTTAACATTAGAAGTATTGACAGAGCATTCATTTGGAGATTAAATTTATTGGATGAGATTTGCAAACTTGTTATGTTAGAATGTTCTTCTCTGTTATGTGGTTGGTGGTTATGTATTTTATTTGTCTAATCTTTTAGCTGTTCTCTGGAGCTGCTGTACAGTGGCGGTCCAAAAGTCTGAGACCACATTGGAAATCTGGGATTCAGAATCTAATTTAAACCTGGAAATATGTCAAAAGTTACTCAAAACATCATAACAAAATAAATATTTATTTGAATTTTAATATTTTTATATATATATATTTTTAAATATGATTCACTATTTCTAGGTCACTTATCAAATAAGAAAATATCTTATATTGACAATGTTAACACATTGGTGCAGAAGGTCAGATTTCCTTGCTTCCACTGAAGCAGACATGATGCTCTTTGAAACATTCTCAAATGAGGCTGGATAATATGGATCATCAGGTTTTGCATAAACTTTTGGAGACCATGCCAGCTCAAATTAAAGCAAAAGAAGGGCATGGGTCAATGATGTGACACTCAAGATCTATTAAATTATTAAAAAATACATTACAAAAGCAATTCACACAAAACAATACCTGAGAGCACCTCTTCTATTATGAACATGAGTTTAAAATTATTTTGATATTTTTTGGGGGAGATTGATGTAAAAAAATGTCATGCAGTGTAATCATCCGCATACAATTCAAACAATATCAAAGTCTTACACTAAAAACTGAAATTCTTAAAAAGAAAAAAAAAAGTTGGCATGAGTAGTGCAGAAAATCTATTATTATTATTTCTTAAAAAAGAAGCAGTGAAAAAATTTAGTTTTGACACTTTTAGACACTAAAGACTTGTTTGTTCTGAAAGTTACAAAAAAAATAATCATTTTTTAATAATATTACATATCAATATAGTAACTTTTTTATTAAATGTATCCCTGAGAAAACTTCTTGATATTCTTGATAAAAAAAATCATATTTGTCCAAAAAAATAAATTTTCACCTTGAAAATATGTTTGAAATTCTTTTGTAAATTAATGATTAGCATTAGAAAAAGTTGTGTACACTCATATGTATTTAAGGTGCTATGAAAGTAGTGTGGTTGCACCATATGACATTTTTAAAGTCAGTAAATCAGATGAAGATCAGAAGAAAATGCTATAAATGTTTTCCAAACATTTGTGAAACCCACATGGACCCAAATATTACATTTCTACAAATCTGACTTGATGTTTTTAAACTAGATTATTAAAAGGTTTCTAATTTGTATTACCTTGGACAACCTTACAGTGTCAACGACCCACATGCCAAATAATATAAAACACTGAAACTTTTAATTTGTAATTCATCAGTTTAGATTTTGGTCACATTGTTCTGCTGATAATATACAGTCATTTGTAATGAAAAAAAAAAAAATAGCTAATTTTCCAATGAAAATGTACACACACACAAATATATATATATATATGTATATATTTCAGTGTTTCATGATGTGCAGAATTAATTAGAAATGAAAACTGCTTTTAACCTAAATTTAAAATTAAACCGCTGTTATTTCTTTCATGTGTGTCTCAGGCAGCCCTGAAAACAGATCCTGCTCCTTTTCAAATAAACATGGTTTAGAGCCTGGAGTTGTTTTCATTGGTTTCTCTCCAGATGCTGTTGCATGGCGAGAGCTGTGAGCTAATTACACCATTGTTGCTTATGTTCTTGCCAATAAACACTGTAACTGAGGTCAGTAGTTTAGCTGGGCCTTTTTTTCTCCATTTATTTGGCCTGTTAATGATAGGATATCAGATTCCAATCTCTTTTTCCTGTGGTGGCCCCTCTTCGCTCCCCTGCTCTCTGCCATAGCCTGGAGGAGTGTGAAACTGTGGCAAGCATCTGGGGAAGCCTACTGAATGGGGCCCTTTTTTGTAGCGTCCTGCGGTCCAGCGAACGCACGGCAACAGCTTGCTGGCCCTCACGAGGCGGTAGTGAGGACGGGTCCTATCAAAACAGTACCTAAGTCTTTCTTTTCACGTCTCCACTTTTTTTCCTCCCTAAACTCACACTCATCCTCTTCTGTCATCTCCTCCTGTTCTGTTCTCACCTTTCACCCCTCTTGCTCTCCCTCAGTTATAAACCTTCAGTAATACCAGTTCAGTTATAAAACTTCAGGTTGTATTGTGTAAATGAAGCAGCGAATCTGTGGCTCGGATTGTGCAGAAACATTTATTGAAAAATGCAGAGGCATGGTGGTCCAGAGGTCCACTGAGGAGGTCAGATAAATTAAAATGGCTTGGTTGTCTTGTAACAAGGTCATAAAAAGTGAACAAAGGTTTGCAGAAGAAAAAGCCATCGCTTGTTCGGCCTTCATTCTATAGGGTTGGAGGGCACATTGTATTAGAAGTGCATACAAGTCTTAAGCAGCTGAATTATTATCTCAGGTTCAAATGATCTCTCAAATGAACAGAGTCACAAGGCCACACCCCTTAGTCAAGTGTTGGAGCATCCCAAGGTCACATCTTGGGGACAAAAATGAAGTAGATAAGAAAGAGAGAAATTACTACCTTTTTAAACAGTTAAATTATTCAAACATTATCATCCAAGGTCCCTCTTTTTATTGAATCACATTTGTCAAATTTGTTCCCATTCTATCTCATCCAAGGGCTCTACACTTGAGTTTTTAAATATGCAGTTGTAACAGGCTGTTGTTGTACTTCTTATTCATACTAGTTTTCGAAGCAAGCTTTTTAAATCTGAAGCATGTCATTTCTAGCACTGAATGGAATCGCTAAAAACAATTACTGTTTTCAAACAGGTTTCCTGAACACTTTTACTGCCTTCCATTGCTTGGAAAAACAGATAATGTGCATTCAGAAAGTATTCAGACCCTTAATCTTTTCACATATTATTATGTGGCAGCCTTATGCTAAAATGCTTTAAATATTTATTTTACATCAATCTAAACTCCATACCCCATGATGACAAATCAAAAACTAGATTTTTGATAACTTTGAAAAGTTATTAAAAAGAAAAACTGAAATATCACATTGATATATGTATTCAGACCCTTAACTCAGTATTTTGTTGAAGCATCTTTGCCGGCAATTACAGCCGTACTTCTTTTTGGGTATGATGCGATACGCTTTGCACACCTGGATTTGTGGGATTTTCTGCCAATCTTCTCTGCAGATCCTCTCAAGCTATGTCAGGTTGGATGGGGACCGTCGTTGGACAGCCATTTTCAGGTCTCTCCAGATATGTTCGATTGGGTTCAAGTCAGGGCTCTGGCTGGGCCACTCAAGGACATTCACAGAGATGTCCCTAGGCCACTCTTGCGCTGTTTTATTTTATATATAGGTGTGTGCCTTTCCAAATTATGTCCAATGAATTGAATTCGCTACATGTGGACTCAAATCAAAATATAGAAACATCTAGATGATCCAGAGTAATGGGATGCATCTGAGCTCAATTTCATATGTCATAGCAATGGGTCTGAATAATTATGTCAATATGATATTTCAGTTTTTTCTTTTTAATAAATTAGCAAAGTTATCAACAATATGGTTTTTGCTTTTTCATTATGGAGTACGGAGTGTAGATTGATGTGAAATTTTTTTTTTTTTAAACATTTTAGCATAAGGCTGCAACATAAAAAAAAAATGAAGGGGTCTGAATACTTTATGAATGCACTGTAGTTCCAACCCAAACTCAGCATTGGTTGAGTCAGTGTTGCTGTGTTGGCTGGTTGGGCTACACAAACAAATTAAGCAATAAAAAAATTATATTTTTCAGGGAAATCAATGGACAAATTGTTTACAATCTGTATATATAGATTTCTCTACATAGTTGGGATAGCAGAAAGTGTTCTACCATAGAAGAAATTATTTCAGCTTTAAATGCATGTGAAATTGAGGCTCCTCTTCCAAAGATGACTTCCTGTGGTAAGATTTATCTAGTGAGAGAAAAGGGACTGCAGACCCTCCCTGAGCTAAAATCCTGTTAACTAATGACCCATCACTTGACCCAGTGAAGTGTTGGAAGGGACTAAAATCAAAAGTGAAACAATGCAACACTGAGTCAAAGTCTCCTTCTGAAGTGGGTTGGAGAAAATCTATTTTGTTGCTGTTTTACCATGGACAGTTTAAACTGTGCTGAGAATGTTTATAAGGGAATCTTGTTTATTGTGTCTCTCAATAATTTCCACTGATCTACAACTATTAACGTGGAACATGAAAATCGGCAAGCTCTTCGTATGTGCCTCTGATGTCTTCTTCAGTGATGACATGGAATGATAATTCTCAGTACCGCTGCTCCCTATACACATATTATGCAGTCTGCGTAGGGCACCGATTCCCTACTTTTATATATTTGAACTTTTGCAAACCCAGCACAACCTCTTTGGTCAGTCCAATCAAGTTGTTAAAATGGAAAATTCTATCTTCATCCCATGATGCTTTAAACGTGTAAGATTTTTTAGCATACAATATAAATGCATGGTGATCACTGCATTTTTAGTTGCAATATAGCTTGCTTTATATAAAAATATTTACACACACACACACACAAACACACACACACACGTTGTGTTTCCATGTTTTATGGGGACTTTCCATAGACATAATGGTTTTTATACTGTACAAACTTTATATTCTATCCCCTAAACCTAACCTTACCCCTAAACCTAACCCTCACAGAAAACTTTCTGCATTTTTACATTTTCAAAAAACATAATTTAGTATGATTTATAAGCTGTTTTCCTCATGGGGACCGACAAAATGTCCCCACAAGGTCAAAAATTTCGGGTTTTACTATCCTTATGGGGACATTTGGTCCCCACAAAGTGATAAATACACGCTCACACACACACACACACATACTGTATATACACCGGCTGACAAAAGTTTGGAATAATGTACAGATTTTGCTGTTTCAGAAGGAAATTGGTTCTTTGATTCATCAAAGTGGCATTCAACTGATCACAAATTATAGTCAGGACATTACTGATGTAAAAAACAGCACCATCACTATTTGAAAAAAGTTATTTTTGATCAAATCTAGACAGACCCCATTTACAGCAGCCATCACTCCAACACCTTATCCTTGAGTAATCATGCTAAATTGCAATTTGTTGACTGACAGCTTCATTGAATTCTACCCGCTCAACACCAGTTTCATGTACAACAGTAAAGAGAAGACTCAGGAGTGCAGGCCTTATGGGAAGAATTGCAAAGAATTACCCGACAAGACACCCAAATCTATGGCAAGTGCTACAGGAAGCATGAGCTGAAATGTCACCTGAGTATCTGGACGAACTGACAGCTAAAATGCCAAGGATCTGCAAAGCTGTCATTGCTGCACACTTTGAAATAGTGAAGTTCAGAATTTAAAAAAAATTGTAATAGTAATTTTTGACATTATTAATGTCCTGAATATACATTGTGATCAGTTGAATGTCACTTTGGTGAATTAAAGTACCAATTTCTTTCCATAAGAGCAAAATCTGTACATTATTCCAAACTTTTGGCAGTATATATAAATATATATAATTAACAAACTCTTTCAATCCAGGTGGTATATGGAAATCGACATCAAAGTGGCCACCACACACATGTGCCTCTTTGTGATTTGATTTTCAAGGCCAGGGTGGGCAGATTAGACTTATATCCCCCAAGTAGATAATCCACTCATCTCAGTGTCTCATGCATTGAAGAGCACTCATAATTGCAGCATGGCGATAAAGGAGCAGAAGTACCCGGCTTACGGGCCCGTAAAGAAAAGGCCGATCTGCTGGAACTATGACAATCGGGCCGAAGAATTAAATGCGTCACTGACCGGAGCTTTTCCCCTGTGTACCTCGTCCCATTGTGCTAGGCTGATTGATTTTGACTGGGGTCACCTAAGCCCGTGCTGGGAGGCATGGTGTGCTGCACACGGGGCTAAACGTTTACATGCATTCATTTAAACACACATGCACAAGCACACTTGCAAAGCACATGCCAGGGTACATAGAGACAGAAGTCCACAGAAGTGTGCATGCTTCATGCCATAGACAAGAATTTTCATGCATATAGTTTTAACTGTATTAAATGTGAATGTGTATACATGAAAACATGACCCTTACAGGGTTATTTCACCCAAAAATTGTCATCATTTACCCTCATGTCGTTCAAACCTGACTTTTTTTTCCTTTTCTGTGAAACACTAAAGGAGAATTGTGAGGAACAGACTGCATGAGATTTAAGTCAAATTTCATAAAAAATCTTTAAAATCTCATTTGACAACCATGGTCACCATTCACTTTCAAGTCAAGTCAAGTGGTTTTTATTGTCGTTTCAACCATATACAGTTAGTACAGTACACAGCAAAACGAGACAACGTTCCTCCAGGACCATGGTGCTACATAAAAATAACAAAGGACCAACACAGGACCACATGAGACTACACAACGAAATAAAATACCTATATAAAATACCTATGTATACCTATATAAAGTGCACGTGCAAACATGTGCAAAAAGTACGGGACAGTACAACAAATTTCTGACAATGAACAGGACAATAGACAAAGTGCAGCGCCGACCAGTACACAGTAGTGCAAAAAGATGACAGTTTCTAAAAATGTAAACATAACATACTATGAGATAATGTTCTATGCACATAGCAGTTATTGGGGTAGCAGACAGTTATAAAGTGACAGTAATTAAAGTGCAACTCAGGACACGTGTGTGTCAAACCAGTCTCTGAGTATTGAGGAGTCTGATGGCTTGGGGGAAGAAGCTGTTACACAGTCTGGCCATGAGGGCCCGAATGCTTCGGTACCTCTTGCCAGACGGGAGGAGGGTAAAGAGTTTGTGTGAGGGGTGTGTGGGGTCGTCCACAATGCTGGTTGCTTTGCGGATACAGTGTTTTTTGTAAATGTCTTTGATGGAGGGAAGAGAGACCCCAATGATCTTCTCAGCTGTCCTCACTATCCTCTGCAGGGCTTTGCGGTCCGAAACGGTGCAAGTCCCAAACCAGGCAGTGATGCAGCTGCTCAGGATGCTCTCAATAGTCCCTCTATAGAATGTAGTGAGGATGGTGGGTGGGAGATATGCTTTCCTCAGCCTTCGGAGAAAGTAGAGACGCTGCTGGGCTTTCTTGGTGATAGAGCTGGTGTTGAGGGACCAGGTGAGGTTCTCCGCCAAGTGAACACCAAGGAATTTGGTGCTTTTGACGATCTCCACAGAGGAGCCGTCGATGTTCAGCGGAGTGTGTTCACCTTGTGCTCTCCTAAAGTCAACAACCATCTCTTTTGTTTTGTCGACATTCAGGGACAGGTTGTTGGCTCTACACCAGTTCGTCAGCCGCTGCACCTCCTCTCTGTATGCTGACTCGTCGTTCTTGCTGACGAGACCCACCACGGTCGTGTCATCGGCGAACTTGATGATGTGATTCGAGCTGTGCATTGCTGCACAGTCTTGAGTCAGCAGAGTGAACAGCAGTGGACTGAGCACACAGCCCTGGGGGGCCCCAGTCCTCAGTGTGGTGGTGGTGGAGATGCTGTTCCCGATCCGGACTGACTGAGGTCTCCCAGTCAGGAAGTCCAGGATCCAGTTGCAGAGGGAGGTGTTCAGGCCCAGCAGGTTCAGCTTTCCAATCAGGTGCTGGGGAATGATTGTGTTGAATGCTGAGCTGAAATCTATGAACAGCATTCGAACGTATGAGTCCTTATTGTCTAGGTGGGTGAGGGCCAGATGGAGGGTTGTGGTGATGGCATCGTCCGTTGAACGGTTTGAACGATACGCAAACTGCAGTGGGTCTAGTGAGGGGGGCAGCTGGGTCTTAATCTGCCATTCAGTGAACTCTATTCCATTCACTGAATGGAATAGAGTAACTTGTAAATTATGCTAAAAATAAATCCATTTGTGTTCCACGAAAGAAAGTCATACGGGTTCCAAACGACATTACGGTGAGTAAAGCCCAAAGTGTACTTCGATTTTGATGTAAACACTCAGCGTCTGCATACAGTTGAATGCGAGCCTGTCAAAATATACTCCATCAGACTGTGTGCGCATATATATATAGGCAGTTGGCACATGCGCACAAAGACTGTACGAGACACCAGAAAATGTATCTTCAGGAGTTTAGACCCACAACCATGTCTTTATAATTCTTCAGACTCGAGTTATACAAATGCCGATATCTCCAGACCTCCTCATACATGCTCTCTTGATGGGCATATCTAAAAAATTTAGCTTTGTCTCCTGTTGTTTAATGGTGATTATGTCTTCTTCTAGCATTTCTTCATGACAGCAATGGCTCAAATGTGAGTTTTTCCAACTTGTGGATCCACTCATTCATGCAAATAACTCCAGGTATGCACATTCTGCATGTTTAAAACACACGGTAAGAACAATCTGGCCATGCGTGTTCAGTGCTCGAGCATTTTGCTGTTGACGAGATTGGCGTCACGCATCTTAATGAGGTATTTTAGACTTAAATTATGACAAAATGTTCAGTTTTGGGTGAACTATTCCTTTAATATTTATTATTGCGATTATACTTTTTGAAAACATTCACTAGCTTGTAGCATCAGACACAAAGACACTGAGGTTTCTGTATCATTTAGTGTGTTTAGTACATCCCCCTAAACACACACCCTCTACAACATTTGCTAGTACATTATAACAGTGAACAAACAGCCACAGTCCTTAACTAAGATTAGAGATGCATGTGGGCTGGCAATGGCCCCCACCCATTGATCTATTGATCTGAAATATATGGAGGTGAAGTTTTCCAATAAACCATCATGAATTCTAGACGGTCCTCACTGGAAGTCAAGTGAGAAGGAGATTGTGAAGGAGCAAGCAACAGATTACTGAACATCCTTGTGGCAGGCCTCAGCCTTTCTTAGGAAGAAGAAAGCAGGAGCTGGTTGAACAATCCACGTAAGACTTTTAATGACACTTTTCAGTGTACAACATAACTTTTCTTTTCAGCATCACATAAAATACACACATTGCTTTTCAGCAGTCATGTTAAAGATGTTGACACACACAGACAGCTTTGTGTGTCTCTCTCTCTCTTGAACTGTGGCTCTGGCTCCTCTTTATCACTCTCCCGGATGATTGCGATAATTCTCTCCCAGCTGTCCATCATTATTGCTTGGCCACACCCTGCTTGCCACAATCCTCTAAATTGTGTTTTATGTAAGTTACCATGAAGTTATTACCTAGCATCGATCAACCCACCCTTCCCACAGAGTATTTTGTGTGTGTGTGTGTGCAAATATTATGGTTTTCCAGTATAGAAAGTCATAATACATGAATGCATGCCTTTGCCTGGTCTGAAAGGGTGTGTGTGTGTGTGTGTGTGTGTGTGTGTGTGTGTGTGTGTGTGTGTGTGTGTGTGTGTGTGTGTGTGTGTGTGTGTGTGTGTGTGTGTGTGTGTGATTCTATCTTTGTTCCTTCCATTAGTCTTCAACAGTGTTGAAATAGAACACATAATGTAATGCACAATTTCAGAATATCAGCACTTAGATCCTGAACACCATAATGTTCTTATCAGACATTACAAGAGTCACCACTGTTTGTTTATGCTTTATTTGCATTGCATTTGAATTAGAACACTGTATCTAACTTAATGCATAAGGAATTACTGCAGAACTAATAGGTAATTCTTAATTAATGCTTAAGTCACTACTATTAACTACTAAGGAAATGTGTTAACTAATCAGTATGTAATAGCATTTTATAATTGTATTAAGTATAAATTAGCTAATAACTGCCTATTGAATTCAGTCAAGCCTCCTGAATAACTACATTTAATTATCTACTAATTGAGCTGCAGGAGAAAAAACTATTAAGTAACTTCTAATGAACAGTCATACACAATTAGTAATTACAATAATCAGGTTGTGGCCCTTTCTTCTTCCTTACTACTAATAATATTATTATTACTATGGAAATGCGATATGCATTTCATGGAATTACTTTACTCCCAAAAAGAGTTATTACAGCAAATTTAATAGAAGTTTTGGCTTGTTTGGTCAATTGTTTGTGAGTGTGGCCTGTAACCAGAAATCAACTATGGAATGGAACCACATCCCCAATCTAAGTGCCTTGCCATAGCTAGCCAAATTACCTCAGGTAGGTTTATGATTTATATAAAGTATAGTGTGTGTCTCTAGTTTTCCTCAGCACATATCACATTACCATTGGGTAAATTATTCCTGTATGTAAGGCAATGACTGAGGAAGTGAAAATACAGGGTACCCATGAGTAATTAATAAAGAATTACCACATAATTATGAGGAAATTACTTACAACCTGGAACAGTATTCTAAAGTGAAAATACAGGGAACCCCATTAATGAATGATTATCTGGTACAGAACTGTAATTCCACATTACAAGACAAATAATTATATGAACATTGGAATTTATTGCAATAAGTGTTGATAACTTGTTTTCAATCTTTTTTAAATTTTATTTCCACACTGCAAAACAAACAGAAGGTGAACACTGTCATAAAGAAAGCATTATTTTAATACCAAAACTTTTACATCAAATGACCAAAAACTGACCAAACATAACTAACAAACATACACATTTATAAAATAAATGTGTATGCCCTCACAAGGCCTGAAATTCAACCTTGGCAATGTTTCTCTGACACACTCATGTATTAACACAAGTTACTTTTTTTTTTGGACAAAGGTCAATGAGCAAGCCATTTGTCTTTTTTTTGCTCAATGACACTTCGATGTGGCTCCTTTATGCACATTTTTTGCATTGTTCTGTAAACTGTGACAGTTTCTGGCCTCAATGGAATGTTTCTAAAGCCCACACTAAATGCAATTGCCATCATGGTCGTTCTGGACATGAGAGAGAAGACCACATTGGTGCGGTAAAGGAGCAGCAGGGCTAAGACCAATATCCAGCAGAAAAGGGCCAGGTAGAAGAAGCGGGTGAAGAACACAACTGCACTACACAGGTAAGTAATGCCCTCTCCAGGCTTGGCAATGGTTGCCCCAAAAATGAAAATTATGTCAGCGATCGGGAGAGAAAGAGCAATGTTGACAATGGAAACATGCCACTTACGTGAAGTAACACTTCTTGATATGTCCTTCCAGATAATAACTTTGATTATCAGGCACACCACCAAGCTGGCTAATGAAACTGCAACTCCAACATAAGTGATTACAGACAAAGCAAGATGCTCAGGAGCAGAAGACATCAATATTGAAAATGAGGTGGTATGATTGCATTTACAAGTGATAGTACCATTGTCCTGTATTCGCACACACCAAGTAGAGTTCCATCCTCCATTACATTAAAAAGTTTAAAATTCCAGAAAACACGATGAGTGTTTCATACACATTTCTTTGCATTGTTATGCAAACTGTGACAGTTTCTGGCATCTATGGAATGTTTCACGCAAGGTCTTGTAGGCTTCAACATCACAAGCATCTAGCTCAGCAATTGCTGCAGTATCTACTATTGTTTTGCGGTCCACCCCAGACTTGTGGTACGCCAGCGTTTTGGTGATTCCCTGTTCCAAGTACTGCAGGACCTTTTTATATATTTGTATTGCATGCTCTGGTAGAAACACTTGGAGAGGACAAAGGTGCATGATTAGTAAGTAATTCAAATAAGACTATCATCTGTTGTGACAAAACCAATCACATAGAGTTCACTGCCACATATGGTACGACCCCCATTGGGTCGTAATCTCATCATTATTGAGTCTGAGATTACATGAACAAAGTTGGTTACACCAAATATTAATTTAGCTTTCTATGATGTTAATTGAGAAGGGAAAACTATTTATGGCATTGTTTTTGATAACGTACTCACTAGACAACATTTTACACAAGTTTCACAAGAAGGTACTTGGAAAAGACTTTTTCCAAGTACCTTCTGACACAATTATAACAATGATGATGGCATAGTTACTATGACATTATGACAATTATGACAATGACAACATACCTCTTCTGCTTTTTTGCATGTTTCCTCGATTTGTTGGCTGAAGCGGAAACAGACCAATCAGAGGTGGAATAGATACAAATTCATCGGAAGAGGACGAAGAGTCAACTTTTTATACTTCTTATTCTGTTCCTTTCTTGCCCTTCTTTTCACCTTTTTGTTTTCTTCATGCAGGTCATCTACTTCATTGGAAGAGTCAGGGTTTTGGAGGAAGCTCCTTGCATCTCATTCTTTGTTGACAACTCTGATAAGAAATACAAACAAAACTACTTTTAATTTTAATTTATTTATTTGGCGTCCTACACATGTGAGCTACTACATTGATTAACACAAAACAATGCATTTGGACAAGACTTGTGTGCTTGTAAATTGTTTACCAATTTAAATACTCTTACAATTTAATTTAATTACTTAGCATATATACATGTTCAAAATACAGCACAGTAAAATAATATAAAGATGATTTTATCCATTTAGCAGATGCTTTTATCCAAATAAACTTAAAATTGAAGACACATACCAACCAAAATGATCCTTATGAGGCAATAAAAAAGTGCAAGCAGAGAGGCTATTGAGTGACTGTTGAAAGATCTAAATCAGTCATTTTATATTGTATGTATTAAACTTATTATTTTTTTTATGAGTAAATCTTTATAAAGTTTTAACAATTTAAATGAGTGTATATTAAAATAACTGTACAGTACTTGCTTTTTATTAGACAGAGAGCATTTTACAATTTGTCAAACTGCTGCGCAGGAAATCCCTCTCACTCTCTAGGTCTCTGCATTTGTCCTCAAGTATTTTGATTTTTTATTTCAAAAATGAGTTTTCTTCCTTAATTTTCATTAAGAACACCAGCTGGGTTGTGGTGGTGGTGCTGATGCTTCGGTTAAAACAAAACACAAACATTTAATTTTTGTTGTGATTACAGCCAAAGTTGATTGGACTGAATTTCTAATCTAAATGCTAGATGATTATGGTGGTTTCAGGGAATATCAAAGACGAACACACTGTCAGAAAGTGACATGCAGGGCAGGATCAGTTTTTGGGAAAAGAAAGATCACCTTACAAAACTAGATGAAGTTCATGTACCGGTAGGTAATATATAGATAGATTTAATATTGTCTAGGTTACTTTTGTAACCTCCATTCCCTGATGGAGGGAATATGATGTTGTGTCGTATGAAATGACACTAGGGGTCTTTCTTGAAGGCCTTGGTTACCTCTGAACTTGAGAAAAGGCCAATGAGACATTGGCAGACAGAATTTGCTTGTCCCTCCCCCAGACATACAGGTATATAAGGAGGGAATTGTGCATCTGTCCATTCAGGTTTTGCACTGAGGAGCCGAGAATAAGGTTAGGCTGTTACAGTGGCTCGGTACAGCTTCATGGCCAGGGGGACACAAAGTCTCGCTCCCTCCATCAGGGAACGGAGGTTATAACAGTAAACTAGACATAGGGCATGCAGCCGCCGGCTCCTGGACAGGGCCCTGGCTGGGTTGGCACATCAATTGCCTAGAACATCTGACCGGGTGTTCCGCTTGCACATAGCGCCCCTGTACTCTTTTCTCCCAGGAGAGTCCACTAAACTTGCGCTCCCTGGATGTAGCGCTGAAGTAGCGGGAGAAACCTCCGCAGGGCAAGAATTACAGCCAGCAACTCTAGGCAATTAATGTGCCAACCCAGCCGGGCCCTGTCCAGGAGCCGGCGGCTGCGTGCCCGTTGCACACAGCATCCCAAACCAGTTTGGAGGCATTTGAGGTGACCAGAACGCGTCGGGACACCTGCTGTAGGGGGACTCATGTCTGCAGAAAAGAGAGGTCTGTCCAGGGGTTGAAATTCTGGCAGCAGGAGGGGGTGATGAACACATGGTATGTGCTGTGGTGCCATGCCCATCTCGGGACTCGAGTCTGAAGCCAGTGGTCTTTTCCCAGTTGACCTGAAGCCCTAGATGGCTGAGGTGCCTGAGCACCTGGTCCCTGTGGGCGCACAGTAACTCTCGAGAGTGGGCTAGGATGAGCCAGTCATCGAGGTAGTTAAGTAGGCAGATGCCCACTTCCCTTAGCGGGGCAAGGGCTGCCTCTGTGACCTTCGTGAAGACGCGAGGGGAAAGGCACAGGCCGAAGGGGAGGACCTTGTACTGATACGCCTGGACGTCAAATGTGAACCATAGGAAGGGTTGATGTCAAGACAAGATATCGATGTGGAAGAACTTTTAGTGTCCTTCAGGTCTACTGCTGTGAACCAATCCTGATGCCGGTCATATGTTAGAATGAGCATCTTGAACAGGATTTTGTGCAAGGCACGGTTGATAACTCGCAAGTCCAGGATCGGTCGCAAGCCACCGCCTTTTTTGAGTACAATGAAGTAAGGGCTGTAGAAACCCTTCTTCATCTCAGCTGGAGGGACAGGCTCTATCGCGTCTTTTAGTAAAAGGGTCACGATCTCCGCACATAGGGTGTTGGTGGACGGGGGCCTTGCGAACTGATTTGCATAGCCGAGTCATATTGTCCTGGCCAACCAGTGTGACAGGTTGGGAAGTGAAAGCCACGCGCCCAAGCTCCGTGCGAGGGGCACTAAGGGGGTGATCGTTTTCGACGTACCTGGTGGGGGTTCGCAGCGGGGTGGAGCAGGTAGTGTTGCGTCGTGAGGCAAAAGCGCATCCAGAGGCTTTGGTGCTGAGAAAAAACTCAAAGCTCTTACCTTGCTCCGCACACCTGGCAGGGGTCAGGTTAATGACTGAGGAGGAGGTCCTGTGTAGGTGTCTTCTGGACTCGTTATAACCGGCCGGCCAGGGGACAGCAGTCGTGTGTCCGGAGGCGAGGGGTCCGCATCCGGGGTGCCAGGATTGCTGATGTTTGGTGCTGGGTTGCCTTGAGAACAGCATTTGCGGGCCAGATGACCCAGGGAACGAGGAAGTAGCTCTTTTATTGAGAATGTGGGTACCAGGGTGCGGCAAAAGAAATAAAGGAAAATGAGAATTCTCATCCCGGCACTCCACCGGGGGATGGAGTGATCTGCTTACCAGCTGCGGAGCAAATGTGTCGTTCCCTGGGTCGTCCGTCTCAGGAACGCTTGGAGCCTTCCGGGTCCTCGAGGACATCCGAGAGACAGGCTTTGACAAGGCTGGGCTACTCTCACTACTCTGTCAATCACAGCTGGTTTTTGTGAACCCAAATCACGGAGGGCAGACACAACATATTGAAAGGGCGTGGTCTATGTACTAAAGTCAGATCTGGAGATTGAGAGGCAACAAGACTGAGAAAATCTTGAAGGAACACTTGGCTTGTATTGAGTGGTCTTATTGGATGGGGATGGAGCACTTAGCACTTAGATTGGGGATGGGGTTCCATTCCATAGTTGATTTCTGGTTACAGAACACACTAACAAAGCAATTGACCAAACAAGCCATAACTTCTTTTAAATTATCTGTAATAACTCTTTTTGAGAGTGCGGTAATTTCATGAAATGCAAAATATTGCATTTCCATAGTAATAATAATAACATTAGTAGTAAGGAAGAAGAAAGGGCCACAATCTGATTATTGTAATGGCTAATTGTGTATGACTGTTCATTAGAAGTTACTTAATAGTTATTTCTCCAGAAGCTGAATTAGTAGATAATTAAAAGTTGTTCTTCAGGAGGATGACTGAATTCAATAGTTATTGATTAGCTAATTGTTACTTAACACAATTATAAAATACTATTACATACCGATTAGTTAACACATCTTCCTTAGTAGTGACTTAAGTGTTAATGAAGAATTACCTATTAGTTCTGCAGTAATGCCTTATTAGTTATGCATTAAGTAAGATACAGTATTCTAAAGTGTTACTGGTTTTTGATTATAGTGATTTCCTATTTAATCCTTAATTAGTCTGGGAACAAAACTAAGGCTAATAACAGATGTAAAAACGTGATTTAAAGGTGTACAATTTTGTTTTCTTTAAGTTGCACTGGCAAATCTAGCAGTTGTCTTGGACTTATGCTGTCACCTAGCAGAGTGGATGTGGCCTCATGCAAAGTTTTCAGTTATTGATACCATTGTAGAAACGAGCTACTCTCAGACAGTCAGGATTAATTTATTCTGTGAGCAAAAAGTGTCCAATATTTGGTGGGGTTAACAGGGATTTGTATTTGGATGGTTGTGTGATCTCAATATGTCAGCCACCATACAGAGACCCACTCCATGTAAAATAAAACAGCTTTTATTAGGCTAGTCTTATTCAAATTTATTAGGATAATCATTATGCAAGTGTACATTATTTTAAACATATTTTAAAAGTTCTATTCATGTCTTAATTTGAATCCAGTTGCAAATGTTTGTTCTGTGTTGTGCTCTCAATTCCTGTAATTAAGACTTTTGTTTGTTAAATATACAAAATAAAATGGAGGGAGAGTGCCAGTTGGTCATTAAGATGCAAGAATATCTGATATCTTCCCCTTTACTTATTAACTCAGCATCTCCATTGTGCTTGGTACAACCCCACTGGTGCTGTAGCCTGCTGACTGACAGCTGACAGGAAGTGAGTAGGACTGGATTAAAAGGAGCCAACATGGCACGTTAGGGAAGGCTAAGTGGTATCACCTATCCCTAGGATATGCTTGGACATGCTTGGATTCTGGAGTATACCCTGTGGATGTACTTTGCCAAAACTATTCACATTGTGGATTATGGCCACCTCCTTCACAAACTCTATCGGACTGTAAATAAACTGGTGAGCTAACTTTGGAACTTCAGACATTAAAACAACACAAAAGACTGTTCTTTGTATTCACTTAAAATCTCTATAAACTGTGTTCATTTTAACAGTCTGTGGATACATTTTAATATTGTAAAGTGTTTATTGTCTGTTTATACTTCTGTAAATACACTTTCAACTGGTATTTCTCTTTTGTCTCTCTTTTATTTTCACACAAGCACAGTCGCTCAGTTCAATCAGGATCCTGATTTTTGTTTGTGTAACCCAGCCGAGGGACCAGTTGTTACAAGGAGAGTTACCACATGGTGCATCTCTTAACAGAGAACGTATTGCATCACTGCTCCTGACAGAGCGTCCCGTCCACATGTCGCTGTTGACTCTGAGGTGTTTAATGGGGTATCACTGCATGCAGTTTTACTGATGGCTATCTGATCATGAAAAGACCAATTGGAAATGCCCTCCAACACGTGTTAGAGCTGCATCTAGGTGGTTTGAGACACATTCAAGGTGCAATCTGTGCAAGTCTAGAAGCATCTAGTTGCTCAAACCACAACTTTACATAAACAGATTTACATCTGCATACAAAGGAAAATGCAGCGCCAAAGAGCTGTTGCCAAAATACAACGCATAATTTGTTGCCATTTGCTCTGCAATCTAAGGAGCAAGTTTAGCCATTTTAGCTGCCTCCTGTTTTTAGGTCTTATGAATCTTATCACATGCAACAGAATTTTGCAGCCCAGCATTAGCATCATCACAAAAGTGAACTGTTATATTTGCATAGAATGCAGGATGATGTGATTTATATACATTTTTCCGAAACACATGTACTGTACGTGCCCAACTGTAAATGGAATGTGCATACCCAATACATAGAATAGCAATCCAATTGATCTGCACCCATGAAGTGACTTTGCCTCCTTTGCTTGCTCTTTGAAAATTGCTTCTTATTCAAGTGTGTGTGTGTGTGTCTTTGTGTGTTTTTATGTGTGTGTGTGTAAAAGCTTCAGGCAGTATGTAGATATCTTCATCTGAGCCTGTGATAAAGCCTTTATACTGGGGAGCTGTCGAGTGTGTGTGCAGAAATCTGTGAAAGTGCACTTCTGCATGTTCCTGAATGTGCATTTGAGTGACAGGACCGTGGGAGCTGTATTGAGTAGTTTAGCTAACTTTGGCACTTCAGATTTTGGAGCCCCTATTCATAAACACCATAACACTCCCCCACTCAAACAAGACTCGACACAGACTCTGGGAGTGCAGGAGCATCAGGGTTTGACTCACACAAACATGCATAAGCACATACTCTCGCACACGCAGAACGCATCTCTTGGAATTCCAGGAGGCAGAGAGGAGGCTGATGGGGACAATGGGCAAAACATCTGTCATGGGTGGCTGCACTCCATCCACTCACAATGAAGAGAGGGGACTGGCAAGTGGTGCCTTTTTTCCCTCTTTCTCCTTTCCGGGGAGACTTCTGCATCTCACAATGGTCCTTTTGTCTCGTCTCTGCTTTTTTTCCCAGCGTTTAACCCTTTAAAATCTGCTCCTTTTCTGCCAGCCTTTCTTTCAGTCCTGAAAAAGAACAGAACCTCCCTCCAGCTCTGCTGCTCAGGACATCAGAGAAACAGTATATGTTTGTCATGTCAGCATTATGGCACTGCTTAGAACATTCAAAATGTATTTATTGGGAGTCATGTGGTGCCACGCGGGGGTCGGACGTGTGAAAGTTGAGCTCTGCGCACTTTGCGAGTTTTTAATTATTTGTATGTAATAAGCCAGTGAGATGAGGGACTAAGATATATATATATATATATATATATATATATATATATATATATATATATATATATATATATATATATATATTTAAGTCCCTCATTTAATCTGTTTATTGGAAACATCTTAGTCTCAGATCACACCTTGGTGAGTTTAGATGTGTTGCCACATATGGCGAAAAATAAATCATATAATTGGTGCTATAATGTATCCCTTTTGCAAAATCTTGATTTCCAACAAATGTTAAAGACTAAAATGAATTTTTATATGGAGGCCATCTGGTCCTCAGTATCCTCTGTGGGCGTGGCTTTGAAGGCACACAAGGCGGTTCTAAGGGGTCGGATCATATAGTATGCATCATTCATCGAAAAATCCAAAGCACGAGAACTTGTGGAGTTAGAAGGGAATATTAAAAGAAATCTATCTTGATCTCTATAGTTCCACATCTTCGGCTACTGATGAAGATATTAGAAATTTTGTGGAACCATTAGAGCTCCCTAAACTGACGACTGAGCAAAAAAATAATCTTGATTCTGAGATAACCTTGGTGGAGCTTGATGAGTTAATTAAGGCCTTACCTACAGACAATGCTCCAGGGCCAGATGGCTTTGCCGCTGAATTTTTTATATATTATGCTACAGAATTTTTTTATTTTCTGCTACATAATTGGATCCACTTTTGTTAGAAATTTATACGGAATCATTAAAGAATGGATAGCTTCTGCCAACCATGGCACAAGCCCGAATCAGTCTGATACTTAAAAGGGGGTGCGAGAGTAAGAGTTACCATCCAATTTTCCTGATCCAGCTAGACGTAAAAATACAGATTAAGTAAAGTTATGACATACAAATATACATATATACATATAGATCAGGTGGGATTTATTCGGGCCCATGGCTCCGCCTATGGGCCCGAATAAATCCGAATGATCAGACTCCGGTCGCTGTCATCTCACCTGATGGTGAAAAGGCATTTGATATGGTAGAATGGACTATCTTTTTAAGATTTTGGAAATATGCAGGTTCGGGAATACCTTTATTGGATGGATTAAGTTACTTTATAGACACCTGGAAGCAGCAGTACAAAAACATTTATTAATTTCAGATTATTTTACTCTGGACAGGGGCATCCAGCAGGGTTGCCCTCTTTCCCCATTATTGTTCTGTCTTGCCCTGGAAACATTATAGCCATGATAGGAAAGGAAGATGATTTTCCAGGAGGTGGCGGGAGGTATGGCGCATAATCTTTTGCTTTATGCAGATGATATTTTATTATTCGTCTATGACCCCTTAGAGCTATGCCTGGCCTCCACAGAATTATTCCTACCTTTTCTAAATTCTCAGGATACAGAGTCAATTGGTCTAAATCAAAAGCTTTGGCCATGACAGCATACTACCCAGTAAAGTTTTTTCAGCCAGGTACCTTCCAGTTACCTAAACAGGTTATTAAGTATTTGGGCATTTTATGCCCAGCAAAATTGTGTGATTTAGTTAGTTAATTTTGACCCCTTAATAAAAAGATTTTCAAGCAATGTGAGCAGGTGGACTTTATTTAATGTATCTATGATTGGGAAGGTTAATATTATTAAAATTAATTATATTACAAAATTCAACTATCTGCTACAATCTCTCCTTGTAGATGTCCCCCTCTCTTATTTCAAGCAATTTGACAGCATAGCGAAGTCCTTCATTTGTAATGGTAAGCATCCCAGATTACATTTCAATAAATTACACTGGCCGACTGACAAAGGTGTGCTAGGCCTACCCAAGATTTTATGATTTATTGTTTTGTTATTATGCATTCAGTCTCAGAAATTTGGCTCATTGGTCGCTTCCACCTGAGAGAGCCCCTCCCTGGTTTTGTATTGAGCAGGTCATTCTTACCCCTATTTTGCCATTGCAAAGCCTTTATATCAAACTAATCAGAGAAGTTAAGCTAAACCCTGTTAACTCACATTGGCAATTGGTACTGACAAATGTGCCCAGAGTGTTTAATTCAGATGTTTATTTAAATGTTGCCTCGAGCATATGACAGAATCCAAAATTATGGATTAATAAATCCAGTTTCTGCTGGTCAGAGTTGATTGTGAGGGGGGTTACTACACTCGTTGACCTATATGAGAGTGGAATGTTGAGATCTTTTGAAAATATGGTTCAGCATTTTAGGATTCCCAGATTTCAGTTCTTTAGGTATTTACAGCTGCACCACATGCTCTGTGTTAGGGATGCAGACAAGGGCAGACGAGGAGTGGGGATCTAAATGTGGTTCTTTATTAATAAAAAGTGAAGGCAAACAAACAGGAACAAAAGAAACATCCACGTGGGGAAACAATGAAACAAAAACACGGAGACATCCAAGACGAACACAGGCTGGAGAAACATCCACGAAGGGCAAGGAAAACATACAGGCATCAAAAACATCCAAACAGTGAAACATTAACATTCAACAATCGACAGGGGAATGGAAAAACAGCAGGGTTTAAATACACAGGAGACATGATGATGACAAACGACAATCAGGTGAGAACAATGACACAGGGCTGGCAGTGATGAGGGCCGGGAATCATGGGAAATGTAGTTTTTTTACAAAGGGAATAGGCGTTTGAGACAAAGACTAGTGAAACACAGGGCAGACAACAAGGGAATCGGGACATAACCCAACCTCAAAGGAGCGGCTTCCAGACGCTCTTAAAAAAAGGAATACCCAAAAAAATCGTCCAAGGGGTGAGGTTGGGCAGGCAGACAAAAGAGGGCACAAGGGGCAAACAGACAGTCCAAGGGAGCACAAGGGGTAAACAGACAGTCCAAGGGAGCACAAGGGGCAAACAGACAGTCCAAGGGGGCACAAGGGGCAGACAGACAGTCCAAGGGGGGCACAGAGGGCAAGAAGGCAGTCGAAGGGGCCAAAGGGGGCAGACAGGAAGTCCAAGGGGGCACAGAGGGCAAGAAGGCAGTCCAAGGGGCCACAGGGGGCAGACAGGAAGTCCAAGGGGGCACATGGGGCAGACAGGGAGTCCAAGGGGGCACAGAGGGCAAGAAGGCAGTCCAAGGGGGTACAGGGAGCAGACGGGCAGTCCACAGGGAGCACAAGACGGGGACTGGGTCAGGTGGCCTGGGAGGCGGCCACAGGGCAGGGACAGGTTCAGGAGGCCTGGGAGGTGGCCACAGGGCAGGGACAGGTTCAGGAGGCCTGGGAGGCGGCCACAGGACAGGGACAGGTTCAGGGGGCCTGGGAGGTGGCCACAGGACAGGGACAGGTTCAGGAGGCTTGGGAGGCGGCCACAGGACAGGGACAGGTTCAGGAGGCCTGGGAGGCGGCCACAGGACAGCCATGGGGAACTCCGAGGGCAGAGCCGAGGTAGCCGGAGCCATGGAAGTTTCTGGTAGCGGAGTCATGGTGGACGGAGCCGTGGAAGACCCAGATGGCAGAGCCATGGGTGGCTCAGGAGGTGGAACCGTTGAAGGCTCTGGAGTCAGAGCCGTGGGAGGCTCAGGAGGCAGAGCCGAGGGTGACTCGGGAGATGGAGCCGAGGGCGACTCGGGAGACGGAGCCATGGGAGGCGGAACCATGGAAGGCTCTGGAGGCAGAGCCGAGGGAGGCTCAGGAGACGGAGCCGTGGGGGGCTCAGGAGGCGGAGCTGAGGGAGGCTCAGGAGGCGGAGCCGAGGGAGGCTCAGGAGGTGGAGCCGAGGGAGGCTCGGGTGGCGGAGCCGTGGAAGGCTCGGGTGGCGGAGCCGTGGAAGGCTCGGGAGGCGGAGCCGTGGGAGGCTCGGGAGACGGAGCCGAGGGAGGCTCAGGAGACGGAGCCGAGAGTGGCGGAACCATGGAAGGCTCTGGAGGCTCAGGAGGCAGAGCTGAGGGAGGCGGTGCCGTAGGAGGCGGAGACCTGGAAGGCTCTGAAGGCTCAGGAGGCAGAGCTGAGGGAGGCGGTGCCGTAGGAGGCGGAGACCTGGAAGGCTCTGGAGGCAGAGCGGAGGAAGGCAGAGCAGTGGAAGGCTCAGGAGGCAGAGCCGTGGAAGGCTCGGGAGGTGGAGCCGTAGGAGGCTCTGGAGGCGGAGCCGTAGGAGGCTCGGGAGGCGGAGCCGTAGGAGGCTCTGGAGGCTCAGGAATTGAAGCTATGGGAGGCTCTAGGGGAGGAGCCCTGGGAGGCTCGAGAGGCGGAGCCCTGGATGGCTCGAGAGGCGGAGCCCTGGGAGGCTCGAGAGGCGGAGCCCTGGATGGCTCAAGAGGAGGAGCCCTGGATGGCTCAAGAGGAGGAGCCCTGGGAGGCTCGGGAGGCGGAGCCCTGGAAGGCTCGAGAGGCGGAGCCCTGGAAGGCTCGAGAGGCGGAGCCCTGGATGGCTCGAGATGCACTGGCTCTTGGACGGTCATGGCTACAGGCGCTGGCTCTGGGACGGTCGAGGCTACTGGCGCTGGCTCTGGGATGGTCGAGGCTACAGGCGCTGGCTCTGGGACGGTCGAGGCTACAGGCGCTGGCTCACTGATGTTCGAGGCTGCAGGCACTGGCTCACCAACGTTCGGGGCTGCAGTACACTGGCTGGTTGGCCGTGGTAGGCGGAGGCTGGAGAGCAGAAGCCTTTCCTTTTCTCCTCCTCCGGGCGGACGAGACTGGCAACGCTGGATCGCTGACCGTGGCTGGCGCGGGCTCAGGCTCGCTTACCGTGGCTGGCGCAGGCTCAGGTTCGCTGACCGTGGCTGGCGTGGGCTCTGGCTCGCAGACCGTGGCAGGCGTGGGCTCTGGCTCGCAGACCGCGGTAGGCGTAGGCTCTGGCTCGCAGACCATGGCAGGCATGGGCTCTGGCTCGCAGACCGTGGTAGGTGTTGGCTCTGGGTCGCTGACCGTGGCAGGCGTGAGCTGGGGAGCGGAAGCCTTTCTTCTCCTCCTCCTCCGGGCGGACGAAGTTGGCAGCGCTGGCTCGTTGATCAAGGCAGGCGTAGGGGTTGGCTTGCTGGCAGGTGGGGCAGGCGTGAAAGTACGAGTTATGGATGAATGGAGGGTCACCACTGTGGGAGGAGGGGCAGGGTCCTCCTCAACAATGCCCACAGTGAACGGCGAGCCGCATGCCAGCAGAGTCTCCTCCACGAAATCGCGGAGCGTCCAGCCACGCGTCGCTGGTGGCAACTGCTCCTTGAGCGAACTGTTCAGGTTGCCCCTGAAAAAGACCACCAGGGAGGAGTCTGGGAAGTCCGCGACACTCGCCAGCTCGAGGAAATCGTGGATGTGTTCTTCCAACGGACGGTCCTCTTTTTTGAGGCAGAGGAGTTTGAAGTTCGCCTGCTGAACCGCTAGATCCATTTGTGGTCGATTGTTCTGTTAGGGATGCAGACGAGGGCAGACGAGGAGTGGGGATCTAAATGCGGTTCTTTATTAATAAAAAGTGAAGGCAAACAAACAGGAACAAAAGAAACATCCACGAGGGGAAACAATGAAACAAAAACACGGAGACATCCAAGAAGAACACAGGCTTGAGAAACATCCACGAAGGGCAAGGAAAACATACAGGCATCAAAAACATCCAAACAGTGAAACATTAACATTCAACAATCGACAGGGGAATGGAGAAACAGCAGGGTTTAAATACACAGGGGACATGATGATGACAAACGACAATCAGGTGAGAACAATGACACAGGGCTGGCAGTGATGAGGGCCGGGAATCATGGGAAGTGTAGTTTTTTACAAAGGGAATAGGAGTTTGAGACAAAGACTAGTGAAACATAGGGCAGACAACAAGGGAATCGTGACACTCTGCACTATTTTGGGGGGTAGCACCCCCCTAAAGTGGCAGATACTCTTGAAGTGGTGATTACTGCATTTGGAAAAGGCCATGAGGCATCAGTGTATTACTCTCTGCTTGGAGGAGGGAGTGTGGGCTGGGATTCTAGGAGATGTCAGGTCTGCATCTGGAGATGCATCTGAAGATTTAACATACATCCTATTGGACCCCCTCTAGATTGTATAGGCTAGGTCTTAAAGAAACACACACCTTCTGGCGATGCCAATCAAAAGATGAGGACACAACCCATTTTTTTGGTGGTGTGTTAATATATAAGAATTATTGTTGAGGGCCCAGAGTTTTACGGGTGATGTGTTAGGTACTCAAATCTCATTTTGCCCCAGACACTGTATTTTAGGTGATGGGGCGGTCATTGGTGTAGGGGATAAGAACATGAAGAATTGGATCCTGGCCTGTGTTATGATGCCATCCTTAGACGTCGGAAGTCGACTGGAGTGCTATGCGGAGATTAGCAGGGTAGCAATATTTGTAGTTGTCACATAGAAGGCTAGGCAAAATGGATTTATTCAATAAGAAATGGGGCAGCTATTTAGCCTTTTTAGAAGGCTCTCGGGGAGGGGCAGTAGATGGAGACGTGTTGGTTTAAATGCGTGTGCTGTAGCCTTTTTGTTTATAAACGTACATTTTATGTTTATTTCTGTTTATACACATATATATATATATTTCTAAATCATTTCTACTGTTTTATTGTCTGTTTGTGTGTCTTTGTTAATTGGCATTTGACCACTGGAGTATCTGTGGAGTTGGGTGGGGGTTACTCTTTGGGAGGAAGGGTTGTAAATTATATAAAGTGATTCCAAATATTCCATTTTTTATGTTATATGGAATCAATCTAATTGTTAATAACAAAATGTAATTTTTGGTGCTTGCTATGTCTATTACTAATAATCATACTTGCCATTGTGGATTTGAAAAACCCTTTATCGAAACTATAACATTTAGCATGTAGTTTGTTTCGCACCATGCCACGAACATGAATACCTCAAATTGTAAAGCTTGTTGGGGGGTGGTGTCCTATTACTTTTCCACATTATGTGACACACAATTAATGCCTGGAGGATACTAAAATGAGCAAAATCTATCTATAGGGATGAGAATATTAAAGACACTTTTGATGTTTTGGCACTTTTGACTAGCACAGTAAAGCAATTCACTACCAACCACACAAAACATTTTAGAAACTACATAGCAATGCCCTGACAACATCCACAAATCCCCAACATCATGGCAGAAAAGTTTTGCACAAGCTATCTTCAGAAAATTTAGAAATCTAGTTGTAAATGTGTATGAATTGCGTCACTTTAAATATTTGTTTTTTTATTTGATTAAGAATTTGAATACTGCTTTTTGAATTTTGATATCACATCTAGATTTGTATTATGCTTTTTGTATTTTAAAACTACATTTTGAATTTTCCTTTTTGACTGTTGTGTTTATAGTTTTGATTAAATTTGTTTATTTTGCTGCCGTTTTGTTTATACTCAAAAGTCCCTATCCATTCTCTCTCTCTCTCTCTCTCACCCAATATCTCTCTCTGTATGGAAAGTCTCATTATGGACAAGCTTTTACACACACAACTGTAGTTCCCCATCTGTCACTCACTCAACGTTGTGTCGATGTAGTGACACTAGGGGTCGCCCTTGGGAGCCCCAAACACTTCTGATCTTAGAGAAAAGGCCAATGAGAATTGCCGAGTGGAATTTGCATGCCACGATCGCATTGCGATCGTTACCTCTCCGCTTCTGAGCGGGGACAGCGTCGTGGACGGGTCATGTTCTCATTGCGAGAGCATAATTATGGCAACGTTGCATTCACGGCTTTACCCGGAAAGCCACCCCAGTGGCTCCCTTCCGTGGTCCTTCTACTTACGTGTTTGAGGTAGCATCGGTTAGCACTGGGAACGATTTGGGGATTTCAATGGGAGCTACTCCATTGAGAAACCCCCCACTGACCTCCCATTCACCAGCACACTCGTTTGCCCCAGCGAGTTCTGCGATGGGACCACCGGCTTGTCTCAGGACTAGTTTGTGATCTCATTCGCGGCTCGCGAATCAGATGAGCATTCGATTACAGCATCTGAGAGCAGGCTGGTTTAGTCTGACGCCATGCGCAGCTGACGGCCATGTTGCCCGGGTGGCTGCAAGCGTTGTGCCGGAGTGGATCGCTCCACTCCGCCCTGCTCTGAACCCTCGCAGCTTGATGATTGTCCCCTTGGTCCCCCTCGCCCGGAGCTTGGACGTGTGGCTTGCACTCTCCAACCTGTTGTGATGGCGGACCGGACCATCCGACTAGGCTACACGATTCAGTTCGGCAAGTGCCCGCCCAGGTTCAGCGGCATCCACTTCAATTCGTTGAAGTGCTAGAACGCCGCTACATTGCACGCGGAAATCGACACCCTCCTACAGAAGGGTGCGATAGATCCTGTCCCTCCGGCCAAGATGAAGAAGGGGTTTTACAGCCCCTACTTCATTGTACCCAAGAAAGCCAATCTTGGACCTGCGAGTACTGAACCAGGCTTTACACAGACTCCTGTTCAAGATGCTGACGCAAAAACGCATTCTAGCAAGCGTCCGACATCAAGATTGATTCACGGCGGTAGAATCGAAAGATGCGTACTTACACATCTCGATTCAATCTCAGCACAGACCCTTCCTGCAGTTTGCGTTCGAGGGTCGGGTGTACCAGTACAAGGTCCTCCCTTTCGGCCTGTCCCTCTCCCCTCGCATCTTCACAAAGGTCGCACAAAGGTCGCTCCCACTGCCCACTTTGGTACGCCCTGATCGAGGCACCCCTTGGTATATATGCACTGGCACAGAGCTGGCCCCCTAGACTGCGCAAATATGAGCCCCAGCGAGCCTACTTGCACAGACCCTGTGCAAGATCAGGGAGGATGAGGAGCAGGTCGTCCTAGTAGCACCCTGCTGGCCCACCCAGACTTGGTTCTCGGACCTCACACTCCACACGTCAGCCCCCCCCCCAGGAAAATTCCCCTGAGGAAGTAAATTCTCTCTCAGGGATGGGGCACCATCTGGCACCCACGACCAGACCTCTGGAATCTCCATTTCTGGCCCCTGGATGGGACACGGAAGACCTAAGTGGCCTACCACCCACCATGGTAGACACAATTACTTAGGCTAGGGCTCCCTCTACTAGGCACCTGTATGTCTTGACGTGGTGTCTGTTTGCTTCCCAATGCGAAGACCCCCAGAGATGCGCAGTCGGATCGGTGCTTTCCTTCCTGCTGGAGAGGTTGGACTGACAGCTGTCCCCCTTGAAGGTGTATGTAGCCACTATAGCAGCACACCACGACACAGTGGATGGTAAGTCCTTAGGGAAGCATGACCTGATCATCAGGATCCTGAGAGGTGGCAGGATGTTGAATCCCTCCAGACTGTGCCTCGTTCCCTCACGGGACCTCTCTGTAGTCCTTCAGGGTCTACAGAGAGCCCCCTTTGAGACTTGGAGTCAGCTGAGCTTAAGGTATTCTCTTTAAAGACCTCCTGACTGCGCTCACTTTCATCAAGAGGGTAGGTAAATGGTCTGCACTTATATAGCGTTTTTTTTAACCTTAGAGGTTACCAAAGCGCTTTACACTGTGTCCCAATCACCCATTCAAACACACGTTCACACTCACACACCAATGGCGACAGAGCTGCCATTCAAGGCACTAGCCTGCCATTGGGAGCAACTTGGAGTTCAGTGTCTTGCCCAAAGACACTTCGGCATGTGGATTTGTGTAGGCTGGGAATCAACCAACCCTGCGAATGGCAGCCGACCCGCTCTACCACCTGAGCCACAGCCGCCCCAGGTTGTTGACCTGCAAGTGTTCTCTGTCAGTGAAATGTGCCTGGAGTTCTGTCCTGGCTACTCTAACGTGATCATGAGACCCCGACTGGGCTATATGCCCAATGTTTCCATGACCCCATTCAGGGATGAGGAGGAGAACCTGCAAACGCTGCCCCAGGAGGAGGCAGACCCAGCTCTGACATTGCTGTGTCCAGTGCATCTATTTAAATTTAGAGTCTCTGAGCAGCTCTTTGTTTGCTTTGGTGAAAAGTGGAAAGGAAGCGCTGTCTCCAAGCAGAGGATTGCCAACTGGATCATTGACGCCATAGTTATGGCATATCACCAGCACGTGCCACCTCCCGCAGGGCTAAGAGCCCATTCTACCAGGAGTGTGGCGGCCTCCTGGGCCCTGACCAGTGGCACCTCTCTAACAGACATTTGCAGAGCAGCGGGCTGGGAAACACCCAACACCTTTGTGAGGTTCTACAATTTCCGGGTTGAGCCGGTTTCGTCCCGTGTCTTGGCAAGAACGAACAGGTAAGTCCAGGACAGTTGGCCAGGTGTATCGTTTGCACATAGCGCCTTTCACCTCCACTGAGCTGAAGACGTGCACTGTTGACTCCCAGTAGTGTTCAGAAAATTTGTTCCCTGGATGACTTCCTCCTAGCCCTGTGGCAGACAAGTCTGCAGGGAAATTCGCTGCCGGCTCAGCACACGGGCTAACTAAGCGCTGTACTGGGGTAGGTGCTCCCTCTGCCCAGTCACCATCAGGTAATGGAGGTTATGGAAGTAACCAGGATGTTTTCCATCTGAAAGGACAACATTTTAAATTAAACAAATTACAATAAAATGCAAAGTAGTCTCTTTAGTCATCAAAATATGTTTTGAATGTAACTGTTTTCTAAATACCAATTATTTAAATTGTAACTGTAGTGGAATACAGTTACGTATATATTTTTTTTAAATATGTAATCCTGTTACATGTATTCCATTACTCCCCAACCCTGTTGGTCGACCTGATATTGTGGTGTTGGGCTGGACGGGCTGCTCAAAGAAACATAGGAATTTAACAGGTTTTAATAGTGCCCCCGTGTTATACATAGGTAAAATCAACCTACAATTGATTTATTTATAGTGGATTCTACATATAAAGCTGAGATGAGAGAGACAATTTTTACACAAACCTCACAACAACCTTTAGGCATGCTTTGCTTTGTGATAACTCTCAAATCTCTCAAAGCTCTTAAAAGCCCAATATGAACACCTTGTCTTCCCAAGGCATATGTTCCCAATGCTTTGTTTCTGGCAATGTTCCTACATGTGGTAACATCAGACTATGTCAGGTAGTGAAATAATAAGAAAGAATGCTTAAAGAATGCAGAAGTTTAGAGTAAACTAAGGTGGACTGATTTACTGCTTTTAGAGTGCAAGTTGAGTCTCATGCAGGCAAGGCACTATAATACATTGACTGGCAACCCCTGCTGCTGTGTACTGGCAGGTAATTGTTCCCAGCTGTTTTAGCTCCGGGGAACAAAGACACATTTGAAAAGGGGATCTGCTGATTGGGGCACCAGCCTGACTTCCTTTAATGGGATGTGAATCACGGGAAAGGTGGCATTACTGGTTGTTGTGGCCCAGGGCTAACACACACACTGTAACAACAGTGGCTCATCTGTGTGTGTGTTTGTTCAAATCAGAGGGTGTGTTGTTCAGGTTTCAGTGGCAATAAAAAAAAAGGAAGTAAAGAAGAGAAATTGAGGTTCACTTGTGCTTTTGGATGTGTGAGGAGACTATTATTAATGGTGATGATGTCCGCAAGATTCAGACTTGTGTTAGAGAATGCTGCAAATATATAATTTTTGATTGGGATGGTTTTGCTGCAAAGATGTAAAAAAATATGCAAAAAGGCTTTATGAAAGTGATGCTCTTTCATGCGACCAAAACATATAAAAATAAAACAAAGCAAAACAAAGAAGTTTCTTTTGCTCCTACACACTATGAAGTTCTGATTTCAGAAATCCAATTCGCTGTATTTCCGCATTATTTTAAACTTGCATGGCTCATCTTGTATGATCCTATCCATCAAATGCTCTGTCAGAGCATTCTCTAGTGTGTGGGTGCCCTTAATATGGTAAGTTGTGGCCAATGGTTACAACATAACATGCAAAATAAACAAAAAGGAACAGTGTATGGTGTAACATTTTTTAGTTACTGGTATTTCTCTACAATTCTGTCTCCTTGTACAAGCATCTGAATGAAAGTGTTGGTAAAAACGAAAAAGGAACAGAAGACAATAGGACCCAAGTGATCACAGCCAGATCCATAGAAGCACAGCCACATGTAGAAGACACTCTACTCACTTCTCTCTTCACACCAGTTTAAATATTTAACAGAGGATGTCAGTAAGTCGTCACTGTCTTATCTCTCTCTGGGAGTGAGGGAAGATGTGGAGAAGTGTTGGCTGTCGATTCAGAGAGAGAGAGAGAGAGAGAGAGAGAGAGAGAGAGGAGATCTCACATTCTAGAGTTGTGTGATTGGCCATACTTTCCTTTAAGCCAGTGTTCACGATGAGACAGCCTGTCTGCTGCATGTCTTGACATGGCTTTGGCCTTCATTAGCTTTGAAAGTGAAGGAAAGAACAGACAGTGCAGCTAAAACGCTTTTAGCAGACATTCTTTTCTTGTTGTTCTCAAGATGTCAAGATGCTTTAAATAGCTCACAACATAAAAAACAGAAAATTAGGACAATTCAGCAGCTTTCCAACCTTCACACACTGTACTGGTTAATGGCAGTATTACTTTGGCTAAAACTAAGGGTAAGATTTTTTTCAGTGTTATGTATTAATATCCATAGAACAAACGGTGCTGAATGAGTTTGATACTAAGGACATCAAATTGTGAAACTTGTTGAGGAGAGGTGTGCTACAATTAATGTTAAGCAAACTTGTCAGTGTCTGCCTGATGGTGGTTTAAATGGTCGAAAAGATCCCATAGACACTTGTGTACACTACCATGTACACAAGTGCAACAGTAGGTGAAAGTCTTGTGTGCAGTTCCGAGCAACATAGCATGACAGTGACGAGACATATACCAATTACAATAAACAACATATTTTCACAACACAATTTACATATCAAATGTACAGTAAACAATACACACAATATAGAATACAAATACAAGAGTACATAAAAATATATATATATATACAGTAGTTGTATTGTGGAGAATATATTTGACAGTCTAGTGTGAGATTTAAGATTAATAAAGTGCAGTGCTGATAATTGATCGTGAGAGATCAAGTGTTCAAAAGTCTGATAGCTTGGGGGAAGAAGCTGTCATGTAATCGGCTGGTGCGGGTCCTGATGCTGCGATACCGCCTGCCTGATGGTAGCAGTGAGAGCAACCCATGACTCGGGTGGCTGGAGTCTCTGATGATCCTCCAAGCTTTTTTCACACACCGCCTGTTATATATGTCCCGGAGGGAGGGAAGCTCACCTCCGATGATGTGTCTGGCAGTTCGCACCACCCTTTTCACGCCTCTCTCCACAAGGGCAGTGTTATTGTCCTCGAAACGAGCATAAAATGTATTAAGCTCATACATTATTGTATTAAGAGAAAGGCAGCTGTGTTCACGGAGGAGTTTTTATTCCCTTTGTAGTCCGTGATGATGTTAATTCCCTGCCACATACTTCTAGAGTTGGTGGTGTTCAACTGTCCTTAAATTTTGTGCCTGTACTGGCATAATACTGGCATAACTGGCTTGTTTATGCTCCTCCGCGTTCCCGGAATTAAAAACGGAGGTCCGCGCAATAAGTGCCACGCGGACATCGGCGTTAACCCATGGTTTCTGGTTGGGGTAGATCTGTATTGTTTTGGTTGGAACAACGTCCTCTACACACTTCCTGATGAAACACGTTACGCTATCAGCGTAAACCTCGATGTCGTCATCAGAGGCGGACTGGAACATCTTCCAGTCCACGTGATAAAAAAGAGTCTTGTAGCATAGAGTCTGATTGGTCCGACCAGCACTGGATCGTTCTGAGGGTGGGTGCTTTCAGTTTCAGTTTCTGCCTGTAAGCGGGCAGAAGCAGAATGGAAGCGTGGTCTGATTTGCCAAATGGTGGGTGGGGGAGGGATTTGTAGCCATCCCGGAAAGGAGAATAGCAACGTTCCAAAACCCGGTGTTTTGGTGGTATTTTGGTGCGATTGTTTTAAAATTGGTAAAGAATGAACAGGTAACAATGAACGCGGCCTCACTTATGCTCCCATACAGTTCCTTGAGTGCCCAGTCTGTGTCGGCTTGTGGGGGGATTTATACAGCTGTGATAATGACTGCTGTGAATTCCCTCGGTAGCCAGAATGGTCGACACAGAAGCATGAGATATTCCAGATCAGGAGAGCAGAAAGACTTGACAAAATGTACGTTCCTCTGATCACACCATGATTTTTTGATCATAAAACATACACCACCACCTCTGCCTTTACCTTAGAGGTCTTTTGCTGGCCAAGTCTGGAATCTCCGCAGACATCCAGGTTTCTGTAAGGCAGAAAATGCAGCAATCCCTCATCTCTCATTGGAAAGAGATCTGCTCTCAGCTCTCAGAGCTTGTTGTCCAGAGACTGAACATTTTCCAGTAGTATACTGGGTAGCGGGGGTCGAGTTGCACGACGTCTTACTCTGGTGAGTACGCCGGCTCTTTTTCCCCTTTTCCTTCTGCATTTCCGTGGCCGGGCAGCCCAGACAAAGCTGGCGTGTTTGTAAACAGCGGGTCGGCATTGAGGAATTTGAAGTCCGGTTTTGTGTGTGTAATTGCAGAACCAATGTCCAAAAGCGTTTGTCTGTCATATACAATAAGGCAGATAATCCAAGACAAAGAAACCAAAAACTGTAAACAAAACAAACAATAAACGGCTGTGTTGTGTCGGAGCTCGCAACGCAGCAGCCCTACTCAGCGCCATCTTGAGTCCTGTTCAACACAATCAGTATCTAGGGACCAGAAAATCATAAAGAATTTGGGAAGGGTTCTTTTGACTTGGACCAATGAGGAACCACTTAGCAGCTACCCAAGACACCCTAGCATCCACCCAGCAACACCCCACAAATACTTAGAACACCTTATAAACTGTATAGCAATGCCTTGACAATGACTCAGGACATCCTAGTATGTGGTGTAAAATTTTGCTCAGGCTAGTACAACTCACATTTTCTTCACAAGTTGTATAAAAGCAGTTTTATAGATTCTCTTTAAAAGTGTCATTATTTAATTTGGATGATTTGTGTGTTTTCCCAGAGCAATTGTAAATGTGATGTCACGTTAGACATGATAGTTTACAGCTGATGGAAGTCAGGTAAAAGAGACACTCATATTGATAGAGCTGATAATTAATAATTACTGTTCTGTGAGTGGGCCTCTGTATTCATTATAGTCTCCTACATTTTACAAGCAATGTAAATGACCTTATTCCAAGCACACAGGCTCTGTGCATTGTATTGCTCCAGTTTAGACATAGGAGGGATTTTAATAAAGAGGACTGCAGCTGAAACTGAAACTGAAACCAGAGAAGGTAAGACAACACAAGCAATCAGTCCAGGCTTGGGTGTCAATATCCAGTATAGTGTGGGTATTTAAATAGAAACTGGAGCACTGGTATGGGAGCCAGTGAAACAATAGAGAAGTAGGTGACTTTCCTCAGTATTCACACAGGTTTAGCTGCTCATCTTCTACATGATCTAACTCTGCAGCTTAAAACAATCAGCTTTTAATATCTCTTACAAATAGCACTGTGGCGGTAACATGGTACAGTGATGATTTCAGATGGTACATGGTACTGAATTATAAGCAGATTCATATGATATACTGTACCATGGTATTTACATGGTTCATCAAGGTACAAGGTAAAGAATACCGTGAAATGACATGTTACAATTAAAACATGGTATTTCCATGGTACATGACCGAAAACCAGCAAAAACAAGGTAATACCATGGTGCCTTTTTGTTAGTAATAGGGTAATAATGACCTTATTCGCTGTAGCACCCTCTTTAATTTTTGACAGGTATGATAACGTGGCTGTGAAGGATAGACTTACAGTCTCTTCAATAGGTTGGACTGTTGTGACAAAGGACACAGATTAACAGGTTAAAGTGTTTTGGACTGTTCCATTGAAATATACAAAATCAGTATTTTAATGACGCCAGAAAAGATTTATCCATTGTATGTGATACGTTCATTAATGAGAACACGTGCTACACAGATGCAGATATCCCAGGCAGGCATAAAACAAACTCCACGACCATGGCTACATTTACGAAGTTGATGGTCTTGCTTTCCAACTCACAAAAAAATGTCTGTCCATCTCTCAGACACGGCCGTTTTGTTCATGTTCCAATCAGTGATGCGACAAGTGACAATGTTTTTTGCGCAAGCACACTCATCAAAGAGCGTGGTTTCGTCAATCAAACTGAGAGCGGGGATTCTGGAGTAGAAGTGTTCGAGGCTGCTCTGAATGTCTTTCCACTCTGGGATGTCTCTCAGTAGAGCCCACTCAAGATTTTCTGTGTTCTCCAATGAGCGGCTCCAATTTTCACCGATGCTGAATAAATGTTTCTCAATGCACTAAAGAAATCATCTGCTCGCATGTCACCAGCTTCAACCAGGGCATCCAACTGCTTTTTAATGTCATAGTGTTACGATCCCTTGTTGTTTGCCCCGTGTTTCTCTTGTCACCTGTCATGAACTACATTTCCCACAATTCCCGGCCCTCATCACTGCCAGCACTCAATCATTGTTCTCACCTGTTTGTCATTTGATCATCACTCTCCCTGTGTATTTAAACCCTGTTTGTTCCCAGGTAATTGTCGATCGTTGTTTGTAGATGTCTGGAAGTCGATGTTCAGCCCAGTTAACCCTGTTCACCCTGTTCACCCTGCTCACCCTGCTCATGTACCCTTTGATGTTTTTGTTTCATTTTTCCCATTGTGGATGTTTCCTTTGTTCCTGTCTGTCTTGTTTTCACCTTGACAAAACCCGCACTTCGATCCGCACTCCTCGTCTGCCTCCTACTAACGTTACACATAGGGTATTAATGATTCCTCCAGCCTGGCCTGCAAGACTTTTCAGAATGAATGTGCAAAGCTATGGCCATGCACAACAGAATGATAAGCAAAAAGTCCTTCACTTGCATGCAGCTTTTCAGATTCTGAACTTTGCTTCACAAAAAAACAAAAAAAACAAATCGCTAACACTTGGTGTGGCACACCTAATTTTAACAGCATCCACATGCTTTTTTGTATGAACACGCTGTGCAATGTCGGTGCGGCCTCATGGCCGATGGAAAAGCGAGCTCCACAAATCTCACACCTTACTTTACTAGGCTCTGTCTGTGACTCTGTCTGCAATTGCATCTGTGTACTCTTTCAGACTGAATCTTCAATCAGTTCACTAACTGGATGTCTATTGATAGGGGATTGTGATTGGATAGTTTAATCCAATTATGTACTTCAAATAACATGGTGTGATTTTATTGGTTTTACAAGCTATATCCTTGCTACCTTTGATTAGAATACTCAAATGACTGAGAAAGCCACATAGGTGATTGAGACATTTTTATGAGAGGGGAACTACGGGACAAAACAAGTCGGGACACTAGAAAAAGTGCTTAACTATGGGACTGTCCCGGGAAAGACGGGATGTCTGGCCACCCTAGTTATATCATATTAAAAATGTAAACACGGTTCAATTTCATTCTCACAATTAAGGAACATTTTTAAAACTTGAATTTGTTATCCTTAAATTTAGTCTGTGTACAATGAGTTAGTGATTGCCAGCAGTGACTGATAGAGGTTTGCCCTTCTAGCTCAGTCAAAACAGGCAGCATTAATTCAAGTGTAATTATGAACCTGCCCAAATTTTTTTGACAAACAGCAAAAAAAGACATCAAAATTTACCACCTTGCGTTCGTTCAACAAACAGGCAGCACGCACAAACCTCAGTCCTCCTTGTATGTGTGTTTGAAACCCCCATTCTCCTGTGGCCTTGTGTCAACAACAGCATCATTCATTTCACTGGTGTTCACTATGACAATTGCATTTGCAGCCTTTTTCTTCTCACAAGTCTACAAGTCCTCTGATGTCTTAGCAAATCCATCTGACAATGCTTCAAATGGACCAAACCCCAGTTAAATGTGAATCATATGGAAAATCACTTCTTTGTTGACTCACTGCTGTCATTCTCTCCCTGCATGTTTTCTTCTGCGTGGGGCCATTAAGCTATCACGGACGGGGTTTGCGGGTAATGAAACACTGTCCAGAGCCAAAGGATTCCTGCATGCCGAAGGGAGGACAGACGTAGGGAGGGGCGTGTGATAGGATGATGAGGGGCAGATGTGGGGAAAAGTGTGCTATCAAAGCTAAAGGAATGCAGATGGAGTCTGGAGTCCGGCCTGTCCATTAAACACCTAATTACAACCATCAGCCTAGAGACAGAGACACTGCCCATTCAATGACCTCCACACAGCAGTTATATGCCACCATTGTTGGAAACTGTACTATAAGAAAGGAAAATCACAAATAAGATCACAATTAACATCTCAGTAATTTTTTCGGAGTCATTTCTCTGCAATGGGAATAAAAGGTGAACAATTTAAGACTTAAGGGGCACCACATTAGAGAACCTTTCAACTTTTGCTGAAATGCGCTCTGATGTAGGCATCCATTGACCAAGGAGACGTTTAGATGTGTGGGCCCAGTTGTGTTTTCGGAAATCCAAATTACTGGACAATTGATTTCAAACTGATATGGCTCCTTCCAAACCATCAAAAGGGAGCTTATTCATTCCCATCGGTCAAAAGTGCCATCAGAGATAGTGCCCTAAGCTTCCTGTTTTTCAGAGGTTTCTTCAAAGAAAAAGTCACCAGTAATTCCATGTGTGTCCATCTAGAGTTTCAGAAGACATCACAACAATAGCTGCTTTTTCACAATCGAGCAAAACCATAAAAAACTTCTCAAAACTGTACCGTTCCGTGCTGATCAAGACCAGCTGGCATGGTTAAGGTTTCTTTTTCTACTGTGGTACATAACAGATCTGTCTTTTGGCAATGCTGTGAGTGGTAAACATTGAAGCAAATGTGGTGCGCTATGGAGGATGATTGCATATTCCAGTTTTTACTACTGCTTTTTTCCCTGGTTTTACTCTGCTAACAAACAGCAAAGACACATACAGTCGTGAAAAGGAAAGTGAAGATTCCCAGATTAGCTAAAAAGTATTTTTATTGATAAAATATTATTTAAGAATGATATGATAATAGTGTAATAGTTATTTTATTTAGTTACTTGCAATTGTCAGAAGATAAATCACACAACCACCCAGACTATTTCAAAAGACAGTTTACTTAATTAAACATAATCAGATTAATATATCCAGGCTGCAATACAAATACTGGGATGGTAGCAGCAGAAAGTCTGCGATGCACAGCACACGTTATAAAAGCACACCAGTGAATTCTAGCCCCACTCAATTCATTCACGATTTACCCAATTCACCACAACACTATAATCACTGCACACCCATAGGATGCAACCCCCTCTCCCCTGCTCCCTTTTCCAATACAGCTACCGCATTGGCGACAGAGACAGAAAATACATCCATACAACATTACATAGAATAATTTAAAACACTTCCCTTGTCCCGGATCGGCAAGACCCCTCCCTGGGGTATGAAGTGCAGGAGAGGGTGATTCCCAGCAGTCACAAAGTCGCACCAGGATAATATTCAGTCCATGTCCTTTGGCTGTGTCTGATACCAAAAAAGGCCACGGTCATGCACAATAGCCCGATTACAACAGGTAACGTAATGACATTGACGATGTTTTCTTTTCGGAGATACCGGTGACACTAAATTAACGATGCCCCTAACTCAGCTTCCTCACGCATATCCCACGCCTAACTAACTTTCTATCTTCGTCTCCGGAGGGCTTATTGCCCCCGAGAGCACTCAGGTAACGTTCCCCACATAAGTCACCAGCTCCTTCCTCTCTCCTTTTCCGTGTTCCTTCTTAAACACTTCCTTTCCGCAACAACACCCAGGTGGAGGCAATCAAGTCTGTTGCTCTCTCATAGCCAATCTTGCATTCGCTCATTTCTTCCAATTAGAGACAACATTCCACACGTCACAATAGTTTATAAGAATATACTGATGTATTTTGAGATTAAATGAGCTAGTAATCTACTTCCCTGACAAAAAAGGCATGCAGAAAAATAAATGTAGTCTACAATACTAGTAAAATCATCATAATATGAATCATGAAGATACACTAAACAAGTCGCCACGTACTTAAGCCATCCCACCAGCATGGTTGAGCGGTTGAGTACGGTTGACTAACCATGCCAAGAATTCTGGGTAGAGAATGGTTTATAATTATGCCGTGCTGAACAGTGCTCAAGTGGAAATGCTACTGAAACTACTCAGAACCGTTCGGCCCTATGGTGGAAGAGAGGCTAATGTGATAAACTATGCTCTGATGTGCAAAGATACCAGTCAGTAGTCAAAAGTAGAGATTTCAATGTGAACTGAAACATTTATCATAAAATGATCTGATCTATGCTATCAACATAAATTTAATAGCTTTATACTATTAATTAATTAATTAATTCATTCATTCCTTACATGAGGAGCCGAGAGTAAGGTCCTGGCTATTTCAGCGGCTTAGTACAGATGTTGTGGCAAGAGGGACACAACGTCTCGTTCCCTCCATCAGAGAACGGAGGTTATGACAGTAACCGAGGCGTTACCCTTCTGTCACTCACTCAACATTGTGTCAATGTATCTAATTCTTGCAATATTTTTCAGATGATAGTATGCTGATTTAGTTATTGCTTTGACATGACTACTGAAACTAAGGTCTGACTCTAGAGACACACCAAGATTCCTGACTTGATTTTTAGTTGTTTGACACCTAGCGTCAAGGTATGCATTCACCTTGAGAACGTCATCTTTGTTTCCAAACACAATAACTTCAGTTTTGTCTTTGTTTAACTGAAGAAAGTTTTGGCACATCCAACTGTTAACTTCATCAATGCATTGGCACAGGGAGTCAATGGGGCTGTAATCGTTAGGTGATAGGGCTAAGTAGATCTGTGTGTCGTCTGCATAGCTGTGGTAAGCAATTTGGTTCTTTCTCATTATTTGGCTCATTGGGAGCATATACAGGTTGAACAGGAGTGGCGCAAGAATTGAGCCTTGAGGGACTCCGCATGTCATGGACGTCCACTCAGACTTTTGGTCTCCTATAGTTACATAACAACCTCTCCCTTCTAAGTATGACCTGAACCATTTTAGGACCATCCCAGAAAGCCCCATCCAGTTTTCCAGCCTGTCAAGAAGTATATTGTGATCAACAGTGTCAAATGCAGCACTGAGGTCGAGTAGTACCAGTACTGATAATTTGCCTGTATCAGTATTTAAGCAAATATCGTTTATTATCTTTATGAGCGCTGTCTCTGTGCTGTGATGAGATCGGAAACCAGATTGAAAATTGTCAAAGTATCCATTTGAGTTCAAGAATTTGTTCAGCTGATTGAAGACAACTTTTTCAATGATCTTGCCTATGAAAGGAAGATTTGAGATCGGTCTATAGTTGCTTAATATGGTCTTATCCAGATTGCTCTTTTTCAAGAGGGGCTTGACAACTGCAGTTTTCAGGGAGTTTGGAAAACTCCCAGAGAGAACGTCTAGGTTACGTATGTAACCTCAGTTCCCCGATGGAGGGAACGAGATGTTGTGTCAGAGAACGACACTAGGGGTCTCTCTTGAGCGCCGATATTCACCTCTGTACTATGAAAAAAGGCCAATGAGAGTTGGCAGCCAGTATTTGCATGTCCCGCCCCCGGACATACGGGTATTTAAGCGGCGCAAATACGGGAGTTCATTCAGGATTTTTCTGAGGAGCCGGAAATGGCCCGGCCACAACAGGGGCTCGGCTCAGCGACGTGGCAAGGGGGACACAACGTCTCGTTCCCTCCATCGGGGAACTGAGGTTACATACGTAACCTAGACGTTCCCCTTCTGTCGCTCTCTTACGTTGTGTCAGAGAACGACACTAGGGGTCCACTTAAAAGCGCCATGCGCTGAGCCGTGTACGTGATCCGCTGATACAGGAGCGAGCAGGTATTCCTACGTGCAGAACGACCAACTGTATCAGGCCGCACGTACCCTTCCCCAATGCCCCATTTAAGCCATCAGGATTCCTTATCGTTACCCCGGAGGGGGAACAAGGTGACGGCCGCCAACATGGGAACGGGCCAGCCTGGCTGGGCCTCTTTCTCTCTATGTTTCTCGCATAGAGCAACTACGGCCGGGGCCCTTACACGCATTGAGGGAAGGGGGTCTTAGCCCTTGGTAGGGCGGGGAAGACCCTGCGGAGGCCACACCTACCCGGAGGGGAGGCAAATTTGAGTGGCACATACATCGCATGGCCTATACCTAGGCCTTATGCGGAACAGTAGTGCGGTGGTAGCACCAGCCTCAGAGAGGGGGGAGCACACAGCACGGCACCTGAGGTAGCTGTGACTGCCTAAGGGAAACACGGCGTCAACTCACGTGAGGGGACAGAACCGTGGTTTTACACACAGGGGGAGTCCGAGCAGGAGGCCTTACCTGTGGGGCCCCTATACCAGTACAGGGTAGCTAGCGGTACCCGCAGTGGTTTGGGTCGGCGAGTCCCTCCGCAGAACTGCGACCCGCAAGGGCTAGGGAGGAGCCAACCAGTGTCCCAAGCCTGGGATCTCCTGGGAAGAAGGCGCACTGTTTCCCCTGGTTAGGGGGAAGGGCGCTGGGTGCAAGCGATCCACCCGGTCAGATCGTCGGCGTGCCACCGAGTTCTACGGGCTCGGTACCTGAGAGAACACGGGACGAAACTGACTCAACTCGGAGATTGTAGAATCTCGCAAAAGTGTTAGGTGTTGCCCAGCCCGCAGCTCTACAAATGTCTGCTAGGGCAGTGCCCCTAGCCAGTGCCCATGAGGACGCAACACTCCTGGTGGAGTGGGCTCGGACCCGCAAAGGGGGGGGCACGGCCTGGGTGTGATAAGCCAGGGAAATGGCATCGACAACCCAGTGGGCGAGTCTCTGCTTGGAGACAGCGTTCCCTTTCTGCTGTCCCCCAAAGCAGACGAAGAGCTGCTCAGAGCGTCTGGTGCTCTGTGTGCGGTCCAGGTAAATACGTAAGGCACGTACCGGACACAGCAGTGAGAGGGCTGGGTCTGCCTCCTCCCGGGGCAGCGCTTGCAGGTTCACCACCTGATCCCTGAAGGGTGTGGTAGGAACCTTGGGCACGTAGCCCGGTCGCGGTCTTAGGATCACGAAAGTGTCTGCCGGACCGAACTCCAGGCAGGCGTCGCTAACAGAGAACGCATGCAGGTCCCCGACCCTCTTGATGGAGGCGAGCGCGATCAGCAGGGCAGTCTTGAGAGAGAGGGCCCTGAGTCCAACTGAGTCAAGCGGCTCGAAGGGGGTCTCCGGAGTCCCATCAGGACGACCGAGAGATCCCAGGAGGGAAATAGGTTAGGCCGGGAGGGAATCATCCTCCGGGCACCTTTTAGGAACCTGACGATTAAGTCGTGCTTGCCAAGAGACTTGCCGTCTACCGTGTCATGGTGGGCCGCGATAGCAGCAACATACACCTTGAGGGTGGAGGGGGACAGCCTCCTCTCCAGCCTCTCCTGAAGAAACACGAGCACTGACCTAACTGCGCACTTCTGCGGGTCTTCGGCTCGGGAAGAACACCAGTTCGCGAACAGACGCCACTTCAGGGCGTAAAGATGCCTGGTCGAAGGGGCTCTGGCTTGGTTAATAGTGTCTATGACGGCTAAAGGTAGGCCGGCTAGACCCTCCGCGTCCCGTCCAGGGACCAGACGTGGAGTTTCCAGAGGTCTGGGCGCGGGTGCCAGAGCGTGCCCCGTCCCTGAGAAAGAAGGTCCTTCCTCAGGGGAATTCGCCAGGGAGGGGCTGTCATAAGGAGCGTGAGATCCGAAAACCACGTCCGGTTGGGCCAGTAGGGGGCCACCAGAGTGACTTGCTCCTTGTCCTCCCTGACCTTGCATAGCACCTGTGCAAGAAGGCTCACTGGGGGAAAAGCGTACTTGCGCAGCCCCACGGGCCAGCTGTGTGCCAGAGCATCTGTCCCCAGGGGAGCCTCTGTGAGGGCATACCAGAGCGGACAGTGGGAGGTTTCCTGGGAGGCAAACAGGTCTACCTGGGCCTTGCCGAACCTGTCCCAAATCAGCTGGACCGATTGGGGGTGGAGCCTCCACTCTCCGCCAGGCAAGGTTTGTCTTGACAGCGCGTCCGCTATCACATTGAGGTTGCCGGGGATGTGAGTGGCGCGCAGCGACTCCAGTCGCTGCTGACTCCAAAGGAGGAGACGACGGGCGAGCTGTGACATGTGGGGAGCGTACTCCGCCTTGGCGGTTTATGTAAGCCACCACCGTGGTGCTGTCTGTCCTGACCAGGACATGTTTGCCACGAATCATCGGAAGAAATTTCTTCAGGGCAAGACGAACGGCCAGCAGCTCTAGGCAGTTGATGTGCCAGCGCAGCGGGCCTTGGTTCCACCGGCCTGCGGCTGCGCGCCCGTTGCACACGGCGCCCCAACCCAATTTGGAGGCGTCGGTTGTAACCAGAACGCGACGGGACACCTGCTGCAAGGGTACCCCTGCCCGAAGAAAGCAGAGGTCTGTCCAGGGTTTGAAGGTTTGGAGGCAGGCAGTGGTAATTTCCACGCCGTGCGTGCCGTGGCGCCATGCTCGTCTCGGGACTCGAGTCTGGAGCCAATGCTGAAGTGGTCTCATATGCATCAACCCTAGTGGCGCGACCGCCGCGGAGGATGCCATATGCCCCAGGAGCTGTTGGAAACGTTTCAACGGGACCACGGTGCCTGGCTTGAAGGAAGCGAGGCATTCCAGCACTGACTGAGCACGCTCGTTGGAGAGACGTGCTGTCATTGAGACTGAGTCTAACTCCAAACCGAGAAAAGAGATGCTCTGGACTGGGGTGAGCTTGCTCTTCTCCCAGTTGACCTGAAGCCCCAAGCGGCGGAGGTGCTCGAGCACCTGGTCTCTGTGTGCGCATAGTAATTCCTGCGAGGGGGCCAGAATGAGCCAATCGTCGAGGTAATTGAGTATGCGTATGCCCGCTCCTCGTAGCGGGGCAAGAGCCGCCTCTGCGACCTTCGTGAAGACGCGAGGGGACAGAGACAGGCCGAAGGGGAGGACCTTGTACTGATACGCCTGGCCGTCGAATGCGAACCGTAGAAAGGGTCGGTGTCGAGGGCGAATTGAGACGTGAAAGTACGCGTCCTTCAGGTCTACCGCTGCGAACCAATCTAGATGCCGAACGCCAGATAGGATTTGTTTCTGGGTGAGCATTTTGAACGGGAGTTTGGACAGGGTCCGATTGAAAACTCGCAGGTCCAAGATCGGTCGTATGCCACCGCCTTTCTTGGGTACAACGAAGTAAGGGCTGTAGAAACCCTTCTTCGTTTCGGTTGGAGGGACAGGCTCTATCGCGTCCTTGATTAGAAGGGAGGCGATTTCCTCGCGCAGGGAGAGGGCATGTTCGCCGTGCACTGCGGAGGAACGAACGCCCAGGAAGGGGGGCGGAGACCTGGCAAACTGAATTGCGTAACCGAGTCGAATGGTCCGGTGCAGCCAGCGTGACGAGCTGGGCAGAGAAAGCCATGCCTCTGCGCTCTGTGCTAGGGGCACCAAGGGGACAAGTATTTTGGACGTACCCGGCGGGGCTTCGCAGCGGTGCGGAACAGGTAACGCAGCGTCGGGAGGCTCTGTGGCGTCCCGAGGCTCTGGTGCTGAGAATAAGCTCAAAGCACTTACCTTGTTCCGCGCACCCGGCAGGGGCGGGTTCGTGACAGAGGAGGAGGTCTGATGTCGGCGTCCTCTGGACTCGTCTGAACCGGCCGGCCGGGGAACAGTCGTGGGGCTGAGGGCGGGAGCACCGCATCCTGGGCGCCGGGACTGTTGAGGCCTGAAACAAAAGTGCCGTGAGAACGGCATTTGCGGGCCATGTGACCCAGAGGTAAAGGAAATAGCTCTTTTATTGAGAATTTGGGTACCGCAGCCCCCGTCAGGGGGTGCGGCAAATGAAAAAACACAAGATTCTCCTCCCGGCCCTCCACCGGGGGACGGAGCGGTCTCACCATCTCCGGAGCTAACTTCTCGTCCTCTGGGTCCGCTGTCTCAGGGACGTCTGGGAGCCTTCCGGGTCCTCGACGGGGTCCGTGAGGCAGGGGGCGTACGCTTCCTGCGGTTTGCTCGACGCTGGGGCTGAGAGCTGGGCCCAGGTTGGGGCGGAGCAGAAGGTCTTCTGGCCGCAGGAGGACGCCCTCGGCGAGCAGATGGGGCCTGGGCCGTGGCGGCAGGCTTGCGGCGCGGCATGATGTGAGAAATGGCCTCCGTCTGCTTCTTCACCAGGGAGAACTGCTGGGCAAAGTCCTCCACGGTGTCGCCGAAGAGGCCGAACTGGGAGACAGGGGCGTTGAGGAAGCGAGTCTTGTTGGCTTCACGCATCTCAACCAAGTCCAGCCATTGCTGACGTTCCTGGACCACCAGAGTGGCCATCGCCTGCCCGAGTGCCCGCGCTGTGACCTTCGTCGCTCTCAGGGCGAGGTCGGTCGCTGAGCGCAGTTCCTGCAGCGTGTCGGGATCAGGGCCACCCCCGTGCATGTTGCGGAGTGCCTTGGCTTGATGGACCTGCAGGAGAGCCATGGCATGCAGGGCGGAAGCGGCGCGTCCGGTAGCGCTGTAGGCCTTCGCGGTGAGCGAGGATGTTGCTCTACAGGACCGGGAAGGGAGTACAGGGCGGCCCCGCCAGGTGGTAGTGCTTCCGGGGCATAGATGGATCGCAACAGCTCTATCCACCTGGGGGATCTCCGTGTACCCGTGGCGCGCTCCGCCGTCGAGGGTGGCGAGGGCGGATGAGCAGGTGGCACGACGAGTGGAGAGGGGTGCTCTCCACGAAGACGTCAGCTCATCATGCACCTCCGGGAAGAAAGGTACTGGGGGGCGAGGCTGTGAGCGGCGCCCCACGCCCAAAACCAATCGTCTAGCCGTGATGGCTGCGGGGAGGATGGAGGGTTCCAATCCAGGCCCACGCTATTGGCTGCCCGGGAAAGCATATCGGACATCTGCGCGTCGGCCTCCTGCTGGGCGTGCAAGCCCGAAGGCGGCAGCCCAGAGGAGCCCTCAGCGTCAGAGCCCACGCCCTCCGATGTCGCGGCGAACTCATCTGCTTCCATCGCCTGAGGGTAGGCAGACTGGCTGTGAGGCGAGTCGCCGCCACCTCGAGCGAGGACGGGAGTCAACGAGCGTGCCGGGGCGCGGGTGGTCCGAGGGGGCGTACCCGGCGGAGCTTCACCCGCTGCCATCCCCAAATCGCCTCCATCGCCAGCCGCATCGTCCTCAATCCCGTGGGAAGAAGGAGCGACACGGGGGCGGCTGGAGTGGCTTGCTTACGATTGTAAGCAAGCCGCGACCGCAACGTTGTCATGGTCATGTTCTTGCAGTGAGAACATGAACCATCCACAAACGCAGCCTCGGTGTGATCACTGCCCAGACACACGAGACAACGCCTGTGGCCGTCGGAAGCAGAGAGTACTCTACCGCATCCAGGAACAACACAGGGGCGGAAGGGCATCTTTAAAAAGACGCGTCCTTAAAAGGACGTTCACGCCGCTGTGTTTTTGCTCTTTTAGAGAAATTACTCTTTTAGAAGGAAATAACTCTTTTATGAAAGAAAGACTCGTGAGAGATCTTTCTTATTTCTGCAACTGTCGATGCGCTCAGGGGCAGGAAGTGCACAGCCGTGCAACCAGGAGAAAGCCGCTGTTGTGCGCCGCAGAATCCAACAGCATGCAGCAGAGGATAGCAGGAACTCGGTGTGTAGTCACGCAGCAAACTGCAAACACGACCATCGGCTCCGAAGAAATTTTCTGAATGAACTCCCGTATTTGCGCCGCTTAAATACCCGTATGTCCGGGGGCGGGACATGCAAATACTGGCTGCCAACTCTCATTGGCCTTTTTTCATAGTACAGAGGTGAATATCGGCGCTCAAGAGAGACCCCTAGTGTCGTTCTCTGACACAACGTAAGAGAGCGACAGAAGGGGAAGTGAGGAGTTTATCACTTCTAGGAGATTTGCTTCTAAACAGTTGAACACACTTTTGAAAAATGATGTGGGAAGTGCATCAAGGGCGCAGGTTGATGTTTTTTCCAAATTTTTGCCATCAATTTCTTTGAAATCAGACATAGTAACTACTTTCTCAGGTTGTGGTTTGATTTGATTTGTTATGAAGATATTTTTTATGAAAACGGGTCTTAATAATTTAAGCAGTTTTGCTTCTCAAGTAAATAAATCTTGTTAGATTTAGATATGTCTTTTGGAAAACAATACAAAAATACTGAATATGTATATATATATATATATATATATATATATATATACATACAGTATATATATTTTCATTTTGGTAATGTTATGTACCTTTGTTTTCTCTTTTACACACACACACACACACACACACACACACACACACACACACACACACACACACACACACACACACACACACATGTTGTGTTTCCATGTTTTATGGGGACTTTCCATAGACATAATGGTTTTTATACTCTACAAACTTTATATTCTATCCCCTAAACCTAACCCTACCCCTAAACCTAACCCTCACAGAAAACTTTCTGCATTTTTACATTTTCAAAAAACATAATTTAGTATGATTTATAAGCTGTTTTCCTCATGGGGACCGACAAAATGTCCCCACAAGGTCAAAAATTTCGGGTTTTACTATCCTTATGGGGACATTTGGTCCCCACAAAGTGATAAATACACGCTCACACATACACACACACACACACACACACACACACACACACACACACACACACACACACACACACACTCACTCACTCTCTCTCTCTCTCACACACACTCAAGCATATAGGGATCTACAGTATCACAAGTTGATTTGTGCGATGCTGTCTATCATGATTATTTGCTTGCTGAAAATGTTGGATTTGTTTCACCGCCTACATAGTGTGAGCGAGAGAAACATTCGATAATTATTGATCTGTGGACATACAACTTTTACTAGAGCACCCATTTAATCACAAAAGCTGATTTATTGTTGCCTCTCTGACAATCCCATTATAATGCTGTCTAGCTAATCAAGTCCATTCACTCTCCTGGTGGACTAATCTTTTACAGGGCTGCTAGAACAAATCCCTGTGGTAACAGGATTGCCAGAGAGTGAGAAGGCCTATTCATCTGTGTGACGAGGAGGAGGGTGTGGCCAGGGCGTGAGGGTGCATGGACAGCAGTGAATCCGGAGAGTTCGAGAGTGAGAGAGAGACACATGTGGTTCCGTCAGCCAGGGGTCGGAGGGCTCGCTGCTGCCCGCCGGGGGAGGAGTAAGCTGTTGTCACAGGCTAGAGGAGCTGTTGAGGACTAGGCAACAGCTTGGGAACCAGCGAGCAAGTTTCTCTCTCTCTCTGTGTCTCTCTGCATGTCTCCCACTCACCTTTTCCCTCTCCCCACGCCTCCCCTCGTATTTCCCCTGGCCCCCAGGAGGCAGGGTAGATCACCAACTGACAGAACGGCCGGAAGGGCAGCGTCTCCCATCCAGAGATGGTGAGTGTGACGAGGAGGAGGGCATGGCCAGGACATGAGGGTGCACGGCTGGCACTGAATCAGATGATCAGCGGGAGAGCCAATTCGAGATGCCATTTCGAGAGAGATGAAAGCGGCCACGCTGCATGTGTGTCTGTGTTCTTGTGTTTAATGTTGTTTTAAGTCAGTTTACATAATTAAACTTTACATTGACTGTTCAGCCGGTTCCCGCATCCTACTTGCCCATCCTTTAACTGTTACAGTCTGCTTTGCCACTTAAATGGAAAATAAAGTTTACAAAAGTTTGTGATTTCCAAATGTAGAGATGGTGTTATTATGGTGAAATACACAGTCATTGTTTTCTAATAATCGTGCAATTAGTACCGAAGTCAACATAAGCAGAAACTAGTGCTCTGCTGTTGTTACATGGGGTAAAGAGATTATTTCATCATTTACTCACCATCATGTTGATATAAACCAATATGACAGTCTTCTGTGGAACACAAAAGGCTTAATGTTTGGGATTGACAGCCTGAGTCAGCATTTACTTTCACGTTATAATAGGTTTGCAACAACATGAAGGCAGGGGCGAATATTTCATCAAAATGTTGGGGGGGGGACCATAAACAACAATTCTCAAGAGCAATTTTTGAAGTGGACACCAAGGGGTTTTTTTGTTGTTGCCCCGTTTGCATTTGTATCATTTAATTTCTTAAACAATTATTTTAAGAATATATCATTATATTATTTACAATACTGATATTTTAGGGGGGACAACCATCAGATGGGGGGTCCTGACCCCACCGACCCCCCCGCGATTTCCGCCTATGCATGAAGGTGAGTAAAACTGACAGAGTTTTCAGTTTTAGGTGAACAGTCCGTTTAAAATTACACACTGCATTTACTGCTTGCATTACTAGTACTCAGTCATGTTATTGCATCATGTGTATTTTGACCATTTATGCAGCCCTATTTGTGTGGCTCACCACAATGATGTGGTGAGCCACACAAATAAGACATCTTTGTTGCCATCCTTTGGCCTTGGAGTATTTGTCGGAAAGGCTTTGAGAGGGTATTGGTTTTAGGGGCAGATTTAGGTTGCCACGTTTGGTCAGTGGCAAATTCTCAGCGCCAGCAAAGCGCTAACATGCCAAAATAAATTAATATTTTTCATCCTTTCATTCTCAATACATTTTTCATTCTCAATAAATTTTTGGCCTATGTATTTTTAATCACTTTCCACTCTTAATTAATCTACAAACAAACAGAGAAAAACGAAAAGTTTATCCAGTCAGAATTTATTCCTTGATGCTTACTGTTTCACAAATTGCTTCACCCCATCAGGCCTTCAGAATTTCTTCAAAATCCCTCAACAGTGCAAATGAATGGGCAACTAAAGTCAGATTGTCAGATTCATCAGAATTATTTGTTCTTGGTGGGTGTGATCTTTAGGATATGTCCGGGATGAGGCCTTCTAGCTGGCCTTAAGTGACGCAATCACGCTTTAAGTGATGTGTTATTTGAAAGCGAAAAGTGTAAGATCAAGCTGTCTGACGAGTCGGATGTCATCACTGCTGGTATTGCCGTTGAGAAAGAGATCCTTATGATTTAAAAACATGAGATGTTCTGCATGACCATGTGAATGCTTCATTTATTAAACAGGAAAGGTGGACTGATTTTCACTTCAAGCAAATTAGAAAGTGTTTTTTGCATTGTTATAGCAACATCAGGAGTTTTCTAATTGTAAATTAGGCTTCTTGAGCATTCAGTGTCGGATCAAGTTTGCTGCCTTCCATTCAACTGGGAAAGAGGGATTTTACAACTTCCTACTGGGAAACGTGCAATGGAATGCATCTTGAAGTCAGAATTACAACTTGTTGGCTCGTGCAGAAATTGTCATCTCCGATTTCGCCTAGATGCAGGTATGTCACACAAACATGTCGACACTCATTGAGATATACAAAGTGCTAAACATTCACTTTAAGTAATTTCGACAAATGAGTTTGTTTCCACATTACATGATATTAAAGCTTGTTTTACAAACGACTGCTCTTTGTAAATCAGGTGTATATAAACATTATAATCTCTTTTGAAAATCGTACACCTGAAGCACAAATGCTAGCGCTGCAGCATTGTTTATCAGTTGGGTTGCTAGGAGACATCTCTAATGAGAGTCAAACCACTGCTAAGCTAACGGAAGCACTGCAGTTTTGTTTACTTAACGTTATCTTCCGAATATCGGGGAATGGAATGCATTTATGGTCGGAGATATCAAGTGGGAATATCCCTCATCCAACTTGAACGGAACGCAACATAACCATGTACCCTGTCGAATTTTTTTTTATTGCAAGCAACATTTAAATCACAAATATTTTTAGATCGATTTTTCCTTGGTAGATTTATATGAAAAATTATGATTTTTGAATATCTGTTCGGGAGACGTTAATTTCACTAAACAGTCTTGCTTGAGCATTAATTGTCGTTTCAAGTTCTGTCTTTAGCATGTTGACGCGTTTTTAAAATGTCAATTGTAATTACTACTCGGCGGCGACATGATGGTGATCCACGAAGGCATAGTGTGTCTTATTCATTGTGAAACTCAAATAAGACACTGCGCAGTGTTCTTGTGATGTGTAAGGTGTGGCAAACCCCACTGCACACATATTCCTTAGTGCGAGTCATGCAGTTATCTGAAGTATTTGGTTGGAGGCAGTGCAGGCTCAAATGTGCAGAGGGTTCTGCTTGTGTGGTTTTGTTCACAATACAGATTTATAATTGTGCATGTGTGTATTGGTTTATTTTAAGAGGCTTGTTTGAGATAAAAATAAATCGATTCCATAGAACATAGAAGGTCCTAAAGCTTGCTATAATGAAATTGTGTTTTAAAGCCTTCAGGTTTCTCCTGTGTGGGTATATTTCAGGGGAGCTGGTTTATCAGTTTTTCATTGTGTATGTGGGGCTTCATCCACTAAATGAATTGAGAACCCAGTTGAGAGTGACAATGAGACCGTGAAGATGCTTGTGCGAGCTTTACAGCTTTATAGCAGAATTTCAATTTACCTTTGCAATCTTCTATATAAACATGGAACCAGGAGCACTGCAATACTTAAAATCTGTCCACTTTACAAATATCTACTCTGTTAAAATGAAATTTAAAAGGTTTGCCTTTTACAATCCTGACATGTGAATCTTGTGATATGTGTCCGTTTGAATCAGGTGTGGATGTGAAATCACTGGAGTGAGATATACTGTAGGTCTATAAATCCAGCTGAATTATGGAGCCCGTATATTTTCTACTGCCTTTATATATATATATATATATATATATATATATATATATATATATATATATATATATATATATATATATATTTGAACAACTTTATTCAGAAACAATATAATCTTGTGCAGTGTTTGTAATTACAGTTTGTGTTTCAGACTCTCTGACCCGCAATGCAATCTGATATCTCCATTGTTCTGATATGCAGTCAGCGTGTCCACTCTACAGAGAGAGTTATTAAAGTAATGTGCAATATTGGCATTTTCCTACTGCCTCTAGCTATATTTATATTGCATTATTTTATCCGAACGAAACCATTTCCCGCTGATTAGGGGAGACGAAGTGACTTCATATGTGCTTAGTAATCAATGCTTATTATAGAAAGAGGTATTGATTCTTTTGTCATTGTTGGTAGATAGAAAGATGACTATGTTGCTCATGCCATATCTGCATATTACTTTGCTCAGTGGTAAAGAGTGGAAGACAACTTTAAAGGAATAATTCACCATCATTCAATTTCGTCACTTAATCACCCTCATGTTGTTCCAACATAATCTCACGGGAAGTTGGCATGTTGTTTCCGACAGATGGCACCTTTTATCAGACATTTTTGCATTGGCTCCAGCATGTTTACCTTACCCTGTGGCGTGACTGGATGTGCGTAGACCTGGTATTGGATCCCATGTTGAAACAAGGAAGTAATCGTGTTTGCATAATCAGTGATAAAAGCAATTTGGAGGTTGCAATTTTCCCTCTAACATCGCATTTTTACTTCTGATGATTAGGTGTTAGGTTTGATTGGGGGGGTTACAGTTTTATAAAATATGCATTCCTCCTCATTCCTGATTTACACTGTGGAAGATGCCATTTTTTTTCTCCTGTGCTTTCCTTTCTTTAAATATAGTGTTGGATAGGCGACTAGCTCAAATTTAATGCCTGTATTGTATCTATTTGAAATTAATTTTGTTGATTGGTTTGTGTATATGGGAATAAAAATGGTCAATCTTGTACAAATTGTTGTCATGTTGAATTCAATGGCTTTTTATAGGCTTTTCAATAAACTTTATGGTATAATAATAATGCACAAATTTCATGAAGTAGAAAAAATTTAAAAGGCAGCATGGAAAAATATCAAAACATTATTTTGACCTAAAAATATTTCAATTAATATATCTTATAAAATGATCTTATTGATACTGTATACTTCACCACGTGATGGGTTACAGATTTATAAAATATGCATTCTTTCTCAAGCCTGATTTAAACTGTGAAAATAAGTTTTTTTTTTTTTTTTTTTTTTACCCTTCTTCTCCTGGACGAACTAACTTTATAATAGACACAATGTTGTTTTACAATTTGTTTGTTGAGGGTGATGTCACTGTGTTTAACATATTGTTCCAGCCACTGAATTAATGCCAATAATGCAGGTTTTTCTCTCCGTAGATCGGTGCTTTTATCGCTGCACTGCTTCTTTGCTTTATCAAAGTTGTCACAGAGCCCCTTCCACTTTTGGAGACAAGTTTTTTTTTTTTTTTGTTTGTGCTGATAATCATATCAAAAATTTACACTTCTGACCGATCTCTGAGAGACATGCTTCAAAGTTATCCATTTTAATGTCAGTAACCTAGGTAACAACACCCAAAACTAAATAAAAATGTCCAAACCACACCCACATTTAGTTTTAACCAATCATCAACACTGAGATGTGCGTAAACAGGAGAAATATCACCAAACTAACACACTGGCAGAACAAATGTGTCACTGCATTTCAGCATCATTTGTAGTCGAACTAAGTGAAGCCTGTTCATTCAGTAAATATAAATTAGCATTCACTGTATTACAGCTTGTATAGCTGAAAATAACTCTCTTCACAACCCTGCTTTGGTGCCCTTCCATGGACATTTCTCCTGGAAAGTGGAGCTCACATGTGCCCATGTGCCCAAAATTGGAACACAAAGGCTAGATATTTGGCAGAATGTTAACTCCAATCACCATTCATGGTGTGGAAAAAGTTCCACTTAAGATGCTGTTAAGATGCTGTCTGCTGTTTTCAGTCAAGATCTCAGTGACCATTGCCTCATTGCATGTATTCGTAATGGGTCAGTAATTAAACCACCTTCACTCATTAGAGTGAAACGCTCACTGAAGCACTTTTATGAACAAGCCTTCCTAATTGACTTAGCCCGGGTACCTTGGAAGAACGTTGACCTTATACCGACAGTTGAGGATGCATGGTCATTTTTTAAAAATGCCTTCCTCTCTATTTTGAACAAACATGCCCCTCTCAAAAAGTTTAGAACCAAAAATAGATACAGTCCTTGGTACACTCAAGATCTGGCCGCTGTAGCCCAGCACAAAAACACTCTGTGGCGTACTGCTTTAGCCTCTAAAAAACCATATGACATGCAACTCTTCAGAGAATTAAGGAACCGGTACACACAGGCAGTCAGGAACGCCAAGACTAGTTTCTTTAAACAGAAATTTGTGGCCTGTAGTACCAACTCAAAAAAGTTCTGGGACACTGTGAAAACCATGGAGAATAAGAACTCCTCCTCCCAATTACGTACTGCGCTGCGGCTAGACAACACCATCACCACAATCAAAACTGCTATAGTTGAAAATTTCAATAATTATTTTGCTATGGCTGGCCATGTGTTTAATTTGTCTACCCATACGGCCATAAGCTCTTCACCCTCCGCATTACCTTGCCTTAGTTCTTCCAATTTCTCTTTTACACAAATTCAACCAGCAGACATCATGAAAGAATTGCAAATACTTGATCCTTATAAATCTGCTGGATTGGATAATCTGGATCCGTCCTTCCTGAAACTCTCAGCATCTATCATTGCAACTCCTATTACTAGTCTGTTCAACCTTTCAATCGTGTCTTCAGAAATCCCTAAAGATTGGAAAACAGCAGCAGTCATCCCCCTCTTTAAAGGGGGCGACACGCTGGATCCTAATTGTTATAGACCTATATCCATCTTGCCCTGTCTCTCCAAGGTTTTTGAAAGCCAGATCAACAAGCAGATGATCAAACATTTTGAATCCCACAATACACTCTCTGCCATGCAATCAGGTTTTCGAGCTGGTCATGGTTGCACCTCAGCTACACTCAAGGTCTTAAATGACATTACAACCGCTATTGATAAAAGGCATTACTGTGCAGCCGTATTTATTGACCTGGCCAAGGCTTTCGATTCGGTCGATCATCGCATCCTCATTGGCAGACTTGGTAGCCTTGGTTTCTCGAAAAACTGCCTCGATTGGTTCACCAACTACTTTTCTGGCAGGGTTCAACATGTTAAATCTGAGGGTCTGATGTCTGGACCTATTGAGGTGTCGATGGGGGTGTCACAAGGTTCGATTCTAGGACCAATACTATTCTCTGTGTATATCAATGATGTTGCTCTTGCTATTGGTAACTCTCAGATCCACCTCTATGCAGACGACACCATCCTATACACATCGGGTCCTGCATTGGACACTGTGCTAACCAATCTCCAAGAGAGCTTCGATGCCATTCAAAATGCATTTTGGGGACTTAAGTTGCTTCTAAACTCGAGCAAAACTAAATGCATGCTGTTTAACCGCACACTGTCTGTACCCGCCAACCTGACTAGTATCTTGACTTTGGATGGATCTAGACTAGATTACGTGAATAACTATAAATACTTAGGCACCTGGTTGGATAATTCACTTTCTTTTCAGTTTCACATTAACGAGCTTCAAGCCAGAATTAAATCTAGAATTGGCTTTTTATTCAGAAATAAAACCTCCTTCACTTATGCTGCCAAACATACACTGGTAAAAGTGACATTACTACCAATTTTGGATTTTGGCGATGTCATTTATAGATCTGCCTCTACCTCCCTTTTGAAAAGGTTGGATGTGGTCTACAACAGTGCCATCCATTTTGTCACCAATGCCCCTTTTAATACTCACCATTGCGACCTATATGCATTAGTGGGCTGGCCCTCTTTACATACTCGACGCCTGACCCACTGGTACCATTTTTATATATAAAACAATATTACGCAAAACCCCTCTGTACTTGAACTCTCTCCTTGTTATTGCTCTACCTATCCGTAACCTGCGCTCTAGCAGGTACATCTCCTTAGTAACCCCAAAAGCAAATACTTCTTTCGGCCGTAACTCCTTCCATTTTGCTGCTGCATCCGACTGGAATGAGTTACAAAAGACTATGAAACTTGACAATACCATCTCTCTCACTTCTTTTAAAAAACGACTATCAGAGTTTCTGCCAGTCCGTTGCACATGTTGACCTCTTTATTATAAATTAATATTTAATTTATCTCTGCTCTAGTTGCTTTTTTATTTTTTCTCTCTCGATAACAGCTTGATGCCTTTACTTGATGCACTGTCTATTTTATTGCCCAGAAAACTTGTATTTTACTTAAAATTTTGTTTCTTGTGTATTTACTGTTTAATTTGAATAATTTCATGTGTAACTATTTGTATGTCTTGCACCTTCGCTTTATCTTGGCCAGGTCGCCGTTTCAATTGAGAACGTGTTCTCTACGTGCTCACCTGGTTAAATAAAGGTAAAATAAAAAAATAAATAAAAATAAAGATCCACTAAATAAAGAGTCATACGAGTTTGGAACAACATTAGGGTGATGAATGGTCCTTATAGGTTGAACTGTTCCTTTAAAATAAATTATTTGTTTTGACTGAATGCTCTTCTCCTTTTCTCACATCACTTCACTGGCAAGACATAGAGAGATATCCAGGGCAGTGGTGGCTCAGCGGTTAAGGCTCTGGGTTATTGACCAGAAGGTTGGGGTTCAAACCCCGACACCACTGTTGGTCCCTTGAGCAAGGCCCTTGACCCTATCTGCTCCAGGGGTGCTGTAACATGGCTGACCCTGCACTCTATCCCCAGCTTAGCTGCATGTGAAAAAATTATAATTTCACTGCAGAAATGTATGTATAATGTGTGACAATGGATCTATTATTATTATTATTTCCACCATCATCACAGAGACTACAGGCCTGATGTGTTACAAGCGCACAGATGCATGCAAATTCTGTCTCGTGGGCCACTGTGCTAACTGACTGAAACAAGCTCTTCATTAGAAGGATATGCAGAGAAACTGCCTGTCTATTGATCTAACTGGTGGTTGAGTTTCTCTCAATGCTTGGATCTTGTCTCCTTTAAAGTGTATCATCAGCTGGCTTGTATTGTTACAGACAAGCAGTGGAAAATGAGCCTGGTCACATTTGACTGATATTACTCTATTATATAGGGAAAGTTGGGGCTAGTTGCCAGAATGTTTTACTCCAATAAATAGTTTTCAGGGTAGATTTACTTTTTGAAAGTCACTTTCAAAATACACATACCTTACAATCTTGGCTTAAAAAAGCTATTGAGCTTTTCCATTTATTGCCTAGGAAGAAGATACAATTCAGTGAATATTTGTTGATCTTTTATGACAATAAAAAGCGGGGATGTTGTCGCACTATATAGCCTTATTCACAGCAGCGTCATCTATGATTTTTAATAAGAATGACAATGAGGCTATGAGGGATAGGTGTACTGCAGATTAAAGTGTTTTTTGATCGTTCCATGGACAAAGCATTGATAAAATATCTTTCTAATAACATTCAGTAAACAAAAAACTCCAGACAACATGAGTTGTGGAAAATCAGATGCGATCAAGGAGCTTTTTACAGCTTTATACCATGTGTGCCGGTATATTGAAGAGACGGTAAGTCTATCCCTCACATCCTCGTTGTCATTCCCATTAAAAAATCAAAGATGGTGCAATTGTGAATAAGGTTTGTGGGGTAAGTTGAATGTTTCTCTCACACATGTAGGCAGTGAAACAAACTCAAATGGGACCTGGTCTTGTGACAAGTCTCACAATTAGTTTGAGATGGTGAAATCGTACAAGTTGGCTCGTTCAAAAACCTTTGACTTTTACTCCCATAGACCAAAATTAACAAACCAGTGAACTATATTATAACAATTTTTAAGTTTAACCCCTAACCCAAACCTAACCATGATCATAATAGGATAATAACTGTGTATCATGGAAGAAAACATTCGGGATTGGAATGGAAGAAAGGAAGCCAACTGCACATCACTGACATAAATCAATCATTTGTTTAGCATAGCTAAATATGGTATCAGTAACCACATTTGTTCTCTGATGTTTCCTTTCTTTAAATATAGTGTTGGATAGGAGGCTGGCTAATATTTGATGCCTGTATCATATCTGTTTGAAATTCAGTTTGTTGTTTGGTTTGTGTATATGGGAATAAAAGTTGTCAGTCATTCGATACGTTATGATTTCACCATCTTGTACAAATTGATGTCATGAGGCTATGTTGATTTAAATGACTTTTTATAGGCTTTTCAGTAAAGTTTTAATGGTACAACAATAATGCACAAAATTCATGAAACAGCAAAAATGTAAAAGGTAGTATGGAAAAATATCAAAACATTATTTTTACCTAAAGATATTTTAATTAATACATCTTATAAAATTACCTTATTGTTACTGAGATAGGTTACTGTATATCTTGTGACTTCCCCATGTGACAAGTATCCCCATTCTCACTATATTTTATTTACTGACACATTAGATTTTTGATGATCTTAAAACAAATGTCCTTTTCACCTATTGCTTGCATGGTAGATTAAGTCTACTTATGCCTTAATAATATATCTGCTTAAGAATACCTCTCGATTTACAGCATCAGTTGCAGGCACTTGCTCTATTTACTTTCACTGCTCACCTCTCAAAGATTGTCAATCTAGGAATGGCCACTGTCGGTGGACTGCCAGTAAAGCCTTGTCGATTTCATTAAAAATGGGGACAGATGTTTGTCATTCCCCTTATTGATAAGTGTATGGTCAATGGAGTGATTTATTCAAAAAGCACAGGCTGAGCTTTAGTCACAAGTTTTACAGTGGCTTGATCAATACCACACAATGAACAAGTACAAGAGCAGCACACATGAATGTAAAAGTAGAAGCAAAGGGTTTCAGCATATTAATTGTCAAGGCCAATAACTGGGCTGCCTGGGTGCATCAGTAATAGTCGGTAGAAGGTTGTACATGTTGACAAAATGTCCTCAAAGGAATAGCTTATACTTCTGGTGCATATTTATTTCAGTGTCAATATTAACAGGTTACTACATTCACATTGTCCATGTAAACCGCACAGCTCTGCATATCAAAATGCTCTGAGCCTGTTTTTGCCACGCGTAGCACCTTGCTTTTCAAGTAGAAACATGTTAAAAATGCTCTAACCAATTTAATCAACACAATCTTTTGCAATATAGGCTTTCATGAAGCAACATTAAATATTGGAACAAACTAGTCACCCATGGTTTGAAAACATACATCGGTTGGTTGTGAGTTGCATATGCAGTGGGCGGCACGCAAAGACTTATTCAGTTAATCTGGCTGAATCCAGATGATTAAGGAGGAGTTTGTATTCTGTTCTGTATAGATTAGTTATATTTGATCTCCCTCCTTATGGAAATTAAATTTCACAACAATGAAATTTGAGGTAATTCTCAACAATGAAATTTGAGGTAATTCTCAGTGGCCCACTCCTGATATCGTTATAAAATGTATGACCGTTACTAAAGTAAATACCTAATGTGGTAACCCAGAAATCATTTTCTGTATATAGCCGCAGCTCTATTATGTAGCAGAAATGCTGCATACATGTGAACAAATTTGTAGTTGGGCTGCACAATTATAGGAAAAATCATAACGGGCAATTATTTGACTTGATATTGTTATTGAAGTATTATTAATATAATTTACATAAAAATACTTATTTTGTGTGGATATACTTTATGTAGGCTACACCATCCAAAACAAGCAGAGAACTGTGTTCCTTATTCATTGCTAAATCAAGACATGTTCCTTTTAGCTGCATGAAAAACATACAGTTTATACACAAATTGGTGATTAGTTACAATGCTAAATCATTGCAAAACATCACATACAAAATTCTGATGCAATGAGAGCAGACAAATACTGTAATTGATACTTTTCACAATTATTTAATTGAAGCAACTGTAATCATAATCTAGATTTATTATTATTCATTTTAATTTTGCAGCACTTAGTTGGAATTCAATGATTTTCAGACTTCTTTGTGTCATATGAAGCTATATGCTCTAAGAATTACTAATATGTCATCTAAGTGGATACATTTAGTATCATAGTATCATGTGCTGAGTACATGCATGCTGACTTTTGCATGACATGGGTGCTATGGACCAGTTTGTCAGCCCTTCAATCCAAAAGTAGACCTGAATTGCAAACATTACTGTGTTAAAGGAGATAGATCTATTACACAATTCGTGTAAGTGAGAATTGCAAGCGCTCCTCAGAGCAGGCCTAAAGCTTGTCAGAACCTGTAATGCAGGATCCAAAAATAGAGCCTCAAGGTGCTTCAAATTATAGGTCAGGCACAATGGCTTTAGAACATTATGAGCTTAATAGCATGAAATTGTGCCTCTCTATACATTATGTAAAACTATAAATGCATGTAAAATAATAATAATGTAGGAATCACTTTATCATGAATACTATGATGAAGAGATGCTACTATTTTCATTTTAAAGTCAATGTTAATCGCCATTTTACAACACATTTCTGAGTGAAACAGTCATTTTTGTCCATCACGAATTGATTGGATCATGAAAAGTTGACATTAGGAAGAGCAAGTTAATACATTTAGATTAAAGATCACTAAGAAAAAAAAGTCATACAGGTTTGGAACTACATTAGGGTGAGTAAATGATGACATAATTGTCATTATTTGGGTTGAACTATACCTTTTAAGCTCTGTATGCTGTGGGGGTGACCATTGAGCCATCTGTTTGTCTGAATATGTCATTTCTGGATCCACTGGTCCAGTCTGACCAGAGAGAGGCACATTCCTCTGACTGAAATAGAGCCTGTAGATGCTGCAACTCTGGGTTCGCAAATGCAATTACGGCAGCCTTACAATGTCACAACAGACACAACCCTGACAGCAGCTAAAGAATGAGCAGTTTAGAGATTGAATTATCCTGCTGCAGCACTGCTGCCTCTGTCTGGAGTATGAGGGATGATATAGCGCTGTCTAAAGCTCAGATACATCCCATTTCCCCCCTGTCTTTCTCTTTTTCTTTCTGTATATACATTATACATTGTATAATAATAGTCCATATTGAAAATCTGGGATTTAAAAGTTTTTAAACCAATAAAATGTTAAGACATAAAATGACTAGATTATGTGTTTCTATATAACTAATCATATATAAGCAAATTTGTGACCATGATCATGTTAAATTCTTGGGACAAAAGGTCAGATGTTCTGCTTCCATTGAAACACACAACATGCTCTTTAGGACATTCTATAATTGTGCTGCATAACACCATGCCAGCTTGAGTGCTTGCTGTCATTAGAGCAAAAGTGTGATGCTAAGAAATGTTTTTATTGAAATGTTTTTTTAATTCAACTTTTCACTCAAACTGTGTACTCAAAATAATGCTGATAATATTGTTGGTAATGAACATAAAATAAAAATTTTAATTAGAAAAGTGCTAAAAAGAAGCATTTTCCCAAGTGCACAGTGTAACCGTGGGGTAACATCTCAGAATCATCCTATTGAATTCCAAGAGCAAACATGTTTTCTGTTGTATATGTAACCGGTCCTGCTCAGCCCGCTCTGCGCAGGCATGGGAGGCGGGTGCGCTAACGATGAGGCTAAAGGATACAGTCCCTAACATCAGTCGCTAGTGTGCCTGTTGAGGCCAGGGGAGTGAGGTTTACACATACTGCACAGCTATCAAGTATGAGCTGGCTCCCGTTACACTCACCCCCCTAAACCTCACTCCCATCCGGGTCATGGCACCACTGTAACTGGTTCTGCTCGACCTGCTCTGAATGAGATTCGAACCGACGTCAGCTGGCATGGGAGAAAGGCGCGCTAACGAGGAGGCTAAACTCTACAGCCCCTAGCGTCTTTTGCTAGTGCGCCTCGAGAGTGGCACACTAGCAAGAGCTAGAGGCCAGGAGAGTGAGGTTTACACACACACTGCTCAACTATCATGTACCAGCTGGCTCCCGTTACATAAGACAAATTCCAAAAAGCTGTCTCAGCACGTAAGGACCCTTTTACCACTTTGCATTAATTGGACAGAAAGCAAAAGGACTGGAATTAATGGATAGAAGAGGGGTCATGGGATTGGGAATTGGTGCAAGCTGGACTCAAACTTGGATTGCCCATATGAGCACCACATCTCAATGTGTCTTATAAGCAAACCGCTAGGCCACTGTTTCAACAGATGTCATTATTGTAATTTAAACATAGCACATATCTCCCAGTATCTTTCCACAAGTTCTGTAAGCTTTCATTCTATTTTAAAATCAATTACTGTTTGTATTACTTGAAACTGGGTAGATGCCTGGAACCACACTGTAGGACCGAATCCAGGGCCAATGAATTTGCACTTCACAGACATCAATGGACATTTTCTATTGTTTGAAGTATACTTACTGTAAGAACCTCATCCCTACCCCTTCCTTCTGTAGTCTCTCCGTTACCTCATTTCACACTCTGTGCCTTACATAAAGCTAATTATACCCTTTTTATTAATGCCCCTTTAATGGCTATTATTATTAATTGGTCATATAATGGAAAACAAAATTAACTATTACTTCAGGGGTTTTCAAAGACAGTAGGCCTCCCTTGTGACATAACGTCCACGATGGTACACCCCCCCCCCCTCCCCAAACACCCACATAAAAACATCTGAACAGACTGTCAGACAATTGATTGACATTGTTTAATCATTTGTATCATTCCTTGTTTAACAAGAAAAGTGCAGATGTAATTAACTGAATTATGATATTATATATTTATATTAAACTTTTTATATTATATCATTTTTACAATGGCAGTGAGAAAATTGCAACAAAAACAATCTAGTTCCTAGCAAAGAAACAAAAAGAACATCATTTGAAATTCCAATTGTGGTCCATCTCAATCAAAGCAGTCAGAAGATCTGTTACAGAGAGGAGGTGTGCATGCGCATGCGGGCAAAGGACTACTGAAACTATAGAAACTGTTCTTGAATGTCCATGTTTTTCCACTTCACATATGTTAATAGCTGTGCACAGCTGTCCATATCTGCAGATTCGTCGATCTGGAGTGAAATAAATGGGCTGTGCCTGATGCTGTCTAACACTTGCTCTTTCACATCCTGTCCCATGTCAGAGATGTGCCGACCCACTGTGTTGTCAGAGAGTGGAACAGAATCAAGCTTAGAAGCTGCTGCCTCTCCTACCATCAAGGAACACATATCTTTTGCTGGTGGCAGAATCAATGTCTCTCTGATGTTACAGCGCAATATGCTATGAAACTTCAGTGGCCTTTACATTTAATCTGACAATTTCTCAGACAATTTTTTCTTTATGACCTTGAAATACTTGAAGTTTTCCTTGAAAAAACTCAGGTGGGTTTCCTGTTACCTCAGCATGCTTGGTGTCAGCGTTTAGCAGGTTGCATGCTGTAATTAGCAAAAATCTCCTGACAAACAACACATAAAGCTTGTTGTGCATCAACTGATCCTGTCCATGTAAATCCTTAACTTAAATACTGCTCATCAAATCATCGTCTTTTGGGTTTGACCCCTGAAACTGAAGAATTTGAATGTGGTGGTCTCAGAGACCACTCCATTGTAATTAAAGATTAATACGCCACATCTGCTTTATTGGTGGGCTTGATGAATGTCAGAGAATCTTCACAAAGATTCTTGAGATATATATATATATATATATATATATATATATATATATATTAATCCTATTATTATTTCAGAACTGTTTAAATAATGTTTAGTAATATAATACAATATAAAACTCAATACATATATATATATATATATATATATATATATATATATATATATATATATATATATATATATATACTGTGTATGTATATGTATATATATATATATATTACTGTATATACATATAAATGATTTAATAAAAATTGTACCACTCTCCGACCTCCACTGACATGCACTAACACCCCCCTGGGGAGGTGTGCCCCACACTTTGAAAACCACTGTATTACTTAATTGCTGAAGGATGAAGGGACAAAGGAAACAGCTAATGCAACTTTCCTGTGGGTGATCATTAAGGACATTGATTTGGACAGATTGTATGTGTATTGCTTGAAGATCTAATCATGTTCTTCAAGCAACTGCATTGTAAATACATATAATAAACCTGTGAGTCAATGTATGCCTGTGTATGAACCGCTTCATAAGCCTGAGAAAAGAGAATGATGAAATTCAGGTCTGTGTGGGAGGAGGGTCTGCTGAGCATGCAACTGAAAATGATTCAGGGTAATTGTGCAATTTTTATGTCACTGTCTCCTTCCGCATGTCTCGCCCCCCTTCAGCTTATCGCAACCACCTTTGGCATATCAAGGCCCGCCGTGGCATATCGTGGCCCAGTTTCGCAGCTGGCCTACTGGGAAAAGTCTGGGTTCTCTCGATGGCCAGTCCTCCACTGACAGCATGCACTCGGGCTGACATGGACTCAACAAGTTTATGCAAAACATGATGATCCATGTAATCCAGCATGATTTAAGAATGTTCCAAAGAGCATCTTGAGTGCTTCAATGGAAGTAAATCTGACCTTTTGAACAAAGGAGTTAAAATATTCAGTCATAGATTTGCATATTTAATTATAATTTCTTAATTCAATCTTAAATATTACTTATTTTGCATCATAACATTTTTCAAAATCTTTTAAATAATATAAATTCGATTTTGAATCCCAGATTTACAATGTGGCCTCAAAGGTTTAGATCTCTGAGCGTTTTTAGTCAATGTAAATGCTTTAAGCAGTTTTTCTTTATCCCTGTAATTCATAAATGATTTAAATGTATTGAATCTTAGTTCTTCTAGACAATCAGTGAAGATTTTAGATCATTATTTACAATTTTATTGCTGAATTCCACAGAAACATTGAAACTACATTGAATTATTGAATTACTTTCAAATATTTTTTTCTGTGTGGAGACAGATAATGACTAAGATCTTTTTGAGGATATCTGAGGTAGGACAGAATCTTTAAAGATCTGGAGTCAAACCTAGTAATGGCACTTAAGGGAGCTGATGAACAGGGCTGGGAGCACTAATAGATTCTGTGCAGTGCCAAAATGGATCCCATCTCCTCCCAGGCTGCTGTGTTGTACTGGAATTTTGGATCAAATAAATTATTGATGGATAGCTGATTGGGAACTCAATTACAGGAAGATTACTGGGGAAGGTGGACACTAGGAGGATGGCGACCTGATTGAATTAGCACCTGCGCACAGAGAGAAAGTGTTGTTCAGAGTCAGCCCTCCTTCCATGACCACCTGGGGATTCCAAATGCCTCAAGCCTTTTCTGTTGTCTTCTCATGTTCCTTTCTGTACTAAATATGCAGGTCCAAGTTGCAGTGTGTATACAAGGAAATTTGCTGGACAAATTATCCTTTCCTTTGAGAAAAATGGCCCATTTCATGCAAGATTCAAAAGGACTTTGATATATTTCACTTTTATTGTATTTGCATATCCACATAGTTGAGTTTATTGTGTATGAAATGTGTAAAACAATATTAGGTCCCACTTTAAATTGTGTGTTTAACAACCATGTGCTTAAATTAAAGGAATAGTTCACTCAAAAATGAAACTTTGTCATTATTTACTCACTTTCATGTTGTTCCAAACCTGTATGACTTTCTTTTTTCCGTGGAACACAAAATTAGATGACAGAATGACAGCCTCTGTCACTACTCACTTTTATTTTATGGAAAAAAAGATGCAATAAAAGTGAGCGGTGAGCAACTATTTTTGTGTTCCATGGACGAAAAGAGAGTCATATGAGTTTGGAACAGTTTTGTCCCAAGTCATTAGTGGTACCATTTTCATTTTTGGATGAACTGTCCCTTTAAGCATTTAATACTATATATTTATTGTTTCACACAGTGTGTGTGTTGTTACACTGTACATATATTTAGGGTGGATGGCTAGATGATAACCCTTATTCTGCAAAAAATATTTTGAGATTTACATGTGATATTCATACACTTTACAATTTGAAGTGCCTTTGTGAACCTAGTACCCCTAACCCTAGCCTTGGTAGCGGCAAATGCACGGTATCGCATGGTAGAGTCACAGAACAACATGTCTGTACAAAATAAGTACATTGTATCAAATACTTAATTTGTCAGTGTAAGTATTTAGTAATTTAAGCACCATATAACCAGAGAAGCCAATATTAAAATTGAAAAAGCATCAGTGTTTGAGTGTAAATATAGAGCTACATGCATGCATGCATATAGTATGTGTATGGATATGTTTACATGCATTTATGTGCACAGACCATGGCACATTTGTTGAATATGTCTGTCGCAGCTGCTCCATCTGAGTTTCAATAGGTGCAACAATGAGACGGGCTACAAATATATGTGCATAAATATTGGTATTTATAGGAATCTCATTCATATAACATGATGCACTGAATTTTAATCTTGCTTCCCAAGGAAAGAAGCTATTACAAAGTTAATGTGGGCTCAGGATAGAGAGCTAGAGGCTGAATTGGAAGCATTTATCTTTTTCTGTTGGTCAGCAATTGAAAGTAAAAGTAAAAAAATGCTGATATAGATGAACACCTATATTGAACAGATCAATTTGCTTTAGTCATCAGTCATTTTTTTACAGAGGCACAGAGGGAGCTCCTTATCCCTTTCTCAGATTCTTTTCTCTGAAATCCATTTGGGTAGTTGACACAGGCCTACTGTAAATTAAATAAAATTTTTAGGCTAATGTGTATATATATGAATGTGCAAGGGAAAGTGCATATCTTAGGTCCTGTAACTGGTCATCATTTCTCAGTTTTAACACCTTTTTTGCCCTCCCTACTAGTTAATTTGACTACGTCCTGCATTGTAACAAATGAATTTGGAGTAGTACAAATTTACTCCTCTAATCTCTATACACACATCCACAACATTTTTGGTTATAGCTAATTTTGTGTGTAGCTGCTACATACTAAATGCAAGAAAAATTACAAGGACTTTGCCCGTTTCAGAATGTAACTTTTTTTATTATAGGATATTATTTGCCCCTGGGATCATGTCATCTTTTTGTTCAAAAATTTTAATTTAATCAATTTATTTAAATACATTTCTTATTAATTCAATAAGGCTGTTACCTATGTGTAAAGGGATCAATGGAAAGGAGGAGGCGAGAACCGGCTTGTCAATACAAATAATATTTTAATATAAAACTTAATCAGAAGACAAACACACATGACAGATATGTCCGTTAACGATCTCTCTCTCCCGCACGGTCCTCTGCAGTCGACCTTTATCCCTCTCGGAGGCTTAATTAGCCTAATACGGGACTGGGTGTGTAGGATCACGACCCGGCCCCGCCCTCCGCTCTGCCACACTATACATTTAAATAAGCATCAACAATATTTTGCTATGATATGCATAAGGATATGTATAAAACAATATATATCAAAATAAAAAAGAATATAAAAAATATGGAATTCATTGCAGGGCATTTTTTGCCTCTAGGTTTTGAATTTTGGGGGTCATTCAGGTTTTTGTCACTTTCACTGACATTTTTTGTCCTAAACAATTTATTCTCTGACCCTGGGTTGAATTGAAAACAAAAACCTGAATGAAGGCACCTGTATGTGTTTTTTATTGTCATTGAAGATACTGACATAGCTGAATGTCAGGAAGCTTTTGCTGCACTCAATTGCATCTACTACATATTCTGGAAAATTCAGAGGCTTTTCCAGAGTATTTCCATTTTTGCTCTTGGGCTAGAATGCAGTCTATAGGACTCTGTTCTATTACACATACACATTTATTGATAGACTATAAAGAACACGCTGATGTCAGCTTTACTGACAGCCTTAGGCTAACAGGCTCCAGCAATATGGCCCACCACCACAGTTTTCCGTGCATTGTGGGTGAGTTGAATCACGGTGTCTCATACTCTCTCTCTAGACGCCATTCTGGCTCCAGCCCCCCTCCACCTAAATGTTCCTGCCTGTACAATTTATGGAAGCCTCAGGCTCTCAGCTAGAGCACCAAACCTCACCCTGCCAGAGAAATTGTCCTGATGTCAGTCAAAATGTTCATATTTCGTCTTGGTGCCAAAGCAGAGTAGTGGAATTTTTATACGTGATTAAAACATATTTGGAAACTAGGTATGTGCGGAACAACTAATTTCACTGATGTTTAAACGACAATTTTGGAGTCGACTAGTCTGAAAAGAAACCAACCTACAGAAAACAGTAAAAAAAAAAATAAAAATAATGTTTTGTGACCCATTTTAAAATAATCTATTCCAAATCTGATGCTAAATTCCACTGAAAAGAGCATTTATCTGCAACGTGCTTGCCTTGCATTATCACCATTGTATATTTAATTTAGAACATGATACGCATTCACCTTTAGCGAATACAGGTTTATTTATTGAAAACAATTGAATGAATAGTGCAGGACCAATAGTGCAACCCTAATAGCCTGTTCTAAACAGAATTCACCAAGTAAAATGTACTTAACATATTAAAACATTTAGGACATAGTTGAAAATAATTAACAGGTAGGCTAAGCCAAATCTACAAGAGAAAACAAATACGCTGAAATGTTGCGCATATTTCACAAAGTGCGGTCATGCATTAGACATTGATCTAATGTGACCCAATAACTGTTATGACCTAGTTGAAAATAGCCTTCTTAATCAGCAGATTAAACAAATTACTTAGCCTACCTGTCAAGATTCACTGTTGTCTGGCCAGTGTTTCTCCCCTGTCATCTGTTCCTGGACTACACTTCCCATAATTCTCTGCTCTCATCTCTGATCACCTCCAGCTGTTCCCCATTGTTCCTCACCTGTGTTTATTTTTCTCATTAGTCTTTGTGTATATAATGCCCTGATTGCTGTTCAGTCTTGGTCAGTTGTTGTATGTACCTGTGTTTTGACCTCACTGTTCCCTATCCGTTCATGTTTTTGCTGTTCCTGTGTTTTTTTTTCCCCCATCGTGGATGTTTCTTTTGTTCATTTTATTAAATACTCTAAGCTGCATTTAGATCCTGCTCCTGTGACCTCCTTCGTTGTAATACTACCCAGCCTAAAACTACTTACGCAAAAGCATTCATTTTTGTTGAGCAAAATTAACAAGTCAACATGGCTTGGTGAAAGACGGGACTTGACTCACCTGAGGCGACTCTCCTGCACTTGAAAAAGCCAGCTTGGTTGGAAAATAATTTATAAGCACGCACAGATTTAAAGAAGGCTCTAATGTGAAAACATCCTACTTTTAAGCCAACGTTTCGGAAATCCGCTTTCTTTTCTAGTGAGAGGACATTTTCTTGCGCATGCTGCGGGTGAGAGAGGAAAGAAGCTCACACATTCTGAGGTGAAATGAAACTTTGTATCTGCTCTGAAACTATCAATCAGCAAGAAACAGAAAGGAAATCAGCAATGCTAGATAACACTGTGCCTTTTAAAGTCAATGTAAACAGTGTAAACACCTTGATTGGTAAACGGAGATGCTTTGTGATTTGCCAAGTACAATTATATTGATCAGATTAGTGGCAAGTGTGGACTTCATGAATCGTGCAGATGAGAATGTGCTGGTGTCTTTGTATATGCAAGCTGGAATGTGTCCATCTTCTCTGTCCTTGACTCATCCATGCCAACTCAGAGCTGCAGCTATATTTAGAGTTCTTGACATCAGGCAAGGTGAGAGAAGGGCTGGTGGAAACGTTACCCCGACACAACGCCCTGGTCGAGGTTTGAATAGACAGAGGAGCTCATGTGACACACAGTGAGCTTTGATACATCAGTACAGGAGAAACATCTAGGTTACGTATGTAACCTCCGTTCCCCGATGGAGGGAACGAGACGTTGTGTCAGAGAAGCGACACTAGGGGTCTCTCTTGAGCGCCGATATTCACCTCTGAACTATGAAAAAAGGCCAATGAGAGTTGGCAACCAGTATTTGCATGTCCCGCCCCCGGACATACGGGTATTTAAGCGGCGCAAATACGGGAGTTCATTCAGGATTTTTCTGAGGAGCCGGAAATGGTCCGGCCACAACAGTGGCTCGGCTCAGCGACGTGGCAGGGGAGACACAACGTCTCGTTCCCTCCATCGGGGAACGGAGGTTACATACGTAACCTAGACGTTCCCCTTCTGTCGCTCTCTCCACGTTGTGTCAGAGAAGCGACACTAGGGGTCCACTTATAAAAGCGCCACGCGCTGAGCCGTGTACGTGAACTGCTGATACAGGAGCGAGCAGGTATTCTTACGTGCAGGACGACCAACTGTATCAGGCTGCACGTACCCTTCCCCAATGCCCTATTTAAGCCATCAGGATTCCTTATTGTTACCCTGGAGGGGGGAACAAGGTGCTGGTACCAACCTGGGAACGGGCCAAGCCTGGCCGGGCCTCTTTTCTCTCTATGTTTCTCGCATAGAGCAACTTAGGCCGGGGCCCTTACACGCATTGAGGGAAGGGGGTCTTAGCCCTTATTCAGGGCGGAGAAGACCCTGCGGAGGCCACGCCTACCCGAGAGGGGAGGCAAGTTTAAGTGGCAAAACCATCAGAGGCCTGACTTAGGGCCTATGTGGAAAAGTCGGTGCGGTGGTGGATCCAGCCTATAGAGGGGGGAACATACAGCACGGCAACCGAGGCAGCCGTGACTGCCTAAGGGAAGCACGGGAGTCCACTCGCCAGAGGGGACAGAACCGCATGGCGTTACACACAGGGGGAGTCCGAAGGAGGCCTTACCTGTGGAGCAACTATACCAGTGCAGGGTAGCTTGCGGTACCCGCAGTGGCTTGGGTCGGCGAGTTCCTCCACTGAACTGCGACCCACGAGGGCTAGGGAGGAATCAACCAGTGTCCCAAACCTGAGATCTCCTGGGAATGAAGGCGCACTGTTTCCCCTGATTAGGGGGAAGGGCGCTAGGTGCAAGCGATTCACCCGGTCAGATCGTGGGCGTGCCACCGAGTTCTACGGGCTCGGTACCTGAGAGAACACGGGACGATACTGACTCAACTCGGAGATTGTAGAATCTTGCGAAAGTGTTAGGTGTTGCCCAGCCTGCTGCTCTACAAATGTCTGCTAGGGCAGTGCCCCTAGCCAGTGCCCATGAGGACGCAACACTCCTCAGACCCGCAAAGGAGGGGCACGGACCCGCAAAGGGGGGGGCACGGCCTGGGTGTGATAAGCCAGGGAAATGGCGTCGACATCCCAGTGGGCGAGTCTCTGCTTGGAGACATCATTCCCTTTCTGCTGTCCCCCAAAGCAGACGAAGAGCTGCTCAGAGCGTCTAGTGCTCTGTGTGCGGTCCAGGTAGATAGGTAAGGCACGTACTGGACACAGCAGTGAAAGGGCTGGATCTGCCTCCTCCCGGGGCAGCGCTTGCAGGTTCACTACCTGATCCCCGAAGGGTGTGGTAGGAACCTTGGGCACATAGCCCGGTCGCGGTCTTAGGATCACGAACGTGTCTGCCGGACCGAACTCCAGGCAAGCGTCGCTAACAGAGAACGCATGCAGGTCCCCGACCCTCTTGATGGAAGCGAGCGCGATCAGCAGGGCGGTCTTGAGAGAGAGGGCCCTGAGTCCAACTGAGTCAAGCTGCTCGAAGGGGGTCTCTGGAGTCCCGTAAGGACGACCGAGAGATCCCAGGAGGGGAACAGGTTAGGCCGGGAGGGAGCTATCCTCTGGGCACCTTTTAGGAACCTGACGATTAAGTCGTGCTTACCAAGAGACTTTCCGTCTACCGTGTTGTGGTGGACCGCGATAGCGGCGACATACACCTTGAGGGTGGAGGGGGACAGCCTCCTCTCCAGCCTCTCCTGAAGAAACACGAGCACTGACCGAGCTCATCGGCTTCCATCGCAAGAGGGTCGGCTGACTGGCTGTGAGGCGAGTCACCGCCGCCTCGAGCACGGACGGGAATCAACGAGCGTGCTGGGGCGTGGGTGGTCCGAGGGGGCGTACCTGGCGGAACTGCACCCGCAGCCATCCCCAAATCGCCTCCATCGCCAGCCGCATCGTCCTCAATCCCGTGGGAAGAAGGAGCAATACGGGGGGCGGCTGGAGTGGCTTGCTCACGGTTGTAAGCAAGCCGCGACCGCAACGTTGTCATGGTCATGTTCTCGCAGTGAGAACATGAACCATCCACAAACGCAGCCTCGGTGTGATCGCTACCCAGACACACGAGACAGCGCCTGTGGCTGTCGGAAGCGGAGAGCACTGTACCGCATCCAGAAACAACACAGGGGCGGAAGGGCATCTTTATAAAGACGCGTCCTTAAAAGGACGTTCAACGCCGCTGTGTTTTGCTCTTTTAGAGGAAATTGCTCTTTTAAATAAAATCACTCTTTTAGGGAAAAAACTCGTGAGAGTTTTTAAATCTGCACTGTCGATGCGCCCAGGGGCAGGAATGCACAGCCGTGCAAACAGGAGAAAGCCGCTGTTGTGCGCCGTGGAATCCAACAGTTATGCAGCAGAGGGATGACAGGAACTCGGTGTGTAGTATGCAGCAGTTGCAGACACGACCATCGGCTCCGAAGAAATTTTCTGAATGAACTCCCGTATTTGCGGCGCTTAAATACCCGTATGTCCGGGGGCGGGACATGCAAATACTGGTTGCCAACTCTCATTGGCCTTTTTTCATAGTTCAGAGGTGAATATCGGCACTCAAGAGAGACCCCTAGTGTCGCTTCTCTGACACAACGTGGAGAGAGCGACAGAAGGGGAACTCGCATGCGAAAATGTAAACCACCCAAAAGTTATTTGCAAAAAGTCCATGTGACTCATGTATCATATTCCAAGTCGTTTGAAGGCATATGAACGCTTTGAACTGACTGTAACCTCAACTCAAATCAAATAATTGATCAGCTATGTTAATAGCGCTGAATTAAATATGGCAGTGATATTGATAACATCAAAACTCATTGGTCCTTGCATTTAGTGTGACTAAACCTAAGAAATTAAGGGCTTGGAATGACATGAGTGTGTGTAAATGACTACAGAATTTTCATTTTTATGTGCAAATAGTATATGTAGAATGGAATTGCATATATGACTTGTTGGATTGACAAAGCATTTTCTGAAAGCTAAAAGATTAAAGCATCAAGAACTGTAAGAGCTGCACAGCCTGGATGGATGGACATAGCGTAAAAGCTCTAGGAAGAGTTCTAGTTGGAAGTTTTTGGCAAATTTTTGTTTGAACAATTAGGAAATGCATAGCAGCCTGAGTCCGAACACACTGAAGGACTATGCCGAGTTTGGTGGATGTAGCTTGAAAGCTCATAGAGTCCGAAATTTTGGTCTTTAGTTAGGGATTTTGAAACAACACAAGTTTTACACTGAAAGTTGATTGTTATGATGATTGTTTTCAAAAAGGTTTCCTGGAACACCCCAGTTATCTAACACTGATCGTACAAACAAACGGGCCCGCTTCAAACTCACACCATTGGTTGAGCCAATATTTCTGTGTCGGACTGGTTTGGATGCTCAAACAAACAGTGCAGTATTTTGATAGCGCTACAGGGCCACGGTGTTTATACTTTTGGGGAACATCAAACTGCAGATGTCTTACTTATAGTTGACTCTGCAAATTAAGCTTGGAATTTGAATTAATGTATTAAAATGGGACAAAATTGCTTGCATCGCACTCTAGCTGTCTAGTTTAGCCATACATGATTAACAACAATACTAGTGGTTTGCCCCTGCAGCTAGTGGATTGGCCCACCGCTGTCTTTAATTAGAGTTCTAAAGCACTCTCATCTGACTCCTCTTTCAGCTTCAGAAGAGCATTGCCAGTCCAATCAAGAGCATTTAAAAACCACATACTTCCCTTGAACTGTTTGCAGGTTATATCATTTGCAATGATCTGACTTGCTCTTATGTTAGCTTGTTTCCCATAGCTCCTAAGAAACACAGTATAACCAAATGTGAGCAGTGTCTCATTGAATGGTTTCAAGGAAAGGTTCCCCCACTTGTTAGTGCTTTGTTCACCTTTCATGCATCCTAGGCCACACAAGTCTAAATCAAACTGAGGAATGTATGTAATTGAGATTGGAATGGCATTAAAATCTAAATTCATCTTTGTGTGCACAAAGGCCTGTTTGGGCTGCCCTAAACGCCATGCCTGTGCAACACAGAACATTCATGTTACTCCGTGCGCTGTGTCACATGTCCTCAGCCAGATTAGCAGCCTTGCATGGACGTGACCTGCGTCTGTGGGAAAGGCAGTCGTAAAAATGGAGCCCAGTTGCTTTTGCTGCTTTTGCCTGAAATGAATTCCACCCTAACCCTATTTTAGTGCTGTGGACCTTGATGATATTGTTCTGCTGATGATATTGTTTCTCAGATATTGCTGAGGCTTAATGGAGTTCTCAGTGTTTCATTCAGTTATCAACAAGGAGAAATATACAGTACAAAGAAACAAATTATATTTAGTAAGTGTATAGAGCTAAAACATTTATGTAGATAGCATTAGTCGGATCATTTGATCTTGAAATAATTTAAGTTATTTTATTTTTTTTATATATGAAATCTCAGATTTTTTAGGCTTTGGTACCTTGGTAAATCTGAGCATAGTCTGTCACGATGTTGAGGAATGCTCTGAAACTCTAGAGGAGACACATGTTTGATTATTACAGTCTTTTGGTGTGGAGACAAATCTGAGAAGAGGGGGTCTCTCCTTTTAAATATCATTGTTTTTTGTGAGATTCAGAGGAAAAATTGAGACATTAAAAAGGTCTCAGATGTGAATTTTCTTATACGTGTTGATGCAAGAGAAGCAGGGAAAGCCAAAAGTAAACAAAAATTCCCACCCAGCTAGTATCTCTCTGTTTCTCACATTCATTCTATCATTCTCCATTGATTCAGACATTAACTGTGTAGAAGCACAAAGCGTAAATAACTGAGAAACCTCTTTTATGAGTAGCCACATTTCTGGATTTAACCCCTCTGCACTGATCCCCCAGGCTGCTCCAGGCTGCTGCTTAATTCTCCAATTTTCAGCTGTTAGAGCCAGAAAAGGAATAATAAACATCTGAAACAGCTAGCAATAATCCATCTGACCCCTCTCCCCACCTCTGTATGGACACCGAAGCCCAGCTAGAGTTTCAGTCCATCCTAATCTCTGCCAAAGACTCTGCACTCGCCCAGCCAGCTAATGAAACCATATCGCCAAACTTGAGCAGCCTGGGACTGATTATCACCACATTCATGTGCACCTCAACCACACATAGACACACACATTTTGACAACTGAACTCCATGATAATGGTGTATGTATTGTGTCACATGATGTATCTATGCAATTTTCTATTAAATCATAACCCAGTCTCTAATGTTGTGAAACACAAACATGAGATTAGAGATAATCAGTCTGAGTAATATTTTTACAGATATTCACACTTTTCTACTTAATCAAAACAATACATACTTTGTGATAATTTATTTTTCCAACAATAATATTGCTATAGTTATATTCATAATTATTATTAAATTATTTATAATTCATGTTAAGTTTTTATTGTAGTCTTATGATTATAAAGTTTTATTTCTGCCTTTGACACAATCATAATAATAAAAAATGGGTTCTGCATATACAATCTGCATTTATAATAGGCTATATATATATATATTTTATAATTTTTAGGGATTAAAAACATTTAAGGCTTAAAATATTAATTACTGTAAGGATTATGTTATTAATCAAGTATATCAAACCTAAGTTATTGCTTTTAGCTTGATAAGATTTCACATTTTTTCCATTTATTACATTATGAGGGGCTATACTCTTGTACACAACTTGGAATTCACTTTCTTTTTTTTTTTTTAGATGATTGACATATTTAATATTAATTCAGCACAAGCAGAGAATGAACACATGTCTTAAGGGTTGGCATTCTCTCCTGCTCTAGAATGGTGCTGCCTAATTATAGGTACATTTTATTTTAGGTGGTTGCTGGAAAAAAGCATGACAATATTTCCTGTCCCAGCTGTGTACACCACTCAGCAGTTTACAGCTGTCACCTAAACTGGGAGCTGAAAAAGTAGTCCATTTAAAAAGGTGCTCTTGTGGAGTAGCACACTAATAGGACCCAACACCTAAAACCTATTCTGTCATTATATACTTGCCTACATGTTGTTCCAAACCCATATGACTTCTTTCTTCTGTGTAACACAAAATTAGTTTTCATATTCATGGCATGTATTTTCCATGCAATTAAAGTGAATCGTGACTGAGGCTGTCATTCTCCTTTCATGTTCAATGGAAGAAAGATAGTCATATGGGTTTGGAATAGCATGAGGGTGGGAAAATGTTGGCAGAACTTTCATATTTGGGTGAACTATACCTTTAAATGAACACTGCTGTCTTCAGCCTATTTTTGTTTTAGCTTTAATTGTAAACTGAAAATCATCTCATGTCCTCTCCATTAAGGGCTGTGCTCGAGTAATCCTGCTCTTTTGCTCACTACCAGTGGGGGACGAGTGCAAGGCTTGCAGCTTCGCATTCAACCAAATTACTTATTACCCTGATTCATCACTCGGCCGACATTTGTGCACCTGAACCCCCTGCACTGTACAGACAGAAGACGAATAAAGCTGCTAAATGCATAAAAGGCTTGCATGACCTCTAACAATGAGGTCAGATCGTGATTTTCAGCATTCTAGGTCATTAGCAGCAGAGTGTCAGCGACTATGTTTGTATTTTGGAGTCCTGCATTAAGTAAGCTCAGCTGCTCTATTCTTTAGTGTTTATAATCGAATATGTTTCAGATGTCACCGGCTTGGTGGACATGTGGGCTGTGTCCAAGAGCTTACAAATGCTGCTTTCTCAGGCAGAATACGAAAGCAGGAATTCAACAAGGACTAAGATGCTTTCATCTGATTTTTTTTTTTAAGCAGCATAGGTGTATCCTTCATGTATGCCTGTTTTGTCCAACAATCCTGTGTTTTGCCTGTGAATTGTCATTCAAATTCCTACCACAGTGTCTGGGGCAGATTGGGACTAAAAAGTGGCCCTGGACTTTCTGGCCCAGAGCGACCCACCAAACCCTGCACGCAACACACCACACCATAACATACCGGCTCATTGATTTAATTTTCTGGCTCAATTTCAAATTTTTGTGTTTGGAAAAAAGAAAGAATACATTTCTATTGACTGCTAGTCATGACAGTGGCCCCACAGTGCAAAAACATCATAACTGTAAAACATATAAAACCACTGTAAAAGTGATGAGTATTTTAGAGGCTTAATATGAGGTTGTGGAGTATAACACAGGAGGACACAGCAGGACACTGATGACAATACTTAAGATTTCATGTCAATTCATTGAGGTGCGTTGCGTCATAAACATAAAATGTTTAGGTCACTGTGTCAAGTTAAATATAGTTTAATACTCAATCTTTAAACATATCTTGAGATCCCTTAGTTCGCATTTGTGCTCATTCAGGTGTTTTGAACGCAAGAACTTTACGCATGTTTGTGTTGTTTTGCCTACTGAAGTGTTGTTTTCTTCACTGTATAAACTGCGAGTTGCTGATACAGCTGAAATTTCACTTACTGCCCTCTGGAATAAACAGGTGGTACTACAAGCTTGCATTTCTTAGGAATCTTCCTTATTATGGTCTGGGGGCATTGCGATTAATTGCGTAAACATTTTTTAATGTGTTATTTTTTGTCAAATTAATCGCACTGAATTAGCATGTTAAATCGACAGCCCTAAAACAAATATAAATATATGTAAAACAAAATAAACATACCTCTAAAATCTTTGCATATTAATTGTTCATTTATTTAATTTATTTATTTACTTACAGGGGCATTACAAATTAATGAATATGACAGTAAATGTGCAATTAAGAAATTGCAAAAAAGAATTCACCAAATGGCTATTTTTCATCTGTAGACCCTTGGCAGAATGTTAAAAAGTCACCCTAAAAAACAAACGCAAACTACATTATCAAATACTAATAAAAAAATACAAACACATAATTGATTCCAAGAACAATAAATCATATTAAATACATTATATTAGTAGGAAATTTTATCTAAACTCATTTTGTGCTATGTAAGACGTCAGAGAGATAGCGACAGGAGAATAAACAATTAACCAAAAACAATTATTACAGACAACCCAAAACTGGCTAAAATAAAACTCTAATGTAGACAGTGCTGAGTATTAATTACCCATTTTTTAAGATGAAACTTAAAAGAACCCTATGTATCAGTCCTTGTTGATGGGATGGACTTCCATTCCTATGCAGCTTTAACAGAAAATACAGACTAAAACTCATACTTACATTCTAAGTGAGTTTGTTGCATCTTTATGCCTGCAGTGTTTTAATTCCTTCGCCAGATTATTCTTGAGAAAAAGTGAAAAGCCCTATGCTTTGACATGCACTGTTTCTGCTATCCTTTAAACAAAGTAAGACTTCAAAGACTCAAATAGCCACAAAGTAATATTTTTCATGACTTATTTTCTGCATTTTTATCATGCCAGAGCATTATTCAGCAAGCCACACAACTCTGTTGCAAGTATTTGCAACTCTGCAAATATTCTGTTAACAAGGAATATTTACCTTGAATTCTCTCTGTTTTCCATCAACTTGTCTTATAGTTCAGCTTAAGCATGCTAATGACATGTTTGTCAACTTGATTAACAAGTACCTTAAAAAAACAAAAAACCTTATTGGGGCAAAATTGTATTGCTGTGGTGGAAATGACGCAATAACTGTCTAACGTAATTTTGGAGTCTGGGTCTGGGACAAGGCTAAAACTGTCAAATCTAAACATAAGATGCATTTGAAAACTACCAAAAAATAAATTATGAAGGTCTGGTTACAAGTTTCCATAACAAAAATACAAAAATTGGTTTGTTTTAATAAAACTCAACCCCTCGGACATGAATGTGCCCCAAGTTGAAAAAACAAAAAAAAAAAATTTATAGGCTGATAACACCATAGCAATAAAGATAAATACATTTATCCTAATATTAAATGTGATTGTAAAGGGATCAATGGAAAGGAGGGGTGAACCGGCTTGTCAATATAAATAATAGTTTAATATAAAACTTAAACAAAAGACAAACACACACATGACGGACATGTCCGTAAACGATCTCTCTCTCCCGCACGGTCCTCTGCAGTCAACCTTTATCCCTCTAGGATGCTTAATTAGCCTAATACGGGACCGAGTGTGTAGGATCACGACCCGGCCCCGCCCTCCGCCCTGCCACATTCCTCCCTTGTTCTCTCAGGCTGGGGAGCCTCCGGCCTGACGTACACCCCCCCCCCCCCTTTCCCTGGTGGAGGGCGTGCTTTAAGCCTAGTCTGCCTGCAGGTCATCCCCATCTACCTGGACGAGGGAGGGGACAAGGGGAGGGAAACAGAAATAATTCAAATGGGGGGGTACTTCCTGTAACCCTGGTGTAGTACCCCCCAAAAAAACACTAAAATTTAAACAAGAGGGAAAAGGCCAACGCAGAGCAGCAGTGAGAGAGAGAGGAGAGAGAGATGAAAAAATATGCCGTTCTCCGATATGCCGTATTTTGTTCCACGGCCACTCCTCCACCCTCTATCGGACGACAGCCGCGCCTCTCCGGGTGGATCAGAGGCAGACCTCCAGCCCCTGGCGGATGGAACGTCCCGCCGCGTTCTCGGGGAACAGAAGGGGTCTCCCCCGCCCCAGGCAGCGGTTCTCCTGCTCCAGGCGGTTGGCAGCGAGCCATCAAAAGGGGTGTTTGTCTATCTGGGCAGAAAGCTACCCAGGCTTGCCTTGCTTTCAGGCTGCCTTAGTTTTCAGTCTTTAATACTGGGTGGGGAATTCTACACACTTCTGTTGAGTTCACTGGTTGATTTTATGAATGACACCTGTCAAACTCACTCTTCCTCTTTCTCTCTTTTTGTTCTGGCTCTCTTTCCTCTGAAGTAAGGCGGCTTTGTGGTCATTAGTGCTGCATTCAGCAGGCTTGCCGTAGTCAGACTGCTTGCCTCAGCATTAGCGGTAGGTTTTCTTTCCTCTTCTGGCAGGTGATAGAGTGATGGGCTGGTAGCATCCTTACAAGGGCCTGCCAATCTACTCCCATACAGTCGCTATAATCTCCCAATTACAGTCAGGCTAGAAAGAAAAACTACACCATTAATGGAGACCGATCCACAATTAAACGGTGTGGCAGAAGACCTACCATTTCACCCCAACCTTTTTGCTGAGCTACAGTGATTTCCACTGGAGCACTACTAAGAATAGTACCGGTTAAGGCTTTTTGTGAGGAAGTTTCTTTTCAACGGGGGTGGTGCTGAATGGCAGCTTTGGGATAAAAAGACCTTTGCTGGACAAAGGATAGTTTTATAGATGCTGATGGAGCAAGTTGCTGCGTAGAGTTGACTTGGTTACTGTCCGCATGGTTAGATTTTTTCCTGAGGGGTTGTCAAACCCTTTACCAAGCACCAAACAAAATAAGTCACACGACAGAAGTTTGCACTCAAAACATTAATGACCATTCATTTCCCACTGTTTAATGGATTCGTTTTTAAGAATCCCATATGACTTTCTTCCTTGAAACATAAAAGGTGTTATTTATTACAGAATATCCAAGCTGCTCATTTTCATACAATATCTGTGAATGGTGACAGCAGCAGTCAAGCAAGAATCTTAAGATTTAAGTGAATTATGATTTAAATTTCAGTCTGTTCCTCACACAAAGCTATCAACGGCTTCAAAAGACTTGGAATATTAATGTAAATTAATTGTTTTGGGGAGATATGTCCCTTTAAACTAGCCCCTTTAAACCCTCCATTTGCTGCTTGTTTGTTTATTCGAAGATATAGCAATATGATGGAGGTTTATGCCTCCAATGCCATGTGACATTTAGGAGCCTGTGCAACAAGACCAGGAGTTGAATGCATATGGCACAACACTCTAAAAACAGATCTTCAGCTGTGCTGAAATGCTCCATACACAGACTCACACAGCTTCACACACTCCTCAGTTCACAAATTGCTGAAGAGCACCAAAAATAAAAGCTCTGGACTCCAGTCCACCTGTGAAAATGTGGGAGTCTGTAGAATGTAGGTTCCATTACTGCAGGCCCCTCCCATGCTAACATGCTATCCGTTAAGCATGGCAGCTGCAGTCATATTGTATGTTCACAAATAAAGAGTGGAACTAAAGCTGTGAGCTGAAACCACCAAAGTGAAACCGCTTTCTAGTGTCTACTGGAAGGCAATGAGTATATCTCAGTTGTTTTGGTCTTTTCCTACATGTTGAGATATGCATGTTCAGAAGAAGAGCTTTGACACGTTGAAGCATGTCAAGGTGTACTGAATTGGAGATTAACTGTGGATGCGTTTTAGGGCCTGCCTTTAAACTCTTTTTCCTTGACATCATGGGAAAATCAAAAGAAATCGGCCAAGACCTCAGAAAACAAATTGTGGACCTCCAAAAGTCTGGTTCATCCTTGGGAGCAATTTCCAAATGCCTGAAGGTATCAGGTTCATCTGTACAAACAATAGTACGCAAGTATAAACACCATGGGCCCACGCAGCCATCATACTACTCAGGAAGGAGACACATTCTGTCTTCTAGAGATGAACGTAGTTTGGTGAGAAGTGCAAATCAATTACAGAACAACAGCAAATGACCTTGTGAAGATGCTGGACGAAACATGTTGACAAGTATCTGTATCCACAGTAAAACGATTCCTATATCGACATAACCTGAAAGGCTGCTCAGCAAGGAAGAAGCCACTGCTCCAAAACTGGCATAATAAAAAGCCAGACTACAGTTTGCAAGTGCACATGGGGACAAAGATCTTAATTTTTGGAGAAATGTTCTCTGGTCTGATGAAACAAAAATGTAACTGTTTTGCCATAATGACAATCGTTATGGTTTGAGAAAAAAGGGTGAGGCTTGCACGCCAAAGAACACCATCCCAACTGTGAAGCATGGGGGTGGCAGCATCATGTTGTGGGGGTGCTTTGCTGCAGGAAGGACTGGTGCACTTCACAAAATAGATGGAATTATGAGGAAGGAAAATTATGTGGATATATTGAAGCAACTTCTCAAGGCATCAGCCAGGAAGCTAAAGCTCGGTCGCAAATGAGTTTTCCAAATTGACAGTGACCCAGAGCATACCACCAATTATGTGGCAAAATGGCTTAAGGACAACAAAGTCCAATGTATTGGAGTGGATACCACAAAGCCCTGACCTCAATCTGCTAGAAAATGTGTGGGCAGAACTGAAAAAATGTGCGAGCAAGGAGGTTTACAACCCTGACTCAGTTACACCAGTTCTGTCTGGAGGAATGGGCCAAAATTTCAACAACTTATTGTGAGAAGCTTGTGGAAAGCTACCTTAAATGTTTTATCCAAGTTAAACAATTTAAAGTCAATGCTACCAAATACTAACAAAGTTTATGTAAACTTTGGATCCACAGGGAATGTGATGAAAGTAATAAAATCTGATATAAATAATTCTGTTTACTATTATTCTGACATTTCACATTCATAAAATAAAGTAGTGATCCTAACTGACCTAAGACAGGGAATGTTTCGACAATTAAATGTCTGGAATTGTGGAAAAACTATTTTAAATGTATTTTCTGATGAGTTTAAATGTATTTGGCTAAGGTGTATGTAAACTTCTGACTTCAACTCTATATATATATAACTCATATATATATATATATATATATATATATATATATATATATATATATATATATATATATATATATATATAGCCTTCTCACTCCCACTCTCTCTTCTATCTCTGAAAAAGAATACAAGCATGATTGGTCAGCTGCCCCCACCCACAGTCCATCTCTCTCTCTCTCTCTCTCTCTCTCTCTCTCTCTCTCTCTCTCTCTCTCTCTGCTTAAATAGTTTTAATAAGAAAGAGAGTGAGGGAGAGAGAAAGAGAGAGGGAGAGGGGGATGGGAAAGGTGGGGGAGGGTAATTGTGTGTATGGGTGCTCTGTTGTCACTGGTTTGGAGGGAGAGAGTGAGAGAGTTGTGTCCCATATGTGGAAAAAGAATAGTACCGCACACACGAGTCTGTCTGCTCCAGGGATTATCTAACTGGTTTTGAATTTGATTTGGAAATGCAGGCATGAGGAGGTATGTCTACCCTAGTACTAAAATGGTAGATTTGCAGTTTGGTGTTGCTCTTGTCTGTAGTTGTAAATGATTGAAAGTTTTAATCCTAAACTCCTTCTGATAGCTTGGACACTCTGCGTTTCATTGCATTCTCTCTCCTTTAATGCCAAACAGCTCTTCTGCACTCAGTTTAGAGCAGGTGTCTGTTTTTAAGCGTATTGCTTCGTTAAGGTAATTCTTGATGTTTGCATGTGTATGTGAGCTGGGTATATACAATGTGTCAGCTTTCATTCTTAGCAAGTTGAGGGGTGGTTCGTTTAGGATAGTATTTTGGCCAAAAAAATTTAACAAACAATTTTACATTTTAATATAGTTAAAAATGTTCAAAAATCTCTTTTTTTTTTTTTTTCTTTTTTTTTGACTAATCTATGTCTGAAGACTGACATTATTTATTTCATACAATTTCAAAATTTCCCCAAAAAACAAACAAAAATAACTACATTAACTGTATAGTGCATCTACAGAAAAGTATGTTACATTAACTATGCTTTGTTTAGTAAAATAGGGTGTTATTGCTCATTTACTAGCATATGTTTTACTTAAACAGTTTAGGTAACAATAATAAACTGTTGTTAATTCTGTTAAATATAATTGTGCAATTTCGGATAATATGTACAGTACACGTTCATGAATATATAATTCTGTACATTTATTGCGGTTTTTGATACAATGCAGCAAATTTAATTGTATAATGAATAGCATGTCAGAGTAAAGTTGCCATTTCATTTTCCAACAGCACAGCTATACGGTACTCTGTTTGACAAGCATTATTATGTAATATTTTTCATTCATGTGTGAGCTTTCTTAGATGCTCAGTTGAAAAACAATGACACTGTCACACTTAAAAAATAAATAAATCTGATTTTGTATATATTAAATTCACTCAATTTTAGCCAATTATTTTTAATCAATTAATTAGTTGTCAGCTTTTGCATGGTCAGAAAAAGTCTTTTCACCATTCATGTGCTTAGATTTAGTATATTCTCAAAATATTATTCCCCACATCAGAAGAGTAATTGTTTTATTTTTACTATCAAATAGCTGATTAATCAAAAATTCTTTTCAAATTTAGCATTTGCATTTTTCATTCTTTATGTAGTATATTGACTTTGAAAGATTTTTTTTTAATATATCCTGCTTTAATTGATCATAGTTTGCATCTGTCGTTGAAAAAAAGAGTGATAATTGAACATGGGAAGTATGTGGATAGGGATAAAATGAGCTTAATTTTGTGAAAGCATGCTCTCTGCTGCTGTTATGAGGCAAGGAGAATGGCTAGGGTATGTGTGGTGCTTTTGGTCAGGGAGATTTAGAAGCTGGACATAGCCATACAATCAGCTTAATGCCTGTTAGCAGGCTCTTAATGAATACCCCTGTGTGTGTTCAGCCCACAGTGAGAGAGTGCTTATGTGCATGACTGTTTCACTCTTGTCTAAAACTGAGGTGAGTGCTTTGAAGGTCTTGATTGTGGGTTGCATGCTTGTGGGCATGAATTCATGCATCAAAAAATGTGTTTGTTTACATTTCAAAATTATCACATGGATTATGCAATCTTCTCTGTGTATACGATGACTGTTTGCCCGTCTTAAATACCCTCCTCTATTTTTTCTTTATTTTGTTTTTACAGGAATAGATTTTTAAGAGTCCAGATGCGAGTACAGGCCAGCGATGGACTACAGCCATACAGATGCTAAGCTGGGTTTCCCTGCAGAACTATAATCATAATCGAGACCAGGTCCACAGAATGCTGAGTCCTATTGTCCCCTATAGTAAGTGTAACCACATTCTTATTTTTATCAAGCTACTGTGTGTCAACTGTAATGAATAAACCTATTGTCAACCCTTGACTAATTAAAAATTGCCCTATGGTTACATTTATTGCATTTGGTTTGTTTGAGCAATAACACGTTAAAAAAATGTATCTTTCACCCAAGTTGAACCCAAACAGATGCAATATTAAAAGAATGGAGAATAGTCTAACTAAGAGAAGAGTCACATTTCTAAAAATAATCCATGCAAACTTCTGTGGTAAAACAAAGAGGAAACCTTCAATAGTATCTCCCTACTAAGTTTTAATTAGGTCAGAGGAACACATAACAAAAAAAAAATAAGAGGTTAAAATTTAAATAACTTTATTATATTTACACCTGCATAATTGAGGTCCCTGAGACCCGAAACATGAATCCCAGTCCCATAAAATAAGTCCCATAAAGTCAATCTCAAAATAATAATAGAGTTAAAGAGATCCACCAAGAGTTTACCCATCATGTCATTAACTCAACCTAAATTTGTTCCAAACCTGTATGACTTTTCTTTTTTCCGTGGAATGCAAAAGGTCATGTTAGGCAGAAAATTCGCTTAGTCGCCATTCACTTTCATTGCATGGAAAAAAGATGCTAACATTGTGCCTAACATCTCCTTTTGGATTCCGTGGAAAAATAAATAATAGGGGATTGGAGCAACATGAGTGTGAGTAAATGGTGACAGATATTTTTTATATTTTTGTGTGACCTATACTTTTAAGTCATACTTTAGAGGTTGTACAATGTGTTTGTTTTTTTCATGGTAGGACTGGAAGGAAAAAGAGAAGGGATTTGGGGGGTGAGTTGATGGCTCTACCAGCAAAAATCCTGTGGTCCTGACAGTGTCATCTCACCAGTGTTCAGCTTACTAGCACAGCTACTTCCTCTCTCTCTCTCTCTGTCCTTTTCTCTCTATATCTCTTTCTTTCTCTTCTGTTCTGACTCCCTTTCTCCGGCTCGCTTCCCCCCAACCCTTCTCAACTGACCTAATAACCGACGTGTCCAGTTTTAGCCCCATTCCTAACCCCCCTGCCAGGCTTCATTCGAGCTCTGCGCTGGCCTTCTCCAAAACAGCATTGTTTGTAGGCCAGCAGGGGATTTCTTCCCTCAGTTCTGCCTGAAGAGATGCTTTTTTCTCAAGTCTTTAGCTCTTCTTAGCTGTGCTTTATAGGCATGACAGTTACATAAAATGAGGGAGGGAAATCAAACTAAAGGACCAAGTCACCTCAATTTGAGATGTAATCATGTATTAATGAGTCAGCTGCTAGGGTGTTGCTTCAAGTGATTAACATTGATGTGTAATATGGTGTTAATTCCATTTAGCAAGGCATTCAGAAGACCTTTGTTATGTGTGCCAAAATAATTACTTTTTGTGTTTGTTTTGATAAATTCCTTTTGTCAAACCCATTTTGTCGAAATAGTGAACTTCTTTTGACAGATGTTTATCTTTTATAATCAATACTGATGAAATCCTCAGAAGTAGGTTAGATGTTCCTCAGAAGTTGAGTCAAACATTCCACAGAAGTGGAGTACAAAGAAGCATTTTGTGCTGGAACACAAATGACTGCTTATGTATAGACTGACTAATTTAGTTTCACAGCAAATTTCCGAAGAGCAGCAGTTGACAAGTTGACATTCTTGTTTTGCTGTAGTTATTTGACCATAATGGCTGATGATGATCTGCTTTTGCTTTTCTTTAGATGTATCTCGTATTGATTTACATATTTTAATGATTTAATTAGTTTACATTTATAATTAAAACTAAAATTCTACCATTGCTTTCATAAATCAATAAATAATAGTTTAGAATTTGTATATATTTAATATACAATATGTGTAATATGTATTTACAATAATGTAACTTTTTACCATAAAGTTGTATTCCTTACATTAGTTAACACAATAGTTAACATGAACTTACAATGAACAATACTTTAACAGCATTTATTAATCTTAATGTTAACAAATACAACCTTATTGTAAAGTGTTACCAAAATGCAAAACATTTTTTTTTTTTTTGCATTTTTGTTGCCTAGGATGTCTGAGCACACATAAAAATATATATTTTTTTTAATTCACAAAGCCCTGATAGAATATTTAGAATTCTTTTAGGATCTGGACAGTTTTCGTGCGCTAGCCGCTGGTTTAAGATGACTGATGTGACCGATCTTGATTTTCCAGTGTTGCAGCATGTATTTGGATTTAGAAACTGGTCTTTTTTTTGTTGTTGCCAAGTTTGCTGACTACATAATGAGTGTGTGTGTGTTTGTGTGTTTGTGAGAGAGAGAGAGAGAGAGAGAGAGAGAGAGAGAGAAAGAGATTGAATAGTGAGTGTGTAGTGTGATATTAGGACAGCACACAAAGGAGTTAGATGTCCCTCTTGTTTACCCTTAAAGCTTTTAAACACAGGCAAATTCCTTCTGCTCTCTTTAACCATTCTTGATATGTCCTTTCTGTTCTGTATGCTTCATAAGCCCTCTATTCCGAGTCAGGTGAATGCAGCTGAGCTTATATGGTATAGATGTGAATAGTGTCACATCTATGCTGGAATTTTCTTTGTGAAACGGCTGGGTATTTCTGACATCAGTGTTTATGTTTGACTTGAAAGGACAGGCATTTCTGTAACCCTTAAGCACAGAAACGCACACATGCACAAACCCTCATATGTGCATTTTAGTATTTAGTTATTTAGGGATGTCTGTCATATGCTGTTACATCCGTTCACATTCCATCCACAAACAATTAGATATGCCGCCCTTTCCATAACTCTGAGTACGTAGGGGCTACAAGCTGAGCAGGAACAGTCAGAGCCAGACCTGAAGGAAATCTGATAGAGATTCCTGGGGCCATGATTTCTCCTGGAGGGAATCGGTGCAAAGAATCTGTAATCTGCACTTCAAACACACCCTTAAATCAGTCCCAGGCCAGCAGCCCATGAGCGTTCTAACTCTTATTGTTCAGGGGCCCTGCTTTCCAACATATTCCTTGTTTAAAGAGAAATAAGCATATCCAGCCCCTATTACAGCGCCAGCTCCAGTCCAGCCGCTCTTTTATCATGACCTAATTTTTTCCCCTCTCCACACTAAAGGCACACCAAAGAAGCACACACCGATAGCATCTGGCTTTGAGTCAGCTCTATGGGAAGGGGCACACTGCATGCCTCTGAAGGAGTGATGTAACAACGGGCATCCAACACATCTATTCTAATGAGAGCATCAGGATGAATACAGTTCTGGAGGGGCATGGGTAAACAGGCAAGGTGCTGAAGTGTCTGTGTGAATGAGCACTGGGGTCATTAGCGGCGGTTGTAAAGGGCTTTAATTAGCCCACAGTGCAGTCAGCGAGATGGAAGAGTAACGGCGCCCATAGGAAAAGGGGGTTAGAGAGACACATTCTGCCTGTTACCCCCACCCCTGCTAGTCATCTCAGCATCATTAAAGATAGCTCATTAGGCCCATTGCTGCCACAATTAGGCTTCCAATTAAGACCAGGCCTTCCGAGGCTTATTGAGCGTCAAGCTCACCCTCTGCTCTCCTGGCCAAGGGAGCCAAGATATCCTAAGATATACCTCCACTGGCTTGTAATTGGGTCTAACTGAGTTCTTTTGGAAATCTTAATTAAGACCCTTGCTTGAAGGAGGTTTGGAATCACATTTTCATAACAGTATAGTATTGTCTGAAATGCATTCTGCATGAACCAAACCACATGCTGTGCTGGGTTGGAAATGAGCAGATTGATTTCATAAAAATTATGTGACCGTTGCTACGTCACTGCAAAATGATATTACATGGTCTCTTACATGTATCCCGGCAGTTCTGAGGTGAAATGTCCACTGAGTAGCGGTAAAAGCGAGTAAAATTTTATACCAAAAAGAGGAAGTTTTTATCGTTAATGCTCTATTTAGTTTTAAATGAACAAAACCAATCTCCCTCTTAAACCTTTATCTTAAACGGTCACAAAAACCACATACAGAGGTAGTCAAAAATGCATGTGACCACATCACAATTGAGGTGTAAATTCTAATTGTTTAAAGGAAATAAACAACCGATTGGAAACATTTAGACTCACATGCTCTTTAGGACTCATACCCCAATCCTTTGAATCAGTTGAGCTGTCACTCAGTTTGATAGTGCTCAAAAAAGCTTGTAAATATAGAGTTATGTAATGTGAATGTTATAATTAGGGCTGTGAATCGATACATTTTTTTTAACTAAATAATCACACAGTTTTCTGTGATTAATCGTGATTAAATTAAGGTACATGATGCATTACAACAGACAAACAAAAAATCATCATAAATACAGTATATTTACTATTTGCTTAATCTCAAAGAACTTGCAAGAATTTGGCTGATTATCATTTATTTTAGTTATATAAATATGTATGTTAAATATGCACAAATTTATTTATTTATTTTTTTAGTTAATTAGAGGTACTGTAATTATTCATTGCCAATGCATTACGAGACACTAAACATACAGATATAAAACATATTGAATGCTGAAGTTACATTTTCTGAAGTTTAAAACAATAATTTTCTGTGGCTGCCATTCAGTCTCTACAAGAAAACCTAGCTGCAGCTTTCTGAACGGACTGGTCTTTCAGTCTCTAACACGCACATGCTGGGCCTCTCTCGCATGGTTTAGCATAAATATCATATGATAGAGTTGTGTGAGGAGCCAATGCAAAGTCCTATTTGTGAGTGTATTAACACAAAATCCCAACACGGTAGTTGGGTCATAAAATAAAGCGGCTGGGGAATTTGAGAAAGGGCACCACTACACAGTCAGGAAACTTCATGAGGGGGCAGGGTGGGGGGAAAGAGCGATGGGTTGGTGAAGAGAGAGATTGGAGGAACAGGATGGAAGAAAAAAAGGGGGAGATGGAGGAGAGATTGGGTAAGAGAGACAGATGGAAGGGGGTGATTGGTCATCACAGAGCCTTAGGACAGCTGTTCTTTGATATATTAGTGGACACAATGACCTAAACCTGGCCTGCGGCCGCAGAAAATAGGGACCCTGTTTTTCTTAAAGAAGGAGGGGGTGCTGGGCATTTGGCCATTTGTGGACAAGAATTAGCTGACCAGGGGGATGGGGAAGTGGATTCTAAAATGATAAGCATCTAGCCACACATCTAATCATTCATTCAAACCCAATTAGCTTCAGTGAGCCAATGGGATCCCCCAAGCTTAAAGTTCAAGCTAAACTGACCAGCTAACATGCACAGGAGTCAACATTCAAATATGACAAATGGAGATTATATGGATGACACTTCTGACAATGTTGTATTTTAATATTTTCCTTAATTTTGCTGTTAAATGGATCATTTTTATGTTTTAATGGTAGCAAACCTAAAACATAGACTTATGTTGCTATGAAAACTAAAAGCGATTATTTGGCATCCTAAGCATTTTTTAAAATACTAAATATTAAAATTTTACAAAATTTCCCATAAGTAATACATTCGGCACAAGTGCTGATCCCCTTCTTGAAAACGCAATACCTCAGGAGTGAGATGCACAATAATTACAGTAGTGTGCGAACCGTACCAAGAATTGTCGACGTGAACCTGTGGCTGGTGACACATTGTCCCATAAGGTGAAGCAAAAGCACCTTAAAAGCTGAGATTATGGAAAGCTTACACAAAAGACTATTGGAGAGAGAGAGAGAGAGAGGGAAAAATCAGATCCTTCACTGCCACTCTAGCAGCAGTGTTGGTGAGTAACGTAATACATGTAATGGGATTACGTATTTAAAATACAAAATATAAATATCTGTATTCCACTACAGTTACAATTTATATAATTGGCAATTAGAATACAGTAACATTCAAAAAGTATTTTGATTACTGAAGAGATTACTTTGCATTTTATTGTCATTTGTTTCATTTAATGTTTAGTCCTTTCAGATGGAAAACATTTATACATATAAATGATGTGATCCAAAGTGCATTTGAACAGCAGTGAAACACTTTCTTATGATGTGATACATTCATACGAGCAGACAGAAAAGTACGTTTGGAGCAGAAGAAATAGAAATAAACCTTGTGTAAATTGTCAGCTTTACGCTAAACTAAAATGCTATTTCTAGCCATTTTACATGCAGATGTTACCAGGCACGCTTATATTTTTATCAAGAAAATTCACATTGGTTCATAATTTCTTTTTTCTAGTAAGAACTTTGATATTAGGGCAAAAATCGTATTCTTGATAATCATTTTGTATTGTTTTCCTGTTAAAATATAAAAAAAAATATACAAACATGATCAATTTGATTTATCTTGTTTTAGAAACAACACTGCTAAAGATATTTACGTTTTTTAGAGAATATATTTTTAACATGTGTATTTTGTCTCACTGTACTGGCAGAGTTTTTATAGTCAAAACAAGTGCTGAAGGAGTAATCCAAAGAATTTATAATAAGTTACTGAACTTGAGTAATCTAATGGAACACTTTACAAATGACATTTTACAGCATGTATTCTGTAATCTGTAGTGGAATACATTTCAAAAGTAACCCTCCCAACCCTGTCTAGTAGATACGCTCCTTCCTCTAGGGACCCCACAGAGCCTGCCTGAAAAGAGCCACGGTGTCTGGCAGTGCACTGAGGAGCAGGTGTGAAAACTTGTGAGAGCCCTTGGCCGCTTATGCTATTACTTTGTTTTAGCCCCATGAAAGGAGGAGCAGATGAGCAGAAAGAAAGAGATCATGGATCATGTTAACCACAGTGCTTTAACTAATGCATACAGATTTATTGTAATTGTTTTAGTAATGCCCTATTATGCATGGGCTATACATTTTGAGCTGTTGTTTAGTACAGAATTATCTGATGGTTTTGTTGAAGACTTCACACTTGTCTGTGTGTATCTTTATTCTCTTTCAAAGCCTTCGTGGGGAACTACAGCACACTTGTAGATTTTTAGAGGAATGGACATCCATTGGCATGTGCCTTGTTAGCCACAGGGGCACAAAATTAGACATTGTGGGGTCTCTTTCCACAAGTCTGTTCTATATTCTTATGACTGTTGCTGCTTCCTCCACTTATAGTGTGTGAACAAAGTCACTCCACTTTTAAGATTTAAAGCGATAGCTAACCCTTATGTAGATTTAAACCTGAATGCCTTCTTCTGTTGCAGAACTTAAGCCTAAGTTACCATTCACTTTCATTCTATGGAAAAAATATGCGATGAAAGTGAATGGTGACTGAGGCTAAAGATTCTGCAAAACAAAAAAGAAAGTCATACGAGTTTGAAACAATATGAGGAGGAATAAATAATGATAGAATTAAAATTTTCGGGAGGTCTATCCCTCAGAACTATAATGGATGATCATCTTTCTAATTAGGCTTGTTACAGTACAGCTTGTTGTAAAAATTTGTTTTGGAGAACAATCATAAAGGCTTTACATGACTTTAAACATGCAGGCTATCCCCTTTATGGTCTCTCGTCCTAAAGCATTGATTCAGGGATGTTTGAACGGAATATAAATCAGCAGATAATTTGAACACAGGGTGCCATCTTATCTGCACCAATGTGATTAATTCATGTAAACACAATCCTCCTGCCTGCACTCTTTTCAACAAGATCTTGTCTTTCTTTCCATCTCTCTCATCTTTCTCCCTTTTGTCTTTTTGCTCTCTTAAAAGAATAAATTTTTTGTGGCATGTGTGTACTTCAAAGGGAGTTCCACACATACCAGCACTATGGGCTAATGTTTCAGTAGCCTATGTAATTCTTAACAGGATGCCCACTATCATCCATACAACTTCTTTTCAGTTGTTTTGATATTTTGATATAGAATGTGGTTGTAATTAATCAAAAATTCTGGACTGAGCAATTGTGTGTGTGTGTGTGTGTGTGTGTGTGTGTGGTTGTGGTTATTTTTGTCCCTTCCTTTTAAAGGGGTTAGTTCACCTAAAAATGAACCTTGTGTCCTTCCAAACCTGCATTTATTTCTTCCATGGAACACGAGGAAATTTTTTTAAACATGTTGCTGCTTTTTTTCCCCATACAATGAAAGTAAATGGTATCTGAGGCAGCCAGTCCCTAAACATCTCCTTTTGTGATATACACAAGTAAGGAATTTATGAGGATGAGTAAATTATTACAGAATGTTCATTTTTGGGATGAACTATCCTTTTAAAATTGTATCTTATTTCAACGTTGAATGTGAGTTGAATGTCTTACTGTTATTTAGCTGAAGATGCAAAGTAGTGTGTGTTGGATTTGATATTTGAATGGGCATTGAGAGGTTGTCTTGAATAGGTAAACCTACTTAAATCTATGTGTGGGGTTTAGGGAGTGGATACCCACAATAATACCTGATTGGATTGATTCAGCCTGCTCCATGTTTACATCTGGCCTCTGTGCAATCTGCCTAGTTTAATGGCCCAGTGTCCCAGAAGGCTTGTTGCATCCATGTAGGTTTTGTTCCTCAGTGCAGGAAAACAAAAGTGATGCGGCCTCAAAGTGCACACAGACCCCTGGGAAGCTGTGAAAAGCTAAGCATCCCTTGGCAGCCGGGCTTGTTCTGATCTCACATTGCACAACCTTCTGCTCTGGCAACCTGCTTGTAGGAGCATCATTCCATATTATAACTAATATTTCTGGATGCCTAACCTTTTTCACTGGTTTATTGATGTGGAACTGCTGATATTAATTCCTCAGAGAAAATGCAAATATGTGCAAAACTATATATTTAAAAAATTGACTAGTAAGTGAGCTGGCTGATCAACTACTTGACTACAGCCACCATTAGCCTGGTTTCAGGTTTACCTGACCACAAAAAGGCAGTTACATAAGGGGCATTCTAACTAGTGATGGGAAGATCGGCTCATTTTACTGACTTGAATCTTTGAGTCCCATTTAGCAAAATGAATGAGCTTTATGCAAGTCATTTTGTTCATTTGACCAGAATTAAATAAAAATGTTACATATTCAATAGCCATCACTCTCCAATCACTCTCTGAGACTACTCATTCTTCTGATTCACATAAAAGATTTGTTCAAAATTAATGAATCATTCATGAATGACCCATCACTAGTTCTAACATTTATAAAATGGCTAGATGAAGCTCGCAATGTAATGGAACAGAATGCAGTTGTTTTTAGACATGTGTAACAGTATAAGGATGGGCAAGAGGAGGCGGGTACTGGTTGAACAGTAAACGTAAGTTTAATGTCAAAACTGAAACTTAAAACAACATAAACCAAACACAGACATACATGCAACATGGCCACATGCGTCTCTCTCTTTTTTTCTCTCTCTCTCTCTCGCTCTCTCTCTCTCGAACTGTCGTATCCAGCTCCCCTTTATTTAGCTCTCCCACTGATCAGCTGATACAGCGCCAGCCTTGCAGCCTCACAGCCCGGCCACACCCTCCTCCTCTTCACACTCAACCCCTACCTGATTCAGGCCGGGGTGCCACCCTTCTTTAGCAAACTGCAGCGGATCCTCCGTCTCTTGGTGGCCGGCTGCAACCCCTCAGTCCCTAGACAGACGGCCGCGATGGTAGCAGTGAGGACTCCACAACAGCACAGCCCTCCTCCCTCCCGTGTTTCAACATCATTGTAATAGTATAAGGACAGGCAAGGAGGAGGTGGGGACCAGCTGAACAATAAACAGTTTAATGTCTAAATTCAAACTTAAAACAACATAAAACAAACACAGACAAACATGCAACACGGCCGTGTGCATCTCTCTCGAACTGCCATCTCCGGATCCCCTTTATCTCGCTCTCCTGCTGATCATCTGATTCAGCGTCTGCCTTGCAGCAACATGTTTCACATCATGTTTTAGCTGTAATAAACTTGACATGCTGTTTAAAAATGCAATACTTGTGACAGAATGTTCATCAAGACCGTATCCGATTGTGTTTTAAAGGGGATTAATTAAAAAGATTGACTTCTCCGAGGGGTTTACTGTCTTACAGCTAAATTTAAACTATTAGTTAATCGCTATTTCTTCAGCATATATGTATGTGCAAAATATCAAGATGGAGCAATCTACAAAAGTCCCTCAATAAATCCCTGGCCGGCAACAAAGGCTATCAACACACTGCTGCTGAATAGATTAATAAGATTTCCATAATTAGGCAGGCCTCTGTCAATAGGATCCCTCAGCTATTGTCTCAGGACCAATGGGATTGTCAGGCCAGTGGGATGTCTGCTGGATGGGCGGCCCAACAATGGACACACAGACAGTAAGGCGACCAGTGGAAACATCTGTCTCCCTGCCAGCCTCGGACTCTCACAGAGCCACCAGCGCAAGCCACTCATCCTGGCTCACACAAAGCAATGGCCAGAAGTCCCCATGTGGACAATGAAGGTTTGTTAAAAGGGCCTTTTTTTTCTTAATCCCACCGCAATCTGTGTTTACACCAGCCTCTTGTGTTAATGATGCGTGATTAGAGGTCATACAGACTTGGCTATATTTTAGGTACATTGGGGTCCAACAGTCTGAGACCAGTGAAAATGCTTCTATTTTGCATTTTTCCTCATTTAATGCATATCATAACAATTTGAGTGAAAATTTTTATTGAATCTGTTCTATAAATTTCAGAATTTTTTAGTATTTGTTATATCCCTCTTTTGCTTTAAAGACAGCATGCACCCAAGATGGCATGATGATCTCAAATTTGTGTAAAAAGTTGGTAATCAGTGTTATTCCAGCATGATTTGAGAATTTTCCAAAGAGCATTTTAAAATTATGACCTTTTGCTTTTTTGTTTGTTTGTTTTTGAGTTAAGACGGTCAATTTCATAAACTTGCTTACATTTGATTAGTGACCTAAAAATAGTACAGAATCTAAAATCTTTTTTCTTCATGTTATGTCGATATTCCTTTGTAAAATTCTAAAACTTTGTTTATTTTCAGGTTAGATTTTCAGATTAGTTTGGGTTAGATGGAGAGAAATTAAGAGATAAAGAACTTGATGAGCTTGATATTTGATGAGCTTGAGTGCCATATTTCTCAAAACACATATGATCATCTCCACCTCTCTCTAATTTATTATCTAATATATATAGTGTTCAGTGGTCATTCCCATTTCTAACTATTCCCATGAGTTAATCTCTGCCGAGTTGTGGTGATTTAAATAGAAACATAAATTAAATCTAGGTTATAAGAGAGTCCCTAATGAGGAGAGAATATAATTGCAGACCAACTCATTTGGAGTTGATTTCACTCTAATAGGTAGCACTTTTCTCTAACACCACACAAAGTAGCAACATTATGAAAGATAAACTGTTCAAATAGTCAGTGACATTCATCCTTGACTTCAAGTAAACAGGAATACCTGACCGAGATGTCACTTCCATGTCCGTTTAGGAGGAGCTTCTCCATATGTGTTGCTGCACACACACACACACACACACACACACACACTGATTTATATTGATGGATTGGACAGCAGTTTGGCTGCCTGAATGAGTTTTTTAATGTCACACCCATCCTATCACATACACATGCGAGTGCATGCACAAGCACACACATGATGGCCGGAGCGCCTGCTGTCCATTTCCCCTCCTCCTTGCCTTCCCGCTGCAGGTTTTATGAGCTCCCCTGGGCTGCCATCCATCTCTGTCACACAGTGGCCCCATTATTGTGCTCCATACAGCACTTCACAAACCATCCTGCAGATGGGAATGTCCTGCTGTATGTATATGGTTTCTACTGACTGGACAATGTCAAATAAGTTTGCCTGTTTTCATCTTGTTTATCTTTTAACCTTAGTCATGGTAAACGCACATATATTAATGTTTGTGATTTAAAATGAGTGATTCTAGGTCATGTCTAATTATAATGCCTTATGTTTTCTGGAATGTTTTGTCAACTGGATTATGTTTGGCATGACATTATGTTTAATTTTTTTAATGAATGGCACAAATATACAGAGCAACCCATTGGACAGACTGTACATCCTTCACAGCCTTTATTTCAATCATGAAAAATTAAATATGGCTTCTGCCCTGACTAAAATCCATTGATAAAATATATATATATATATATATATATTTATTTTTTTCTTCTTGTTGGTATATTAGATATCAGATTTGGAGTGCCTTGTAGAGGCCCTAGTTTGGACATGGATAACTTGAGGCTCTAGATTTGAATATGAAGGACATGGTAATCCAATGGCCATCTGGTCTGTTGGTGTGAACTTTTAGAATAAATAGTAGGCATAATCTGAAGACACACATGGGAAGGTTTGGCCATGGGAGGGGGAGAGTTTGAGAAACAGAAACAGCTCACAATGAGGGAAGGACAAGTTTTTAGGAGAAAAAAAAGAACAAGTGGAGTGACGAACATGGCATAGTGGGTTGAGGTTTGATTACAATAAAGCAGCAGATCGCACAGTGACAGAAGTGTGAATACTGAATCATCACTTTCTCCCCAGATTGCATTCTGTTATGGAGATTTGCAGTTTATTCCTTTACCTCCCCCTATTTCCACCTGTAGCTTACCCAGGCTGATTCCTGACAGTTCAATAATGCCAAGCTATGTGAGGAATTTCAAGCTAATGTCTCTGGAAGGAGCAGTTGGAAAACCACCATGAAATGGCTGGTTTTAAAGACATTCTTTGCCCCACGAAACCGATGATCAAACTATTCACCAAAAGATTGAGATCTATTCCCTTTGATTGCATCTTTTTTTCCATACAATGAAAGTGAATGGTGATTGAGATATTCTGCTTAAAATATTCTTTTGTATTCCATGGAACAAAATAAATTCATGCACGTTTGGAACGTTATGACAAAAAATAAAATAAAAAATGTTGTGGGGTGAACTATCCATTTGAGTCACTTTTGATATTTTTATGGCTCATTTTGATACATTGTGTGATTTTGAATTTTTAAGGATTGATATTCTTATGCAATCCTTTAATCTGTGAAACCGAACATGTTGATTGGCTCTCCTAAATCTATCATACCCCTAGAAACTCAAAATGCACCTAAAGAAGATAATGTGTTTTTACAAGGGGGAAGGGACATGGTAGAGTCCGGATTTGGAAAAACAAGATTTTGGTTTTTGGTTTTTACTGTGATTTATTTTTCTCTCTTGTGTGCATTAAGATCTCTTTCATCCTCTCAGCATTAGGCCAGCATAATTAATCACAAGAAAGCGGGGCTGGAGATAGCCAGAGGAAAGGGCATTCCACTCAGTCTATGCTTCATGGGAAAGGGTCAATGAATAGCACAACTATTCCATCCAGCCATCCCCACCCCCCTTTTCCCCCCACATCTTCCCCTCCCTACCCAATTGGTTCCTTCTCTCTCTACCTCCCACCTTTCCTGCCATGGAGGGCTTTTGGAGAATTGCTTTGTGGATGGACTGTGGTGGTGGGAGGGGATGTATAGAGGGAAACATGCACAGGGTGATAACAGTTTCTCCTCTAGGAGAGCTGCAGACGGCAACACAAGGCTTCTGCTTTTCTGAGGGCTTCAAAAAAGAGCAAATTCACAGCATTCCATTTTATACTTACAACAGCAAAGTAAAAGACTAAAATTACTTTATTGACGATTGTTTTTTTACCTACAATATTTCCAAAGCATCAATACACACAACACCGACAGGGACATGAAAAGAATAAATAATATATTACAAAATAATAATAAAATAAAGTAATATTGAAAAATAACTGTAATAAAACTTTATAAATAATAAACAAAGAAGACATTAATAAACTTAAAGAATACTGTTACAGATATGCATGCATGCACATAATACCAAATTGTCCTCTCACCCATCAAAGTAGCATCCAAAAACCAGCCCTGCCATCAATAAACTCCTTTAGCACATTTAGTGGGTGGAGTATTAGTGGCTATACAGTACTTTGTGTCTGGCATACTGTGTGCCATTCATCTCATGCACAGTTGTGCGTTCAGCCTTTCAAAGTATACTCTTCACCGCAGCCCTGTGGGGATGCATTTAATACATGAACACTTCAACTGCTTTGTGTTCTCTTTAGGACAGTCAAGGCCAGGCGCATATGTGGATGATGTGGAAAGACATGAATTGTTTGGATGTCTAGAAATATTGGGCTTCACACATATGGTATGGGCGGACTATTTGCATACTCTATGTACGGACAACAGAAGTATACTTTGGCCTTTATAGTAGTGTTAGGATGAGGAAAACAAATGTATAAAGGTGAAACATAGCAAGTATGCTTCTTTTATACTGTATGTAAATCTGATAAATTGTTCTGCTGTGCAGGCTTGTTGAAGATGCACTGGAACCCGGAGCATGCCCAGCCCCTGAGCCAGTGGCCTGAGCAGCATTTGGACGTGTCCTCCACCACTTCATCCCCTGCCCACAAGTCTGAGCTGTACCCCAGCCGCAGCCGTGGCTCCAACAGCTATGCTTGGGCCAATGACGACATCTCAGCCCTTACAGCCTCCAACCTGCTAAAACGCTATGCTGAGAAATATTCAGGCATGCTAGACTCACCGTATGAGCGCCCTGCTATGGGCGCATACCCTGAGCCGGGGGTATTCGGGGCCCTCAATGTAGGCCAGAAAAGTGAACTTGAACCTTGGCCTCTCACTCACAGCACTGATGGGCCATACCCATTAGTGCTTGCTTCCTCACATGATGGTCTGACGGGACCAAAGGTGGTACCCACATCAGCAGGCCCACCAGGCTCAGGCAGTGTGTCAGCAGTTAACAGCAACATTTCGGACTCAGGCTACAGTGGGAGCAGCTCCTGCAGTGGTCCCCATTCCAGTGACTACCCCCCCAGTTACAACGGCACCTACATCTCATCAGGATACTGTCCCCAACCCAGCTCAGCACTTCCACCAGCCTCGCTACATGCCCTCCAGTCTAACCCCACACTTCTCCCCAGTTATACGCCTTCGGCCCCTGTGTACAACTACCCCCCTAGCACCTACCCACATCAAGCTAGCCTTGCTCCCAGCTACTCCCACCAACCAGCCCCTTACATCCCCTCTGCCATAGCCGCCCCTTCTCCACTTCCTTCAAGACCCACGGTGGTTGGAGGCAGCTATGGTTATCAGAACAGCAGTCTAGGGGGCTCAGATCCTGGGGGCTCTCTGAAAAGGAAAGCATTTGAGATGAACCTGGAAGAGGAAGATGGAGAGAGCTCACGCTATAGGAAATATAGCTATGACCCAATGAAAGATGGGGGAGATTCTCCTTATGGTGTCACTGATAAAGCAGAGTGCCGCGGGAATAGCTTTGGAACAGCCAGCACGGATCCTCAAGCCTTTAAACCCAGCAAACCTTCATCCCAGTCTAGTCTAGAAGGAGATGAAGTGGGAAAGTACAGTGGACTAAAGCCATTGATTTCACCACCATATGGAGCGGCAGGGGACTACAGCCCTCCAGCAGCCATGACTGGTGAGAATGGAGGTGGAGAACAGGCCTTCTCCCAGCAATGTTCTCAGAAGCGCTCAGATCCCCTGAAAAACATGGAGCCCCGGATGATGGAGCTGGTAAGAAGGGAGCTGCAGGATTGCAGCCCAGCTGTACTTTGGAATGAACTGGCTGGTTATTGTCACATCAAAGCTGCACTTGAAGAGGACCTCATGTGGCCTGTTCTGCGGTCCAACCCTGCCATCGGCCCACCCAGAACCATCCTGCTGTTCGGCCCACAAGGAGGGGGCAAAACCAAACTGGTGCGGTCCATGGCATCTCAACTGGGTGCCACCTTCTACAGGCTAAGTGGTGTTACATTGGCCTCTAAATTGAAGGGAGAGGCAGAGCAACTCTTGGTCACCCTGTTCTCAGTGGCCCGACAGCCTGCAGTGGTTTTGCTGAGCGAGGTGGAGTCCATCGAGGAGGAAGGGCTTAGACAGCAACTGCAGGCCCAGTTAGAGAAGACCCAGCATGGTCAGACCAACCTGGTTCTGGTGGTATGCACCACAAGACGGCCTGACTTGATCAAAGATTCCCTTCTGCGCTGCTTCTCCAAGCGCTACCACGTAGGCCTGCCAGATGGGAGCACACGCAGACAGGTCCTTCTGCAGGCGCTGGCGCCCCAAGGCTGCAGTCTAAGTGAAAGGGAGATGGCAGCAGTGCTGCAACGTTCAGAAGGCTTCTCTATCTGGGAGCTGCTGCAGCTGTGCCAGCAGGCCCTGGCATCAGCTTCTGCCTCTACACCCGTGCCTCTGCATGGCCTCCCTGCCCCCCTGTCCTCCCCTGCCTTTCAAGACTTTGAAAATGCTTTCTGTAAGGTACGCCCACAAAGCACCCCCAAAGAACTGGACACTTGTATGGAGTGGAGCAAAGTTTATAGCCGCTGAGAAACTAGTCAGCCACTGCTGAATGTTGTTTTTTTTTTTGTTGTTTTTTTTTTACTACATGTTGCAGCCAAAACAGTGCGATATGTTGAGACATTACTGTGGAGTGGTGGGGAGGCATTTTGGATTTAATGCATTTAATCTAGGAAACATGCCATGGTGTGTTGTTTTTCTATAAATATACATATACTTTATTTTTCCCTAAGAAATTAAATATTAGGCCTTTCTTGAAGGGGCATTTATTAGTTGCTTGGCTTATCTGATAGAGAGTTTGAATTATATTTTGGAATTTCGCTAGAATTCCAATTAACCTTGATCCTGGACTAAACCTGGAGGTTATAGATAACTTGGTTTTGTTTTTCTAAATATACCCCCATTAGTTGCAACTCTCAGGATCCTATTTATTGCCAGTTCACTCCAGTGGTGTTGTATCTTTTGCATTGATTTACTTAAAATATTTTTAAAGTGCTTATGATGTATCAAAACTTAAGAAAATCAAATGCTCACCAACATTATATTGCCCAAGTCACAGCATTCACCAAAAGGTATCTACTGTTATGCAACCTCTTAGAAAAGAAAGTGGCAGTATTTTACAAAGTTAATTGGTAGACCATGGTCATATATTGTGCACTTTTTTAAAAATTGTCATTTTACCAAAAGAGTATGCATTGCTACCCAAATGGTATTAAAATCCATAGGAAGTCAGACAAGAAAGAGACAGGCTATTACTGTTGACACACTTCTTTCAGAACATTGTATAAAACAGTGCTCTAAAGGTATTATGCATCATATTTCAACATCTTTTGCCACATATTTTTCCATACAAAATGATATGTAAACATCCACTCACATTCCTGACAATATGATTTTCTGGCGCCTTTACTCAGGACCCTCAAACACAAAAACAAGCACGGGTCCACGAATGACTGTTTTCTCTCATCTGCTTTACTCAGTTTTATTTTATCTTACTATATGTAGTCTTGTTTGAAATACTCAGGAAGAATTTCTTTACCTCAGAAATGATAAATAAAGAATGTATGTAATCTTAGGGTCTTAGTAGTAAGTATTGAGGTTGGAGGTGAGCAACAGACCTGTAAACACACTGCATCTGTGCTATTACCTCGTAGGTGAAACTTGAAAATGCTACAAAGACAAACAATGAATGTAATGCAGGTATTTCAGAGGAAATCTGATGCCATAAATCCATGTTTTTAACTCTCTATGAAAACATTTTCTCTTATCCTTACCCTTTATTTTTTATGTAGATTTTGATGGAGTGATGATTGTCTTCATGAAGTGTTATTGTAGATGGCAGACCACGTTTGATTTTGTTGGACAAACTGTTCAAACCCTCCTATAGGTACGAAGAATATTTTGATATGCACAGACTTTTGGAATTCACCATACTGTATGGACATGTGCATCATTTTACATTTATGAAAGTATATAACCATCTCTTTTATAAATTAACCCAAGTACAGTATTCTAAGATGAAAAGTTAAATAATCCAAAGATTGAGAATCAGAATGTTTTTATGTAACTGGCAGCTAATCATGTCTAATCATAAATTTTACCGAAAGTGTTATACCATCAATTGCAAATTGTTAACACACTCATCATACAGACAATCCAGATGGAACAGCCTTTAACAGTGTTTTAAATCTTCAGCTTTTTTGTCAGTAAGGTTCCAAAATGGAACTCACAAATTTAGCTGTATTTCACCATGGAGTGATCAACACCTCAATATCCTAAAATGTGTTGGCCATTTAAAGTTTAAATACAGAATATACAGTATATTGGCTAATTACTGCTCGCCCCTTTTCCTCCAGCCTACCCCTTGCTCTCAGCACAATGGTTTGTACCCTTGGTTGCTGGCCCTGCGGTGAGCTGAGCTCCCATCCCCCGCTCCTCTATCTCACCATAGCCCTGTAGAGAAGCCATATTCTGATTGATGTCCAGTAACCCTATAGCACTGTTCAACTCTTCAAGTACAGCTGGTGGCTTCACTCATGCCACTCAGGTCAATCAGAATGACCCCAGGAACACATATTGATCTCTGGCGAAGAGGCGGAAAACTACAGAACCTAGCAGACTCAGGGACATCCAGAGCACACAAAACACGTAGCGTATCAAAATGCAGCAGGAATTCCTCCTCACCCAAACTGAGAACAGATTTGATAACATGTTACTGGTTTTATAAAAAAATAAAGGGAAAAGCTGATTCTGCCTATTTTCACACATGAACGCAAAGATACTGGGTAGTTTAACAGTTTGTCCAACAAATTGACATTAATTAGCTGTTTTGAATCTATTAGTACAGTAACTTTGTTCTTGGATCTTGTTCTTGTTACATTATCTGTAACCATTTCTACCTCATTTTTGCAGCATATTGTACATGAAAATATTTATTTCATGTCTTTTTTTTTATGTCTGTTTTAAAAATGATAATGTTCTTGAACTGTAATGGTCTACCTCAAAAAAGACTGTATTTTAAGAAAAAAGTATTACACATTATTAAAGAGAATATGTCAAAAATTATCTTATGACTCAGCTTTCCTTGCAGGTGCATTGTGAAGGTGAATTGCCTTCAATCTACATAAATACTCTGAAGATTTCAGATATAAAGCCACGGTTCACCCAAAAATTTCAATTCTCTAACCATTTATGCATCATCCTGCCATCCAGATGTGTAAAACTTTCTTTCTTCTCCAGAACACAAATTAAGATTTTTAGAAGAATATTTCAGCTCTGTAGGTCCTTCCAATGCAAGTGAATGGGTGCCAAACTTTTGACGCTCCGAAAAAAACAAAGGCAGCATAAAAATGAATCATACAATGTTTTAATCCATATCTTCAGAAGTGATATAATAGGTGTGGGTGAAAAACAGTTCGATATTTAAGTCCTTTTTTTGCCAGAAATTCTTCTCCCTGCCCAGTAGGGGGCGATATGCATGAAGAATGTGAATCACCAACAGAACACGGACAACCTTGTCCGTCCCCCCAAATTACTTTAATTTCACAATATGACCATAACATAAAAACATAAACAACCAACCTAGAAGTAAAGCAGTCCTAATATCAAATTCGTCTGCACATAACGTCCTGTGAACTGCAATTACAACTGCAATAAATAATGTTATGAGATGTTTTAAATAAATGTTTGAATATAAAAAAATGCAATAATTAAACATTAAACTAAACCGCCAATAGGTGGCAGCAAGTGACCGTCTTAATTAGTGAGTCATTCATACAAAAGATTCGTTCAAAACGCTGAATCATTCAGTAACAAAACGCTGAACTGTAGCTTTCCTTTGGAACTATTTTAGTCGGTGAAATGGAACAAAAACAATTAATATGGTTTGTGTCTAAAATGTAAGTAACTTAATAATAAATATTAACTACGCTACTTGTTTATTGAACAATAAATTAAATGTAACATTTTCAGTCATGATAATATTCAGCAAAACAGCTCCCTTAGTTGTGTTATGTTAAACTAAATCATATGTTATAAATTTAAAAAAAACACAATTAGAATTTTTACCTCAGTACATTTCTTCTTTGAGTTTTCTGTGTGCACTCATTTGTTTTGATTTCTCCACGAATGTAACGTTAGACGGGCGCTACCGCTTACATTTGCTAGCAGTTCAATACTAAGTTAACGAAGAAAAAAGTACAGTATTTACAGATGAAACTGACCTGCACTTGAAGCCCTGAACAGGTCAGTAATTTTTTGCAACATTTTGCTGCTTCTTCTTGGAGTGCTTTATTTTTTTTTGTCCTTTCCCTCTCTGCTCCACCTGGCCGTTTTCTCTCCATCATCGGTGCTGCTCGCATTTTCTGTTTAACCATTTGTCTGAGGTGTTAAGTCGAATCGTAGCCTTGCCAGTCAAGACTAACAGATTCATGATTTTATTTTTTTTATTGTTATTAATATTAATAATAATTTTATTGAATGACGAATTCAAAAATTATCACTGGTAAAGGTAGTAATATAAAATAATTATAATAATAATAAAAAAATAATTAAAAAAGCGCTGGCTGGCAGCAGGCCAACTTAGTCGCCAGGCCAGCGGGAATTGTCCCGGTGCTCCCGATGGCCAGTCCGGGCCTGATCACCAAGAACACAAGATGAAGAATGTGAAAGTTAAAGTGGAAGGAGAATTTGTAGTAAAAAAAAGGAGCTAAATATTGATCTGTTTTTCACTCACACCTTTCACTTCAGAAGACATTGATTTAACCTCTTAAGTCTTATTGATTACTTTTATGCTGACTTATGTGATTTTTGGACCTTCCAAATTTTGACACCCATTCACTTGCATTGTATGGACAAAAAGAGCTGAGAAATTCTTCAAAAAATCTTCATTTGATTTCAGCAGAATAAAGGAAGGCATACACATCTGGGATGGCATAGTGGTGGGTAAATGATGAGAGAATTTAGCATAGGTAGTTTTGCATTGAAACTAAATCTCTGTTAGGCAGTGTTTGGTAAGTTACTCTAAAAAAGTAATAAATTACTAACTAATTACATCTTCTACAGTGTAATTAGATTACTGTACTAATTACTCTGTCTGAAAAGTAATTGCATTACTTATTACTAATTACTTTTTAAAACCCTTCAAAAGGAAGGTTGATCATTAATAAACCTCGACCAGATGGAAAATACATGGATAGACATGAAACTGTTCTTTTAATTCTTTCAAATAAATAATATAAAATCAAATTAATTATTCAAGAATTTAAAGGGGCAGCTTTAAATGAGAAAATGTAATTACAGTAATTAATAACTTAGTAATGCATTACACCCAACACTATAGGGAACCACAATGAACATAGCTGTGGATTCACATTTACACAATTATTTAATTTGACAACTGAATATCTAATAAATAAAATGCATTTTATTTATTTTGCTTTTAGATATAGGTAATAAGTATACATTTTTACTAGTGACATCTGTAACAACTGGCAAGCTAAATATTTCAGCTGTAATTGTGGGGTTAAAAAGCTCAGACTCATACACTATTAAGCTAGTTTGCTCAATATCAGTTCTGTGTGCTCTTACAGGCCAATAATTTAGAGGCAGGAACAGTTTGCAATTTGTTTACTTTACACAGTGTTAATTAGCACACTCAGAAGTTTTTATTTACCAATGAGAAGCCATTAAAAAGACTCACTGGCTTTTTTTCCCTGACTCTACCTCTGTTTGGTTGTCTACTGTTGTGAGACATGCTCTAACAATTCACACATTGATCCATGTTACTTATTCTCATAACACAATGAAAATTTAATTCAGCAGTGTTCCTTTGTACATATTTACTCAATTTGAACTCAGTACATATAGTAAACAATAGTAAGTACTAAAATAGCTTATCTGTATAAGAAGACCTGTATCTGTTTCCTGTTCAGTGTATTGCAAAATTTACTTGAGTAATCATAAATTCCCCATCAGTCCTCATATATCTTCCACAATAACCCTCATAGCAACTGAGGGATGTGACCTGGTCAGCTTGAACTCAACCTCTCTGACTCCAGAGCTGGAGAAAAATCTGAATTACAGAATAACCAATTGTACATATTCAGAAGGAAAGGTTAAAAATACAATTGTTTATGTCAGCATTTAGTAAAACTGTTAAGATCGCAAAGGGAAATATGCATGTGTGCTCCATAATGTTGTGCAATTTTGGTGACAAAATTATATTGCATATAAAAAAAGTATATTTGCATCAGGCTGGTTTAATACATAATAGGATTTTAATGACAATTGCAAATGCAAAGGAGTTTTGGCTTTCATGTCCTCTGCACTCATTCCCTTTGATGGCTTGTTGGTGCATTGGGATCTACATTGATAACATGGTTTATATGTGATTTTAGCCTTTCAAGAGCATCATTTTGATTTTAAGTCCCCACAAAAAGCATGACTATGCACTAGGTTCAGTGTGCCAGCAATCTGTGCTATTTTGTTGTATTTTTAAATGGAAATGGTCTTCCATATGGTCCACAAAGGTAGAAATTATCATGATGGAAACCAGAGAGTTCATGTGAAGTGCAGCAGGCAATAAGATTTCCCAAAGCTTAGACCCTGTCTCTGCCTGCACCTCTTTTCATAACTGCTTGTCTCTTGCGCTCCTTTGTCCTGTCTAGCCTTGATACTGACAAGGTTGACATCAGAGGAGATCCCTGACATAGGGTGAGTTAAGGCTGCCAGCTGGTTGCAATCAAGTCTATTTGAGATTCAGGGACACATGGACCCCCAGGGCCAAACCCGTAACCAGCCCAACCCTTAGCCCTACCCCCCCCCCCCCGTTACCTAGTTCAGCTGTATTGATTCCAGATGTGCTGCCATCGGTGCTGGTCAGTGCTGGATCTTTACCTAAGAGGACACCAAAATTATAACAACCTCACAAACTGTGAAAGAGGGTAGGGAAAAAGTGCAAACAGAGCAAACATCAATATAAAAAACTAATAGATGAGTTGCAAGGGTCAAACAACTAACAATCTGTTTTTCTGTCTGCTATTTTTAGGCTTAAAATGACAAACACATTAACTGGCATCACTGTGATCTTGACAAACCTTGTGATAACTTCTTGACAAAAGTCTTTTTACTCACATTATTTAAGAGATTGGACTTAAAAACAGTTGTGAATGGTTTGTTGTGGTACAAATTAAACACTTTGTATAACTGTTATGGAATTTTATGGATAACCTTTGCAACTTCAGATTTCAGTTTCAGACCTGTCAAACTCGATCAGTGGGAGATTGATCAAGTCAAATGACACTTTGTTTAAGTTAAAGCTGGTCATGAAAACAACCCCTGAGGCTCAAACTACATTCTGCTGACATCTCAACAGTCCTCAAACGCAGAGCAAACGTATCATGGCCAGCCAGGAAATGGGGACTGATATGAGGAATGCCTGAAGCTTGGATGACCACCATACATAAGGGATGAGTTTGGAGTTACAATACAATGTCTGAAACTTTTTAAATTCAGATTCAAACCTATATTGTCTTTTTATGTATGCCCATTTATTTATATTGCACATTTACTGCATAACCCTTTAACCAATGAATAACTTTGTCTGACTGAATGACACAATTACCGACTGACCTCTGGTGGTCTTACAAAATAATGCAATTATTGTTAACGGTGTTCCAACCCATTTCCACCTTCCACAACTTTCCCAGAAAATAAAATTATATATACACACACACACACAAGTCGCTCCTGTTTCTGGTGGTGATTAGGAATCTAGATAATAATCACAAATATTTGGAGCGACTTTATCCTTTTTTCTTCTTCTTTTTTCTCAGATATCGACGAGCTGATGTTGAAATTGTGTAAATGTAATATTTATTTATATAAGTGTATGTGAGCTTAGAAATGATTATAGTCATATAGATTATAGACAGCAATGACGACGCAGTTTCCTGACTTCAACGACTTAGCCTACAACTAAGATTGACCGCAGGAGACGCAAAAGTGAATTAATTATTCTGAATGTATTATTTTATAGCAAACATGCACGGCTCAGTTTGCCACGGTTAAAAACATAAACATTATATTTCATTATTTGACTCTTTCATTCATCCCTTCTTCCTCTCTATTTCGTCTTTCCTGTACACAAGCAAGAAACCAAGCTTCTTTGAGAAAACGGAAACACATTTCGAAAGTCCTTACTGGAAACCGAGCTGTTGCGATCAGAAATGGCGTCGTTTCCCCGCCTACAATTGACAGCGGCTCTGGCCCTGCCCAATACACACACTTGCTGTCTTGGCCACTTGAGTGCGCGTGCACGCGACAGGAAGTAAGTGTTTAAGCCTGCTCCATGTCTAAACGTGCCAAAGCTCAGTGCCACTCTGAATCCACACTAGTGCGAAAACCGCTTCGGAATATTCCCAGAGTTAATCACGCTCAGGAGTCACACGCGACTACATACCACAAGTTATTTATTTAACATAATTATAATTTATATTTTATTAATATTATATTTATTATAATCAGATAGTGAAACGTAAGTGAAGCATATATTTATTTTAGGATTAATTAAAATATTCAACATTATATAATGTGTTTGGGATGAATTAATAGCAGCATCATAATTACAAATTATTATTTATGTGTATATTTAAATACCTATGTGTTATACATCTCACCCAATAATCACATTATTTAATTTGTTCTTGCCTAATACTTCTGGTCATTTTTGTAATTTATCAGCAAGTGTGTCATACAAAATACCATCTAGTAAATGTTGTTTTAATATTAAAAAGATGATTAACTACTACCATGGTTAATATTCATCTTTATGTATTGACCATAAAATATAAATTTTAATGCTTTTTATTTGTTGTATGAAACCACATACTGATAAGTTATGCAAAGCAGTCTTTGTTCGTCTTATATAAATGACAAGCAGAAGCATCTAATTTAAATGGTTTGTATTAGTATCTATTAATGGATCGACTCCCTCATGAACGGCCGTTACTGGAAGCCAGTGATTATAGTTTATATAAATATGTATATTTTTCGTACAAAAAGGCATCGCTTCACTTCAGAAGGCCTTTATTAACCCCCGGGAGCCGTATGGATTACTTTTTTAATGCATAGATGTGCTTTTTTGGGCTTCAAAATCTAAGGTACCATTCACTCCCATTATAAAGCTGGGAAGAGCCAGGATATTTTTCAATATAACTCCGATTGTGTTTGGCTGAAAGAAGAAAGTCATATACAACTAGGACGGCTTGAGGGTGAGTAAATTCTGGGATCATTTTCATTTTTGGGTGAACTAACCCTTTAAGTATACAACTGTCCCAACCTGCAATCAAAAGTCATCCACACACTCGCAGACTTCACGTCTACTTGCACACTAGTGGCCAAACACTGGAAATATGTAAGACAAGTGGGCAAGTAGGCAAGACCAAAACCGCAAGTGGGGGTACTGGGACAGGGCCTCTGTCTCGAAATCTAGAGAGATTCCGTTTTTGCTGCATTTTAGGGTCTCACAGGCACAGCATCGATGCTGCCCAAAAAGCTGTCTCGGTAGGCATCTCGTCAGGTCTTGAAACGCAGCCAAAGAGAAGCTTAAGATATATTTGTTTCTGTTATGGACCAGCCCATTGGTGGTAGTTTTATTACAACAAAAGTTGAATTTGTCCCTCTCTGGTAGATCACTGATATTCAGCCCGGTTTTACTATAGTTTGGTAAATGTAGGCTACAGTATCAGATGTACTACAAGCAGTGCATCATTTTGCTCTTTAAAAGTGCTGTTACTTTAAGTAGACCAAACAGCGTGCCATTCATATAAAGATGTGCAATTTGATTTATTCTTAGGTGTTTAAAAATGTATTACTAGGCTCTGTAAAATTTAGAATAAGATATTAAAAAAATTAAACAATACAAGTTAATGTCCTAGGTGAACTGTGTATTCTTAGGTGTTTAAAGAATATGCTTGGAGTCTCTATCTTCAACTGTTCAATTGCAAACGTTTTGACATATGTAAGTTTCTGGTTATAGTCCTGTATTAAATCTGTTTTTCAGTAACGCTATAGAACTTCTCATACACCCGGTGGAAGAGCCGCGTCAGGGTGGCCAATAGGCAGCCGCTTCTGTCTGTTAAAAGTGAAAGTAGGTGGATAGAGAAAAAAACAAACGCACACGGAAGACGAAGACTTTTTCTCATGTGCTAAAGAGCTGGCGTAAAAGGTAAGTTTTGTTTTAATAATAGGGTTGCATTATTTGCGATATGTACAACGGGTCATGGGTTTGTCACTATTTGCGTTTGTTCATCGTTTAATACCCTTGTAAGGAAGAAATACGAGTTGTGCAATAGCGTAAACCATTTCCTAACGCATTGAGCTCTTATGTACACGAAAACGTCGCGAACTTCGCGAGCAAATCCCGTATTAAAGTGCTCTTGTGGCTGAAATCGCCACTTAATAAAAGTTTAATCTCAGTATAGTTTTGAAATGTACTTTAGCTATGCCGTTATGTTCCACAAACGACGCCGAAATGAAAACGGCACGATATTATTCTATTACCCCATGACAAAATGTATGCGAGATGTTGACTTTATGTTCTCTCATGCGAATTCTAATATTCTGTAAGTGTCTTGTATCTGTCCCTTGAGTGAATTAGAAATAGGTAAGGAGGAAGGCCTACTTGTATGGCTTAAACGCATAGCAAACAGTAAGTTGATATTTTATGGTGTGGTTATGCTGTTCTTGTACGAACATATAGTATCTGAGTTTATTAGTTTTTTATATGGTTTTTGTGTATCAAAAGTGACTAGATCCATTCCCGTCTACTTTCTGTTCCCCATAGGCTGTACTGTATGTAACATTGGTGTATTGCATTCTTTTGTGCTCTAGAGAAAGGCCTGTTCTTTATGGACCCTCCTTGGTGTTATTGTAACATTACTTGTGCAGATGTAACACCCCCATGCTGTTATTTTTCATAAATATTGTATGAATATCAATGGATGGTTTTGCTGTGGCCTTTCCATGTGTATTTAAAGGTTTGGTGATGTGTTTATTTGTTTTTGCTAAATGGGTTTAATATTGAGCAGATCAATATGTTTTTGTGCTGCCATATATTTATTTTCTTTGTGCAGTTCCATGTATGTTCTTAAAAAAAAAAAAAAATGACAACACATGTTTACCACTTGTGACCTGGTGGCGTGGGAGAAAAAAAGCAGAAAAGAAAGTGTGTGTTATCCACATCTTCCCCAATGTGGACTGAAGGAATAAAGCAATCCTTTTAAGTTTTAAGATTTTTGTGTGACTTGTTGCAGTATTATTTGCAACATTAATTTGAGGGGTGTAAAAATGGCTGATTTTGATAAGATAAGATCTGATGTTTGAGAGAATGGACAGGCAGTGTAGACAAAAATACTGCCGAGTTTGTTTACGTGTTTCAGTGATGTAGATTGATGCAGTCATCCATTATCAAAAGTGTTTCTCAATCCTTTCCTGGAGTACCACTAACACTGCACATTTCGGATGTCTCCTTTATCCAACACACCTGATTCTACTGATTAACTCATAAGTAGAATATTCCTGGATCTGAGTTGAGTGTGTCAAATAAGGGAGACATCCAAAATGTGTAGTGTTAGTGGTACTCTGGACAGGATTGAGAAACACTGCTCTAAAGTATGCTAACTTCACTCTGTTTCAGCACGAGACTGGTTTGGTGTGCAGACTGATCTCACAGAAAATTGGCAACAGAAGGTCGATTATTTTGTGTGCTGAAATCAATCAGTGCTTTCTGAATGTCTAAACTGCCCCCAGTGGCCGAAGCTGGAAGTTGTGCACATGAAATGTGCAACGGTACTGAGACACAAACTCCGTTCTTGCACCTACTCCATTGAATGTACGTTAGGTAAAAATGCTTCCAATTTTCTGAAACGTTTGAGTAGTTGTTACATTAATATACACCTAACCCAAACCCTTAAACAGTACTGAGAGCAAAACAGCACTCTTTCACTTCTGTGCAAATGTAGTATTTCATTTTCTGTAGTCATAGATCAAAAGGTATGTGATATCAAAGGCATGTTGCAGGCAACTTTGGGGGAATTAAAGGGATAGTTCACCCAAAAATAAAAATTCTCATCATTTACTCACCCTCATATCCCAGGTGTTAATGACTTTCTTTCTTCACTAGAACAAATTTGAAGAAAAATATCAGTAGGAAATGCAAGTGGATAGTGATCAGACTTTTGAAGCTCCAAAATTCACAGCCAATCAGCATAAACGTCATCGATATGACTGCAGTGGTTAAATTAATGTCTTCTAAATCGATCGCTTTTGGAGTGAAAAAAGATCAATATTTAAGTACTTTCAGTCCTCTTCATAGCAAGTAAATCACTCGCATATGCAACCTAATTTCACACTGTGTGACTAAATTATGTATTTTACGATTACAATTTTTCTCACCAGAGCTTGAATTGTGTAGTGATGAAGAAAATATTGAGCGGCGCAATCCTTTTCATTTCATGTCTCTTTTAAAACCCTTTCTGGTATTTACAGTCATTTGGTGATCAAACAAACATATATTGAGGAAAATTTCATATTTCTGCTTACTAGATTCTGTGTGTCTATAATGTAGCCTGTAATTTAACTATGTATCACTGAGATTATTGGGTTGTTGTGAGAGATTAAGGCAATGTTATCAAAAGGGCTGGGTGATAAAACAATCTTGAGAGAGATTTCCTTGATATTGATGATACATTTTTTATTATTTTCTTTACTTTGCCTATGTTCTACATCTAGACCAGGGTTGTTCATTACATCAGTCGCCATTGCAAGACAACACTGGTTGGTTGATCTAGATAAAATATAAAAGATTGACTTTGTATTTCCTGACATCTTTAGCTGCGTGCTGTTTGATTGACAGGTGAGTAATGTTTGTGCGCTAATGTGGGTACGCGCCTAAATGGTCAAATGTCACACTTTATAATTCCGCCAATGCCCATCTTGGTGAGGTTTTAATGTAAACTCAGTCAGTTTGGTCTAAAGTGAATGTAAACAGTGGGGCAAAAGCGTATTTGCATCAAAATGGCGGACTTGAAGTGTACGTGCAACAGAATAGAGTACTGTCGGCTATGTCAAATAAAGGCTACTAATCAAACAACATTGACAAGGAAACGAGAAAACCACTTACTACTTTTTTCCAAATAACTTCAGTAGCTTTAAAAGTATTAATGTAATAGAATAAAACCGTTACATTTTTAATAATATTGTTAGTTTTTTTATAATAGGGCCTACTGACCCCTGATGTAGAGAGTGTGTTAATTTATATAGCCTAATAAATTACCAGGAAAGTAGAGATGATGAAATAATTTATAATTATGCTTAACCTTTATCAAGTTTTTTTTCTAATGCCTGATAGAAAAGTATCGACCTTTTGTAGAGCAGAATAGTTCGACCAGTCACAAACTTTAGAAAATTGTGCATCATGCATTAGAATGAGAACACAACTATTTCTGGGCTTAAAATATACAAAAACTAAATCAGTGTGGAACATTGTATCTCAAAAGGAGGAATTCACACAAAAGTTATAATTATCTCATTATTTACTCACCCGCATGCCATCCCAGCCAGATGTCTATGACTTACTTTCTTCTGCTAAACACAAATTAAGATTTTTGGAAGAATATTTCAGCTCTGTAGGTCCACACCAGAGTTTCCGCTAGAAAAAAATGGTGCCGGTCAGAGGTTTCGTTTTACGGACATTTTGATGATATGCCGGTCAAAAATATCGCCTCTTAATTAGTCAAGTTGAGGAAAACTGGAGGCAGTCTATGTAACTTAAAAAATGACATAATCAGGCCGTATAGAATGCAACATATTATTATTAGCTTAACTTTCAAATAGACGAAAAAAAATATACATGAACGTCCGATTGGCGTCAATCAACGCCAATTGTTTTTTACTGTGGTTTCACACACATTCACTTTTTGAAACATTGAGGCACGGATGTACCTAATACAAATAAATAAAACATCTCCAGTTAACTAGCAGATCATTCATTTAGTCCGTTATTAAATAAGAGATCTAGCGCTAAAATCTGTTGTTTTTGAAATCAAGCTTAGCGCTCGTGTCCGCTGCTATCAGTTGCATGGACGACGCGCTGCGCGAGTTGCGCAATCTTCACTAGGACGCTGCGTTTCAATCTATCGCCGTTGCGGAGACTCTCTATTAATTCCGGTGAAATCACAAAATAAAATGCACACAAACGTGTCCCTGCTTGATATAGACTGTAACCATGCACTGATGAACATTGGCTATTCAGTTTTGATGATAGAGAAAAAAACTGCACGAATGCGCGGATTAGAAGCACTGATCTATCTATAATGAGATGTTCCTGATTCACCATCGTCTGGCCTCTGAAAAAGCTTTTAAAGCTAGTCTGCCTGGGCCTGGCCATATTTGAAACGTCTCACTCAATCGCTCGTTGTTTAGATATTGCAGCCGTTTTAGGCGTGCGCTTTATTTGAAATGCAGCATGCGATGTTGTTTCATAACTTTCAAACGATAGAGCCTGTTCCTTTATAACATAGCAAGAGATCGGTGTATTTTTGCTTTATACATTTTAGGCTTATTCTCAAATTCAGATTGTGTTAGGGGGACGGGATTATTAGGCAATTTTAATCGGACAATTTGACCGGAGAGATTTAATTTTGTCGGACATTTAATTTTTTTACCGGCCAATGTCCGGTAATTACCGGACAACGGAAACCCTGGTCCACACAAAACAAGTGAATGGATGCCAAAATGTTGATGCTCCAAAAAGCACACAAAGCCAGCAATTTATCCATATGACTCCAGTGGTTCAATCCATGTCTTCAGAATTGATATGTTAGGTGTGTGTTAGAAAAACATCAATATTGAATTTTTTTTTTGCTAGAAATGATTCTCCCTGCCGAGTAGATGGCAATATGCATGAAGAATGTGAATCATCAAATACAAAAGGTTAAAGTGGAGATTGACTGAGCAGGTAGGAGAATTTATAGTAAAAATTGACTTAAATATTGATCTGTTTCTCACCCAACCTATCATATCTCTTCTGAAGACATGGATTGAACCACTGGAGTCACATGGATTAGGCTACTTTTATGCTGACTTGATATTTAGAGCTTCAAACATTTTAGCACCCATTCACTTCCTCTTCCAAAATAGCTGAGATATTCTTCTTAAAATCTCAATTTGTGTTCTGTTGAAGAAAGAAAGTCAGACACATCTGGGATGGCATAAACGACTAAATGATGAGAGAACTTTCATTTTTGTGTGAATTATTCCTTTGAAGCCTGATGTGGCCCCTGTACCGGACATGACACACCAAGTGACCCTGCTTTTTTTAGTGTTTTTTTTTTTTTTTTTTTTTTGCAGTCCTTGTTTTGAACATGTTTTATGCACAACAGTAACTCTCTGTCGACATTAAGGGGAATTTAGACATTACACATAAACTGATTTTAATGTAATCGTTTCATACGTTATGATATAAAATGGGAATCATTGTATTTAAAATAACTTTTTCATCTTTTAATTTCCGTAATCATGTCTCCCTTTTAATTTTTTTTTTCCATCAGATTCATTTAGTTTTTACAGTATCATAGATAAGTGATTTATTTTAAAAGTCAGTTACAAACACCTATACCAATTCTCTTATTCTTTCTGGCAAACATAAACTGGAATGTAAATTATGGTATGTGTGCTACATTTTTAAATTGCAGCATAGAGTTGTTATTATAAAGGGGCATAGCTTTCATACAGTACTTAATACTCCAAGGGATCTCAAGATGTGTTTAATGATTGAGTATTAAACTATTTTTAACTTGACACAGTGACCTAAACATTTTATATTTATGACGCAACACACCCAAGACGCTACACAAGCATGCCTGATTAGGTGTAAATTGACGTGCCCTTAAACAAGCCCTCATAAGAAATCACAAACTGATTGACAAATTCACTTGTGAAATTCTAAAGCCGCTTTTTGTATTGCCTTATCAATGATTAACTCTTCTGCTACAGGAATGTAAAGCATTTTAATTATCTGAATATTTATTTATTCAGATAATTATATATATATATATATATATATATATAAATTTTTAAACATTTAAAGATATGTATAATTATATATTGATATAAATATGTATAATCTTTATATATTGAGTTATTGTTATATGAGGGGCTTTCTCAGCAAATAATTGTATGATTAATTAATCAGGTGACCATGTAATTAATTAGATAAAAATTTTTAATCGATTGACAGCCCTAGTTTTTAAGTCTTTTAGCCCTGCATCACACTATCTTTGAATGAACACAAATTCAATTATACAAATGTATGAAACTATGGAGCCAAAAATACAACAAAACAATTTGAATTAGAATTGTGTAAATTTGAATTATAGACTTTTGAATTTGAATTATAAGTGTGATTTTGCCAAATATAATATTATGCTGTATTTTAAATAGGTTTGAATTTGAATTTTTTAAACTCCAATCCTGGACATTTCATATTTAATCAAATTGAATAGTTTTTGTTTATGGCACAATTCTATAAATATGTATTTTCAAACAGCATATTTTTGGTTCTGAATTCTTACACTGTAAATATTCCGTTTAAAAAAATACAGCTTCAAGTTTTCATGATGAAGAAATTTAGAACACCAAATTCAATATTCAAGATTGCAGAAATTCAGATCTACAGAAAGGGGGTCAGAGATCAAGCTTCCATGTTCCACAGGGAAGAGTAGAGGGTCTCGGAAAAGTCGAACAGAGCATTTTGGCCAATTACAGGTCGAGGTGCAACAATTCTCTTATCATTATCACTAATTCATCATATTCAAGTTGGATGTTATTTCAAACACTTGTTGGTGTTTGTAAGTGTGTTTTGATTGATGTTCATGTCTTGAGCTCAAAACGCACTTACAAACACCAACAAGTGTTTGAAATAACAGCCGACTTGGATCTGATGTGGATTCCGATCACAGAATGAAGCAGAATTATTGAGTTATATGTGATGCTTACTCTTTAAGCATGAATTTCTGCAATCTTGAGTATTGAATTTGGTGTTCTGAATTTCTTCTTCATCTTGAAAACTTGAAGCTGTATTTTTTAAAACGGAATATTTACAGTGTAAGAATTCGGAACCAAAAATGTGCTGTTTGAAAATACATTTTTATAAAATTGTGCCATTAAAAAAAAAACTGTTCAATTTGGTTAAATATGAAATGTCCAGGATTGGAGTTAAAAAAAATCTAATTCAAACTTAATTAAAATAAAATGTAATATTACATTTGGCAAAATCACACTTCTAATTCAAATTCAAAAGTCTATAATTCAAATTTATACTTCTAATTCAAATTATTTTGTCGTATTTCTGGCTCCATTTGAAACAATGTTTAATATAACCTTCTTTCAAATAACAAAGGTTCTTTTTGTGAAGAGCCTTTTTAGCCTGCTATACACCTGCTATACAGCAGAATCTTTCACTAAATCACAGGCCAGACAGTAAAATACTCCCACACCACCGACAGTTTCTCCAAACCACACTTGCGCACGGCATCCGTTGCCCTCTTACATCATGCCAGAGTCGTGTCCAGCCAGTGGCTGTGGGTGATATTATAGTTCCACCTGTTGGATCTTCTCCGAAACTGCAGCTGGGTAGGCAACTGCTGTCCAAGTCGACCGTAAATAAACAAGACATATAAACCGATAAACATCGGCCACTGCCATCAGTGAATGACATTGTATTTGCAGATAGGCCAATGTCAGTCAACAAGGCGAATATCGGCCGATGCCGATACATCGGTGAATCCCTACTCAATACTCACTACTCATGAGTACTTTTAAATGAGCTACTCTTTTACTCTTACTTGTAGTTTTTAGGACAGGTACTTTTACTCTAATCAAAAAATTTTTTTAAGAAGTAACAGTACTTTTACTTGAGTATTATTTTTCATTACGCTTTCCACCCCTGCTTATTGCTGGTTGATCTGTGTCTGTATAAGGTTTTAATGCTAGAGTTTATTTCAAATATTGGATATGTGCATTTTGTATTTTATCTCCATGAAATTGCTCTTCTGTTGTGTCTTTTGCTGCGTGTAATAATTATTAATGTATGAATCAAATAACGGCTATATATTTCTCTATTCCTCTGTGACATGTGACAGAGTACAACATTAGTATGTCACACCACATTAATGATCATATCTGCAAAATCGTTGACCTCTAGTTAGTACACTATACTATACCACTAATACATTTAAAGTTAACTGTGCCTTTTAAACAGCTTGGAAAATTCCAGAAAATGATGTTGAGCCTTTAGACAAATAGCCAATTATCCTTTATACCCGTATGTCCGGGGGCGGGACATGCAAATTCTGTCTGCCAACTTCTCATTGGCCTTTTTTCATAGTTCAGAGGTACCGTAATTTCCGGACTATAAGCCGCAACTTTTTTCCCACGCTTTGAACCTCGCGGCTTAAACAATGACGCGGCTAATATATGGATTTTTCCCGCTTTCAAATTTTATTTAAAAAAAATAAATAAAACATTCTGTGACGTGCTCAGTTTTTTGGCGGCATGAAGCTTTCATTAGACCAATGAAATTGCCAAACGGGTTAAGGTCAAACAACTTTTTTGTTTGCTGTTTCGATTAAATCGAGCGCGCTCAAACTTCCCATCATTCTGATTACGGTAGTCATTTTGTCACCCTCAAGACACGGAGAAATGCATATGATGCAGCTTTCACGTTGAAGGCGATTGATCTGGCTGTTGGAAAAGGAAATAGAGCTGCTGCACGGGAGACGTTGGAAACAGCAGCGTGATGAATTGACTCAGTGCAAAAAGACAAATAAAGCTGAGGCTATTCAACTCCGACACCGAAGGAGATGACTTCAGTGGTTTCATGTGCACAAGAGGAGGAAGATAGTGACCAATGACTTTCTTGCTAGGCTACTGTTTACTGCTAATTTTTTATTTTTTGTTACAAGCCGTGTGTGGCAGCGGGGGCGTGGTCAAGCGCCCGTCCGGGTGAGAAAAGCGGTAAGGGCACCTGAGCTAATGTCTAACACCTGTGTCTAATTTCAGTAAGCGTGGGGAGAGCGGCATAAAAAGGCAGCAGAGAGAGTGTGAGAGAGTGAGTGAGTGACAGACAGACACACGTCAGTCTAGTGTTGGCGCATAGAAGACCAAGAATTGAGAAACTTTATAAAATTGATTGTAAACATTGCTGTGGCCATTAAAAGCCTTACCTGGAATGTCAAGTGCCCTGCTTCATGTGTCCTTCTTGGGAAAACTGTCACACTGGCACCAGTGTGACAGTTTTCAGCACTTGATGTAAGCGCCCTTACCGCTTTTCTCTCCCGGACGGGCGCTTGACCACGCCCCCACTGCCACACCATGTTTCGTTAAAGCCTATCTATTTGTGTTACAAGCCGTGTTTCGTTAAAGCCTGTGTAAAGTTCATTTGTTTCAATGTACCGGTAGGCACCTGCGGCTTATAGACAGATGCGGCTTATTTATGTTCAAAATAATATTTTTTTTAAATTCAGTGGGTGCGGCTTATATTCAGGTGCGCTCAATAGTCCGGAAATTACGGTATATTTGGCACTCAAGAGAGACCCCTAGTGTCGCTTCTTCGACACACGTCAAAGTGAGCGACAGACGGGGAACCGCAGTTGGAGATGGAGAGGGGCTGTCCTGATTTAAAATAAGCTTTTTTTTTTTGAAATTCCGATTCCAATGTCTGAATATTCTTAGGAATGAAAAGTTAATTGCTCTTTGAAAGAGTGTACTTGAATCATAATGCTATTATATTATCATTATATCATTGGTATAAAATTGTCTTAACATTACAATAATATCGTAACGCATTATTTCTGAGACTATATATCGTCCAACAAAATTGGTTATCGTGACAGGCCTATTTGCGTGGGGTTGTTTGGACCAACGTGCGCGTGTCACTGTCGTGCTCTCTCCGGTGATGTCGTCATTGTTCTGTCAACTGGTCAGGTTGGGTTTTGTCTTACAAGGACCATGACTTCTTCATCCCCTGTCTGTCTTGTGTTTCATATTCATGTTTTGTGTGGGCCAAGTTTCTGGTGGTGGGTTATCACTGTGCATGATTTGCCCTCCGGTGATGTCATGGTCATGGCATCTTGCCGGGGTGTGTGTTCGCCTGTGGAGGACTGTGGCATCATCTTCCCTTGTCTGTTTTGTCAAAGCGTGTTTACATTTTGCCCTTACATTACATTGTGTTTCAGGTGTCGCTGGCATGCTGAATCAGAATTTCCATGGGAACTGATCAGCTTTCATGGGAAAGCTGATCATTACAAACTTCAGCTGCTAGCGACACCTGCCTCTTGTTTGTTTTTTTTATTTAAACCCCCGCGTGTCACGTCGGAGGTCAGATCATTGTGACTTTTTCTGTCGTGTTTGCCACTGTGTGTTTGCATGATGCTGTTTGTTTAACTGTGCTCTCTTGTACAGTTGGAGCTGGTGGCAGTAGTTTCAGAAGTGGAGTTCCTTCTGTGCTTGTTGTCCGCCGTCCTCGCCAGTTTGGTGCCCAGTTCATGTGGAGGAGAATTCCTCGTATCTCTGCCTATATAGAAATATATAAAGTCTGATATTAATTAAGAATGGGGTTATTTATGAGAAGATGTCCTTGTCCTGGATCCAGCTCTATGCCATGCCTTGTCAAAGTTCAGAGAGATGATAAATATAATTAAAACTTAATAAATTCCTTGCTATATTCCAAAAGACTTGTTTAGGATTATTATGATGATGACAAATTGTTAGGCTATACATCCATTACCCTTTAATTTAACAGTGATAAAAGTATATTTGCTGTGCTGTTGCAGTAATTTATATGGCTGCACAGTGGCTAGCTGTAATTCCCCCCCCCCCTTTTTTTCCCCCTGTTAATTCATATAACTGACGTAGTCAGAAGCCATAAAGCCACTACATTTATGATGCCATTCTTTATCTCATAAAGGTGTAATAGTATGTTTGGATTGTTCTGTGTGCTACATAAATAAGCACAAGTCTTTTACCAAACCAGTTTTTCCTGCAGTGCTTGTAGTGTCCACAAACTGAAATGTAACACTTAAGTCAGGACTGTGTGCTTACATTGAATTAGTTGGTGCTGTCACATAGTTTGTAATACATGTCATGGGGTAATAGGTTTATTCAGTATGACCTGGAATGTACAGAGGTCCTTGCACCCTATATCCTCGCCAAATGTGAACAGATATCATCATCTGTCAGTAAGGCCTGAAACGATTAGTCAACGTTATCGGCAACGTTGACAATAAAAAAGTCGTCAAATATTTTCGTTGCAGAATAGTCGTTTGATTTCATTTAATGTTACATGAGATCACATTAAACTCTAATGACGAGAGGGCAGCACTGCAGTTCGTGCCTGACCGAAGAGAAGAATAATTACACAGTCTAAACTTTCACAGCATCAGGTGATGTAGATCGCGAAGTATGAGGGAATTATAATGCAAAAATACAAAAGTAAATACAGAAGCACTCTCGTTGTGGAATAAGTGGAAATATTCATGTCGGGCGTCTTTTAAAGGAAACACAGGTGTAGGGTTGCAGCGGTATACCGGTTTCACGGTATACCACGGTTTGAAAATTGACATTTATTATACCATGTACATTTGCTTATCTACGGTATTGAGAAAAAAATGCAACCGGACGGAGAATCTCACATAGGCGTGCGCATCTCCTTTCCTCCTTGTTTGCCTGTCAGACGTGTCAACTTGCGACACACACACATGCAGCCGAGAAAATGTCAGAGAGAAGCGAGAGGAGGGGGTCGGACATGAGTGTGTGTGAGTTTAAAGCAGTGTTTCTCAACTGGTCTAAATGGACTGGGTCGTGGACAGCAGGGAAAGAACAGTGCCATGGTTTTCCCATTGAAGATATTTTGGCGGCCACCCAAGTGATGGACTATTGAGGACTGCCGAGGCAGATTTAATGATAATCTCGCTAACAGCTAAAACACACATGGGCAATTTACGGCTCGCGGGCTGGATCAGGCCCTCCACATGGTTTAATGTGGCCTCATTTATCGTAAAAGGTTTTTGTTTTTTTCGTTTGATATTTCAGTTAACTTGCATTGGGACGTCACGCATCTCCACAAGCATTTAACATTCTCAGGGTTGCCAGATAAGAGACGCAACACCCCCAGTTTGAGATTTATACTTGCGCAAATTGGAATTATTCTGCCTAATCTTATACTTTTTTGTGCAATCTGGCAACCATGCACACGAATGCACTTTTTCTGTCTCTCGCTTTCCCCTTTGAACAAACTTAACGATCCGTAGTGCAATATTCTGCTCAAGGAAAAGTGTCATACGGCTAATCTGTGTCCATTCTTGAGGCTGCTTGTGATGTGTGGTGCTACTAATTTTGCAGGTAAACCTTCTCAGTGATTAAATTACTATAAAAGTAGATCTCGGCATCATTGACATGCGAGCAAAAGCAAGCCAGAAATACACAGATACACTTTAGAAAATTGAGTACACAACGATTTCTGGGCTTAAAAGATACAAAAACCAAATCAATGCAGAACATTGTATCTCAACAGTAATACAATGTGGCCCCCTTTGCACTGCTTAAACCCGATGTGGCCCCTTTACCAAAATAGTTAAAAAATATTAATAATTACAAACCATCACCTTTACAAATGTTTTTCAGGATTTTACATGAATAAAAGTAACGGTTATATTTTGACAAAATGTTATAGTTTCAAATTAAATAATCTAAAGGTAGAATCCATTAGACCTCATTTTATATCAACAGTGGCAGTTGTAGTTAAAGTTTCAAGATGTATGAAAAATAAATACTAGCTGAAACACATGCATTAATTTATTATTATTATTATTATTACTATTATTTAAGACTAGCACACTGACCTAACCATGGTAATGAGGAGCCTTTCCTTCTGTGTAATATGTGTATAAATATTTAATATTAGTTAACAAACGGGATAATAATGGGCTCATATAAGTAAATATGTTCTTACATTTTTAAAAGGGGAAGAGAAAACTTCCTGTAGATTTTGACATCAACAACAAAAATAATGACACTTGATGCATGTCCTTGTACTTGAAAACCATGAACAAAGCTATGCAACATAAAAGGAAATGCAACCCAGGATACATTAAATACAGGTTATGTTTAATCTATGGCAGGTCGACACTTGATTTCTAATGTAAAAGCTGTCCTGAAGCAAAACCAGTTGAGAAGCACTGAGATAAAGGTACAGACAGGAGCCGTATATGTTAACTGTTAATAATAATAATAATAATAATAGGACATTACTTCAAAAGCTCACACAGCTGATGTTATTTTTCATTTAGTAGTTAATTTAACATGCTATTATAACATGTAAACTAACATGCTATTGTATTTATTATAAATCTGTTAGCCTTCTTATTCTTTCTATTTATTTTCAAAAGGGAGACTTTTTTTAAACATACTTCAATAAAGTAAATGGTTTCAAGTTTCAATTATAATAAAGTGTTTGCTCAAAAATAAATAAATAACCCTTCTGTTTTCACTGATAATAGTAATTGTGTAATACCATATACCGTGATATTTTCTGAGACCGTTATCATATCGTGAAAATCTCATCCTGTTGCAACCCTATGCTCATCCCTCGAGCACACTCACTTAATTAAGCTAGATTATAACGTGATTGCTCATGACTTATTGAATCATAATATGTCACTGTGCATTTCTTATCGTGAAGAAAATTGTCAATCCAGCTTTATAAATAAATGAGAGTTTGTTTTTCTGTGTGTTAAAGATGGATTGAAGTGAACAGAAAGGTGAGAGAGGATAGTCTTTGCCCTGTTGTACACTGTAACAAAATATTGTTATCTGAGAATGTTGAATATAATATTAAAAATACAAATATTTTAAAATGTCTAAAAATCCTTTAATGCATTCATCTGAGAAGCAGCATATAAGATATTTAGACTTGCTTTTAGAGAATAGATCTTGAATATAAGTATATTTTATCTTAACTACACTCGAAGAAGTATAACCAAGTGAAAAGGTACACTTATACAAAATAAACTTAAGATACATTCTCTTAAAGCAAGTTTTTTTTTAAAGGATTTTTAGACCATTTTAAATGGAAAACGTGACAAAAACACTCCATAATAGGATTTGTTTTTTTTTTTTGCAGTGAATTTCTTTACTGAATTAAACTTAATAAAACTTATTTCTTTCCCTTTAATTCAGTTCAGGAAATTTTAAAATAAGATTTTGGTCTCTTTATTGTTAGTAAGCATGTTTAATACAACCTTTTAGTCGGGACACAAGCTGAATAATTGGTTAAGAGCTAACGATTAATAATTTCAATAATCGCTGAATAGTCTAATAATCGTTCTAATAGTCGTTAGATTAACTGATTATCAAATTGATTATCGTTAGTTGCAGCCCTACTGTCAGATGGGATGTCTGCAAAGAGGTGTGGTAATTTTAACCTGTGCTAACCTAACCCTAACACTATCCTTTTGTCAAACTACAAATAACAAATTTGCTTTTGTACTGCAAATACAAGTAGACACATGTCTGCTTGGAAGTATGGAATGGAGTAGACTGAAAAAAAAGGAAAGACTGAGGAAGTGTTAATTAGAAGTGCCCTTACCCCTGACAGATAAATTCCCAAACTACTTGTCACGTTGACATTAATGACACCATGTTGATTACCACAAAAAGTACTTTCAAACCATCCCTCATTTATTAAAAATATCAAAAATTTAGGTTGCAGTAACGCACTTACAATGGAAGTAAATAGAGCCAGTCCATTAACTTTTATATTATATTTTAAAACCTTAATAAATATTATAAAATATAAACGTATAACATTACTAAATATTTACTTTTTTTATGTATCGCCACAAAATGTAAACATTATATGTGTTAATAGGATTTTAGTGTGATGAAATCATGTATTTACCAAGGTTACGGCATTTACCAGATTACAGGGTTTACCGTGTATTTTCTGTAAAAGTGTTAATTTTCTCTAAAAGAGCAAATACACAGCTGGCGCTGAACGTCCTTTTCAGGACGCGTCTTTTATAATGATGCCCTTCCGTCCCTGAATAGTTTGTGGATGCGGTCGATTTCTCTACATTCCTGATGGTCACAGACGCTGCCGGGTAGATCCCCACGAACCACCTCTGGCACGCTCGTTGACTTCCATCCAAGCTTAAGGTGAGAGCGGCTCACCTCACGGCCAGTCTGCTTACTCCCTCGAGCCCCCCGAGCTGGATGATGAGTTTGCCGCTCATCGCCGCCTTCGAGCTGGCATGCCCAGTCTAAGGCTGACACCCAGATGGCCGACTTGTTTGCCCGGGCCGCCGTCAGTGTGGGGCAGGTCTGGAACACTCCGTCCTCCCCACAGCCTTCACAGCTAGATGTTTGGTTCCTCGGGTCCGGGTGCCACACTCAGCCACGCCCCCCCAGCAGTCCCGGTACCCCAGACGTGGACCTCTCACCTCCGGATCCACAACTGCTGCCCCCCAGCCGGCCGGTTCTGACGACTCAAGAGGACACCTACACTGAACTTCCTCCTCAGTCACTAACCCACCCCTGTCGTGTGTGTGGAGCAAGTGCTTGAGTCTTCTCTCAGCACTAAAGCCTCAGGACGCGCTTTTTGCCTTGACCAGGTACGTCAAAAATGATCGTCCATTTAATGCCTCACACGGAGCTTGGATGCGTGGCTCTCACTTCCCAAACCGTCGCACTGATAGGCCAGGACCATCCACTCGGCTACATGATTCAGTTGCCAGGCCCCTGCCCCCTTTCGCCAGCATCCGCTTTCCCTCGGTGCACGCAAAGACGCCAACACCCTGCGTGTGGAGATCGTGACCCTTTTACTCAAAGATGCAATAGAGCTGGTCCCTCCAGTCGAGATGAAGGGTTTCTACAGCCATTACTTCATCCTACCCAAGAAAGGCGGCGGCTTAAGACCGATCTTGGACTTGCACGTTTTCAACACATTCTAACTTGCGTCCGGCATCAATATTGGTTCGCTGTGGTAGACCTGAAGGACGCGTACTTCCACGTCTCTATCTTGCCTCGACACCGACCCTTCCTATGGTTAGCTTTCGACAGCCAGGCATATCAGTACAAGGTCCTCCCCTCCGGCTGTCCCCCTCCACCTCAAAGGTTTATTAAGGCGCCACCACGACGCAGTGGATGTTAAGTCCATAAGGAAGCACTATCTTATTATCAGGTTCCTTAGAGGCGCCCGGAGATTAAACCCTCCCAGGCAATGCTTGTTCTCCTCATGGGATCTCTCTCGTGATCCTTTCAGGCCTTCAGAGACTCCCCTTCGAGCCGCTAGAATCAGTTGAGCTTAGAGCCCTCTCCTTGAAGACGGCCCTCCTAATCGCGCTCGCTTCCATCAAGAGGGTTGGGGACCTGCAAGCGTTCTCTGTCAGCAACACCTACATGGAGTTCGGTCCGGTAGACACCCAGGTCATCCTAAGACCGCGACTGGGCTCAAGGTTCCTACGACCCCCTTCGTAGGATGGTTAGATTTATGTGCCACGGCCACGACGCTAAAACGAGCCACTGCTGTAGCTGGACCTTATTCTCGGCTCCTCAGTGCAAAACCTGAATGGACAGACGCATGATTCCCTCCTTTTATACCCGTATGTCCGGGGGAGGGACATGCATATTCTGTCTGCCAATTTCACATTGACCTTTTCTCAAGTTCAGAGGTAACTGATGCCTTCAAAGAAGTCCCCTAGTGTCGCTTCATTCGGCACAACGCTCTCGTTCCTTCCATCACGTTTGTTAGCGATTTTATCACACTAAAATCAGGTTAACACATAAGCCTATAATTTTTATGTCTTAGGGCTATACTTTTGAAACGATGTTTATTTTAATGTACTGGCCCCATTCACTTCCATTGTAAGTACTGTAAGTATAAACAAGGGATGAGTCAAAATTATTTCTATGGTAATCATTTACATTTAGTCATTTAGCAGACACTTTCATCCAAATTGAATTACAAATGAGGATCATAGCAAGCAATTTCTCATACAAAAGTCAACAATATTATCTTCAACTTTATTATTCCCAAGGGGCAATTATTTATGCTATAGTGGTAAAAAACACAAAATACAATAATACAATACAAACAAATACTTTGTAAAAGACATAATAATAAATAAATACAAATGTAAGCATTGTTAAACATACTACCTCTTCCTTTGAGAATTAAGAAAGGAAGGCTGTGTAAAAATGTATACCTGTTGGTCCTTACTAGAGGAACTCTGTTAAGGGTGCCAAATGGCAGGGTCTGGAATGCTTGTATATATCTGAAGTATCGCACTGCCAAGTTCTCAAAAAGCTGTAGAATAGAAGCTAGATAACGATTATTATTATTATTGTTATTGTTAGTAATCAATATTATGCCACAAATGATGTAATTGAAGCTAACTTGTATAGAACCTGTAACATTTCTTTAAGTCATGACCTTACTGAATGAAAAATACACACCTTTAACTTACAAACAACACTTTAAGGACAGAGCTCTCATCAAGATCAACGGTTTCTAAAATATATAATATATAGTTTAGTCGTGAGAATAATTATTCAGTTCAGTAGTTATTTGCCACTTTATTGTGCAGTACCTTATCTTTGGTGATATTAAATTATTTTGATGCCAAAAATGACCCCCTATGATTTTACAGCAGATGAGTTGCAGATTGAAACTAGTGAGTAATCACATGGTTAATACTGTATGTTGGAATTTACAACTGAAACTCTGTGTTGGCAAGACAGTGTACAGTCTAACCAACATATTTTAAATAAAGCTGGTAAGGGAACCTTATGACAGGTCTGAAGAGTGTAGGTGGTGTTTATTAATTGTCTTGACTGATGCATCAGAAATAGGCTTGAACGGCATTTCTGTTTTCCTGGTTGAAATGCATTTCCTATTGAGAAATGTCCTGTGTTTTATGACATTTTATTTAGAACTTTCATTAAACAGATTGGTAAGCTAAATTAATATTTGCTACGATAATAAGTTTTAAAAAGTACAATTGAGTGTAGAGAGTTGTTGCGCTCCCATAAATTGAAAATTCCTGCAGATGTGTGGAGCCAGAGAAACTTGTCAAAATTTTTGAGATTGCTGTCCGCACATTAAAAATTTGAAAACCTTTCAGTGTGCGGGACAGCAATCTCTAAAATTTAAAAAAGTACAATACTAATTTCAATATTAGACTTCTGATCTTATCATATGTACTTAATTTTATGGTTTTTCCCCATATGTTTTGTTTACTTTTTATGTTTTAAGGAGATTCAAGTTAACCCTTTCCAGCCTGAGCCCAAAATTCCATAAATTCCATTCTGTGCCAGAATATGGTATTCATATTATATTCATATAACATCACACACCTGAACTCTATATACCATTGTACCATTTTGAAGAGAAGAACTAGGGCTTTCAAATGATGTAAATATATGTATGATTATTTAAGTTTAATCATCCTTTATCAATAAGATTTCACAAAGCAATTTTTACAAAAAGTTTCTCCGGCCACCATTCTTCATCAGACAACTGCATTTTCAACCATTTTAATTACAAGAAAAGAGGGGAAACTTGGAGTGTATGAAATATACATCATTTTGTGGGCAATGTATAATAGCAGACCGATTAGAAATATAATCTATTGTTTAAAAGTTATGACCATTCTAGTGATTAGTGGGAAAACGGAATAAAACCAATATTTATAATGTTAAGATACATTTCACATGACCACTCCTCAAATACACAGGTGACGATGCATTTATTATTCACGCCCAGTAACCCCTTAACCAATCATATGTGCCTTTAGCTTATGTTGTCATGAGTATCTGGCAGTTTTCAGAAATAAAATCGGTGATTGGACGGCAAAGATATTGAAACAGGAATCATGGGAATAATTGTTCCCAAATGTGAACGCTCCGGCTGGAAAGGGTTAAATATTTAACTTCTTATGGTTTCAAAAGTTAATCTGAAACTGGGTTGAATTGATTAATAAAGCTTTGAGTGTTGTAGAGGGTACAATCCAGTCCAAAGCTAAATCTCTTTCAAAGTGTGAGATGTAACATGGTACTCGAAGACATGATCCAGCATGCTTAAATGCCTCTGGGTGCAATTTTGTTTCAGTGCTTGTGTCTAACTCACCATGTGTGACTGTTTGCAACATCTCTAAAAACACAAGATTTCTAGATTAAACCTTTCAAATTTCAGTTAGCATGGGTTAACATATGCTGCTGCCATGTTAGAATCACAGGACCAGCTCTTAATCTCAGTAACCATCTTGCTATTGGACACCTTTTATTCTTGGATTAAATTAATCATGGCTGATTGTGAAGAGTGAAATTCTACAATGGCATCTGTAACTGAAAATTATTGATTTTGAATTATTCTACATCCACACCAATAGGTGTCTGTAAATCCAAGATGAAAGTTACTGAGTGCACCTTTTAAAAGAATAGTTTTGGAAGGAAATATTGGTAATTGATTTGCTGCATTTGGAAGACTTTACTGTGGCATCATATGGAGGGACTGTACTTTTAATGGCTGCAAGTATATCTTGGCTTCTGATATTTTCGATTTCCAATAACGTTTTGAGGTAAAAGACAACATTCAAGATGATCTGTGATGTTGACTGACTGATGTGGTATGGCTTGGTAAAACAGAAACATTCAGTAGTTGAAGGACCATTGAAAGACTGATGTTCAGAAACACAGTACTGTACAGCTGCACATAGCATAGACATAAAATGTCCTTTCAGACTCATTTACTGGTAATACCAATGGAATATGCAGTGACAACCCTGTGGTACTGAAAAAAAAAAACATTATGAAAAATACCATACAAAACAAGCTAAGCTTTAATATTGCACATTTTATTTATTTAAAAAAGGCTATGACCAAATGATAAGAGTCAGATAAGTCGTTTGCTTTGCAAAAATATTTTTCTTAATCACTATATTTGTTTTTGCTTCTTTTAACTTTTAAAGATCTATAAAAACTTTTTTTAAAAGTGAAATTGCATGAGATAGGTTTATCCTTAATACAAACTAACTGCTTATGGTAATTTTATGCAGATGAGGTTATGTACAGTATAGTAAAAACCTGTTTTGTAAGCTCCTTATATGGTTATTTTGGAGTGGAGACAGGGTTGGAATAAAGCATTTGCATGTATGCAGAATCTTTTAGCTAACTGGGATTTATAAAGGGAATTTTGCACAGCTTCTGGCGACATACGTTTGTATAAATCTGAAATCTGGTTTTAGTGCATATACACACTTTTAGGATGAAATCTTCAGCAAGTTTTATTCATGAGGTCCCAGGTCTGACAAGCACCAATAAGGTCAAAAAGCACTGTGAATACATTATCAAAGCTATTCTTAAGATTTATGCACTATATTCCAAGTCTTTTACAGTCTTTTTTTAGTCTTTTCTTTTCATATAACTTTTTCATAAGATTGAATTTGGATCTGTTACTCACATAAAGCTATCGCATGACTTTGAAAGTCATATAGACTACTTTGACGGTACTTTTACAATACCTTTGTGGTGCTTATTTGGTGCTTCTTTTTTTTGTGTCATTTTTGGATCTTGACAGACATGGTTGCAATGAACTGTCATTGTATGGAAAAGACCTACATGAAGATTCTTCAAAAATTCTCTTTTGTGTTGCACAGAAGTCAGTCATAAAGAATTGGCATATCTCTCTTCCTTTCAGAAGGAAGAGAGTAATCTGAAGTTACAACTTTCCAGTTCTGTGCTAATAAATGTTGTGATTTATACTGTTGCAGTGCTTGCACACTATGGCGCTGTGGAAGCAAATGACCCTGCAGTTGCAATACATGTCAACTCAGACGCTGAATGAACTCTACCCGGACACATTCCCTCTGGACATCAGGCACTATCTTGCTGACTGGATAGAGGAACAGGCATGGTATGTGTCACTGACAAAATATGCAGTTATAGATAATCAGCAAATTAATGACAGTTTTCAAACGGGTTTCCTGAACCACTGTTAGAGTATTAGGAAATGATTACAGAGCTTTTATGCCATTAACTAACTATGTATTAGACTTCCTGTTCAGGAATGTCCATTCTGTGAAATAGATGTACACCAGCTGAATCATGTACTCTCATAGTGACTCACAATCACGTTGACAGTTGGAAAAAGCTGTGCTTCAGTGCATTTCACATGTTGGTTCTTGTCAGTTTGTTGCCATTTGATTACAGCGTTCACACAGCATAAGAATACTGTTTCAGTCCTGTTTTACAGTGCTGTTTAAAGTACTATTATGGTTCAGTTGAGAGTGACAGTCTGTAACCAAAGTGAATCCCTTAACTCTAGAAAGCATATGTGGGTAAAAAAAACAGCTGTCTAATTTTATTTTTACAATTTTTACATACAGTGGTAATTTGATCTGCCACTCCAGGTATTCCTGAATGAAGGTATCTTTGACTACGTGAAGTTGAACTGACAAACTGAACATGGAGGCAGTTTTAGAATCCATATGCAGGAAGATAATTAAACAATATAAGCAAACAAATCCAAATTGTTGAGCGGAGAGACGTAGTCGATATAACAGGCAGAGATCCAGAAACAGGTAAACAAGGCAAAACCGTGATCTAAAGACAATATCCAGATAAACGGGCACAATGGTCATAACGTGAGGCATAAACAGTAGACAATGGTAAACACTTGTTAAGCCAGGGATAGCTGGCAATACTGCGTAATGAGTAGTGGCTACATTTACATGGCAAACAGGAAATGAGCAGAGAAGGAATGTGTGATGAGCAGTATTCGGGAGAGGGCTCCCTCTGGTGGTTGGGAGGATGGGTGTCAGATGTTACACTGGCTTTTTTTTTTGTTAACATTTAGTTAATTATTTTTTAATTATAAGAGAAATTGCATCAGTACCCATAGAACGCATATGTGACCCATATATGGAATTATATGGACCACTTTTTATATAGTCTATATGTGTTTGTGTTATTTAGATATTTCACATTTTACCAACAAACATGGAAATTGCCCATATTTCTGTTATACAGCCTTTTTTACACTGTCACCCAAAACTCCTCCATTTTAAATTTTTCTAAACTCTTCAGAATTTAATAAAAGATATATCAACCATTTAAATATTTTTATTCTAAACGATTTACTTTAAAATTAGGAATAAGCATCTAGATTTGACCTGAGACTTTTCAACTCAGTTATGCATTTAACACACGTTCCACATGCATTCCAGGGTTGAATTTTCAGGACTCACAAATACATTTTGAGAGTAAGTTCGATCTGTGCTGTGTGAATGGAACCACTGTAGACTACTATTTTCTGTCACGCCTTACAATGTTGTAGCAACTATGCACAGTCTTGTCTCATGTGTTGCGTTTTTTGGGATGACGTTTACTCACAGAGACAGAGATACAGTACATACTGTTCCATTCAAAGGAATTTGATCCAGTGGCTGTCTTCCACTGGACTTGCTCCCATGAGTTTTGTGGTCTGGACACGACCAACCCCATTAAAAAAAAAAAAAAAAAAGCATTAGAATCAAACTACTGTACATACTACAGATTTTACAGACAGATTTGTTTATTAAATAACAGTGTCAATTCAGAGAAGATTTCCAGTCTTGTGTTATTCGCCATTTGCCTAAATCACACTTTCACTGTGGTTACAAGTGTTATTCACGGCTATTGTGAGAATAAAAAAGGGACTTGACTTTTGTGTACTTGGTCATACTGCTCTTCTGAGATGTTGGATGACAAGGACAATTTGAGAGTCGCGCTTGTTCGTAAATATGGTTGTCAATCTCAAACACTGACTGTGATGACTGTGCCTTGTTTGTTTGATTTAGGGAGAACTTTAATGTAGACAACACGGACCAGGAGCCTCAGGCCCGAGCTCTGTTGGACCAGATGGTGTTCATGCTGCAGGATTTCTCCATACGCAGCCCTAATGTGGTGGAGAAGGTCAAATTACAGCACATCAGCAGGAACTTGGTGTGTACAAAATTGACTCCAAACACTTCTAATGTTTGCTGGCTAAGTGGCATGCTGAAGGCTGCTGTATCTATTTTGGGGAAATTCTCTAAAACGCAAAACCTGCAACCTGTTCTCTAATACAAGCCTTAAATGCACTGAAATAGTGGCTAGAGTATTAAAGTTGTCACTCTTTTTAGCACAAACAACTTAATTTCAATTTATATTAGGCTTATTTTGGATTTAGTTGTATTTACAAAACTCCGCATTATTTGTCTGGGTTGATTAAAATTGCACTTTCTGCTGAAAGCAGGTAGTAAACTGAAGTTGTTTGTGTACATTTCTGTTGATCATGGCAGCAGTAATTAAACAACAAATGATGGAGAAGAGATAACCGGCCATATATTCAGTCATACAATGTGCTTGAGCTCCTTTTTTGCACTTAAAAAAGTCAGTTCAGGTACCTGTATCACAGTGGTTGAATGATGCTGTACAGTTTTTTTTGTTTTGTTTGCACTTTAAACTCGGATTGGCCAACCAGTGGAAACTTCAATGCATTTGCGAAATTACATGTTTCATGTTGAGTTACAGCTCTTTTACATTGTGAACAAGCATGGATCATTAATGTATTACTCTGGGCAGACTACCATGTTGAGTTTGACCTTATGAATTGCTTCTCAGAGTGTGTTTCAGCCACAGCCGATGCAACTTGTGAGGACAGTGCGAGATATTCTGAGGAAAGAGAGACTTTTAGTAGAACAGCAAGTAAGGACAACTCTATTACTGCAATATTTGGGATTTATTGGGAAAATGAAACAGAAATCTTGCCTTTATTTGTTACTGTATATATCACTGAAAAAAGTGGTAATGTGCAATTGTGACCTTAAGGAGCTATTTCTACCTGATCTAATGCTTAAAATTAGTTTTTTGTTTTGGTGTAGTTTAATGTTTTAATTTTGATTAAATCATGTTAAATAATATTAACCCAGTTATTTAAATGTCAACACATGAAGCACATTTTTAGGTCATCTGACAAAAAAAATGTCAGTGTTGATAATGTACATTTTCAGAATGTCATGCTTTTGCCAATGCTTCAGGGTCTTCAAGCTGCCAATGGCACCCCACACCCCCCAGTGGAGGAAACTAACACTGATGTGGACAATCTAGTGCTCAAAACTTTGGAAATTCAGAACTGCCGCCAATCTCTTCATCAGCTAAAAGAGGAGTTGAACTGGGAAAAACAGGAGGCTGCGTCTATGTCAGGTAAGAGTGGAAAAGGTGGAGTTATTGATGAGCCTTAATGAGCTATTTCTGCCGGATCTGACCCTTAAAAATGACTTTGGATGGTGTAACCTAATGTTGTAAAAATCAGTCGTGGCTGGTGCCTTTCAAAATAAGGGAAGCACAGATGTCGGTCATAAAATGTGAACTCTCTCTTTTTCATTTTTAATATTATTATTCATATTTATTTCATTATTCTCTATACTCTTTGATGTGTTTTTTTTTGTGGGGGGTCAGTGTTGGTCTAGTTAATCTACTTAGTGCGAAGTCTGCTCCTCCTAGGTAAGAGTATCAAATTACTTCTCCATCATTAAGTTAACAACATTACAACAGTGTTTGCCATTTTGACCCCAAAGCAGCTATTTTGCCCACTCACAAAAAAAAAACAACCTGTGACTAGTGAACTTACTGAACGAAAATATTATATTCCAAAATCCGAACATTATGTTTGCAATTTTATTTACAACATATACAGTACATATGCCAATGGCAAAATTGAAGATTTATAATCACTAAATTAATTGGGTTAAATAAATATTGAATGACAGGTATTGTGTTTATTTGATAATTCTATATGCTGTCATGGCCATCACCATTTCAATGACTGGCGGTTTGTTACATGGTTTAGCCCGTTTGAGAGCTCAAACAATCACCATATAGAGAAGATTTCAGGTGATATAAAAATACATTGATTGATGGCCCACTGTCGTGAAGCTCCTGTAGACACCCAGAGACACACACCATCTGGGCTGGGCCCAATGGAAAGAGCATGTGTTGTACACTATTGCACACTTTAGTTACCTAAAATATTGAACTGAGGCAGTAATTATCTGAAACATAAAGAGATGATATGCAATTTGATAAACGTCATTGTGTAATTTTAAGTGTAGTCTTAATCACCATGGTCAAGTTATTTTAAATAATGTCTCTGACTTAAATAAAACCAGTTAATTTTGACGCTGTGTGTGTGTGTGTGTGTGTGTGTGTGTGTGTGTGTATGTGTGTGTGTGTGTGTGTGTGTGTGTATAAGTTATGGCACCTGTTTAGATAAATGTGTAATATCACTGCTTTAGAAATAATTCTTGCCAAATATATAAAAAACCCAGTGCAGTGTTTGACAGCTTCTAAGAGTTAGTAAGATTTTAATAGTAATAATAATTTTAATAGTAACATTTCTTTAAAATGGGGATTTATTTTAATGTTTTTTTATTTTTTATTGTTATTATTCACAGAATTGAAAAATGTAAAGTTTGCATGCTTTATGATGCCAACCATGTTAACAGACTGTAAAATCCCCTTTTTCCTCTGTAAAAATTGGTTTTAATATCAGACCTTAAAGGGATAGTTCTCCCAGAAATGAAAATTAAGTCATAATTTACTTGCCATTATGTTGCTTCAAACTTTTATGGCTTTCTTTGTTTCATGGAATACAACAGGAGATAATAAGTAAAATGTCACTGTCACTATTCAGTTTCATTGTATGGAGACAAGATGCAGTAAAAATGAATTGTGACTGAGGCTCGGTGAACATTCCCTTTAAGAGGAAGATATACAGAAACTATGTTGTAGACTGCACTCAGAGACAGACATAGACACATGAAAGCAAATGCTTAAACAGTCATTTTCATTTAGAAGGCTCCAACAAGTCTCATGTTGATTTGCATTGTGGCTGATTTTTTGATGGCCCAATACAATCAATGCAAATTATCTTATGCTCATAAGATTAAAAATAAACGTATCAACAAGAACTTATGAATGATAAGTTAACTTTCCCGTCCTTTTGGAGCAGCATTTGTATAAAACACACTGAAGACAGACATAAGGAATTTTAATCCTGTCATAAATTACTCACACTAATGTTGTGCCAAACCTAAATTAATTTATTTCAGTAAATTTCAAATGTAAATTTTAGGCTGACTGTCAAGAATTTATAGCCTCAGTCACCATTTGCTTTCATTGTACAGAAAAAACATGCAATGAAAGTAAATGGTGACTAAGGTAAACATGCTGTCTAACTTCTCCTTTTGTGTTCCACAAAAGAAGGAAGAGAGCAACATAGGTTTGGAACAACATGAGGATGAGTATATGATGATTTTCAGAGTTTATTAACCTGAATCATTGGTTGGTTATTTTGCATTTTAATCACATACTATTTATTGTTTTAAAATAATTAACCGTGATTGTATGTGATTGTATATGCCTTACATTGTCAGAATTTATAGTTTGTGATATTCTAATATAATAACTATCTACAGTATATAAACTATTTGTTTAGGTTTATCAATGTACACAGACATGTCTACAATCATATAACAACTGACAACTATAACAGATGTATAAACATTATGTTACAAATCCTTTACTGTTGACCTATACTAATTGACATAAATTGATACACCCTGTTTATCAAAGACAACTGGGGTAATTCTATGGTTACTGTATAATAAGTAAATACTACTTGTTTAAATTTGTACTGTTAGGGGCATGTTTAATAAATAAGTACTCTATAGTAGGTGATAACCAGAGATTACTAATTTAAATGAAATTTGAGAACATAAAATGTACTATACATCGTGAAGAACCACAAGTAAACTGTTCTTAACCACTGGACTGAGTTATCAGATCCAGGGCTTTAGCTGACAGCAAGGTATCTGTAAAGGACTTTAAACCTTTAAGGAATTGAGTTTCTCATAATCACATACATACAAGGTTATCAAATGATGGTTTTATAATTTTTTTTCTTACCTCCATACAGGACCAAATGAATTGGATCCACAACATCCAAATCAAGTCACTAGAATAAATCATATACAGCAACTTGAGGTCAACTATTCAGGTTGTGCGAAGGTAAACACACAAAATGACTAAGCTTAAAGATCATAAAGCACTCCTCACATGACAGAGAAAAATAAAGTCATTGAGAAAGACTAGTTGAAAACATCAACTGTTTTAAAGGAATATAGTTCACCCACAAATGTAAACCTTGGTCTACATTTACTCATGATTATGTTGTGTGAAACCTTTATGACTTTCTCTTTTCTGTGCAACACAAAAGAGATGCCAGGCAGTGAACAAGTCAAATGGACTACTTTTATGATAATTTAATGGTGCTTTTTGACCATTTTGGAGCTTGAAAGCCCCAGTCCCCATTCACTTTCTTTATATGGAACAGAGCAGACATTCAGCCTGACATCACCTTTTGTTTTTAATTGGAAGAGAGAAAGTCATACAGATTACGGGAACAAAGTGAGGGTGAGTAAAAAAACAATTTTACATATTAGGTTGAACTATTCCCATAATGGAGTTGTTTAGCTGAAATCCTGTCATGTGATTGTTTCTGTGTGTGTTTACAGAAATCTTTACAGCTGCTTCAGGAGGCAGTGCATGCTCTGGAGCAGTGCCAATCCTCTCTGATTCACAGAATAAAGTCCTGGAGGTGGGAGCAGCACAGAGCAACCATTGGCCTGCACTTTAATGACAACCTTGGCCCTCTGCAGGCATGGTGAGGACAACCCATTGAACCTCTGCCTGTACCTCAAATATGGGGCTGTTCTGACCAAAATGGTTCTTGCTTTAAAAATGGTAGTTGTAGTCCAGCAAATGGAACAATCAGATGATGGAGACATAACCCATGTATTTTGGGGGTATGTTGAGATCCAGGTGTTTTGGTTGAAGGTTCAGAGTTTGTTGTGCGATGTAATGGCCACTCTCGTATTATTTTGCCCCAGACGCTGTATTTTGGGCGATGGGGTGGTCATCGATATTGAAAATAGACACATAAAGTGTTGGGTCCTAACCAGTGTCATGATCGCCAGGCAGATACTTTTAAGGGGCTGGAAGTCAGCTGAAGCACCCTCTTTTCAGGAGTGGTGCTCAAAGATGGGAAGGGTGGTGGCCTTTTGAAGAGTGGTCATTTAGAAGAATGGGGAAGTACAGCTTGTTGCTGGAGAAATGGGATGGGTATATGTCATTTATGGATGTGTGATTATTATTATTATATTTTACATTTATTTATTTATTATGTGTGTGTCTGTATCATTTACGACCACTGGGATGTTGTTTGGGCCAGGGTGTGATTGGGATTGGGAGGGGGAAGGGTAATAGTGGGGGTTGATATTGATTCTGTGTATATATGTTTTGTTTATCTATGTTCATTTATGTGAATCAATAAAAAAATGTTAATCTGAAAAAGATGTTTAAAACAATTAACAAATTGCGCAGACAGATGCAAAATGCATTCTAAAACTGTAAGCTTTAGATATACAGTAAGTATTAGGTTATTATAAACTTATAAAGATACAAGTAAATATTTAGTGACTACAATGCCCATTTCTGGGTAGAAATGCAATCATAAATAATAAAAAAAGCACAATTTACATTTAGGAATTTACTTCAACCACTCAATAAAACAATTTTTATTCTTTAAACCAACCGCTAAACAGCACACACAGATTGGATAGGATATCATAGGCAGTGATATATACACCTATGCTGCCTTCATTAACCAATCACATGAAGGAATCTTAGTTGAAATGATGGTACCTTCGTATATTGCCTGTGAAGTTAGCACTCCAACATTCTCTTTCTTCGCTCTCTCTGTTGGATTGCAGGTGTGAGCAGTTGCTCGGGGTGAATGTTAATCTAAGGCAGGAGCTCATGTTGCTGAAGAGAGATCTTGGAGGGAATCAGCAGATTCACTTGCTTCAGGATACTCTGGAATGTCTTGTCCAGACTCTCGTTCAGAGGTATGCAGGCCTCATCACCAGTTCCGAGAAAGACACTTTAGGCTTTTTTCATTCTGCACATGAATTCCATTTGTTTATCAAATCTGATAAACCCTCACCCTCATGTTGTTCCAAACACGTATGACTTTCTGTCATGCCAAACAGGAGATGTTAGGCAAAATATAAGCCTCAGTCACCATTTACTTTCATTGCATCTTTTTCCATACACTATTCCAAAAATCTGATTGTATTCTATAAGGGTTTTTGCTGTTCAGACTATAAAAAAAAAAAACTGTTTTGAGTTGGATACACCAAAACATCTTATTTTTGCTGCCTGTCCAAACAAGATTGCTCTGACAGGATTGTTAGGTGCCTTGCATCTTGGTTCTACTTTTATTTACATATATGTATTGATTTCCCCTAAACTCTTTAAGAATGTTGCGTTGTTGCCTCAGCTCTTAGCTATCATGCAATCACAACAGATGATTGTGATAACGTGATAAAATGGCAGTGCCTTTACTTCAATGTTTGATCATCTGCTTTATTTGTCTTGGCATCTCAGTTCGTTGGTGGTAGATAAGCAGCCACCCCAGGTGATTAAAACTCAGTCCAAGTTCTGCACCAGTGTGCGATATCTGCTGGGAGAGAAGATGGCTCCTGGAAAACCTGTTATGTTGAAGGCTCAGATTATTACTGAAGCACAAGTGAAGAACATGGTTCAACAAGGGGTCATACCCAAGTAAGAATGCTGCCTTCTTTAAATGCACATACTGTATATAATATTCTCACAGAAACAGAACATTAATATCCAATTTGGAGAAAACATGTCCAGGTCCCTTTTTCATTCTATATAGATACACAAGTCAGAAGTTTACATACACTTCATTAAAACTAATTTTTAACTACTCCACAGATTTAATATTAGCAAACTATAGTTTTGGCAAGTCATTTAGGACATCTACTTTGTGCATGACACGATTAATTTTTCCAACAATTGTTTACAGACTGATTGTTTCACTTTTAATTGACTACATCACAATTCCATTCGGTCAGAAATTTACATACACAAAGTTAACTGTGCCTTTAAGCAGCTTGTAAAATTCCGGAAAACTATGTCAAGCCTTTAGCCAATTAGCTTCTGATTTGGAGGTGTTCCTGTGGATGTATTTTAAGGCCTGCCTTTAAACTCAGTGCCGCTTTGTTTGACATCATGGTAAAATCAAAAGAAATCAGCCAAGACCTCAGAACAAAACAATTGTGCACCTCCACAAGTCTGGTTCATCCTTGGGAGCAATTTCCAAATGCCTGAAGGTACCACGTTCATCTGTACAAACTATAGTATGCTAGTATAAACGCCATGGGCCCACGCAGCCATCATACCGCTCAGGATCGAGACACATTCTGTCTCCTAGAGATTAACGTTTTTTGGTGCGGAAAGTGCAAATCAGTCCCAGAACTACAGCAAATGACCTTGTGAAGATGCTGGAGGAAACATGTAGACAAGTATTTACATTCACAGTAAAACAAGTCCTATATTGACATAACATGAAAGACTGCTCGGCAAGGAAGAAGCCACTCCTCCAAAACTGCCATAAAAAAGCCAGACTAAAGTTTGCAAGTGCACATGGGGACAAAGATCTTTCTTTTTGGAGAAATGTCATCTAGTCTGATGCAACAAAAATGTAACTGTTTGGCCATTATCACAGGTTATGTTTGGAGGAAAAAGGATGAGGCTTGCAAGCTGAAGAACACCATCCCAACCGTGAAGTATGGGGGTGGCAGCATCATGTTTTATGCAAGTTATACAATTTAAAGGCAATGCTAACACATACTAACAAGGTGTATGTAAGCTCTTATCCACTGGGAATGTGATGATAAAAATAAAAGCTTAAATAAATAATTCTCTCTACTATTATTCTGACATTCCACATTCTTTATAATAAAGTAGTGATCCTAACTGACCTAAGACAGGGAGTGTTTTCTATGATTAAATGTCAGAATTGTGAAAAACTGAGTTTAAATGTATTTGTCTAAGGTGTATATAAACTTCTGACTTCAACTGTGTGTGTGTGTGTGTGTGTGTGTGTGTATATATATATATATATATATATATATATATGTGTGTGTATGTATTGCATTAAGAACATGAACCTTAGTTATGGTTATTTTCACGAGAATTAAGCACATTTTTTTACCACCACACATTTATGTTACTGTAATGCATCAAAAGTTGTATTTTTTTTAGTTTTTATACAATTCCCATTCTCTTTAAATTCTTATTACTGTAATATAGCAATTTTTACTCTTGTAAACTGATTACTTTAATACAATGTTTTTTTATTATTTAAATCAGCATAAAGACAGTACTATGATGTATAAATTCTTAACTATTTACTGTATATCATAATTTTTTGCATTACAATAATGACAGTTAGGATTGGAAATATACTTAGTGTTATAGGAAAGATTCTAAAAATAATCTTCATTATCTTACAAAAAATGTAATTTCCTTTTTTCTTTTCCTCAGCCTCATGCTGAACTAAAATTATCTTCTCGTGTCTTGATTTAGGATAACTTTGCACATTAAATTGCTTTATGCACAAAGTTACACAAAGTATTGAGCATGTACCATGTTCATACACCATCAACCTAATTCCTAGACTTGCCGTTATGAAAACATTTTCAAAACACATCCACGCATGAAAGCCAGAACCAAGGAGGTCTAATGCCAAGAAAAAGCTCTAATAATATTTGCAAATTTAACTTGATCCGACACTGAATGCTCAAGCAGCATAATTTACACTTAGAAAACTCCTGATGTTGCTATAACAATGCAAAAAACACTTTCTAATTTGCTTGAAGTGAAAATCAGTTCTCCTTTAATTTTTAGTTAATCAGTCGCATGATCATGCAGAACATTTCAGGTTTTTAAATCCATAAGGATCTCTTTCTCAACGGCAATACCAGCAGTGAAGACATCCGACACGTCAGCAAGATCTCGTGCTCTTCACTTTCAAATTACGTACATCACTTAAAGCGTGATTGCGTCAATCAAGGCCAGCTGGAAGAGCTGGACAGTGACATATTCTAAGACCACACCCACCAAGAACAAATAAATCAATCTGTTTGGCTGATGAATCTGACAATCTGATTTTAGATGCTTATTCACTTACACTGTTGGGGGATTCTGTGGAAATTCTAAAGGCCTGACGGGGTGGAGCTCAAACTCACACACTGTTTCGGCTAACAAGCTTGGCTTCGGGCATGTGATTTGTGAAACAGTTTGCTTGTAAGCGTCAAGGAATAAATTCTGATTGTATACATTTTTTTGTTTTTTGCTATTCGTTTTTAGATTTATTAGGAGTGGAAAGTGATTGAAAATACATTGGCAAAAAGGTAAATGAGAATGAAAGGTTGAAAAAATATTTATTTATTAGCCATGTTAGCCAGCAAAGGCGAAATTGAGAGTGAGAAATTGCCACTGAACACAACACATACCAAAGAAAGAATAACTAAACACATGATGCCAAAAATGCTGATGCTGAAACATTTCACATACAGACAATCTACAACTTTAGTGTCATCGTGTCGTAATATCACTTTTGCGTTTTTGCCGTATGATGAAATATGCCTATAAAAGCTGTCATACTGTACATGTTAAATACTTCACAGTCTTTTTTGCAGTGCTGTTATAAAGGTGGTGCGATTTCCAGTCGGGAGAGATCGCATTTTTGGTAATCGTGGGTACTCGTGTGGTCGCGGCTCGCATCGTGTGAGGGGAATTACGAGCGGAGCCGAGAGGCTCACGACCTCCTTATAATAAAAATAATAAAAATAAAAAATACGGGCTGATTTGGCGATCTACCTGAAGCTGACCAATCAAGAGAAGGTGTTACAACTCACGCCATCAATGTAAATTGAGTGTTCATGAAGCTTTTACACATTTGTAGAAAATGGTCGTGTTATAACTGTTTTCCCCATATTATTCATGACCACATCACTAGGAAGGATTCTACAGAAATGCCATGCTGTTCTCTTATTTTCAAACAAATATACGGGTTGCGAAAACAAGCTTTATCACTCTGATGGACAGAGTTTTCACATTTCCGTCATGGTCTATTTTTAGTCATCATACTTGCATTCGTTTCAGTTCCAGGGCTTCATTTAGGGGGTATAGCATCTGTTATAATTGTACGTATATGCATACGATAGTGGATATGCGATTGAAGATTTTTTTTTTAACTCCAAGCTAGTGAAAGAAAGGACTTCTAGATTTGAAAGTTCTACCTGTCAATCAACCACTGCGCTAATAAGATTTTACCACATGTGGCTTTAAAGCACTTTTACATGGACGACACATCATGGATCTTCTTCAGAATGTCTGCTATCAACATGCAAGCAGTGACACAGATGTGAAGGATGCAGATTACATTTAAAGATGAATAATACAGGAAGCCTATACTCCACTAAAATAACTGTAATTCTGCACTAAATGCCATGTTTAGTAGTGGCGGTGGCGTTGCGGGCTAATGCACGCAACTGTTAATCAGAAGGTTGTTGGTTCGATCCCCACAGCCACCACCATTGTGTCCTTGAGCAAGACACTTCACTCCAGGTTGCTCTGGGGGGACTGTCCCTGTAATAAGTACACTGTAAGTCGCTTAGGATAAAAGCGTCTGCCAAATGCATAAATGTAAATGTAAATCAAATCCAAGTATAACAGAAAGAAACAGTGCTCAAATTTTTCGCACTTTTTAATCTTGTACATTTTGTGCACTTTATTGTTATGCAGTAACTGGCAACAACACACTGATGTTATGATTTATGTATACAGTCATGAAATCACACAGCCTCCCTTCGAAATATGAAGCTGTCAAATGACAGATAGCATTTGTAATAAGTATACTTTTTCTTTTTTAATTGGCAGATGAGTTTTCAGCCAAAGCAGCCCCTATGTCAGCCTTCTATTTTACTTCTAAATCACAAGATATGAGGAATTAAAGCAATGTCCTCATCTGGCTTTATGTCTTATAATGATTAATAGCGCGAAAATCCATGCGATTGCTTTGGAATTTACCAAGCCGTGCACCTGTATGATTTTCAGATAAACTGACTCATAACGTGTGCAGGGGCTCACAACCTCCCGAGTGTCAGAGCTTGCACCGTGTATGCCCGCCTAAGATATAAAAAAGTGGAGGTGAAAACTATGTCAAGCCTTTAGCCAATTAGCTTCTGATAGGAGGTGTACTGAATTGGAGGTGTTCTTGTGGATGTATTTTAAGGCTTGCCTTCAAACTCAGTGCCTCTTTGTTTGGCATCATGGGAAAACCTATAGAAATCAGCCAAGACCTCAGAACAAAAAATTGTTCACTTCACAGGAAGTGGAGGCACAACCAGATAAGCAAACAGAATCAGGGATTCGGTTGAGCTGTTAACCATACTGACTGACAGCACATTTCAGGTCTAAAATAAACCTATAAAATATGTAAATGTTTTATGATCATTCTCTCTGTCTGTGTTTCTCCACTTAGTGAAAATGTAGGAGAACTTATCAACAATACAGCCATCTTAGAACACAACACTGCCAGCAAGAGTACATGTGCAACCTTTAGGAACATGGTAGGTAACTGTGTGAAAAGTTGGATTCACCAAGTCTTGTTCCAAACTTCTTTGAGGGTGTTGCTTTTTGCTTTATCTTGATTTTCATCTGGATTTTGTCATGTAATGGATTATGTAAAGTCCTAAATAAACCTCACTAGGTTGATACAAGACACCTTTGCTTTGTTTCGGAAATGGGATCCTGATAAACCTGTTTGGGTTTATTTTGTGATAATGACAGACTAACAAATCATTATATTGCTAATTGCACGGCTACTTGCCAAATAAATAAATGCTTGGGCAAGAAACACTGATATGAGTTTAAATGATTATATTATGTGAGAAGTGACTGTTAGTGCTCCTAAATACATTAAACTAGCACAGATCAAATATTTTTGATTAGCAGTCATTTTGAGTTTAGCAGTCATTATATACAAAATATTTGACTACAGAATGTCTCACCTGACCTCTAGAATACTTGATACTGAGGACTTTGTTGTGTAATAATTAGGTTAAATGGTTTTGAAGAGAAAGTTCTCTGACGAGAGGTTCTCTCGTATTGCTTAAGCTAGCTTACGCTACGGGAAAGATTAATCTTTTCTGAGATATTGAAGCCAAAAAATTATCCTTAATTTTGTATCCATTGTCAATGCAGTGCAGCAGCTGCATACCTTGAGCGGGCTAGCTAGCGAGCTCATTGGTTGCTCTGCGGCAACTGCTGCAGCCTATAGACGAACTTGAGTGAACTCGCGTCCAATGAGAGGCGCCCGCACCGTCACTGTATCAAAGCCCGCCAGAATGGGCGTGGCTAGATTGCATATAAGCGTAAGTTCGTAGGCTGGAACCCTGATTTTCATCTATTCAGCGAAGCTCTTCGCATCTCTGAAGTGCAGAAGCCGCGTCGCCGTTCGAGGGGCATCTAGCAAGCTTGGACAGCGCTCGAAGAAGCCGGCCGTCTTCGCCACCTTCAGCCATCCTGCGAGCTACGCCATCCGGCGACGTATCCTTTTTAGAGCAAGCTAGTTCCTCAGCGAACTTCACAAAAAGAGCAACGAGCGTCTTTTTAAAGATGCCTCACACCACCTGCACCTCATGCCGCGCCCCTCTCAGCGCCGGAGACCGCCACCTCATCTGCGCTCTATGCCTGGGACTGGAACATGCAGAGCTCGCCCTCGCTGAAGGCGGATGCGACCTCTGCGAGGAGCTTCCGATGTCGACCCTGCGGGCTCGACTCGAAGCACTCAAGACCGAAGCCGCCGCCGCTTTCGCTTCGCCAGCGCAGAAAGAAGCGCCGCTCCCAAAGGCTGCCGGAACCGGTGTTAGAAGCGACTACCTCGCCGGAGCCTCTCCCTCGAGCCTCGCTTTCACCCTCCCCGCCCCCCGGGACGCGCAGTTGCCGCCGAGCGGCCGCACTGCTGCCATCTCGGATGACGAGGCGGAGGATAAGGGCTGCTGTTCCATCATGGCTTCGGACAGCGAGGAGTGGTCAGGCTCCTAAGCCTCCTCCTCGGCCCAGGAATCCAGCAGGACCCGCGCCGGAGTCGAAGAAGAACTAACACGCCTCCTCACACAGGCCGTCGACCGCCTCGGGCTCGAGTGGTCACCGCCCTCTGAGCAGGCTCCCAACAGACTCGACGGCTGCTTTCTTCAGAGCCGTCGCCACGCGGCGCCATGGCCCGGCCGCTCCTTCCTGCCAGAACTCCACGCCGAGCTCTCTAAATCGTGGAACGCGCCTCTCTCGGCCAGGAACCGTCGGTGGACGGCGCCACCGAGAGGGGCTACTCTTCTTAAGCACAATAAAACAGGGCTATTTGCTACAGTTCGATCACCGCCCTCCCCGCTTCAGAGCGCGGCTCGAAACTACTGTGAACACGGAAGCAGCCTGCATGCTTCGTTCAGAAATAGCAAACCTTCTGTGCAAAAGGGCCATAGAGAGAGTGCCACCTTCTCTGAGCAAGTCGGGGTTTTACAGCCGTTATTTTCTTGTCCCCAAGAAAGATGGCGGCCTCAGACCAATATTAGATCTCAGGGTTTTGAACAAGGTGCTCGCAAAAAGACCGTTCAAAATGCTTACAATCAGGAAACTCCTCGCGCATGATGCGCCAGGGGACTGGTTTATTTCTCTCGATCTGAAAGATGCCTACTTTCAGATTCAGATAAATCCCCATCACAGGCCATTCTTGAGATTCAGCCTTGACGGCCAGGTTTATCAATACACCGTCCTTCCGTTCGGCCTGTCTTTAGCACCCGTACTTTCACGAAGTGCATGGATGCGGCGCTCGCACCCCTGCGGAGTCAGGGCTTGCGAATTCTGAACTATTTGGACGATTGGCTAATTTTGGCACAGTCACATACGGAGCTTCTGTCTCACAGGACAGTTCTCCTCAGTCATCTGAACAGTTTGGGTCTTGCAGTCAATTGGACCAAGAGCTCACTACAGCCCAGTCAGGCAATTTCCTTCCTTGGAATAGAACTAGACTCCATGGCGATGACGGCTCGCTTATCTACACAGCGCGCCGTGTTCAGCGACTAGCCGCGTCCTTTCAGATGAACAGCCTCACGCCTCTGAAAAAATTTCAGAGAATGCTAGGTTACATGGCCTCAGCCGCAGCAGTACTTCAGCTGGGTTTACTGTGCATGCGCCCGCTTCAGCATTGGCTAAACACCCGCGCGTCTCGCCGGGCTTGGGCCACGGGCTGCCAGCCGATCAGAGTGACTCAGACCTGTATCTCAGCTCTGCAGCCCTGGGCAGTGGCCGAATGGTATCAGCGGAGAGTGACGATGGGAGCTGTATCTCGCCGAAAAGTCATCTCGACAGACGCATCCAACACGGGTTGGGGCGCGGTCTGCGAGGGCTCTCCGGTTTTTGGCCTATGGTCAGTTCAGGAAAAGCTCCTTCACATAAATTGTCTGGAAATGATAGCGGTCGAGTACGCGCTCGTGCGCTTCCTCCCGGTCATTCAGGGTCACCACGTCCTGGTCCGTTCGGACAACAGATCTGTGGTATCCTATCTAAACCGTCAGGGCGGTGTCAGATCCAGGAACCTCTTCCATCTGACAAAACGCATACTGAGTTGGTCCCAGTGCCACCTGCGCTCGCTGAGGGCGACGCACGTGCCAGGCCACCTGAACGACGGCCCAGACAGACTGTCCAGAGACAATATTTCCCCAGGGGAATGTCCCTGCATGCTCAAAGAGTCCAGAAGTTATGGAGCATATTCGGCAGAGCAGAGATAGACCTCTTTGCGTCAGAAGAGAACTCTCACTGCCCAGTATGTTTCTCGAAAAGCGAGGACACACTGGCCCAGGACTGGCCCAACCGCCCGCTTTACGCCTTCCCTCCCTTCTCGCTATTGCCACAGGTAAAGCAGAGGATCAGGGAAACGCGTCACTCGGTGCTCCTCATAGCCCCGCGCTGGGAGAATCAGACATGGTTCCCAGAGCTTACGCAGCTGTCACTGACAGCCCCGTGGCCCATTCCAGTGAGAGCAGATCTCCTCTCTCAAGCTTGCGGCACGATCTGGCATCCCCACCCAGAGCGCTGGGCGCTGCACGCGTGGGTGATCAACGACTACCCGTCGCTTTGCCAGAAGGAGTAATAAACACTATCATACATGCTAGAGCCCCTTCCACGAGAAGACTCTATGCGTCCAAATGGTCTGTGTTTTCAAAATGGTGCACTGACAGAGACCTGGACCCACGGACATGTGGTGTGTCATCGCTGCTCGTGTTTTTACAAGAGCTGCTGGATAAGGGCAGATCCCCATCCACGCTCAAAGTGTACGTGGCGGCCGTCGCAGCGTTCGCTGAACCCCTGCACGGCCAGTCACTGGGAAAAAACGAGCTGGTCATCCGCTTCCTCAGGGGAGCTAGAAGGATGAAACCCCCGCGCCCCCCATCGGTTCCTATCTGGGATCTTTCTGTAGTTCTCGAAGCTATGAAAGCCCCCCTTTCGAACCGCTTCAATCCATGGATTTGAAATACCTTTCACTCAAAACCGTTTTTCTAACTGCCCTGTCATCAGTTAAACGTGTGGGAGACCTTCACGCGCTGTCTGTCAGCGCTGCGTGTCTTGAGTTTGGACCAAGTGACTCCAAGGTCATTTTAAAGCCTAGACACGGCTATGTCCCCAAGGTGATCGGTACTCCTTTCAGAGCACAAATCATTTCCCTATCGGCGCTGCCAGCATCCGATAGCTTAACGCGACGCCAATCTCCTTTGCCCAGTCAGAGCACTGAGAATGTATACTGCGCGCTCCGCCTCTTTCAGACGCTCTGAGCAGCTTTTCGTTTCGTTCGAGGGCGCACCAAAGGTTTCACCGCCTCGAAACAGACACTGTCTAGATGGATAGTGGACGCTATTGCTGCCGCGTACGGCGTCAAAAGACCTACCATGCCCGTTAGGCATTAGGGCTCACTCCACTAGAGGCATGGCCTCCTCGTGGGCATGGTCCAGCGGGATTTCCATTCACGACATATGTGTGGCAGCGGGCTGGGCTTCCCCTCCACCTTTGTCAGATTTTACAATCTGGAAGTGCCCGCCCTGCAGGCAAAACTACTAGCGGTTTAATACGCTACAGCTCCCCTGGTGAGCTGCACTGACGGGACACATTCCACACAGACCGGCACCGCCGCTCTGTCTTTCCCTTCCCACTATGTGCTTATGTATTACACACACACACTGGCCCGCACTCTTGCCGGCCAAATATTATTCCCCCACTCACAAGGGCTCCCCACCCCCGGGGCTCATGCAGTGGATGCTTGGCGCGCACGGCGTTGACAATGGGTTCCCATGGCGTAAGCTAGCTTACGCAATACGAGAGAACCTCTCGTAAGAGAACGAATCGGTTACCTAACGTAACCTCGGTTCTCTCTAGATGAGGGAACGAGTATTGCCGTGCTCACGCCACGAGCGACTTTCGCTTCATTCTATGAAAACCAGGGTTCCAGCCTACAAACTTACGCTTATATGCACTCTAGCCACGCCCATTCTGGCGGGCTTTGATACAGTGACGGCGCGGGCGCCTCTCATTGGACGCGAGTTCACTCAAGTTCGTCTATAGGCTGCAGCAGTTGCCGCAGAGCAACCAATGAGCTCGCTAGCTAGCCCGCTCAAGGTATGCAACTGCTGCACTGCGTTGACAATGGATACAAAATTAAGGATAATTTTTTGGCTTCAATATCTCAGAAAAGATGAATCTTTCCCATAGCGTAAGCTAGCTTACGCAATACTCGTTCCCTCATCTAGAGAGAACCGAGGTTACGTTAGGTAACCGATTCGTTTTATTACAAAGTTAAAGGTTACTTATCATATGTTTTCCTCCTTTTCAGTCCATAAGGAAGATCAAACGAGCGGACAGGAAGGGCTCTGAATCAGTGACAGAGGAAAAGTTTGCTTTGCTGTTCATCGCAGAAATGATCATCACAGGCTGTGAGAAGCCTTTTGGCATTCAGGTGATTATCCCTTTACTTTTGCTGATCTAAATTAAATCTGATGTCTGTGTCTATACGGCACTTTCAAAACATTGCTCAGTTTGTTTGATCATCCCGACCAGCATCATACCAATCAGTGCTGTGAGTTTGGGGCGGGACTATCAGTTTATTGACCAGTGGTGGAAGAAAGGGAGTGATTTAAAACAAATGCTGTTTAATCAATACCGTGTGGTGACAAGTGACAGAAATTACATTTCAGCTTGTAACATAATGCAGTGGATCTTTGTTGTTGTTGTTGTTGTTGTTGTTTTAATCAACTTTGAACTTAGATTAAAAAAAATTAAAAAAATGTGTGTGTGTATATTTTGCTATTATATTTGCTTTTTTTAATGTATGAAAGTGACGTAACTCCGTTTTATTCTGCTCCTAGATAATCACTCTTCCTGTGGTTGTAATTGTACATGGCAGTCAGGAAATCAATGCCATGGCAACTATCATATGGGACTGTGCCTTCTCAGAGCCTGTAAGTGACATACCAGCATGGCATACAAATTTTTGCTCCTCCCGATGACCATCTACGATGTCTTGTCAAAAAATCGAAAATTCATGCTTTGTGCTGTGCTGTTCTCAGAACAGGGTACCGTTCGTTGTTCCGGATCGAGTGCCCTGGAATCAGATGTGTGATGCTCTCAGCAGTAAATTCATGTCTGAGGTGCAGACGCAGCGTGGCTTGGACAGATATAACCTTCACTTTCTCGCCCAGAAGATCTTTGATCAACCAGACACCACTGAAGACTTCAGCAACATGCCTGTGTCCTGGGCTCAGTTCAACAAGGTGCCACTTATGTGAATTCACTCATATGTTACAGAGCAATGAATATATTTGTGCATTAAAAGAATATTCCAGCTAAAACACACTCACACACTCACAAGTTTTTATTTATATAGTGCTTTTCACAATACACAAGAAAACATTGTTTACATGAAATGTAATAATCAACAGATGTTCTCCAATTTCTTAAAAAGTAACAAAACGTAAACAGACACATGGACACATTGAATAAGCTGGCAGAACACCAGTAAAATCTTTACATGCAGAGTGAAGTCGTGCAATGGTTTGCTGCTGTGCATTCTTTTCAAATTATTTTCTTCTTTTGGCATTGACAGTTATGCTTTTACAATATGAGCGCACAACAATTGCCCTGTTGACTTCCTTTGTAAGTGCATTTCTGCGCACTTACAAAGTTTACAGCTTATAGTTTTACAAACTGTGATGCGAGCTAAAAGTGCCACAACATGCCACAGATGCTGTTGATTTGAGCTTGATAATTGAGCCGTAGTATTCTTTTAATACACGTGTTAAAAATGACCACATACAAAAATATTTCAGACATTCAGAGCTGGTTTGAATGCAACATTTCACGTCTGTAAAAGCATTGGGTGTGTATTGGTGAAATGGAGTGAGATTATCTCTGACTAACACAGGAAGTTCTGCCTGGTCGAAATTTCACCTTCTGGCAGTGGTTTGAAGGGGTGATGGATCTTACAAAGAAATGCCTAAAAGAGTATTGGAGTGAAGGGTACAGTAGTTATTACTTTATATCTCCTTAACATATGTTTAACTTAAAGTAACAATTTGAGTCTTATGCAGAGATAGAATAAATAATTGTGATAGATCAGATAATAATCTCATTGCCTTTGCAGATTGATCTTTGGCTTCATTGGGAAGCAATACCTCCATGTCATCCTGCAAAACAAACCCAGTGGCACATTTCTTCTTCGCTTTAGTGATTCAGAGATGGGTGGCATCACCATCGCCTATGTAGGTCCCAGTGAGAGTAAGTTTCAAGGCTTTATAATACATTGTATATAATGTTGAGATCAAATGACTGATTACTACTCATCTCGACAGCCCCTTATTATTGGACCCTTTTGCTCACAGAATGATTAAATCTTACTGAAACAATTGCTTTTGCATGATGCTACATAGATTAGTAAAAGACCAAGTCAACCGCCATATCCAACAGTGCAACAAACTAAAATGAATGAGTGCACCTATCAACATTATAGAGCAAATTATGTTAAGTCATTTTTATTTATGTGGATTTCTGTGGAATAAATCTTTCGGAGTAAAGAATTTACCTTATACAGATCAGCAATGAAGAAAACAAGTATCTCTATATGTTAACTAGATTTGCTCTTATTTTCTCTCTTAGATTCAAATGTATTTGTCTCCTGGGGATAATTGAGACATTGCAGTGAATACTTTTGCTTTATGTTGTTTCATTGCTGTTTCTGCTCAGATGGAGGCAGGAAAATCCAGAACATTCAGCCCTTCACCAAGAAGGATCTGGACTCCGCTGGCCTCGGTGACCGCATAAAGGATATTAACTGCATCTCTTATGTGTATCCAGACCAACCAAAGAATGATGCATTTAAACAATTCTTTACAGGCAAGTTAACTCAAAGACAGTGTTTGTTCATTGATACTCCAAATTTGAATTTTGGAATTAGGGAAACATCAGGCTTTACTTCATTTAGTTCTTCTTTTTGTAATTTTAGTAAAGTCAGTGATCATTAAAATAATCTAACACATTTAATGTGATATATAAGAGAAACAGATCAAGAATTATATGGCCATTTACATGCTGTTCTCTCCTGTCCTAAAACAGTTCCCACTCCCCCACATCCTGATGGATACTTGCCCTTTAAACTAACAACCGTAGTCAACCCGTAAGTGCAATTTATTTGTGTAATTTTTATCACATGTATTTCAATTATTGAATAAACCAGTGGTTCTCAATTGGTTTTACTCCAGGACACCGATTTTACATCCTTACCCATCACAGTACCAAAATGATTTATCATACAGAAATAAATAAATGGTAAAATCAAGTTTGATTTATTTAGCACCTCTCCAGAGGTCAAAGACACTTTACATTCCCAAATTCAAATGTTTAAAGGAGAAAAAAGGAACAATAGGACATTTAACAATAAATATAGCTGCAAGCAGTGATGGCCCAAGCACCATGGGTCCATGTCCACTCCCAGTGGCTTTCGGAAAACAACGCAAGGTGGACACACGCATTTGTCATTTGACATTATCCTAAAAAATTTGAAGCAATTTGGTTAAATATTAGAGGACTATTTTAAAGTCTGTTGTAAGAGCCACACTTCCTGCTGCCAGGTGGTAGCGCTATGACCGCTATGAGGGATATTTCAAAGTAATGTTTTGACATTAGTTTATTGCATTGCCATGGTAAAACCATTTGAAATATAAAAAAATCCATTCACAATTTAGCATTGTCATTGTCTTGGCATGATGTTGCCCTCATTTGGTGCCTGTAACATAAAATCCCAAGCAGGAGTATTTCAAATTCCAGAACATGCATTTCAAACAATTCAAAATGTCCTACTGCCTGTTGGGCGGAGCTTATGACTGTCAGCACATGTTTACAAAGTTTGGTGACTGTAGCACAAAAGGGAAGCACTACAGATGCCATTAAAGGCTTTATAGTTCAGGAGGTGGATTTTGTTCTGTATACGGGATGTAACAGTTAGCCAGTGTAGGTTACTGTATACAGAATGTGGGTAATGTGTGAATACCATAAAGTGTGAGTGAGAATTTGAATATACTGTTGTCTGTTGATTGTATTGGTTGGTAAACCAATTAAAAGGGCATTGCAGTAGTCAAGACGTGTGGTCTTAAAAGTGTGGACTAGTGTTTCGGCAACCTTATTATTAGTGATGTGGCAGAAGTGTGATATGTTACGCTAATGAAATGCAGTCCTTAAACTGAAGTACCAGTATGTAACTGTTTCCTGTGTTAAAATACTTTCTCGTATCCCAGCTTAATATGCAGAGACAAATATTAGTAAGCCATTCATAGGTTAATTTTCTCAAAATCTGTAAGCACTGTTTTTCTGTGGCGCTTTTAAAATTGCTCTGCTCCCACTTAGACTCGCCCCAACAACGTTACTCAACCAATAGTGTGAGTTGGGGGAGAGACCAATGACAGATGGGTGCATATTCAGAAAACAGAATAGTTCAGCAGTTCGTCCATGGTAAAACTGACTGGTAAAAGATTGCTAAACACAGGACATACAAACAAAACAAACAAAAACAACAAAAGACTTTGATCGCTCCACACCGAGGCAGCCATCTGCGGCACCATCATGATAGTTGTCCTCCAAACGCGTCTGGGAACTTAGCGCTGCAACAGCTGGTTGATCAAATCACAGACACAGAACAACAATACCTGGACTCCGTATTATTATTCTTGGGGACTTTAACAAAACAAATCTCACACGCGAACTGCCCAAATACAGACAGCACATTACATGCCCCACCAGAGACAGGAATATATTGGATCACTGCTATACAACATTAAAGGATGCATATCGCTCTGTCCCACGTGCAGCTTTGGGACTCTCTGATCACTGTCTGGTTCATCTTCTCCCGTCCTACAGGCAGAAATTAAAATCAACAAAGCCAGTTGTAAGGACTGTAAGGAGATGGACTAATGAAGCAGAGCTGGAACTACAAGCCTGCTTTGACTGCACTGATTGGAGTGTTTTTGAAGCTGCAGCTACAGACCTGGACGAGCTCACAGATACTGTTACATCATACATCAGTTTCTGTGAGGATATGTGCATCCCTACTAGGACATTTTTATCATTCAACAATGATAAACCATGGTTCACAGGAAAACTCAGACAGCTTCGTCATGCCAAAGAGGAGGCTTACAGGGGTGGGGATAGAGTCTTGTATAATCAGGCCAGGAACACACTGAATAGGGAAATCAGAGTGGCTAAAAGAAGCTACTCTGAGAAGCTGAAAAAAAAGTTTTCAGCTAACGACCCTGCATCAGTGTGGAGTGGCCTGAAACAACTTACTAATTACAGGACTCCTACCCCCAACCCTGTGGCGGACCAACGACTGGCTGATGACCTGAATGTGTTTTATTGCAGATTTGAAAGGCCCAATTTCACACCCCACATGCACTCGGACCTTCATTTCACACAACCATTAACACCTCCTGCAACCCCCCTCCTACCCCCTCCTGCTACACTACCTGCACTCAAGATCTGTGAGGACGATGTGTGCCGTGTCTTTCGGAAGCAAAGGTCAAGGAAGGCTCCAGGTCCAGATGGCATCTCACCAGCGTGCCTTCGTTCCTGTGCTAACCAACTGGCCCCCATCTTCACTCAGATCTTCAATAGATCACTGGAGCAGTGTGAAGTCCCATGCTGCTTCAAACGCTCCGTTATTATCCCCGTCCCTAAGAAACCCAAAATCACAGGAATTAATGACTACAGACCTGTCGCCCTGACATCTGTGTTCATGAAGTCATTTGAGAGACTGGTGTTGGCCCACCTGAAGGACATCACTGGACCCTTTCTGGACCCCCTTCAATTTGCTTATCGAGCAAACAGGTCTGTGGGTGATGCAGTCAACATGGGTTTGCATCACGTCCTGCAACATCTGGACAGATCGGGGACATACGTAAGGATCCTTTTTGTGGACTCCAGCTCTGCTTTCAACACAATCATACCAGATATACTCCGGACTAAGTTAAACCAACTCCCTGTTCCCACCTGTACCTGTCAGTGGATTACCAGCTTTCTGACGGACAGGCAGCAGCTTGTGAGGCAGGGAAAACTAACTTCCACCACCTGTACCATCAGCACTGGTGCCCCCCAGGGATGTGTGCTCTCCCCACTACCCTTCTCCCTGTACACCAATGACTGCACCTCCAAGGACCCCTCTGTCAAGCTCCTGAAGTTTGCAGACGACACCACTGTCATCGGCCTTATCCGAGATGATGATGCGCATATAGAAAGGAGGTTAAACGGCTGGCTTTCTGGTGCAGTCAAAACAACCTGGAGCTGAACACGCTCAAAACAGTGGAGATGATTGTGGACTTTAGGAGGAACACCCCATCATTGTCCCCCCTCACCATTCTAAACAGCACTGTGGCAGCAGTGGAGTCATTCAGGTTCCTGGGCACTACCATCTCACAGGACCTGAAGTGGGAGATACACATCGACTCCATTGTGAAAAAGGCCCAGCAGAGGTTGTACTTCCTTCGCCAGCTGAGGAAGTTCAACCTGCCACCATTGCTGCTGAAACAGTTCTACTCAGCAGTCATCGAGTCTGTCCTCTGCACTTCAATTACTGTCTGGTTTGGTGCAGCTACGAAATCAGACATCAGAAGACTACAAAGGACAGTTCGGTCTGCTGAGAGGATTATTGGTTGCCCCCTGCCACCCCTTCAAGAACTATACACTTCCAGAGCGAGGAAAAAGGCTGGTAAAATCACTCTGGACACCAATCACCCAGCCCACTACCTTTTTGAACTGTTGCCTTCTGGCCGGCGCTTCAGAGCTCTGAACACCAGAACCGTCAGACACAGGAACAGTTTTTTCCCTCAGGGAAAATGAAACCATTAAATTGCCCTATTGAGCAATAATGATGTGCAATACACAGTTTAATTTTAATTTAAATTTATATTATCCAACATATCCACTTCTGCCATTACTTACATTGCTCTGTACATAATATACTGTTTTTTGTTCTTTATATACAGATTGTATTAGATTTGCACTACGTGTGTGTATGTGGGTATGTATGAAGGTGAGTGTATGTACGTATATGTATAATTATTTATATTGTGTTCTTTTTTTGTTTTTAATTACCTATGTCTTGCTGCTGTTTTTGGTATTGTTGTAGACTGGAAGCGCCTGTCACCAAGACATATTCCTTGTATGTGTAAGCATACTTGGCAATAAAGCTGATTCTGATTTTTGCAATTCTGTTTGGTGGTGCTAGTGAGTGGAAATTACACACTTCAGCTTTAAATGTTCCTAATAAATGTCCCTCAATAAACACAAAATATATTTTTTAAAAGATGATGGTGAACTGGAATCTTGGCATCTACCTAATCTGGTTAACCTTTAACAAATTTGTACCCAAATTACATATAGTTTGATTGGACAGAGCCTTTGATGTAAAAAAAAAAAAAAGATACAGCAAGTACTTTCTCCTTCCTTTTAAAAGTGTAAGCCTATTTATACCAGTTGAGAACCACTGGTGTAAGCTGGTACATCAAGTGATTGTTGTTAGAGCACAAAAAGCCTTTATTTCACTTTGAAGTACCTTGACCATGACATTGAATCCTCTTATCCTGTCATAAGTTTATATGAAACTCTCACTCTGCGTGTATAAAGAGAACCGTTTCTACATCAAGTAAGGATGTCAGAGAATGAATAAATGTCATGTTTATAGCTTTAACAATGTACGTCGCATAAATGATTTCTGTTGTCTGTTTTAATGAACATGTTTTCTGTTATGTTCAGAGGAGACCATGGCTCCTCCACCTCCAGCATACCAACTCCGACTGAGCCCGCTCAGGGTCTCTACTCAGTGGGCAGATCTTTCCTCAACATGTATGTATTGTATTTGAACAATCACATCTACCGCTACAATCGCAGACATGCACACTGCATGTAGCATATAGCGTTTTTTACAAGTTATTATTATGAGAGTGAAATACCTTTCTTCTTCCACAGAAATCAGGATGTGTTCTCACCGTAAGTATAAAGAGTTTCTGATCATTCATGGTTTAAAAAGACAAGATTGTGAACTTTGGGAATTATGCAGAGAAGCATGTGTGTGCTAATGTAGAACATGTATGAATGGAGTTGCTTTTACTGCGATTAAGAATGCCTTAAATTCTGTCTAGGTAGGCAGCTCACTACAGTTTGGATGAGAGCTATAGTATCCAATTGTGCTTATGTTTGGATGTAATGACTGTTTCACATCTCTGTACTGTTGTCATTTTGTTTTGCTCCCCAGACTTCCCAGTCATTGTACTCGCCCATATTTGCCAGAGCATTCAATTTCTGATCCAGGACATCTGTATTCTTCACCCATGTGAGTCACAGCCATGTGTTCTATTTTCTGAGAATCCCTGATACCGTAATTTCCGGACTATTGAGTGCACCTGTCTATAAGCCGCAGGTTACTACCGGTACATTGAAACAAATGAACTTTACACAGGCTTTAACGAAACACGGCTTGTAACACAAATAAATAGGCTTTAACGAAACACGGTGTGGCAGCGGGGGCGTGGTCAAGCGCCCGTCCGGGAGAGAAAAGTGGTAAGGGCGCTTACATCAAGTGCTGAAAACTGTCACACTGGTGCCAGTTGCGGCTTATAGTCCGGAAATTACGGTATATAAAAATCACTAAACGCTCAGCATCACTTACGGTTAACACACTCACAATGTGGTTCTTCGTTAATTTGCTTTCATCACACAGGTGCTTTCGATGAATATGATTTTTTTCATTGCATTAGAGGCACAAACCCCATTTTGTGAACTATTAGATATCTTAGATATCCTTTTGTCCAACATTAAATAAAAAGGAGCTTGATAGACACCTCAAATTTCTGTTTCACCTTCTCAATTGTATCCAACCATTAAAATTATACAACAGTGTCAAAATTATAAAAATCTATTTCATTATTATTCTCTTAATCCAATCAATCAATCAATCAGTTTATTTTTAGCACATTTTAACTAATCAACACAGTAAAACTAAACTAACACACACAGACAAACAAAAATGGGTTGGTAAGTGAGCTTTAACAAGATGAATGTAAATCCTCTGTAACAGAAAAATTTACTTTATGAAGTCTATAGACCATGTCTACATGGAACCATCGATTCTACATTTAGTATACCTAGATTTGAGGAAGCATCTGAATGGGAGACTGACCGGTCTCTAAAATCGTTGAAGGAGCAGGATACTGTCCACCCGCTGCGGTGATGGTGCGGCTTTCATCAACTATGAGTCCAGAACGATACCTATAAACTTCACAGACTGATTTGGAGTTAGCAGGCTCTTGCTGACATTCACATTAATGCCCAGCTGAGAAACATGGGAAAGCAGCAAGTGGTTACCTCTACTGCCTGCTCTTGAGACAGAGCTCAGATCAGCCAGTCATCCAGGAAAGGGAGTACCTGCTCCACTCTGGCTTGAATTGGAGACAGAGATACAGCCATACACCTGATGAAGTCCCATGGGGATAGAGAAAGGCCTAAAGGGAGGACACAGAACTGATAGACCTTGCCGTGGAATACAAAATGGAGAAATGGCCTGTGTTGTGGTGCAATTGGGATGTGAAAACAAACATCCTTCAGATCTATTGTGGTGAACTGCTGCTGCATGACTGTCTGGAGAACATCGGCCATGCGCAGCATGTGAAATGGCAACACCTTAAGGACCTGGTTGAGGCTGCGAAGATCTGTCTACACCACTGTTTTTTTTTTGGAAATCTATGAAATAGACAGAATAGAACACACAGAGCCGTGCTGCCAACTTTACTGGTTCGATGGCGCCTTTTTCTAGGAGCACAGCTATTTCTTGTGATAGGGCACGTGAACTGTTGGGTGAGTGTGAGTGTTGACATAAGTCTGTCCAGCTCTCTTGACATAAATGCAAATGCCTGCAGTGAAGCATCACTTAGGCTTTGTGCTGAAGGATCACCCCCAAGGATTGAAGGGACTGAGACAGTACTAGCATGAGATGGGAGAGCGAATTCCCAATGCGACCCATGCGTGCTGCTGTAGGCTGAATGAGAGATCATCAGTAATTCAGCATTGAGGCCGTGGGCAGCGAGCATTAGGCCTCAAAGCCTCCTCTGGAGAGTGAACAAAAGAGGCCATAAGCGGGTCAACTTTAGGCATCTGACCCAAGCCATAAATATCTGCCTCCTGCATTGCAACCAAAGCCCTGCTTGCTCTAGTGTGATGTGTAAGGGACTTCAGATTATCCCAGCACTTCTGCAGCTCCTCTATATAGTCCTTGGATGGAGGAACATAAGAGTAGAGGTTTGCAAAGCTCTTCTGAAAAAAGCACTTGTGTCGAGATTTAAGCATGCCAATGCATTGTGGAGAGCTTGCTTCACCACACCCTGATCTGAATCTAACCCATCTGCAGACCAATGCGCGGTGTTCTGTGAGCCATCATGGGAGAGTTGAGAGTGGAGATCAGAAAATACCTCCACCTCTTCATGGAACTGGCTTTGGGAAGCTGTCATTGACAGGACATCATCCTCTGAGATGGATGACTTCATGGTGGGATTTTCAGCTGCAGGCACGAGCGCATCGCCTGGTTGCAGATTTAGTATCAGAGACTTAATATAAGCAAACTCCGGAGTCAATGCATCCACTTTCTTTGATAGAATCCTTCTTAGGCCTCTTACCAGTGGAGGCACCCACTGTTTCAGCTCTTTTGCGTTTAGCAGTTGCTTTATGTGGTTGTAATAGTGACTCTCCCAAGAGTTCTTCCACCAATATTAACCTGGAAGTCCTCAGCTCCCAAGGCATTATGCTACAGTTCATGCAGGCATCCTTTGTGAAGCCCTGTCTCAGGTGCTCTAACCCCAAACAGGAGGGGCAGTAGTCATGTCCATCATTTGTCTGGAGAGGGGCCATCCACGCAGTGCAGGCGTGAACTAATTGTTCCACGCTGACACGGACAGCAAACTTTAGAAGCCGAATGGAAACACTCTGGCTGTCACTGCATCTCAGGCAATAAGCTGTACACGGTATATATAATGTAATCGCATATCTATATACCAATGCTTTGTGGTCATTAAAAATCCCAGGGCACTTCTCGTAAAGAATGGGACCGTGCAGCCATCATGCCGCTCCGGAAAGAGATTCATTCTGTCTCCTAGAGATGAATGTAGCATGGTGCATAAAGTGCAAATCAATCCCAGAACTACAGCAAAGGACCTTGTGAAGATGCTGAAGGAAACAGATAGGAAAGAGGCTATAGCCACTGTAAAACGAGTTCTGTATCGACATAACCTGAAAGGCTGCTCAGCGAGGAAGAAGCCTCTGCTCCAAAATGACCAAATAATAGCAAGACTGCAGTGTGCAAGTGCACCTGTGGATAAAGATCTTACGTTTTGGTAAATGTCCTCTGGTCTAATTAAACAAAAATGTAACTGTTTGGCCATAATGACCATCGTAATGTTTGGAGGGAAAAAGGTGAGGCTTGCAAGCCGAAGAACACCATCCCAACCGTGAAGCATGGGGGTGGCTTGCTACAGGAGGGACTGGTGCACTTCACAAAATAGATGGCATCATGAGGAAGGAAAACTATGTGGATATATTGAAGCAACATCTCAAGATGTCAGTCAGGAAGTTAAAGCTCAGTCACAAATGGGTCTTCCAAATGGAAAATGACCCAAGCATACCTCCCAGAGTTGTAGCAAAATGGCTTAAAGACAACAAAGTAAATGTATTGGAGTGGCCATCACACTGACCTCAACCCGATAGAAACGTTGTGGGCAAAACTGAAAAAGTGTGTATGAGCAAGGAGGCCTACAAACCTGACTCAGTTACAGCAGTTCAGTCTGGAGGAATGGGCCAAAATTCCAGCAACTTATTGCGAGAAGATTGTGGAAGGATACCCAAAACGTTTGACCAAAGTTAAACAATTTAAAGGCAATGCTACCAAATACTAACAAAGTGTATGTAAACTTCTGATGTATGTAAACCCACACAAATATATATATATATATATATGTTGGGTTATATAACACTATTGAATATAATGAATGTACAGTATTATTGTGTTAGCAATGCTATCTAATATACTACTTAACCAATGCCAGTAGTTGAGTAGGGTAATTACACTAGCTCAACACACATACGGCTAAAAGGAGAGCACACTCTCACAGCAGTATGACTGATGACTGATTTGGCAGGCTAGCAAGCTAGTTATTAGTGAATGCACTATGGCTGTTTCATGGAGCAAAAACACTCTTGATAACCTACCGCAATGCTAGGAGGATGAGAACTAACCCTGCATATATTTAAGTAACACTCACCAGCAGAGCCATTGTCTCCTGCTGACATTCACAACTACTCACTTGAAGTCAGTTGTATAAAATCATGAATGAGTTGGTTTCCTCAATGGAATTCAGCTTGCAATTCGCAGCAGCCTCTGGAGGATGCATTACCATGAGTCTTCAACAAAATGTTTTGTTGTGAGGCTGTGAAGGATGGAGTCCAATGTTTTAAATAAAATGTTATGACCTGCAATTCTTGCACACATGTGTTTGCAAGAAGATTATAGGGACAGTCTGCAGGAAGTCACTGTGTTAAAAAGGGGAGGACTCCGTGTTATCCTGAGGCACAAGTGACTTGATAATATCCAGTGTGACGCACTGCCTCTGGTAGTCAGAAAGAACAAAACAGAAACCCATCGCAGTAGTGATGACTGTTTATTTTTGTATTTCTTTAAATATAGTGGAAATGCCAATATAGTCTATGAAAAGGATACATTTATGGAAAGTGCCTTCAATTTCCCAAAATTGTGTTTCTCATGTTTTTTTACTCTATAACAGGCCAACAAATCCCTCAGGTGACGACATGGACATGGACACACTGGAGGAAATTTTGAGGGAATTTTGAGGTACTACCCCACTATTCTCAGTGGAAAAAGGCTTGGTGCTTAAAGGACATCCAATGCAACTCACATGTTTTACCAAAATCCCAAACGTACACATGACACCATTTGTTCCCAAAAGAGGTGTATCTGTAGGAAAACATTAGATAAACTTGTTTTGAACATGCTACAGGGCATATCCATGAATCGCTGGTAAATAATGAGACTGTGGGCAGAAGATGCCTTACATTACATGGGTTGTATAGGTCTCCACCCACCAGGAAAACACACTAAACTTAATGCAGTTAAATGGAGAATTGTTTTTTAAAATCAATTTATAGAAATTAAATTAAATGTCCTCGATAAGCAGGTGAAGCTATTTCAGATTAGCATGTATTATCTAAATTCAAAAGTCATTCCATAAAAGTTTCAGTCTTATGACTAGACTTGAAAGCAGCAACACGGCAGAAATTCTAACTGACAAGTGACACAAGAAATTATTTTTTCTTTTTTGCAATCATGTGGTAGTATTTTCCATTGTATCAAGAGACCAAATAGATTTAACTTAATTTTGTCCTCCCTGCCTAGTGCAGAGAAAAACAAATAGGAACCACATTTTGTAAGTTTACTTGCAGAAAACAGGGTTACTGCAGTCATGGAAAACCTGGAAAAATTAAGGAATTTTAAAATTGTGATTTCCAGGCTTGAAAAAGCTATGAAAATGATTTAAATCTGAAAAGGCATGGGAATTCCTATAGTGAATGTCATTTATTTTTTTTCAAATTAAATTCTGCATCAGTTTTTCTTTTTGCGAGGACAATCTCTATACAAATATTTTATAAATTCTTATTCTGTAATCACAAATGCATGGAAAACATGATACCAGTGTGGATATGTGTCACAAGAGCAGATTAGCAGTATTTTAGTCATGATGTCCTGAACGAAACTGATTATCAAGGGAAGCAGACACTCCTATTTGGCTTAATTTCAGAAATGAGCTGAGATGAATAGCATCAAAGCACTCGTTTTTGATCTGTTCTTTTTTTTTTTATAAAACTCTGAAGAAAGTAACTTCCTTAGATTCAATGTTTTACATCTTAGTTTAAGGCCATGTTTCCATCTAAATTCATCTGACAGTTTTTCATTTGCCGGTTTTATTTGCATGAATTATTTTGTTATTGCATATTTACTATTCAGTATTCTTATGATGCTACAGTTTGGTTTATGATTTAAGATAAAGTTAGTCAATTTTATATCATATCACAAGTTGATTTTACATTGTCACGTATCATCTGTTAATTTGGTGGCACAATGATCTCTTACTCAATTTTGACATTAGTGTGACTTCATATTGGCAAGCATTGATAAAAATGCCTCTTAGGAAGCTTCTCTGTCTATAACAATCATGCAAAATTATTATTATATTATTTTTTTATTTCTTTTTCTCAAAATAACATTAAGGTTGTATGTCTGAATGATAAAAAAGTGTAGACACTGCTTGGCATATATTCTGTCTTTAGTGCTTGAATTTGTCATCTTTCTTCAAATTAAAATGTAATATACATAGTTTCTTTCCTATTAAGTTTGATTTTGACTTCCAAAAAATACTGTTCTATATATTGTAAAATATAAATCTTTAATCTACTCAATATCAAATGGGATGTTTTTTCAAAGGCCAACAGTAACTGTACAATTCCTACAGAATGCCATAAAATGTTGTCTATTAATCAGGGTTTTTACCTTGAACCTGCGTGATCATAGATGCTAAATATTTTGTATTTGTAATTTTGTCCCTGAACCACACCAAAGTTTAGCCATGAAAGATTTAAATTTTTAAATGTATGAGGTTTTCCCTTTTAATTCAACGTGACCAAAAATGTAAATCAAGCAAATAACAATATGTTTTTATCAAGAAATATTTGAATTTAAGATTCATGTTTTATCATCTTCATCTGATAAATAAAGAAAAATTTCTCATGAGCCAGTGTCTTGCCTGAGTAATGCTTCTGGTTTGACCAGAATAAATTATTGTCTAATTTTCCATAAGTAAAAAGGCCATTGAACAAATATTAGTGTTCAATTAGAGATTGTAAAAAAATAAAAAAGTTGTTTAAAACATCCAAGCACTATGGCATTATTGCACACCTCACACCCATTAAACTACTAAAGAAGAGACATTCAGTAACTTGAAATGATAATTTATACTCCTTTTTAAAAGAAACCTTTACACTTTACATAATGCTTGGAGCACAAAATGGGATCTGATTTTCATGTATCCTAAACACTGATATGTCTATGTAGAAAGTCAAGAAGTTAAGCAGTATGCTTACAGTACCCTATGGAGGTGACTGTGTGGTTTGATGATCTTTCAACCAACTCCGATCTTCCCTTCCTTCAGTCAGGTCTTGGATCAGAAGAGGCTAGTGAGAGAGTGGAAACAGTGCAGGAAAGCAAATAGGAAATTGCAACTGAACACCTGGGATCGCAAACCAAAACCAGAACCAAAAGTTACAATGTCAATGTGCATTTACCACCCAATACAATACAAGCTAGAGAAATCCAGACATTTCAGTCACTCAGCAATCCCTTAACCTCAGACTGAGGAAGAGTTGACTTTGTATTAACCCTTACACTGACCATGTTTTTAGACAAATGCCCTAAAGATTAAAGAAAATCTGAATAATAAATACCTCTCCAATGTAATAATAAATGTCGTGTCTAATGTTTTTTTCTGATTTACTTTTCTCAGGTTAGTGAGGCTTTACAATATTCCTTCAACAATGAACTAAACAAAAATTATCTTGTCTGAGAAGAAATCTCAATGCTTTTCCCTAACTTGCTATTTACACACAATAATGCCAAACCCACTAATCTAAACAGAAAATCTTTGCATGCAGATTCATATGGCAGAAAAAGTACAAATCAAACCGCCTAAAAGGTAAAAGTTTGGTTCAAACAATAGACTAGTTTTGTTTTGTATATTTATTATGTTTAATGAATGATGGTGAAACCATGTGTCTTTTAAAGAAACATCCTGGGCCATTAGGCCATAGTTCAACAATACAACAGTTTGAAACAAATTCCAAATTCCCAAATGATTTGTCACTTTTAGCTGTAAATCAACATCTTCCTAAACCAAGGATTAAAAGGAAGGAATGCTTTTTTAATTTTGTGAGATAGAAAAAGGAACATTGCATTTTTACAAGCACATGGTGAGTGATGGAAATTTTAGAGCCAAACTGGAAACTGTCGGAAAAACACACACACACCACGCACATGCGCGCGCGCACACACACACGACTGAGTAATGTAAAGTAGACTTTAAGTAGAATGAAAAGTAAACCGTTGCAAAATGCTAATAATATCATACACATGTCATGTTGCTGAAATATCAAAGAAAATAATAATAATAAAAAAAACCTGAAATAAAATGTGTAATTTTAAACCCTGTGAAACTAAAAAGTTATGCATAAGTCCACTTCTAGTGTAATTCACTCATAGTAGACTAGAAATGACAGAGAAGCCCTTGGCCTGAGCGGTGTTAGCAACCTGATCAGCAGGCACTAACTCGCTCTCTATACCTGCTGGTACAGAGTGCAGTCCTCAGTTCCTTTTCTTATCCTATAATTCTTAGTCTTTCTGAAGGGGTTCTAGTGTCTTGATTGCCTTTGGAAGTGTGCTTGATTTCTCCAATGGATTTATGTTTTGGATTACAGTTAGTATGTTGATGGTGTGTTGAGATAAGGTGTGTGTAATTATTGCTTGTTCTTCATAAGGGATCCAACGTTTCCTGGCAGTGTTTATTGGGCTTGTGTTTTGAGCTCAATGGGCTCCCCTCTGGTCTCCTGTTGCGCTTCAGCCTCAGGAGGCCGATTGCCCTTAAGTATGGCCAGTCGTTCAGACGGACCACGCATACGTGGAAAGAGCATGAAATCATACAGCAGAGCACCCACAGCACCGCCGATCAAGGGGCCCACCCAGTACACCTACCAGAAATGAAAAAGTAGGCAGATAAAACCGTCAAATGTATTATTCAATTAGTAGTTCAAATGTTCAGTACAAGTGTATTTCATCTGAAAAATGTGTCTCACCCAATGGTTAATGAAGTTCCTAACGAGCATAGCAGGGGCAAAAGACCTAGCAGGGTTCATTCCAGCTCCAGTGTAATACATCTGCAGCGGGATTTGACCATTAATGTAAATTGCTTTAAATATCCATTTTAAGCTACATTGTGTTTACTTGTCAATTCATTTGATTTGAATAGCTATTTTAACAATACACATAGTTTCAGAGCAGCTATACAGAAGGTCAAAGGTCAATTAACTAACCAATTGTACAAGCGCTATACATGTCTGAATAACAGAAAGATCTACAGTAGGAAATGTGGAAATAAATGCATGAAATTCATGCCATCAAATATCAAACCAAGTAGCACCTGCAAACAAATTATGCTAGACCTCAGAACTAACTTCAGTTTTATGAGCTATTTTTGCAATGACTTGCAACCAACTGGTTTCAAGGTCTTTTTAGTGGAGGTATGAAGTCCCCCTCAAGTTCAAACAGGTGTAGCAGGGGTAGTTTACAACAACTATGGACATGTTCAATTGACATTTGAAAGTGTCCAAGTACTTTTGTCTAAACTTGTTTTAAAATGTTTTGCTTGAAAAGTGTGCCTGTGCTTTCTTTCATTAAAATAAACCACACTTGGTTTGATTCCGTTAAAACGTAAAGACGCTTAAACGTCCAAATAATTTTTGGGGCCTCTATATGTCCTGTGTGCAGTCTCTTACCCCCAGCAGGTGGCCCAGAAGCACTGAGAAGCCAATGGACAGGGCAGCAGAGCCCAGTCGCCCGTTTCGCCTCTCATCTGTCACAGCAAAGACGCAGATCACAAGTTGCATAGTCAGGAATATCTCTATGGTAGTGGCCATTCCCAGACTGATGCCTGGCTGAAGCTGAAATGAGGAATACAATGTTATTATTAGGATTTTATAAATCTGTTATTAGGTTTTTAGGACTTTACATATCAGTGAAATTGAGTGTAAATAATTCTAGCTATCAGAAATTCTGCAATTCTAAAATTCTGCCTTCCCAAGTTTTTGATAGATTACATCTATTGTGTGCACCATAGACTGACTGAACTGTCACTCACCTGAAAGTTACCCAAATAAATAAAGAGATCGTTTTACTCGACCTCTTGTCATTCCAAACTTGTATGACTTTCTTCCGTGGAACACAAAAGGAGATATTTATGCAGACTGTTAGGGACCGACAGCCTTAGTATCCATTTACTTTCATTAAAGAGCAGTATACATTCTTCAAATATGTCTCCCTGTGTGCCGTGGATACAAGAAAGTCATAAGGGTTTTGAACATTAGGATGAGTAAATGAGAGTTAGTTCTGGGTGAACTAACCCTTTAAGAAATGCTCTGACACGTCTATAGTCTATTGGTTCCATCAATTCAACAAATAAACGTATTGCATCAAATCATCCTGTACTTGCCCTTACCTTGTTGAGGGCCAGATTGCCTCTCATATTGTTTGGTGTGACCCCATACAGCACAGCAGCTCCAGCTAAAGCACCCAAGCACTGAGCACAGATGTAGAAGAAAGCGCGAAACAGGGACATCTGGGAGCTGATCAGGTAGGCAAATGTGACCGCTGGGTTGATGTGACCACCGCTGATGTGGCCAATGGACTGGATGAGTGTGGCAGCTGCTAGCCCGAAGCAAAAGGCAACTTGGAGCACATTGTGTGGTCCAGTGGTCCAGCGCAGAGCTGCTCCCAGTCCAAAGAATACAAAGAACATTGTGCCATAGAACTCGGCAAACACAGCCCGCCAAAAAGACATGGACCGGAACTCCCACATGGCTGTGATAATTTAGAGGCGACCACAAAAAAAATGGAGGGATGTGAATTTATAGTAACCAAAAGAGATTTGTCTAAAATCACCTGCGGTACCTTTGATTTTTTGTGAATGGACACAAAAAACAAAGGCTTATAAGCGATCAAACACGGAGCATAAATGCCTCTCTAACCTACAGATACGTTTTCGTGGAGAACGGCACTGCATCACAAGATTGAAATCATCTGTCCTGTTGATTTCTGACTTGTGGTTTTGTAATAAAACCTTACGTGGGGAAACTGTCAGGTGATCTCTGCATCTATGTAAAAGTTCTAGGTAATTTTTAAATAAAGGACATGGGTAGACAAAATAAGAGCATGTCCTGCAGACATTCAGCCTCTCTGATGTGGAAGAGAGAGGCCACAGGGCTATTTATAACGGCCGTGGCCCTCAGTGACACTCTAATCCAGAATTGTGGGAGGGGGCTGCAGACAAAACAACAAATCAAATAAAAAATTCTTAACCGTTTTCTGTCCTGTACTTCCTGGATTTTAGCTCATGGTCATATATTGCCCTTAAAGCTCAAACAAGTTGCCAAAAACTTGTGTTTAAGAGGTGGTGAAATTTGAAAGGTATCACATCATCTTCACATCAAGGGAAGTAGAAATAACTTTCACTGTAGTTTTATTAACCCTTTTTATGTTAGTAAAATTGCCTTTAAATAATGCAAAATATATATGGTGATATTTGCCATGGTAAAGAATACAGAATAACTGCTTTATACTCTGAATCAGGCATAGCAGATGGTGACATTTAGAAGAGAACCACTGAGGACCACTGCCCCCCATCCCAGCCCATAATACAGAGCAGTGTTTGGGGACTGCCTCTTCTGGCCCCAGCTGAACTCATATACAACACTGGGGCTCCTAAAATGGTCTAGTCCCCATCACAGTGTGGATTAAGTGCTGACACAAAGAAACAACCACTCTCGTATAACAGAGAGGGGGCCTCAAACGGATATAGCCTATCATAACTAACTCTGCATGCAGTGGAAACGAGTGCATATGAAACAAATTGGGTTGTTGAGGCACTACATCCTAAATATTGTCATTACTGATGTGTGAATGTCATTGAGAGTGATTTCCACACAGTTTTTAAGAACATTTTAGCAGTTTGGTTTCCTTTTTTGACTTTGATTAGACTTTGATTGCAGAGTGTGCTAATGGCTTTTGCTTTTTGTGTTGTTGTTTTTTTGTGTGGGGGTATTCTGCGAGGTACTATTCAGGCAACTGCCCTGATTTGCTCATTGTCTTGAGGCAATATCTGTCTTGTATCACATACAAATCATGCCTCTGAAACCATTGAGTGCGTTTACATATGCACACCAATATGCTGAAAACTATTGGAAGCAGAATCCGGCCACGGACTAAAAAAAATAAGAGGTCATTCTGACTTTATATCTCACAATTGCAACTTTATACTGTATCTCGAAATTGTGACTTTATTTCTCCCAATTTCAACTTTATTTCTTAATAATCTCACAATTGCACATTTATATTTCGCAAGTGCGACTTTACATATTGTAATTTAGATTTTATAATCACACAATCCCGATTAAAAAGTAAAAACTGAAATATACAGTAAAAATTGTGAGAGATAAAGTTGCAATTGTAAGATTTCCACTCAGAATTGCAATTATGACTTATGATCCAGTGGCCACTATATTGCGCAGGTGCTGCTTATATCTCGTATTTTCGTGTTTATATCATACAATTGTGAGAAACAGTAGAAACTGTGTGATATAAATAAAAAATTGTGTCTCAATTTCGAGATATTAAGTCACAATTGCAAACTTTACACTCATTTCCAATTTTTTCACAGTTTTTTTTTTTTCACTCGCAACTGCAAATTTATATCTTGCAATTTCAGGATTGTGTTATATCACACAATTGCGAGAAATAGTAAAAATTGCTAAATATAATTTAGAAATTGTCAGATATAGTCACAATTGTGAGCTATAAAGTCTTTATTGTAAAATGTACCCTCACATTATAGCATGCAATTGGGATTTTATATCTCTCAACTGCAGAACAAATATTTCTCGTAATTGCGACTTTATCCACAGTTTCCTGATTAACCGTGTGCTGCAACATTATGATTCTAATAGTTGCTAGACTGTTTTCTGGTTCCTGTCTCCATAAGATACTCCCAATACAAGCTTTCCAGGTGGAGAGCAACAACAACTGTAAATAGTTAACAATATCAACGCAACTAACACACCGGTTCTTCAGCACGTCTTTTTCTTCATTGGGCAAACCGAACTTAGCCCAGATATCAGCCGATTTTGGTTGACACGACTCCAATATTTAACCAAATGAATTGGGTCTTTGCCTTTTGTTTCTTTTGGTTGACCGAGACTCACACCAGACTTCAGCCAAATGCTTTTCAATTCCACTGCTAGAACCAAACCCGAAATACAAAAGTAAGTCAGATTTGGGCCAAATTTTGTTGCCATCTGGGTAGTTTTGCGTCATCCACCCACTGCTTAATCTTTGACGAGTGAGGCACTGACAAAAATTAGTGATTGTGACTCTTTAAAGTAATAGCACCATAGTGCTCCATAGAACCACCTTGCCTTTTGTGTTTACCATTTTTACAAATTTGATATTCTAAACATCCACTGAGATTATACGCCAATGCAAGTGAAAACTCCATCTTTTTGCTGAAAATAAAGCCAGAATTGTGAGATATAAAGTCAGAATTGCCTTTTTTCTTTTCTAATTCCATGTCGAGGCCAAGGCACCATAGAAAATTATAAAAAATCTGCTTATTCTTTGCTATCGACGACAAAGCGTAAACAGGCGTGAGCACACTTGAATTAGCTGTGTGCCATTCGATTTATGCTTAAACTATTTAAGACCTTAAAGGAACGCTGTTTGTGGCATTTACGTAACCACATACGTTATCAGCCTATTAAGCATAATCGGTGTTTGATTGTGCATATAAATGCACTCAATTACACTCTCACTTATGTTAAAGAGTCATTTTTCCACAGCCTTAATCAGTGGGCTTTGCCAAAGCAAATAGCCCTGGTCAGGGCAGTGCCAGTTTGTTCTGTGCAGAATTGATTAGGCAGAGATTTACATTGTGTGTGCTGGCAGGGCTGCTGGACTGAGGCTCAATAAAGCTCTGGAAAATCCATGTTTGGAGAGCAGGTGTAGGTGGGGTGGGGGCAACACTGAGCCTCTTCTCTGGGCAATGGCAGAGAGCCGTACTCTGGTGAATGGATACTGCTTAGTTTGTGCTTTTGCTCTTTCATTTGGGATGAAACAAAATGCTGGCCACAACAGTTTTGGTTGCCTTCATTGATTAGTTTTTTGTGTAGTTGGGCAGTGTATCTAATGATAATTGCTTAAATGGTACTAGAACATTAATGTTCCGTTTGCAAACAGCACAGTGCCAACAGGTCTGAAATAAAAAAGAAAACATGGCAAATTCACTCTAACTTTTCTTATTCAGATGTATTTAGAGAAGAAAGTTGTTCTTTCAAGATATGTAGAATATCTTGGAGACAAAAAGTGCCAAAAATACTTTAAAAGATGCCCCTGCTAAAAAGACCAGAATAGCTGGTGACTAGCATATTTTTTGGATGCTGGTTCCAGCATGGGATACTGGTGAGCTGGTTTCTTTACTAAACTTTTAATTAAGTCATCCAGCTTCGTCAGAAATGCCTTGTTGGCTGACTATCAAAGCTTTGCTGGTAATCACTGTAGCCATACTAGTCCACCAGCAAGAGCAGCACCAAACCAGCCTGGACCATCTTGGAAATTCATGCTGGTCTAAGCTGGTCTTTTTAGCAGGGTTATGTTAAGAACAAAACCAAGCAGATAATAAGACTAACAGCAGGTATGAAGGGTATTTTCAGATCATCTATTTAGATTGCTAATCCTTGTGCACAGTGCATAATCTTTTCATTCAACATACTGAAGGTAATGTGAGGTCATTTTTTAAGGCAGCACCACCTTCACTAAAGATGGTGATTAACTAAAGAATGAAGGTGTCATAAGTCTCCGATTTCATTCTTGGGAAGAGAACTAATTGGGTCAAATGTGTTTGCTCTTGAAGCAGGTAATTCTGGTTGGGTTATGAGTTGCGGTTGCTCTGCAAGGCCCGGCTGAGGTAACCAAATTTCTTTGCAGGATTACTCCATGCCACTGCCTGCTCATGTGTCGGTAAGCCACATTTTGTCACAAAGGAGAGACAGCTTAAATCCGCTTGCATGGGGACTTTTCTATTACCTCCAGTGCAGACTGCTGACACCAACACAAAACAACTAACTATCACAGGCCCAACCTCCGAAAATGCCACTGTCTTAAACAAAATGCTAGCTCAGGGATCTCTACCCCTAAAATATCCCAGGCCTTATAGATCAACTGCTGATGCAGTCCACTGAACATGCAGTCCAACCAATAACTATTCAGCCACTATTGATTATTTCTGTCAAGTTAAAAAAAAATTAAATGTGTTTTTTCTCCACTTCTACAAAAGCAGTTATCTTTCATTTTAAAAGGAGACTTAATATATTTATATTTCTTAGATGTCTTCAGGAGTATAGTTAGATGATTATAATTACAATGAAACCACCATGAGCAATCACATGAAAAGCATGTTCTCCTATATAACTGGTTATGTGGGATGCTTAATTACAGCTTCATTATCTGTCATTATGTGTTTAGTCTCTAATCGCTAAAAACGAATCATAAACTAGTTTGGGTTGACATTGATGTAGTCATATGCAGGGGTGGGGAGTAATGGAATTCCATTACAGATATATTATAAATAATTGGTATTTAGAATACAGATACATTCAAAAAGTATTTTGATTACTGAAGAGATTACTTGGCATTTTATTGTCAATTGTTTCATTTAATATTTAGTCCTTTCAGATAGAAAACATTTATATATATAAATTATGTGATCCGAAGTGCATTTGAACAGCAGTGAAACACTTTCTTATGATGTGTTACATTCATACGAGCAGACAGAGAAATATGTTTGAAGTATGTTTGGAGCAGAAGAAATAGAAATAAACCTTGTGTAAATTGTTAGCATTATGCTAAAATAAAATACTATTTCTAGCCATTTTACATGCGGATGTTACCAGACACAATCATATTTTTTATCAAGACAATTCACTTTAGATCATAATTTCAAAGAACTTTGATATTAGGGAAAAAATTGTATTCATGATGATAATATTTGTATTGTTTCTTGTAAAAGTATTTAAAAAACCTTAAAACAATATACATTTTATTGGATGGTTTCTCTGATAACCTTTCATAAGAATTTTTTTTTTTTTTTTTTGAAGCACTTGAAATACAGAATTAAGTTCCTTGAATACACATTAGGATGTTTATGACAGCTTTAATTTTTACATTCTTCACAAGTGTTAATACTCAAAGGTATTTAAAATCATCATTTAAAAAATTAAAATAAATGATATATATACATACATACATACATACATACATACATACACACACACACACACACACACATACACACACTACCGGTAAAAAGTTTTGAAACACTTACTCATTCTTTGATATAATTTTTATCAAAGTCATCAAAACTATTAAGTAACATAAATTGAACTATGGGAATTATGTTGTAACTAAACAAAATCCAAAATAAATAAAAACTGTTATATTTTTTCATCTTCACAGTAGTCACCCTTTGCCTAGAATTTGCAGAAATGTACTCGACATTTTCTCAACCAACTTCTTGAGGTGTCACCCTGGGATGCATTTTTACAGTATTGAAGGAGTTCCCGTCTATGTTGGGCACTTATTGGCTGCTTTTCTTTATTAAATAATAGTAATTATATTTTTGTCTACAAAACAAATTTCAAACATTTAAGCATACCTCTTCCGATCAAAAGATTTTTAAGATCACGAGAAACATTTCAGTCAAGTGTTTCAAAACTTTTAACAGGTAGTGCATTATATATATATATATATATATCAAGTCATTTTCGTGGCCTGATGGAACAATTGCTCCACCTTGTGGTGGTGAAACTGATACTTGCTTTCCACCACCAAAAACATTGCAGCCAAGCTAGTGATTCGTGAATACTACAGAGAAAAAAAAAAAAAAATTTATAATGACTCTTTATTGCTTAGTCTGTTGTTTTAAGTGTTCCCAATAAGGCTCATATCTAGAATTGTACATACCTTAAGTGAGATCATGCATCAGAACATAATATACAATAAATAGTTGAATACTTTTGTATCTTAAGAGTTTAGCATTTCAATTTTAATAACTTGAAATATGGTTAACAACAAAAAAAAAGACATCAAAATTTAGTAATCTTGCACAAGACAAAGGAAATATGCTTTAATAATATTTTTTCCCTTTATATTAAAAACATTCAATTTAATTTTAATAAAAATGCACATATTAAAAATAGGCTAAATATTTTGCTGAGTGCATTCTCAGCTTATATAAACGGATACAGATATGGCCAAGAATATATTTAGCATCCCTACAAAATATAATTAAAACCACATCAAGTAATCCTCTACATTAAATGTGCATAAACAGGACAAAAATGCAAAAAGTGTTGTTTAGAGACAGTTTATTAGAAATATGTAGACAAAAACCCCACTGCATTTAACAAACGGAAATTTATAAACCTGAAATGACAGGCCACAACATTGTTGTTTTCTTTTAGTCACACCTGCATTGATTTTAAGTGTAAACACAAATTGGTCATCTATTGAGAAGTTAACCTTTTGTTCTGTACAGCACGTCTAGTTTTTTTAATTACCCCTCTCTACATATATGGAAGAAACCAGTGTACAATTGTCTGCTACACATCTAAGTGTGATAGAAAACAAATACTAACAGCCAACCTGAAATAAATTTCATAAAGCAGCGTGTATGGACAGGACTATGTACTTCGAACATTTTGGATTGACAAAAATCTATGTGAAGGTCAAAACTGCAGCTAAAACACTTAAAATGAGGGGTTTGCCAATGAAACGGTGCAAGGGCTCTAAATATGCCATTTTTAAAATGCAAACTAATGTTTTATCTGGCATTTGCAGCTAAATGAAAGCATCAGCCTTAAGACAATGCTTGCTTCGCTCACACGGAAATTTTAGCCGAAACACAAAAGAACTAAAAACATATAATTAAATAAAATGTTCAGTTTGAATAAGAGAGGGTGTAGGCCGAAAGTGTTCAAAATGCCATTCACACTCTTTTCCATTACTACAAATTACAATGTATACATTATATGATGCAATAACCCCACTGACATTGAGGAGAAAGCCCAAGACTGTAAAAGCCATTGTAGAGTAAACTGATCATAAGTGGTTTCCACAGTACATCAGGAGAGCTTGCAATTGTCCATGCAGAACAGATAAGTAAAGTGTATTGTCGAGGGGCTTAGATTGCCATCAACACAACAGTAAAAATATATCCCTTGTGCCTTTCTGCAGAAATATATTGAAAAACGGTTTAAAAAATGATGCAGTATTTTTTTTTTAAATGGCTAGCAACTCAAATCTAGTCTCTCTCTTCATTTAACTGTTAAGTGGAAATCCTTGCTTTCTTCTGCATAATGGTTTCCGGTTCTTTCACTCAAGGTCTGGCATTTCTGAAAGAAAATTATTGACAAACTTAAAAATCAATAAACAGCAAAGGAGTCTACTAAAAATATATAAAGGTTACAACTGCTATCATATGTTGCTTATATGTATTAATTCTTTTTTTAACCTGGGCTTTCAGAACTCACATTATGTCAAATTACTCAAGGAATAAACAAAACAAGAAGGCAGATATAGGAGAAAAACTCATTTAAGAAAACTTACTTTCATCATCACTATCTGCAGACTCTTCCTGAAATTGGAGATACAAACAGGTGAACCACAGAAGGTTTTGCAGATTCATAAATTTGGAAGATATTTACACAGTTAAACCAACTCTGAATTCTATCTATAATCTCTCATTTTATTAGCATTTTCTTCTGGTCTGGTCAGTTTAGCAATATAATGGCTTTGGACAATATTATTCTCTCACATCTTCTGCACCATCCACATCTGGTAAGTCATCTTCCCCTCCCATGTTGTTCATCATCTTTAAGAAAAAAAAAGAAACGTGGGCACGCACGCACACACAAGAGTAGGACTCACTGTGAAAGTGTTTTCTTTCATACACTTCAAATAACTTTTCAATAAAATTTCAAATAAATTTAGACATGCACCTCTGAAAAGCGGTCAAAACTGGACAATTCTTCATCAGAGTCATCTTCCCAGTCTTTCCAGTTATTGAAGTCAACACTGAGCCAATTAAGCTGTGCAAAGTACAATGAGAAACTTTTAATAACATATTACATAATGGCATTAATATTTAATAGATTAAACAATGCGTAAACCCTGACCTTTGCCTTTTCTTTTGTTAACCTTGGCCAAGATTTGCCAGGTTCTGCTTTCTTCAGACAGCAAAACACAGACCTGTCTGTGCGTTTGTGTTTAGACTCCTGCAAAAGTAAATACAGATAGTGCACTTACAACCTGAATTTGGAGCATAAAGCATGAGGCGCTAGGTGTACTTACATTTGGGTCAATAGACTCAAAAACGTCTACTTCATTATGGTGTTTCATGTTATCTGTTCCACCAACACAACTAAAAAAAGAAAAAAAAAGAAAAAAACATAGCATATAACAATTTAGAATAAAATACAATAGAATTGTACAGAAATGTATAATACTAAAGAGGCAGGCAATAGACTTTATTCACAGTTGCGCCTTGTCGGATTTTTTAAGTGAATGAAAACGAGGCTGTGAGCGATAGACATACAGTATAAAGACTGTTCAGTATAAAGCTACTAGATCACATCTGATTTTCCACAACTTATGTTGTCTGGAGTTTTTTTATTTTGTTGTCAACCGAATGTTCTTGGAAAGATATTTTTGCAACGTTTTGTCCACGGAATGATCCAAAAACACTTTAAACTGTGCTGTACAGCCCATTGAAGAGACTATACGTCTCTCTCTCACAGCCTCATTGTGATTCCCATCAAAAATCAATTATGGTTTTTGTATGTACGTTAAATAGCTGAACACGGGCAGAGTAAATTCTATAAAATCACAGCTTTTCCCACTTGTTTATTAAATTTTTCATGCACGGGTATACTTGTTATTTTAAACTCTCATTTAAGGACAATTAATTGCAAAATTACCCCAAAATAACTATACCTGGCAGACAATCAAGCATTAACATTTAAATGCAATCTAAACAAAGATGACATAATATTTAAGGACTAGTTTAATTCCATAATTTGACATTGGAATATTTTAAATAAAATAAAAGGGTAAACATATCCTTTGATTTTAATACTCAATGTAATATTATTTTACAATCCCAGTGTGACAATGAATGAAATGTGTGGAAGAGTATACGGTTGCAACAGAGACATACCTGAAATCAAGCTTTGATTTGTCAAATTTAACATTGATATCTTTGCTGTCTTCTATACAAAATTCAATGAAGACTGCATCTCGTCTGTCATACCACTTGGCACTTGCTGGCTGCCTGTAAAACAAAAGCAATCATTCAAAACTGATATTCGGAAGCCTGGGTTGACGCTGACTATCACACCTGGAGTCGTGTGTTCAAATCCAGGGTGTGCTGAGTGACTCCAGCCAGGTCTCCTAAGCAACTATATTGGCCCAGTTGCTAGGGAGGGTAGAGTTACATGGAGTAACCTCCTCGTGGTTGGGATTAGTGGTTCTCGCTCTCAATGGGGTATGTGGCAAGTTGTGGGTGGATCGCGGAGAGTAGCATGAGCCTCCAAATGCTGCGAGTCTCCTCGGTGTAATGCACAATAAGCCACATGATAAAATGCTCTTGACTGACCTGGTCTCTCATTGCCATCTCACTGCTTTCCACTACTGGGCTGGGCTATGGAAGTTATAATGTAAATTAGGTAAATTTGTTGTGGAGGCAATCAGATGCAAATGTCTACCACAGCGTGACATAACAATGTAGAGGAAGTTTTGGTGGCTTGAAGTTCTGAAACTTACAGTATGTTTTTAAAGTAAAACAGGGCTAAAACGATTAGTCGACGTTATTGACAATAAAAGAATTGTCTACAAAAATTTTCGTTGACGAATAGTCTTTCATCTCATTTAACGCAACATGAGATCAGATAAGAAACTAATGCTGGCACGTGAGAGCACTCACGCTTGAATGAGAGGAAAACGCAGCTCACAGTCCAAATGCACTCTAAACTTTCCAAACAGCTTCAGGTGATATGGATCGCAAAGTGTGAGGGAATTACACAAAAAATCTAAATAACTAAATATAGAAGCATTCTCATTGTGAAATACAGCAGAGCCGGAGCTGCCGTTCCCTTAAGCAAAACTTGCATATCAGAGAGACACTCTGCCATAATATCTTTAATGCATCCCTTATTAAAGTTCAAATAATAAGGAAGCAGGTCATGTAAATAAGTATAAACTCCAAAACTGGCATTTCTCTGTGGAGTCAGAGTATGTGTCGCATGAAGGGGGGAGACCGCACCCGGCTAAAGCACACTCTGGCGCGGGAATGCTTGTCCCTCGTGCAAGCCTGCTGCAGCTAGATTATAACGTGTTGGCTCACCACACAGTGAATCATAATACATTTGTTGCGATGAATTTGTATCTTATCGTGAAGAAAATCTGTGATATGCAGCTCTATTAAGAAGAGAGATTTTGGTTTTTGAGAGTTAAAGATGGATCGATGTGAACAAAAAAGTGAGAGAGGGCATTCTTAAACACTGCAACAAAATACTTGTTTGATTTGTTGTTGTTTTGGCTTATTTTCCAATATAAATATCTAAAACTAATAAAAACATTTAATTTAGGAGCTCTACTGCAAAATATATATTTTTTTTCTCTGAGAATATTGAATGTAATAAATATTTTAATATTTAAAATATCTAAAAATCGTTAAAACAAGATACACTCACCTGAAGCAACATATAATATATTTAGACTTGCTTATAGAGAATAGATCTTGAATATAATTATAGTTTGACTTTACTGCACTCGCAGAAGAATAAAAAAATTGGGGAAAAAAATACACCTATATTCAAGATACATTCTCAAAGCAAATCTAAATATAATATATGTTGTTTCACAGATAAATCTTGTTTTAACGATTTTTAGATATTTTTTAATGGAAAACAAGACAAAACACTTGATTACAAAATGAATTTTTGCAGTGATTTATTTTTACTGAATTAAACTTAATAAAAAGTATTTTTTTGCCCCTTTAATTCAATTAATGTCATTTAGAGGAATTAAAAAAAAACTGATTGTGTCCTCTATTATTAGTAAGCAGGTTTATTACAACATTTTAAGTCAAGGTACAAGCTGAATAGTCTGTTAAATGCTAATGACTAATCATTGCAATAATCACCCAAATAGTCGAATAATCGTTCTAATACTTGCTAGATTAAACTATTATCAAAATAATTGTTAGGTGCAACCCTAAAGAAAAATTAACTATTAAATGATAAAGTAAAATTGTATTCCTCATGTCATGACCCCATTAAGAGTTTTGCAAGTAATATACAGTAAACGTGGCAAATTTAGCAACAACTGCATTGTACTTAAGAAAAACTTTGCAATGTGCAGAGAAATGAGAACTAACAGAACGCAATTATAAAACAAAAACATATTTATAGTAAATTAAATTATAAAAGGATTAGGGGTGGGGCTGCTGATGCAATCCTTATATTCACATTTCACACGATTATTTTGACACGCACTTTTCTATGGTTAAAGCGAGCTATTCTTGAACATAGTCTGCAAGTCTCAAAAAGTCCAGCTCTAGTCTAAATTCAGGCGTGTAAAGTGGATCATGATGGTGACGTTCCCGTGGCAACCCAAATTCGTATATATTGGCAGATTCATGCACGACCCTACAGACACACCACCCTCTAGCGGGAAACTAATCTTCAAATAGTGCGCACACAATCTTAATCTGCCTTGGGTTTGACCAATATAATAAACATTAATAATTAGGTAATGCTCGCAAAATATGTAACAGCGCACATTCAATCTTCTACTGTATAAAATAGTGCATGAACGCTGACTAAGAACACGCCACTGAAGATAGGCTAATATTAGCAATAGCCACCCTTTACAACTAATACATGTTGATCTCTGTGAAAATGCAAATGTATAATCCATTATATTTATGACATGTAAATTAATAGAATTTATCAAAATGTCCCGAATCCATCCAAGCTACTGTTCTCTTACATCTTGCGAGCAAACGTCAAAATGATGGTCATGTCATTAATTGTTTTCAAGTCAATTTGATCACACAAACGAAGTAACTAGCATGCCAGACTGTTGCAAAACGCATGTTTAGCTCTCTCTATAAGTGCTACTGAGCATAGTGAAATACTGATATGACATGAAAGAAGATTTGCAGCTTTCAACAAAATAACACACCAGCAGAAACCCTGATAGCCTTAGTACACTGTTAACGGATAAATCCCAGTCTTGCGAATTGCAAATACATTCCACAGTAAAATAAACAAATTATTAAATAAAGGACAGTCTTGGATATGTCAAATGAACTAAAGCTGTTAGCAGTGCAATGCCACAGGCCTAGTTTATCTGCTGCTAACCAGCTAGCCAAGCTCTGCTGTGGGAACAAATGTGTGCCGATGAAGACTGGATGTTCTTCTATGCTGTTTAATACAGCGACCACCACATTGAACGTTATTCTCTGACATGTTCATATCTGTTTATTAGTTAAGTGTATGTAGTAGGTAGGACACGATAATGCTTGTCTGACAGAAGCTATACACATTGGCTAACTTGCTAATAATTTTTAGTGTACTTTTATCAATGGCATTCAAACTTACATATCGATATCTTCTATCGGTTTGCACCTAAATTTGCTTTGCCCCTTGCGTCAGGTAGTGTGTTGAACGTATGCTGTCAGTTCAAAGCGAATGCATATAGAAAGCTAGCTGTTTATGCGCCGCTCAGCCTGCACAAGCACCGCGAGTGTCTGCGTATCTTCGGTACTACTCACTGTCTGACGCGCGGTGACGCATCATCCCAACGTTTCTAGCGACTTCTGCTGCGCGCTCCGCGCCATAAGCAAATGCGTCTCCATAGAAACGCTACGTAAACCTCCCTCGGCTCGATGGTACCAGAGCTATTTATCAAGTCGAACCTACAAGATTAGCAAAGCAATGATTAACGCGAAGCTCCATAGACTTTACTTAGGCCGTTTTTCTATGGCTGTCTTGGGAGAGATGCTTCAGTTTGCTGAATAAACAGATTTTGTGAGGAAACAACTTATCACTTAATTGATTGAACGACTGTCCGCTAATTTTCAACGTGTTTTACACTAAAACAAATCCTTTTCAAATGAACTGTGTGGGGTTTACTGCAATAAAATGGCTGTTTTACAACAGAAAACACAGGTAGCTGTTAGTTTACGGCTCCTCCCATTCATTTGTATGGTACTGTCGTATCACGCTACGGCAGCACCTCTTGTTACGCTCTCCCTTATGGTAAAAACTAGGACTGCACGATTTGGGAAAAAAGTCATATTGCAATTATTGAGGTTAATATTGCGATTGCGATATAATAAACAAATGGTATCATGAGTCACCTTGCTTGGTTATCAAGGAAAATGCACAAATAGATTACTGATAATGCTGAAATTTGTATTTTTCAACATACAAACTAGCAACAACAACAACTATAAATGCACAGTGTTTTCAAAATAAAATATTTTTACAAAATTAAGTAATATCTTTGCATTACTGAAAACTTGTTATTTTCTCAATATTACACCTAAATAAAATAGAACAATAAATAAGAATACGAATTTTCACGAAAATAAGATTGTCCAAACAAACAGGGACATTTAAGCAGGATGTAACATGTACTTAAACTCTTTTGAAAAGGAAACTGGATATAAAAGTGTGGTTCACTCAAACCACTAAAACTGTTGTTGTATTATTTATATATATATATATACACATACATACATACATACATACATACACACACAAACAAACACATTTTATTGTTGTTGTAATTTTAATGTCATTTTTCACATAAGATTGATGTTATGATGATCTCATCAATGATGCAACACGTTGCAAGCTGCAGACAGCTGGGGTGAGAGACGAGCATCTCAGTGTTGGAGTGTGCATCATCCGGCAGAACTTTAAATCTCTCCCGGTCTTAACTCCCGCTCAGATTGGGTCTCTTGCGTGACTGGTTGAAACGGCTCTGACCGCACAAAGAATGACAGTTTTGGAGTTTGTGTTTATTTACATGGCACGCTCCCATATTATATGAACTTTAATTAAGGATAAAATAAAGATATATCGCAAAGCTGTGATTCTATTAGACACTCGAGCTGCAGACAGCAGGGGTGAGAGACAAGTGTCTCCGTGTTAGAGTGCACATCATATTGCCAAGCTGTGATCTGTGTTTCTGTTTTTCTGGCCACCAGTTCAGTGTCAGTCTGCTCGGCATCTATCTTCACCTGATTTACACGCTGCACACCGGAAACTAACATGACATGACCGCATCTGCCACTCCCTAAACTGAGACTGACTGGTCAATTTTATTAGCGGTGTAGAAAATGGGCAAACAGCTCTCAGAGAGAATGGGCTGTCACGTCCACACATGCACTTATTTATTTAATATAATCGCACAGGCTGACATCGCGATTGCGATATGATTAATCATGCAGCCCTAGTATAAACGCAGAGGTAGTGATCTGAGTTTGAAAGATATCTGGCTCTAACGATATTGTTTTTGTAATGCAGGGAAAAAGTCAAGAACCCCCCCTCTAAGGAGCGGATTCTAGAGGGGGGTCCAAGGAGGGCACAAGGGGCAAACAGGCGGTCCAAGGGGGGCACAAAGGGGCAAACAGGCAGACCAAGGGGGGCACAAAGGGGAAAACAGGCAGACCAAGGGGGGCACAAGATGGAGCCGGGGACCAGGGAGACCAGAGCAGGTCAGGCGGACGGCCAGGAGACCAAGGTGACCAGAACAAATCTGGGGTACGGTCTGGAGACCAAGGGGATGACCTCAAGGTGGGGACCGGGTCTGGAGGCTTGGGCGACTGCCGCAGGACAGGGATTGGGTCAGGAGGCCAGGGAGGCGGCCATATGACGGGGACTGGGTCAGGAGGCCAGGGAGGCGGCCACAGGACGGGGACCGGGTCAGGGGGCCTGGGAGGCGGCCACAGGACGGGGACCGGGTCAGGAGGCCTGGGAGGCTGCCGCAGGACCACAGCCATGGAAAACTCCGGGGGCGGAGCCGTGGAATGCAGAGCCGTGGAGAACTCCGGGGGCAGAGCCGTGGAGGCTCGGGAGACAGGGCCGTGGAAGGCTCGGGAGACAGGAGCCCTGGAAAGCTCGGGAGACAGGAGCCCTGGAAAGCTCGGGAGACAGGAGCCCTGGAAGGCTCGGGAGACTGGGGAACAGAAGCCTTTTTCTCCTCTTCCTCCGGACGGACGAGGCTGGCAACGCTGGCTCTGGGACGGACGAGACTTCCAGCTCGTTGGCCCTAGCAGGCGTGGGCGTTGGCTCGTTGGCCGTGGCAGGTGTGGGTGTCGGCTCGTTGGCCGTGCCAGGCGTGGGCGTTGGCTCGTTGGCCGTGGCAGGCGTGGGCGTTGGCTCTCCATGAGTACTCTCAGAAGCGAACATCTCTGAAATTAAATCCACGTACTACTCCCACATGCAGTCACCGGTCTCCGGTAATTCCCTCCATTCATGGACAAGGAGGCCGATCCGGTAAATGGACTTCAGGTGACTATCAGCAAATCCAGTGCATCTGGCAATGTAATTGACTTGAGTACTCAATTATAGAGAGGTTCGCTTAGCTCAACTGGAGGAAGACCGCTGCTAGATCCATCTTTGGTCAGTTGTTCTGTAACGCTGGGAAGAAGTCAAGAGAGCTGGATCTAGGTGCAGCTAAGGATTTTAATAAAAATAAACAAATACAAATAACTGGGAGACACAGAAACAAAATAAAACATCCACGAGGGGAGACAAAATCATAGACAGGAGAAAACATCCACAAAGGGCACAGGCATCACACGGTGGGTCTAGATACATTCAACTACATACAACAATGGACCATACTGAACAGAAATCATGGCCTCAAATACACAAAGACTAATGAGAACATTAAACACAGGTGAGGAACAATGAGGGACAGCTGGCAGTGATAAGAGCAGGGAATTATGGGAAGCGTAGTACGGGAACAGATGACGGGGAGAAACACAGGGCAGACAACAGTGAATCGTGACAGGTTTGCTCATGGGTCTGAGCGTAAGGCCGGGGTAGCAATTTTAAAAATATATATTTTCTGGGGATATTTTTTATTCTGAGGGGACCCCACTGGTCACTATGTTTTTTTATTTTTATAAAACTAGATCTTTTGACTATACTTATTGTTAACTTTTATGGGTACAACTCCAAAAGTGAAAATTATGTTCTGTTTCAGAGGTTAGAGAGTCGATTAATACACTGTTTATCCAAATTCCTAAATTCACTCTTATTAATTGGAGGAGATTTTAATATCACTTTAGATAATGCTCTTGACAGATGGCCCCCTTGTGCTTTATCTTCTTCCAATAACACACTGAAGGCCTTTATGCAGAAATTTGGAGTATTAGACATTTGGAGAGAAAAATTCCCTGGTTTTAAAGCCTTCACTTGGAATAATAAGGTGTGTACTCTCATGTATCATATTGATTACTGGTTAACCTCTTGTAGCTTACAGTATTCTCCCCACGCCATTGACAGATCATAAAGCAGTCTCTGTTAATATTGCTTTGCAATCTTCCTTTTCCACCAACCAATATAACTCTTATTGGAAGCTTAATAGCTCTGCTCTGGAACATGAATCTGTAAAGGTGACCATTCACGGCTTGATTACACATTATTGGAATGTAGCTCAGATTAGTAATGATTATTTTAATAATTGGGAACTACTTAAATTTGAAGTTAGCAAATTCTTAAGAAAATATGGGCGTTTTTTGTCTAATGCTAGAAAATTTCTAAAAATTTCAGCTCGCACCCAGATATCATCTCCCAGTTTTTCAGACAATGAAAAAAATTGAGCTTATTACCCTTCAAAACCAACTGGACGAAATCTATAAAAAGAAAGTAGAGGGGGCTTTCATTTGATCTAGACAAAGGTGGCTAGAGAAGGGCGAACAAAACTCATATTTTTTTCTTTAGAAACATTTAATGCGAAGAACACAATCTCTCATTTGAACATTAATGGTACAATATTGCATGACCCAAAGACTTCCGCAGATTACTTTTCATCTTTTTATAGTTTTCTCTATGAGAAAAAATTTGTTGAAAGGGATACATTAGATTTCTTGAATAGTCTCAATAACACCAAAGTTGTAAGTGAAGACAAAAAATAAATATGTGATAATCCTATATATTTAGAGGATGTCCTACGTGCAGTTTGGGTGCTTAAATTAAACAAATCCCCTGGTGTGGAGGGTTTGACGTTGGAATTTTATAAATTCTTTTCAGAAGAACTTGCTCCTTTTCTTTTGAATCTTTTTTCTCAAAGTATAGAATATAAACTTCTGCCCACCCTTACACAAGGTTTAATTACCTTAATTCCCAAACCAAAAAAGGACAAATTGTTTTTAGACAATTGGCGCCCAATTTGTCTGCTTAACAATGATTATAAATGCACTCCATTAGCAATGATACACAGTCAGGTTTTATGAGTAATAGACATATTTCAAATAATATTCGTTTGGTTTTAGATCTTATTGATTACTCTCACCTGTATTCAGATGAGAGCTTCATCCAATTTCTAGACTTTCATAAGGCCTTTGATACAATCGAACATCAATTTATATATTTAAAGCCTTAAAAAATTCGGCTTTGGTAATTTTTTTGTTAATACTATTAATTCCAATGGCAATTGTTCAATCAAGTTGTGTTCAGGCACCTCATCCAGATTGAATCTCAATCATGGTATTAGACAGGGATGTCCCATTTCTCCATATCTATTTTTTGTTTGTTCACAACTACTTGCAGATTCTATTAAACAAAGTCCATTGAAGGGTAGTGCAGTTGCAGGTAGTGAAATTATCATTAGCCAATTAGCAGACAATACCACTCTCTTTTAAAAAAATACAGAACAAATATCTATAGCTCTTAATATTATCCATGCATTTTCCAAAGCTTCAGGAATTTTACTGAATATTAATAAGTGCGTGTTAATGTCCCTTAAGCAATGTGAAGATGAAATCACTTTTTTAGGCATAACGATTGTGAAAAATTAGGATAATAGGTGTGAGCTCAACTTTCCCGCAATTATTGATAAAACAAAGAAAAAGTTTAATCAATGGTTAATGAGAGACTTATCTCTTAAGGGGAGAGTATTGATTACAAAGGCAGAGAGTATCTCAAGACTTACATATGCAGCACTCTCCCTGGCGGTCAGTAATAATATCTGTAAAACTAATAAAATGCTTTTCAATTACTTATGGAAAAATAAGACCCATTACATAAGGAAGTCTGTGGTGATGAACACAATTGAAAATGGAGGTCTGAACTTTCTGGATTTTGCCACTCTTAACCATACTTTTAAAATGAACTGGATCAAGCAATTTATGAAAAAGCCAACAAATATTCAAGATATTATACCTCAATTTATTTTTTCACAGGTTGGTGGTCTTCATTTTCTTTTACTCTGTAAATACAGCATCACCAAACTTCCGATTAAGTTATCTAATTTTCACAAACAGATGCTTCTTTCTTGGAATCTGATTTATAAACATAATAATAATATGGAATAATAAGCATATTTTGTATAAAGTCATTATTTTGTGAGCAATGGTTTTCTAATAATATAATTTTGGTGAGCCAACTTTTTAACCAAGCTGGTCTTTTCTTGATTTACTCAGAATTTTTGTCTAAATTTAAAATTCAAATTTTTTCTAAAAATTATGCTGTAGTTATGGATGCTATACCAGCTGGGATAGGAATGCTCTTTAAAAGGGATTGTCCTCAGTCTCCTTTGCAATCTTTGGATCCCGAGTCCCTACTCGACTTGTTTTTGGTCTGATTTCTGCAAGATTATTCGAGATCATATCATTCCCAGCTTTCAACTCTTCATAAGGAATGTTATTTGATTAATTTGCTGCTTTTGTTGGCAAAGTTTAGTATTCATAAATGTAAGTATGGTGGTTATAAACTATTAGTTTTCATTTTTAATTCAGAGGTTCAGCAATAGGCTACCTAAGAATAATTTCCAATTTGAGTAACAAGAAAGCTCTAAAGTGTATTGAAATATGTAAAAAATTTGATATTTTTATTTAAACTGTTTATGTTTATTTATTTTCCTTTTTGTTGTTGTTTGTTTTAATATACCTCTTGGCTCTTGATGTAAAAGATTTGTAAGCATTAATAAAAAATTAAAAATATATAATCTCTGGCTCTGCCTCAATGGTAAAGGATGCCAACTGATTCGGGACCTTTTAGAAATAATGTATTTTCTTGTCAAGAGTCAACAAAGCTTTGTCGGCATGATTGTTAACATTTACAATATTGCCAAAGCATTCTTTTAGATTACAAAAACAGACAAATGAAGAAAAATAAGGTGTAGTCAATAAAGAAATGGAGGGGGAAATACGTGAAATGGAAATCTTAGAATATATATATAAAATAAAGAAAAAAGAAATATCATATAGGATCCAAGATTAATTATAGGTCTATACAAAAGAGACAAAAATATGTGAATAGGCCTACTACAAGCAAAATATTTTATAATTTATTTTAGCTTCTAAAATACACTTTAGTGTAGTAAATCAAGAAATGGAGGGGGTAATACGAGAAAGAGAAATATAAGTAGGCTAATATAAAAAAAAAAAAAAAAACATGAATTCTGTGTGCAAAATATTGTGAATTACTTTCAGCTTCTAAAACAAACATTTTAGAAAGACTAAAAGGTGAAGTAAATAAATAAAAGGAGGTGAAACTGAGCATGATTGTGTGATTATGTTGATTATTGATTATCGATGTGGTCTTAAAAAAGCTCCACACAGCGGCCACATCCTGTAAATCTCTAATCCGGCTCAAACCAACAGACTACAGTGACGAACTTCCTGTCTACCTTATCTTGTGTTCACAGGATTTTTCCACTATAATTAATAAAAGGGGAAGTGTGGAACGACGGGACATGACATAGAGACGCCGTGTTTGTGTCGCGAAGGTGCTAAAGGGAAAACCGTTCGGTCGTGACAGTCAACGATGTTCTTTGTATTCATGTTGTCTTCCTTTGGCCAAGGACGGGGAATTGGAAAATCACAAAGAGACTGAGCTGACAACTGTCAGATGAGCATCGGAACTTGAGTAGGATATCTCAAGCACAAATACGCAAGAATTGTCATAGTTTCGAAGGCAATCTCAATGCAGCGGTCGTCTGTTGACTTCATCGAGTGGAAGAAGAAGGCAGTCTCCGGTTACAGTCTGTTCCCTTTGCGTTCATCTCTCCCGGTAAAGTCACTACAGAAGGTGAATTAATGTATCACATGAACACAATAGGCTTTATCAGTATGTGTTTTCCTATCATTATTATTTGATTTATGTTAGTGATTCGGTTAAAGCAACTGGCATCCTTTTCTTCGCGTATTTATGTGAGGTTGCTGGAATACGCTCAAAATAAACAATGTCTGCAATTTAACTTGTTTATTTTTCTAAAACAGGGAAATAGGCCTGTTACTGCAATTGAAAGGAATTTATGGGATCACAAGGTAATTTATTTTTCTTAAATGTTATTGTTGCAAACATGAATTGACATTCATTAGCTCCAGCTAGTGGAACAGAATGATCCTTTGTTTATACAGTGAACACATTACAGTAGAGATCAGTTGATCCGATCCTGCACATCACTCCGAACGCCTGTTGGTGTGATCGACCTGACAACACTCCGCATAGCCTATCCATATTAGAAACTTCATTGTCTAGAATATTCCACACCTCTCCTGCAGCACAGCCACAAATGGATTAGAAGAGAGTAAATGGAAAGAGATATTTCATAGTGAAAGATCTAAGACTGAAATCAATCTTATAAGAGGGTAAGGACTTGGAATTTGTTTAGAATGAGGATAGAAACATGACTGAGATGTACCCGAGAGCTATCCTGCTGCATGTGACATGTCTTGTCTTGCCAGGCAGAGGTGTAGATTCCAAGGGGGATGTGGAGGAGGTGACACCCCCCCACCCCCCACCAATAATCAAAACAAACAAACAAGCAAGTACAATCCCTTGCCATGATCAATGGAAACATGTAAATTCCTCATACTGTAACCCCCCTCCCATCTACACCCTTGTTGCCAGGTGTTGAGTATTGTGAATGTATGCAGGGTTGACTCATTTTCCAGATTACTCATCATATGCTTTTCTTCACAAGGAATGGGGTGAACTGATAACAAGCACAGGCTAATGTTTAACCGTAGGAAACATCAAAAGGGTAGATGTTCAACATGTACTGTAATTGGGTAGTTTATGGGACATGTCAAATAAGCAGTGATCATAGCAGTGACCTTCAGTGTGACAAGCTATACTTTTAAACAGCATGTTTCTAATTCGTGTCCTATTGTTATACATGTGTTTATGACCTAATATTAATAGAGATACCTAATTCAGAGACATGTTAATATTAGATGTTTTAAAAAATGTATTTGTCTCATACAGGACTTTTTAAATGGGTATTCATTAGTTCTCTAGCTAGCGTTAGCATAGCGTTTTTCGTGTACTTTAAGTACCGATGTGACAGTGGTGTTAGACGCTTACTGTCATCTATCAATGTGGATGAGCATGAACGTCTCTGCTGCCCCCGCCAGCTCTGGAATATCATTTGCATCTGGAAAATGTTGGAGTTTGAGGTAATTTCTAAAGTTATTTATTACTACTATAATATAATTGCTTTGCCTAAAAACAAACGTCAGAATTCAAGCGAACATACTTCTACAGTTTAGGATAGATTCTTTTTGTCCATCATATCAATAATCTTTGGAGACTGTCTACATTTCACGTTACTTCTAAAGACAGTTATTACCTTTTATTAGAGAACTGCTTTGCGTGAAATAAACCTCAAATATCTAGTGAAACAGAATGTTATGAACTCATTTTGTTTCCAAGCAAACCAGCGTCATGGTTAAATCAAAATCCACAACAATTGCTGTACCAAGTTACTAAACAAATTAAGACGTATGCCATTTCATAGAGGTGGAGATGGGCCCCTCTTACTATAGCTGTGATAACAAATAAAATAAAATTACACATTGCTTTCCAATGCACTTGTAAACACAGCTGAAAACTGTCCATTACTAACATACATTGACTATACACGTAATTAAAAAAAGTTTGAGGGAAACTTGTATGAGTTTTCTGTAAATTACACTGATACTATTTTAGAGAGTGGTCTAAACAATTAATAATGTCTTACCTGTCCAACAAAATAGAAGCAACATCGGCATCACTACTCATGTTTTTCTCCGTCATCAAATCTTTCCACCTTGTGTATGAGCATGAGGATTTTCTTCCTCTACGTTTAGTGAAACACAGCGGACCTGGCGAAACACAATGAAGGGGTGATTTTTTATGGAAAACTATTATGAGTACAGTCTTCATCTCATGTGAGTGTACACCATTCGGATCACTCTTCACAAAAACAAATTAGCCACATATTATTGAATGCCTCTTAAGTGAATTTCAAAAAGTGAAAAGGTGATTTAAAAAATGTAAACGTTCCCTTGTACTTATAGAAACAGTATAACGTATAATCTTGATGTTGAAATAAAATGTGCTTGTTGTTTGTCAACTACCAAATACTTATATTCTTAAAGGAATATTCTGGGTTCAATACAAGTTAAAGGGATAGTTCACCCAAAAATTTAAATCATCATTTACTCACTCTCATAATATCCCAAGTGTGTATGACTTTGTTCATTCACCAGAACACATTTAAATAAAAAAAAAATCTTGGCTCAGTAGGTCCTTAAAATGCAAGTGGGTGGTGATCTGGTTTTTGAAGCTTCAAAAATCACAGACAGCAAGCATAAATGTCATCAAATCAACTCCAGCTGTTAAATTAATGTCTTCTGAAGTGATGTGATCACTTTTGTTGTGAAAAAAGATAAATATTTAAGTAGTTTTAAAATGGATATCACGCAGTCTCTCGCGTGACGTATTGACGTTGCCATGATACAGACGTAATCTCACGCTCTCCACTCAGTTGAGACATCCAGGATAAGCACACAAATGTGTTTGTGAGTAAAGAAACAGATCAATACAGATCTAAACCAAAACCAATGTAAAGCGTTCCTCCTTCTCACTTGTAAACAGCGCTGCTGTGACACCCGTAAGTCAGTTCTTGCATGTTTCAAATACCAATGCGATTACATCACACGCATACCGCTCCTGACTGGAAGCATGATTTAGAGTTAAAAAATTTATTTAAATATTTATATATTTTACATCAAAAGCGATCATGACGCTTTAGAAGACATTAATTTAGTCATATGGATGATGTTTATGCTGACTGTCTGTTCTTTTTGCATTTCTACTGAGCCAAGATATTTTTCTGATATTTAATTTTCTTCAAATGTGCTCTGGTTAAGAAAGAAAGTCATACACTCCTGGGATATTATGAGGGTGAGTAAATAATGAGATAATCTTTGGGTAAACTATCCCTTTAAGCTCAATCAACAGCATTTGTGACAATGTTGGTTAAAATTACTTTAGAATCAGCCCTCTGTAAAAAAAAAATAAAAAGCAACCAAAAAAAAAAGGCAAAAAAAGAGGTTACAGTGATGCGCTTACAATGGAAGTGAATGGGGCAAATTTTTGGAAGCTTTAAAGGCTTGAAATTATAATTTTGTGAAAGCACTTACATTAATTATTTTAAAACACATATTTGAACAATTCTGGATTTGCCCCATTTACTTGTATTGTGCCTCACTGGAATACAGATTTTTGCTTTTTTTTTTAATCCGCATTATGCCACAAATTCTGTTGATTGAGCTGTACATGAATTGAACCCATAATATTCCTCTTAAGTTTATAGAGGCATAGAATGCTAAATGTAGAATTTTTTATTCAGGAAAAGAAGCCTTATAATTGCTTATAATAGTCTGATTGCTCCATGTTTGCTCCATTTTGAATGACACGAGCAAAGAGATGTGCAAACTGATCTCTTTCCCACCCAGTTTCATCTGATGAGATGAGTGTGCGAGCGGGGCAGGGCAGTGATGAGGTGCTGGTGTCGCAGGCGGTGTGGGATTACCTTGCAGCTGCTGGACGGCCCTGGTTGGTTGACTTTGAGGACAAGCAGGGACTAAGTGCAGACATCATCCGACGTGGGGAGCGTGGCGGCTGCTGTGCTGTGCGGCTCTCCCCAGTGGAGGGCAGCAGCAGGGCCAGAACTGGGCTGATGGAGAGTCCGGTTTCACCTGTCACACGGAAAGCCTTCATAGACTTATGCCGCTGTGCCCGGAAGGAGATGACCAAACTGGAGGCAGCTCCCAAGAGAAAACGTTCTCTGTTACCCTGTGTGACATCAATGGAGCCTGATGTAGAGGGGAGCTTGCTGCCTCCGCCTCCTCCTCAGCCACGGCGTTCCCAGAAGCAACAGCTGAAATATAGGAAAAATTCAGACATGGAGACCTGTGTGGTTTTACCCATGCAACATGAGGCCACAGCAAGAATGGGGCCTCAATTAAACCTGAGACAAGTAAATGAAGATGAGAACACCATTTGCTCTATTTGTATGGGGGAGATGGTGGAAAAGACAATTCTGGACAAATGTGGCCATGCATTCTGCCGGTCTTGCTTAGAACAAGCTTTCCAAGTGAAGAAGGCATGTCCTGTGTGCAGACTTGTGTATGGTCAACTAATTGGTAACCAGCCGGCCAACGGGAACATGATGGTTGAAAGAGATCCAGATCTGGAGTTGCCTGGACATGAAGGACACGGCTGCATATGCATTATTTACAGTTTCCCTCCTGGTTTTCAAGTGGTAAGTACTGCTTAATAGCAGAATGGAAAAGCAGTTTTGAAAGAATAGTTCACCCAAAATGAAAATTCTCATGTCATTCCAAACCCATATGACTTTCTTCCTTATGCTGAATACAAAAGTAGATGTTTTAAAGTCTTGTGAAGGCATGCTGTAGGATTTAGTGAGCAATAACCCAACATTTTAATGCCCCGTTGCACATTCATGAGCATTTTGAGAGGCATGTTCACATTGGTTTGCATATACATTGTTTTTAGCACTTAACAACAGAAGTTCTCATGTGAACAAGCGAGCCAAGGCAAAAAACATTCTCTTTTGCTGAAAATTATGTATTTTCTTTTTACCAAAACCTATCATGTGCTTTCAAAAGACTAGAAAATGATGCTGGAGTCTAATGGACTTTTTTCATGATACTTACTTTTGAACTTACTCTTAAGCTTCCACTGCCTTTGTATTGGCCCACGATATTCATTGAAACATCTTTTTTGTCTTTCACATAAGAAAGAATGTTTTATGGATTTGAAACAACTTAAGAGTGAGTGAAGATTGACAGAATTGTTCCTTTTTTGAGGTGAACTATTTCTTTAACCATTTAATGTAGACAGCAGACCAGATTTCATTATCTAGCACATAAAAAAATAACAAACCAAAACATAATCAAACTGTAATCACAATCAAGTTATATTGTCAAGAATTTATTATAAAATGTGTTATGTGTTGCATTGTGTTTTGAAATTCTTTCAGCAAGAACATCCAAACCCTGGGGTGCGGTACCCCGGCACAGACCGTGTGGCATACCTGCCAGACAGCCCAGAGGGAAACCGTGTTCTACGCATGCTGCGCCGGGCATTCGAGCAGAGGCTCATCTTTACCATAGGCACCTCCATGACCACTGGCATGCATAACGTCATAACTTGGAATGATATCCATCACAAGACCTCCATATGGGGCGGACCACGATGGTATACAATTTAATAGCAAAGCTACATTTATTTTAGATGATTTGGTTGGTGAGACCACTAGCACCTCCTTTTGAGTTGTTTTTTGGCTCCGATATTTAGTCAAGATCAATCATTCAAATTGCCTCTCAACCAATTCAACATGCTAATTTGGAACTAAAATTTTACAAATGCTGCATACAAAAGATGTTTTTAAGGAATATCACATTCATATTCCAAGTTCTCTGAAGGGATACTATAGGTTTTGGCAGGAAATAACCCTGAATTTGAATGCCCCCGTTGTGTAACATTAAACCCTTTTAAGCAATTTTATCATACTAAACTAATTTAAACATGTATAATGTTAATTATCTTGTGGCTTTACTTTTGAAACAATTAGTATTTTAGAGTTTATGGACTGACCCCATCCACTCCATTGTACAGTTGTGAGTGTCTTTATTTGCTATTTTATAAACAAGGCATGAGATGAAAATATTTTTTTGTGCTACTCTGGTTTGTACTCATATTTACAAACCAATGGTACTTCAGAAGATGTTTTAAGTTACATAGACCTCCATCAGCACTTCAAGAAACAGTTCAACTTCCCAGAATACAACTGTTATGACCCATGTTTGGGACCAACATAAGAAGCTGTCAAAAGTTAAACAAAAATGTTGATACTGAGAGCATGGATGCGCATGAATTTATAGAGATATATTTTAAACTTGGCCTTCAATACAAAGACATTACTGTCTATGACATTTGTAATACTGTCATGGCTGAGACACGCTTTGATCTGCCAAAGGACACTAATCAAGCAATAGACTTGTACTTGTACTTGCATTTAACACGAGAACTACCGGAATTATATAACTAGCCTACTAGAATGGCCATAGTGGTCATTCTGACCGTTAGACTGTACCAAATGTCATGTCATATTTACATTCGAAACTTCTATTGAGGTTTTAGAATGAAGCTTCTAATGTCTGTCGTCATATTTTATATCGTCATCACCCTAAAAATGTATTGAATAAAATAGAATAATATGGATCAAATGGAGCGCCAAGCTGAACGCAGATAGTCCTACATAATACGATCTTTTTTTGTAATATATAATAGTGCTAGACTATACACAAACATAGGCCTATATATATTATATATTAGCTGCTAGACTGCCCCGGAGGAAGGTGCGTGCCTCGCTTTGTGTACAGCAAGTTTTTTCACTGGAATCAAAATCCATGAATAAATGAATCTGTTATATTAATAATAAACACCAGGACACGAAATTTTAATTCTAATGAATGTGAAAATGTATTAGTTCATCGACAACCACAGAACTTGCTATTGTAGCTGATTGATACAAATTTGATTATTTATATTCTATTATTTTCTTTGTAAAATAAAAACAAATCAATGCAATAGCTTATAAAAACATCACCAATGTGTATTTCAATGCATAGTAAAAACCTTAGACATGTATGAATCACATATAGGCCAAACCCAAAATGGCCAAAACAGTTAATAAAGAATATGAACATTCGCTAAACTGTGGGAAAACTGATTTAGAAAGCAATATTTGTTTTACTGTGAGCAAAAATATCATGCTGTAAAACTATAATGAAAATAGGCTATTATGCTGTAAAATCATTATGAACGAATTCTCCTAAAAGTGGGCTCACTTGAACAAAAAAGGGGGCCCCCATTTTAGGAGAATAATTTAATATAAATAATCAAATTTGTATCTGTAATCAGCTACAATAGCAAGTTCTGTGGTTGTCGATGAACTAATACATTTTCACATTCATTAGAATTAAAATTTCGTGTCCTGGTGTTTATTATTAATATAACAGATTCATTTATTCATGGATTTTGATTCCAGTGGCGGCTGCATAGGATTGTTTCCAATTTCCAATAAATCCAGAGCGTTGTAAAGTCCAAAAGTCAACATGTTTTGAAAAAGGATAGATGTAATAATTTCCAAAATTCACAACATGTTTTTATCTAACGAAATATTCCGCCTCAATCCATGTTTGTTGGCGTTTAGACTTTCAAAACCCTTTTCACTGTGGTGGAAAAAAACTTGCTGTACACAAAGCGAGGCACGCACCTTCCGGGCAGTCTAGCAGCTAATATATAATATATATAGGCCTATGTATGTGTATAGTCTAGCACTATTATATATTACAAAAAAGATCGTATATGTAGGACTATCTACGTTCGCTTGGCGCTCCATTTGATCCATATTATTCTATTTTATTCAATACATTTTTAGGGTGATGACGATATAAAATATGACGACAGACATTAGAAGCTTCATTCTAAAACCTCAATAGAAGTTTCGAATGTAAATATGACATGACATTTGGTACAGTCTAACGGTCAGAATGACCACTATGGCCATTCTAGTAGTTATATAATTCCGGTAGTTCTCGTGTTAAATGCAAGTACAAGTACAAGTCTATTGCTTGATTAGTGTCCTTTGGCAGATCAAAGCGTGTCTCAGCCATGACAGTATTACAAATGTCATAGACAGTAATGTCTTTGTATTGAAGGCCAAGTTTAAAATATATCTCTATAAATTCATGCGCATCCATGCTCTCAGTATCTTTGAGTAAATGAATGATGGCAATGACGCAATCGGAAAAGAGCTATACACACACCGAAACTGTAACGCGTGCGCACGCGAAACAATGGCCATAGTAAAAAAAAAAAAAAAAAAAAGGTGACGAGGTTTATTGACAAAAATAAAGAAAAAAACAGTAAATAAACACATGCTAAACCAAACAAGGTCAGGTCTGTGTACTAAATTGAACTGTCAAATAACGAAGAATAAAGAAATAAGGTAAAAACACAGAAAACAAATCTTCCGGGCCAGTTTGTTTGCCTACTGTGTCTATTGCTAACTATTTAACTAAACAAGACAAAACTCACTATCCTTTTAAAATAAAATAAATGAAATCAAAAACAACATCAAACAAACACAGGAGCTGATTTCCTGGGGCAGCAGCTGCCATGAAGTGCAGCTAGCACCTTTTAAATAAGCAGGACTCTTGGTGTAGCTGATTAGAGTCTCCACCCACATTTGATAAGCAGACACATACAGGAAAAAATAGAAGTTAAAGAGCAGGGCCACGTAACAAAAACAACCTCCCACGTACCTGTTTCAGTCACCGCAGCTGCATTGTATTATACTGCATTACGTATTGTTTACACATTTTCTTTTTTTTCCAGCTTTGGTTATCCAGATCCCACTTACCTTGTGCGGGTGACAGAGGAACTGCGAGAGAAAGGAATAACAGCTGATTGATTATTTGTTTCTAGCACTTAAGAAATTTCAAGAGGATGTCAAACGTGCACTTGACCACAGTCTTTGTTTAAACTCACCGTCAAATTAGCCACAACCATCTGCTGCAGCATTGGTTTGATCAGGATGCTGTGTTCATGATGTTTAACAGTTTAATTCAGTCATTATGTTTAGCTTTGTTCTTTGGGTTACATGAGTAAAGGCAGTGTGTTTAACATAAACTTTTTTGTACAAACTGGGGTGCACTCTGAGACAGATTGTTCATTATAAGATACAAAGCTGAGTTTAAGGTACCCAATGGAGTGCTAAAATGTGAATGTCAAGAAGGTGTACACGTTACCACATCTACAGTACAACCTTCCACTTGCCTGTTTCAGGTAAGAACCAATCACTATTCTGATGTCCTCCCTCTTCTTACTATGTTTCTTCCATCCAAACTATGCTTAATGGCCTTTTCACATTATGGAACATCTGGATGAGGACAAATGAGGGACAAATGGCATAGCACAGCTAAATGGGTACAGCTGGGACAATCCCATCAAACTCTTTTTTTTTTTTTTATTCCCTCTCTCTCTCTCTAGTAATCAGCACTAAGAGGCACTTTGCGATGGAGGTATCTTTTTATTATGAGAATTTAAAGTGTATTCTGCCTGATCTTCCAGACTGCAGGCTCTACAGAGGTTATTTCAAGCCTTTATTATAAGATCCTAGTAAAAGAGATGCAGGTTGTTTTCAGTGTGTGTCCTAGCTTTGTTCCTTTTCTCTCATCCCTAGCAAATGTTTTGGTCTTTCGTTTCAAGATCAGGTGCATAAAATCGTTAATGTAAGTTTGATCTACTTTTTCCTTATTTGTTTGTTAATGTACTCAATTCTGAGTTTATTTGATCACATTTCTTTTACATATATAAAATGATGTCACAATAAAAGGGCGTGTAAATCACTTGAACCAAACTAAAAGCATAATAGCGCAACACAACTGTAACCATTGTTTTTAATGCCTCAGGCTTGGAGAAAAGCCTAGCACGTTTTTTTTTTCTTTCATGGAAATGTTATTGTGCCTTCTTCTAAAGGTCACAGACAGTTGCTGCCTGTTATTACTAATGGTAATCGCTAGTATTTGTTAAGCTGTGTTCTTATTGGTCTGAAGCATTTACCTTATTGCAGTATTTCAACTTTAAGCAAATTGCACCATACTTCAAGAGACTCATTACCAGATTTCTAATTGATTAACACATACAAAATGTGTTAAATTGGCTTTGTGTAATGGTATTTTATTATTAGCGGTTGCTTATGTTTTACAGTATCATTAAATAAAAAAGGAGAATCAGATTTCAGTTTTCTTTCCATACCATATTCCCTTTACCCCACCCTTTAAGTTATGAAGGACCAATATAATCAGGATTTGTAGGAATAAATTGTTACTGTCATGCAAATTTCTATGCACTTCAAAGTTAGATTTATAAAACAGACCTCCTCGGATGACTGATTGTTTAAAGTAAAGAATTTGCCTTTATAGTTGTGTTGATTTGTATTACATAATTGAATTGTATGCTACAATAAAAATGTGCTTTACATTTTCATACTTGAATAAAGGGATTCTGTTCGGTTACATTGTGTTCTGGTATTAATGCCACCTTTAAGGGTTATTTTGCGCTTCACCTAGATGCTTTTTCCTCAATATTGGAACTGTGCTAGAAACATTGTCAAATGGAAATTGTATCATTTATATGGGAAAACGTAATATCTAAAGACATTGACATGACTCTGATGTAGTAGCAGTACTGCATAAGGAACTTATCAAGGTAGTCTGCTTATCTCTGTGAATGGTGAAATTAAATCGGGCCTACCTGCTCAGAATGACCTGCCTGCAGTTTAAGTGTCTGAAATAGCAGGATGAGCTACCTTTAACACTTTTCCATGAGTAGCATTTCTTGTCAGCAGGAGTATACTTACAGTATTACCTCTAATAAATGGATTAACCTTAAAGGTGCACTCAGGACGTTTTTGTTCAGGTCGTCTTGGACTTACACCGTCATCTGTGGGTGTGAATGCAGCATCTTTCAAACACACTGTTTACAACAATTCACAAATCACAGTAAGCCATGATGAATTTCCATGAGTGAAAGTGTCCAATGGCAAGGTGATTACTGAGATTTATGCTGCCTGCTAAGTCAGATTTTCCAACTTCCTAATAGGAAAAGTTGCAATTCCTACTGGGAGTCTTGTCTGGAAATTTTCAACTCCAATTTCAACAGAGATGTAGGTGTGTGACAGGGAGATATACAAAGTAAGTAATAAACATTCACTTTTAATAAGTAATATCGATAAATGTTCCTACATTACATGATATTAAAGCTTGTTTAACAAACACCTGCAGAAACAGGTGAATTAAACATGGTTTATTATACTCTCTTTTGATAATAGTACACCTGTAGGACAAATGCTAATGTTGCAGCATTATTTATCATTTGAGTTGTTAGAAGATGTCTCTGGTTACAGATAAACACCTGCTAAGCTAATTGGGAGCATTGCAGATTTGTTTCCTTGCACATCATCTTCCTAGCATCTGGCAATGGAATGCCTTTATAGTTGGAGATTGGAGATATGAATATCCCATATTTTAATTGAATGCAACACAGCATAAGTGAGTAGTTTTTGGCTGGTCATGTGATTCCAACATGGCAGCCACCAGGAGGGGATCCTCTGCATGTAGAATAAAACAGCTTTTATGAGGTTAATGATATGACTGGAGTCTTCATCTCATGTGAGTGCTCATGATTTTATGCAGATGGTTTCAAAATTTCAATACATTTGATTCAAACTTTTTTAGGGGTTAGTTGTCATGCAGGAAAGGTTTACAAGTACAATATCTCAGTAACTATCAGGTTTTTAAGTCAAAAGTGTCTTTGTATGTTGGATTCAAAAACAAAACCTAAAACACATCTTAAATTAAAATATTTGATATTGGTGTACACAATAAAACTGGTATATATTCAGGCAAGGGTGACCTAAATAATATAGGTATATTTGAACTGTGTTTTTAGGACAAGGGTAGGCCTATATTTCAGAAATGTCAGGTCAGGGCAAGTTGTTACATGTGTTATCACAGTTTCTACTGACCAAAATAATGCTTCGATATCTTGTATGTATGTTATCTTTTATATTATTTCTATTTCATGATTTTTGTTAGTTATTGTTTTACTGTTAAAATGTTATTGCTATTAACTACTATTGTTTTTATTGCATGCTGTCACAAAAGGTCAACATGTATACTATTCAATAAAATCTTTTTTCCCTGGGCAAAAACAGTTGAAGTGTTCATATACTGTAGTTTTTGAAAATGTACCATCCCTGAGAAATATGCTATTCACTGGAGTAAAAAGTGTGACAACTACACCAGTCTCCCATATACTATGAGTTAAAATTGAACAGTCCAATCATATTTGCTCATATATATTCGCCGGGAGGATCCCGTGGATTAGCATTCCGATCCCATCGACAGGAGTTGAACTGCACTGCACCTTCAAAGCAGTTTGGGAGTTGTTCTTTGCTAAGATATTCAACAGAGGGCGCTACTGCATCGCTTATTTGCCCATTCTTTAAACTCGTGAACATAAATTGATGTGATTGTGCAATGATTTGTTGTTATCATCTGTTCAAATTCCTATAGTGATTGTCATTTGTAAAATATCTTTGCATTATTATGATACTAAACACCCAAACCCTGTCAAAAATATTAAATGATAAGTGGAGCAAGTGTTTCCAACTACTGCAGCTAGGTTTCAAACAGATGCTTATTCCCAATGTCCAGCACCAAACCAGCTTAAACCAGCCTAGACAAGCATGAAAATTCATGCTGGTCCAAGCTGCTCTTTTCAGCAGTGTCTACAGGTGAAACTCAACTGCCATTACTGTGAGCTCAACAGAGCCATAAGCTCAAAATTGAAGCCAAGGATCTTGCTTATATTTTCAATAATTCTTTCCAGTACCCAAACCTGTATTACATTTAAGACACAGTAAATAAATATTACCTAAAATGTGTCCTGTGCATTCCATGCAAATTTTGAACTGGGTCTTTCTAGAAAAGGGATAGTTCACACAATAATGGCAATTCAATCAATAAAAGTGAATGATGACCAAGGCTAACATTCTGCTAACGTCTCCTTTTGTGTTGCATAGAAAAAAGTTAGTTTACACCTTTGGAACAGCACGAAGGTGAATAAATGATGCTAAAATTTATTTTTATGTGAATTATCCCTTAAAGGATATGTTGCAAATTCTCCAGCATCAATTCCCACAAGGATTCATCAGTTCCCTATCGAGAGGTCATTGCGTAAGTAGCTTACGCTATGGGAAAACTCCGTTTCTCGAGAAATATTGAAGTCTTTATGTAAAACGCATTGCAGCTGCACAGCAGACAGTGATGAGCGAGGCAGCTCGGTCATTGGCTGTGCCGCGGCAACTACTCGAACCAATGACGGGGCGACTCTGAACGCGCGACCAATGGGCGCTCGCCTCGCGTTCGCGCGCTCAGAGCCTGCCGAAATTAGCATAGGCAGGCTATATGATGGGCACCCCGTCATGCGAGTTCCTTTAGATTTAATCTCCTTCAGCGAAGACCTTCTCTTCGCTGGATCCTCCGGATTGTTGGAGTCTTTCGCCGCCGTTGACAAGCTTACAGCGGGACTGCTAAGAGGATGCCGGCGCCTTCAGCCACCTTCGAAGCCTTCTGCTACGCCATCCGGCGCACATCGCATATCCTTTACTGCAAGCGCTCGCCCCCGCGATTAGCATAGGCAGGCTATATAATGGGCACCCCGTCATGCGAGTTCCTTTAGATTTAATCTCCTTCAGCGAAGACCTTCTCTTCGCTGGATCCTCCGGATTGTTGAAGTCTTTCGCCGCCGTTGACAAGCTTACAGCGGGACTGCTAAGAGGATGCCGGCGCCTTCAGCCACCTTCGAAGCCTTCTGCTACGCCATCCGGCGCACATCGCATATCCTTTACTGCAAGCGCTCGCCCCCGCGACGCTTTTAAAAGTAAAAGAGTGATGTTCCAAGGCGTTGTTTCAAATGCCTTCAGCCTGCGCCTCGTGCAGAGGCCCTCTTCACGACGGAGATCGGCACATCATCTGCACTCGCTGCCTGGGTCTGGACCACGCAGAAGCTGCACTCATTCAGGGCGGATGCCCCGAATGCGACTCCTTGGGCCTCGCCGAGCTGCGCGCTCGCTTTGCCGTTTTCACCGCAAACGAGCCGGCTTTAGCCGGCACTCTGCTCGCCTAAAGCCTTCTTTTTCTTCCTCACTCTCCTCAGTGGACGGCGCGAGAGAAAGAGTCTACGAGGCAACTCCGCCCCTTGAGGAGACCGTGGCCAACCATCTATGCCCACCCTCCACCGCTGGATGGAAGGCCAGAGCTTCTCACCCCTCGAAGCCCTGCAGAACCACCTCAGCTCTCGCCGGTCGCGCATAGGCCGCTGCCGGCCAAGCTGCGTCAGCGCTGCATTTGACGGCGGTCCTACAATTTTTTCAGGCCAAACTCCTCCGCACCATGGACGAGTCTGGACCTGAACCCGAGGCTTTCAAGGACCTGCGCAGCGCTACGGACGTAGCCCTGCGAGCCACAAAGGCCACCGCCCAATCCATCGACCGGGCCATGGCTAATTTGACTGTCCTTGAGCGCCATCTGTGGCTAACGCTATCGGAGATGAAGGATGCGGATAAGGCACCATTTCTTGACGCGCCTGTCACTCCAAGCGGCCTGTTCGGACCGGCGGTGAGAGAATTCACTGAGGGCTTCACTGAGGCTCGGAAGGATTCGCAAGCTATGCATTACTTCCTGCCCAAGCGCTCCAGCTCGTCTCAGAAACCGCCCCAGCAGCAGCAGCGAGCCAGGGCAGAGCCGCCCGTCTCCCAGCCGAAGAGCAGACCTGAAAAGGACGGTCGACGCCGCTCGCGTTCCGCTGGCCGAAGAAAGCCGCACGAGCAAAGAGGTCCTCGGCCCAGAATCACTCTGAACATGGAGCCTCGTAAGTCTTCCTAGCAACAGGAAGAAAAAGAGAGAGTACGTGTCTCGCAAAAGCCGGACCGCTCTCTCTCAAACATCTAAAACATTACCCAGTCCCCTTACAGGCGGCTGGAAATGTCTATACAGCAGTCAATGGGCCAGTCATAAAACTCGCTCACCTGCAATCAAACGCCGTTTTTACGGCGACACACAGAAATCACGAAAAGAGTCACTGCCTGTGTCACTAAGGGTTCACATGTCCACACTAAAGTGCGCATTCCCACATATCAATACTGTCCAAACAGTGCCAAATACCTCCCCAGTTCAGGCTGGATGTCCCAAAAATGTAGATCGTGTGCCTATTGTCATGAATGCACCACTACACACAAGCACTGTTCCCACAGTTATAAACACTTCCCCAGTAAAAACGGGAAATACTATAAGTGTAGTGCGCGTGCCTGCTGTACTGCACGCACCCCTACACACAGCTAACCATACAGTTTCAAACAGCTCTCTATTTCATGCCGCAAGCATCACAGATGCAATGCGCGAGCAAAGAAACTCCCCGCTAAATACGGAAAGCTTTATGAATGTGGCGCGCGTGCCTATTATGATGTATGCACCCCCACCCCAAAACACTGTTCATACAGTTGCAAGAATCTCTCTGACTCATGCTGTGAGCATCTCGGAGATAGCGCACGTGCCTGTACTCTCGGCACGCACCTGCGCCTCTGAGAGCCGTAGACTCTGTGTTAGCACAAAGCGATTTGCCGGTGGGGCCCATACGTCACTGCGACACCCCCCCAGCCAGCATTCAGCCCATATCTGTGCGAGCAGAAGCCTGGGAAAAAATCCCCAACATGCCGAAATGGGTTTTGAACATAATAAAACACGGATACTCACTTCAGTTAGCTCGCAGACCACCCCGCTTTTCAGCGGTGGTCGAGACGAAAGTGAGAAAAGATGTGTCACATGTTCTACGCACCGAGGTGCTCAAACTGATAGAGAAGGGCGCTATAGAAACTGTTCCTCCCTCTTTGAGCGAGGCGGGTTTTTACAGCCGCTATTTTCTCGTCCCGAAAAAGGACGGTGGCCTTTGCCCCATCCTGGATCTAAGACATCTGAACAAAGCTTTAATGATTCGCTCGTTCAGAATGTTAACAACCAAACATATCCTCGCGCAAGTTCGCCCCGGGGATTGGTGTCTATCAGTGGATTTGAAAGACGCTTTCACATTCCGATAGCGCCTCATCACAGGCCCTTTCTGAGATTCGCTTTCGAGGGACAGTCATACCAGTACACAGTACTACCATTCGGCCTATCATTGGCCCCCCGTACATTCACGAAATGTATGGACGCGGCACTTTCCCCCCTGAGACAGCGGGGAGTGCGAATACTGAATTACCTCGATGATTGGCTAATCATAGCACAATCAGAGGACCAGTTAATGATGCACAGATCTTGGATTATCAGCCATCTAGAATGCCTGGGTCTGAGAATCAATTTTGCAAAGAGCGTGCTATCCCCAGCCAGAATATCTCTTTTCTGGGAATAGTGCTAGACTCACTGCAGATGACAGCGCGCTCTCATCAGAGCCGCGCTCTCTATTCGACGCTTTGCAACATCGTTCAGAACGGCGCGCACGCCCCCGTCAAACGATTTCAAAGAATGCTCGGTCTCATGGCCTCGGCATCAGCTGTACTCCAGCTAGGATTGTTGCACATGCGTCCTCTCCAGCGCTGGCTCAAGAGCCGTGTCCCCACTCACGCGTGGCGCTCGGGCCACTTTTTGATCAGAGCGAATCACGGCTGTATAAAAGCCCTGACGCCCTGGAAAGCCATCAACTGGTATCAAACCGGCGTGAGTCTGGGCGTGAGTACGCGGAGAAAAATTATCATGACAGATGCCTCCAAAATAGGATGGGGGGCCCTTTACGAGGGCAGGCCTGTCTCCAGGTTTTGGTCAAACCCGGAAAAGCGCCTACACATAAACTGTCTGGAAATGAAAGCGGTCGCCTTGGCTCTCAGAGCCCTGCTTCCGTACCTAAAAAACGAACACGTCCTGGCCCGAACGGACAACATGACGGTAGTTTCGTATATAAATTGCCAAGGTGGACTCAGGTCGAGCTCCCTGCACTCTATGGCCAGGGAGCTCATTCTATGGTCACAACACCACCTGCACTCGCTAAGGGCAGCGCACGTGCCAGGTGTCCTGCACCAAGGAGCGGACATGCTATCCAGAGACAAGGTTCTCCCAGGAGAATGGTCTCTCCACCCTCTGACGGTTCAGTGGTTATGGCAAACCTTTGGCGAGGCAGAGGTCGACCTCTTCGCCTCCAAGGAAAACGCGCACTGCCCTCTCTTCTTCTCAAAAAGCATGGACGCACTCGCCCAAGTTTGGCCGAGCCGCCCCTTGTATGCTTTTCCCCCGATCGCGATGCTACCTCAGGTCATCAGTCGGATCAGGGTGAAATGTGCAGTGCTCCTGGTAGACCCACTCTGGAAAAACCAGACGTGGTTTCCAGAACTGATACAGATGATGCAATCTGCCCCATGGCCGATTCCGCTGAGGCAAGACCTCCTCGGACAGGCCAGCGGGATGATTCTTCATCCCCGCCCCGATCTGTGGGCCCTCCATGCATGGCCCCTCAACGGGTTCCCGAGAACCTCCCCAGTGGAGTTTTGAGAACCATTACTGAGGCGCGAGCGCCCTCTACGAGGCGCTTGTATGCCCGAAAGTGGAAAGTGTTCAGTGACTGATGTGATACCAAGAGTTTGAACCCCAAAACGTGCGAGATACCAAGTGTACTCGCCTTTTTGCAGGAGCTGCTGGAGGCGGCCGCACACCCTCCACACTCAAAGTCTATGTGGCTGCCATAGCGGCGTCACACAATCCTGATAAAGGACATTCATTAGGGAAAAACTATCTGATCGTTCGTTTCCTAAGTCCTGGACGCACTCAAGGGTGCCCCGTTCGAACCTCTCCGAACCGTGCACCTTAAGCAGCTCTCGCTCAAAACCGCGCTCTTGCTGGCGCTCGCGTCAGTTAAAAGAGTGGGCGACCTGCACGCGCTGTCATCAAGCGCTGCTTGCCTGGAATTTGGACCTAACGACTGCAGAGTTGTCCTTAGGCCAAAGCACGGGTATATTCCTAAAGTGCTCTCTACACCCTTCAGAGCACAGGTGATATCTCTGGCAGCGCTATCGTCCCCAGCAGACGAAAGCGACGCAAATTTACTCTGCCCGGTCAGGGCGCTCAGAGTATATTTGGAACGTTCTGCCCTGTTCAGACAGACGGAACAATTATTCGTATGCTTTGGCGGCCGAACTAAGGGTCTCGCTGTCTCAAAGCAAAGAATATCGCGCTGGATAGTGGATGCTATAGCGCTGGCTTATGAAGCCAAGGGCCTTCAATGCCCCTTAGGCATCAGAGCTCACTCTACGAGGAGCATGGCCTCCTCGTGGGCGTGGTCGAGTGGGATACCCATTGAAGATATTTGTGCGGCAGCAGGCTGGGCCTCGCCTTCGACATTTATCAGGTTTTATAACCTACAGGTCCCCTCATTGCATTCCAACATTCTATCAGCCTGACTATAGAATGGAATAGAGTGTATGTATGCTGGACATCACCTCCTCCCTTATAAGGTCCGTCTCTGACCGACTTAGAGGATTTATTATGCGTAGCAGTACATACAAAGCTCAGTACATAAGATGTGTGCTTGTGTTTGTACAAAGAGCGCCCCGCCTTGGCAAGGACGCTCTGTAATATCCCTGTATATAGCTTGCCGTTGGCCGGCTCAGGGAATAATCACTTTGCTTTAAAGCTCAGGCACCTGCCTCTGGTTTTATAGAGCGAAGTCAGCACGCACAGCGTTTTACATGGTGTTCCCATAGCGTAAGCTACTTATGCAATAGGAGAGACCTCTCGATAGGGAACGACTCGGTTACTAACGTAACCTCGGTTCCCTGAGAGGAGGGAACGAGTATTGCGTAAGCTGCCGTGCTTGTGCTTGGTCAGTTCGCTTCAGTCGATTGAACCTAAAGGAACTCGCATGATGGGGTGCCCATTATATAGCCTGCCTATGCTAATTTCGGCAGGCTCTGAGCACGCGAACGCGAGGCGCGCGCCCATTGGTCGCGCGTTCAGAGTCGCCCCGTCATTGGTTCGAGCAGTTGCCACGGCACAGCCAATGACCGAGCTGCCTCGCTCATCGCTGTCTGCTGTGCAGCTGCAATGCGTTTTACATAAAGACTTCAATATTTCTCGAGAAACTGAGTTTTCCCATAGCGTAAGCTACTTACGCAATACTCGTTCCCTCCTCTCAGGGAACCGAGGTTACGTTAGTATCCGAGTCGTTTCCACAGCCACTGCCATGCTATAAACATGCAACATTTTGATACTTGAGGGTCTATTGGCATAAATGTAGGGATGAGTGTTGCAAAGGTACTGTGCCATGAATTGGAAAACCCATGTTGACATTTAACTCAGGGCATTTCTTGATTATATTTCTCTGATAATGCCAATGTACCCTTGAGCAATGCACCAAATCCCCATCTGCTTAAAGGTTCACCCAAAAATGAAAATTCTTTCATTGTTTTACATATCCTCATGCCATCCCAGAGGTTTATGACTTTCTTTCTTCTGCAGAATACAAATGAAGATTTTTAGAAGAATATTTAAGCTCTTTAGGTCTATACAATGCAAGTGAATGGGTGCCAAAATTGTGAAGCTCCAAAATCCACATAAAGGGAGCATAAAAGTAATCCATATGACTCTAGTGGTTAAGTCCATGTGTTTAAACACAATATGATAGGTGTTTGTGAGAAATGGATAACTTTTTATGTCATATTTTTATCACAAATTCTCCTCCCTGCCCAGTAGGGGTGATAAGCACAAAGACTGCGAATCACCAAAAACAGAAGAGGGAGAAAGTGAAGGAAAAATTACTTAAATATTTATCTGTTTCTCACTCACACCCATCATATCGTTTGAGAAGATTCTGATTTAACCACCAGAGTCATCTGGAGTACTTTTCTGTTACCCATATGTGGATTCTTGGATTCACTTGCATTGTATGGACCTACAGAGCCGAGATATTCTTCTAAAAATCTTCATTTGTGTTCTGCAGAAGAAAGAAAGTCATACACATCTGGTATGGCATTAGGGTGAGTAAATGATGAGAGAATTTTCATTTTTGGGTGAACTATCCCTTTAAGTCATTTTTACTCTAAAACTCCACTTTCATTTTTTCATCCGAAAGTCACATGTGGTGCCTGTTTAGTTTCACTTTCACATCTGAAAGTGAAAGTGGAGATTTAGAGTAAAAAAATATTAAAATATTGTTCTGTTTCTCACCCAGACCTATTATATTGTTTCTGAAGATATTAATTCAATCACTGGAGTCATATGGATTACTTTTATATTTCCTCATATGATTTTTGGAGCTACAAAGGTTTGATCACCATTCACTTGCATTGAATGGGCCTACTAAGCTGTGATATTTTTCCAAAAATCTTCATTTGTGTTCTGCCGATGAAAGAAAGTCATACACACCTGGGATGGCATGATACAAATATTAAGGTATATACAGTGAGATGTGAATATTTTAATGTATATTTTTATTTGTGAATATTCAATCATTTGAAAATTCTATTTACATATACCACCATAAATCCATAAAATAGTTTAAATCAAAGATGTTTTTATTTAATACAGTGATATGTATTTAAAGGTTTTTAATGATATTATTTAAATTTGATTCAACATTCTTTATTTAAATACTGATTTATTATTTAATTTTAAATAAACAAATAAATAGAAATAAAGGTAGTATTTGTATTTCTCATCTTTATTTATTTCTAAATAAATAAATCAAGTAAAGATATAATATAACAATAAAGGCAGTGCATTTGTTTTTCTGGTCCCCAGAGGCCATAGTATAGACTTTTCAGGTTGTTACTTTGTGATTCTGACATGTTAAGAATTTTTAGCAAAGCTTTATCATTTTCCAGTACCAAATGGGACACAGATGGATGAAAGATGAGTCATTTGTTTCTATAGGATCATTCCTGAGCATTACAAGTTCCTCTTGGATGCTTTGTATAATGTATAACCATTTAAGCTTTTATTTTAATGTCAGGAATTGCATTTAAGAAATGGCACAATACATTTCTGCAACTTTGTTCATGAGCTGTAATAATCGATTTGGCTTAATATATAAGCTATAATACAAAAACCATGTTAGAACTTCCCATTCTTGTTTATGACATTATGATCTAGACAGACCTGAGGGTTTGAACTGGCTCAGGTGTATAATGCTTTTGTGAAGGCTGGACAATGAGGATCTGCAATGGTGTGGGCATAGAAGCTTCTCTGGACATCTGCTGCTCTTCCATCTGATGGTCAGGCAGGCCCATCTGACCAAATCGGCCCTTCCTCTGCGTTATTATGCTGTTCCTCATGCCAGGAGCACTGTTTGTCTCTGCTTATCTCTCTCTGTATAACCTATTATCTCTCATTGCATTTCTATCCCCATTCTTTTTTTGTTAATATTGTTCACAGTTCTCAAGGAATATATCAGGATTTGCAGAACTAAACTGTTTGGAATTGTCACAGGTTAACCTAGTGACTCTATAAACTTGGACTTACAAACATACACCCATTTCACGGATACTGTGCATTGCCGGCAATATTTTCATCTGTGTACACATCAGGAACGTGTTATGGATCTTTTGCTTTGTTCAGTCCAAAGTTTGTCACTGCTGTGTTTTGTTAAAGTTTGCAACTCTTTATAGTTTTTCTTAAAGTTTGTCATTATTTTCCTAAATGAGCAGAATGCCAGAACACGCAATAATTTATATGATAATTACCTTTATTTCCACAAACCTTATTGCAGTTAAACTTCCCGGGTTCACACTCTGCACAACCAAACCCATAATCCAGGTTAAACTGTTTTTTAAAGCAACAGCCATATCACTTCCTGTGGAAGATACCATTTTGGGTGTGATGTCAGAGGAGGGGGGGATTTGGAAACAGTTGTGTTTGTCACATACTTTGTTGTTAAACTCTTTTTCTGTTAATGGTTGTTGTTTTAGCTGTTTGGAAGGTTTAAGTGTTGTGTTGGGTGTTTATATTATTTAAATTGATTGTTACAAACGTTTTAGTTTTGTACCTCTGTTTGGTATGCCCTATAGGCGGGGCTTCAGCCTATAAATAAGCTTGCTGGCTTAAAGGCTAGCACTTTTGATTGTGAACGTGTATAGTAAGCAGTGTTGCGAACGTTGGGCCATTTGGTTTAGCCAAAATTAGCACATTGTTGCTGTTTTATTTTCGTTTTGTACAGTTTTTATTTATTTTTGTTTCTCCTGCACTGTAAATATTTTAGCACTCTCCAATAAAACACCATTTTGGATTTTGCATCAACTTTTTTTGTACAGCACGTCATTTCCTTTTTTTTCCACTCCAACTGGTTGGCCTTCCCACATATGGTGTCAGAAGTGGGATCCTCCCACCAGTGAGTGACGTGCCTGCATAAGGTAATGCCCTGCTGACATGCCACCCAAAACGAGGGGTCAGCCTGAAGAGGGCACAGATGCAGTAATGGACCAAGTTGCTGTTGGAGGTGTTGCCGAGGAGAGATTGCTGCCTCTGGAAATCCCAGCCACTGGGGGAGATGCTGCCATCACAGCGCTGGCACAAATGTTTCAGTCATTCATGCAGTATCAAAAGCACCGGAATGAAAGGCAAGAGAGAGAGACTTCTCGCCGCAAACAAAATTACAAGGTCCTCAGCCACCAGGTCACCCAAATGCAGCTAGACATGGAGCGGACAAGACATGCAGCTTTGGAAGGAGCTGCAAAGCGGGTGATAGACCATGAACCTCGAATAGCCAAGCTGGAGGACAGTGATGATATTGAACACTACCTTACAACTTTTGAAAGACTTGCAGAAGAATATCAGTGGTCAAGGGGCGACTGGGCCGTTCGTCTTATTCCCTTGCTAACTGGCAAGGCCCGAAGTGCTTTTGTGGCTATGAATCCCTCACAAACCAGAGACCATGACCAAGTGAAAGCTGCAATTCTAAAAAAATATGAAATCGGTGCAGAGACATACCGGTTAAGATTCCGGTCCCTTAGTACCCCTGCCGATGAGACCCCTACGGAACTCTATATCCGACTGAAGGACTTGTTCTCCAAATGGGTACACTTTGAGCAAAGTAGTAAGAGGGACATTATGGAGTCACTTGTGTTGGAGCAGTCCCTGCGAGTGTTATACCCTGAGGTGAGGACTTGGGTAAAGGAAAGAGATCCTGACACCGCTGCAGAAGCTGCAACATTGGTTGAGGCCTACATTGCTGCACGAAAGGGACCTGGAACCACTGGATATGCTGGCATCTTCCACTCTTCGAAGGGTAAGTCTGATGGGTTTGGGGTGGGTTCAAACTCTCAAAGTGGCCCTAAAATCTTTAAGCTCGTTCATTCTAAACCCCCATTAGCCACAATGCCCCAGACAACAGTTAAGGGAGAGATTGTTGTATGTTATAACTGTGGTGAGCCAGGTCATACTAGGCCCTTTTGCCCACTCAAAAAGCCTAAGACAACTGGTCTTTGTTATATGCCGCGGCCAGAACAGTTAAGAACACAGACTGAGCGGGAGCCAGTCATCACTGTACTGTTAAATGGTAAACCCCTTCCAGCATTGGTGGACACAGGTTGTTCCCATACTCTGGTACAGGCCCAATATATACCCAGAGATTCCTGGAGTGAAGGAGATGCGGTAACAGTTTGTTGTGTGCATGGGATAGCACTGAGTTGCCTACTGCTGAGGTTTATATTGAGGTCTGTAATCAGTCATATCTGATGAATGTGGGTGTTGCTACCAAGCTGCCCTATCCTGTACTGTTAGGTACTGACTTCCCTGTACTAGCTGAATTGGTGCAAGAGACTGTATGGTGTGGTGTTGTCACGAGAGCCCAAGCAAAGCAGCTTACTCAGGTTCCACAGCCCCAAGAAATAACATCAGACACACTGCGAGAAATGCCCTTCAGCTCGGAGACTAGTTTAGGTGAGTCATGGCCTACAGAGCAGGAAAGTCTGCAGAAATGCAGGGAGTGGGTTGAGGGGTTGTTGAAAACTTCAGAGGAAGCTGAAGAAGGGGCAGAAGAACCCGAACTCACTGAAGCAGACTTAGTTGTCCCAGGTAATCTAGCCCAACTTCAGCGTGAGGACTCAACCTTGATTGAATGTTTAAACCAGGCTGAGGAGACTGAGGGTGTTGTGTCTTTGCTCGGTGAGACTTTTGTGGTACAAAATAGTATTTTGTACTGACAGAGTAAGGAAGTGCTTACAGATCAGGGTCCAAACTTCATGAGCCACACCCTACAAAAATTATATAAATTGCTGGGCATAAAGAGAGTACGAACCACCCCTTACCATCTTCAGACTGATGGTCTTGTTGAACGTTTCAACCAGACCTTGATAACCATGCTGAAGAAATATGTTTCTGACACTGGCAAGGACTGGGACAAGTGGCTTCCATTCCTCCTGTTTGCATATAGGGAGGTGCCTCATGCATCTACAGGGTTCTCGCCATTTGAACTGCTGTATGCTCACCATGTCAGAGGCCTCTGGATGTATTGAGGGAGAGTTGGGAGGCCACTGATAAACCAGATAAGAAAAACATTCTCTCTTACATACTGAAGATGAGGGAGCATCTGCAGAAGACAACAGCCCTTGCACGAGAAAATCTCCTGCAGTCTCAAAAACGACAAAAAGTGTGGTACGACCGAACAGCCAGATCCCGTACATTTGAGCCAGGTGAGAAGGTCTTGTTGTTGTTACCAACAAGTGAGCATAAACTGCTGGCTAAGTGGCAGGGCCCCTACCAAATAAAGCGGAAAGTGGGTCCTGTGACATATGAGATAGAGATCCTATCCAGGACCCAGCCCTTGCAAATCTTCCATGTTAACATGTTGAAGAAGTGGTATGCTCGTTCTACACAACCAGAATCTACGTCTGAGGAAGTACCGGGAACCACAAATGCTTTATTCGTGAGATCCGTGGAGGGAGAGGAGGAAAGAGAGGAACAATACCTGCCTGGTCGTCAGGGGAACAGTCAGCTGAACTTTGAGCACCTGGAAGATGGTCAAAAGCTGGAACTTTTACAATGCATCCCAGCCCAACTCTTTATGGAGACACCTGGCAGAACAAATGTTATCCACCATCACATCACTCTCAAAGATTCCAAACCCATTCGTCAGCCAATATACCGGGTCCCAGAAAGACTTCTACCAGTTATGAAGGAGGAGTTGGAGACCATGCAGAGCCTTGGTGTTATTGAACCTTCAACCAGTGAATGGAACAATCCCATTGTCCTAGTGCCTAAGAAGGATGGCAGTCTTAGATTCTGTCTGGATTTCCGTAAGCTCAATAGTGTGAGCAAATTTGACCCGTATCCCATGCCAAGAGTGGATGAGGTAGTGGAGAGTCTTGGAAGAGCGAAGTATCTCACCACACTTGACCTCTGCAAGGGATATTGGCAGGTTCCATTAAGTTCAGAGAGCAAGGAGGTGACCGCATTTAAAACACCCTTTGGACATTTTCAGTTCCGTGTCCTTCCCTTTGGGCTTCACGGAGCTCCGGCTACTTTCCAAAGGATGATGGACAAGATCCTCCGGGGAACTGAGAAGTTTGCTGCTGCATACTTAGATGACATAATCATCTATAGCCAAACTTGGCAGGAGCATATGGGTCATCTGAAGGACATGCTACTGAGAATTAAGAATGCTGGTCTAACCATCTGCGCAGACAAATGTACCCTAGCCAGGACTGAGACACAATACCTAGGGTATGTGCTGGGTCATGGAGTAATACATCCACAGGTGGGGAAAGTGGAGGCCATCAAGAATGCAGAACGGCCAGTGACCAAGAAACAGGTCCGTTCTTTCCTTGGACTTGTGTGGTGGTACAGGCGTTTTATCCCAAACTTCTCTGAACGAGCTGTTACCCTAACTGATTTAACTAAAAAAGACAAGCCAAATAAAGTTAACTGGACTCAGGACTGTGAGAGGGCTTTCCAGGACCTAAAGGATTCCTTATGTACAGAGCCTGTTTTACAGACTCCCGACTTTGAAAAGACTTTCACTGTGCAGACCGATGCTTCTGAGCATGGTATTGGGGCTGTACTGCTTCAAGAAGGTCAAGGTCAGCTCCAACCAATTGCCTACATCAGCAGGAGCTCCTTCCCCGTGAATCCAGGTATTCCACAGTAGAGAAGGAGTGTCTGGCAATTAAATGGGCATTGGACGCTTTACGATACTACCTGGTGGGACGCAAATTCACACTTGAGACTGATCACAGAGCATTGGCCTGGTTGGGCCGTATGAGAGACACCAAAGCTCGTATCACGAGATGGTTTTTAGCCATCCAGCCATTTGACTTTGAAATTTTGTACAAAGCTGGATCACAAAATTGTACAGCAGATTATCTCTCTAGGACACCTCAGGTGTCTGAGGAAGGGGGGAGAAATGTCACAGGTTAACCTAGTGACTCTATAAACTTGGACTTACAAACATACACCCATTTCACGGATACTGTGCATTGCCGGCAATATTTACATCTGTGTACACAGCAGGAACGTGTTATGGATCTTTTGCTTTGTTCAGTCCAAAGTTTGTCACTGCTGTGTTTTGTTAAAGTTTGCAACTCTTTATAGTTTTTCTTAAAAATTTGTCATTATTTTCCTAAATGAGCAGAATGCCAGATGCCACTCAATAATTTATATGATAATTACCTTTATTTTCCACAAACCTTATTGCAGTTAAACTTCCCGGGTTCACACTCTGCACAACCAAACCCATAATCCAGGTTAAACTGTTTTTTAAAGCAACAGCCACATCACTTCCTGTGGAAGATACCATTTCCAGCTCCTCAGAAAAATCCTGAATGAACTCCCGTATTTGCGCCGCTTAAATACCCGTATGTCCGGGGGCGGGACATGCAAATACTGGTTGCCAACTCTCATTGGCCTTTTTTCATAGTCCAGAGGTGAATATCGGCGCTCAAGAGAGACCCCTAGTGTCGCTTCTCTGACACAACTTCTCGTTCCCTCCATCGGGGAACGGGGGTTACATACGTAATGGGTGTGATGTCAGAGGAGGGGGGATTTGGAAACAGTTGTGTTTGTCATATACTTTGTTGTTAAACTCTTTTTCTGTTAATGGTTGTTGTTTTAGCTGTTTGGAAGGTTTAAGTGTTGTGTTGGGTGTTTATATTATTTAAATTTTTTGTTACAAACGTTTTAGTTTTGTTCCTCTGGTTGGTATGCCCTATAGGCGGGGCTTCAGCCTATAAATAAGCTTGCTGGCTTAAAGGATAGCACTTTTGATTGTGAACTTGTATAGTAAGCAGTGTTGCGAACGTTGGGCCATTTGGTTTAGCCAAAATTAGCACATTGTTGCTGTTTTCTTTTCATTTTGTACAGTTTTTATTTATTTTTGTTTCTGCTGCACTGTAAATATTTTAGCACTCTCCAATAAAACACCATTTTGGATTTTGCATCAACTTTTTTGTACAGCACGTCATTTCCTTTTTTTCCACTCCAACTGGTTGGCCTTCCCACAGGAAGCTTCTTTGCTCGGACAATAGTTGCATGGACAATGACTGTTCACCAGTCTCCAAAACACCAAAGTAAATTTGTATGAAAATTAGCCAGATATTCTGAGATTTATGATCACAAACACACTATGACCTGCTTTCCATAACAAATGTTACAATAATAAAACATTAATTTTAAAATGTTTGTGCATTGAACTTAATTTGGCAAATAGGATATATTTATTATTTTGTAATTGTGTGTGAAATGGTGCATATGATTTCTGCAGCAGAATTGTGTGTTCTGTGATTTTGCCTGCCATGTCTATTTCCCAGGGCAATCTCATGTCATTATCCATCTGCCTGTATTAGAAGATAGACAGGGGGGGAGGGGAAAATTGAAAATATGCCAGAATGCAAACACAGGGAAAGAATTGTGATCATCTCTGTCTGTAATAAAATTGTGTGCTAAGTCTAAAATAAATTTGATGACAATAAGAACAATGAAAAAAAATTCAACAAACATTTTAGCATTGGAGGTAATATAACTTCCAACATTATATTACCAATCTAGCACAGAATGTCAATTTGATCTTTTGATTGCTGAGCCTGTTTGCTAAATTCAGCTACCAAACTTTTCCCTGCTTCTGTCTTCCCATAAAACAGTTCTGTGCAACAATGTGCTTTTATGAGATTTTGGTATTGACATTTGTGTGCTTTTCACTGAAATGTTCCCCTCAGCAAAGCTACCTTGGGCCCCCTCCCTACTGTGCTCTTTAATTAGACAGGATCTGGGCTCGGACAGCTTTGGCATGCTACTTCTCTCTCTCTCTCTGATTCTCTATGTCTCTCTGTCTATCTCTTTCACTCCCTTTATTTCATTTCAACACCTCTGTGTAGCATAGGCTGCAACAGGATAGATTGCTTTATACTTAATGATGGCAGTGAGGGGTTTGTAAAAGTACCTGCAGCACTTTCGACAGAGAGAACAAATAGGGTCACATCACTTTGGGTTCTCTTTCTAACATTTGTTCGGTATATCACTATGGGTAATGCCTCGCGCGTGACCAATCCTGGAAGCATCAATAACACTCAGTCTGTCATTTGACAGACCTATCACAGTAGTGATGAGGAAGTCCCACCTTCCTATATAAACCACTATCATAGGTGTCTACTTCATTGTCGTTCTCTTCCTCTTGAAGATCTTTGGAAACTAATCTCATTAGGACTTGTCAGAAGAGGTCGCTTAACGGTTCATTGGGCAAACTTTTCAGGTACGTTGCAGAACGCGGCTGTTCTTTTTGCGAGTTTATTCACTGTGAAATGTAATATATTTTCTGCTGTATTATATTGTTTTCTCCGGGTAGTGTGAACCAGCACGTAGTGGCAGGTTTGCGGGGTTTTTTTATGTGGATTTTTGAGCTTTTTTTAACTTTTACCTCTAAGGCAAGAGGATTAACACAGAATCAGTTGTCACGTTGTGGTGAACTGCTTCTGTGTTCTTGAGTTCAGGTTTTGTCATGCAACTGTGAGCTCACCCAGCGGCAGAGCGAAGGGGAACGATCCCTCCCTTCTGGGCTCTTGTGGAACTATGATCTTGCCGAAGGATTTGGAGAAGAAGGATGATGCTGATGATCATCTTTTGGAGGACGATGGTGAGGAGAACGAAGATGGTGCCTTTCTACCCGCTCTTCCTCCTTCCCGGACAGGTAGCTTGATAGATGCATCCCCCTCTCCTGTCCAAGTATATCTGGACCTTATTGAGATGTGTAGGAGAGTGTCAGCCAAGCTCTCCATTGACTGGCCATCACAGAAGACAAGCAAGCGTACAGAGAGGGATCTGTATGACTGCAAACGGTTGCCGTCACGTGCTGCCACGGTAAAGCAATTTATTCCAGCCGTCCCAGCGTGCATCGCAGAGAAGCGTCAGTTTTGGGACAAGCCTTTTTCGCACAGAGTGCCTGTTAAGGTTAATCTATGCTGGATGAGTACAAAATGGAAGATTCATTTTGTGTTACACAGTTCATACAAAAGCAATTTAACAGTTCATCAGGCGAGCAGAACGGCTGTTCTTTTTGCAAGTATATTCACTCTGAAATTGAATTGAGTTCAGGTTTTGTCATGCAACTGCCAGCTCACCCAGCGGCAGAGCGAAGGAGAACGATCCCTCCCTTCTGGGCACTTGTGGAACTATGATCTCGCCGAAGGATTCCCATCTGCTATGTATCAGCAGTCTGGGGGTCAGGCATGCACAGGCTGCACTCGCTAATCCCTAGTGTTGCTTGCATTATTCCCATTTCATATGGAGAGTGTTGGAAAGGAGGGTGTGGGATGTAGGTTAGAATAATTAGGATCCCTATTTTTCTATGCTGCCAGCGGAGAAAGACCCCCCCACCCCAGTTGTAAGGACAGCACTATCATGGACGAAGTCTCCCCCAATTTTCCTACCCTTCTTTGGCAGGGGACAGGGAAGAGGAGAAGGATGACGCTGATAATCGTCTTTTGGAGGACAATGGTGAGGAGAATGAAGACGGTGCCATTCTCCACGCTCTTCCTCCCATAGCTTGATGGATGCGTACCCCTCTCCTGTCCAAGGAGATATGGACCTTATTGAGATGTGTAGGAGAATGTCAGCCAAGCTCTCTATTGACTGGCCATCACAGCAGGCTGGCCAGGGTGCAGAGAGGAATCTGTATGACTGCAAATGGTTGTATGTGCTGCCCCGGTAAAGCAATTTATTCCAGCCGTACCAGCGTGCATCGCAGAGATGCGTCAGTTTTGGGACAAGCCTTTTTCGCACAGAGTCCCTGTTAAGGATACTCTATGCTGGATGAGTACAAAATGGAGGATTCATTTTGTGTTACACAGTTCATACACAAGCAATTTAATGTGAGTGTTGGCACCAGTTCCCCCAGTGCCTCTCAGTTTGCATCTCCCCTCTCCACCCACAGGGTCAGAAAAAGAGCGGAGGAAAGCTTGCACAAAACAGTGTGTGACAAAAAAAAAAAATCTCTTCTGTGCACCCAGGCAGTGTGCCAAGGGCACAGCAGTGTGTGAAAATAAATCACAAATTAATACCAAACTCAGAGCTGCAATCCCCAGCAGCATCAGTGAGCGAGAGCTTCAGCGGTCCCCTGTCTGTTTACGCAGAATGTTGACACACATGCACAGTTCATCCCTTGGTTTTATCTACAATAAAATGGGCTTATCGGCAGCAGTTCGCTGTTAAACCACCTCTGTTCAACAGTGTGTTCATATCAACAGCGGAGGTGGATTCAGCTCAGATTTTAGAGGAGGAAATAGCCAATTGGCCTATCAAAAGAAAAATAAGGATTGTGCCACTGGAGGACAGCCATCAGGGCTTTTACTCCAGGTATTTTGTCATTTCCAAGAGAGGAGACCTCCGTCCCATCCCAAAATGGTCACGCTCAAAACGGGGCAGCTGTGGCTCAGGTGGTAGATCGGGTTGACTGCCAATCGCAGGGTTGATTCCTGGCCCACACGACTCTACATGCCGAAGTGTCCTTGGGCAAGACACTGAACACCAAGTTGCTCCCAATGGCATGCTAGCACCTTGCATGGCAGCACTGCTGCCATTGGTGTATGAGTGTGAGTGTGAATGGATGATTGGGACACAGTGTAAAGTGCTTTGGTAACCACTAAGGTTAAAAAAAGCACTGTATAAGTGCAGACCATGTACCATGTACCAAAACACTCTCTCAGTTTATTCGTCCCAGAGACTGGTTTACGTCAGTCAATCTGAAGGACACGTATTTTCATATGGGCATTTACCCGTCACACAAATTCCCAAGATTCCTAAGATCAGGGAATAGCTTATGATTTTTTTACTTTCATTGGCCATTTCGGACATTTCATTTAATTTTTCATTCGGGCAGTCTTCAGCAAGTTAACGGGTCTCAGCGTGTCTGCTTATCTTGACGTTATTACGGCTGTGCGCGCCATTGCGGCAGCAAGCAGAGATAGTTACGAGAACGCTGATGTCTCATTTAGCAAATCTGGGATTCAAAATAAACAAGACAAAGTGCTGCCTGATGCCATCTCAGGAAATTATTTATCTGGGTTCAGATCAGTATCAAGCGTTCCTGTCAGAGGAATGCATCGGATCGAATCGCGGTTGTTTTCCGCTTTTTCAGAAAGGAAAACAATTCTTGTTGTGTAGATGCCTATTTGGTCTGATGGCCTCAACTGTGTCAGTCATTCCTTCCGGACTACTGCAAATGAGAGAGTTTCAGCTCTGGATTGCAGCGCAGCACTTGCATCCTCCTGTCACTTAAATCGCAGAGTAAGAGTGCCTTCAGAGGGGATGCTCACTTCCCGTCACTGGAGAATCCCTGCTTGATGACAGACACATTACTCACAGGTTGGGTTACGGTGTGTGAAGGCAGAATAGCGAATGGGGTTTGGCACATGTCACTACGAAATGCGCACATAAACTTTCTGGAGTTACTGAAAGTGTTTCTAGTATTGAAGCACTTTGTACTGTTCCTTCAAGGCCACAATGTCCTAGTCAGATAGGACAAAACTACAACAGTAGCATTCAGAAACAAACAGGGGGGCACGCATTCACAGCGATTACACAACCTGGCACAAAAGCTGATTGTGTGGAGATGAATATGGGGGCAGATCTCCTGTCCAGGGGAAATCCTCTTTATGGAGAATGGAGATGAACCCTCAGGTGGTGAGTCAGTTGTGGGAGAGATACGGGCGAGCTGCTATAGATCTGTTCGCATCAAACAAAAATGCTCAGTTTGCCCTTTGTTCTTCTCTCTGGCAAGAGACGGTGCTCCCATGGGTGTGGATACTCTAGTGCATCCTTGGCCAAACACGCTACTTAACACCTTTCCGAGTCTGATCATTCCAACTCTAAAAAGAGTACGAGAATATCGGTCACTCAGTGATTGAGTGAAACTGTGGCTAACTTAGATAATTTTGTGCGCCCAGCCTTGGCAGCTCCATCTGCGCAAGGATCTCCTGCGCAGGGGGAAATATTTCACCCAGTCTGGACCGAGTAGCTCTTTGCAGGTTTATGAGGGACACAAAACGTTTGAACAGTGTATCAAAACCACTGGTTCCATCATGGGATCTGTCCGTGTTCCTGAACGTGCTTTCTTAGCCTCCCTTTGAGCCAGTTGAAAGTATAGAATTAAAGCTCCTTTCGCTAAAGGCAGCTTTATTATTGGCCTTAACAACTGCAGAGCATGTTAGTGAACTACATGCTTTTTCAGTTCATCACTCTTGTATGCGCTTTGCGGTGGATTTATCGAGTGTGTCTCTTAAAACAAATCTAGCCTTTGTGCCAAAGGTGAGTGACTCCGCACTCAGCTGTAAGTCGGTGGAACTTTTCACTTGCCGCCTTTTTCCTCACCAGAGGACGAGAGGCTTCACTGTTTGTGTCAAGTTTGTACTCTACATTTGTACGTGGAAAGAATTAAGGTATTGAGGAAAAGTAATCAGCTTTTTGTTGCTTGGGCTGATTCTTGTAAGGGCAGACCCATATCACGACAGCTCCTGTCTCATTGGGTAGTAGAGGCTATTATATTAAGTAATAATATTCTGGGGCCAGGGGCGAAAATTTCATCAAAATGTTGGGGGGGGACAATAAACATAACAATTCTCAAGAGCAATTTTTTAAGGGGACACCAATGGGTTTTTTGTTGTTGCCCCGTTTGCATTTGTATTATTTTATTTCTTAAACAATTATTTTAAGAATATATCATTATATTATTTACAATACACATATTTTAATGATATTTTAGGGGGGGACAACCCTCAGATAGGGGGGGTCCTGACCCCCCGACCCCCCCGTGATTTCCGCCTATGTCTGGGGCTGTGACCTCCGGAGGGTTTGAGCGCTCATTCTACCAGATGCATGGCTGCCTCATGGGTGCTGTTTAAAGGCATTTCAGTCCAGGACATTTGTGCAGCTGCGAGTTGGGCATCGCCTCACACTTTTGTCTGATTTTATAGACTGGATGTCACAGAGCCCTCATTGGCTCATTCAGCCTTGGTGTGAGTAGTCAATCTGCTGATGTGTAAAAGCAAAAACAAAAATGCACACACAAATCAACAATAACACAGTGAAGCACAAGTGTGTTATATTGTTCTCTCACTCTTATTTTTTCCTCACTGTCCAAGAAGACCATATCAGAACAAACTTGCGGCCAACCTGTTTAAAACCACTGATGTAATGCGAGAGCACCTGCATGTGTGATCAGTTTTGTCTTGAGAGTGTGTGGCTTTTTTCTGCCTGATTTATCAATAGGGGCCCAGATTTACAGATTTACAGACAGACTTTAGTTTTAGGGCACAAGAGCAGCTCTGGCAAGGGCTGTGTTTTGGCTACATTTCCAGAAAACAGACTGAAGACTACGCTTGAGCTGTTCTTCATTAATCAAGCCTATGCTACCACTTGTGAGAGTTAAGATCATCATTCCACTGTGTGCAGAAGGGATTACAATGGTGATCCGTAATTAACACTAAGACCAATTCTTATATAACTATATTGGGCTAATGTCAACAGAGTGGAAAGCTCTTGGAGGAAAACGGATCACAGAAGAAGCTTTTGCTTGTGCGCAGATTATTAACAAGAGCTGTGATGTTACTTAGAAAGTAAATGCATGTGAAAATTGCTACTTGGTCAAAAGGGATATTTCACCTAAAATTAAACTTCTGACATTATTTACTCACTCTATTGTTGTTTAAAACCCAAGGAACACAACAGCAGATTTTAGGCTAAATGTTAGGGAATGACAGCCTCGGTCACCATTCATTTTCAGTGTATTGAAAAAAACAGCTTGGACATTCTGCTAGATAACTCCTGTTGTGTTCCACAGAAGAAAGAATGTTGTACAGTTATGGAACAACATTGGGTTGAGTAAATGATGACAGACTTTTCATTTTTGGGCAAACTATACCCTTAAATAATGACATTAGTTTTGGAAGATGGCTGGAATGTGATTTTCGGTTCCTTTGCAAACGTTTTAGCTGATTTACAAAATAGAGCCAAATATATGACACTTCTATATCTTTTCTGTTTCACTTCAGTGTGGCCTGGCATATCATTTTCAATAGAGTCATAAGGAAAAAAAATCCCTCTGTTTTCACACATCACTGCAAATGCCAGAAGTATAAATCACAACATGTGTTATACAAACAATTCACATTCTGCTCACTCAAACAAATATGTTTCCATTAATGTCCTTTGAACTAGAGCCACCAAGATAATTATTGTATTTTTATGATTGTTGTGGCAGATGCTGAGTTTCCAGCAATTTTGAAGCAGCTGATCTTAGAACACATTCGGTTTTTTCCTAACAGAGAGTTCTTCAGTAGACTTTTCAGACAGACCCTTGTCACAACCCTGAAAGTGTTAGAATGTTTTAGCACAATCTGTGGACTTTTTAGACACTCCCTTACCCACATTAGGCAACATTTACAGCTAATATCAAGTTTAAATTAACGATCTTGAAGGATTTTGCAGTGATGCCATCTGACCAGCTTAAAATACGGGACAAATCAATAAGGGTATCAATAGTGACTTTTCATCTTTAAAAATGGGATGATCCCATATTTTATGGGACAGTTGGCAACCCTACCCCCAACCCAACCCCCAAACCTAAACCTAAACCTAACCATCACTGGAGTCAAAATTGAATGATTGAGGTAAACTGCAACCTCTGAATCACACTTGTCACTGATTACGCAAACACAATTTCTGGTTTTAACATATGACATGAACCTGGGTCTACCGCACTCCTGGTCGTTGCTCAGGGGAAGGTAAACATTCTGGTCACAGGGTTTTTATGGCTCAGGTGATTGGCTCAAAAAACTTCTGAACTGTAGTACCCATGATCAAAGGTGGCAGATTTCAAATGGCATACTTCCAGAGGATCCTTCGCCATTCAAGCAACTGCCTCTAAGATTAATGGAAATGCCAACGGATAGATTTCTCCAAGTATTATAGAGCTCCTTGGAGCAAACAGGGAGTGAAATTAGTGAATTTCTCCTTGCTTTCATACTGCATACCAGTAGTGACCTCTTTGTGGCCATACCTGGTTAATAAGTCCACTTCTATCTGCTCTAAGAATTCCATCCTTTTTTAGTCTGGTGATACACGTCTGGAGGCTGCCTTATTTATGACTCCATTTACTGGGCCACCATTAGCAAGGCCTTTATCCTAATGAGTTAAGGAGAAGATACTGTAGGAGAGATGACCCATGGAGCTGTAAACAAGTTCTCTATTACTAGGAGCCGGAACCGAGAAGGTGAGTCTGAGTATCTGTAATTTATTTATTCACATAGAAAATATACATCTCTTTGTGTTTCAATCTGTTGTATCTATTCCAGTGTTTTCAGAGGTCAGACTAAGATGTACAACCACAAATAATTCAAATGCCATGACCTATGTACCATGTGCTGAGTTAGGGCCATATAAATGTCATCTAATTGTAAACCTGTGTGGGTAAACTAGAGGGTCTGGGTTGAGCATATATACCACTGCTTTTAGACCAGACAATGTAATTTTTCAGTTAGCTAAGGTGAAAGAAAGTGATAAGCTGTCCTGATTGCAGGTCAGGGTGCATCAATCTTTGGAAGTGTGGATATGCTAGGTGGTGGCATTTTGATGTATGAACAAAACTTGTCACAGAAATGTAATGTTAATATTTAAAATGTTCATGCAGAATCTGGGTAACTCTCTGTATCTTGTTCGATAAAGATATTTGAAAAAGGGGGAACTGTCCTCCCTGTCTACTCTTTCATGTTCCCATGACAACTGGCTTACCACTGTGAAAATACATGAAGACTAGGACAGCAACAATCTGTTTATTCAAAAAACATATCAGCAAAATGAGACATCTCTTGATTATTTGGCCTATCAATATATTGTTAAATTTGATGGAATTCTCATAAAAACAAATAGAGGATTTAAAACTAAGAGCACATGATGCAAGTTGGGATAATTAATATTGAATGTGCACTGAAAATACCATGATACTTTGCTATATATACCATTGTACTGAAAGGTTACCATATTCATATACCATGCTATTTACATGGTACTACCAGGTATACTGGTGGGAAAACCTTATAATTACCATGGTGCATGACCAAAAACATTGTGTCACCATGGTATAAAGACAATATTTGTCCACAAATGGTAGTTTGGCATGTTTACCCAGCTAACAAAAAGAACAAATAGCTTATTAAGTAAAAAACAAAACACTTTCAGAGTTGTGAAAGATATATCAAAAACATAAGTTGTGTTTGATCCAGTCAGCAGGGAGTGATATTTACATGGTACTCCAAGGTACTTAAAAGAATACCATAGTATTACCATGACACACATCCAAAAAAACAAAAACAAAAAAAACATTACTATGTACAGTATAAACATGGTATTGCCATGGTACCATGCCTAAAACAATTTGCAAAGTGATAATTTCATATTTTTGCCTGACGGAAAAACCCATGAAGTGGAAAAAAACATTAAATTAACTTCCAAATACCAATGAGTTGTTATTGCATCCAGTCAGCAGCACTGAACATAGAGCACTTGTGTGGTTTTTACATAACCCCCTTCAAGCTCACTTTTGCTTCACTTCCCATATTTCTTGTGAGTACATGGAGAAACATCTTCCAAGAGCTTATCCAGGGAGTATGACTGCTAATCGCGGCCTTATCATTGGGTTTTAATGTCAGCTCACTCCTCAGTTCCATTCCTTGATCCACAGAAGAGCTGAGCCTTTGAGATCCAACTTCAGTCAGAAAAGACGATCATTTATTTTTGTGCTTTGAACTGAGAGAGTGGGTCAATCATGCAGCTGGCAAGTTAAGGTGGAGGTGCAGGTTGAAGACAGTCTGACACATATAATGCTTTGCCATGGTAATGCTCAGTCAGTGTTGGACTCCTTTTACTTATAACAAAATGGTACTTAGGAGCTGACCTAGAGCTGATAAATTACATCTTATGGTTCTTCACAAAACAGACTGTTATGGCTGTTGGTGTATTGGATTTTACATGACAAAAAGATGACTGCTTCTCAGCTTTAATAAACCTGTTATTATTTTACTGTAGCCATATGGTATTTCTTTCACTTTCTCACCTTTCAGAAGAAAAGAAAAACAGCAGCAATATAATGCATTGTTGGAAATGAAAGCAGTCTTTAAAGTAACAATTAATATGCTATTTTTAAGCCAAATGGCATTTGATTTAGTCTCCAAGACTGTTTTCCTGGGGTCAGCATTATAGGTGAGACACCTGCTGAAGTGCTCCACAAAATTACTCTATTAAACAAATTACGGTATGCTTCTTAGAGGAATGGCAGAGGGTTTAATAGAGCAATTGAATGATGTAAAATCATGATTTTTTATTTTTTTTTTGGTGCTGCAGCTTTGATGTTAAAAGGATGTTGTTGATTACTGATCTTTATTTAACATAGCTTGACAGAAAAATAAGAAAATAAGGATATTATGACATCACAACACAAACTAATTGTTATGTTGCCGTATGGCAACTATATCACAATGAAACTGCACTAATGCATTTTCTCATTGGGAATTTTTATAGGTAAAGGCATCAATTCTATTATAAGATTTTATATATTTATTTAAGTGTTGACCTTAATATAATTGCAGTTATGCATAAATAACAAAATGGGATTTGTATTTCATATTTTTAGAAACACAATGTTTTATGGAAAGGGCAAGAAGAGTGCTTCTGAATGAAAACAGTGAGGATGATCCAGGCTTTAGTGCCAAAAAATAATTGACAATATTTAGAAATGCGTGATTAACTACATTTTAGTTTAATAAGTTCATATTTGATAAATGCATAAATTCATTAAATAAATAGTAATTTAAAATTTTGATTAAGGAGAAATGTATCATTTTTAAAGAAAAAACACATTTTATATAATTTTCTATTGGGGTACAGAGGTGCCATATTGTAAGATCCTCCACATTTAAATTTTATAAGAGATATTTTATGTAAAACATCAAGTGGGTAACATAATGAATACAATATAGGATACTTACAAAACACACAAAAGGGCCACAAGGCATATTTAATATATTATTAATTTTAATACATTTTAATAAATGACAAAAAAAAAAAAAAAGAAAAAAAAAATGTAAATGCTAAAACTACAACAAAATGCTTAATAAAAATATTGCTCATAAATATGTTCCTAAATATGTTAATTGTAAATACATTTGTTATTTAATTTAAAATGTTAGTTATTAATACATTTGTAATTCATCCTCTCGACAATTGTCAGAGCATCTAAAAGGTTTGTATTGTCAAATTTTATTGAATTATTTATTTTGAAAATGCTCTACAGTGTTATTTGCTTGTGTTATTTACCTTTTAAAAATGTCTGCAAGCAAAGTAGTTTTATGTTATGTCCGCAGTAACAAATTCTGCTTTTGGAGGACAGCGCTGCATTAAGCATACAGATACATTCATATAGTTTTCTTTCCTTAATCTTAAATCTTAAGATTAATCATGATTAACTTCATACATTGACAGCCCTATTTTATGTTATAGTAGTAAGTTAAAAGCATATTTTAAAAAAAGCACATAGCACTGGATATGCACTTTCCATTATACATTCCAAAAAAATTTTTTTAACATAATATCATGATGTTGATTTACAAAAAAAAATGCTGCCCATGTGCATTTAACATGTTTGTAGCATTGGATGAGACAAGAAAGCATCATCAAGGCCATGTTCATGGGTACAGAGCAGTTTCCCTCCCTCTTTATTGTCTGGCGGGTTTACTTGTAGGACACAGTTGGTAATCACTTGAGCCTGAACTATATATCCTTCTTTATCTTACACAGTGAAGGCAATGACAGAAAACCTGACTTGTGACTTGAATACATAGATTTCAGATCCTGTCTGCTTCGGCTGCCTAACCAATGCTTTCAAATGTCACATTCTGCACATCAGACCGTGTGCCACTGCCTCAGCCTTTGTGTGCACTGTTGCCTAGTGATGGCATGAAGCGAAGCACAATGTGTGCACATGTTTGAATGTTTCTGTGACTCTGCTTTGGGGTGTGGAGGCAATTTTTGCTCAGTATCCTGTCTCTGTTTATTCCAAGCAGGCATGCAGATATTGTTATAAACTGAACAAATATTTAATTAGACAATTATATGAGCAGCAGATTGAATCACCCCAATAAATACACACAGATGAAAAGAGCATGCCTAAATTTGTGATTACTCATCCAGGCAAGAAAAACGGAAGCATTTGATTTGTTTGACTGCATTGTGGTCAAGAAATGCTGTTTAATGTGTTTGGATGTGTTCAAGAAGCAAAGAGAAGATTTGGGCACTTCTGTTACAAAAACAGCAGAAGAGAGCAAGCCTGCTAGCAAAGCTTCAGGAACGTTAAAGAATTGATCAGGTCTACATTTGCCCTATAGAGAGTGAGTGGGTGGACAGGGTGCTCATGGGAGAATATGTGATCAAACCACTGTCAGCTGCTAGCAGTATGATTAAAGACCATCCATTGAAAATATATTTTGCTGTTATAAAACAAAATTGCCTATAACATTTATTACTTGTCTTTCTATAAATAATACTGTGCAATTAGCAGTGATTTGTGGTACTTGTGAAATCAGATGTAATATATGGTGTCACTTCAAACATTAACAAACAGAACATTATATCCAGAACAATTACATTTAAGATATTCATAGTAATATGTAAAATTATATATTTTTAATAATATTTCATGAAGAATGTGGATAAAATAACAAACAAACAAAACCTACAGTAGCATGTGTAGCATATACAGTAAGGTCTAGTCTAAGACGGCATTGAAAATCCAGGAACATACCAAATACTAAGAAATTCTGAATTTCAGATGGATTGATTGTGTTTGTGTGTATATGTACACTATGCACAATATAAAAGAGCCATTTACTTATTTTTAAAGATTTTTGTTAATGTTTTCCGCCGTGTGAACGGTATATCCCCTTCTCCGATGGGCATAAGGTGCTGTGTCATCTGCCTGGGTCAAGCTCACGCAGAGGTGGCTCACGGTTGTGTAGATTTGGCAACCATGCTCCTTCTGTGGCTCCCAAGGGACCGCATGAGGGAGACGTGCGAGGGTGGGGTGAGCTGGATGAGTTTGAGGAGGATATTTCAACAGCGCAAGCCTTGATTGTCTCTTCGCCTCATCAGAAAGCGTTTTCGTTCATGGTCTATGCCTGTGATGACCTGCGTCCCCTTACTGGGATGCAGGGCTCCATTACATTCGGCACTCACTCCAAGGACAAGGATGATATGTTGTCAGCAGTGTTTAAATTGGCTTCTGTTGGGAGGGGGAGCCCTAATTTACGGTGAATGGTCATCATTCTAAATCCCGCCGTAAAATGACTTAATGTGTTTTTACACCAAAGGGGCTCTTTTTCCAGTATTAATGTGTAAGTTAGGGTTGAGTAGTTATTCAAACAAAGACAAATACTTCACAATTCACTTATTTTATTATTATTTTTTATCTTGAATGTTAACAGGCAGGCAATGGATTTCACCCTCGGAAAATGTAAGAAATGAACATGTTTGAAAATATTGCAAGAGACGAATATGTAAATGTATTTTTTATTTGTGCAATTTAGAAACGTTGAAGTCCCTTCGCACCTGAATGTAAATGTAACTCATGCAGAAATTATTTATCATATTCATGCAGCCTGTGTTATTCTGTTGAGTGTTGAAAAACCATCGAGGAGAAACGCATCATGACAATTTTAGAAAGAAAATAAAGAGTAAACTCGTCCACTTTGCGACAAACATTAGTCGTTCTATACATTATTATTATTCAAACTGAATAATAAATGAACAGGGAAGTAGAGTTGGCAAAATAAATGTATAATCTCTGCCTTTATTGAGTTTTTAATGCCTGATAGAAAAGTATCTATCTTTGTAGAGCAATACAATTCTTTAGGCAATTGCAGAATAGTCTCACTAGTCACAGATACACTTAAGAAAATTGAGTAGCTACACAACTATTTCTGGGCTTAAAAGTTACAAAAAACAAATAAATGCAGAACATTGTATCTCAAAAGCAATACAATGTCGAACCCCATGCACTACTGAAAACCCGATGTGGCCCCTTAACCAAAATAGTAAAAAATATGAACTATTACACAATATTAAAATATTACACACCATCACCTTTACAAATTTGTTTCAGGATTTTACAAGAGTAAATGTAACTGTTATATTTTGACAAAATGTTTCAGTTTCATATGAAATAATCTAAAGATAGAATGTAGACATCAACAGTGGCAGTTTAAATTTCAAGATGTGTTTAAGCCAGAGGGGTTACCAGGATATCATGTTTGGGGGGGCATTTGGCTTGTTTGGGGGGCAACATAAACAATTGAAAAAATCGGCGCAAAATTAAGCTATACTACACACAATCTGTTTTAGTGCATATCTTTTTCTAAGCCAGGAACCCAGAGATCGGCACAGGGCCCCTATTAGACTATAGGGCTTAAACTGGATTTTTGTTGTGTCAGACCTCACTCATCTGCTAGCGATGGAAAAATATGCACAAAACAATCCACTTTTAAATTGTAATTTATCATCAGATGCAGAGGCGTTTCCAGCATTGAAGGACATCCGGGGCTTAGCCCAGACAATTTTATATTCACACTAGCAACCACTTCCCTGTAGTCCAAAGCTGGTGAGAGGGTATTCTTTGAGTTTTGCTCTGGCTGGGCCTGTTTCTACAGTTCCTAAACCTTCCACTCTAGTACTATCCTCAACATCCTCTCTCCTCCCTGAATCATCTGTGATGCAAAAGAACAAATACAGCACATAACTTATTGCAAATCAGCTTGAAACAACTAATTCATCAAGTGCTACATATGTCAAATTGTGGTCCAATACCATTGAAGAAAATGTATTGGGAAGAGCAGATCAGTGGGATTGCCCTAAGATCTATCATGATTCTTGAATTTTCATGTACATTAACATAAAGTCATCACAAAAGAATTATATTATAGTGAGTAAAGTGAGGTAAAAAAAATATTGAATATAAATAATTTATATTTTTTGACATACATAGTCAAAATGATGTTTAAGATCCTAAGTTAAAGCAATACATGAATGACTTTATTTTAATGACTCATCATCTCTATGAGAATAATTCATCTGTCAAAATCCTTTCATTAGGATCATTGGGATAAGAAATGTTTCACTTTTAACTTTCTCTAAAGTAAAGTGACTTATTAATTGTTACCAGTTTCCATGCCTGATTCTGGCACAGCTGCTGCTGCTGCTCATCTTTGCTACACTCTACAAAACCATTTAATCAAATCAAAGTGTATATTTCCTACAAACTAATATCACAAAACAAGTCACACATACATTTTATGTTAATGCTTATTGGTTATCCTTAGCGAAAACAATATCGGATAAACAAGAAAAGTACGCTCCGAACGGGGCTCGAACCGCATGAGAGGCGACTACGTTAACTCGGAGCTACCAAGCTGTGTCAATCTAAACAAGGAGGTTAGAGGCTACAACTCTTGAGGTTTAGCCTACTGTGGGTGAAAGCCAGCTAGATGATGATCTTAAGACTTTAAGGACAAAAACAAATGTGAATTCTTACCCACTGACTTCTTTCGAAAAAATCCCCAAAGCCTCATTTGCTTAATTTTTGCTGTCTTTCCTACTAATTGCCGTTAACTCGCCACTAAGTAACGTTAGTTGATGTCAAAGACTGTGCAAGCCTCCTCTACCTGCTGCATATTCAACAGAGAGGAAGAAACGGAGTCGCCCATAGGCTACCGACAGCAAAGGAACTTATTCTATAGGCTAGATTATGCCTATGTCTATTTTTACAGGCTGTATGCAGTATGTGCAAAGCCAAAGCACAATGAAATAAGGCAACTTATGATTTCGGGGGTTTACATAGGCTTTTGTCCGGTTTCATATTTGTCAGTCAACTATTCAAAATACATTCGGGGTTACACTCAAAACATTCGGGGCTGAAGCTCTCAAATTCTCAGGGGAGGCAGAGCTTATCCTAGGGGAGGCACTGCCTCCCCCAGCCTCCCCCTAGACACGCCCCTGGTTTAATCTAGTATGTTTTTTTCATAAATACATTAATTTAATATTATTACTATTATTTAAGACTAACACTGACCTAACCATGGTAATGAGGAGCCTTTCCTTCTGTGTATAAAAATGTAATATTAGGTAACAAATGTCATAATAATGGGCCCATATAAGTACAGTTTCTGTAGATTTTGACATCAACAACAAAAATAATGTCACTTGATGCATGTTCATGTACTGAAAAACCATGAACAAAACTATGCAACATAAAAGGAAATGCAACTCAGGACGCATTAAATACAGGTTATGTTTAATCTATGGCAGGTCGACACTTGATGTCCAATATAAAATCTGTCCTGAAGTAAAAACCAGTTGAGAAACACTGAGATAAAGTTACAGACAGGAGCAGGATATATTCGATCGCTCTAGCCGTTAGCGGGTTTCCATGGTAACGTCGCTGTTATGCTTAGAATTGTGACAGTTTTCCCTTGATGGCTGTGGGTGGGCTGCTGAATGAGCGACTAATGCATTTATGACGTCTGATAATTCCATGTAGCCTGGGTGTCTCTGTGTATATTATTCACTCTCATATGCCATGTATTTGTCAGGAGTCAGGAGATTAAAAATAATTCAAGTGGAATAACAATATTTGGTGCTGAAGGAGACGGAGCTGAGCTCCGGCAGGGTGTGTTGTGGACCCGAGGAGGCGGAGCTGCACTCCGGTGCGCTCCGGCCCAATTTAACCTCTGGTTGTCAGAAGTTGAGCCCTGGAGACAGCCGTTGGGTGAGCTCACCAGAACAAGGATATACGTTGATTCCCCTGGTTAAAGAGGTGGTAGCGGACCACCTGTGCACCTCCTCGACCCCGGTGTGGAAATCCAGGCCCGCTCACCCATCTAGGCCCTGTAGGACGACATCCACTCTATTGAACAAGGCCTACAAGTCGGCGGGTCAGGCTGGCTTGGCTTTGCACACCATGGCGTTTCTGCAAGCCTATGATGCTGATCTGCTGAGGGAAATGGACATGAGTGAGCTGGATCCCGAGTCACTCACGGAGCTGTGCTGTGCCACTGACATGGCTCCCCAGACAACCAAGTTCACCACCCAAGCCATCGGCAGATCCATGGGTTGTCTGCTGTCTGCCGAGTGCCATCTCTGGATTTATTCATTTGTCAGAGATGCGTGACAGAGACAAAGCCATGCTGTTAGATGCCCCAGTGACTCAAAAGTGCCTGTTCGGTGACACCATGAGCGCTTTCACCAAAAGGTTTCAGGCTGCGCAGAAGCATTAGCAGGCCTATAAGTACCTCCTGTTGAGGTTGGGGGCTCTGTAGCACCTACAACTCACTCACGCACCTCCTTGAGTCAACGCCCCTGCAAATTCAGTGCACCCACTGTACCCCCACAGTGGAAAATTGAGATGGAGCCCCCGGTGAGGTCCTAACGCCCCTAGCCAAAATTCAAGATCGTGGTCCCGAGGCTACCTGCGGAAGTCCTCCGCCAGACCGGAGCAGCGTTCCTGACGTCACTGGCATGAAGTGGGGACCAGAGCCCAGGTACGTGTTTGACCTGGGTCGTCCAGCCGAGTCCCCGCAGACATTCAGACATTTCCCAGACAGTTCTTGGGACCGACAAGGAAATCGCTTCAACAGCGTTATTTCCTCCACTGTAACATTGTGGGATGTGCCGATTCTCTGCTCAGAGATATTAAATCTCCTTCCAAAAGATGTGATAGAGATGAAATTAGCGGACTATGTCCACAGCGAATTCTACAGCCACTATTTTCTTGTCGCCAAAAAGGACAGAGGATTACACCCCATTTTGTATCTGAGATGCTTGAACTGAGCATTTGCGAGGTTTCCGTTCAAAATTATTACTCAGAAACAAATTCTGTCTCACGTTCATCCTATGGACCGGTTTGTATCAATCAACCTGAAAGACGCTTAATTTCACTTACACATAGCCCCTCATCACAGACCATTCTTGAGATTCGCCTTAGGGGAGACTGCATACCAGTTCAAAGTCCTGTCTTTCGGGTTATCACTGTCTCCTCCCACATTCACAATGTATGCCACTGAGGCTGAGTGGCGTTCACAATATGAGTTACCTCAACGTTTGGTTTCTGATCATAAGAACAAGCATGCAAACTCAGAGACCTGTTACTTGCAGATCTGGAGCGTTTGGGACTGAAAGTCAACTAGTCGAAGAACATATTAATGCCCAGCCGTCAGATTTCATTCCTGGGCATGAATCTCAACTCAGAATCTATGATGGCGCTTCTGTCGAAAGAACGCATTCATTCCATTCACCGGTGTTTGAACATTTTCAAGCTGGAAAAAACGTTTCCATTGAAACTTTTTCAACGAGACCTGGGCCTCATGGCCTTGGCAACAGCGGTCACCCCACTGGGACTACTGCAGATGAGACCACTTCAGTGCTGAATCAGATTTAAGTTACCCCATCATTCATGGCGACATGGCCACTTACGCGTTTTGGTGACACGTCACTGTCTAGCCGAGTTAACCATTTGGAAAATGCCCACATTCTATCAAATGGGCGTGTCAATTGTCCAGACAAAAATGATGATGACAGATGCGTTGGGCACGGGCTGGGAAGCCCTCTGCGACGGGCACCTAGCCTTTGGCACCTGGACAGGTTCTCAAGCGACCTGGCACATAAATTGTCTGATACTACTTTCTGTGTTTCTAGCATTAATGACTTTCCAACCAGCCATCCAAGGGTTTCATGTTCTGATCAGAACAGACAACACGGCGGTCGTGGCTTACATTAATCTCCAATGGGGAGTTAGAGTACGCCATTGATGGACCTGGCATGCCAGCTTCTCTTCTTCTTCTTCTGAGAAACATCTCCTATTAATACACAGACACGCGTTACAAGTAGAGGCCTGCACTCCCGCGGGACTACCATGGGACCTGATGCAACAGAGTGCGGCACGGGACAAGTTTTGCTTGGTAAGTAAGACACTCGTGTGCGGGTTGCGGGAGAATAAAATTATTCAAGGGACTCCCGCAAAATAGAAATATATAAAAAATAAAATATCTAAAAATAAATACATTGTTGTTCATCTATTGTATAAGAGCACCAACAACTAAAAAAAAAAAAAAAATTACAGACGCAAGGGCGGTAAATCTTTCTGCTCCATATTTAAGACACTGGAGACAGAAATTTGAATGTACATAAAGTACATAGTATTTAAAGACACCTAAAATCAAGTGTGACCTCACTTAATACAAACATCATTTTAATCTTCAAAATACAACATGTTTAATATAAAAAACATAAATGTATATAATCTTGATGTACTACAAATAAGCTCTAAAATACATTACAATTCTCTTTCAATTATTATTTAAGTTTAAAAGAAATGTCCAAAACAGCATCTGGTGCTTGACTTAATAAGTTGTTTTTGTCAATGTTAGAATGTTGCAGACGAGCTGAACTATAGTTAGAATTAACTGAGTATAATATTGATAATATCAGCTATCATCCTTTTTAAAAGAGCTACTTTAACAGAAGACATAAAACAATCAATACATATAAATTATATTCACGAAGTTAGCTGAAGTTTTATATCTTTGTATTTGGTGCTATCTTCAGCTTAATAACTGCTATGGACTAAACTTGAGTAGTCTACCTGGGTCAGATGAACATTCAGGTGCAGACTGCAGCTGCCTCAAGCCTAAAAGTTTTTACTGATGCTTCATCCTCTTTTTCAGCTGACGATGTCTGTGGTGTTTGTTTGATTTTTTAAAAACTGTCTGATATCAGAGGAGAAGGCAGAATCAAATATTTTCATACCTTTACCTGTGGGCGTGAGCGGGACAAAACGTGAAAATTGCAGGCGGGAGAATATAACATATATTTTTTGCGGGAGCGGGACTGAAAAATCTGTCACGTGCAGGTTTCCAGTTCCAGGTCAACAAAACCACCATAGTGTCAGCTATGATGCACCATTCATTCCTAAATTTCAGGGAACCATGGTTAAAGTCGTTACCTCATCGTTTTACTACAGTAACCATAAAATCTGAGTAACCACAAAATTAAGCATGTTTACTATATTATAACCACATTACTGTAATAACACCATGGTTAATTGAATAAACACTATGGTTTCTGCCAAAAACATGGTCACTAAAATATTACTATATTAATACAGTGATGCAATCTACGTACACACAAGCAATGCCGAGCCGCAGGAGTAAGAGGAAGTGCGATCGACAGACCCCGCCTCCAGATCAAACTATTCTCTGCACTCCCCAACACTCACCGTGACCAAATCACTGCAATAAAATCAACCTTTATATGAATTTGTATTTATTGATGTAGGTTAAAGGAAATATTAAGAGTGGAAACAGGAAATCGGATGGTTAAAAAAGAAAAGAAAAGTGAGACAAAAAGCTAAATCGAACCAGGGTCACCAGGATGACAATACACATTCACACAATCTTAACACCCCATGCCACTGTAGACACCTGTTGTCTAGTTTGCTGTACATTTATGTGGTTCCACCAGACTATTTGGGTGCAAATAGCTGCACTGTGTGGCAGATGCTATTTACACTGGGGGTGGGGGGTTTCCCCATACAATGAAAGTGAAAGTTGACTAAGGCTCAAAGGTGACTTGTCTTCTCCTTTTGTGTTATTTTGTGTGAATAGCCTATTTATATATACCTCTTAAATGTTTTACCACAATGACTAAACATCAAAACACCATTCCCACTCAGACACCTACACAACACTGAGAGGGCACACAAAGAGTATTTGACTGGCTTACTGACCGTGACATGAGAGTGAGAGAGAGTTAGACATAGATACTAGTCTGGGAAAAACTGATGGCTGTTGATGAGCTGGCTGAGCCCTGCACTGCGGCAGAGGCTGTGTGTGAGAGAGCGAGAGGTGTGGAAGTGTCTGTGGGGATGCTGCAGAGGCAGACAGCTCATCTGTAATCAGGGAGTGAAGCCCATTTCACTCTTCACACACTCACACACAGATATAAAACTCTTACCAAAACAGCGATCTTGTTATTAGGATTACAGCTCACTGCTCTTTCAGAGACACTAAGAAATAAGATAGTTTAACCACAAATGTAATTTCTTTCATCATTTACTCACCCTCATGCCATTCAAGATGTCATCTTCTGCTGAACACAAACAAAGATTTTTAGCAGAATATTTCAGCTCTGTTGGTCTTCAAAATGCAATTGGGTACCTACATTTTGAAGCTCCAAAAGCACATAAAGTCAGCATAAAATCATAAGACTCCAGTGGTTAAATCCATGTGTGGGTGAGAAACAAATTAATATTTAAGCCTTTATCCTTTTTTACTACTAATTTCTGCATTCACTTTCGTATTCTTCTACTTTTGTTTTTGGCGATTCACATTCTTCGTGCATATTGCCACCTACTGGGCAGGGAGGACAATATATATATAATAAAAAAGGACTTAATAATGTATCTTTTTCTCATCCATACCATATAGTCTTATAGATTACTTATATGCTGTCTGTATGTGCTTTTTGAGCTTCAAAGTTCTGATCACCATTAACTTGCAATGTGAAGACCTAGAGAGATGAGATATTCTTCTAAAAATCTTTGTTTATGTTCAGCAGAAGAAGATAAGTCATACACATCTGGGATGTCATAAGGTTGAGTAAGTGATGACAGAATTTACATTTTTGGGTGAACTTTCCCTTTAATTCTCTTTTACAAGCGCCACTAATAATAAGCAACTACTAATAATGAGTCATCATATGTCACCAGAAATGTAGGTTACAAGGTCAATTCAGTTGCAACACAATCAAAATATCCAAAATAAGGCAAGCTACTCAAAAGAAAACAAATCAAATTCTTACCCTGCAATTGTGTCTGGTCATTCCGTCTGGTTCTTGACTGTGCCATGATGCCTGTGGCCTTAACCATATCTCTTATTAGCTGAGTGAGCAATTCATGTTCCTGTGCCTGTCCAGATGTTGGCCTAATTTGCCATGACTGCCAACGTATGCATGGCATTACATTTCATTGTATGAGTATGTGCCCTTGTCTACATTTAAGGGGACAGGTTTTGTGCAAGAGGACACTTGAGCCAAGGGCTGGCTGAGCTGAAACTAGACACTAGGGTGCTTGTATTTCCCATCACATGGTTAACATGGCATTTAACAATAGCCTAGATCATTTTAGGATACACATTGGACCAGGGACTAAAAATTAAATGCGTTTCATTTAGGTTAATTCTGAGCAAAAACTGTATTTTTTCATTCCGGTTCAGAAATTCCGCAGTCTCCTTTCCAAATGGTTACCAATTAGAACAAAATAAAAGAATGGTTAATAAAGTTCTTTTTAAAATGACAGTCTAGGCTAAAGGGTGGTTGAAATACCAATTGTTGTGTTCTCTGATCTTGCAAGAAAAACAAGCACCCTAGTCTGGAAAAGTGCAAAATAAGCCACTTGCCTCACCAAAATAAGGAAAATAAGCAATACATTTTTTCCTTGTGTGGTGGATTTATCGGCATAGAAATCATAACAAGCAGTTAATTAGCAGTTATGCATGATTATAATAACAGATCTGCTTCTCAGTCAAAACCGCCAGCATCAAATCTGTATTAATGCATCATAATAATCCAGTAAAGTCTTGGAAACAACTGAGAAAAGTCCTTTTTTTTTTTCTCTCCCCAATTTGGAATGCCCAATTCCCAATGCATTCAAAGTCCTCCGGCTGGCGGAGGACAAATTTCAGTTGCCTCCGCATCTGAGACCGTCAGTCCACGCATCTTATTGCGTGGCTTATTGAACGAGTTACCGCAGAGACATAGCATGTGGAGGCTTCACGCTATACTCCGCGGCATCCATACACTACTCACCACGCGCCCCACCAAGAGCGATGACCACATTATAGCAACCACGAGGAGGTTACCCCATGTGACTCTACCCTCCCTAGCATCTGGGCCAATTTGGTTGCTTAGGAGTCCTGGTTGGAGTCACTCAGCACACCCTGGATTCGAACTCGTGACTCTAGATGTGGTAGTCTTTTCTCGCTGAGCTACCCAGACCCCCTGAGAAAAGTACTTTTTACCTCTAATAATGTTTTCCTTGTATCTGGATTAGCCGTGCATGTATACTCTATGTATAGTATTAATACATCATTGTTAAAAAGATCTCCATTCACAGAATGCAACATCCACAACAGGCAATTAGGCAAAGAAATGTGTGTTCCAGCAGTTTCCTTCAGGATCAAAGCACATTTTAAAAAACATTGTGCAACATGAAGTGGTGTAGTTCCAAAAACATAGTGTGATAAACCCTTTGGCCTTTAGTTCCATGAAAAAATAACCAGAACATAATTAACTGGTTATAACCGAAACAATTGAAAATCCCTTTGTTCTGGTTGAACCTTGAACCATTTTTAGTCCCTGCATTGGACACCACTAAAGTGGCTCTTTGAGGCTTTAGACGGCATCTGCTTATATGGCATGGGAATTTAAAGGAATAGTTCACCCAAAAAAAAAAATAATATTCTGTCATTATTTACACAGCCTCATTTTGTTTCAAACCTGAATGGTGTTTTTTCACCCGTGTAACTCAAAAGGTCAAATTTGCTATACATTATAGGAGAAAAGGAAAACAACATTATTTCATTTAGCCACATCTATCAAGTTCCAAAAAGGAAAAAGCACCATAAAAGTAGTCCACACACCTAGCTAGAGGGAATGCTTTTCAATGAATAATGATTTAAATGAACATTCTCTAATCATTTAATCACTGTCATTCCATCCCAAATGTGCATGACTTTTATCTGCGGATCACAAAGTTATATAGATATGAGGTGTTTCTGTCCATACAATGCAAGTGGAGTTTTTGGGTGAGAACAGACCAAAATATAGCTCCTTTATCAAACACTCTACATCAGCAGTCTCCTTGGCAATCATGATTTCAAGCTCCATTATACTTACTAGTGCTTGACACATCTGCAGAGTGCTAGATGGTGCTAGGAAGAGTAATCAAGCTTGAAATCATAATTGCGAAGGAGATGCTGATGTAAAGATTTATAGTGAAAAAGGAGCTATATTTTGGTCCGTTCTCACCTAAAACCGATTGTATCGCTTTAGAAGACATGGATTAAACCACTGTAGTCTCTATTCACTTGCATTTTATAGACCTTCAGAGCAGAGATATTCTTTTAAAAATCTTTGTGTTCTGCAGAAGAAATTCACATACCTCTTTTTGGGGTGAAGTGTTCCTTTAATACTCCAATTCATGCTTGTCCTCTTGTCCTTTGGTTGCAAACTGGATTAAAACGTTTCAGTGGATAAAAAGGTATTTCACAGATTTTCAAGGGAGTTAAGTGTTTTTAAATAGCCCTGCTGTAAAGAATCATTCCACATTCCTACTTGCACTTCTTTGATTAAATGTTCCTCGTTGTTGAATAAGCCTTAATAGACATTGTTTGCAATGTCTCATAATGGTAACCTCATTATACATATATCCCATGGGTACTACTACTTTGTACTTCACTGCAGTTGTCTTTGTAGAGCTGGTTCCTCATGATATTCAAAACTGGGCTGTGGGGAACTCTCTTGGTTGCTCGGTCAGGGTCTCCACCTCAGCCACATGGCTCATGGCAGAGTTACTCTGCTGGACACTGGCAGCAGCTTGAGCCCTCCTACCCCTCCAAGATGTTGTGTCTTGAGACAGATGTGCACAAGTGCTCAGTAACCAAGAACCCAGGCAATCTGCTGCCAAGACAGGAGATGTCTTTGCCACTGGCTGATGAAAAGGAGGAATATGCCAACAAGACAGCCCACCTGGCACCCCTAGGGCTAGCATTTCTCTGATGGATATATTAAGACCAAAGGATTGGTATCATTTTTGCTAAATTGAAATGATAATTCAATTTATATTTATTTAATTGATTAGAAGCTTGCAGTAAGAAAAAAAAAAACAACAAAAAAGAAAACAAAAAGAATATGGAAATGGTTAAAGCTACTGCAAACAATTTTTGAGGCACTAGAAGTACCAAACAGAATTGCAGAAATAGTGAGCGTTCCCAAACAGGTTTACCAAACACTTCCCCATCTTCCGTTGTAACAGTAGTTCCACCCCAAACTGCTCCAGGTTTTCTGATTGGTTAATAATTTTTTTGCCCTTTACAGAGCCTAAGACTGTCAGTGTGATATTTCAGGACACCTATTTCAGTGATCTGTCAGATAGTAGCAACATTTTGTGTGTGATATTCATAAAATGCTTACAGTAGTTTTAGGGGCCGTTTACACAACATTTTCAACTAAAAACGGAAAACATTTTAAACGGGTTTCAAAGTGAAAGTTTTTGAAAACGATACCATTATAGTCTCCATGTAAACCTACAAAAACAAGAATTTGTGAAAACGATAACGTCATGCGCACGCACGCGTATTACGTGTTCAGTCTATAGGCATGAACTTTGAGAAATTCGTCCTCCAGGGCAAACAGACCAACATGAGATCACCAGTTGGAGTCCTTAATAAGGTGGCATGCTTTATAGTCCAGGGATACTTGTAGTAATAAAGCAACCTCATTGTCCATCCAGACAAAATTGCTTGATGCTTTCGCCATCTTCATTGTTCGTATTCACCGCTCTGTGGAAGAATGCTTGTGCACAGGCGCGTGGTGTTTCTTTACAAAGTGATATCGCAAACTACTGGCCTGGCATGCATAATACAGCTTTTCTAGTTGTTTTTGCGGATCAGTGTGAACGGGGGTCGTTTTGACAACATTGTCATCTGTACGAGGAACTTTTCAAAAACGTTTCCGTTTTTAGTACATTGTTGTCGTGTAAACGTACCCTTAATGAGTGATGGGCACTAAAATAGTTTCAAGTTCATCAGCAGCAAAAGATTTGCACTTTTTACAATATGTTCCTTCGTTTTATTTTATTTTTGCTTTATAAGAAAATATTAATAAGGACTTAAGAGTGTTGTGCCTGAGTTCTATGGAGTTTGTATTAGCCTACAGTGACTAAAACAAACCAATACTCAAAGTCATGGGTGCCACACAAAGGCAAGCTTTATTACTCGAAAGACAAAAGATAAAGTAATTATTTCAAAAATAATGTTCTGAACAAAATCGTGTGTAAAACACAAACAGAAAATCACCTCAAATGATGAATCCAAATAAATAGGACAAAGCACATTACATCAAGCACAGGTTGGTCAATCCACAACATAAACAAATATTAATCTCATGACATTTTGAAATGTCTTACAAAGATTACAAAACAGGATATACACAACTGAAGAACTGTTACAGGACATGCTTGAAATGTTATAATACCAGCAATGTGCAATGGCAGCATAATTACTGAATTTTCAGAAAGACTTTATGATGTACAACCCACAGCTCAATACAAATATCTTTGAATCTTCAGACAAGTTGGCTGATAACACTGTTTTAATCGGCAGCTACAATGACTCTCCAGTCATGTGACAAGTTTACACATGGTTCACACTCCCCAGCTTTCTTTTTATGCATTTGTTAAGCAATACAAATAAATGTTGTTGTAATCACAGTGGCGAATCTTGTAAATAGCCACCTGAACACATAGATTACAGTGGCTGACCATTTATTCCCTTCCGCCACTAGTGATTTTACAAAATAAGAAAAATATTGATTTCAAGTGTATGGAAATAGAGAACAAACAAACAATAGTTCAAATAAAAAAAATAAAAAATAGCTGTCATTAAACAGGACCAGCCTGTTCCATTTTTCCCCAAAGTCTGTGTTTTCTATGCATTTTGACCTTGCACATACAGAACAAATGTTCAAAGCCCTTATCACAAGTCAGATGTTCCATATAATAAAATGGTCCAGTCTGAATCACCTTCCTGTCCAATTGCCCTTAATGCATTCACCTCCAATATAATATCCATATGTGGTTGAAAAAGAAAAAAGAATGTCTGTGTTGTACTCCAATGGTTTGATTTCATCCCATTTTCATCAGTGATCCAAAGGTGTCACTAATTACTCTTAACAAATGCTCAACAGAATCACAATATATTGGCTTGCTTTTACAGCAGCGATGTATATCCACATACATATTTCCACAAAGCAATAGCATGAATTTAAGCGTTTTAATTTTTTTATTATTGCCACTTGACATACTTTGCGTTATAAGCACTCAAATCATAATTATTGCTTTGTGGTGAAAAGCAGACTTCAAGATTAGCGCTTTCACACATAGCTTCTATCCAAAGTTTTGATCCAGTAGCTCAACTGATAGAGCATGGTGCAACACCAAAGCAACAATAAAGTCTTGGGTTTGATTCCCAGGAAACACATGTACTGATAAAATGTATCTTTAATGCACTGAATGCATTTGGATACAAAAGTCTGCCAAGTGCATTCATGTAAATATGTTTTATTCAGTCAAACATTTAGAGACACATTAAACTTATCCACAAATATTTCTGGTACTAGTGCTGTGAAGGAGGTCAGTGCATGAGCAGGAATATAGGAGGCAAGGAAACTGGAGATTCTATTGTTGGATGATTGAATGCTACATTAGAATGTATATGCATAACAAACTGAACAAACTTAAGCTGGTCTGATCTTAAATCAATTAATTTGATAATAAAATGAAAATACATTTTTTTATTTTTGGTCTCGTTGATTTCATGAAAACTTTAACATACTGTAGTGCTACAACGTCTCTCTGGAGGTCATTTTAACAAACAAAAGAAAATTAATCATGCCAAATTCGATCCAATTGGATCCTCAGAGAACTCTTCCAGGGATCGGATCACAGATTCTTGGTTGCCTACACTACGGAGCAGCAGGAACTGTAGATTCAGATCACTTTGTGTTCCTCAGTCACACCCCTCCTATCTCTCACATAGTTATTGCCTCTAAAAATAGAAGCTGTTATATATCAGAAAGTATTCCGGTAGAGGGAATAAGGGATTGGAAAACTGACTTTGGTAGCATTATAAATGGTCCATTTTAACAAAGGTTTTTGGCCTTCATCTTGTCATTTCTTTAACGTTTAATACCTCATCTTTCAAAGAGCATGTGACTCCCACTTAAAAATCACATCACTTCTAGCATGACAATGCCAAATAAGCATTTGTCTGATGCAGCCTTCTTCTCAACATGACCTGGGCCTTGTGCACAGCTCCACAATGGCCTATTCCCTGGAGCTATTCCCTCAGCTATAGTCCATAGTGCATACTGTAAGCATGTATTATAGGTTTCATTTTGAATCTCAGATACACCTCACACTAGAGAGCTCATATTTTTGCACAGAATAGATCAGAAAGTCTTACATTGTACAAAACATTATTGGAACTTTTAAACATTTGTTTCCGATATACTGAATTAAAATCATTCCGAACTGCCACAATAACACCGGTGCAACAGCAATTCTCTTCATAACAGCAAGGAGTGAATAAATGACAGCTGATGACTGATCCTTATTTGAAAATGCAAGATACAGTACTGAAAAAAAACCCAGATATGCACTGTGAAGAGCTCAGGACAAGGAAGACAGCAGGGTGTCCACTTGTTCTAAAAGGTGTTTCTTTGGGGGGTGAGGAAGGATTCCACACTTCAATGATGTGGCAATCAGAACCCACCCCCCTTCCCCAGACCAAAGCACAGGGAATGGTGTAGCTTTTTGGGGGGATGTTGAGATTACACTCACATTACAGAGCAACTCTTGGCTTTCTCCTTCTTGAAGGTAGAGGAGAGTAGCTCAGATTTGCTGGGCAGGTGGAGCAGGCGTTTGGACAGCCGGCGAGTCGGGCTGGGCTTGGCCAATGGCTGCAGCTTGTTAATGCAGGCCAGTGCAGCTGTGCGGAACACACTGTGGATGCTCTTCTCAGAGGTGAAGGCTGAACACTCCAGATAAGCCTCTGCACCCAACTGTTTGGCCATGGCAGAGCCCTGCGATGGGAAGAGATTGGCAAAAGCTCAATATTGTGGCCCCAGTTTTTCAGTGGTAATTCAAGTGTTTGAATATACAAAGTTATATTCAAAAGCTAATTAAAGCAAATTACGGTTTGATTTCAGTTTTACTAATGCATCATGAAATTAGTTTCAATTGGTACTTAAAATTAGATTTTCAAAACATGCATTGGGATTCAAATGTAATCCAAAAGTAATCAAATTTGATTGCCTAAAAGATTGAAACCGATAACAATTTCCATTCTGTAATTTGTACTCAGATCACATTTCAGAGGAACTCTACCCAACACCGCTTATAGGGGGCAGCCTTTGCGTGGGAGTGTACCATGATGCCTAAATATGTTGTCCAAGAAGGCAGCTCTATCGGTTATGGAATGGAGTAAATGTGTGAAATAGTGCGTGACAGAGAATGGCATTACCTGCTCATGAGTGATGGGTGTTTGTTTCTGATTGGACAGCTCCATCAGTGTGCAGACATCCGTGCGAAGGTCCGTCTTGCAACCAATGAGAAGAATACGTGTGGTGGGGCAAAAGTCAAGAATCTCTGTCCTCCACTGCAGACAGAAATGTGCCATTATAAAGATGAATACAAATCCTGATTCCTTGAAAACAAGAAATTATTGGTGTTCTTCTTTAACTAACCCTCTTACATAACTATGATTATAATAAGGGCAATTCCTGAGTACCAAGGACTTCTGGCAAGTATATTGTGATATTGTTTTTTCTAAAATATAGAAGAACAAAATATTGAAAAAAACAAAAACATAATATATATAACACACACATATATACACACAAAGTATATATAGAAAAACAATAAGAAGAAATGCATAACTTATCGCAAGTGTAAACATGCTAACAGGCCATTTTAAAATGTATTGCCATTTGTTGTACCTTCTTAAGTCCACTTTCAAAGATATCTGGACGACTGATGTCAAAACAAAGGAGCACTGCATCAGAGTCACTGTAGCAGAGGGGCCTCACGTTATCATAGTATGGTGATCCTGAAACAAAAGGGAGAAATCTACTGAATACACAAGTCCAAATGAATGACATAGAAAGGTCTGCTTTCTTCCTGCTTGGATACACTAAATATTCTACCATTATAATACTTCTTTGTTAAAATTATTATTTTTGATAGGGCCAGAGGCCACCACTGCAGATTGAGTATTCCTGACATTTTCCTTTTTTTTTCACCACCTCCCCTTTTCTCCCCAATTTGGAACGCCCAGTTCCCAATGTGCTCTCAGTCCTCATGGTGGTGTTGTGACTCACCTCAATCTGGGTGGCAAAGGATGAATCTCAGTTGACTCCATGTCTGAGACCATCAATCAGCGCATCTTATCACGTGGCTTGTTGAGCACATTACCGCAGAGACGTAACGTGTGTGGAGGCCCACGCTTTTCTCCGCGGCATCCACGCACAACTCACCCCACCAAGAGCAAGAGCCACATTATACCAAGAGCAAGAACCACATTATAGCGACCACAAGGAGGTTACCCCATGTGACTCTACCCTCCCTAGCAACCGGGCCTATTTGGTTGCTTAGAAGACCTGGCTGGAGTCACTCAGCATGCCCTGGATTCTAACCCGTGACTCCAGGGTTGGTAGTCATCATCAATACTCGGTGAGCTACCCAGGCCCCCCCGACATTGTACTACCAACTATAATTTACATAACTGTACATTTTTGATAGAGATAATATAACAGCCAAAGTGGATGACCGATGACTTGTCTGTGGTTGAAGACAACTGCATCAGCAATTAATTTCTTCTGTTATGCAATTTATGTCCAAATGAAACAGAATATTCCATTAAAAATGTTGGACGGTTTATTCATTGGAATTCCACTGAAGACTGGACGGCAAACACTGGACCATGTTTATCCATGATATTTCCCCACCCACACAGCCATAAATTGTCAACAGAACAGTTATTCCAGAGGAAGAGAGCATTAATACATTTTGAGGAATAAATAAATAATAAAAAAAAACAACAACAAAATTTCATGTTGGCTGTAAAGGGATAGTACAGCTATCAGATGTTTGGTAGAATGATACAACTACATACAAAGGATGTGAATGGTGACTGAGGCTAACATTCTGACTAACATATCCATTTCAGTTCAACAGAAGAAAGAAAGTCATGTTTGGAACAAAGAAGAGAGGGAGTAAATGACAATTTTCATTTTGGGTGAACTATCCCTTTAAGGCATTCCAGAAAAGAAGAGCTCACAAACTGTGAATGTGCTGTATATTTCAGCACACAGAATGAGACAAAGGGCAGAGGTAGATCTCCCCTGATCATCACTTCATTTCAAGTCAGCTCAGCTTACATCCTGTTAAAGCCCTCTTCCTCTCACCGATCACCCTATTGTCATTTTAAAGGAGAATAAAATTACAATTGAGCTCTAAATCCTCATTGATCTATCCGTCTCGCTCGCTTCCATTTTTTTTTTTTAAGTAGATTATGCAACCGGAGCAATGGGGCTATGGTAGGCACTTCCTCACGCTTTTGCGCAGAATCCTTTTGTAAGCCAGCCACCCACCACCCTTTAAACCCCCCCCAATACCTCCAGTCCCCCTGTTTCCAAGGCAACAGCCTTGGAGTCAACCATCTGCAGAGCACCGTTCTCCTACCCCTCTATAAAAAAAGAGTCCCTACTCGGCCCATCAATCATTTGATACAGAGATGTGAACACCCACTTGGTACGGGGGAGATGCTAGGGTGGAACTAGTGGTGTAAACGATTTTGCATACTTATAAAACTGTAGCCAAATCTCCTTGTCTGGGTGAATTCTGCATCTGTCTGATGTGAACCTTATAAATATGTGTCTTATTTTAAGTCTTTGCATGCATCAGGTAGTCACACAATGGTTAGCCATGCACTGTAGTCTACAAGCTACAGGTATATCAACAAAAGATTATTTGACCAGAGACAGAGCACTTGTATTAAAATGAATGGGAGGAATTGGAATGCCCAAAACAGAGGACATACAAAAGAAATCCCACCTAACAGGTGCCAATCCCCTTTTAGAAACAGACATCGAAATTGAAACCAAATCAAACAGGGAATAATTGCAGGGTGGATTTTGAACATCTTAAAAGTAAATAGGGTCAATTTAGATTTTCATGTTGGCTTTAAGGTTAAACTCACTGGTTGTGTGTTGCCACAAGTGGCGCTATAAGGGAAATTAGAGTAAACTGCATCTAAACTGAGTTTTGTTTTTCAAGTCAACTACTGTCATGGTGGAGCAACAGTTTAAAGAGAATATTGCTGAGCAAGTAAGTTATATTTATCAATTTACCCAAATAAGAACAGTTAATGCTACATAGGCAATGCAATAGCCAAGCACTCATTTCTACATTAGCATTAGCATACATTAGTAAAGTATGTTTCTTGCCTGAGAGAATCAGCCAAACTGCAGACATATGCAGTCTAAAGATCACTGCCTTTTTCTTCCTGAAAAGCCATAGACACGTATATCTGGGTGTGAGGCCGCATTAAATCGTTACTGATCTTGATGCAGCAATCGATGGAGACGTAGCTACACCAGGGAATTGAGGAGCAATTTCAATTAAACTTGACAGTTGACACATCCCAGTAGCCAGAGAGGAAAACTGAAAGGTTAATGCCAAGGAATCACCTCCTCATGGTAAACCTACCAAAACCAAATTAACTCAAGCCACTCATAATGCTGTTGAGGGTTTACAATAGCTGCTGAAATTCACTATATGGACAACCAAACACTTGAACTTTTCATTTTAAAATGTTAGCTGCTGTAACAGTTTCCATTCTTCTGGGAAGGCTGTCCACTAGATGTTGGAACGTTAGATGTGGGGAATACTCCCTTTCAGACATAAGAGCATTAGTAATGTCAGGCACTGCTGTTATTTAATGGGGTCTGGCTCGCATTCAGTGTTCCAATTCATTCCAAATGTGTTCAATGGGTTTCAGTTTTGGGTATTGTGCAGGACAGTCATGTTCTTACCAGTTCCAAGTTCTTTGTCACTGTAACACATTGCATTAAAAGGGTAGTTCACCCAAAAAGGACATTTTCACCATTTTCTCACCCATGTGTTGTTCCGAAACCATATAACTTTATTCCGTAAAGCACAAAACGATGTTAAGCATAATGTTAGTCTCAGTCACCATTCACTTTCATAGCATTTTTTTTTTCAAACAAAAAAGTTAAGGACTTAGGCTAACATTCTGACTAATATCTCCTTGTGTTCCATTTGTGAAAGTCAAAGGGGTGAGTGAATGAAAGTATTTTCATATTTGTTGAATTATCCCTTTATGATTAGCCTAAACTGTCATTACTGGAATAGCCAAACCAATTAATTACAAAGAGTTGTCCATAAACCTTTGGCTATGTAGTGTATAAAGTAGGTCTGAACGATTAACCAAAATAAAATCTAAATTGCGATATGACCCGGTGCGATTTTCAAACCGAGAGTGCTGCTATTTAAATAAATATTCTCAAAGCGCTGCCGATTTGCTGTGCCTTCGTGCACAACTGTTCTGTCTTTAGTAGGCCTATGTAGTGTTTTCTTAAATACGTGTAAACGGGATCAGTGTATTACACATGTGATTTCAGAGTGGTCCTGTGCTCCATACACACAAACTCTATATCTCAGTTGCCCTGAGTGACAGATGGTGTTCTGCATTCGGTTCGGGGCAGAGTATGTGAGCGGAATGGAGCGGCATGATTTTGCCTTGAGCGAGAGCGGGGTTTTTGTTTTTAAATATCGGGGAGTCAGTGTTTTCTCTCGTTTAAAGAGCACTTCACTAATACTCCATCACGAGCACAACTGTTAACGGACCTTAATGCAATAATTCACCATGTGTTGAGCTGTGTTAAACACTATTGGCATGAAGGAAAGATGGAATTTCTGATATAACCAGAAAGAATGTGGAAAAGTAAATAGTAATTTAAAATCTAGAGGCACGTGAAGGTCACTTTTGCTTTCTCTCTCTATATTCGGTTCCCATTCCCTAATATTGAGTTAAGCTTGCGGCAAAGCTTGAGTTAACTGCATGCTCGTGTCTCGTCTCTTTATTCCTACATCAGCTGGCCAATAGGCCTATTGAAATTAATGACGGGACGAAGGAGAACACGAGTGGGGAAGTGATTGCAACGATCAAATGTTCATTGTGAAATCACGATGATAATCCGTTCGCATGTGGAGAGACAATCTAAAGTCAGTAACGTATAAAGGCCTGTACCTCCCTCCCCTATTAAGTATTTTGAATAATCATATAATCACTCTTATCTAATGCAGCGCAATCTTAACTCTAGGCTATTAGGTCCCGCATTAAATAGAATGTAACATTTAACAACCTAAAACACCAACTAAACTAATCAATATATTAATATAGAATAGTTTGAATATGATCAATTGCCATCTAAATTTATTTTAGTGTCGAATGCCAATTTATGCATTATACATTTGCAGATGATGATCAGCAAACGCAAACAGAGAGGAAGATTTAAAATCTTAAATTCAAAAGCTAGTATTTCTAAAATTTTGTTTTGATAGTCTTATCTAGTTTAGAAAAATAACAATCTTGAATGTAATTTTTCATTCACAAAATTATAGAGCAAGGTTAATTAAAAGAAGTGCAACAATATAAAATATTAGGCAATAATACATGGGACTAATAAGGTTTTTTTTTTCGTTTGGTAATTTATTAATTTAGCCATTCCTCTATGTTGGGATGCTACAATTTACTGCACATTAAAAAGAACCCTATGATAGCGGGTTTTTGTTGCCAGTAAGACAGATGAGAGCAATTCACTTCATTACATTTTCCAGTCCGCAGTAAAGCATGAGCAAAACATGGTTTAATTTTGATTAAAAGGAATAGTTTTTTTGTTTTATGTTTATCATATCGTAGTTTGAATCGCAATTGTTTTCAAAATAATCTAAATTTGATATTTTTTTTGTCCAAATCATTCAGCCCTTATACAGTTGTGGCCAAAATTATTGGCACCATTGGTAAATATGAGCAAAGAAGGCTGTGAAAAATAAGTCTTTATTGTTTATCATTTTGATCTTTCATTCAAAATATTCACAAAAATCAATCCTCTAATGATATCAAACAATGGCAAACATAACACACACACACACACACACACACACACACACACACACACACAAAATATATGTGTGGCACAATTATTGGAAGCCTTTTTATTCAATATTTTATGCAACCTCCCTTTGCCAAGATAAAAGCTCTGAGTCTTCTCCTAATGCTTAACGAGGTTAGAGAACACATGGGATCTGAGACCACCTCTCCAAACAGAATCTCTCCAGATCCTTCAAATTCCAAGGTCCACACTGATGGACTCTCCTGTTCAGTTCACCCCACAGGTTTTCTATGGGGTTCAGGTCAGGGGACTGGGATGGCCATGGCAGAACCTTGATTTAGAGGTCAGTGAACAATTTTTCTGTGTTAATTTTGACATTTGTTTTGGATCATTGTCCTGCTGGCAGATCCACCCACAGCCCATTTTAAGCTTTCTGGCAGATGCAGTCAGATTTAGATTTTTTTTATCTGTTGGTATTGAGTCCATTATGCCATGCATCCGAACAAGATGTCCATAACCTCTGGCATAAAAAACAGCCCCACAACTTTAAAAATCCACCACCATATTTAACTGTGGGCATGAGGTACTTTTCCATATGGCTAAATCTCAGAGTGTGCCAAACCCATCTCTGGTGTTTGCTGCAAAAATGCTCTGTTTTTGTTTTATCTGACCATAGAACCCAGTCCCATTTGAAGTTCCAGTAGTGTCTTTAGTTTGTTGTTGGATGAGAGCAGACTTTTTTCCTTGAAACCCTTCCTAACATCTTTTGGTGATGTAGGGGACATCTGATTGTAGTTTTGAAGTCTTTCTGACCAAACTAATTTCTGCAATTCTCCAGCTGTGATCCTTGGAGAATTTTTGGCCACTTGAACCATCCTCCTCAGCATGCGTGGAGACAATATAGGCACACATCCTCTTCTAGGCCAATTCGTAGCATCTCCAGTTGATTGGAACTTCCTAATTATTGCCCTGATGGTGGAAATGGGAATTTTCAATGCTTTAGCCTTTAGCTATGTTCTTATAGCCACTTCCCAAATACTATATTCATAACTATATTCTTTGGTCTTACCCATTGTGATGGATGACTAAGGGAATTTGGCCAGTGTGTTACCTCATTTTTATACCTATGTGAAAAAGGAAGTCATGGCTCAACAATTTTCCTAGTTACCCAGCAGTACCAACAAAAAAAAAAAAAAAAACAATTCTTCAGATATATTTTACTCCAATAATTGTGGCAAATGTGTTTGAGAAAAATATTTATTTAATTATGAGAATATATATATATTTCTTTTTGAATATTTTGAATGAAAAATCAAAAGGAGAAACAATAAAGACAAACTTTTCACATCCTTCTTTGCTCCCATTTACCAAGGGTGTCAATATTTTTGGCCACAACTGTAAAAAGGATGGGATAATGCTTACATTCCTGGCACGGAGCACTTAGCATGAATCTTTCACCTCCTGCAGTCTTGGATCACAGAACTGCGCTACTGCATACGCCTGTGCACACAGTGAACAAACCTCTGCTCAGTTCCAAACCCTCTGCCACATGTTCCTCAGCTGAACAAGATGCCGCTCTTATGCCGTTGGTGTATAAACAGATGGAGGGTTTGTGAAGCTTGACAAAAGAGATGAAACTACTCCAGCTACTCTAAATGCTTTTTTGTAGAGACGCCATGCCTGCAGCAAACTAGCTGAAAAGTGGACCAACATGTGCATGTGATTGATATGAGATGGCCTTTTCATTGGGCACAGGAAGAGTCTAGTGAGGAGAACAGACGGCGGTGGGGTGGGCTGCTTTTGTGTGCCGCACAGACAAGAGCCATGGCGTATTCCATCTGCTAAGCCCTTTCAGCAACTTTAAGAGGACAACTATTGGAGCTTTAGGCATGATTCTAACCCAGACAATGGAATGCTGTGTTGCATCAGTCAGGTTCTGGAACCGAATAAAGGAATGGGTTGCATTTTGTGGGTGGCTTCCACTTTAGCACACATAAAAGGCAAGAGTTATGATCCCTCATAACTAAGCCATAACTCAGTCTCAATGAGACAATGATAACTGGTCCTGTTAAAAAAATAAAATAAAAATTCCTAGATAATCATTCAGGCCTGTAAGGAACTGCAATTAGGCCTGGATGATATATAAAATAATAAAAATATGGTCGCCATGATTTTTTTGGCAATATAAAATGAAGAAATCTCATGAAAATTGCAATATTTGTACTTTTTCTTGTTTCCAGAGTTTATAAGTTTGATTGATTTTCCAAGAATCAGTTCACAATGATTTCAAATTAATTAAATTCTGATTCAAAAAGGTTCTTTGTGTCTTTAGAATATGTTAATTGAAATGCCTGTGTGGCATCATTCATCCATCCATCGTCAACCGCTTATCCTGTGTACAGGGTCGCAGGGGGCTGGAGCCTATCCCAGCTAACATCGGGTGAAAGGCAGGGGACACCCTGGACAGGTCACCAGTCCATCACAGGGCCACATATAGACAGACATACACTCACACTCACCTCCACATCCACGGCAATTTTTTTGGAGACACCAATTAACCTAGCCTTTTGGATGGTGGGAGGAAGCCGGAGTACCCAGAGAGAACCCATGCAGACACGGGGAGAACATGCAAACTCCACACAGAAAGGCCGGGGCAACCAGGGTTTGAACCCACAACCTTCTTGCTGTGAGGCGACAGTGCTAACCGCTGCACCACCGTGCCGCCCTGGCATAATTCATATCTTTAAAAAAAAAAAAAAAAAAAACTAATTGTGCTAGGCAAATATTGCGGTTTATTACTATGCATTGTTAAATTGCTTATAAATAAAAATGATTAAATATTCTTGTGTTTTAGTCAAAATGAGTCTGGGAAAACATGCCTTGATTATTAACTAGATACATCAAAGATCTTGCCAACAATGGCTGTTACAAATTATGGCTCCCCTGACTGAAAACATATACTGTATTTATAATTAAAATAAGTAAAAGAGATTTAGATTAGCTAAAGGGCCTAGTTGACATTTCAAATGTAGACATTTTAAACAGATTTAAAAAGCTGACCAATAATAAACTTCAACACCATAGAGTCATGGACCCGTTGAATTTCAGGGAATTTATCAACACTCAGGCTCATGTAAATGAGAGCAGGGGGCTGAGAGAGGTCAGCATTCACAAAAGAGCAAGAGAAGAGTGAAAACCCATTAGATGATGGGAACAAAACCTAGACCATTCTCCATCCCCCACCCCCCAAGATGCAGAGATTCCTTCATAGAACCTGATGTGAGTTCAACAAAGAATCCCCCCTCTCACTGTGGGGCTGGCCACGACCCTTAGGGAATACCACCTTAACAGGGGCCATCTCAGTGCTGTTTTGCCATTTCCTCATCAGTGCATGTCATCAACAGCCAATGGGCACTGGAGAGCCCATTAATCTAGTGGCTGTTTTAATGTGCTAATGGAGCACTCCCCCTTTTCTTTTTTAAATGCACAACATCTTGTTAAATCATCCCACACTGAAGCAGCAGAATATTTGCAAAAATGTACATCCATCAGCAAATGCCACCAAATCCATTGTCAATACCTCAATGCAAATTAAATATAGCTTCCATATTATGAATAGAGAAGCCATCTTCTAAGAGCATGCAGCAGGTCCAATTGGCTGTGCTGATTAAGTGAGCCTATTGATTTTCACCTGCAAATCCTTTCTGGGCCCCAAAGAAAGCAACTCTGAAACCCAATGATGACCACTCAATCAATGAGCGGAAGACTAATAAGGAGACTCATCCAGACATGGAGTTGAGCAGCACCAATGAGTAAGAATAATTAGTACACTGGGAAATTGTACCACATAACAAGCAGTTACAAATCTAATCCATTTCATCCAATTGTGATAATCTGTGATCAGACCGTACCTCTGTATGAACAACAAGCAGGAAAGGGCGATATGACTTTACAGGCAATATTACCATTAAGTTTTCTAAAGACTTTGCAGCTCACCAGTATTCAGACTTTTTTTTTTTTTTTTAAAGCATCAGTGATTTAAACTTCAGAAGCAAAACACAGCATTAGAGTTTCCATCAATCAGTCTGTTTCAATGCTTTGTTTGCTTCATCAATCAAAAATAACACTAAAAAGAATGATTCATTTGCTCAACAACCATAACATTTCAAAATAAATTGCTTCTACACAGGAACGTAGATATTTGTAACATTTTTAACTCAAATGATCAAGTACATAACTGAGGTTATGGGGAAAACCTTCAGCCCCTGTGTTGAATAATTAAAGCATAGTTGTTTGGTCAAAAATAACCAATTGGGGCATTTAATTCATTGCTATAAGGAATTAGAGATTTTAGCTCTTTTTTTTTGGTATTATTAATGTTGTTTAGCCTGGTCTCATGAAATTTACATGAATATGACCACATTTTTGCTATTCAAAATGTACGTGCTGTATACAGGCCCGGTTCTATGGGGGTGCTAAACGAACCTTAGTGCACCCATTGCAGACCAGGGCAAATTTGCTGCCCATGGGTCGATTTATCATAAATGTTTTTTATTAGATCTTAAATTGTTCTGGTTTTGAACTATCGCGCATCCACAAGCGTTTAATATGCTCAGGGTTGCCAGATAATAGCTCATAAATTTACACTTGCACAAATAGGAAATATTTCGCATTATGTCATACTCCATTTATGCAATCTGGCAACAATACATGCGCGTGCATGCGCTTTCTCCTCTTCGAAAAAAAACCTTAGCGCTCAAGTGCAATATTATGCTCAAAGAAAAGTGTGATGCAGCCAATCCGTGTGCTGTTTAGTGCCAAGTCTGCGAGCAAACCTTTTCAGTGACAAACTTTAGTAAAACCCCAATAGATCTTCGCACCATTCGCACACGGAGAAAACACACGAGCAAAACCAAGTGAGAGAGAAAGATTTTTGTTCTTTGTGTTATTTGTGAAATTCTGAAGTCCCTCACCTCTGTATGTGAATGTTACTCTGGCAGTAATCATTAATCATTGTCATGCAGCCCGTTTTATTCAGTTGTGTGCTGAATGGGGTGCCAAACAAACCATTGACAAGACCCACATCATGATCCAAGAGCGTGTAAATATTAAAATAAGCCTTTAGAATCTATAATTTCAGAATATTTTACTATTAAACCAGACTACTGATGTACAGTGATAAATGTACATGTAATGTAAATTACCACTGCATTGAAGTATGGTGAAATAAACAATTAATAATAATAATTATTATTAGTCTTAATTCAGTTTTACTAACACGTGATAGAAATGTAGCAGCAAAACTTCAAGCAAACACAGTTTAAATTCTACAGCCCCAGCCACGATTAATGTCTGAAAACAGGATGAATCTCTGGTTTGCCCTCTTATCCTTTATAAACCTTCACTCATCCCCTTAAACCGTTCTGCCTCTCAGCTGGCTTGTCTCAAAGCGGACTAATCAGATCAAAAAGCATGAGCAAAGGGTTGAGATATCTTAACAGCACCTATTTCATTCAGCATTTTTAATATCTGCGTATGAAATAAGAATTCCACTATCTTTCTCTCTCACTCATGCTCTCACGCTTTCACTCACGTACAACAGAAAAAACATCAAAGAAACCTAGTCTTATTAGATAAACTTCACAGTCAGTTGGCAGACAGGCATTTGTGAGTGCCAATTATAATGCTGCCATTGGCATGCGTTTAACACACATCCAGAGCAGAGATGAGATTTTCATGTCTGTCATTTACTAGGGATTCAGATAGGAGTAGTGTGGAGAAGACAAACACAGCACGTTGTAATCAGGTCAATAGGCTACAATGGAAAGCCGTGGGGAGATGTGAACTGCCTCAGTGCCCATGTACTCTCTCATTAGGGACTCCTGACTGCATACAACAGCTGATGGAAACACATATAGAGCTCCTACAAATTAACAGAAAAGGTTGTGACACTAATAAAGCTTAGACATCTTGTTTTCCCCTCAATTTGGCCCACTAAACACTTTTCTGATATTTAAATAAAATGCACATATGCTTAGTGGAAAATGTATTGTTTATATGGGGTGTTGCATTGCAAATTGGACATCTGTTACAATAATTCTAAATGTACATTTTCATACAGTTGCTTAGCATTTGCGTAGATAATAATATTAGCATTCAAATTCATGTATTCAAATCATTTCACTGTTCAGTGTTTTCTTATAAATCAACATGACTGGATTGGCCCAGTACTTCAAAACTGCTCAAGACTGCTGCTTCGAACAGGATGTAAAACAGCTATAATTTTAACATTTGTAACAACTTTAAGGAGAGTGACAGACCACTGGCTCTAGAGACTCTCCTGATATAAAGAAAATGTCCAATTTAGTGTTTGTACAAGAAAATATCAACCAGGCAATAAATTAACACAAAATCCACAAAGCATAAACAACTAATGTAGCTTATTTCATGACCTCCACAAGGATGCAAAAGTAATACAACGACTGAAAAGTGTCTAAATTACTTGTAATTGTAATATATAATGTAAAAATGGGGAAAAGACTGAACCACGGCCATATTGGCATTCTGACCATACCACAATAGCTCACTTCTGAGGTCATAAAAATATACTGAATATACAGTCCACTATTAATGTACTACATCAAACCTTCATTGTTTCCACTACATCCCATTATGTTGTTAAAAAAAGGCATCATGCACTATCCAATTTGCATAGCATGGCCAAGCAAAATTTTATGGAGCCATATTAGTGTTATTTAGTCATCGGTTTATTCTTACCTGATGTGTCCCATAAACTCAGTTCTACACGCTGATCGTCAAGCTCCAGACAGGCTGTGTAGTTCTCAAACACTGTGGGCACATATGTCTGAAAGAAATGCAACATATCACACAGAGCAACGTGTGTGGTGCTGCAAAGAAAACATAACAAAAAAACTGGGGGAGCACTTTATATTACAGTGCCCGTGTTTCACAAATTACATGCATATACAATTAAATGCAAATTCAATAATAATAAAAATAATGTAAAAAAAACGTTCCTCCACCAAATAATTACAAGTACATGTTTACCGATTGTAAACCATAACATGAACACTATAATGTAATGTCTGGACATGTAAACAGGATCCAACATGTGAATAATTTTAATAAAAAGTATAAATAATATACATTATTTAATTTTTTTAAACAAATGTCATATCAACACTATTTAAGGTTTATTGGATTAAATTATTACAATTAAATAATGGATAAAGAAATCTAATTGTCGGTTATAAACATGTAACCCCTTCATGAACATTTTCAATGAACATGAAACTGTCAACATGCCTATTACACGACAGCAAGAATTCAGACATGTCCGTTTTATTATATATATATATATATATATATATATATATATATATATATATATATATATATATTATATGAGATATAATATATATATAATATATATAGTATATATATATCTCAGGTGGGGAAAACCCTTACATTACATAAACAGCATTAAATGAGAAATGAGAAAAAACAACAACTTCAGATAAAACGGTTAACTGACCTCTGGATAACAATCCTTTGCCAAAACCTGTAACATCGCAGTTTTCCCGCACTGAACATCCCCAACAAGCACCAGTTTACATCTGACCACCAGTGGCTGTACATTTCTTCTCTCTTTCATGATTTACGATATTTATTAACCGAACAAAACTAAACCAAAAACCTAGAACAGAGTAAACACAAAAAAGAGGACGCACGAGCGCACAATAGAGTCTGCGTTGACTTCAACCGCTGCGCGTACTGTGTTTGCCCGCACCCGTGGCTGTATATATGCCGCGCCAAAGCCAATCAGCTTGCGCGATGCTCATGACGTCGTACATTCTTCCCTCTATCATGCAATGTAATTCCCCGACGACTGAACCTTTTGGGAAACTTGAAAAACGTGGTGAAATGTGAATTCCACTTAGTTGCAAATTTTTATTAATGACCATATATATTGTCAATATACAGTATCCTGTATATAGATTTAGAGGCTTGTGGGCCTATTATATTAAATTAAACCACAGGACGAAATGCCATGTGAGGATAGTAATAAATAATTGACTTTAACATATTAAACAACAACAATAATTTAATTATCAAGCAATTTTATGTGGGATGAGTAATGTAGTACTTTATCTGAATCTTATTACCTTCCATATGTGTATTGTGTCTTGTCAGCTTTGCCAGATTTCCTGCATATTTTTGCATCTTGCATTGTCTCTTGAGTAATCACTAAGCATCAATAGGCAGAGGCACTAGGACAACAGAGCCTTTAGCAGCTTCTTGTCCCTCATCCCATCGACTCCACTTTAACCTTTAATGCAGTCTGTGAATTTCCTTCAGAGGACATATTATGTTTTGGTTTCATTTATGAGTTTTGTTTTTCTTTTCTTTTTTCTTCTTTCTTCTAAGGCAACAACAAACTTTGAAACAACTGTTTAGGCATGTTTGGTTCATTTAAAATTTCCAGTTGTCTGATATTTTACTGTAAAGTGTTCTGCATGACTTATCAAAATTCCCTTGACTCAAACCATGAAAGCACGAAGGTCTACATGACTCACTGACTGTTATTAGACAAAATACTCTTTGATTCATGCCTGTGTTTGTTTTGGACACACATACATTTATTTAATGACAAGTGTGAGCCTACAAGTTTATTGGCCTGCATGGGGCAGATGAAGATTTTAGCCCTGTGGGAGTCTCAAAAGGTTATAATGGCCTGCTAGATCAAGCACACAACTCAGACACTTTCAAGGTTATATTTGTATGTTGAACACCCCTGGGACAGCAGGCTGAGAGGAATAGACCTTATATAAACATTTTCCTCCTGCCTTCCATGCTCACAAATTTGATTATTCTTCAACTGAAATCAGATGGTCTAATTGCATAACACTGAATAGTTTCAGACTAGAAAATAAATGATTAATAAACATATTTTATCCCACTCATGCTTTTGTCTGTTCTCATCTTTTAAGGCACGTTGAACACATAACGCAAATTCACATAATGCAATTTTTCGGTGTTGCAATGTTTTTACTTTTTGTATTTAATTTGAATAGAAACCCTTTTTACTACGTTGTATGTAGTGTATTCCAACCCACTGAACCAGTTAGTGATGTCTTGGATAAGATTCATTTTATCCGTAGCAAGGGTGGAGACCACATGAAGTATGTATGAGAGAATAATTCCCTTGCTGTAACAGCAGGGCACAAAGTGCAGGAAAGCAGGTGGACCTGAATAATCAACAGCTCTGAGTGTCAGCACACAATCTGCTGCAGGAGACACAGGAAGGAGGTATCAGGAGGTAGAAGATGGCTTCTGACTCTTGTTTAACCTCTCAGGTTCAATGGTCAGGATCTTTTACAAATAGTTATGTCAGACTATGTATTTCAGAATTTCTGTTTATTTTTCACTCTATAATAAAAAGACACCTTTATTGTGCATATTTATATTTTATCATACACACATAGTTCCAAATATCATACAATACCTATTCACTACTCATTTGCATACATCATGATTTGCACTTCAGTTTTGTAAATTTGTTTGATTTGCATGTGCTTGCTCCACATAAAGTCAATTATTAATTGGTATATATATATTTTTTTGTTTTTGTTTTTTTGTGTGCGTGTGTTGCTTTTTATTGTCTTTTACACAGTCAAAGAGGCTTCCAGGAAAAAATGCCTACTACATGTATTGCATACTGCATGTGGGTTGTATTGCTGTGCTGTTTATAATTTGCGGCTTGGTGCTTTTTCATGCATGTAACGTGTGTAGATGGACTTTCAGTATTTGTTGATAGAGACAGAGATAGATATAAACCCTCATGTGTGACAGATGGCTGTGTCATTTACAGATAAAAATGAAAGCATTTTCAGTGTCAGGCTCTCAGGAGGGAAATGGAGCATGCAGAAATGAGGAGCAGCAGCATATGGAAATGGCAAAGCCCATTTGTTCTGGGGCATGTGTGGATTCAATGAATAGTGCGATGGGGTCAAGAGGATCAGTGGAATTGCTCTCAAACTTTACGTATTACTCAGTCAATCCAAACCACTCCTCTCCACATTCATTTATCTCTCTTTTTCTCCTGCTCCCTCATTAGCCAAATCTCTCTTTGAGCTCTGCTACACACCCTGCTATGTTCTGAAGTCAGGGGATGCGACACTAAAGAGCATATTGCTAGAACACCAACTGAGAGAGTAAGGGAAAGAAGGAGAGAGAGAAGGTGTATTCGATTTCATGTAGCTCTGCGCAGACCGATCAGCACTGGCAGTGGCTGTTCTGGCTTACTTGGTGCCCTAGGCAAGATCCGAAGTGGAGCCCCCCTTAATTTCAACAACATAAATATGAGAAACAGATACTTCAAGACCTTTTTATACACTAAATCTCCACTTTCACAACTGAAAGTCACATTTGATGCCATCTGAAAATGTAAGTGGACATTTAGAGTAAAAAGGGACTTAAATATTGATCTGTTTCTCACCCACATCTATCATGTCACTTCTGAAGACATGATTTAACCACTGGAGTTTTATGGATTACTTTTATGCTGCCTTTAAGTGCATTTCCTTGGTGTTAACCTGGCAGATAACCTCACCTGGTCCCTCAACAACAGCTCCATTACCAAGAAAGCCCAGCAGTGTCTCTACTTTCTGCGAAGGCTGAGAAAATTTCATCTCCCACCCCCATCCTCACCACATTCTACAGAGGGACTATCGACTGTACACCATCTGACTCCCTTTGCAATTTTTGCAAATTTCTGTATTATCTACCCACATTTGTTTTTTGCTGCTACTGTATATAATGAAAATAAAAGCCACTTGACTTTTTGGAGCTTCAAAGTTCTGGCCAACATTTACTTGCATTTAATGGACATACAGAGCTGAAATTTCTTCTAAAAATATTAATTTGTATTCTGCAATAAAGCAAGCCATGTTTCTGGAATCGCATGAGGATGAGTATGAGAGAATTTTCATTTTTGGGTAAACTATCCCTTTAAATAAAAATAACTAGACAATGAATATAGAAATGAACTAATATATATATATACACACATGTATGTACTGTATGTATGTATGCACAGTTGAAGTCAGAATTTACATACACCTTATTGAAATACATTTAAACTCAGTTTTTCACATCTCCTGACATATAATCGTAAAAACATTCCCAGTCAGTTAGGATAATAGTACAGAGATAATTATTTTTTTCAGCTTTTATTTCTTTCATCACATTCCCAGTGGGTCAGAAGTTTACATATACTTTGTTGCTTTGCCTTCAAATTGTTTAACATGGGTCAAATGTTTTGGGTAGCCTTCCACAAGCTTCTCACAAGAAGTTGCTGGAATTTTGGCCCATTGCTCCAGACAACTTTAACTTCCTGGCTGATATCTTGAGGAGTTGCTTCAATATAGCCACATATATTTCCTTCATCATGATGCCATATTTGGTGAAGTGAATCAGTCCCTCCTGCAGCAAAGTACCCTCACAACATGATGGGATGGTGTTCTTCGGAATGCACGCCTCACCCTTTTTTCCTCCAAACATAACAATGGTCATATTGGCCAAACTGTTACATTTTTTTTTTTTTCATTAGATCAGAGAGGAGATTTCTCCAAAAAGTTATTTGTCCCCATGTGCACTTGCAAACTGTAGTCTGGCTTTTTTATGGTGGTTTTGGAGTGTCTTCCTTGATGAGCAGCCTTTCATGTTATGTCGATATAGGACTTGTTTTACTGTGGATATAGATACTTAACTACATGTTTCCTCCAGCATCTTCACAAGGTCTTTTGCTGTTGTTCTGGGATTGATTTGCACTTTTCACACCAAACTACATTCATCTCTAGGAGACAGGATGTATCACCTTCCTGAGCGGTATGATGACTGCGTGGTCCCATAGTGTTTATACTTGCAAACTATAGTTTGTACAAATGAACGTGGTACCTTCAGGTATTTGGAAATTGCCCCCAAGGATGAACCAGTTCTAATGGCTTCAACCTAAGTGTATGTAAACATCTGGCCACACACACACACACACACACACACACACACACACACACACACACACACACACACACACACACACACACACACACACACACACACACACACACACACACACACACACAGCTTCACTTATTCCACATTTTGTTATGTTACAGCCTTATTCCAAAATGGATTAAATTCATTATTTTTCACAAAATTCTACAAACAATACCCCATAATGACCATGTGAAAGAAGTTTGTTTGAAATCTTTGCAAATGTATATATAAAAAAAAAATCACATGTACATAAGTATTCACAGCCTTTGCCATGACACTCAAAATTGAGCTCAGGTGCATCCTGTTTCCACAGATCATCCTTCAGATGTTTCTACAACTTGATTGGAGTCCACCTGTGGTAAATTCAGTTGATTGGACACACACATGTCTATATGAGGTCCCACAGTTAACAGCGCATGTCAGAGCACAAACCAAGCCACGAAGTCCAAGGAATTGTCTGTATACCTCCGAGACAGGATTGTATCGAGGCACAGATAAATTTCTACAGCATTGAATGTTCCAACAGTGGCCTCCATCATCCGTAAATAGAAGTTTGGAACCACCAGGACTCTTCCTAGAGCTGGCCATCCGGCCAAACTGAGCGATCGGGTGAGAAGGGCCTTAGTCAGGGAGGTGACCAAGAACCCGATGGTCACTTTGACAGAGCTCCACCATTTCTCTGTGGAGAGAGGAGAACCTTCCAGAAGAAAAATCATCTCTGCAGCACTCCACCAATCAGGCCTGTATGGTAGAGTGGCCAGACAGAAGCCACTTTTGGCAGGAAGTGGGAGACTAATCAGGATCGAGGGAAAGATGAATGCAGCAATGTACAGAGACATCCTTGATGAAAACCTGCTCCAGAGCGCTCTGGAACACAGACTGGGGTGAAGGTTCATCTTCCAACAGGACAACGACCCTAAGCACACAGCCAAGGTAACAAAGGAGTGGCTACGGGACAACTCTGTGAATGTCCTTGAGTGGCCCAGCCAGATCCCAGACTTGAACCCGATTGAACATCTCTGGAGAGATCTGAAAATGGCTGTGCACCGACTCTCCCCATCCAACCTGATGGAGCTTGAGAAACTTCCCAAAAATAGGTGTGCAAGCTTGTAGCATCATACACAAAAATACTTGAGGCTGTAATTGGTGCCAAAGGTGCTTCAACAAAGTATTGAGCAAAGGCTGTGAATACTTATGTACATGTGATTTGTTTTTATTATTATTACTTTTTTTTATATAAATTTGCAAACATTTCAAACAAGGTATTGTTTGTAGAATTTTGAGGAAAATAATTAATTTAATCAATTTTGGAATAAGGCTATAACATAAGAAAATGTGGAAATAGTGATGCGCTGTGAAGATTTTCCGGATGCACTGTATGTATTTCTTAAACCAATTGAGCTTTCGTGGGATCAGCTAGACTGTAAGGTGCATGAGAAGTGCCCGACAAGACAGCCACATCTATGGCAAGTGCTACAGGAAGTGTGGGGTGAAATGCCACCTGAGTGTCTGGACAAACTGACAGCTAGAATGCCAAGGATCTGCAAAGCAAGAGTAATTATTCAAGTTATTAATGTCCTGACTATACATTTAGATCAGTTGAATGCCACTTTGGTGAATAAGAGTACCAATTTCTTTCCATAAGAGCAAAATCTGTACAGTATTCCAAACTTTTGGCCACCAGTGTAAGTATGCACAACATGTGAATATCAATGAATGCAAGCAACTGCTCAATTTAACCCAAGAAAGAAGTTTGGTCAATAGTGCAAAATAAAAAAGGCAACCAATTGCATTCAACAAAACATTTTATTATGTAATATATCCAGGGAGAGGTTAGATACGTTTTTCCTTGAATGGGCAGTCTTCATAGAAACCAATTCGACCTAAAGTGAGAGAAAGATGGCAGAAAGCAGGCCAGGAAAGGCATAAAAGGGTTCAAATATTCACCACAAAGGTTGAAAGAAAAGGAGACCTGGACACCTGGACATGAGTGCTCAATAAACTTCACTGGATGATAACTGCTCAAAATATCTCCAGACACACATGCAAGAACCACAGAGTCAAATTTGTATCCATACAATGATAGCAAAAACATTAAAACTCCACGCCACAATTAATGCTACAGTTACTTACATTTTAGGGTGAGGGCATTCCACTGCCAGAAACAGAAAGTGTTGGAAGATGCATTCAGATCTTTTACTTAAGTACTAAAGTAATACCACACTTTGAAAATACTCCACTGCAATTAAAAGTCCTGCATTCAAAACCATACTTAAGTAAATGTATTATTAGCTAAATGTACTTAAAGTACCAAAAGTAAAAGCACTTTGCAGAAAAATGCTTTTACTATTATATATGATGTCAGTCTTTTACTATTATATATGATGTTTTTGGATTAATATTATTTCTGCATTAATGCATATGTTACATTTTAATGCTGTAGATGTTTAAGGTTGAGCTAATTTTAACTAATTTATATACTGTTGTGTAGTTTAATCTACCACTATGCATCATATTTTTATAGAGTCACTGTCCTGTGAGAACCACATATCTAAAGTCAACTTTTCACGATCTCTGAAAAACAGCCCTGTTTTCATCTTTGCGACAATGCATTTTCTAGCTAAACCAAAGCGGTTTTAAATAGTTCATTTAGTCCAAGTAGGAGAATTTTATGGAATGTTTCAGACATTTGGCTTGCTCTAACATGAGCCTGACACTTTCAAAGCAAGACATTTTTCTTTTCCCAAGCCTATAAAGCAGCACTTCTTCAAATTGCATTGACTTCATGCTTTAAAACACAGAAAGGATTTTTTTTTTAAAACAAACATAGGCATAAATTCCCATTTGGCATTTCAGACATTTAATCAGGTAACTAGGTTGGTAGTTAAATGTTTTTCTTGTTGGTGGTTGATATTTCACTAAGACCTAAAGGAACACTTAATCTTTCAGTTTATCACAAGCATTCAAAAATCACCACATCTGGATGATGTTCATTTGATCATGGTTTTCACTGGACAGGACGGGTGTGAAAACTTGTAAACTGAAAAGTAACTACTGTAGTAACTAAAGCTGTCAGACAAATGTAGTAGAGTAAAAAGTACAATATTTGCCTTTGAGATGTAGTGGAATAAAAGTATAAAGTTGCATTATATGGAAATACTCAAGTAAAGAACAAGTACATCAAATTTGGAAACAGACCATATCATAGGCCCCAGAGAAGACCGGGCCTTGAGTCGAGTTGAGCCTGTTGCTGTTGGAGAAAAATGGGAGTAGTAAGGAAAGATGAAACTGTTTTAATGTTAATACATTGAAGGACATAGATTAAATACACACAAAAAGCCAACAAAGATTTGAATGAGGTAGAGATTACAAAATTGAGTATACACTTACAGTTAGGTCCATACTGTCATGTTAACTGTTGTCTTTTTGTTTTTGTGCTTTTATGTTGAAATTTAGTTTAGTTCCTGTTTCCTGTTTGGTTTTTGTAGTCCTTTTGTAGTTTAATTTTATGATTGGTTTTCCCCTGATTAGTTCTCTTTCCCTGATTATTTCCCCAGGTGTTCCTTATTCCCTTGTCTGTTCCATTTGTGTATTTAAGCCCTTTAGTTTCCTTGTTTCCTTTGTTAGTTCTTGCATGTTTTTGATGCTCTGTGCCAGGTCTCCCTTGTTTTGCTTGTTTCTGAGTTTTTCTTTATGTTTTTGAATAAACTGCTGCGCCTAGATCCTCATTCTCCGCCAGCTTCGTCACACATACTTATTGGGACATAGGCATGATTTCTGTCCAGTACGTTGAATCTGAAATTAAATCATGACTATGGATTTAAAGTGCAAACTCTCATCTTGAATTTGTGGCTATTTCCAGATGTATCAACAGATTTGAGGACCAAAAGTTGTTGCACAAGTTCCTATAAACCTAAACAAAATGATAATATTTAGTACTTTGTTGCAGATTCTTTGAATTTGAGGACCAAACAATACCCTCATACTAAAGCTGAAATTCTGCATTTTAAACTCCTAACCATTGTTTCATGTAAAATCCAGTGTGCTGAAGGACAGACAAAATAACCAAAAATTGTGTCATTGTCCAAATACATTGACCAATCTGTATAAATCCCAAACCACCCATACACATGTAGGCTAGCATAACACCTAAACTTCTCCTTCCTACAATTACAAGGGTTCAGACATTGTGGACATGGAGTGTGTTCCTCACCATCAGTAATCAAGGGTTAATCCCTGGCAACATTTCAGCAGTTCCCTCTACTAATGCTAGGCAACACCATGCGGATGTTCTGATGACAAGCAATCTCCCGAATAACAAAAGTAACAACACAGGAACAATTCATTATCAAGGGTGCAAACTCATCAGGGGTACTGAAGTAGTATTCATAACATCTAACTTGTATAGATCAATCTGCCTTGCTTTGGAGAAAATAACCTATGTGGTCAGAGGGAAATTAAATAAATTCAGTAAAATATGGGACACTTTTATGCAATTCCTGGAAAGTGATTAAGCCGAGTAAAATTGGTAACTAAAACGACAGCGCCTATAAAAATACTTAAAGGTGGGTTTGGAATCTGCAGTTAGACTTTCTTTTCACTATGATTATCCACATTTATGCTGCTGATCTCATCACCCGTCACTGATGCACTGTCTAATAAACAATGTGTGTAATGTCTAAATTAACCAAGGAACAACCTTGCTAGATACAAGCTAGCCATGTGATCTAGTTGAACTAGCTACCATTCAGTGAATTTAGGTGTACTAATATGGTACAGTATGGTGGCTAGTGAAGTGTTGCTCACGTTAGCTAACTGCAATTACAATCTAACTAGCTATTATCTAATGATAAACATTAACTAGAGCTGGCTACATAAAATACCACTACTGACTAGATTCATGAGAGGTCAGCCAATGCGTTAAAATGTAACAAATGCAATCATTTCATCAACTTACTAGCGAGTTTGCTTGAGAAACAGTGAAATTAATGGGGTTCAGTGCTGGAACTATCAGTGTTTGGAACTATCGGTTGCTCCATGATACGTGTCACTTCCGCATTCTCCGATTACCACAGAAGTATATGGCAGTATCGCAGCCATTGATATATAAATAGAACTGGATCACTAACACATTGTTAAACTGCCAGCAGGAGGTGAAGCCAACGGAAGTGTTCGAGTGGCCATTTTAGTATGCCTAACCTCTCATAGAGCGTCAATGACTGACAGAAGAAAACACCCCCATTTCACCATCTCCGACCTGCGTATATGATATTTTGGCCTCTAGTGACAATCATGTTTAATGATTGATTTGTTTGTTATGGATAATATTTGTTACGAGTGATTGAGCATTCATCTGCCCTGATGTTCAGTCCATCAGTGCAGCACAACAGTCACCAAAGGAAGGGGGAAAACTGTTCACAAGTTTTAATGCAAGTAGGAAAAGCTTTAATTTCAGTTTGGACTTAAAAAATGTCAGACCGGGATTTCTAAATCACCTTAAATGCCCGGGATTTGCTTGTATTCACATTGAAATGCTCTGTCAGTTTAATTCATTGTCCTCCAGTCTAACCTGTATCAGTTAAATTTGACCCATCTTTGCTTTGATTGTTTCCCTCAATCTCAGCGCCCGCTGCATGTGTGATAGAGGGAGAGAGCGCACACATTCAAGCTCTTTTTGATGAAAACATAAAACAAGTAGCCTAACTCTGAACAAACACTTTGATTATCACAATAAATATGTCTGAAAATGTCTGTTTGTATCTTACCTCAGTTTCAGTGAACTGGTTTACATTCAGCTGATCTGTTCACTGAAGAAGTTTGTTAGAGGTGGATACTGTTTGTATAGATACACATAGCTTGCTTAGGCTTTCAAGAAACAGGAAAAATGTCATTTAAATAAATAATTACATGTGTAGGAACTTTGCGTTGTAGGGATGTAAATGCAGATTTCAGATATAAAATAGGTTACTGAATGACTAATGTTTACTCACTGAAACGAGATGATTTCCTGTTAAGTCAATAGGGACATTGGAATGTTTGGGCATAGCAATATGGCCGCGCAGTAGCTTCACTGATATGATGTCATGAGCAATCCAGTAATACATATCAGTCCATTCTCATTTTTAAGGGCTCTGTGCTGCACCAGCTCTGAATGACGACACAGCTCATTCATGATTAGCTAGACTCACAACGTAACAATGTAATAAATACGCGTTTCATGGGCTGCGTGCGCAATTGCATACTTCACATATCACTCTATCTACTTCTGCTATGTCAGTCAATGGGAGAAGTAAGAGTGAAGTAGTATGCCAATACAATGGTGTTTATTCTGACACCTCCAGTGCTGCGAAAACTCTCACAACTCCGTGTTTTTATAACCATACATCATGTTTTTATATCATGCTATATTATGTTTGTCATTGTAATATTATGTTTGTTCATAAAAAAATTAAAATAGATTAAAATACTAACTCTTTATTGGTAATAAAATAATACAGGCTTTTATTGGACTTTCTTCTTGTACAAACAATGTATTAAGCAGCACATAAAGCTTTTCAAATGAACAATGTTTCTGATTATTATTATGAGTAAAATGTAAGCTTCTGAATCACATATAACGGCTCTATTTTCAACTACTCCCCTGACTGTAACCGGCAAACCTTGCCGATCGGTAAATCGAGATGCAGTTCAAGTCGAACTCACATCGAGACTCCAGCAACACCCCGTGACCCACAACCTCCCACGTGCACCAGACAGAGCCATAGCAGGCAGTTAATTAGCATGTGCTAATTAGATTTTATGCCAGGGTGACCCACTCAGTAGTGCAGGAAATGTGTGGAGATATGGCGTGTCTGCTTTACTATGCTTGTAAACACAATTTCTAACAAGTTTGACATACTTTACTGAGGAACTCAAAAGTGCAAATTTAGTGCAGCCAACAGCACTAGTAGCAAGCACAGATCTACAGGTCTGCCCATGTTTTTAACTACACATTTTGGATTTTGGCTCTGTTTGATCCTTTTAATTTCTTATTTTGGCACTGCATTAGTTAATATAATAAAGTTACAAAATGACGTCACAACTACAGACTTGCAGGGCAGTTAAAGGAATAGTTCATCCAAAAATGAAAATTCTCTAAACATGTACTCAACCTCATGACATCCCAGATCTGTGTGAATTTCTTCTGCTGCACACAAACAAGAATATCTCAGCTCTGTTGGTCCTCACAATGCAAGTCGATACCAATATTTTTAAGCTCCAAAAGCACATGAAGGCAGCGTAAAAGTAATCCATAATACTCCAGTGGTTAAATTGAGAAGCAACATAAGTGTGAGTGAGAAACAGATAAAAATGTAAGTCCTTTTTAAATCTCCACTTTCATATTCTTCATGCACCTACTGGACAGGGCGAAGAATCTATAGTAAAAAATTACTTAAATATAGATCTGTTTCTTGCACACACCTATCATATCTCTTCAGAATATATGGATTAAAACACTGGAGTTATATGGATTACGTCTATGCTGACTTTATGTGCTTTTTGGAGCTTGATAATTTTGGTACCCATTCACTTGCATTGTGAAGACCTACAGAGTGGAAATATTCTAAAAAAATTGGAGTGGTGGTGGTGTAGTGGTCTAAGCACATAACTGGTAATCAGGAAATCAGAAGGACACTGGTTCAAACCCCACAGCCACCACCATTGTGTCCTTGAGCAAGGCACTTAACTCCAGGTTGCTCCTGGGGGATTGTCCCTGTAATAAGGGCTCTGTAAGTCACTTTGGATAAAAGTGTCTGCCAAATGCGTAAATGTAAAATTATTTGTTTTTTTTCAGGAGAAAAAAAGAAAATGAAACACATCTGGGATGAAATGAGGGTGAATAAATGATGAAAAAGTTGACATTTTTGGGTAAGTTATCCCTTAAGATTCTCTTTTCAAAATAAATGATGTCAAAGTACTTTTTTATGTTCAAGTTAGAGATATATTTCAAAATTTCAATCCACATTCCATTTCAACCATTTACACTCAGAATTAGTGTTTGAAATATTTTGAGTTCCTTGCTAGCATTGGGAAATCCGATTATTTTAGAGAATCTTTTTGTTCGGACGTCCATTTTTATTAAACCTATTTACAACCACGTCATCATGTAAATGTGGAGTGGTGGTGGCGTAGTGGACTAAAGCACATAACTGGTAATCAGAGGGTCGGTGGTTTGATCCCCACAGCCACCACCATTGTGTCCTTGAGCAAGACACATAATCCAGGTTGCTCCGGGGGGATTGTCCCTGTAATAAGGGCTCTGTAAGTTGCTTTGGATAAAAGTTTCTGCCAAATGCATAAGTGTAAATATAAATGCTGCATATGGAAGCTGGAAAATGCTGCCTTCAGAGCCTAGAATAAAAATAATGTGCCTTTCAAATTCTGAAACAGTTTCCTTATGAGGCCCATTCATACAAAAGCACTGTTGCTGCAGAAATTATCAGGTAGCAAGGCAGAGGATAGAATTATCTGACATAATTTTGTTTGAAAATTGCTGTTCAATCACATCATTTTCACTATTAGGATGTATATAGTACTGTGCAAAAGACTTAGGTGCTTTATATTTTTCACAAAAACATTAGTCTTCAAACAGTAATTTTATATATTCTGCTTTTAGTGTGTAAGTAAGAAATATAAATTTTGGATTCCAACATTCTCTTTGCAAATAGAATTCAATAGAAGAAGAACATGGAGTCCTACAACAGATGGTATGGTCCCACAGAGCCAGTATCTCGACATCACTGAGTCAGTCTGGGATTACATGAAGAGACAGAAACAACTGAGACAGTTTTACTGCTAATCAAAGTTATTCCTTACAGTTAGGCAGGGCTGTAGCTAGTGCGGTGAAAAGTGGTACCGATTCTAGGTCCAACGGTCCAGGGGGGGCAAACTATAAATTCAAAACTGTTTTATTTTAATAGGAAAGGGGCCCAGAGCAACATACAATCAGGGGGCCCAGATTTCCCTGCTACAGCTCTGCAGTTGTGTGATCTACCAAAGATTTGCGAAAAAGATTCGATTCTAAAAGTTCTTATTTGACAACAATTGTTCCAGCTCTGCCCTCTAGTGGACATTTGGAATTTCTTTCAAAAGCAGCTGTCAGAACATTAATATCAAAACCACACACAATTCTAAATGCTTGTAATGTTTTAATCATTTAGGCTATAATGAAGACAAGGGTAACACAAATGTTAAATAGGCTTCTAAAAAAAATCAATTTTTTCAAGTTAGATTGAAAGACACAATAGTGACAGAGGAAAAACAACAACAACAATAAAACACCAGCATGCTTTGTCCATTATTTTTTATTTGAGTTATTTTTCCATCCACCAGAGCACAAAGTACCTCTGTTCGTCATTGGGCATACATTTATTTTATGTGTTTTTTTTATGTACCAGAACTTAGTGCTGTCACATTAGTACAATATGTTAAAGTAACCATTGGAAGAGGGTTTACACACTTACATTGTGCATTTATTGCATTGTAAATCAGAAGAAAACTCCCAAACTATAAAAAACCAAAATAGTGCAATCAAATTGATTCCCCTTTATATTGTGATAGACCTTTTGAGTCCAAACTATTGTGTTCTGCATTCCTCCAGTGTTGCATACAGTACAGTTAATTGTGATATATACAGAACATAGACATCTGATAAAATAAACCATTAGCATTGAAAATATACTTAAGATATAGTTCTTGACTATGTACAAATCACCTGGAAAGATATCAAGCATATTTTTGATTGGGAAGAGCTCATTATAGTCCATCACTATGATCGAGTGATTGTGCTTGTGTGTGTCTCTTGCATGTGGTTCAAAAATGTGACTTCAGTAAAGCCAAAGCGGCAAAAGATTCAGCATGGTCCCAAATAACTTTTTTGTTCTATGTAAGTAAATAATATTACATATGTACATTTTAAACAAACAGAAAGTAATTTAGTCATTTGTTTGTGCAATTATATGGACATAGACAAGGGAAATGGATTTAATGTATAATCTGAAAATACTCAAGCAGTTTGTGATAGTTTCTATGTATGCACATTGCATTTACCTATTCAGTTTACAGTGCAGTGTATTCCTACAAATGCTGTCAAGTTTGTCATGCATAGTCATGGTTAGATTCAATGTACAATGAGACTGCATGTATATGAATGCCTAGAGTAAAATCAGTGATCTTTTAGATTGTCTTGCAAATAAGACATAGGTCATCCTGTTATGTGCTAATATTTGGAAACGTCATTGTTACTCCATGGAAGAACGGCAAGCAAAAACTAAACAGTTACAGCAGCAAGCAGATATGCCAGCAATACCATCACTTATCATGCAAATAAGTATTGATGGTTAAGATAGAAAGGATTGTTTATTTGTGATTTGATATTAATTGTGCAAATATGATCCAACCATTACACATATATCTTTGTGTAAAAAGAATAATGGTATATATTGATACTTAGCAGAGTATTTAAAGAGGTTTTAGAAAGAATGATGGTGTTTGATGTGGTGATGCTAAGATGATGTGTTACTAGTAGTTTTAAACATAAACAGTAGAGGTCACTGTAATTCAGAACAATGAGTTGAGAGTATAAATAAGATTATGTACAGGTAGTGAGGCTGTTAAGTGCAATTCAAAATCCAGGCAAAAGATGTAGAAACATTCATGTGGTCTCCTTTTCCTTTTTTATTAATTGATTTACTTTACTTTAGCTGACATAAATATAAGATGACAGGACACAAGAAATGTCAAACAGGAAAGGAAAAGACTGTCAATGAGGTTTGCTTTTGAACTCTGATTTACTACACTGTTATTACAGTCATTTGAGGGTTGTGCTACATAAAGCGTGTTGGGACTATTACTCATGCTGAATTATTATTAATCACACTGAAATGATATTAATAATGTTAGTGATGGTTGTCTAATCTTATAGGGTAAGCTGTGTCTCAAAAGTGCTGATTTGATATAGCACAGGGACGATTCACTGTCAGTTTTCGCAGCATACCAACACAACGGTTGATCCTGCTTTGGCTTCATTAAAAAAAATAATTTTCTTTTTAGCAGAGCAGAAAAAAAGCCAAAATAAAAGTCCATATCATGTCTAAAATGTAGGTTTCAGTCCTCAAAAAGCTGTGAAAAGGGTCCATTAACTTCTTATTTATAGTACTGATAAAAGCAATATCACACTAGCAATCGTGCATAATCGATGTGTAATATTGCTTAATTGACCACAGTGTAGTGTGCAAAAGCTGTTGTCATGGTGAGCTTTGAAAACGAACTAAAAGCAATGCATGAGGTGGATTTGAGTGGGCTGACTGGCAGTTGTGTGAGAGGATGTTGGTTGCATGGGATGTCCCTCTCTGTGAGCACTTGGTATGGACTCTCTGATGCCAGTGCCAGCCTCACCCCAGAGACAGAGAGGGGTAGGCTGGCATAACCTGGCGGACAGACGGCACCACCAAGTGGCTGGGGAAAACCCCTGTTGATCTCAGTGTGGCTCTCAGCAGGCACATTCAGACCAATTGAGGATGTGTATTGCATTATGTGGATGCGTGTGCTGGCTGAAGGCCTGCACAAAGAGGGCCCTGAGATACAGAGGGGACGTGTGTTAGCACAGGGGTGGGAGGTGTCGTCACTGTCAGGGCTCCTTTACAGTGAGGCAGGGATTGGTCCACTTCTTTGCTGACACTCATCTTATTCTCCTTTCCTCTGTTCTTCCACTTTTCAGGCGGGGGTGGGGGGGCAGGCTCCATCTGAGCCCCATCTCATTCTGGGGCAGTGAGTAGCTGGCCTAGTCTGGGGGGCTTTCTGGAATGTTCTGTCACTCAGACCACTCTACAACAAGAGCAATAGAGAAATCTGATATTATGGCTGGGTAGCTTAACGTGGCAAGCTTTACGGTCATCAGTTATTTAAGGGATAATCAGCCAAAATTAACATTTTGTCATCATTTACTCACCCTTATGTCGTTCCAAACCAGTTTCACTTTCTTTCTTCCATGGAACATATTAGAAGACATAAAGAAGAATGTCTTGGATATGAGATTTGAGAGCTACCACACGATACAAGATTCATATTTATTTGAATAACAACTTAAATTTGTTTTGTTTTTTTCCCTATATCCTAATTATACCAGCTACCAGCTATGGCTTCAGAAGAACATTTCATATCAACTACTTTCATTAAATTTGTTATAGTTTTTGCACCTCGACAGTGTCTGTCCCCAATCACTTTCATTGTATCAAAAAGAGCACCCAGGATATTCAGTTAAACTTCTCCTTTTGTGTTCCATGCACTTATTTTTTTTTAATAATATTAATGCATTTCAATAGTATAACACATTTCCACTAAACTAGACTGAGTAATCTTTAAATAATGTACATTATTATAGTAAATTAGGAAATAAATGTGAATTATTTAAGTTTAAGTAAATACTTCACATTTAAGCCTAATTCATAGTAAGTACATGTTGTTAAATATTAGGCTAGTTAAATATTCAGTTTGATCAATACAGTCGGAAATTTGTCATTCAATGGAAATGTATTAATCTTAAAAATAGACTGAAATATGTGTGTGGAGGAAAAGAACAATGAGGATTATTAAATGATGACAGAATTTGTTTTTTTGGTGACCTATAATAGTATTTTGGTACTGAAAAAAATGTAACTATATTATTTTGTACAATATTGGTTATGGTTTAACGATAATTTTCTTAAAGGGATAGTTCACCCAAAAATGAAAATTCTCTCATCATTTACTGACCACATCTGCTATCCCAGATGTGCATGAGTTTTGTCATCTGCTGAACACAAACAAAGATTTTAAGAAGAATATCTGAGCTCTGTAGGCCCATACAATGCAGGTGAATAGTGGCCAGAATTTTGTAGCTCCAAAAAGGATATAAAGGCAGCATAAAAGTAATCCATACAGCTCCAGTGGTTAAATCTGTGTCTTCTGAAATAATATGGTAGGTGTGTGTGAAACAGATCAATATTAAACTTTTTTCCCCCTATAAATATACGTGTAAACAGCCCTCCTGTGCATGTTCACGAGAGTTCTTCCTCTTCTGCTTTTTGCCGATTAGCATTCTTGTATATCGCCTCCTAGTGGCCGGTTGTGCAAATATGATTTATTTATACTTTTCCTTAGCTTTATCCATTCCTTTCTTCTTTCTCCTCCATGCCAAGTAGGTGGTGATATGTATAAAGAATGTGAATCGCTAAAACCAGAAGAATTCGTTCATGTCATCAATGCACATAGGAGTGCTGGCAAAAGTATACATTTATATTACAAAGAACCAAAATATCGATCTGTTTCTCACCCAAACCTATCATACAGCACCTAGGTTTTAAACACTGGAGTCAAATGGATTACTTTTATGCTGCCTTTATTTGCTTTATTGACCTTCAAAGTTCTGGTCACCATTCACTTGCATTGTATGGACCTTAAGAGCTAAGATATTTTTCAAAAAAAATTGTGTTCTGCAGAAGAAAGAAAGTCATGCACATCTGGGATGGAATGAGAGTGGTAAAATTGAGAGAGATTTCATTTTTGAGTACACTATCCCTTTAACTGACGGACACAGATGACAATTAATCCAACCCTTACCCTTTATTTGTGGTAGTGCTCATTCAATTAGCTCCTGCGTTTCTGAGAACTGGAGGGAAAGGAAGACGGTGTATTTAATGGAGCTTCATTACAACATATTCAATCCATGCAGTTAACAATTAAAAACGTACCTGTTGGCTAGAGTTGGCCGAAGGTGGCGTAACTATATTTTGCTCCACCAGAGGGTTTACCGGGGCAGAGCCTGGTAGGTGAGTGGCACGCCAGTATATATCCAAATACTCGGCCAGGTGTTCACAGGCGTCCTCTAACTGATTCTCATCCAGTATGATGTCAAACATTTCCTAATGCAGGATAATATGGGGGAGAAACAATAAGAGACAAAAGAATTGTATTTAGAATTTTGACAACAATTTCTCTAAGCATTATCTATCTATCTATCTATCTATCTATCTATCTATCTATCTATCTATCTATCTATCTATCTATCTATCTGTCTGTCTGTCTGTCTGTCTGTCTGTCTGTCTGTCTGTCTGTCTGTCTATCTATCTATCTATCTATTTGTACATAGATTAAACCAAAGCTTTGATTCTGTAATTCGTATCTTGATATCAGGGTGTGAGCCAAACTACAGAATCAAAATTGGTTTAATCTATGTACATTAGCAAGAGTTAAACGTGTATGCAGTACTGGGACTCACTGGTGGGCACTGTGATAGTTTATCTCCAGCCATCATTTGCACGTTAAGATGTTTACTTTGAGATTTCCCTCTGGATTTAATGAGTCTTTGAAGGACCTGGGGTAGAATGAGCAACGGTGAGAAAATGAGAGGGCAACAGTGGGAGCTATGATTTAGGGACAACCGAACCTATACACTGTAGTACACTGTACTGATATAACTGTATTAGGTTGTTTCCGATAAAATGACACTGACACACTATTTCATTGAAAAGAGAATTGAAAGCACAAAAATAACCTATTGACTGATTGACTTGAAGACTGTTGTACCTTTGGAGAGGACACTTTCACATAGACAATGATGGGAGCGAGGGAGGTCTTGAGGAGCTGTGCAGGGTGGTTTATCGTATCTGCATCTAAGACCACCAGCTGAAGGCTTTTAGCCAGCTCAAATATTCTCTCAATCTCACTCTGTACCTCTGCTGAGAAAGGAAGATGATAATTGAAAACACATTAATAATGAAATCACAGATAATATGAAATAACAATCAAGGTTATATGATATCCTTCAGACCAAAAATATTTTATTACTCTATATTAATGAGCAATTTAATTCTGTCATCATTTACTCAGCCTCACACCATTCCAAACACATATGACTCTTTTGTTTTCTTCGATGGAACACAAAACAAATTTAGGAACTTACAGCCTCAGTCACCTCACTAACATATTTTTTGAAGAATGTCATGTGGGTTGGAATGACATTAGGGTGAGTATATTATGACAGAATTTTCATTTTGGGCTGAACTATCCATTTAAATGTATCCTTGTATGATGTCACCTACCGAGAGTAGAGCGTGTGTTAGACCTCTCCATGATAGCTTTCTTATTCAGTACAGACCTCTTGGCCAGAGACAGATCTGCAGTCACCCGTGTAATAGAGATTCTGCCAAGAAACCACATAATGAGATAAAAGAGCAATGCTTCTTCTTTTAATCTTTAACCATGGGTATCTAAACAAACTCGAATTAAAAACCAACAGGCTCTGCACTCACCTTCCATCAAACCTGTGTTTTAGGAAGTCAAACAGAGCTTTCTGCATCATATCTGTCACCTGTACAAGAGGAAAACATATTCACTCATTGTATCTTTGACTAATGCTGGGCTAAATCTGTGATCATTTAGGTCCTGATATATTAATAGTGTTATCATCCAGCCAGTGATTTTGTTGTCTGAGTAATTAAAGGGTGATTTTAAAGATGAGCAATGCTTATCCAATGGATAATGTGGTTTGGATGAAGTAATGTGCTTTTTTAAACACAGGAGTGAAAAATGAATGACTCCAGAAATAGAGCGGAGAGTCAGCAGTAGAAGCAGCAGGTCCCTGGTGTCTCAGTTAAAGAGCTAACAAATGTGTCTAGATCACCATGCCACAGCTGGACATAAATATTTACATGCATGAATCCTCTCACACACCAAAATAGAACCTTACATTGTCTAGGCATTCACATACAGGTATGGGGGAGGCTGGGGCTAGTTGACACACACTTCACTTCAGTGAATATTTATCAGGGTAGATTTTTTCTTGACAGAGTTCACTGAACAAAAGTGAGGTAAGTTGGCACAATAGAACCGATTATTAAAAAGCATATTATAGGTGGTTCAGATAAATATACAAAGTTGGACCATTATGAAAAACACAAAAACACAAACTTCATGAAAGAGAAAAACTGTAAAAGATGCCGAAACATATCATACCATTATTTTGAACAACAAACATTGTAAAAATTTAATTGTGTGAATTTATATAATTTAGAACATGACAACTTGCCCCAGTTACAAATAGCCCCAGTCCCTCCTACATCACATGTCTGATAAATACAATGATAATCAAATTCAACAGAACAAAACATTTAATAAAATACAAAAATAAAACTATATACTGTATAAAACAAAATTCAAAAAACTATTATTATGCCAAACAATTTTGTAATCTATAGATTGTATAAATAAAAATTAAACTTGCCCTAATAAAAATGTTGGGGGCATTGATAATAAAATTTAATTGAAAGACTTTACCTCATAGCCTTTAAGTGACGGGCCAACCAAAACAACCGGCCTCATAGATGGAACGACATCATAGGGTGGAACATGTTCTGTCTGTAATACAGTGGTGTACACACACACAGTTATGTCTAACACACTCTGAAACTTAACTAACATCTCTCACATCTAATAAGTATCCCTAAGGGAAGCAATTTCAACAGAACATTGAAATCACTTACAGGTTACTAAGTTGAGTTGAGTTTACTTTAGTATTTAGCAAAGTCTTTGGTCTCATCACACACACACAACATTGTACATACTTAACTCCAGCAACAGTATGAAGAATACAGTATTACATGTGCATGAAATAATCAAACATAAGCATATATAAATATATATATATATATATAAAAAGAGGCTGGACACAAACTGTGAATATGTCATGTACATTTTTGAGGGAGGGTGGAGCCACCTACCTGTTTTTGCTTCTGTTTGGCTTTTTAAAAACATGAGAAAAGTGTTTAAGAAAAACATAAGGTGGCTGTTTGTGTGCAAATTTAGTAAAACCAAACCTGTAATTTCAGGCAAAACATACAGTACAGTGGAGTTCAAAAGGCTGAGACCACAAAAATGTGGGATTCAAAATTAAATTTAAAACCTGGAAACAAAGTTTTGAGATTTAGCAAAAGGTTACTCAAAAAGTGTTACACTGAACATGTTCTCCTTTGTACAGTTCCATTGACACACTAAAGATTGACAAAACTTCCTGGTATAACATCGATCATCATGTTTTGCACAAACTTGTGGAGTCCATGCCAGCTCAAGTGCATGCTGTCATTAGGGGGACATTTCAAATACAAAGAAATTCTGAAATTCATGCTAATTTTGCTACTGAATTTATGTTTGTTATGCTGATAATATAACTTGTAAAAAAACTAAAAAAAGAGAAAAAAAAGAGCAAAATAGAAGCATTTTTACTAGTGGTCTCAGACTTTCAGAGCCTCACTATAGCCTAAAAGTTTTGTGTGTCATGCTGAATATGACAAGTACAAGCAATTTATGCCCTAAAGGGAAATGTAGAAAGATTACACATCTACAGTATATGTGATCTATGAGTATTGTGGCTTAATAGCAGTAAGACACGACACATGACATTATTTAAATACCTCTCACCTGCAGGAGGAGGAGTTGACCTCCAACCCCCAGATGACGCATTCCCTCCCATTTTCCTTTTTACAGCATAAACACATCAGAAATTGATTCAAACATCTTTGATTAATCATAAACTATGCCATTCCAAACCTGTATAACTCTCTTTTTCCATGGAACACAAATGGAGAAATGTAAAAAAAAAAGTACTGGCCTCTGTTTTTTAAATAATGAAAGTGAATGGGGACTCCAATGAGTTCCAAAATTATAAAAATGTATCATAAAAATGGTCCATATTTATTTTGCTGTATATTTCAAGTCTTTTTAATCCATGCGACAGCTTAATGTGACAATCTAACTGACATTTAAGTCATTATTTACTTAAAATCCTCCTCTTCCCCCATTTTTTTGATAACATTTTGGAACTCAACAGCCCAAATCCCCATTCACCTCAACTGCATGGAAAAGAATCAGTACACTCTCCAACATTTCTCCTATTGTGTTCCACAGAAAATACAAAGTCATGCAGGTTTGGAAAGGCATTGGGGTGGAATCGACTTTTCATGTTTGGGTGAATTATTCCTTTAATGCACAGCATTCAGTAATGACTATTCATAATAATGAGATGTAATTTTAGGTCCGACCTCTGAGCAGCTTTCTGTTCCTGCTTGATGCGCATGGCCTCCAGTTTAACAGGGCTGGGGATGAAGGCAATGTCAGCCCCCTCCTTCACTAGCCTCCCGATCCACCAATCATTATTGTATTTCTGTATGCAAGGAGATAATGTTTACAATGCATTACCATACCAAACATAAACTAACCTCCTCTTAACAATCATCAGTTATTGCACAAATCACACCTCTTTTATATGTAGAAAATCTTTGGTTTCAAAGTTGATAGCAGTACCCTGAACCGGACAGTCTTCATCTAGAGCCCCGCAGTAGCTGACATTGGTTCTCACTGCAAATGCCACAGGCTTGATCTGCAAAAACAAAGCAGAAACAATGCAAGACAATGCAATTGAAGATGTGTCTTACATGACTGTTTAAGTAAGTGCACCTTGGCTCTCTCGAGCTGCTGCAAGGCCTGGCGCTCGGCCTCACGCCGAGACGCCTCCTTGTCCTCCTCCAGGGACAGGTCGGAATCCGATGGTCTACCCGTGTAGGAATCAGCTGAACTCTGAATAAACACAAAAAATGGACAGAGAGAAAGAGGGAGAATGTAATTAGATGATAAGAAAGAGATGTGCAGAGAACCAAACCATTTCAAATGCAAATCTTATGTGCATTGGTCAATTGCAAGCCTTACATTTGATCGTTCCTCAATTAGTATTGGACTTAATTCTGTATTTCATTTTCTACAATATTAAAGCACTCTTTCCACTGTTGTGAATTTATGGGTTGAGGACATTTAACAGAGATGTCTCCCATCCCTCAACCTTAAAACCTGCTCCTCTCTCTCTCCTTTTCCTCTCTCTTTCCCCTCCAAAAATCCAGTCTACAGTGAGGATATCATTTAAATATCAAAGGCAGCCACAGGGTGAAAGCGTCTGCAGCTTCCACCATCAGAGGAGACAAAGCATATTCTAATTAAGCAGACTAAGATAAGATTTTTATGTGCGATAAAAATATACCTCCCGTATAAATGAACATGTTAATTAAAAGGCAGCCCTGGTAGGGGAGGGATCTCCATCACAGAGAAATCCTGAACAAACTCTTGGAGTCATCAGGAATAAAGGAAAGGAAGGAATGAGTGGGGTACTGTGTAATCAATAAGGGGTAGACTGCCCTGATCATTTACAAACAAATAAGATCCACAAAAAGTAACCATGAAACAGAGTTCTCCATAATGACACAAAACAGATATAACTGTGATTAGGTAATTGATGCATTCATTTTATGTATCAATACCCTGCAGTGTGACAAATGAATTTCATAAAAGTACAAATATTCCATGTAGTCTCTCAATTATTATTAGGTCATAAAGATGCATGCATAATAACTATAAAACAAATTGATAGCTACTGTTTTTAAATAGTTTTAAAAATGCTGTTTTAATCATTTTAGAGTATGGCAAGCTTGTCACACTGTCGAAATCTCCCAAAAGTATTTCATGGCAAACCCCAAGGCTGGATTGGTAATCTGGCATACCGGGCATTTTCCCGGTGGGCCGACGCACTTTGGGGCCGATCGGGAGAACCTGGACTAAGCTGAAACGAGCCGCCGCGATATGCCGAAGGGGGCAGCGATATGCAGAAGGGGGCAGCGACCCCCCCACCCCAACCCTACTCAAAATGTGACACACATTGTAAAAATCCCAGGCCGATTTCTCTTCCCAGTCCACCCCTGGCAACCACACCAACACATCATCTGAAACTACTATAAACCACAACATCAACCTGTTTAAAAAGATTTAAAAAATGACACTATCACTTTATTTTTATTATTTTTATGAGATTATGAAGCTCCATTCATGATTGTATATTTCTAATATTAAGTCATTTATTTATACATAAAAAGTAAAAAGTATAATGTGAAATGTGTTGCACTACTCGCAAGGACATGTCTCTAAAAAAACAAACATTTTGTAGGCTATTCCATACACACACAGTGTACATTAACTCTTAGTCATTTTAGATGACCTGACAGACTAAGCAATTTTTCTCTTAGTACCTGGATCGATAGAGTTATACACGATACAAGGCAACCTCATCCGCTAAGAGTATTTCCACAACACCTCATCTGATATTCCACTTACAACACACATTCTAACCATCTGCCATTCCCAGAAATGGTTGTGCACAATGCTTATGTAAAGAGAATAATGCAGGATGACTCCAACAGCTGGGAATATCACAGTTTACTATAAACAAGTCTGCATGTTTCAAAATGTGTTTGTCTTCAGCAAGCAACTAAGCATCGTCAAACAATATTCTTCACAATATCACCTTAAAGAAATATTCCGGGTTCAATGCGTAAGTTAAACTCAATCGCCAGCATTTGTGGCATAATATTAATTACTACAAAAATTTATTTTGATCTGCCTCTCCTTTTCTTTAAAAAAAAGCAAAAATCTTGGGTGCAGTGAGGCACTTACAATGAAAGTGAAGGGGGACAATTTTTATTTTATTTTAAAATACTCAATGTTTCAAAAGTATAGCCGTAAAAGACGTAAACGATATATGTTAACATGAAATAAAGAGTGATGAAATTGCTTAATAACCTTTTCTGTGTACTTCTGTGAAAACTCCGTTGCCATGATGATGTAACGTCAACAAACCTTAAAATGACTGAAAAATGGCAATTTAAACAGCTTTACAGCTCAAATAATGCATGAGTTTTAACAGAAGAATTAAATAGTTCACCCAAAAATGAAAATTCTCTCATCATTCATGTGTATGACTTTCTTCTGCAAAACACAATTTATGATTTTTAGAAGAATATTTCAGCTCTGTAGCCTATGTCTATACAATACAAGTGAATGGGTGCCACAATTTTGACGCTCCAAAAAGCACATAAAGGCATTGTATAAGTGATCCATATTATTCCAGTGGTTTAATCCATGTGTTCTGAAGTGATATGACAGGTGTGGGTGAGAAACAATTCAATATTTTTTGATAGAGTTTGCTCATTTTAGTATCCACCAGGCAATAATTGTACATCACATAATGTGGAAAAGTAATAGGACACCACCCACCAACAAATTTTACAATTTGAGTAAAAATGGACTTAAATATTGATCTTTTTCTCACCCAAACCTATCGATTCGCTTCTAAAGACATTGATATAACCACTGGAATCTTATGCTGACTAATTACCGGTTGTGTGAGCAGCGAGCTGCGATTCACAAAACTGTTCACCTCATCTCTAAGAGCTTATGCTGTTGGATCTATGGCGCATATAAGTGGCTTTCTCCTTCTCTGCATGGCAGTGCAACTTTGCCCCTGGGTGCTTCGACAGCGCTGTCTAAAAGAGAATATTGTAAAAGAGTTTGATTCTCTAAAAGAGCAATACACAGCGGCGTTGAACGTCCTTTTCAGGGAGTGTCTTTATAAATATGCCCTTCCGCCCCGTGTAGTTCCTGGATGCGTTCGAGTTCTCTCCGTTCCTGATGGTCACAGGCGCTGCCTTGTGTGTCTGGGCTGTGATCGCACCGAGGCAGCGTTTGTGGATGGTTCGTGTTCTCACTGCAAGAACCTTACCATGGCAACGTTGCGGTCACGGCTTTCCTTCCTAAAAAGCAACGCCACTCCAGCTGCCCCCCGCGTAGCTCCATCTTCCCACAGGATTGAGGACAACCCGGCTGGCGATGGAGGCGATTTGGGGATGGCAGCGGGCTCGGTTTCGCCGGGTAAATCCCCACAAACCACCCGCCCCGACAGGCTCGTTGACTTCCGCCCGGGCTCGGGGTGACAGCAGCTCACCTCAAGGCCAGCCTGCCTATCCTCTTGAGCCCCCTGAGCTGGATGATGAGCTCGCCGCTGCATTGGAGAGTGTTCAGGTGTCTGACGCGGAAGACTCGATTTAGCTGCCACCCTCGGGTCAGCATGCCCAGTCATAGGCTGACGCCCAGATGGCCGACATGCTTGCCCGGGCTGCCATCAGCGTGGGGTTAGACTGGAACCCTCCATCCTCCCCACAGCCTTCGCGGCTGGATGATTGGTTCCTCGGGTCTGGGCGCCGCTCACAGCCACGCCCGATGGCGGAGCGGTCCACGGGTACTCGGCAGCCCCCTAGGCGGACAGAGCGGTTGCGAACCACCATGTCCTGAGAATGCCGCCACCTGGCGGGATCGCCCAGTGCTCCCCTCCAGGGCCTGTAGGATGATGTCGTCACTGACCTCCAAAGCCTACAGCGCCACCGGACAGGCCACTTCTGCTTTGCATGCCATGGCCCTCCTGCAGGTCCACCAGAAAAAGGCACTTAAAAATCTACACTTGGGAAGTTCTGAACCCAACGTGTTGCAGGAACTGCGCTCAGTGACCGCCCTCGCCCTCAGGGCCACGAAGGTCACAGCGCGGACCCTCGGGCAGGCAATGGCCACCCTCATGGTTCAGGAACGACATCTGTGGCTGAACCTGGTCGAAATGCGGGACGTGGACAAAGCACGCTTCCTCAACGCCCCTGTCTTCCAGTGTGGTCTCTTCGGCATCACCATTGAGGACATCGGCCAGCAGTTCTCAGCGGTGAAAAAAGCAGACGGAGGCAATCTCTAATATCATGCCCGTCACGCCACCAACACAGGCCGTGCTCCGTCTGCCTGCCGAGGGCATCCTCCTGCGGCTTCCAGAAAACATGCAACTCCACCTCAACCTGGGCCCAGCTCTCAGCCCCAGCTTTGAGTGCCCCACAGGAAGCATACGTTCCCCATCTTACGAACACTCTCCAGGACCCGGAAGGCTCCCAAGCGTTCCTGAGATGGATGACCCAGAGATCGAGACGTTTGCTCCGGAGCTGGTAAGCAGACCACTCCGTCCCGCGGTGGAGGGCTGGGAGGAGAATCCTTAGTTCGGTTTGTTTTCTTTGTCACACCCCCTTCTGGCTATGGTACCACATTCTCAATAAAGGAGAAATTTCCTCTTTCTCTGGGTCACCTGGCCCACAAATGCCTTTCTCACGGCATCCCGGTGCCACACCTCAACAGTCCCGGCACTGTTACTGTCAGACAGCACTGTGATGGTATCCGTGTTCACCTCCCGAGAGACCTTCCACTGCCCGACTGGTACTACCGAACGGAGGCTCCCCTCAGGACAGACGCGCTGGCACACAGCTGGTCCAGGGAGCTGCACAAGTATGCATTTCCCCCAGTGAGCCTTCTTGCACAGGTGCTATGCAAGGTCAGGGAGGACGAGGAACAAGTCATTGTGGTGGCCCCCTACTGGCCCTCTCGGACTTGGTTCTTGGATCTAGTGCTCCTCGCAACAGCCTCTCCCTGGCGAATTCCCCTGAGGAAGGACCTTCTGTCTCAGGGAAGGGGCAGCCTCTGGCATCCATGCCAAGACCTCTGGAATCTCCACGCCAGGACACTGGACGGGATGCGGAAGATCTAGCTGGCCTACCACCTGCTGTCGTGGACACGATCAACCAAGCCAGAGCTCCCTCTACCAGGCAACTTTACGCCCTGAAGTGATGCTTGTTCGCGAATTGGTGTTCTTCCCAGTCTGAAGACCCACAGATGTGCACAGTCGGGTCACCGCAGTCGGCTTTCATTTCTGCAGGAGATGTTGGAGGGGAGGCTGTCCCCCTCCACATTGAAGGTGTATGTAGCTGCTATTGCGGCCCACCACGACGCAGTAGACGGCAAGTCTTTGGGTAAGCACGACTTGGTTATAAGGTTCCTTAGAGGCACCCGGTGGTTGAACCCTTCCCGGCCTGTTTCCACCTGGGATCTCTCAGTGGTCCTCTTGGGTCTTCAGAGACCCCCCTTCGAGCCGCTAGAATCAGTTGAACTCAAGGGCCTCTCCCTGAAGACAGCCCTCCTGATCGCGCTCGCCTCCATCAAGCGACCTGCAAGCGTTCTCTATCAGCGACACCTGCCTAGAGTTCGGTCCGGCAGACACTCATGTCATCCTAAGATCGTGACCGGGCTATGTGCCCAAGGTTCCTAAACCTCCCTTCAGAGACCAGGTGGTGAACCTGCAAGCGCTGCCCCGAGAAGAGGCAGAGCCAGCCCCTTTGTTGCTGTGTCCGATACATGCTTTGATTATCTATTTGGACTGCACGCAGAGCTTTAGACGTTCTGAGCAGCTCTTTGTCTGCTTTAGTGGACAGCGGAAAGGGAACACTGTCTCCAAACAGAGGCATTCCCACTGGGTGGTTGATGCCATAGCATTGGCCTATCACACTAGGTGCTCCACAGGTTGGGCCCCCGTGTGGACTTTTCCCCCTGTATGTATTTTCCGCGGTACGGTCCCCTGGCAATCGGACCCGCGTCTCCCTTGGGCAGTCCTCACTGCCCCCCAGTCGCCGTGTTTGTAGCAACTCCTCCCTCCCAATGAGGTAAGTTCTACCACCGCGCCATTCTCCACATGCAACCTAAAATCCCATGTGATGTATTTCACCACTCTTTACCTCCCCCAGCCTGGCGATTTGGCGACCGTCCCGCGGTGGAGGGCTGGGAGGAGAATCCTTAGTTCGGTTTGTTTTCTTTGTCGCACCCCCTTCTGGCTATGGTACCACATTCTCAATAAAGGAGAAATTTCCTCTTTCTCTGGGTCACCTGGCCCACAAATGCCTTTCTCACAGCATCCCGGTGCCACACCTCAACAGTCCCGGCACTGTTACTGTCAGACAGCACTGTGATGGTATCCGTGTTCACCTCCCGAGAGACCTTCCACTGCCCGACTGGTACTACCGAACGGAGGCTCCCCTCAGGACAGACGCGCTGGCACACAGCTGGTCCAGGGAGCTGCACAAGTATGCATTTCCCCCAGTGAGCCTTCTTGCACAGGTGCTATGCAAGGTCAGGGAGGACGAGGAACAAGTCATTGTGGTGGCCCACAATGAGCGTTCTGAGCAGCTCTTTGTCTGCTTTAGTGGACAGCGGAAAGGGAACACTGTCTCCAAACAGAGGCATTCCCTATCACACTAGGTGCTCCACAGGTTGGGCCCCCGTGTGGACTTTTCCCCCTGTATGTATTTTCCGCGGTACGGTCCCCTGGCAATCGGACCCGCGTCTCCCTTGGGCAGTCCTCACTGCCCCCCAGTCGCCGTGTTTGTAGCAACTCCTCCCTCCCAATGAGGTAAGATCTACCACCGCGCCATTCTCCACATGCAACCTAAAATCCCATGTGATGTATTTCACCACTCTTTACCTCCCCCAGCCTGGCAGGTGTGGTCTCCGCAGGGTCTTCCCCCCCTGAAAGAATAGGAATTGGGAAAGAACGCTTTCCCCGATGCGTGTGATAGCGTTAAGATGGCCCAAGAATTTTGGTTGAAGTTTCAGTGTTTTATTTGTGACGTTTTGGGCACTCAAATTTCATTTTACCCCAGACTCTGTATTTTGAGCGATGGGGTGGTCATCAATATGGGGGATAAACACATAAAAAATTGGGTTCTGGCCGGCGTGATGCTTGGTAGGCAGGTTATTTTAAGAAGATGGAAGTCGGATTTATCCCAAAACCTTTTCATCTCTGCTATGCATACCGGAATGGCAGGAATGAATTATTTATCAGGTCCTTCTCATCATCCTCGAGAAGGCGATCACTTACATCGTTATCCTCTTCTTCTCATCTCTCCTCGACGGAGACATTGAAAAGAGGAGGGAGGTTCGGCAAGGCCTCCTCCATAATGTCCCCCAACTACTGGACTAAGGTTTTGAGGGTTCCTTTTCCACAGGGAGCGGGTAAAGATAAGGATCTAATTTTCTCGCAAGCCAAGACTCACACTCGCCTTTCACAAACCCTTAACAGTAATCTAGCCCAGTGTGGGCAGCACTCAGGGTTAGCCAAAGCTGTCTGTGCATGTTTTACCCCCAGGCAAGCGATACACAGGAGGTGTGAGTCCTTGGACGAAATCATGGCCCCACAAGTACACATGCGAAAAGGTTTCACTTTTGCTCTGCTTGATGCCGCAGTGGCCATGGTCCAGTGATTATCCTCAAGACTCACCACGACATGTTAGTTCGAGGTAGAATTCACTATTTCTCTCTATTATCTAAACGAATTAACTAAATATTAAGATAAAGTGTTAAGATTTTCAATGTGATATCAGACTTTTGGAACACCTTTCATATTTAGCAACCCTAAACACAATTTTCAGCAATCAATTTACTAGTGTATAAAGGCATTGCATTTTCATTCAAGTGCTGTGCACTGCTGGAGGAACTTATTGAATTTAAATACAAGGCTGCCAACATTAATATTCAAAATTAGTTGTGCAACGCATTCTATAGCAGTCTACAGCCAACAGATGGCGTCAAATCAATCAACCTCCACAGGGCTTGATAGATAACGGTCATTCATTTTCTTACTTCAAACCATATCATGCCCCATTTTCATTCATGTTGTCAGAAACTGATTTGCAGTATCCTGAATGCCTACTGCAATGTTTGAAACAAACAGCATGGAGATAACGTTCAGAAGGAGTGAACCTGATTTTGGTGAGGAGAGTGCAGATAGGTCTGGGTGGGAGTCCACAAGAAGCAGCTACATGCATTATTCAAGCACAAATGCAGACCTAAGATGAAATAAAGAGATGCAATGGTACAGATTGTGCATGCTTTTACAACAATATTAACAATATCAGAAAGGAATGAGCTATGCTGACTGGTTAGCATAAATAATAAAGCCCAAGGGACCACTTTATATTAGGTGCCTTTAACCAGGGGTGTTATGCACCTATTTTTTTTTAGGGGGCACCAAGGTAAGCTACCGCAACCCCAATTTAACTACCCCCTTTCCCCCCCAAAAGTTAGTATAAATAAAACAAAACAGTATCACTTTTTTAGTAACTATCACATTTGCAGCTGTTTGTCAATAAATGTCTATTTGTAATGGTTGTATTTGGTTAACTTTTATAAGGTGGAGTTCGTGTCTGACATCCTCACTTTTGATCTTGCCACGTCTTTTTCGCAAGCACTTATACAGGATACGAAAGGTGATATATATATATATATATATCACCTTCAGCAACAACAAAAAAAATTTCCTATTTTCAGGACACTGTATTTTAAAGATAATTTTGTAAAAATTCAAATGACTTTACAGATCTTTATTGTAAAGAGTTTAAACAAAGTTTTCCATGCTTGTTCAATGAACTATAAACTATTAATGAACATACACCTGTGGAACAATCGTTAAGACACTAACAGCTTACATACAATAGGCAATTAAGGTCACAGTTATAAAAACTTAGGACACTAAAGAGACCTTTCTACTAACTCCGAAATACACCAAATAAAGATGCCCAGGGTCCCTGCTCATCTGTGTGAATGTGCTTTAGGCATACTGCATGGAGGCATGAGGACTGCAGATGTGGCCATGGCAATAAATTGCAATGTCCGTACTGTGAGATGCCTAAAACAGCGCTACAGGGAGACAGGAAGGACAGCTGATCATCCTTGCAGTGGCAGACCATGTGTAACAACACCTGCACAGGATCAGTACATCTGCGGGACAGGTAGAGGATGACAACAACAACTACCCGAGTTACACCAGGAACGCACAATCCCTCCATCAGTGCTCAGACTGTCCGCAATAGTCTGATAGAGGCTGGACTGAGGACTTATAGGCCTTTTACAAGGCAGGTCCTTACCAGACATCACCGGCAACAACGTCGCCTATGGGCACAAACCCACCTTCGCTGGAACAGACAGGACTGGCAAAAAGTGCTCTTCACTGACGAGTCGCGGTTTTGTCTCACCAGGGGTGATGGTCGGACTCACGTTATTCATCAAAGGAATGAGTGTTACACCGAGGCCTGTACTCTGGAGCGGGATCGATTTGGAAGTGGAGGGTCCGTCATGGTCTGGGACAGGGTGTCACAGCATCATCGGACAGAGCTTGTTGTCATTGCAGGCAATCTCAAAGCTGTGCATTACAGAGAAGACATCCTCCTCCCTCATGTGGTACCTTTCCTGCAGGCTCATTTTGACATGCATGACAATGCCACCAGCCATACTGCTACATGATTTCCTGCAACACAGGAATGTCAGTGTTCTGCCATGGCCAGTGAAGAGCCCAGATCTCAATTCCATTGAGCATGTCTGGAACATGTTGGATCGGAGGGTCAGGGATAAGGCCATTCCCCCCAGAAATGTCCAGGAACTTGCAAGTGCCATGGTGGAAGAGTGGTGTAACATCTCACAGCAAGAACTGGCAAATCTAGTGCAGTCCATGAGGAGGAGATGCACTGCAGTACTTAATGCAGCAGATGGCCACACTAAATACTGACTGTTACTATTGATCTTGACACCCCCTTTGTTCAGGAACACATTCCACTTCTGTTAGTCACATGTCTGTGAAACTTGTTCAGTTTATGTCTTTGTTGTTGAATCTTTTTATATTCATACAAATATTTACACATGTTAAGTTTGCTGAAAATATAAGCAGTTGAAAGTAAGAGGACGTTTCTTTTTTGCTGAGATTATATATATATATATATATATTTCTTTTGCAGGGGTGGTTGGGCGGTGTTACGAATGCGGACGAAGGCAGACAAAGGTTGAGGATCCAAATGCGGGTTTATTGATGAACAGACACAACAGGAGCAAACAAAACAACCACGATGGGTAAAATGAAAGCAAAACACAAAAACGCTGGAACACTGGAAACACGGGCATGGGAGCGAACATCAACATTCAACAAATGACAGAGAGTGGAAGGCAAACAGGGTTAATATGCACACGAGGCAGGATAATTACAAACAAGACACAGGTGAGAACAATGACAGTGAACACGAACGCTAACAAGGAGACTATGGAATTAAATAACGGACAAAAGTGAAAACTAAGGAGCAAGGTGAAACACGACAGGGTAATACATGACATAGCCCCCTCAAAGGATCGGATCCCAGATGATCCTAAAAACAAAGATACAAAAAAAAAAAAAAAAACACAAAACAGAATCATCCAAGGAATGAGGGGGGGGGGTCTGGCAGACCACGGAGGGCACAAGGGGACACCAGACAATCCAGGGGGGGACAAGGGGCAGATAGGTAGACCAAGGGGGGCACAGAGGGCAGACAGGCAGTCCAAGGGGGCACAAGGGGCAGACAGACAGTCCAAGGGGGCACAGAGGGCAGGCGAGCAGTCCACAGGGGCACAAGGGGCAGACAGACAGTCCAAGGGGAGCACAAGACGGGGACTGGGTCAGGTGGCCTGGGAGCTGGCCACAGGACAGGGACCGGGTCAGGAGGCCTGGGAGGAGGCCACTGGACAGGGACTGGGTCAGGGGGCCTGGGAAGAGGCCACAGGACAGGGACCGGGTCAGGAGGCCTGGGAGCTGGCCACAGGGCAAGGACAGGTTCAGGAGGCCGAACCGTGGGAGGTGGAGCCGTTGCAGGCGGAGGCGTGGAAGTAGGTGCCGTAGGAGGCTCTAGAGGCGGAGACCTGGAAGGCTCTGGAGGTGGAGCCGATGGAGGTGGTACCGTAGGAGGTTCTAGAGGCGGAGACCTGGAAGGCTCGGGAGGCGGAGCCGTAGGAGGCTCGGGCGGCGGAGCCAAGGAAGGTGGCGCCGAGGAAGGTGGCGCCGTAGGAGGCTCGAGAGACTCAGGGTGCTCGAGGGGCGGAGGCCTGGAAGGCTCGGGAGGCGGAGCTCTGGAAAGCTCGGGAGGCAGAGCTCTGGAAAGCACGGGAGGCGGAGCTCTGGAAAGCACGGGAGGCAGAGCTCTGGAAAGCTCGGGAGGCAGAGCTCTGGAAAGCTCGGGAGGCGGAGCCCTGGGAGGCTCGAGAGACTTGAGAGGCGGAGCTCTGGAAAGCTCGGGAGGCGGAGCTCTGGAAAGCTCGGGAAGCGTTGGCTCTTGGATGGTCATGGCTGCTGGCGCAGGGACGGTCGAGGCTACAGGCGCTGGCTCAGGGACGGTCGAGGCTACAGGCGCTGGCTCACTGACATCGGAGGCTACAGGCGCTGGCTCACTGACATCAGAGGCTACAGGCGCTGGCTTGGGGACAGTCGAGGGCTCAGGCTCGCTCACCGTAGCATGCGTGGGCTCTGGCTTGCTCACAGTGACATGCGTGTGCTCTGGCTCGCAGACCGTAGAAGGCGTGAACTGGGGAGCGGAAGCCTTTCTTCTCCTCCTCCTCCGGGCGGACGAAGCTGGCAGCATTGGCTCTCTGATCACGGCAGGCACGAAGGTTGGCTCGCTGGCAGACGCAAAGGGACGAACCACGGGCGAATGGAGGGTTACCACTATGGGAGGAGCTACGGGGTTGTCCTCGACGATGTCCACGGTGAAAGAGGAACCGCAGGCCAGTAGGGTCTCCTCCACGGACGCGCGGAGCGTCCAGCTGCGCGTTGCCGGTGGCAACCACTCCTTGAGCGCACTGTTCAGGTTAGCCCGGAAGAATACGACCAGGGAGGAATCAGGGAAGTCGGTGGCACCCGCAATCGCGAGAAAATCGCGGATGTGGTCTTCCACCGGACGGTTTCCCTGCATGAGGCTAAGCAGCTGACAGTTCGCTTTTAGAACCGCTGGATCCATGTTTGTTGGTCGTTTGTTCTGTTACGAATGCGGACGAAGGCAGACAAAGGTTGAGGATCCAAATGCGGGTTTATTGATGAACAGACACAATAGGAGCAAACAAAACAACCACGATGGGTAAAATGAAAGCAAAACACAAAAACGCTGGAACACTGGAAACACGGGCATGGGAGCGAACATCAACATTCAACAAACGACAGAGAGTGGAAGGCAAACAGGGTTAATATGCACACGAGGCAGGATAATTACAAACAAGACACAGGTGAGAACAATGACAGTGAACACGAACGCTAACAAGGAGACTATGGAATTAAATAACGGACAAAAGTGAAAACTAAGGAGCAAGGTGAAACACGACAGGGTAATACATGACAGGCGGAATGTTATTACTCTATGACCATGCACTACATGGAAGGATTTCGCTGTTGCGCACCATCTCTGTGTATATACAGTATCTCCCGCTGAACGTGTTTACATATGCGCTCTGTGAACATAGACAGAGGAGGATAGGGTGGTTATAGTTATCTTAAAAATGTGCTTTATGTGGTAACAATAAATAAATAAACTGATTTTATTCAAGTCAAAAATATGATTTAGTATCATTCTATAGTGTAAAAGTTGCCGTTGTAACCTGCATTTGTTACATTAAGGAACTATTTCTACTGATCTAATCCTATTTTTATTTGTTTATTTTTTTGGTGTAACTTAATGTATGATTAAGTGTTGATTCAGTGGCATAAAATTATTTTTACTTGAATAAATCCAGTTAATACTGATGTTACCACATGAAGCTAATTTTTAGGTTAATATTTTTTTCAGTGTAAATGGTTTAGATCAGGGATTTTCAAAGTCAGAGACAGTGGGCCTCCCATGTGGCATAATATACACGATGGTGACATAATGGTACACGATTTTTCTTTGGAAAAACTACCTCAGCATGTTTGGTGTCAAGGTTTCTGCAGATTTTAGCAGGTTGCATGCTGTCATTAGCTAAAATCTCCTGACAAACGACACAAAGGTCGTTTTGCATCAATTGATCCTGTCCATGTAAATCCTTAACTTAAATACTGCTCATCATATCATCATCTTTTGGGTTTGACCCCTGAAACTGAAGGATTAGAATATGGTGGTCTCAGAAAACGCTCCATTGTAATTACAGACTTATACGTCACATCTGCTTTATTGGCGGGCTTGTCAAATATCAGATAATCTTCACAAAGGTTCTTGATAGATATATATATATAAATTATTTAATAAAAATTTTACCACTCTCCATGCCTCCCCTGACATAGGTTAATGCCCCCCTGAGGAGGCATGCCCCACACTTTGAAAACCACTGGTTTAGATTACACAAGCAAACGTTTTGTTAGGTAAAGCAGAAATAGGTAACAACAGCTCATTAAGGTAACAACAACATACTTTTACTTTTTACAGTGAAAAACAAATTTTTACACTGAGGTAAAAGACAAATGGCTGACAGATCTGTTCAAATGGTATAATTTTGCCAGGTACAAAAACTGTCCAGTTTTGGGAAGCTCCCACCCCAGTGATGGCCCTTGACCTTAAAAACTAAAATAAAAACAAAAAATATTAAATGAAATCTTAGAGTTGAATTAACTGGTTTTGTTCAAGTCAAATAATTATTTAACATACCTGAATCTACCTGAATAAATTAGGTTATACCAAGGAGACTTAAGGGTTAGATCAGGTAGAAATAGTCCCTTAACGTAACAACTGCACACTTTCACTTTTTACACTGTACGTGTGGGTGAACTCGTCTCAAAAAAGGCTAACTTAATAAGGCAATAACATGCTTTCTGTATCGATTAAACAATCAATGCAACTAAACGCATTTAATGAGTCCATGCTCATTCACATACAGTACGGACGCAAAGGCGTGCATCTGACTGAAAATAATTTATTTATATAAAAAGCCTTACATGAGGATATTAATAGACTATGACCAAGGCAGAATGCATGCAAAATTCATTCACTCGACCAAAGCAGCACAGATTGATTACAAAATCACACGGAGTGAAAATATAATAGAGAGGGATTGAGAGAGAACCAGTGAGCGGGCAATAAAAGAGCGAGCGTGAAGAGAGGAAGAGTGACAGAAATAAAGTGCAGAGAGTGAGAGGGAGGAAGAAAGAAAGAAAAAACGAAAGAGGGTTAACTATCCCTACCTTGAAGCTGAGCAGCGCTGCACTAGAATCGGACATGCCTATAGAGACAGCGCAAATCTGCCCCCATCACTCTGTGGCCGTCGCGAGCAGCTCTCTATAGTCAACAGTATGAGGGAAGTCTCGGCCCTAACGGTTGCAACGCACTGCACTCAACGCCTGTACAAAATTGATGCACGGACTGCAGCAGTGGAGTTCAGCTCATAAGAGCACACCCTCCCGCTGCCTCTGTCGCCGCTGCTGCTGCCTTTCTTTCACCTGCTCTAACATTCAATCAGGCTCCATTTTCCTCTGCTCCGCATTCAGGAGCTGGAGATGCTGTTCTGCAGCCAGTGCAGCGGGGGAGAAGATATTTAGCTCTCACACCAGCCTCAGAGACAATGTAATCTCATTCTCCGACAGCAAGATAAACAGTGGTGTTTTTCAAGATGCCCAGATGCTTACAGATGTTGGACTCAGTGATGCTCAGTTAGTATGCATTAGTGCAAAACAGTGGATAGAGGGGCACTAAACAATTATTTGGACACTTAAGCAACATTTACTGTAAAAAATAAATAAATTAATTAATTGCATAGACCACAAAACATCAAACCAATTGGCACCTGCAAACAAATGATACAAGATATTTTCAGAAATAACTTTTCTCAGCCATTTTGTAACTATAGGCCCACCTTGTAACCAACCTAAGGTCATTTTTAGTCAACATACAGTTGGTGTCCCAACAGAGGAAAATAGGCATTAAGTTCGACTATTTGTATTTTTTAATTTGTTTGTATGAGTTTGAAAGTTGAGCCAAAGAGAGTTTGAGTCTGACTCACATCATTTCCCAACCCTGTTCCCACCATTTTCGTTCCTTGCTCTACCTTACCACTCAATAAAATGGCAACAGAGCAATACAATTATGTTGTGTCCTGCAACATGCCATTGTTAACATTCAGCCTACATTTAGGCATATGTTATCGTCAAACAATAAGCCATTTAGTAGTTAAATCACTGGTCTGTCCACATACTTAGCTACTTATTTTACTACTAATTACATTAATAATTCTTACTGATTTTCTATTGTATTGTGGTGTTGTCTCGTGTTCTTGCAATGGCAAATAGAGTATTTCTGATCACTTTTAAGTCTGTACATATATTTTTGTCTCCTATTTACAGTCTCAAAATGTAATCCACTAGTGATGACTAATTACTAAATGGCATTCAGATTACTTCTTTTGAAAATGTATTGACTAATTTCATAAAAAAAAAATTTGTCTATATATTTTCTCATTGTCACATGCAAGTCATACACTAAGCACCTCATGTTTCTCCTTTACAATGACTCATTAAGACCCCTGCACACTTTCAACAAAATCAAAGAACAAAAGTGTGTGACGTAATTTAGAACAAAATCTTTTTGAGTTCATTTCGGTGGTTTTAAAAACAGTTTGTAACTTTTTAGTTAAACTTCTTACTGGCTGCAATTCATCTTACTGCCATTGGTCCATGTTATCGGTAGGTGTGACCTGGAGATCCACCTACTTTGTGGCTGACAGCTAATTCCCATTCAATCGGTTAAAGGGCACCTATTATGGCATTTAAAATGTTCCTAATATTGTTTTGGGAGTCCCCAACAACAGTTTTACATGCATGCAATGACAAGAAACACTTTTGTTGTCTTATAATATGCATTTATGTTTACCTGATTTGCTCACCAACTCCCAAATGATTCGTTCAACGACTCATTTTTCCAAACCCCTCCTTTGCGTGACGCTAATCTGCGGTGATTGGTCAGATGACCCAGTCAGTTGTGATTGGTATACTCTGTGCAGAGATTGTCGGAAACGGAACGCCCATCACCGCTTTGTAGTAAAATAATCAAAATCAGAGAAGGAATTTGAGTTGATTTATGTTAGCGATCATAGCCCAAAGTTCGGTGGTAAACACCCAATCAGTTATTGTTTGCGTTAGCCCAACGCATAAACATATTGATAAAGCACTGCATTACAACAAGTTATTGCTCTATTCTTTATGACAACTCCAATAACATCGACAAACATTTCACATATTTCAAAAAAATTGACATTGGAGACCTAGAAGCTGCGCTGAGCGTAACTTACACAACACACACAAATACTTATTAAGCATGCTAAAAAACACATAAAAGCAGCAATTATTAATAATACTTAAAGGTTGTGATTCGGAGGAGGAAGCTGATCCAAATAAACTTGGTACTGAACCTTCCTTCAGTATCAACCGGCTCGCGAATCCACACTTGAAAGCATTCATGTTCGTAAAGCAATCGTCATTAAAATGACGCGAACACAGCACAAGGTTCGGGCTATACTTGTGTGGTATAGTTGTAAATATAAACTCTAGACACTGATTCTTCACATGCTCGTCCCTGGGCAGTGAAATAAAGGTCGCTTTTGATATGCACTTCAGAACACAGCGTCTTGTTGTCAACATGATGTTTTCAAGTTTTCCCTGGTGTCTGCGCGCGCAATGAGTGGGCGCGGCCAATTTGATAAATTTTCATCTTGACGTCACAATGAAAATGAAAATGACTCGTTAGATAAACGATTCATTACATTGACTCAGAGTCGACTCCTACTTTTGAGAGACAATAACTTTTTTACGTTGAAGTTTCATATACAAAACTTTGCAGGATGTTTTTGTTCACTTAAATCTATGTTACACACTACATGAAAGGTAATTTTCAAAATTCCATAATAGGTGCCCTTTAAGATCAATATGACTGGCATTCAGTTATTAGAGATCTGGTGCAAATTTACCTACATCTGTACGATCATTCACGAAAGGACTTTTTCCAAGAACATGTCATGTGATTTTTTTGTTTGTTTAATTAGTCTACAAAAGGAATACAATCTACGCAAATACTACAACCCCAATTACAAAAAAGTTGGGATAGTATGAAAAATGCTAATAAAAACAAAAAGGAGTGATTTGTAAATTATATTCACCCTTCACTATATTGAAAGCACTACAACTACACATTATATGTTGTTTTTCCTTGTGAATTTAATTGTTTTTTTGAAAATGTACAGTAATTTTAAATCAGATGATTGCAACATGCTCCAAAAAAGTTGAGACAGGGGCAATTTAAGACTAATAAAAATTTGACGAGTTAAAATAACAAGTTTATGTGAAACTAGAGATGTTAAACAGGTGTGGCAATCGTGTCATAGTATATATAAAACAGCCTAGTTCTTCAAGAGCAAGGATCACTGGAGACTTGTCAATTTGCCAACAGATTCTTCAGCAAATAATTCAGCACTTTGAGAACAATGTTCCCCAAAGACAAATTGGATGGATTTTGGGCATTTCACCCTCGATAGTGCACAATATTTTAAAAAGATTCAAGGAATCTGTTCAAATATCGATTGGTAAAGGGCAAGACAAAAAACACTTCTGAATGCGTGTGATATCCAACCCCACCACAGACATCACTGTCTTAAACATTATCATTCATCTGTAATAGATATCATGAACATGGGCTTATAATAACTTTAGTAAACCTTACTTAGTCAACACCACTCACCGCTGCATCCACAGATGCACGTTAAGACTTAACTGTGCAAAGCAGAAGCCATACATCAACACTGTCCAGAAGCTCTGCCAACTTCTCTTGGCTTGGTCTCATCTTAGATGGAAAGTAGAACAGTGGAACTGTGTTTTTTTGGTCTGAAGAGTCCACATTTCAAATAACAAAGCTATTGTGTTATCCGGGCAAAGGGATATCCAAGCTGTTATAAGGACCAGGTCCAAAAGCCAGTGTCTGTATGGGCCAGGGGTGTGTCAGTGCCAATGGCATGGGTAATTCGCAAATCTGTGAGAACACCATGAATTCAGACAGATATGTAAAAATTTTGGAGCAACATATACTGCCATCCAGCACCGTCTTTTCCTGGGACATCCCTGCATTTTCCAGCAGGACAACTTCAAACCACATATTGCCCGGACTACAAGTGCATGGCTTTGAAGCAGAGAGTGTGGGTGCTAGATTGGCCTGCCTGCAGTTCTGACCATCTCCAACTGAGAGAGTGCCATACCGCAATGAAGACCCCGTACAATTATGCATCTAAAGACTTACATAATGTATGAATGGGGGAAAATTCCACTTTCTAAACATAACAAACTTGTGTCTTCAGTGCCTAAATGCTTAATAAGTGTTATTAGAAGAAATGGTGATGTTACACATCGGTAAACACTCAACTGACCCAACTTTTTAGGAGCGTGTTGCAATCATCTGATTTGAAATGACTGTCCTTTTTTTAAAAACTATTAAATTCACAAGAATAAACATAATATAATGTGTAGTTGTAGTGCTTTCAATATAGAAAATGGTGAATATCATTTATAAATCATCCCTTTTTGTTTTTATTAGCATTTTTCACACTGTCCCATCTTTTTCGGAATTGTTTTTAAAAAAATGCTGCTTCACTCATGTGCCATCTGCAGCTGAAAGCCATTAACACATCTGCCCAAAGTAAGATGCCTATCATCATTCTTTTCTCTCCATTCTGCCCATTAACACTTTTTTATACACCCATTTAGAAGTATAAGTGTCTTCATATTACAACATTACATAAAATCAAGAGTTGCCACAAACTTGCTGCAAACTTGCCGCACATTAAAAAAGCAAACTCTTCATTGTCGCCAAAGGTTTGTTGCAGGTTCAACACTACCGGTGAAGTGCTGCAAACTTCTGGCAAAAATTTGTGGCAAATAACAAACTCATTTGCATATGAAAATAATGAGTAGCACATTTGCGGCAACTTAATTTTTTTTTAACTGGCACATGTGCCTGTGTATAGTGTGTTAGTACATTAGCATTATGAATTCAGAATGTAAACACGACAAATTAAAAGATGAGGGAAAAGATGACTAGTGGGTTTTGACCTGACGAAGACCCATTTTGGCTTGAAACGTTTATTAGTGTGCCTGCGTCTCTATTAATTCCTGAAACCATAACAAATTACACATTATATACTGCATATACAGTATATTTTTGTACAGTAATCATGTGACGTCTTTTACTTGTGTGAATTCTACTCATAGAAGGAGGCATGAAGTCATTGATTACACATTTTAATGTCATATTAGTTGACGTTTTACATGAAGTCTTGAGCGTCCTTTCATTTATTACATATTTATATATCATTTAACACCTCCCCCAGTGGCTTGGTGGGTGTCTGATGTTTGCAAAGAGTATTTCATTGGTCATTGTTTGAAAATATTTTACCACTGAAAGAATGAAGAAGCCCTTCACTGTGAGTGTTCCAGGGCCTTTAAGGGTGAGGACCCTTCAGCTTTCATAGAAAATTGGAACATACAGTATGTTCTGGACTTTAGTTTTGCATGAACTTTTATTTTGAAGTCATGTTTTGGTTTCTTGACTTGTCTCAGTTCCTTGTTATCCAATGATTGCTCCCCAGCTGTGTGTTGTTAACCTTGTTTGCTCCAGTGTATATGGAGTTCTATGCTAATAATCGATCTTCAGCTGCAAAATTAAATTAAGAACAAATATAATAAATGTGTTCCTAAGGAGCTTATTGTCCAACAACACCTAGATTGGGGTTTGATTCAATGCTGCATATCCATTTACTAATGGATCTAAATGTCCCTTTTCTGGTCGCACAGCTGCTGCTATGTATATTCCCAAAAAGTAATACAGTATTAAGGAAAGAACTACTGATCATATATCTGTGTTTTCAGCTTAAATTGGGTTGAAGATGCTCAGCCTTCAAGTGTAGTAATATGCACACACTCATATGCAGTGTTGGCAAGCCTCGCATGTGGACAAAATTCAGTAAGACAGGCCTTACCCATGAGATTCTTGCAAGTCTGTTAAGAATGTATAATATGCAGGTATTGATATCCTTTTTGTGGGTTCCAACTCATGTAGGAGTGGAGGTCAAAGAAATGGTTGACAAACTGGCAAAATAGGCCCGAAAACACACAGAAATAGATAAACAATTATCATTGAGCAAGGCTGAAATCAAAGGAAGAATTAAAGCATACATTAATAACATATGGCTAGAAGCATGGAATACAGAATTTAAGGGCAGACATTTGCATAATATTCAGAAACAAGTAGGAATTGAGAGGATGGATTATAATAACAAGAAAGAAGATTCAATAATTACTTGAATAGGTAATTCTGGATTAAATCACTCACTTTATATATTATAAGAATGTTATCACTATGGTCAAGCAGAGACAGTTGAGCATGTACTGTTAAAAGTGTAGTGAAAAGAGAACAAGGAGAACTTGTCCCACCCACATGCATGCCATGTGATTTAATGGCGTGCATGGTTTAATGTAATTAATGTGTGTGTAAATATATATATATTTATATTATTATTATGATTATTATTATGATTATAATTTTTTTCCTATCTGCTGATGCTCCATTCTCCAGTTCAGTTGGTGGTGGTAATGCACCAAAGTTGGTTTTTATATCGGCAATAAACAGTAGAAGAAGAAGTATATATGGAGGCTGCATTTGAGACCAAAGCTGTCTTTTTGCCTCGTTGACCTATCAGTCAATGACTCAGGATTCATGCACAAAGGTACCTCCAGAAACTGGTTTCGTACAGGTTACTGAGGCAGCATAACGTCACATCGTTTCTAGGTTACCAGCGACTAATTAACAGTATCTGGTGTCCAAGGTAACACGTTTGCTTCATTCACTCCAACAGAACCACAATAATCTAATAATCTAGAATAAAATCAAGAGAGTTTTGGCGATAAACAAGTGTATATTTAATAAATACAATGCTACTTTCTCATTAGAAATGGAATAAAAATGTGGAAATAGTTAATAAAATAGTTAATAAAAACAATCTTAAATTGGCTATCAATTAACTCTTCAGTCTGCATTTTGTTTTTGTTCAGCTCAAACATTGTGGAACGGTGTGCATAGGATTGTGGGATTTCATAGGCAGCGAAGGATCAACTATGCTGCATTAAAAAAATCTATTAAATGAAGGTACTGTGGACAGGATGTGACACAAACATTGCATTCGGACGTGTCTTGGTCCCTTCCTACCTATTCAGCCTCCGGAAGCAGCATTTTACTAGTTTCGGACGCAGCTCTTGTCCTTCATGGATGTTGTGTTTGTTGTTTTCTCATGTGTCTAGTGTTTGGTTTTCTTGTGTTTCCAGTGTTTGTTTTGCATTTCTTTAATTAAAAGCTGCATTTAGATCCTGTTCTTTTGAATCCTCTCTCCACCACATTACAGAAGAGCTGACCCTCTGATGGATCTAGGGGCTTTTGAACTCCTGTCTCTTCGGCAGGAGTCTGACTCCATAGAGGATTATATAGAGCTTTTCTGTGTGCTGGCAAACTGTGTGAGCTGGGGTGATATTGAACAAAAAGACATTGTTCATTTCAGCCTAAACGAGTGATTAAGTCTTTTCTACCAGGAGGAAAATGTGAACTCTCTTTGGCCAAATAAATCGACTACACTTTAAGGGTTGCTTTCTCCTCCTACACAGTAGGGTATGGCAACCTCAATGGACCCTGCCTTATTGGTCCCGGTGGTCTGAACCTTGGTGGTCCCAGCTTCTGTGGTCCCGGGGGTCTCCACCTCATGGTCTCTACTTCAGTGGTCTCAGCTTCGGTGGTACTGGTTGTCTCAAACTCAGTGGTCCTACCTCAGTGGTCCCGGTGGTCTTAACCTCTGTGGTCTCAACCTCTATGTTCTCAGCTCCAGTGGCCTTAACCTCAGTGGTCTCAACCTTAGTGCTCCCAGCTCCGGTGTTCCTGTTGGTCTCAACCTTAGTGGTCCCAGCTCCGGTGGTCCCGGTGGTCTCAATCTCGGTGGTCCCAGCTTCAGTGGTCCCAACTTTGGTGATTCCAACAATAGAGGTCCCAGCTTTGGTGGTCTCATCCTCAATTGTCCCCACTACGGTGGTCTGTCTGACCATGCCCTTTGCATCGCCATCTGCCCTGACTGAACCTCTCCATCTCCAGCTGCCTTGAACATTGCGTCCTCAGCTGCCTTGACCATGCTTCAGTTGCCCTCCTGAGATTCCACCTCCTGCAGCCTCGCCCCCTGAGCCTCCACCAACAGAGTTTCCTAGCTCTCTAGTGCCTTGTTCTCTAGTAACTTGTTCTCTAGTTCCTTGCCCTCTAGTGCCTTGCTCTTTGAGTCCCCAAGTACCTTGTTCTCTGTGTTCCCCTGTGCCTTGCTCTCTGAGTCTCCAGCTACCCTTATCTCTGAGTCCCCAGCTACCCTGACCCCTGAGCCCCAGCTGCCCTGATCCTGAGTCCCCAGCTGCCCTTACCCCTGAGTCCCCAGCTGCACTGACCGTGGGGCCCCTTGCTGCCTTGATCTCTGAACCCCCTGTTGCCTTGACCTCTGAACCACCTGTTGCCTTAACTGCTTGAGTCTCCTGGCCAGCTGACGTATTTCTGGTGGTTTTTGCCCCTTTGCCTGATCCGCCCTGGTCTCCTGGCCGTCCGTCAGGTCCTTGTTGGTCCCCTGGCCTCCCGCCAGATCTGCCCTGGTCTCCTGGCCTCTTGTCAGATCCACCCTGGCCTCTTGGCCTCATGCCAGATTCTCCCTGGCCTCCCGCCATTACCACCCTGGTCGCCTGATTCGCCCTGGTCTCCGGTTCCTATGCCAGCTCTGCCCTGGTCACCTGGTTCGTCCTGGTCTCCGGGTCCTCTGCCAGCTCCACCCCAGTTGCCTGGACTGTCCTGGTCTCTAGCCCCTCCTGTTTCCCATGGTCTGCAGTGGCCTCTCCTGCTCCCTGTGGACTCCAGCTCCAGCTCCGTGGCATATGTTCTGGACCTAATTTTGCATGGGACTTTTATTTTGAAGCCATGTTTTGGCGTCTTGTCTCAGTTCCTTGTTCCCCTCTGATTGTTCCCCAGCTGTGACTTGTTAACCTTGTTTGTTCAAGTGTATATATTGTCCTTCATGGATGCATTGTTTGTAGTTTTCTCGTGTCTCTATTGTTTTATTTTTTTGTGTTTCCAGTGTTTGTTTTGAATTTCTTTAACTAAAAGCTGCATTTAGATCCTGCACTCTCGAATCATCTCTCCACCACATTACAAAAATGAAATATTTATAATAAAATAATTCACTTATGATTAAGTCAGTATTGAAAGTCAGTAACTATAATATGATTACAAGAATTTACAATGTTTGTGGTGATGGGGGCGTGGCTGAGTGAAGTCTGTAGAAAGCGAGGCCAGGAAAGGAAGAGCGGTAATGATTGACACCTGTGGGAAATTATCTCTAACAGCTGTACAGTGTTGCAGTGAGAACTGGAGAGGGATAAAAGGGAAATCCAGTCTGCCCGAGAGGAGAGAGAGAGACTGACACACGAAGCTGACTGTGTGCATTTGTTGCTGAAAAGCAAACCCCTTTGTGTGTTACACTGAAAAGTGTGTTGAATAAAAAGGCTTACATTGGATTGTTTATCTAGCTCTCGCTTCCTCCTTCAAACAAAACCAGTGAACTGTTACAGCGTTACACTACTTTTTGTGATAAAAAATAATTTGAATACAGAAATGTATTATTTGTAATCAGATTACATCCAACAATGACCATTTAAGATATTAAAATATTAATGACAAATTGACATATGTTACTTTGGTAGCACCATTCTGAATGCCTTTCCATGTTGTATGATGTTCACCATCACTACAAGGAGACATTTGCCTACCGCTATGTCTATCTAGTCTCTTTTCACACCATTTCCATTCCCACCTTGCTTCAATGAACACTGAAAGCTCTATTGTGCATGAATTAACAATCCAAACAAACACATCTGCCTGATGAGAAACATCTGTTAAACTAATTAAACTAATGCATTTGATGCCCTATAATAGGGGACACTGAATTAAATGGACTATACTTCATAATGCCTAGCCAGTATGAAAGACAATACACTTAAAGCGAACAAATGGTGAAAGAATTCCAAATACTTTTGAAACGTTCTGTCACTGGTCTCACAGCAGATGTCATACACTACTGTTCATCCCTGTAAGCAACCGCACTAAGCATCTTAAATGGAAAGTTCACTCAAAAACAAGTTCTGTCATCATTCATGTTTGGCGAAGAATGGTGATTGCTGGTTCAGTCTGATCTGTGTAATAAATGGTAAAGCTAATGTAATGGACAGCTTTTACCAGGCATTATAGAGCTCTATGTGATTGAGTATTTTACAACATTGGAAAATTCTTCATGCCGATGCATATAAAATCCATGGGGGGTTTGATCTTGACAACCTCTCTCTGTTTGCTAATCTCTCACAGCCAGATCCCACTGAGAATAAATCTGTTCCATTTGGGGATGGATGCCTTCACAGTTCTACTGTCCTGACTATAGCATGATGCAGAACGCTCCAGAAACACAAGGTGAGTCAGCTTTTGCAATCATAATGGGGCAGCACCAACACTGAATCAGTGGTACATTAATATGGACCCTTCCCTTTTCAGGTTCTATTAAATCAGCATGCTAAAGGAGGCCCGTGGCAGCCCCGGGCAGTGTGGACCGCTCTCTGGAGTCCATTATACTGAAAGCATATTCTCTTTCTTCATTCAGAATTGTGTGCATCAGAATAAACTTTGCTCTGCTGTGGCTTTTAGAGCTGCATATCTTAAGGCCATGTTAACACTGTGCTTTCTTTCAAACACTTAATAAACATATTGCAAGTGGGCAAACTTAAGACAAGCATAAGGCTGCTTTCACATACATGCTTTAAGGAATAATTCACCAAAAAATTAGAATTTGTAATTTACTCACTTTCATGTTTTTTTTTAAACCTATATGAGTTCCTCTATGCTTCTAAGAGGGCCAGCGTGAAGTTGACCATTTAGCCAATTAGTCTTGATTTACTGATGTTTAAAACAGCAATAAAGTAATATGGCATGCTCCTGACCCACCAAAATAACTATTTTAATGTCTATTATCTCAATTACAATATTATAGGAAACAATAATACAGTACTGAATTTCTTCTTTCATGTTCCACAAGAGAAAGAATGTCATATGAGTTTAGAATGACATGAGGATGAGTAAATGATGACAAAGTTATTATGTTTGGGATAATTATCCTTTAAAAGTAAAAAATGTCTGGAATTAATTAATAATTGGATCACAGAATATATTATTATTATTATTGCCATGTACTTTTATTAAACTACAGTATTTAAGTAAAGTCAACATATAAAGAAGATCAGAATTGGTCCAGAAAGGATGACAGAAACAGACGGGTTTGGAGGTATAAAGGAAAGAGAGAAAGAAAGAAATATAGCTTGAGGTGAACAAATCATGAGGGTGAGTGGAGGGACATAAAGGAAGGATATCACTCCAACTCGGCCGAAGAAATAGAGAAAGATATATACATATTTGTTTGTGCTCTTGATCTAAATATAGCTTTTCTTGCACTCTACTTGCTTTTCATCCGCTGGATGCATAACAGGCTGCCTGGGCTGATGACCCATGATAAACAGAAGGGTAGGCTGGGTGAGGTAGAAGGCCCTCGGAGGAGCAAAACAAAACAATGCAAATTTTCTCCACAAAAATGATTGTTACAAACCCATATAACTTTTTTCTTCTGTGGAACATAAACGCAGATAATCCTTTTTCAATACAATGAAAGTGAATGGTGACTAAAGCGAACATACTGCCTAACTTCTACCTTTGTGTTCTATGGAGGAAAGAAAGTCATACAGGTTTGGAACAACATGAGGGTGTGCACGTTATGGCAGAATGTTTCGTTTTGGGTTAAACTGTCCCATAATAAAAAAGAATACAAAAAATTTAAAAATATTTAATATCATTTACTTATTTATTTGGTAAGTAGCAAAGTTGGCGTCCTAATCCCCCTGTCTGAGTTTATTTTCCCATAATGACTGCTGACTGTACATTATCCCCATAAATGGTTATTAAGCTCAATGGATTTTCTGTTTAAGATCCTTTTCAAAGTGAAAGGTATAGTTTAAATGATCTCAAATGAATTTCACATATGGCTGATCATTCTGGATGTTTTGCTGAGGTGTTGAAAACCAATCCCCTGAGAAGACTTAAATTCGGTACCTTCTCATTTCTATTCCAGATGAGAACAATACTGGGTAAATCAATACCAGCAGCAAATAGACTGATACCTCATCCAATCCTGTTGAGAACTTCCTGTCCTTCTCTTCTCAGGTCATCTTGCGAACTTTCATCTTTCTGCTTCATTTTAAAAACAGCTCTTGTCAACTCTGTGTTCTAAAACTATCTCTCTTAATTATGCAGCATATCCTGCATTCCCAGACGTCTTGTTATTGTACCAAGGACACTGATTCCTATCAAAGACAAATACCCACTGATGTATACACAGGATGATAAAAATAGAGCCCGGTATCTTGCATTTCAACCACAAGCAGTGAAAGTGTAATATGGACACCAGAATGACACGACAGCATAATACGACAGCAACATATGAGGCTTTTAGGCACGCTTTGCCCATACAGTACACAGTATAACAATGCAACTATGACATTGACTCTTAATGATCAAATGGCATGGAAAGGCCAATATATCCGGACAGTATATTTATGCTTTTAGCAGACACTTTTATTCAAAAAGACCATAGGTACTATAGTCAGTACAGTAAAGACTACTATTTGTCTGATTATTATACAAAAACTTTATAAGTTATACCACACAATATTATTTCTTAACACTATGCCATACTGTGCTATATAGCACTATAATATGCTAGATTGTACCATGCCATGCCATAGACCACTACATTCTAACTTCTACAGTTTCTTGTTAAATATGAATCAGTGACTCTTTCTATAAAACTGTTTATAGTTTTAAACTAGTATTAAGTCTCCTCACCTCTATAAACTTTGCTGGTTCATCAAATTTAATCAAGGCATTGCACAGTGATGCTTCAGTAAGGCACACACACACACACACACACACACACACACACACACACACACACACACACACACACACACACACACACACACACACACACACACAAACACAAAGCACTCCTCTCCTCACGGGACAGGCTTTTAGTTCTCCAAGTCTCATGCAGTATTTAATTGACCCCTCACAGGAAGCCCAGTGGTTCCAAATGCACTCCTTCCCCAACACAAAAGAAACAGCATGAATGCCTGCATGTATGGCAAGAGCTCCACTGGCATATTCCACCAAACTGCATCTTAACACCATTATGAACACATTTTTCCTTACATTTAGTTCCATTTAAAATGAAACATAGATAAAGAGTTTAAACCCTCAGTAGATCCAATTGTTACCCATTTTCAAAATTATGTTCTGGCCTTTATAAGTAATTTAGCCATTCAGAACATGTCAAAAGCCTTCATTTATGAGCTCCAAGTAGATACGTTTTGTATTTATCATGTTTAGATCATATTCCGTTTCTGTTGTGTTGCACATTTGTTCCAGATGTTCCAGACATCATTCAGAATGTATTGCTGAACTAAATACACTTAATTTAAAGTCTGAAAAATGGACTAAACTGAATTCTTAAAACTGATACTTTCAATTATTTTCATTCTGCTATAGGTTGAAGAATTATGTGTACTCACTCAGATGGAGGTGTGGAGAGAGTGCACAATCTCACAGCTAGCTGGTCATGGTGCACTCCCTCACCAGGGTAGAAGTGAAGTGTACTGTAACATCAGTCTACAGTTCTCTCTCTTATACCACCCCCCCCCCCCCATTAAGCAGTATCTATCTCATATTCTCACTGTCTTGTTATATTCTCTGCTCCATCCCCTTCTCTCTCTCTCTCTCTCTCTCTCTCGCTCTCTCTTTCGCTCTCTCTCTATTTCACCCCACTTAGTCCTTATGCCTCTGTCTTCTCTTCTCATATTTCTCACATCATACTGGCTCAGGTTAAACTCTCATAGCATAGGCCAATTCCCTTTATATAGCTAAAATGACTAAATGAGATCTATGACGTTGTTTACTTCATTGAAAGCCGATCAAGCTCACTGCTTTGCCTTTGTCAGGCTTTGGTTGAGTGCATTTTCAATTTGATTCAGTTCCAGTCCAAATAGATATTTGTGTTACTGGCTTACAGTAACAGTATTTTCACAACACATATCATTACTCATCATTTCAATCTGTTGTAGTGGAACCTCCAATGTGTATTAGCAACAAAACAGAAATAAATTAGATCTTATAAGTAATATCTTTTTGATTCTCTAAGACAACAATGAGATTGAACTAAGGGGGCTTTCACACTAGCACTTTTGGTGCGCACCCCGGTTCGAATGACGTCAGAGTTCGGTTCGTTTGGATGATGTGAACGATGTCTTCCGAACTCGGGTGCGCACCCGCGAACCGTACTTGGGTCCGCTTAAAAAGGTGGTCTGGGATACGGTTCATGTGAACTCCAGTACGGTTCGCTGCTGATATGAACGCAATCGAACCAAACCGCGGAAGTGAACCGCTATTGATGAGGAATAATGTGGTCGTCAGTCTCACACGCGTCACTTTCACGCACGAAAGTGTTTACTTTCGTGCGTGCGTGTGTGCGTATACACTTACCTTGACGAAAAGCGGGATTGACGCACACGCACTGCAAGCAGAGAGATGATTTGTGCTTGCCTTCGCAAAAATTGTCTTCGGCGGACAGCCCACTGTCTTTTGAACGATTTCAGTATTTTTGCGGCAGACAGACGCAAGTGTGTTTCTGTATCTTGATGTTGAAAACAAAACCAAAGGTTAAAAAAAAGAAGAACAAATGTGAACCGAGCAAGTCTATTCATTGAATTTTGACGCCTTTTCATTTCGCGGTTATCAAGCAACACGATTACGCACCAGCTGCAGCTTGATGACGCAAGCGTACCGCGGTTCGGATACAAATATATAATGTGAACACAGTCCATCGGGGGCAGGGGGGAGCAATCGAACTCGGGTTCGGAACAGGCAATCGAACCAAGTGTGAAAGCCCCCTAAGAGCAAATGGAGACTTTTGCTTACTGTACATGAATTTGTTATCTCAACACGTGTCTCCTCTAGATTTTCAGATGAGATCTCACCAATGTATCACACTGTGATCAGATTTGCCAAAACACCAAAGTTCTGCAATCAAAAGTGAGAAATTTCTATATGAATTTCTCAAAAATACTTCAAACTACATTATTAGTATTTATTTTTTATAAAGCTCTATCCTCTTTATGTCAATAATGATCTCATTTGTGTTTATTTATATTTCTCCAAAGGGATTTAAGGAGAAGTATCTGAGACAAAGTTTGTCATTTCTGTGCTATAGTATCAACAAACTGAGTTGCAAAAAATGAAGACAAAGGACAAACAGGGCAGACAACCAGATGACCCCCACCACCTACAGTATTTCTGGCTGGTTGGCATGCTCAAACAAACAGAACTAATTTAATAGCACCATAGAGTTAATGTGGTGTTTACACTTTCCATGGGAATCAGCCAAAGAATGTCTTACTTGCAGTTGTCTCTGCATATTAGCTTATTGAATGATGGGAGAAAGTATTTTAACATGGACATAATGCACACAGCACCTTTAAATAGCATAATTTAGAAGAAATCTATTATGTCTCCTAAGCTATGAAAGAGCAAACGTTGGGCAATACAATTTTGGCATTCCTAAACATTACTGAAGCATCTAAGTATCTCCCTTTCCTCCACTGTTTGCTATACTGTCTTGAAGTAATGTCAGATCCAGTGCCAGAGCTGTGGTTTGGGAGAGGATGTTAAGTTGCCAGGTGTCTCTTTTTTCAATGCTTATGTCAGATATGTGGACATGTCCCATGCTTGGCCTATTGTAATGAGACTGGGCTGTTTTAAAAACTCCCTGTGCTGCTGAGTCTAGAACTGCATGGCAGAATATTCCTGATTAGTCTGTGGCTACAAAAACCTTTCAACCATCCAGCTGAGCTACCAAAAGTACTCTGCCCTCAATTTGAAAGCAAACCACACACACACACGTGTGTGACATAAATACAGTAAACAATAACAGCATGTTAAACTGTACTAAACTAAAATAAAAAAAAAACACAAGTAAGAATACAGTGATATTACTTCTACAATGGCCCCAAAACTAGTTGAACATGTAAGCCACACTTAAAAAAGTTTGAATGTCATTGCGTTATATAAGAAAATGTTGTGTTATCCACTAAAATGAAACCAGTTAACTAAAACCAGTTGGCTAAATGTAAACTCAGAAATGGTTAAGAAAAGTTAGTACTGAGAAATGGACTAACATCATTTGATTGCAGATGCCACATGATTTGAACTTGCTGTACTTTTTAGACCCACTGTATATCTGTCCTTTGTTGTACTTCTAAGCACAAGACTTTGCCTATTTTTGCAAATTTAAAAAGATCATCACATCCAATGACAGTAGACCATAATAATGGATAAGTGGAGATAATATCATATAACTTTTCATTTTCACTGTCTATAAGATCTTAGTTCTATAATAGATAAGGACATGTTGCTCTGAACAGTGAGGCATGGAGAGGAAAAGAGGGGGCCCATCAATTTGAGTTCCATATGAATGGTGCATGTGAATAAAACATGAATAGAGATCCACAATGTTATCAGAGCAGAGACGGAAAGAGAGAGAGAGAGAGAGAGAGAGAGAGAGAGAGAGAGAGAGAGAGAGAGAGAGAGAGAGCAGAGAGAGAGAGAGAGAGAGAGGGTTAGAGAGAGGGCTACATTTCTGACAGGATTTTGGCAGCCCTATGAGCTCATTCAGTTCTTGTGTCTGTCAGTCTGTCCCTTGGACTTGCTCACTGGGTTGAACCCTCTACCATGCATTATGTATTAAACCCCTGTTTTAAGGGATTGAATTTAGAATTTAAGCTTTTTTGAAATGGGCTGTGACAACTATTTTCTTTATCCATAGTAATAACATTAAAATGAAGGTAAGTCCATAAATCCTATATTTTTGTAGTTCCCTTTCAAGAAAGTTCCTTCAATGCAGCATCAGAAGCTGAAGCAATGGGAGAGCCCATCAGGTGATGGGACTTTCAGACCATATAGCATCATGGCAACTTGATTGGCTTGCAACATAGACATCTCTTGTGCTTCTGGAACCTTAAAAAAATGCATCGCTGAGCATTATGCAACTGATTAGCAGGGACGAGTTCTACTCTTCTTTCTGCGAGACGGCAAGAAGCACAACTTCAATCACTTCCATGTTGCAGTGTGTTTACATTTCATAAAGAGCCAATTTTAAGCTAACTAAAAGAGTACACTTGCTGCAACACTTCTTTGTAAAGATGGACAATTCTTTGCAGATGTTTCCCACCTTGTGAGCGATATATCCATTTGTCTGATGGATGGGGTCTGATTGTGTTCATTTTGAATGCATGCTGCTCAGGATGCTACATTTGCTGCTTGCTTTCATTGAGAAAGTGGAAGCCTATCCTTCTCCCACCAATTTTGCTCCTTCTGTGTCTCCTGAGGGACCACACAAAGGCAGGGCACTAGGAAGGGATATAGAGGATGGAGATTTTGAGGAGGATTTGTTACTGACTCAAGTCTTTGGCACCTCCAATGCACCGTATTTGGCGTCTTCTCCTGTAAAGTTCACCCATGATGATTAATATGCATGGTTCAATCACATTTGGCAGTGCAGACAAAGAGTCCTCGTGTGGTGGAAAAAATATGATGTCTGCTTCTGCAGCTGAGTTGAACAAGGTTCTCGGCCGGGTAGTTGAAAGGCTTCAGCTTGAATGGTCCATCACTGTTGCACCAGAGCACTCTTGACTGGACAAACAGTTATTACTGAGCAAGTGTAATCAACTATTGTGCCACCCTGGCCATTCTTTCCATAGTTGCATGACCAGCTAGTCAAGATATGGTGCTGACCGTACTCGGCAAGAACCTACGTCACTGGTGCAGCGGCCTTCACATCTTTGGTCTACGCCAAGCTTAGATGATTTTCACATCTTCCACTAGTAGAAGAGGCAGTAGTGGCACTCTCAAGGCCTTCCTCTTTCACACTGGTGGGAACATCTATGCCAGTGTATCCATCCAAGCCATCTAAGATTACATCCGTGCTGCTGGGTAAGACCCACAATTCAGTGGGTACATGGTGGTGTTGCAGGCCTACCTGGCGGATCTGCTGAAGGACCTGGAAGAAAGCAGTCCAGACCCTTATTACCTTCAAGAGCTGTGTTGCGCCATTGGATTTGGTGCTCCCAAGACCACTGCTGAGGTAGATCTATAGGTAGCCTGGTGTCTGCTGAATGCTACATCTAGCTAAACTTGTCATACCTGAGCGTAAGAGGTAAAGTTACTTTTGGGCATTCCTGATGGTTTGACACCTATGAAGCAGGTCTTTCATACATGGATCAGTCTGCTTCCTCTCCAAAGAAGGCCCAGACTACTTTGCCATGTCCCTACAGTGTTTATCTCGCTCCTCCCACTGTTTCATGCCAGGATTGAGATCACATGCCTGTCTCTGTGCCAAATATTTGTAACAAACAAAAAAAGTTGCAAACATCGCTGCAGATACTTGAGGCAAAAACAACTTCACAAAACCGGGCAAATTTTGAGTTCTGACTAATTAGATCATTCTGAACAACTACCCCCGGCACAATCCAGACTGGATATGTGTTAAATTTAAAAAATCATCCGTGAAACTTCAATGGCGCTCACTCCTCGACTGTACTGGTGTGTCCCGCGTCACTTTTTTGCTCAGAGGTACTGATTCTCCTCGCCAAAGTTGCAATAGAGAGCGTGCCCAAAGGCAAAAATGGGAAAGGCCTCTATAGCTGTTATTTCCTGATTGAAAAAAAGAGCAGGGGTTTACGGCCCATACGGGATTGACACACTTGAATCAGGCACTCAGGATGTCTCTGATCAAGATGGTGTCTCAGAGAAATATCTTGTCTCATGGCCGCCCTCTGGACTGGTTTGAATTCATCGACCTGAAAGATGCATACTTTCAGATGTGCAGATTACCCCATCACAATTCTTGAGATTTGCATTCGAAGGGACTGATACCAGTTGAAGGTCCATATGCATATTGTATTACCTCAATGATGGGCTTTTATCTACTCATTCAGAGGCACAGAGATCAGTTGCTCAGGTATCTGGAGCAGTTGGGACTCAGGGTCAATTGGACAATGTGTGTGTTGTTGCCCAGTCAGCAAGTTTCCTACCTAGGAATGACATCAACTCAGTTAGCATGTCGGGACATATGACCAATGAGCGCATTCAGTCAAATCCAAAATTGTCACCATGGACATGTCCAACACTGGGGAGCCCTCTACGTGGGCTGTCTGCTTGGACAGGTGCACAAGTGGGGCGGCACATAAATCACCTAGAAGTGATAGCAGTCCTCTTGGCTCTATAAGCCTTTAGATCAGACACATTGGAGTCTCACAAACTGATCTACTCATCCTACATAAATTGCCATGGAGGAGTGAGATCACGCCCAATGCTGAACTTGGCCAATTGAATTCTCCTCTGTAGTGAGTTATGTCTCCTATATATATATGCCGTGCATATGCCAGATTTACTCTCGCGACAGGCTGTCAGGACGGTGGAATATAGACTCCACCCTCAAACAGTTCAGAGGATTTGGGAGGTATTCGGGATAGCCTAGGTGGATCTGTCAGCCTCCCCGGAGACCACGCATTGTCACCTCTGGTACTTTAGCACAATACAAGCTCTGCTAGGCTTGGATGCCTTAGGTCACAAATGGCCAGCAGGATGCAAATAAGGGTTTCCCTCATTTGCTTGCTACATCAAGTATTATGCGGGAATAGTTGAGTTGAAATGAAAATTGGTTCCCAGAGATGGAAGAGCTGCTAGATGCTCCCCAATGGATAAATCCTTTGAGGACAGATCTGCTCTCTCAAGCTCGGGGCACGATCTGGCATCCTCAGCCAGACTTATATAGATTGACTGGGCTTTGAATGGGACTCTGACACAATAGGGTTGTCACAACAGGTGTTAAACATCATACTACAGGCCAGGGTCCCACCAACAAGGTGGCTTTATGCCTCAAAATTATTGGTGCTTCTCCCAGGGGTGAGGACCCTATGTATTGCCATGTGTAGACGAGACTCTCTTTTATACAAGTGCGATTGGATGCAGGACTCAGTCCATGCTCAAAATATATTTAGCTGCCATAGCAACTACTCATGACCTCATTGAGAGCTTGTCAGAAGACAAACATCCTCTGGTCAGAACATTCTTGTGAGGTGTGAGACATCTGAGACCTTCTCTCCCCATTAGTTATGGTCTGGGTCTTAGTGCTGGTATTAACTGTATGGGTCCCCTGTTTGAGCCACTAGAGGCAGTAAGCTTACGCATACTCTCACTGAAGACTGTGCTACTACTCACTTTGGCATCAGTCAAACATGTTGGGGACATTCAGGCCCTTTTGGTCAATACTATCTGTGTAGAGTTTGGACCAGGCCTGTCAAAGGCCATTCTTAAGCCTAGGAAAGTTTATGCGCCCAAAGTGCTGGCAATTCCACTTAAGGCTCAGGTTGTACCTAGGTACATTAACAGAACAAGTAAATTCAGGGTATCAGAACAACTGTTTGTTTGCTTTGGAGGCCACACAAAAGTTTTGGCCATCTCCAAGCAAAACATTTCCCACAAGTTTGTGAAAGCTATTGTGCTCGCATACAGAATGATTTGCAAAGCGTACATTAACCCATGGCCATAAAAGCTCATTCTGCCAGGAGTATGGCTTCCAATTGGGCATGGGCAAAGGGTGTGTCTGTAGAAAGCATATGTTTGGCAGCAGGTTGGACTTCCCCTAACACCGTTGCCAGGTTTTATAACCTGCAAGTACCTTCTCTCTCTTCCTAGATCTTTTCAGAAGAAGAAGGTTGATTACTGACCAATTGTTTAGTATTGATGTCACACCATGGTCTCTCTATTCACACTGATGTGAATGAGAGCATATGTACAATGTTTCCTTACCCTGTTGGCTAGTGTCATTTTGCTAAAGCCAATGTTTAACTAGCCTGTCGGCTAATGTCTTTGTGCCAAGGGCCATGGCCAGGTGATTACTTTGCTTCCCTCCTTCCCGCTAACTTGAACATATGTGTTGAGACATTGCTCATCTACCCAGCATGGCTAGTGTCTCTGTTTTAGCCTTGCACCGTAGGCTTATTGTTCTTACCTCCACAAATGGGCGAGTCACCGGTGCGTGGAAAGCAGAGATGAGCATTTATAAGTTATTACAATTCAAGCGCGGAGCAAGCATTAAGCAGCCAAGAGTGTCAAAAAACTGAGAAATGCTCAAGTTTATTCAGATGAGAAATGCTGTCTTCAAACAGACTTGAAATGATGATTGCACGCATTCAATGCTGCAATACCGTGGCTGGTTAAGCAAAAGTGTAATAAATCAACACTGTTTAAATTCTTTGGGCATTTGGACATGAAGCTGGCATCTTTCCAAATGTAACTGCACATATTTAAGATGATATCATTGCTTTTGAACTAAAAACATAAATTTAAACTCGCTGTACCACAACCCAAAGTGGCAGCTCTCTGGAGATTACTTACACTCCAGTGAACGTGTAAAATTAGGAGCTGTTCACACCAAATGTGTTTTGCATGTCTACGCTGTTTTTGAATTGTTTTCCTTTATGAACAAGCGCTAGACATACATCTTTGACCATTGCATAATGTCTAACGCAGGAACGCCTTATTTTGTAGACACATTGTCAATGTCAAGTAAAAAAAACTATGAAAATTAATCTTGTGACATCTGCATTTGGTTTCATGTGTTGCGCTTCGTCTAGCTTGATTTTAGCGCATGTGTAACAAAACTAGTTTTATGTTTACTGTTACTGTAATGTTACTAATGTTGTCTACGTTCATACATCCTTTTATTTTGAAAAGAAATTATAAAGAGATCTTTATAGAGCCTTTTCTGGTTCAGGTCGTGTTTGGGCTTAAACATTTGACAGTACCGGTCGGGCCGGCTCACACAGTCTCAAGTACCGGTCGGATTTGGGTCTCATTTTAAGACCCAAGCATACCTCTAGAACCAAGGATACACAAGTAACCGAATAGTTCTAACTGATTCAAATATATGATAATATCTTTATTTCATTCATTTGTCTTCATCATAGACAGGCACACTCCTAACAGCACATTTGAGCAATAGAAAATGTAAATTTGTCAACAAAAAAAGATTCAGTGCAAATATAAAAATAAAGGTATTTCTTTAACCTTGATATTTTCATGAAACAACTGTTCCATGTTGCTGTCTAAAACAAATTCTAAAAATAAGCAGACATAATGTGGACTGAGACAGGTGTTGCATAATATATGTTTTCCCCCATTAATCCCAGAACATTTCCTGGTGGTGGGGTGCATTCTGGAAATTTTCCCTGCCACCCCTCACAGCTGGATATTGGAAACTTTCCATTGCTTCTTCCATTCCCATCAAGACATTCCTCCTTTACCAGTCATATCATGCAGCCAGAAGCAAAGCTCCCTTTCTCAGCTTCCTCTATCATTTCCTTCAGAGACTTCTTTAATGCTGATCCAATGATACCAATCCATTTTAATAGGTGCTGCATTAATCTTCCCATAAATCCTTGACACCCGACCTCCACAGGGTAAGTGGCAGCCCTCCATCCATTTTCCCTGCACTCAGCTGCTAGATCAGCATTTTTTAACTTCGTCCTTTCAAAGGTGGCCTCCAATCCCTCTTCCCATGGGACAGTAGCTTTAAGCAGATTTTCTGGCCTTGGAAGAGTATCAGAGGTGTATCTTATTAGAAAACTTAGCCTGGTCTGGGGTACCTTCCATGGGTCAGCCCATCCTTAAACTCTATTACTGTAGATGTACCCTCCCCCTGGACCGTATGGGTCCATAGAGGCTGTATGAATGGTAAGGCTATGCATCAAAAGCTCTACCAGCCTTTTCAGGAGTCTGTTTGTACATGTAGCAGTCTGTAGGATATGTGTGATGTCATCCATATACAGTAGCTGCATAAGTTACTAATCACTGGTGCAGAAGGCACAGGTTTAAATACTCTCATGTAATTAGCAAAATGATGCTTAAATTGGAAAGAAACATCCACGGTATGTATAGAAAATCCCCTCAGTTTAACTTTAGCGAGTTAAAAGTAGATAGGATGTGTCTCAAAACCTAGTGTGTGTAGGTTACCTAGAAGGCATCTTTGGGTATCATAGACGTGAAGCATTTTTGAACATCACAGGCATGCATCACAGGATCACATTCTTTCTATCCATCCATCCATCCATCCATCCATCCATCCATCCATCCATCCAGCCATCCAGCCATCCATCATATACTCTCCTGGTCTTTGTAATTCATATGTAGAGAAGAAAGGAAGAGGGTTGTGGATATAACAAGGATTAACTTTTTTTTAAATCAAGAGATTTGGTTAAAATCTATGTGTGTTTATAATTGAAATAGTGTATTTTACATGCAGTAGCTGCATCGTCACCTTTTTTTTTTTTTTTTGCCCCACAATTTTTACAATGCTTTTTAGCCATTTGTGTAAATAGACTTGCAGTCTGTGTCATTACTCTTAGAAGTACTTAGAAGTAAAAAATGTCCTGTAGTCTCTTTATTAATATAACGTCATAAAAGTTTACCATGACACATCGTAGGAAACTTATCACTGCTTGAAATAGCATGCCAACAACTCAAAAACAGAGAGCAAGGATTTACGATGTCTCGTTGTTTTCACTAAAGTTTCAGTTAAGGCAATATCTGAGGTTATGTTATGTAGAAACAAGGATAGATCCTCTCGTTTTTCATTGATCTGGCACTTTGGATGGGACAAGACTTGCAGTGCTGTCTATTTTTGATTGAACTATTGACATGTGAGGCAGGTTATATTAGCTCTCTCTCTCTCTCTCTCTCTCTCTCTCTCTCTCTCTCTCTCTCTCTCTACACACACACACACACACACACACACACACACACACACACACACACACACACACACACACACACACACACACACACGAGTTGTGTTTCCATGTTTTATGGGGACTTTCCATAGACATAATGGTTTTTATACTGTACAAACTTTATATTCTATCCCCTAAACCTAACCCTACCCCTAAACCTAACCCTCACAGAAAACTTTCTGCATTTTTACATTTTCAAAAAACATAATTTAGTATGATTTATAAGCTGTTTTCCTCATGGGGACCAACAAAATGTCCCCACAAGATCAAAAATTTCGGGTTTTACTATCCTTATGGGGACATTTGGTCCCCACAAAGTACACTCACACACACATACACACACACACACACACACACACACACACACACACACACACACACACACACACACACACACACACACACACACACACACACACACACACACACACACACACACACACACACACACACACACACACACACACACACACACACACACACACACAGAGAGAGAGACCTTTCCCTGTACATTTCCAACTTTTATCAGACTTACCTAAAGAAACACTGGCTGCTTACGACTAACCAGTGAATATAATCTGCTGTATAATACAAGCTGTTGGTGCTTACTGAATTTTGTATGAAATACAATACTCATTCATGAAGCCAGCATTTGTAGGGTTTTCATTCCATGATAAAAGTTAGTTAATGGTGCCCTCTGGTGAACATGTACAGAAGAAACAATTTGTATGGTAGGATTGATAGTAATATATTATTTATTTTTGATTCATTAATGAAATGGCTGTCCATAAATTATATAAATAGCGTATTATTTATTTGTTTTTGTTATTGTATTTTGTTTTTGTTTTCTCACTAGGATTATAAATCAGGGCTGTGCTGAAGGCCAAACCTTTGTGGTCTTCATTGATTGTGCCTGTTAAAGATATGCTTCATTAAAATTGTGTGAAAATATTTAAACATATTTCAAATGTGCTTGTTTATGAAATATGTATTCAAGGTTACATTTCTAAGGGTTATATTTATTATTGTTATTTTCCCTCAATGTTACAAACCCTAGATGGCAGTAGTAGGCAACAAAACTGTTGCAGAGAGTTTTTAAAAACGTATGGTCACACTTTATATTAGGTGGCCTTAATTACTATGCACTAACATTGAATGCATACAAGACTATTAATTTTCTGTGAAACTACATGTTGTTCTGCAAAATGCCCACATTTCCTGCTACTGAGGTTGAGGTTCAGGTAGGTTCAGGAGTAAGGGTAGGGTTAGGATTAGGATTAGGGGTTAGAGTTAGGTTTTGAGGTAAGGGTCAGGTTAGGTTAGTGATAAAGTTAACAGTGTAACTACAAATGTAAGTACTTTAAATGTAATTACAATTCAACAACATGTTTGTACATAATAATTACATTGTATCAAATGGTTAAGTATGTAGTAGTTAAGGCCACCTATAATGTAGATCCCTTATAAATAAGATAAATAAAAATGTTCAAATAAAACATCATACTGCAAAATAATCATACTAATTTGACCTCCTTAGATGATAAATTAAAGAATTATGCAATCTAAGCTTCTTTCAGCAAAAGTTTTATGTTGTTGTTGTTCCCTCAGGGATTTGTCATTGGGTCTCTTGCATATCTTGCATTTATTAGCATTAGCAAAAAAAATTATAAAAAACAGCACTTTAGTTCACCTATTCTAATAGAACTCATTATTGTTTGGCAATTTAACTACTGTAGATGTCTGCCTTTCATTTCTTGCATTTTCCAAAAGGAAGACTAATATTATTTTCAAAATAATATAATGAATGTGTTGTCACAGTATAACAAATAATAATTAATGGAAACACGTAATCACCTGTGAAGGACAAATGAGTGAGAGGAGGTATAGTCGGAGAGAGGATGTATAGCTTTTGTGGGGCAAATCCATTAATTGCCTATTTGACTACCAACATAGGGGCAAGAGGCAAAAGTCAGACCAAAAAAAGAGAGAAAAAAAGATTGATTGTTTTGATGTCAGTAAAGATACTGGTTTGTCATGGGTGGAACATTTTGGAAGACAAGTGTAGTTTTGCCTCTGACCCCCAATTTCATGTTTGCTTGGGGTTGTCGAAGGTTTAGGACAGGAAATTAAAGATCTTCAGTCCACAGTGCAGAATCTTCAGTCTGCACAGAAGGTAAATCTCCTGCAGGGATGAGTCGGGGGATGGTGGGGGCTAGTTTAGATAGAGCCCAGAAAAGTGTTGTGAGCTGAGTGTGTAGATGCAAAAGATACTTAAAAAGAGACCCTTATGTGAAAGGGGGTTGATGAGAAGGACACATCCCAGCTCCTGTATCTCAAAGTTCATATCTTCAAAGGGCTCCCTCTTGTAAAAAAAGTGGGATAGGAGTTTATTTGAATGTTAAAGCATGTGTAAGTGGCAGTTAAAGATCTGGGCAGTAGGGACTTAAGATTTATTGTTGTATTTAGTGTGTTTATTTAAAGTGAGGGATATTTTTCTGTTTTGATGAGATATCACTTGACATATTGTGGACTTTTATACTCTTTGGACTTTATACACTGACTATCTCTATGCTATTTATTTTATTTTGTACAGTCATGTTGTGCCTATTTATAGGATTTGCACAGAAGATTTTCTCTTCAACTTGTGTAGGAGTTAACGGAAACATACCCTGTCACAAAGGTGGTTGCCCTTTAAATTGTGAAATCCAAAGTTTTAATGAATTGCACAGGGTCGTGTTCAGGGTTTTTAACACAATTTTTTTCAACACCTGTTAAATGACAAAGTTTCAATCAGCCCACGGTTTGCTTCAAAGCATCAAGGTCATTCAATCGCTGCAATTCTCTGTTCAACCAGGAAAAAGTTGGCTGTAGGTTTGCCCATAGTGTGTTTGAAAGCCTGTTTCAAATTAATAAATGTATCATTGTAAAATTAAACAATTGTTAACTTGAAATTATTTGATCTGTGAAATCTGACTTGGTAAAACAGACACAAACAACAGAGAAAACTAGGCATTGCTCTGACAAACTGCTCTCAAAGGTTATGTGTTCTGTTGTAAGCAGAACAAATAAAGCTTTATTTGCAAAGTGGGGCTGCCACCACACACACACACACACACACACACACACACACATTGTTTTTATCAGTGTGGAATCCTCAGGCAAGCCTCACAGCGGAACTCTTTGTCCTGATCCACAACCACTTTAAAAGATAGTGAAGCAATAAGCTTGCAAGTAATGAGCTGTCATGTAATTATTCTGATGAAAAACAAGTTTACACAAATAAAGAACTATTTAAAGCTCTTTACTGTCAGATGGGCCAATGTGTGAAATATTTTCACATTCTCTGCGTATGATTTTCCCTTCAACGCACATGTTTATTTCACTGTGTTAGTGAGGACATCTCATACACACAGTGGTTGTAATACAGAGGTAATGATATTTGCTATATTCTAACCCTATATACCCCTAAATACTGTTAATTTAATGATCAGTTAATTATTGTTAATTATTAAACAGATTACACTAACTGACTTTCAATTAAATTAATTACTTTTCAGTATATTTTGTGTTGCACAAGCTTTTAAAATAATATGCAGAATGTATTTAAAACATGAATTATGTTCATATGTATGTCTATGTTCCAGTGACAGCTGAAGGGACAAAGAATTAGTATATATATATATATATATATATATATATATATATATATATATATATATATATATATATATATATATACATATATTCATATACAATTGTATAACAACATATAATGTATTTCTACAGTAATTAGAATCATCATTGATAACATTGTTAATAGTAAAATAAAATATCCGGTGTAGTGAATCTTTATTGAAAACAATGGGAATAGTAGAACTTGTGTATGCGTTAAGGTAATAAGAATCTTTATTGAAAACAATGGAAATAGTAAAACCTGTGTAGTGAATGGAAACTTATATGATAATGAGAATAGGGGTAAAATGTGCTTAAGTATCCTGAAAATAATGTCAAAATTCAAAAAGCCAAAATGTTGATTTATTTTCAAAAAACATCAAAATGTCCCCACAACGTCAATAATTTTGGGTTTTACTATCCTTATGGGGACATTTGGTCCCCACAATGTGATAAATACACACTCACTCACACACACACACACACACACACACACACACACACACACACACGTTGGGTTTCCATGTTTTATGGGGACTCTCATAGACAAAATGTTTTTTATACTGTACAAACTATATATTCTATTCCCTAACACAACCCCTAAACCTAACCCTCACAGAACACTTTCTGCATTTTTACATTTTCAAAAAACATAATTTTGTATGATTTATAAGTTGGGACCATCAAAATGTCCCCCACAACGTCAATAATTTGGGGTTTTACTATCCTTATGGGGACATTTGGTCCCCACAATAAATACACACACACACACACACACACACACACACACACACACACACACACACACACACACACACACACACACACACACACACACACACACACACACACACAAATGGGGTCAAAGGTTCTGCCAGTTAAAAGGCTCCGCTGATTCTATTTAGTCCCAAAACACTAAATAGCAACAAAAACTACCACAAGACTGTGGGGTCTAAAGCTTGTTTTAGAGGCAATCAAATTTTTAATGCAAATTTATGTAGCTATGAAAATCCCTGAAATAAATCAATTTATTTTGAGACAAAATACTTATTTATCATTTTCAGTTTTGTTTAAGGTCATTAAATCAAGGTCATCTGTCCAATAAGTGAAAGGATAGTATTTGAGATAAGCAAAAACCTCTGTTGCAGGGGCTTAAGGCCCCTATTAAACACACTGTTTTCATTAAAGTGGGGTGAATATATTTGTTATGAAACATTTTCAAAGTGGGCTCACATTGACTTATCCAATCATAGTAGAGATTTTTTTTATTTTTATAGAATACTTGAGATGTATTTAAATGCCAAACGTGTTTGAAATTAACAGGAAATTATTGACTTTTTCTGAAGTAGTTATTTTGAGTATCAATTTGTTACTCAAAACAGCATCTTTCTATCTCATTTGCATTTATTGACAAATTGTGCCCTATGCCCCTGTATCTACACGATATCACTTGAAACCCCCTAGGGGCATTTTACACACACTTCAGCGAGTAGTATTGGCGTGCGAAGGGAACATGAAGGCGAGCGTGACTGTATCGCCAAGCGTTCGCAAGAATGTAACCATCGCTCAGTCACTCGCTGTACACGCGCGCTGGCGGACTAGTGACAGTTTCACTCCGCGCTTTTGCTAATAAGACACGAAGCGAGTTTCTCTGCTGATTCATGGGATGGTCTGGTAAGTGCAACCTACGAATGTGTTTTCGATTACTCTTGAAATGTGTGTTTGTTTTGCAGTGTGTTGTGCGGCTTGTTAGCAGTGGCAGCAGTAGTGTATAGGATCCTGTTATAGTTGCACCAGTCCTTCAGTCTTTAAAGTCACGCTGATGAGATGAAAAAGCAGTATAGAATAAGTACTTAATGATAGGATTTGTAGCTGCTGCTGTTGGTCTCTCGCTTCTCGATCAGGTATGTTGAGCATGCATTCAGTAACCCCACTTCAAGTGCTTCTTCAGTGTAATGCACTAGAAACCAGCCACATTTAACACATATTAGAGTTTGGATTTATGGTGTTTACTTGCTTAACAGTGGTGTACTAGTGTCTGAAGAGGTGGGCACACTGTGAATTTAAGAAAGATCAGTCAGACTGCCTGTCATCGGACTGAATGTTGCCAGTGCCATCAGTTGCGCTCCCGCAGCTTCGTGCGCGTTTAGAGAGAATCTCTGTACACTTTTAAAAAACATATATACACAATTAACTCAACGGTGCTGAGGCATCGCGTTAGTAGATTGAAAAGAGTAGTCGTTCATCCTGGCGGCAATACGTGTCATCAATTATTTAAGGTGAACATGCGCAAAATTCTAAGAAAGATAGGTTTGTATATGCCCTAGACTACACTACTGCTTAACAACTATGGCAACATTTAGATGTAGCTTCTCTAAAATATGTCATAGCACTGCAGGTAATATTGCCTATGCGTGTAATGCTTGTGGACCCATAACTCAGGTTCTTGTCTTTGACACAGGCAAAGTAGGATACTGTTTACATAAAACAGGTGTCCTTTGTGTAATTCTGTGTATTTTTTGGATGTCATGTGAAGTGTCAAACTTGTAGGCTCTTTGCATTATATCACCTGTCATATAGGCATTGCTTTTGTGTCATTAATGTCTTCACTACAACAAAGTTAAAGGTTTGAAGTTTTGATAATCTCTTATGTTCTCTTAATTTTTTGTACTGAATTTCTTCAATCACAAACAAGCTGTGATGGCACTTACCCAATAAAGAACCTAATTCAAGTTCTCTCTCTGCAGAGAAGTGTGATTGTGTAGCTTTTCGAATTTTCAAGAACAAAACAGATTCCTTTTCAACTCAGTACACTTGACATTGCGTCAGGAAGCTGAAGCTGAAGCTATGGGGACTGTCCTTCTATATGACCTAGTTGAAATCTTTCTACAATAGCGGCAATTCTAAAATTGGCTATGGTGTTTAAGCCCCGCCCCACGAAGCTGTCTTTAAATAATAGTGTGAACGCAAACACCATTCCTTAGGATTTTCTTCCTTCAAGACTTCGATTCATCTCTCGTCTAAAAGCCTTCTACTACTTCACCATCGCCATACACGAGTCAGCAGGCAGGATCTTCATAGCAACGAGAAGACTCTCTGCTCCCCTGCATTGATCTAGCGAACATTTACTCCGCCTCGCTGCTTGACGCTTTGCTGGTGTATGGATATTATATATATATATATTAGTGCTGTCGATTTAACGCGTTAATTCAGTGCGATTAATTTGACGCCAAATTAAATTAACGCCATTAATCGCAATGCCCACGGACCATCATATGGAAGATTCCTGAGAAATGCAAGCTTGTAGTACCAACTGTTTACTCCAGAGGGCAGTAAGTGAAACTTCAGCTGTGTGGCAATGCACAGTTTATACAGTGAAGAAAAAGCCCTTTAACAGCAACAACACAAACATGCGTTACGTTCTTGTTTTCAGAACACTTTGATGGAGCGCAAATCCAAACTAAGGGATCTCAAGATGTGTTCTAAGTATTAAACTATATTTAACTTGTCACAGTGACCTACAATTTTTATGTTTATGACGCTACACAAGCATGTCTGATGCTGGTGTACACTGACAGGTCCTTAATCAAGCCCTCATAATAAATCTTGAACTGACTGACAAATTCACTTGTGAAATGGATTGCTGTGAACTGTATGCCAATGATTGACTTATGTTCAATAATATGGTAGTAAACAATACATTGTATTCTTAAGCCACATTTTGTATTGTCTTATTAATGATTAACTTTTCTGCCACAAGAATGTAATGCATTTTAATTATCTGAATATTTTTATATATATATATATATATATATATATATATATATATATATATATATATATTCAGATAATTAAAATGCTTTACATTCCTAATATATATATATAATTTTTTTCAAATATTTAAAGATAACGATGTGTCATTATTTCATAATTATATATTAAATTATATTTATATGAGGGGCTTTCTCAGCAAATATTTGTATATGCGATTAAATGCGTTTAATTGCAATTAATTAATCGGGACACCATGCAATTAATTCGATTAAAAATTTTATCGGGCAAATCGGACAAGCATGGCTACGATCCAGAGATGTTCAAAGAGCTCCACACCGCTACGGACTTAGCGCTGCGAGCCACGTAAGTCACTGCACAGGCCATTGGCAAGTCAATGAGCAACCTGGTGGTTTTGGATCTTCATATCTGGCTGAACCTTATGGAAATGCATGAGTCAAGTCAAGTGGTTTTTATTGTCGTTTCAACCATATACAGTTAGTACAGTACACAGCAAAACGAGACAACGTTCCTCCAGGACCATGGTGCTACATAAAAACAACAAAGGACCAACACAGGACCACATGAGACTACACAACAAAATAAAATACCTATATAAAATACCTATGTATACCTATATAAAGTGCTCGTGCAAACATGTGCAAAAAGTACGGGACAGTACAACAAATTTCTGACAATGAACAGGACAATAGACAAAGTGCAGCGCCGACCAGTACACAGTAGTGCAAAAAGATGACAGTTTCTAAAAAATAAAAAAACGTAAACATAACATACTATGAGATAATGTTCTATGCACATAGCAGTTATTGGGGTAGCAGACAGTTATAAAGTGACAGTAATTAAAGTGCAACTCAGGACACGTGTGTGTGTGTGACAAACCAGTCTCTGAGTATTGAGGCTTGGGGGAAGAAGCTGTTACACAGTCTGGCCGTGAGGGCCCGAATGCTTCGGTACCTCTTGCCAGACGGCAGGAGGGTAAAGAGTTTGTGTGAGGGGTGTGTGGGGTCATCCACAATGCTGGTTGCTTTGCGGATACAGTGTTTTTTGTAAATGTCTTTGATGGAGGGAAGAGAGGCCCCAATGATCTTCTCAGCTGTCCTCACTATCCTCTGCAGGGCTTTGCGGTCCGAAACGGTGCAAGTCCCAAACCAGGCAGTGATGCAGCTGCTCAGGATGCTCTCAATAGTCCCTCTATAGAATGTAGTGAGGATGGTGGGTGGGAGATGTGCTTTCCTCAGCCTTCGAAGAAAGTAGAGACACTGCTGGGCTTTCTTGGTGATAGAGCTGGTGTTGAGGGACCAGGTGAGGTTCTCCGCCAGGTGAACACCAAGGAATTTGGTGCTCTTGACGATCTCCACAGAGGAGCCGTCGATGTTCAGCGGAGTGTGTTCACCTTGTGCTCTCCTAAAGTCAACAACCATCTCTTTTGTTTTGTCCACATTCAGAGACAGATTGTTGGCTCTACACCAGTCCGTCAGCTGCTGCACCTCCTCTCTGTATACTGACTCGTCGTTCTTGCTCGGTCTGTATGCCGACACGGTCGTGTCATCGGCGAACTTGACGATGTGGTTCGAGCTGTGCATTGCTGCACAGTCTTGAGTCAGCAGAGTGAACAGCAGTGGACTGAGCACACAGCCCTGGGGGGCCCCAGTGCTCAGTGTGGTGGTGGTGGAGATGCTGTTCCCGATCCAGACTGACTGAGGTCTCCCAGTCAGGAAGTCCAGGATCCAGTTGCAGAGGGAGGTGTCCAGGCCCAGCAGGTTCAGCTTTCTAATCAGGTGCTGGGGAATGATTGTGTTGAATGCTGAGCTAAAATCTATGAACAGCATTCGAACGTATGAGTCCTTATTGTCTAGGTGGGTGAGGGCCAGATGGAGGGTTGTGGCGATGGCATCGTCCGTTGAACGGTTTGAACGATACGCAAACTGCAGTGGGTCTAGTGAGGGGGGCAGTTGGCTCTTTATGTGCCTCATGATGAGCCTCTCGAAGCACTTCATGATGATGGGTGTAAGTGCGACGGGACGGTAGTCGTTGAGGCAGGACACTGAAGACTTCTTTGGCATGGGGATGATGGTGGTGGCCTTGAAGCACGTTGGAACGACGGCGCTGCTCAGAGAGATGTTGAAGATGTCGGTAAGAACATCTGCTAGCTGGTCTGCACATCCTCTGAGCACTCTGCCAGGAATGTTGTCTGGTCCAGCAGCCTTCCGTGGGTTGACTCTATGGAGAGTTTTCCTCACATCTGCCGTGGTAAGACAGAGCACCTGGTCGTTGGGAGGAGGGGTGGTCTTCCTCGCCATCACGTCGTTCTGCACTTCAAACCGAGCGTAGAAGTTGTTCAGTGCATCTGGAAGGGAGGCATCTTTGTCACAGGCAACTGATGTTGTCCTGTAGTTGGTGATGGCCTGGATGCCCTGCCACATGCGCCGCGTGTCACCGCTGTCCTGGAAATGACTGTGGATTCTCTGGGCGTGTGCGCGCTTTGCCTCTCTGATTGCCCGTGACAGTTTGGCCCTAGCTGTTCTTATCGCCTGCTCTGAAGGCGGAGTCTCGGTATGCGCCTGGGATGTTTGTGTAAACAAGATCAAGCACGTTCGCCCCTCTCGTTGCAAAGTCCACATACTGATGGAATTTAGGGAGCACTGTCTTGAGATTCGCATGGTTGAAATCTCCGGCGACAATAAACAGTCCGTCGGGGCGAGCGTTTTGCAGTTCGCTCATAGCCCCATACAGTTCACAGAGCGCTTCCTTAGCGTTAGCGCTGGGGGGAATGTAAACTCCGGTTATGCAAACAGTGATGAATTCCCGTGGTAGATGAAAAGGTCTGCATCTAACAGTCACAAGCTCCAACAGCGATGAACAGTAACTAGAGACTAGCATAGAGTTCTTGCACCATTCCGTGTTGATGTAAACACACAAGCCACCACCGCGAGTCTTACCGCAGAGAGCTGTATTTCTGTCGGCACGAAACGAGGCGAGCCCGTCTAGCTGAACTCTGTCACTGAGCCACGTCTCCATGAAAACAAAGACGCAGCAGTCTCTAAACTCACGCTGCGTAGCCTGCTGGAGTCGGATATAGTCCAGTTTATTGTCCAGGGAGCAAACATTTGAGAGCAGGATAGACGGGAGAGCCGGCCGGCTAGGGTTTGTTTTTAGCCTAGCATGGACCCCCGCCCTCTTTCCGCGCTTCCGCTTTCTCGTACACCGCTTACGACGTCCTCTCCCCCGGCCACCGGCATCAGACGACGCCGAGGACTGGAGGCCTGGTCTCCGCAGCAAGCCGAGTACGCGTAGCGCCTCCTGCAGGTCATCATGCAGCTTGGTTTTTGCATGAGTCTTATATTTCAGTAGTGTCTGGCGATGGTAGACACGAACACCGGTTGATCCGATGTCCATGTGTGGCAAAAGTCAGGCTTTTTAAACAAAAATAGCACCATTGTGGATCCGGAGTGGCCCAAACAAAGGCAGCCGCCTCAGCGCAAGCCCTGTGCTGAGGGGGAAACCCCCTGCCCTGTGCAGCAAAAGCACTCCTGACACCAGTGATGTGTCAGATTACCTGATTTATTGTTTAAGCTAATAATACGTAATAACAGTGAACGTTACGCTCAAGCGCGGCATATCAAGAAATGTAAAAATCAGGATGAATTATTTGTCAATAAATTTTTAAAAAAAAAATCAGGATGTATATCGTGTACTCTCTCTCTCTCTCTCTCTCTATCACAAACACACACACACACACACACACACACACACACACACACACACACACACACACAGTGAATGTTACGCACAAGCGCGGCATATCAAGAAATGTATGTATTTTATATGTGTTATATATAATATATACGATTTTGTTAATATATCTTCATTAGATATTATTATACAAAATTCAGTAGTCAAAACACAGAACATATAACAGAACATAAGTTGTTTATTTTTTACAACATTATGTGCTTATTTTTTTATGTGCAATCTTCATCTTTATAACAGAAGATACAATACAACAATCCTTTACCTTTTCATTGTGGTAGGTTATATACAGCTTCCTTTGCTCGTCAAGTGCAAGGTCGATCCGAGATTTTCCAAAGGTTTTCAGTGTAATTTGACACTGGATGTGAGCTGACGACTTTTCATGCTTGGTTAAAGCTGCGGGCAGGTTGTTCAAATCACAATATCCCGCTGAAGTCCAAACAGTCTGACTGGTTGAAAAAAGCAGGCAGGGATAGCAGTACAGCCGCTGATTGTTAGCACAGCCACATAGCCAATCTTTTCTTACATACCAATCAGTTTGAAATGATCGGATAATTTTTGGGCCCTTTTGCTGTACTAGTCAATCTAAGGCTGGCGTAGACCTCCCTCTTGCAATTAACTCCTATTTGGAATTAAAATCGAGCTTGGAAAAATTTCTTAATTCCGTGATTACGGCCGGTGCTGTCATTTTGATTTTGAATTTGGCGGGGATTAGGCATGTACACTAGCTGTGGTGTAATGACGTTAGCTACGCAAATGTCCAGGAATATCTCGATTTTAATTGGTCCATGTCTGATACATAACGGAGATGATTACGGGTATAACATATTTACGTCAAAAGGCACAGCAGATTTGTGCTTTTTGCCGTACATGTTAAAGAATACAGGATCGAAGTGCGCATGCGCAACATGGGTTTTCCGCGTGTCGTCTGCAATGAATGGACCGTAAAAGCACTGCTTATGCTACCATTTGTTTTTAGTTGATTATGCGTAACTGCTACATTTGTCATCATAACGTCTAAACAATTGGAATAACACACATATTGCATGTATAAATCACAAGAATAAAAAGTAAAAATACAAATACAAGTTTATTATTTAATAAACATTTTATTTTTGAATTTTGGCAGGGTAGGCAGTGCCTAGTTTGCCTACCCAGACCGCACGTCAGTGCCTGACACACAATGCTGTTCCCCTCTTCCCCACTGCTGTTTGTCGGGAAAGGAATATTGATGTTCAGAATGTTGTTCAATATGTTGTTTCTGTGTCTCACATTCAATCACATGCAATACAGAATGCAAAAAAGAATACAGCGCTATTTGCACATGCACAAGGTTCTCACCCTTTTTCAATAAAGAGCTTTCCCACTTCAAAGACCACACATTATGCACAACCGCTTCCCAGTGGTGAGTGGCATATTATATGATACAATGAACAATCCAAATTGCCCTCTGTCCCATTATGCAGACATTTAGCGAGCCCTTATGGGCATTTCCGACTGGGTACTAAAATTAGTTTTGCATCATCGGCCATCCTGTTTCAACAGTGTTCTGTCTTCTACGGTTCCATCCGAAGAGCCAAAATAAACAATCTTTTCACAAAGAACGCGATAGAGGTTGTTTCAGATGAATTAATATGCCTGCTGTCCCGCTGCATGAATGCATGGCAAGTCCTCACGAGCGTGTCAGAACTGGGTGTTTAAAACAATCGAGCATGGTCATATGATTTAGTTAGTACACTATCCACCTCACTTCTCCGGCACTTTGCAATCTGTGGTCCAACCACAGTATGTGCCGGTGTTGCACAAAGAATTTCACAGTCTCCTTGCAAAAGAATGCGATGGAGACTGCCCCACATTGCGACACACACAGCAGGATTTACAGATGTTAGATGTCTGAAGAAGGAAGCGGGCTACGGCCCATTCTATTTCTATTGAGATGCTTGAATCGAACGCTCGTGATGTGCCAATTCAGAATGTTGACTCAGAAACAGATTTTATCACACGTCCTTCCTCAGAATGGTTTGCATCAATAGATCTGATGGACACATACTTCATGTACCAATTGCACCACGTCACAAGCGGCTTTTTAGATTTGCATTCGAGGAAACTGCGTATCAATTTAAAGTCCTTCATTTCAATTTGTCTCTGGCTCCCCACTTGTTCACGAAATGTAGCGATACGGCTCTCGCCTCATTGAAAAGTAATGGTGTGTGTGTTTTGACTTCAGCGACTGGTTATTACTAGCTAATCAGAGGCACTACTGAGCAAGAGACTTGGTCTAATGTCAACTGGGCAAAAAGCACACTTTTTGAGTGGGTCCAGTGCCATCGACTGGCATTGCTTGATGAGGTGTTCCAGCTGGCGGAGCACCATATGATGGTATATTTGTGGCCGGTGAGCCCCGTTCTTCTCTCTCTCTCTCTCTCTCTCTCTCTCTCTCTCTCTCTTTTTGTTTAAGTTTATTATTAAAATATTATTTATATTCTCAAGCCGGTTCTTGCCTCCTCCTTTACAATAATCCCTTTACACTGGTGCCGAAACACGGGAAGGAGGAGGGATGCGCTGTAGTGGAGTTCTCACTGCTACCATCCACCCCAAAGGAGCAGCCGCAGCCATCTGCCTGGGGACGGAGGAACCCTGCTGCCTGGAAGTGGAGGAATGGCCACCGACCATGAGGGGAGGAGGGGTATATGTCATGCTGGGGGCTCCCCAGCCTGAGAGAATGAGGGATGAATGTGGCAGGGTGGAGGGTGGGGCCGGGTCATGATTCCTCACACCCGGCTCCTACTCGAGAGGGATAAAGGATGACTGAAGACGCCAGTGCGCGCACGCCCGTGAGAGAGAGAGAGATTTACAGACAGCTGTCCGACACTTGTGTGTTTGTTTGTCTTTTTTTTAAGTTTATTATTAAAATATTATTTATATTCTCAAGCCGGTTCTCACCTCCTCCTATACATTAATCCCTTTGCAAACGATTTAATCAGACACTAAAGAATATGATTCTAAGTCGCTCGAGCCCCTATTATTTGCAGTACAAGAGGTCCCACAAGCCTCCAAAGGGCTCTCACCATTCAAATTATTGTACAGTAATAAACCGCTTGCCATGCTCTAAGTCCTATGTCAAAATTGGGAAGAGGGACCTTCAAACAGCAAAAATTTAAGACCTGAGAGCAAATCTCCACACCGGGGCAATTAACACAGGACAGTTTGCTCCAGACTCAAGAACGTCAAAGCTGGCTGTATAATAGGGGTACTCGGCTATGGGAATTTGCCCCGAGAGATAAAGTCCTTGTATTACTCCCCACATCAAGCTCTAAATTACTCGCCAAGTGGCAAGGACCCTTTTAGGTCACACACCGAGTAGGGGAAATCAATTATAAGGTTAAACGAACGGATAGAGTGTGGAGTACATCAGATTTACCACCTCAATCTCCTAAAACTGTGAGAGAGGCAGTCCCTGTGACATTGGCGACGGAGAGGGAGGAGCTCGGACAGGAGGTGAACTTAAAAGCCACCGATTGAGTCACCCAGGTCACTTGCGGAGACCACCTCTCATCGTTACAAGTCACAGAGTTTACCAGAGTTTTCTCATCCTTTACCCATTCGAACGAATCTCATAGAACACCACATTGAAACAACCCTAGGGGTAGTGGTACACAGTCATCCCTACCGATTACCTGAACACAAAAAACAGTCCATGCTTGATATGGGGGTAATAGAAGAATCCCACAGTGACTGGGCCAGCCCGGTGGTGCTGGTTCCAAAGAGTTCTGTGTAGATTATAGAAAAATCAATGCAGTGTCTAAATTTGATGGCTACCCAGTGCCTCGGAATGATGAACTGTTCGATCGGTTAGGTGCAGCTCGCTTTTATTTGACACTGGATTTGACAAAGGGATATTGGCAGATCCCCTTAACTCCCATGTCCCGTGAAAAAACAAAATTTTCCACACCGTTTGGCCTACATTTTTCATCCTTCCTTTTGGTTTGTTCGGGGCCCTGCTACTTTTCAGTGGCTCATGGACAGAATCCTCAGTCCACATGCCACTTATGCCACTGCCTATATGGATGACATCATTATTTATAGTAATGATTGGCATCAGTATCTGCAGCATCTGAGGGCTGTACTAAAGTTGTTGAGATGAGCGGGACTCAAAACAAATCCTAAGAATTGTGCAATTGGACAGGTGGAAGTACGGTATCTGGGCTTCCACTTGGGTCATGTGCTGGTGCGGCACCAAATTGATAAGACTGCATCAATTGCAGCCTGCCCGAGACTGAAGACCAAAAAGGGTGTGAGACAGTTCCTGGGGCTTGCTGGATATTATCGTAGGTTTGTACCTAACTATTCGACTTTTACCAGCCTGCTGACTGAAGGGGGCACCAGATCTGGTCCAATGGACGGAGCCGTCTCAGCAGGTGTACACGTAAGTGAAAGCTGCACTCTTTGGCGGGCCATTATTGCACTCTCCTGACATCTTTCTCCCTTTTATCTTCCATATGGATGCATCGGACAGGGGATTGGGAGCAGTACTGTCCCAGATGGTGGAGGGGGAGGAGCGTCCCACGCTGTGCATTAGTCTTAAGCTTTCACTGTGAGCACCATCGAGAAAGGAGTGTTTGGCCATCAAATGGGCAATTCTCACCCTCCAGTACTATCTGTTGGGACGTGCCCCTCCAGTGGCTCCATCCATAGCTCTCCAGCCTTTTAAGATCGAGGAGGTCCACAGACTGGGGGCCTGAGTCGGGTGATGGTGGTATGTGTTGATGGGAGTTCGGCCAAGCAATGTTTGCAGAGAGCGAGGCCGGGAGAGACTGAACGTTAAGGACTGACACCTGTGTGAAATCAGCTCTAACAGCTGCTTTGTTTTTGCTGTGAGAGTGGAGAGGGATAAAAAGGGCAATCCAGACCACCAGAGGAGAGAGAGAGAGATGCACGCAGCAGTGATCAAGTGTGCCAGCGTTTATGTAATGCTGAAAAGCAAATGTTTATGTTACACTGAAAAGGTAAAAAATGAAGTCTTACGTTGGACAATTTATCTGGCCCTTCCTTCTTCACAAGAAAGCCAGAGACAGTCTGACTGTCACAGTCTGTTACACATGAGACCTCTCCTGTACTGACTCAAGCGATGTTCCACATTGCACCTGGAGCTTCGGGTGCATGCACATTCCGATGACTCGCCGCTGTCTGGCTGCTCTAGCACCTTATACAACGCCAGTTTTCTACCAACAAGGTGTTACGCTGGGTCAAATTTTCAGAAGGAAAGTGCTGACCACAGATGCATCCAACACAGGTTGGGGTGCGGTGTGTGATGGATGCCCAACTTTTGACACATGGACAGGTGCGAAACTGGTGTGGTATGTCAAATGCCTAGAGCTACTGGCTGTCTTTCTAGCTTTGAGAGCATTTCATTCCGACATTTTGAATCACCACATTCTGAATCATTTGGACAACACAACAGTAGTGACTTATATAAGGCACCAGGACACACTGGCCCATGTAAGGCCGGTGAAACGCCAGTACGTGTTTCCCCCAGTGCCCCTCCTTCATTCTGTCATCAGCGAACTCCGAGTGGACATGGAATTGGACATGCATCAGCTTCCTGATGCAATGTCTTGTTCTCTTCATCTCAAGGAACCGAGGTTACATATGTAACCGAGACGTTTTAAGTTATAAAATTACAATTTTGGATGTCCAGTTTTTTTAATTCTGCTGTCTAGTGTTTGATACCTTTGAATTGAAAGTTATTTTGTCTCTGAGTTATTCGTTAAAAGTTAACATGAGTGACAGCTGCTTACACTGCCATGCTATACAATGTCAGTACAATGAAAATACAATGTAAGACTGAATTTAAAGATAGAAACTCTTAAAAAGGTGCTATGAACAGTATTTCATTTAAGTATTTTGTTGTAAAACAATTTGTTTGAGTACAGAAATAATGTAATTATATTTCAAATAAATATATATTAAAATTTGCTTTAAATACAAATTATTCCTAACAGATCAAATATTATTGTACCATAAATGGTGAAAGTTACTTTTTGAATTTCTATATCTTTCTTTCTTTTCTTTTTTCAAGTTTTATAATTGCCCCAATCTTGTGATGGTGACTTACAAATTATACAAATTTTCTTAGTGTAAATATTTTTTTGGAGCTGTTACTGTTGGCCCATATGTGTGTGTAATGAAGACTCAGGTTGGTTTGGATCCATATGCGGCTTTATTAGAACAGTAAACTCAGGTCGTACAGGCAATGGTCTGGGACAGGCAAACAGAGTTAGGCAGAGAGGCAGAGGCATAAACAGGGACAGGCTAATGATCAGGGCGGGCAGCAAACAGACGTGGTACAAGGCAGGCTAGAGTAACTGGGCAGGTGGCTAACAAACTGGAACGGGGAATAGCTAGGTCGGTACACGGATAAACTAGAGAGGTAACTAATAATGCTTGGAAATGTCGCTGGGGCTAAACAAGACTTCGCAAGGAGGGAACAAACAGACGTGATTAAATAGAGTGAGGTAATAAGCAACAGCTGGGGTGAGTAATCAGTATTCGGGTGAATGCGATCTCCGGAGGCTCGAGGAGGAGGCGCCTTCACCCGTGTTCGTGACAGAGCCCTCCTCCTGTGAGCGGCTCCTGACGCGAAGAAGCGACCCGCGCCGAGGTCTCCCCCGAGGTCGAGGGGCCGGTCTCTCCGGGTTGGTCCGATGGTACTCTGTAATGAGGTTAGGGTTGAGGATGTCGTTGGTGCTGACCCAGGACCTTTCTTCCGGGCCGTACCCCTCCCAGTCAACCAGGTACTGCATCTGACCTCGGTGGCGCCTGGAGTCGAGCAGCCTTCGCACCAGGAAGGCCTCCTCGCCGCCCACGATCAGGGGAGGGGGTCTGAGAGTGGCCTCCTCTTCGGCCCCCGGGTCGTCGGCCGGTTTCAGTAGGGAGACATGAAAAGAGGGAGAGATTCGGTAATTAGTGGGGAGCTTGAGACGGAAAGTAACAGGGTTAATCTTTCTAAGGATTTTAAAGGGGCCAACATACCTAGGGCCGAGCTTTCTGCAAGGCTGGCGGAGGCGGAGGTCTTGGGTGGAGAGCCAAACCCATTGGCCTGGGGTGTAGTCGGGTCCGGGATGGCGGTGACGGTCTGCTTGTGACTTAGTGCGGTCCACGGCCCGCTGTAAGTGGACGTGGGCCTGGTCCCATACTGCCTCGCTGCGATGCAGCCAGTCGTTAACGGCGGGGACTTCCGAGGGTTCTCCGGACCAAGGGAAGAGAGGGGGCTGGTACCCCAGGATGCATTGGAAGGGGGTCAGTTTGGTGGATGGTTTGAGTAAGGAGTTCTGGGCGTACTCGGCCCATGGAAGGAATCTACTCCAGTCCGACTGGTTGTGGTGACAGTACGTGCGCAACAACCTGACAATTTCTTGGTTTAGTCTCTCCGTATGTCCATTGGACTGGGGGTGGTAACCGGAGGTGAGGCAGAGGTTGATGTTCAGGAGACGGCAGAAAGCCTTCCAGACCCTGGAGGTGAACTGGGTCCCCCGGTCCGAGACAATCTCTTCGGGCAGACCGTAGAAGCGGAACACGTACTGGAACAGGTGTTCGGCGGTTTCGAGGGCAGTGGGTAGCTTGGGTAGAGGTATCAAGCGGCAAGCCTTGGAGAACCGATCTACGACCGTGAGGATGGTGGTGTGCCCCTGGGAGTTGGGTAGGTCGGTTACGAAGTCCACGGCGATATGTGACCAAGGACGATGTGGAATGGGGAGAGGTTGGAGCAGGCCGGCCGGTGGTTGTTTAGGGGACTTCGCTAGGTTGCAGGCTGAGCACCTCTTGACGAAGTCAGCAGTATCCTCGGGTAGGGTCCCCCACCAGAAGCGGTTACTCAGGAGACGGGTGGTAGCTGTGATTCCGGGGTGGCCGGAACTTGAGGAGTCATGCACCCAGATGAGTACCCTCTCCCGGAGGCTGGGGGGTACGAAGGTCTGACCTGCAGGGCACTCAGGAGGAGGTGGGACTGAGACTTGAGCCTGGGAGATGTCTGACATGAGGTCCCACTGGACGGGGGCTAGGAAGAGCGCGGGCGAGATGATGGGTTCGGCTGTGAGGTTTTGGACTATGGTCTCGTGTTGACGTGAGAGGGAGTCGGCCTTGGTGTTCTTGGAACCCGGGAGGTAGGAGATGTTGAAGTCAAAGCGGGTGAAGAACAGGGCCCATCGGGCCTGTCTGGGGTTGAGCCTCTTGGCGGAGCGGAGGTACTCAAGATTTCGGTGGTCCGTCAAGACCTGGAATGGTTGCCTGGCCCCCTCCAGCCAGTGACGCCATTCCTCCAGGGCTGCTTTTATGGCCAGAAGCTCCCGGTTACCGACATCATAATTTTGCTCGGCGGGAGTGAGTTTGCGGGAATAGTAGGCACAGGGAAACAGCTTAGGTGGGTTTCCTTGGCGCTGGGAGAGGATGGCCCCAATTCCAGTGTTCGAGGCGCCCACCTCTACCACGAAGGGGAGGTCTGGATTGGGGTGGTGCAGGATGGGCACAGTGGTGAAGCGTGCTTTGAGTTGGGCTAAGGCCTGGAGGGCTTCAGCCGGCCAGTGGAGTTTGTTTCCACCTTTCTTCAGCATGGCGGTAAGAGGGGAAGCAACTGTGCTGAAGTTACGGATGAACCGGGCGGTAGAAATTCGCGAACCCCAGGAAGCGTTGGAGCTCCTTCACCGTGGGCGGGCTGAGGCCATTCCAGGATGGCTCGTACCTTGCGGTCATCCATGGCCACTCCGCCTGGGCTGATGACATACCCCAGGAAGGCTACCGACTTCAGGTGGAACTCACACTTCTCGGCCTTGGCGTACAACTGGTGCTGGATCAGGCGTTTGAGGACGGTTCGACATGTGTGATGTGTTCCTCAAGGGAGTCAGAGTAGATCAGAATGTCGCCGATGTAAACGATTAGATAACGGTTGAGCAGGTCTCTGAACACATCATTGACGAAGCGACTGGAACACCGAGGGACTGTTAGACAAACCGAACGGCATCACCAGATATTCATAATGGCCGGAGGTGGTGGAAAAGGCGGTCTTCCACTCGTCTCCCTCCCGAATACGCACCAGGTTATAGGCGGAGCGCAGGTCCAGCTTGGTGTAAATCTTTGCTCTCCTTAATTGCTCCAGAGCAGCGGGCACGAGTGGCAGGGGGTATCTGAATTTTATGGTGACGTCATTGAGGCCACGGTAGTCGATGCACGGGCGAAGGGAGCCGCCCTTCTTGCCCATGAAGAAGAATCCGCAGCTGCCGGGACGTGGAGGGTCGGATGAACCCCTTGGCCAGCTCCTCCTCGATGTAAGACTTCATGGCTAAGGATTCGGGTTCTGACAGGGAAAGATTCGGCCTAGGGGTGGTGTGGCTCCCGGCTTGAGTTCGATGGCACAATCGCTAGGTCGGTGGGGCGGAAGTAGGGAGGCCTTGGCCTTGCTGAAGGCCTCGCTCAGGTCAGCGTACATGGGGGGTATCTGAGCGGAGTCGTCAGGAGCCTTCTGGACATTGGTGGTTCCCACGGTTAAGGGGTGGACTGTTTTCAGACACCTCGCCGAGCAGTCAGTGCCCCACTGTGTGATTTGACTGTGCCGCCAGGAGATTCGTGGGTCGTGAAGACGGAGCCAGGGGAGGCCGAGTATTACCGGGTGGTGAGGGGAGGTGACGAGGTGCAGACGGATGGTCTCGATGTGCAGCACTCCTACCTGCAGGCGGATGTCGGTAGTGGTGTTGCACACTTTACCGGTACCCAGGGGCCGTCCGTCTAGGGCCGCCACTGCCAAGGGAGGTTCACACACAGTCAGGGGAATACCATGTTTCTTACAAAAGTTCTCATCAATGAAATTACCAGCCGCACCAGAATCGATCATAGCGTGGACATTTAAGCTATATGATCGGTAGCAGAGTGAAATGGGAACTTTCAGGCTGGAAGAAAGGAACAAACTCACCCCTGGTTGTTGTCGCTCAGGCGGACGCGTCGGGCAGTTGGAGCAGATATGCCTGGCCTGGCCACAGTAGAGGCAGAGGCGGTTGGAGAGGCGGCGTTCTTTCTCCTCCGAAGTGAGGTGGGCGCGGTCTAACTGCAAGGGTTCCGGAGCCGCTTGGCGCTGGGGTGCCGGAGCGGGCTGCGGGAGCCACCTAGCTGGTCGTCGGGAGCGGATGAGGTTGTCGACATGGATAGCCAACGAGATGAACTGCTCCAAAGTGGTCCCCTCATCGCGACACGCCAGCTCAGACTGCAGATCCGCGCTCAGCCCCTGACGGAAGAGGAGTTTTAGGGTGCACTCAAGCCAGCCGGTTTGCGTTGCAAGGGTGCGGAAGGTGAGAGCGTAATCCGCCGCTGTGCGATTTCCTGGCGGAGAGCCAGGAGTTGCTCACCAGCTCTTGCCACATTCAGGGTGATCAAAGACGCCGATCAGGTTCTGCATGAACGAAGTCAAAGGAAAATTGTGTGAAGCCCTGATTGTGCCAAACCGCTGATCGCCCAGTCGAGAGCACGGCCCGTCAGAACGGAGCTGACGAAGAGAATCTTGCTCTGATCAGTCGGGTATATCGTCGGTTGTTGCGCGAGAAAAATAGAGCACTGCATTACGAATCCTCTGCACTTCGAGGGTGTACCGTCGAATTTTTCCGGAAGGCGAAGTCGTGGGCTGGCAGCTGCTTGGGAAGTGAATCGCCGGCTGACGCCTGGCTAGCTTGAGGAACCGCTGGTGCGGTCGCGGAAGCCGGGCGCTGGTTGGAGTGCTGCCTGCACGGTGCGCATTATCTCCTCGATGGCTGAAGCGAGCGCTCGAGCTGGAGCTGTTGCGCTGGAGAGCTGGTTCGCCTCGCCGAGAGTTCCTCGGACAGGCGGGTGATCACCGCTGGATCGAGGGGCGAAGTCTTCTGTAATGAAGACTCAGGTTGGTTTGGATCCATATGCGGCTTTATTAGAACAGTAAACTCAGGTCGTACAGGCAATGGTCTGGGACAGGCAAACAGAGTTAGGCAGAGAGGCAGAGGCGTAAACAGGGACAGGCTAATGATCAGGGCGGGCAGCAAACAGACGTGGTACAAGGCAGGCTAGAGTAACTGGGCAGGTGGCTAACAAACTGGAACGGGAATAGCTAGGTCGGTACACGGATAAACTAGAGAGGTAACTAATAATGCTTGGAAATGTCGCCGGGGCTAAACAAGACTTCGCAAGGAGGGAACAAACAGACGTGATTAAATAGAGTGAGGTAATAAGCAACAGCTGGGGTGAGTAATCAGTATTCGGGTGAATGCGATCTCCGGAGGCTCGAGGAGGAGGCGCCTTCACCCGTGTTCGTGACAGTGTGTTTCTTATTCTAAAACATTGCAGGTAGATTTGTAGTAGTCTGTGAGTTATGGAAAATTTTACTATGGCTCCTGGTCTCTCCACCACTGAATGAATGGTTCAATCTTCCTGCCAAGTTAAATTAGTGCTTCCAATAGAATGTGAAGCCACAATGTCTTTAGAGTGGGATTCATGTAGGAAAAATCAACCCAAATGTCCCACAGACCACTGTTACTTTATTTATATAGCTGTGTTTAATTTTGATCAATAATACACGTTGTTGCCTTCAGCTCAAAACTGTTGACTTTGTTGTAAAATCAGTGATTCAAATCCAAATAAGAGTTGGTTACATCTTATTTTATTTCCAGACAGTTAGTCATTAAAAAACTAATTTGAAGTCACTAATGCCCCTGACATGTGGAAAAGTGGTGATTCATCTGAGTAAATTTGGGGAAGCATGCACAATTTAATCTGAATTACAGACTGTTGACTTATGATAGCACACAGGCAGTAAGTCCTTTGTTGTCAGACAGCAAGCTAAAAACTGGCTTGTGTTTACATTTTGGGTAAATCTCCCTTTCTTTAAATGCACCGTTATTGTGGTTAGCTATTTGCAAGTCAGATCTGAGTCAGTTGGACTGGCGGTTTAACCTGAGTCCCTGAAAACGTTTGTGTTTGTGCTGTTTTTCTCTTGCGCATATGTCGAAAGCACACTTTCTACTTCTGGCAATTTTAATTATAGTAAAGTACTCCCTCACTTATTTTTTTTTTTCATACTTTTTCAAGAATTTATATTTTTGTAAAGGTTAAGTGAATTAGATTGTGTAATGTGTAAATTTGTCAAACTAGCATCATGAAATAGCAATAATGATGAGTATTTTCAAAAAGGTTTCCCAACACTCCTCCTATCTGTCATTGGTAGAAAAAAAAGATAGTCCTGCCCCGAACTCACATCATTGGTTGAGCCAATTTTGCCATGTCAGGTTTGTCAGAATGCTAAATATTTTAATAGCACCACAGTGTTTTCACTTCTCAGGGGAAATCAACACAAATTTTCAAACTTATAACTGTTTGTGCATATTAAGCAGGGCTAGGAGGAAGTATTTTGATATTGAAAAGATCACAACTTCACATTTGAGAAGATCCACATTTTTAGGCTCAAAGTGAACTGAAAAAAGGAAGGGCAAAGTACACAAAACCACTAGAATAGCCAGTTCATCATTGCTTTACAGTTTTACTCAATAGCTTTGGCTCAATTCTTGAATAAGTTAAAATCTCTGAACAAATAGTTCCCTGTCTGTCGCTCTCTCTACATTGTGTCGAAGAAGCGACATTAGGGGTCTCTCCTTCAGCACAACGTCTCGTTCCCTCCATCAGGGAACGGAGGTTACATACGTAACCTAGACGTTTCTTGTTCACACCATTTGAATTTCTTATTAATTTAAGCAAATTGCATGTGTTTTGGCACATGTGTCCAGTGCACGAGTAAGAACATTTGTCTGCAATTTGCACAATAACTAAATGCACATGAGTTGATTCTCAGTGAAATTGTCATATTGTTCACAACTTCTAAACAAAATTTCATCATGTGAGCCATCACATGCTAAATGATCCATTAAATTATCAAAATCTGACATACATGTATATTCCATAAATATATATGACATGGAATGTTTGTGATGTCTGCTGAATCTCTGGCCAGACCAACAAAAGTGACAGGATGTCCACAAAGAAGATGGGAATTTTCTGTTCACTATATATGACTTGAAATGTAACAAATGTGTAAAAAATGTACATGCAAATGTGAATTTTCTGTTTACATGTAACACATTGCTCCAAAAATGAATTTACTTTATACATACAGCTTATTCTTTTTCTGTGTACTACAATATTGTGCTGTATTGACTTTTCCCAGTAAACTTTTACCTACTGTTGAAATCAGTATCTAAAAAGCTCAGTGTGATACACAATAGCATTCAGCTAGAGAAAACTGACATTCTTGTATAGTACAGTAAGCAGTCAGTGTCAACAAAAATGTAGAACAAAAATTTTATTTGTATATAACAAACAGTTCCAGGGTTGACTGCCATGTTGAAAAAACATCTAAACATTTTGACCAGTACGGCTCACACGATGACAAAAAAAACTTGGTGGCATTGGTCAATTTACTGACACATTAATTTGATTTTGAAGCATGAATTAAATGTTTTTGGCAAGTTACTACATTTTACAGACAAGCAATAGAGTTGTGATGTCCCATAAAACAGATGTGGCAATTGCACTTACAGTTTAGAGAATATTAAGACTGTTTCAAAAAAATTTGCCAAAGCGATTGAGAAAAAATGTAAATCAGATTACCATTCAATATTATCTTACTTAAATGTGTTACTAACTCAATGAGGAATACACATAAAAACACTTATTAATGGTAACAACAAAGAAGTTCAGCAACAGTTATTAGTGAAAATTATTTGCAATAATCAGACACTGATAATCTCAGTAAGGTTTGTCATGTGCTTTTGTTTTGTTTTCGTTTTCAGACTCCTCTCATGCTCCATGTGTTTTATTTGTGTTGTATCAACAGACTCAGCTGTCTGAGAGATGCAGAGATCTGGCACTGTACTAGAATTTTCTATTGATCCTGTGCTTAAGTGAGTGTCCCGGAACTCAGAGACAATCCCTGTGAATGTGTTCAGAAGAAATCTGGTAATATTATCTCTCTACAGAGTAAATGCATTGCCTTGATAAAGAGAGCAGTGCCGCTACACAAGAGGGAAGCCACACAGGTAAGACGACCTTACCAACTGCTTGGCAACAATCACTCTGTAAATACATTATTTGCTTGGATTAAATAATTACATCCTTCCCTAGAGCAAGAATGGCGAGCAAATACTGGACTGTTGTGTTGAGTAAAATACCTAAACAGCAAAATATTGTTGGGAAAGTTGACACTGTGAGTGTTAAAATGAACACTTTCTGGGTGAAAATAGCCTAGAGGTCCATCTTTGATAGTGTTCGGTTAAAACTGACCAAAGTATAACTTACACTGGCGGCCAAACGTTTGGAATAATGTACAGATGGTACTTGAATTCACCAAAGTGGCATTCAACTGATCACAAAGTATAGTCAGGACATTATTGATGTAAAAAACAGCACCATCACTATTTGAAAAAAGTCATTTTTGATAAAATCTAGACAGACCCCATTTACAGCAGCCAACACTCCAACTCCTTATCCTTGAGTAATCATGCTAATGGCTAATTTGGTTCTAGAAAATCACTTGACATTATATCAAACAGAGTTGAAAGCTATTAGGTTGGTTAACTTAAGCTTAACATTGTCTTTATGTTTGTTTTGGAGTTGCCACAGTATGCAATAGACTGGCATGTCTTAAGACCAATATTAGGTAAAAATGGAAAAAAGAAACATATTTCTCTAGAAACTCAAGTCAATCATTGTTTTGCGGAATGAAGGCTATACAAAGCTTGAAATGCCACAAAAAAACTCAAGATTTCATACAAAGGCGTACACTACAATCTTCAAAGACAAATGACAACTGACTCTAACAAGGACAGAAAGAGATGTGGAAGGCCAGATGTACAACTAAACAAGAGGATAAGTACATCAGAGTCTCTAGTTTGAGAAATAGATGCCTCACATGTCCTCAGCTGACAGCTTCATTGAATTCTACCTGCTCAACACCAGTTTCATGTACAACAGTAAAGAGAAGACTCAGGGGTGCAGGCCTTATAGGAAGAATTGCAAAGAAAAAGACACTTTTGAAACAGAAAAACAAAAAGAAAAGGTTAGAGTGGGCAAAGAAACACAGACATTGGACAACATATAATTAGAAAAGAGTGTTATGATCTGAACCCCATTGAGCTTTTGTGGGATCAGCTAGACTGTAAGGTGCATGACAAGACAGCCACATCTATGGCAAGTGCTACAGGAAATGTGGGGTGAAATGTCACCTGAGTATCTGGACAAACTGGCAGCTAGAATGTCAAGGATCTGCAAAGTTGTCATTTCAGCACATGAAGGATTTTTTGATGAGAGCTCTTTGAAATAGTTGAAGTTAATTATTTTTCAATTCAAATTGTAATAGTAATTTTCTCACATTATTAATGTCCTATAAATATATCAGATCCATAAGATGTCTGTTTATCAAATGCAGAAACAGAACAGTCCTAGTTCACTATCCATAGCTTGGGGGGCATTTAGTCAATTAATTAATTATTAAAAGTATACCGAATGTGCTCTATATATGAGCAATAATATATTAAGTATCCTTCTGAATGCTTTGCAAATAAAACATATCATCATGGATTTGTAGTTTCACTGAATTCATGTTTAACAGTTTTGCTCTTAAAGGGATAGTTCAGCCATAAATATAAACTTGTATCATTTATTCACCCTCATGCCATCCCAGATGTGCATGACTTTCTTTCATCTGCTGAACATATATTAAGATTTTTAGAAGAATATTTCAGCTCTGTAGGTTCATTCAATGCACATGAATGGTGACCAGAACTTTGAAGCTCCAAAAGCACATAAAGGTAAATGGTCTGCACTTATATAGCACCTTTTTAACCTTAACGGTATTCAAAGCGTTTTACACTGTGACTCATTCACCCAAACTTTCATACATGCAAGGTGCTAGCCTGCCATTGGGAGCAACTTGGGGTTCAGAGTCTTGCCCAAGGACACTTCATCATGTGGAGCCGTGTGGGCTGGGATTCAAACCACCAACTCTGCAATTAATGGCCAATCCACTCTACCAACTGAGCCACAGCCACCCAACTCTAGAGGTATAATTCATGTCTTCAGAAGAAATCGAATCAATTTTGGATGAGAAGAAACCAAAATGTAACTCCCTTTTCACTTGATCATAATTTCAAGATTGAATACACTCTAGCATTCTGCACATTATATTAAAATCACGATTGTGCCTATAGACTGCTGATGTCAAGATTTATGGTGAAAAAGGAGTTAAATTTTGGTCTGTTCTCACCGGATACTGATTAGATCACTTCAAAAGACATGGATTAAACCGCTGGAGTCTCATGAATTTCCTTTAAGGTGCTTTTATGTGCTTTTTGGATTTTCAAATTTGTAGATCCTGTTGACTTGCATTAAATGGACCTACAGAGCTGAAATATTCTTCTAAAAATCTTTGTTTGTGTTCTGCAGAAGAAAGAAAGTCATACACATCTGGGATGTCATGAGGGTGAGTAAATGATGAGAGAACTTTCCTTTTTGAGGGAACCATCCCTATAAATTTACACTTGTGATGATTGGCTGGATTTAACAGGATTGATTATGTAATATGTTGTCTAGATAAAGGTAAATGTAAACATGTCATATTCTTAAACAAATTAAAATGAGCTTTAAAAACCTCATAAAATGCTTCAGGTGAAGTAATGGCTTGACAGTATGAGATTTATGTTAACCACAATTTAGTACTCGTGCACATCTGCTTCCAGTTGCCAGTACAAAGGGCTGCCTGTCTCGATCCTCAATACTTCTGCAGAACTGAACAACATAATAACTTGTTTACTTTAATGAATCAGGACAGTGAATCAGGTTTTTGTATCATACACAGATTATTCAAAGAGTGAAATTGTTCATAAGCGTACCTTTTCTAACTTAAGCAGGCGACCAACAACATTTCTCAAACAGATCTTGGCAACTCTCTTTTTTCCAGAGGGCACAGAGGTGCAACACAAGAAGAAAGGAGGCTATGTCACCATCCAAGCCTTCATTGACAAGACACTTAAAAAGAGAGAGAAAAAAACATTCAATCATTATTCATCCAGTACATCTGTGACAAATGACATTTATAGCACTTTCATGAGTAGTGTCATGTACCTTGATCTTTGTTATCGATGTAATTTTTTCACCAGGAAAGGCGATGGAGTTAGAATGCTTGCCTTAACCAAAAGGTTAAAGAGACGATTTGGAGTAAAGTTCCTTGATGTATGAGATTAACACTTAACTATAGATTATTTTTGTTTGACCAACATTTATGCAGAAATACTTACATAGCCAAGTTTGGAAATAGTGTAACAATGTCACAGGTATGGATCTCTCCTTGATTTGAGTGGTAACTTTCTGCAATAAAAATAAAGAAAAAAAAAATCCACAATGAAACTACAAACTTCTTAATAATTGAACAGATTGCTACTTATCACCATTAAGTTAGGTAAATCAGTTTTAACATTATTAAAGGAATATGCACCTAATACATTTGACATTTAATCACAATACATACAGTTGAAGTCAGAAGTTTACATACTGTACACCTTAGGCATATACATTTAAACTCAGTTTTTCAAAAACGTTGCCATAAAAAAAGCTTGACTACAGTTTGCAAGTGCACATCGGGACACAGATCTTGAGAAATGCTCTCTGGTCTGATGAAACCAAAATGTTAATATTTGGCCATAATGACCATAATGACCATTTGAAGGAAAAAGAGTGAGGCTTGCAAGCCGAAGAACACCATCCCATCCGTGAAGCATGGGGGTGGCAGCATCATGTTGTGGGGGTGCTTTGCTACAGGAGGGACTGATGCACTTCACAAAATAGATGGCATCATGAGGAAGGAAAATTACGTGGATATATTGAACAACATCTCAAGACATCAGGCAGGAAGTTAAAGCTCATCACAAATGGGTCTTCCAAATGGACAATGACCCCAAGGATACCTCCAAAGTTGTGGCAAAATGGCTTAAGAACAACAAATTCAAAGTATTGGAGTGGCCATCACATACCACTGACCTCAATCCGATTGAAAATCGGATCGGATGGTTAGGGATAAGGCCATTCCCCCCAGAAATGTCTGGGAACTTGGAAATGTCTGGCAAGTGCCTTGGTTGAAGAGTGGGGTAACATCTCACAGCAAGAACTGGCAAATCTGGTGCAGTCCATGAGGAGGAGATGCACTGAATTACTTAATGCAGCTGGTGGCCACACCAGATACTGACTGTTACTTTTGATTTTGACCCCCCCTTTGTTCAGGGACACATTATTCAATTTATGTTAAGTCACATGTCTGTGAAACATGATCAGTTTATGTCTTAGTTGTTGAATCTTTTTATGTTCACACAAATATTTACACATGTTAAGTTTGCTGAAAATTAAAGCAGTTGAAAGTGAGTGGACGTTTACTTTTTGCGGAGTGTGGCACCAGTGTAATGTAGTTCAATGGAAAGGAGGAGGCGAGAACCGGCTTGGCAATGTAAATAATAGTTTAATTGGTAAACTGAAACAAAAGACAAACACACACACATGACAGACATGTCCGTAAACTATCTCTCTCTCCCGCACCATCCTCCGCAGTCGGCCTTTATCCCTCTCGGAGGCTTGATTAGCCTGATAAGGGACCGGGTGTGTATGATCACGACCCGGCCCCGCCCTCCACCCTGTTTAATTGTTGTTTAATTTAGTGCTGTTAAATTTTGGAGGGCAGAACTTTATAATATAAAAATATCAAATATAAATAATATACTAATAATATACTAGTTAACAAAAAAGTTTTATTCATTTTTGGTCATTATTTTATTTCGTTTTGGAGTCATGAAAATGTATTGTTTAGTTTTATTTCATTTTTGTTAGATTGTTTCAGTTAGTTTGTAAACTATAACTAGATAGGTAAAACTTTGATGTTGGCTTGACAAAGCTTTGTCTGAAAGTTTAAACTTGGCTTAAAAGCTTGAAGGTTTTACTAGTCATACAGTCAAATAGACAGACAGAAAGAATGTAAGAAATGTAGATAGATGGATAGACAGACTGACAAAACAAAAAAGAAAGAGAGAGCAACTTAAAGGTGCTATAAGTGTTTTTTTCATGTAAAAGTATGAAAAAATTGTTCCTACTCCCTTAAAGACATGAATAAATATGTGTCCTGAGATATCTCACCACTCTCTGTGACAGCTATAGACTTTATAAACAGAAAACAAAAATGTGTCCACGGACATTTACACTTTTCACCTGTCAATCATTTTGAAGGTTCTCATAGTGTTGTATTTGAAGCTGATCATTGAAGCTATGATTCATAATGTTTGTCATTTAAGGGCGCTATTGCACCATTGTTTAATTCACAGCCACAGAAACAAACAATGCTGCTCTTTTGCTCGGTTTTGGCCTTAAAAATTATCTTTGGAGGGCGGGGTTTTGTAACGAGGGGGAGTGGCTAATTCAATGCTCAGTCACGTGAAAGCTTCAGAACGCTAAAATCGCTTATAGCACCTTTAAAGCAGATTAAAGGCCTTGTGTGTGTTTGTTTATATTTCACAATTTTGACTGTTAGTGTTTGAATAGTCTTTGCTCATTTGAACATTCCTTTGATGTAATCTATGGGATTTTCAGTGATTTGATTGTCCGCTGTCTAAATACCATAAGCCCAATCAGTTAGAAAAGATTGAGCACACTTCTGTAAGTCTGAACAGTCTGAAGGTCTGAGCCAAGTTTGATGGATGTAGCTTTAAATCTCTATGTTACAGTTACATTGGTTACAGGTGATAATTTTAGTCTTTGTTTATAGATTAAAAAAAAAAAAAAAAAATAAACATCTGTAGCAATAACAGTATGTTGGCTAATAATACTGACCCGTATTGTGTCCTCCTTCACTTTAGGATGTCTTGGGTCAGTGGCTTTAAATCTGTAAGAGTGGACCACCATAAAACAGCATGGGGTGAACGCAATGGCAGAAAGTCGAGGCATAAGAGGGGCTCATCCCTGTGCAACCCACGCTACATGAGCTGTCTTCGGGACCAGGAGGCCATGGAGTCTCCATCACAACACAACTCCTGTGCAGCAGGGGGTGCCTCTAGCAGCAACTTCAGCACACGATGTGTCTGGCAGGAAGACCACTATGGCAGAAAGGGCGATGTGGGTCTGAGGGCTGTGGACCTGGCCTTTGAAGATGCTGAAATGAGGCAAAAAGATGGAGAGGGCCAGGGTGATGGTGGCCAAGAGAGGAAGGGTCCCAAAAGGTGTTTTTTTGGTTGCTTGATGCATTTAGCTCATGTCTTTCAGTCCAAGAAATTCCAATCAGCCAAGCTTGAGAGATTGTATCAGCGATATTTCTTCCGGTTAAACCAGAGCTCTCTTACAATGCTGATGGGTGTGCTGGTTGTGGTTTGTGGGGTCATGCTGGCTTTCCACTGCATCCAAGGGCCGCCTGGCATTGCATATGCCTCTGTTCTCTCTGTAGCTATGGGGCTGTTCTTGGCCTTGATGGTGGTGTGTAACAGAAATGGCTTTCACCAGGACTATATGTGGATCGTGAGTTACCTGGTAATGGGGGTGTTAGTGGTGGTGCAGGTGTTTGGAGTGTTAATGGTGGCTCCACGCAGTGCATCTGAAGGGATCTGGTGGACAGTATTCTTCATCTACATCATCTACACGTTGTTGCCAGTGCGTATGAGAGCAGCTGTGATTACTGGGTCTGTGCTCTCCACTATTCACATTATTACAGCATGGAGACTCAACCTTGGGGACAGCTTCCTCTGGAAACAGGTATGTGTATGCACATCTCAAACATTTCAAAGCTGGACTCTGAAGTCTTAAACACTCCACTTAAACTACTTTTTCCTATTCTAGAAAGCTTATTATGCAGACAACTAGTAGTAAACCATTTGTTTTTAAAATTTTTAACTCTCTTACTTTTTGCTATCAAAACATTGCTCTATTTGACAATGCAACATTTGCTTAAGCAATAGTGTGAATCTGGGGTGGGACTTTGGATTGACACTAGTGGCACAGAAATTGCACGCTTCAGGTTTAAACAATTTTAATCTGCACAGCATTAGCAAAGTTTTTTATTTTGTGCCATTAGCACTTGATCTTTTGAAATCAAAGAAACGTAACATATTGCACTCTGTTATTCATACCACAAGCTTACTGTTGTATCTTTTCACAGTGGTGGATGAATACCTGCCAAGAAACTGAACAATTGAAGCCACAATCTGTTTTGGAATCATAGAGTTCTGTAAAAAATTAGTTACTGTTTGAAATCTTTGATTATTTGAGTACTTACAAAGGCCTGTGTAACGTTAGTGCTGACACTGGCAATTACAAAGACGATGATGATGATGACAATCAACAAGACAATCAACCAATGAACCAATGAAAACAAGACACATGAACCTGGAGGGAAACATGAAATCATATGACATGAAACAAGAACTAAACTTTTCAAAATAAAAAGACATGAAAAACATGAATCAACAAAATACGCATGCTAGGCACATCAGTTTCAGTCAGCCCTTTTGGACCTTTTGAAAATGGATCATGGTAACCAAAATTCTCTCTTCTTGTCAATTTTAAACGTGTTTTGTCCTTCATGGCCTTGCATTTGCTTTACTGTTTTGGAAACACAAGCAACATTTTACATGCTGTCGTTCCATGCATTATCTGCACTGCAATATCTCTCTGTGTCTGTCAGCCTCATGCTCAATGTGAACTAATCTGACATTGACCAGGTTAATGCTGGTTCAGTGAGCTTGCACTTTTGTTGTTTGCTTCTTGGACAGCTGGGCTGTGGGCTCTTCACTTGGCACTCAGCGTGATAGAAATGGATTGGGATAATGGCTGCTGATTGACTCAGGCCATGCCCTGGAGCATGTACTTGTAGATTCTCGTCATAGATATTTGGAATAGGTTCTAGTCCTGTGGGCAATCAATGCAGGCCAAAAGTCCATTGGTTCTGTGGCTGGTTAGTGCCTTATATAAATGCTGTTTGAAAAGCATGCAACAAGCAAGGTACTCTATCCAGGTTTGCTTCTTGATCTTTCAAACTCTAATAATTGTAAACTTTATTGCTGAGCAAAGTTAAGACTGAGGGTGGAACTCTGAAGTATTTGAAGTCTGAGGCCACAGGTTTGAAAAACTAGATTATTATGGTTTAATACCCATTATACCGGTACTGAAAAAGTACCACAGTACAATATTATCATTTAGCAAGTTTCGGTACCTGATTCAGATGACACAGACTAATTACACTGTCAATTCACTGTCGGGAGGTTGCAAGTGCTGCTGCTGAAATCGGTCTGTGCCAACCGAAATTCCAACCACTGCCGAAACTGGAAATGTTGTTCACCAGTTTCTGAGTGAAATGGCCACAGAGTGGTGCCAAAAGTGAGTTGTAGTTTATCGTAAATTATGTAATACAGTCAAGAGGAGTGCATATTTTATTAACTCCAACCCTAAACCTAACGTCAATGGATTCAAAATCAAATTTTAGAGCAAAAATGTGACCCCTACTTCCTGGTTTTCCTGGGACCTGAAGAATGTGTCAGTGGGAGCAAAGGCAGAGCCGATACAGTGAAGGGTGTGTGTCGTATTTATCATGCGAAAGAGAAAGTTTGTTTGCAAACAAGAGAAATAACATTGAAAAGATAAAAACATTTGCCATGAGGTGTCTCAAAACTGCATAAGTGCAGCGGAATAGTAAGTGTACAATGCGCTAATTACTAATATTTGTAAAGTACTTAAAAAAAAAAAAAAAAAAAAAAAATGGAACAACTGATTTATCATATAGAACTGGATTGCTGAATACGTTATATCAGTGAAGCCACTGCGCCGCCATATTGCTATGCCCAAACATTCCAATGTCCCCATTGACTAAATAGGAAATCTTCGAGTATACATTAGTCATTCAACACCAATTTTATATCTGAAACCTGCCTGCACATCCTTACAATGCAAACGTCCCACACATGTAAATATTTAATTAAAGTCGGGAATTATTCCTGTTTCTTGAAAGCCAGAGCGAGTAATGTGTATCTATATGTAACAGTATCCACCTCTAGCAAAGTTCAGTGGTGAACAGGTCAACTGAATGTAAACAAGTTCACTGAAACTGAAGTAAGAATATACAAGCAAACATTTTGATACTTATTGCGAACATCCAAGTGTTCATTCAGAGATACTTGTTTTATGTTTTCATCAAAAAGTGCCTTTTTCTCGCTGTCACTTCACTATGAGCGGCACGCAGATTGTGACGGAGACAAGCAAAGATAAGTCAAATTGAACTGATATGCTAGGTTTAAATGGCAAACGGTCATCTAAACATATATCCATGTATGATTACAGAGTGTGCTTCAATTTGAAAATAGGCAAATCCCGGCATTATATAGGCGATTTAAAAATCTTGGTTTTACACTTTTAAGGACCCCCTAGGGAAGGATCACCCTAAAGTTATCACCCTAACAAGCAGATATTACAGCTTTTCCTACTTTACATTCAAACTTGGTGAACGTTATGCTGCACTGATAGTAACACACCGGGGCAGGTGAATACTCCAACATCGCGATCCGCTTATATCGTCTCCCTCGTAACAAATATTATCCATAACGAGCAAATTAAACATTAAACATGATTGCACTAGAGGTTGCAATGCTGCTGTCGTATCTGGAGGTCAGAGACTGTGAAATGGGGGCGTTTGCGCCTGTCAGTCATTGATGCTCTGTGATAGTTTGGGGAAACCAAGATGGCTTCACCTCCTGCTGGCAGTTTACTGTTGAATCAGCAATCCAGTTCTATATACTGTATATATCAGTAAGCAGAACATAGAAACTACTGGAAAAAAACACCGACAAATAAACACAAATTAATAATAATTTTTTATTGTAATAAATTATAATATCTGAAGGAATAATATTTTTTATCTTCTCTGTGTAGCTATTTTTCTTTAGTATTCAGTAGGTAGGTCTATTGTTTAGAATCAAACAAAATTACAAAAGCAATTACTGAATTTAATGTAAATCATTATTTCAATTTTTTATTTATTTTTTAATAATTTTAAAATAATATTAATAGTATCATGTATTATAATTTGGTATTATTCAATATGAATAATATTGCAAAAAAATTGCTTTTATTTTAAAATATTTTTGATGGTTATCACTTTCACATTCGATCTTTATTTTTCTCGTGAGGCAATTCAGTAGGTAAACAACAGCCAATAACACAAAAGCAATTAACATTGAACAATACAAAAATAATTTTATGATATAGTTATAAAAGTAGGCCTAATAGCTTCTGGAATAAAATCAATAAAATTGGCTATCATGCAAATCTATACTGTTTAGAGTTGAGCACGAGTACTCGGTAGTGACAGCAATGATCGATCACTCAATTTGAAATTCAGTGACAGCTACACAAACGTGTTAAGGAGGTGCCTTATTTTTTTGTTACTATTACATAATGATTTTCAGCGGTATCTTGCATGTCAACAGAGAGGTCTCATTGTAACCAAACTGATAAACGATACTGCAATGCTAGCATTTGTTCAACAGGTTTATGATAGCTAAAAAGAGAGTAAAATTGATTGTGTTTTGAAAACCTGTCTCTCTAAAAACAGGTTTGTGACAGGGCGGAGGGCAGGGCAGGGCCGGGTCGTGATTCTACACACCGGCCCCTTATCAGGCTAATCAAGCCTCCTAGTGGGATAAAGGCCGACTGCGGACGGTGGTGCAACAGAGAGAGCGCGTTTACGGGCAGCTGTCCATCATATGTGTGTGTTTGTGTCTTTTTGTTTAAGTTCTTAATTAAATATAATTTATATTGTCAAGACGGTTCTCACCTCCTCCTTTCCATTAATACCTTTACAATGTTTTATAATTATGTAATGTTGAAACTTTGTCTCATTAATGCATATTATATAATTAAAGTGAATGTTTATTAACTCTGTAAATCTCCCTGGGTGCTGACATGTTTGCATGACGTCACACACCTGCATCTTGGCGAAATATGAGTTGTAGATTTCTGCTCAAGTTTCCAAGTTAAAAGTCCAATATAAAGTGGCATTCCATTGCACTTTTCCTGGTAGGAAGTAGAAAATTCCAAGATGAATGGAAAGCAGCATAAATCATCACAGCAACAAAACAAAAGAAATCAATGGAATGCAGCTTGACTTTCAGTCCGGGACAGAGACTATGCTCAACACTCTAGAGAGCACACACACACCACAGCATATTAAAAAGGCCAATGTTATGGCATCTCCGGTCATGCCAACTACGCTTTGCAGATACACAATTCAGAAACAGTGGTGTGTGCTTATTAAGATAACTACGGTAACTTGAAGGAAGAGCTGAGAGACATGCTTTTCATAATGTTATTGTGTTGGCCAGCGAGTCTTCACAAAATGACAAAATACGATGCATTATATTTTGATTTTGTCAACTTTTGTATTTATTGTAACAGAGTACATTGTAACAGCCTATAATAATTCATAGACGAGACACTGGAACAATGAGATGCAACGCATCAGCCAAAGATATATACTGTATGTCTGACATATACTGTACATACATGTACATGTCTACATGCATGACACGTACATTTTTCGAAGAGTACTCAAGAAATTACTTTGAGTACTCGAGCAGACAAAATACTCGTCACCTGTGTAGACCGCGATGTACATTAGGTGTCTTTACAGGATATTTCTGGGATGTGTGTGAATGCAAGCACAGATTACCTGAAAGTTTGGGCAGTGTGATTTTACAAAATCTCGCAGTGCCAGAACAGTTGCCGGAAAAATTTTTTCTGGGATTCTTTTCGGGATCTCTGTGTGAAAGGGTCTATACAGGTTAATGCATTGATCTGTGAGACTTTTAAACATATTTTTGAACATATTTTCTGAATTTGAGATTCAGAGATGTATGTTTAAAGCTGATGTGTGTCATTTTTGTGCCACTAGTGCCACCGAATGAAATAGCTTTCCAAAAACTGCCCCCTTCTGTTGTTGAATGAACAAACAGATAGTTCTCTCCCAGGAGATCCCGTATATTCGGATCCCTGGATGACACCTCCCTAGCCCTATGGGTCCGCAATTCAGCGGAGGAATTCGCCGACCCAATCCACTGCAGGTACTCAAATTTAACCTGTACTGGAATAGGTGCTCCATAGGTCCGGACTCCTGCAGTACAGTCCCCTTACGAGTGGACCCGCGTCTCCCTTAGGCAGTTCAAGCTGTATTCGCCATATTGTAGCGACTCCCCCCCCCCTTGAGGCTGGATCTACCACCACGGCATTTTTCCACATGTGACCGGAGTGGCCCATGTGATGTATTTATCACTTGTCCCTGGGCAGGTGTGGTCTCCGCAGGGTCTTTTCCCCCTGAAAGAATAGGAAACTGGGTAAGACCCCCTTCCCACAATGCGTGTAAGGGCCCCAGCTGTTTGGCTCTATGCGAGAAACAGAGAGAAAAGAGGCCCGGCTATGCTCGGCCCGGGGTGACAAGCGTCGCCTTGTCACCCTGTTTAGGGCAACCAGAAGGATTCCGATGACTTTTATGGGGCATTGAGTACATGTAGCCTGATACAACTGGTCGCCTTTGCACGTGAAATACTTGCCCGCTCGTGTCAGCAGTACACGTACACGGCTCAGTGCATGGCGTGATTTAAATTGGACCCCTAGTGTTGCTTCTTCGACACAACGTAACCTCTGTTCCCTGATTGAGGGAACGAGACGTTGTGTCCTCCCGGCCTTGTCGCTGAGCCGAGCCACTGTGGTGGCCGGACCATTTCCGGCTCCTCAGAAAAATCCTGAATGAACTTGACGCATTTCCCCGCTTTTATACCCGTATGTCCGGGGCGGGGTATGCAAATACTGTCTGCCTAATCCTCATTGGCCTTTTTTCACAGATCAGAGGCATATTCGGCACTCAAGAATATGAAAAAAACAGTTGCTGGGAATATAACTTACAAACATGCTTAGATTTAAAGAATCAAATGTGAAAACATCTGACTTTCAAGACAACCTTTCGGAAATCTGCTTACCACACCACCACCGAAGAGATATTATAGCTACTTTACTGAGTTTTCTTTTCTAGTGAGAGGACATTTTCTTGCGAGTGAAAGAGGAAAGAAGCTTGCGCAGCCTGAGGTGAAATTATACTTTGAATCTGCTCCAGATATCCTCTATTTAAAATAATATTTGTATTATTAATTATATTAAAATGGGCAACATTAATATGACCGTAATTTAAGTGCAGCCTCTGTAGAAATATAAAGCCAAACGTAAATGTGTACAAATGTGAACAGTTTAACAGGGAATAATATTTTTGGACTAGTAATTGCAGTGTTGTCTAGCAGCATCGACTCGTCTCGCACATCACGTAGTAGTTAACTACAAAAAACACGAATTTAATCATTAATTATTTACATTAAATTATTGAATCCATTGACAGCCTAGTTTAATTTCATCAGTTGTCCACGTTGTGTATTTGTTGCCCAAGGTATTGATTTAGTATCATACCAAAGCCGAAATTTCTGTATCTGTCCAACCTTACTTCACACATAGAGAACATGATGGTTAGGTGCATAAGCTAGTATTCTTTAACATTATCCATAATTTTATGAGTATAAGTCTGCGGCAAGGCCTCTATGGAACAGTCTATATTTGTGTGTGTACAACCTCAGGAACAAGTTTTTTTCTACATCATGTGGCTAGACTGCCTAATATGAGAAATGCAGCTACTGCATATGTCAGAAACCTCATCAACTGCCGTCTCTGTCCCTTTATCTCTCTCTCTTTCCCCCACCATTCCTCTCACACCCCTGCAGTGCTTCTCACTGTGCTGTTTGCGTGTCCTTCTGAGATGGCCAGCAGTGCAGGGCAGATAGAGCAGGTCAGTGGGCGATCACCAGAGGGACAATAGCTGTCTTTGTGAAGATACACACTGATGGGTTGGTGTGGGGTGGAATGTGGTGACAGCAATGTCCCAGGATCGACAGTATGAAATAATGCAAGAGTGGCGTGCAGGGCTGATAAAAGACAGCCAGATTAGGCTTTTCTTTTGCATGCTCTCTCTCATATTCATAAATTCCCTTTCCACAACAGGGCACAAGAGATGGCTCATGGCTTTGGGACTGGTGTGAATTCCTTGCAACCCACAGAGGCTTAATGTTCGCCACTGTGTTGTAAAGCTCCATACTGCTGCTCTCTTAAAGATCAGGATTGGTGACAGTGAGGGGAGCTTTTTAATTGATCTAGTTGTGTGGACCTGCAGCTATGTATGCTTAAAAAGGCAAGGCAAGGCAAACACTTACCTCTAACAGGTCTGTCATTTAACAGAAAACAAAGCAGTGAAATGATCACTAGTGTAGAAAAGTGTTTAAAGTAATAGTTCTAAACTAAAACAAAAATGTTGTCATAATTTATTCACCCTTATGTTGTTCCAAATTCGTATGACTTTCTTTCTTATGCAGAACACAATTTTTTTTAATGAATATTCTGTTTTGTCTTTTCAATACAGTGGCAGTTGATAGAGGCTCACTTTAAAGGGGTCATGACATCAACATTTCATTTAATACATAAGAGGACTTTGTACTAAAAAACATACTGTAAGTTTCAGAACTCAAATGTCCTCCTCACTACAAAAAGAGCATTTGTTCAAACCAAGCTGCCAAAACGACTAGTTCTCTACTTCTTCCACATTGCGATGTTGTCTCCACAACAACACATAAACTACTTTACCTTCCGTAGCCCCGCACCGTAGTGGTAAGCAGAGAGCCAGGCATAATAGTGGGCGTTTGCTGTCAAATCTTAAAAGAGAAGCAGCACCAAAACAGAGTGTTTCTGACAGAGGGTCAGAATGAGGTGGAAAATGAGCATGTTTCACAAATATATGACCGATATGATTTTTGTGCAAAAACCTTTTCTAATATTATATTTATATATTTATAAATATTTCCTTAATCGGAAGCACCTCAAAATTCTGCGCGCTACAGATCACAACTCGCAAAGATGTCCATTTTATTCGACCCAAATCAAACCTTTATAATTGTCAAAGGATACAGATTATTTGCTCTAGCCATCACTTGATGATATATTGCGTATATGTATCTTTCATATAGCCTACACAATGTTTTTTAATTTACAAGTACATTTGAGTATGCCTTTGTGATTTGACAGCTCAAGTGAAACTATTCAAGGCTACATACAGAGAAATTGCATAATAATCTAATCGTTCTGTTTGCGCATTTACAACAGTTTCACACTTACCTACAAATTCATCAACGTAACTTCTTGAAGTACAAAAACCTTTATAACTTTTGTGCATAAGGAGATTAGATTTGACGCATCCTGCGTGTGACACCTGTGCCTTGTCCAACCTACGATGAGGTGCTTCTCATCCAGTATGCAACCGGCTTCAGTAAATTATATAACCCCCTTGTGGTCTTCAAAAGCCATTACGTCCAGACAACATTAAATGGATGGCCAACTGACAATGAAGTGGAAAACACAAATTAGGCTTCTAATTTAAATGATGGCAAATGTTAATACGTCAATGCCTCAAACAACATATCAAGAAAACTGTGTGCCGATTAGTTATCAATGTCAATCATTGTGCTTGTTCACAGGGCAGGCCCAAATATGCTCGTATAAAAGCCTGTTCGGATTCCTGCTCCGATGAAATGCTCCTTGTCGGATGGCGAAGTGCTCAGGGAGCAGGAAATCGTACAGGCTCTTATATATACACACCGATCAGCCACAACATGGCGAACTGAATTGCGTAGCTGAGTCGGATGGTCCTGGCCAGCCACCGCGTGAGGTTAGAAAGCGTTAGCCACGCGTGTGGGGCACTAAGGGGACAATCGCTTCTGGCGTATCTGGGGGTGGGGCCTCGCAGTGGGGGAGAGCAGGCGGCATCGTGTCAGGGAGCGTTGCTTCGACCAGAGGTGGCTGTGCTAAGGGGGAGCTCAAAGCACTTACCTTGCTCTGCGAAACCGGCATAGGGCGGGTTAGCAACTGAGGAGGAGGGCCTCTTGGGCCGTCCTCGAGAGTCGTCACAACCGGTGGAACAGCAGTAGTATTCAGCTCGCTGATAGTACTACCGCTTGGCTCCGAAGAAAAAATCTGAATGGAATGGCATTCCAGCTCCTTTTATACCCGTATGTCCGGGGGAGTGGCATGCTCACCAATTCTCATTGGCCTTTTCTCAAAGAATGGGAGGTGTTCGGGGCTCTCAAGGGCGACAGTCAATCCGCACATCTTATCACGTGGCACGCCCTGGATTCGAACTTGTGACTCATCATCTTTACGTTTACAGCGTCTTTGAGGTTTATTTTTTTTTCTGACAAATTCTGATAATGATTATTTTAACGTTTAAGTGTCCATTAATCAATATGTAGAACCACTTTTTATTTGTTTAATTTCTTATTTTTTAACAAAATAATAATTATTATACTGCAACAATAAAACACGTGTAATAATAATAATAATTCTTAAATGCTACATATCAAGCATTTCTATAAAACTAGTTACACTTACTCTCATTTAATTAAGCATGAATGCTATTATGTAAAAATGTGAATAACTTATGTAAACAGCACGTTCAAATCTTAAGTTAATTTACTCACACTTAAACACATTTTGGTTGAACATACGTTGCTTTAATGCGGTTATTGGGTGCTGTTCTTAAAATGTGGCTTTTATTGGTAGACTTTTATTTGACCCATACATTATTAAATAGAAAATGTTGTTTTTTATGTGTAAAACCTCTAATTGGTATTGTGATCTCTTTGGTATCATTTTTGTTTTCATGTCATTGTAGGTGTGGAGCACAACTGTGTTTGCTGTTACTGAATGTGTTGAACAATACCCACCCAGTGTCATTTTACTGTTCCCAAGTTCATAATTATTATACAAAATTCCTGAAAGGGTGCTTTGAATTCTCTCAAACATGGCAGATCCCTGTGAGAACTCCTTCTTAAGCCATCTCTGTGTGTATTTAGGTAAAAAATACATGATGTCTAGGCCAGGAAGGAGAATGAGGCAGTCATGTGACTGTCATGTGTGTCACTGTGCTTGACTGACCTTGTGTGCTTGTGACAGACAAGCTCAGTGTAGTCCTGGAGCACATTAGTGCAGTGTTCAGAATAGAAAAGAGTGGAACAAATTTGTTTTATGTAAGTGATAGATCTCCACTCTTATATTTTTTTATCTGTATTTATATCATTACGCCATGTGCTAATCAGATGTAACATAATGCGAACAACTTTTTTCTTTAATGTACTATAAATCAGATTTTGCCTAAACCAACAGGGCATTTTGTTTGTTCGCTTGGTTTCTATCAGAGACTGTAAAAATGTGAGGAGATGGGCAAGTCTTCGTAATGCTCAATTTGGCGGCTGAAGGAATGGAAGTCATTTTCAAAACACAATTGCCTTTGTGATAGCATTTGTTTACTCTAGAACGCACATTCACATTTGCAGGAACGGCCTGAAAAAGCTATTTTGAAGCGTCATTTGAGCTAAAAGATTTTAAAGCATTGTTGTCAGGTTTTGATAATATGTTATTGAAACAAATAATTTTGTAGATTTCAGTCTTTCCCAACTATAAGAACTGTGCTTGTAACATGTAACTAGAACTGGGTAAAAATATAAATTTTTCTAATGCATCGCAATTATTTAAAAAATATCTGTAGTACCCCCTAGTAATTTCACAAGCACGATGATTCTTTGATGACTGACAATTTATTGAAAGGTTCACCATTGGATCAACATCCAACTCAAGATGCCGTGAGAACTAAAATATAGACAATATATAAGAAAATTATGATAAAATACAGAATATAAAGCACATAAAACAAATAAACAAACTAAATATCTTTGTAAAATGTGTTAACAGAGTTAAATTCACCTTAACATTATTACTACAGTATGCTCTTTGTTTAGGTTTTACTCTTCACAATACATTAAGTATTCACATGAAATAATATACAAAACAATGGAGCAGTCACATTATATATGCATAGTAAGACTCATATCCTATAAGAAGCATTAACAACCACATTATTAAATACTAAGTTTACAACAGTAGGAATCAGGGGCGTGTCTAGGGGGAGGCTGGGGGAGGTAGTGCCTCCCCTAGGATAAGCTCTGCCTCCCCTGAGAATTTGAGAAATAATCTATAAATCTGATCAGAGGCGGCGGCAGCCGATTTTGCTGGGGCTTCAGCCCTGAATGTTTTGAGTGTAGCCCCGAATGTATTTTGAATAGTTGACTGACAAATATGAAACCGGACAAAAGCCTATGTAAACCCCCGAAATCATAAGTTGCCTTATTTCATTGTGCTTTGGCTTTGCACATACTGCATACAGCCTGTAAAAATAGACATAGGCATAATCTAGCCTATAGAATAAGTTCCTTTGCTGTCAGTAGCCTATGGACGACTCCGTTTCTTCCTCTCTGTTGAATATGCAGCAGGTAGAGGAGGAGCTTGCACAGTCGTTGACATCAACTAACGTTACTTAGTGGCGAGTTAAAGGCAATTAGCAGGAAAGACAGCAAAAATTAAGCAAATGAGGCTTTTTCTTCAATGGTATTGGTCCACAATTTGACATATGTAGCACTTGATGAATTAGTTGTTTGAAGCTGATTTGCACTAAGTTATGTGCTGTATCTGTTCTTTTGCATCACAGATGATTCATGGAGGAGAGAGGATGTTGAGGATAGTACTAGAGTGGAAGGTTTAGGAACTGTAGAAACAGGCCCAGCCAGAGCAAAACTCAAAGAATACCCTCTCACCAGCTTTGGACTACAGGGAAGTGGTTGCTAGTGTGAAAATAAAATTGTCTGGGCTAAGCCCCGGATGTCCTTCAATGCTGGAAACACCTCTGCATCTGATGATAAATTACAATTTAAAAGTGGATTGTTTTGTGCATATTTTTCCATCGCTAGCAGATGAGTGAGGTCTGACAAAACAAAAATCCAGTTTAAGCCCTATAGTCTAATAGGGGCCCTGTGCCGATCTCTGGGTTCCTGGCTTAGAAAAAGATATGCACTAAAACAGATTGTGTGTAGTATAGCTTACTTTTGCGCCGATTTTTTCAATTGTTTATGTTGCCCCCCCCCAAACAAGCCAAATGCCCCCCCAAACATGATATCCTGGTAACCCCTCTGGTAGGAATAAATCTAAAACTTATTTAATTGGCTGCTTATTACAAAGGGAGAACTTAATCTTGAATCTCGTGACATCTTCTGCAACTTCAAATAAGCAGGATAATCCTGAATAAACAGTATTAAAACTTCAGCAAACTCTGTCTAGTACCCCATGTGGAACCCCCATCTTTCTTGTGTCTATCTCCATGTTTCTGTGTCATAATAAAAGTCCTGATAAACAGTTCCTTCCTAATTGGCTTTCACCTTACAAATTAAAGGCATAATATTTCGTAAACAAAATATTGGGGAAAAAATAAAAACTTGACTTTGATGTCAGTTACAATATCGATATTGATTTTTAAATCCCAAGATAGATCTTAAACTCTAATTCACAAAGTAAATCATGTGACCAATTTTTGTGACTAAAAATGTCTGTGATTAGCTAATGGATGTAAAAGTTCTGATTTCACTCAATAGTGAATGAGTTGTGAAGTTGGGTAGAATGAGTTGTGAAGTTCAGCACCAAGATCCTTTGACTACATGTTGAGAGTAGTTTGGTTTGACTCGTCCTGTGTAATGTGTTCAAAGACAAGATCCATGCAATCATTTGTCGTTGAATAGTGTCTCTAAAGGGTCTCTTTCTGTAGTTTACAGTCAGTTGTTGATAAAAAAACACACAAACACACACACACACACACACACACACACACACACAAAGCATGAATGAGGTAAAGGAGCTTTTGTTTATGTGCGCTCGCTCAACCAAAATACTTCTGTTAGGCACTTGATAAACTGCCAACCCTCCTACATTATGTGCATATTATTATTTCTGGATTGTGCGTTTAAATTCACAGAGTTTTCTATAGTGTGGTGGTCTCCAAAAACTCATGTTCATTTTTCCAATTATTTGTTAAAAGATTTGAATGCACTTCTTGTCTGGTTGTTCTTCGCCTCAACATTGTGCATTAAAATAATTTAAAGGGATAGTTCGCCCAAAAACGAAAATTCTCTCATAATTTACTCACCCTGATGCCATCCCAGATGTGGTTTACTTTCTTTCCTCTTCGGAACACAAATGAATATTTTTAGAAGAATATCTCAGCTCTGTTGGTCCTCACAAGTGAATGATGACCAGAACTTTGAAGGTCCAAAAAGGACATAAAGGCATCATAAAACTCCAGTGGTTATATCCATGTCCTTAAATGCGATATGATAGGTGTGGATGAGAAACAGATCAACATTTATCAATATATATATATATTTGAGCGGTCAGTAGATACAGTTTTTAATTGTGATTAATCTCATGATTTTTCATAGTTAATTGTGATTAGTCATTGTGATAAGTGCATAAAACTGATTCTGTGCTTATTTCCTGTCAAAATGCATTTATATCTTTATTTGGCAAGAACAACACAATAGAACAAAAGAATATGTAACAATAATGCTTTATTAACATTTTCCAAACTCCACAGTAAAAAGATTAATTTATGTCAGGATGTTGACTGATTGATAGACCTGCTATTCATTGCAATTAGATCTCTTAAACACTCATCCTCCACAACATTTATCCTCATCAGGCTGTCTTTTCACTTTGGACATGATATGCACATGATTTGTTTCAGGGCAGCAAGCGCCGCGTTGAACTCGTTCACTGCAATGCCGTTGGAAATATAATTAATCCAAGTTGACTGTTAATCGTTAGCTGATGCTTCAGAAGTTTGGCGGCAATGAGTACAAAGTTAAAATTATGTTAAATTTGAGCGAAGCATCAACAGACCCCCCCATGGGAGAACAAGCTGTGCAGCAGGCTTGTAAGAATTGACTTGCTTATGTGGTAAAATGCGGACTTATAAAAGACACGAAGAACATAACTTTTGTCACAAGTCCCACCAGCTTGTTTTATAAGACTCACTGTTGTGTATTTCTTTGTAGTGTGTATATGAGTTTAATGTCCCTGCTGGACACATCGCCCTCTTACTAGAGTTCAGAACACACACTAAGCTGAATAAAATGTCAGAATTTAATGTCAAATCGGTACTAGGGATGGGCACTAGAACCTGTACTCGGGTACTCGGACGTGGCAGCAATGATCGTTCATGAAAACGATGATCGATGGTGATCATGCATGATGTAACTTTTCACATAATTCGTAATTCTGTGACAATTACCTGACAACTAAACACACACGTGTCAAAAGGGAGCATATTTTTAATTTTGAGATTGATTACGTTGTGATTTTGATGGGTAAATTGATTGTCAGAGACGTCTCATAGCAACCAAATTGATATGTGACACTGCAATGCTATCGTTACGATAATCACAAGAGAGTGTTATTAACCATGTTTTGAACACTTGTCTCTGCAAAAACTTTGCTAAACAAGTTTTATTATCTGTGACAGGGCGGAGGGCGGGGCTGGGTCGTGATTATTCACACCCGGTCCCTTATCAGGCTAATTAAGCCTCTGAGAGGGATAAAGGCTGACTGCGGAAGGTGGTGCTACGAGAGAGAGATCGTTTACGGTCAGCTGACCATCATGTGTGTGTTTGTGTCTTTTGATTTAGTTCTTTATTAAACTATTATTTATATTGTCAAGCCGGTTCTTGCCTCCTCCTTGCCCGTCTAAATCCCTTTACATTATCATTTAAGAACTTTGACTCATTAATGGATATTATTCAATAAAAGTGAATGTTTGTCACTGACTGTAAACCTCCCTGCCTTGGTGACGTAACACACACCTGCATCTCAACGAAATGGGAGTTGAAGATTTCTGCATGAGTTTCCAAGTTAGAAGTCTGACATAAAGTGTCATTCAATTGCACTTACCCAGTTGAAAGTTGGAAATTCCGACTCTCTGAGTTGAATGAAACGCTGTGATGTATCATCACAGGAATGACCATACGAAGCATGGCGGCTTTCCCCACAGGAGCGAACATTTGGACACACACACAAACACATACACCAGGCATGTGGCAGCGGACTCAACATATATATATATCAACGCATATACAGCTGTCAAGTTTTTCAAACTGCTAAACAGAGCGCAGCTGAATGGAACAGAATGCAGCGTCTTCAAAACTGCACTTCAGCTTAACACGCATTTTAAAAATGCGATTTGAAAATAGATGGTTCAGACAATCACAAAAAAAACTGGTGCGTGCTTACTTAGATTACTACATTAACCTGAAGAAAGAACAGACAGAAGTGCATTGTGCACATTCTTTCATTGAGTTGGGCAGCGAATCTTCACATAATGACAAAACATGATGCATTATATTTTGTTTGTGCAATCTTTTGGGCCTTTTGTAACAGATTATTTTATAACAGCCTGCAATAACGAATAGACGATACACTGGAACAACAAGACGCAATGCTGAAGCCAAAGACGTTTGTCAGATATGTTAATATATTTATACAGTTATGTACTTAATGTCATTGCCCCTCGAGTACTCGATGAGTACTTAGTCAGAGTACTCGAGTAGACATAATGCCAATCCCTACATGCCTTAATCGCGATTAAGAAAATAATAACACATTATACATTTTAAAGTAATCGCATATGTCAGTTCGTTAATGCTGAGGGCACTAATATATATATATATTATAGGTAATATAAGCATATGACAAACAATCTGCATAATTAATATCTTAAAATAAATGCTTTGTGTCATGACCGCATTATCGCCTCAGGTGTGCATTATTTTTCAACAATTCAAAGGTCCGTCGTCAATTATTCCTTACATATATACAGTATCTCACAAAAGTGAGTACACCCCTCACATTTTTGTAAATATTTGATTATATCTTTTCATGTGACAACACTGAAGAAATGGCACTTTGCTACAATATAAAGTAGTGAGTTTACAGCTTGTATTACAGTGTCAATTTGCTGTGTCCTCAAAATAACTCAACACACAGCCATTAATGTCTAAACCGCTGGCAACAAAAGTGAGTACATCCCAATTAGCCATTTTCCCTCCCCGGTGTCATGTGACTCGTTAGTGTTACAAGGTCTCAGGTGTGAATGGGGAGTTTAATTTGGTGTCATCGCTCTAACACTGCCTCATACTGGTCACTGGAAGTTCAACATGGTACCTCATGGCAAAGAACTCTGTGAGGATTTGAAAAAAAGAATTGTTTCTCTACATAAAGATGGCCTAGGCTATAAGAAGATTGCCAAGACCCTGACACTGAGCTGCAGCATGGTGGCCAAGAACATACAGCGGTTTAACAGGACAGGTTCCACTCAGAACAGGCCTCACCATGGTCGACCAAAGAAGTTGAGGTCACGTGCTCAGCATCATATCCAGAGGTTGTCTTTGGGAAATAGACATATGAGTGCTGCCAGCATTACTGCAGAGGTTGAATGGGTGGGGGGTCAGCCTGTCAGTGCTCAGACCATATGCTGCACACTGCATCAAATTGGTCTGCATGGCTTTCCTCCCAGAAGGAAGCCTCTTCTAAAGATGATGCACAAGAAAGCCCGCAAACATTTTTATGGAACCTTGTCCTGTGGTCTGATGGGACCAAGATAAACTTATTTGGTTCAGATGGTGTCAAGCGTGTGTGGCAGAAACCAGGTGAGGTGTACAAAGCCTACAGTCAAGTATGGTGGTGGGAGTGTCATGGTCTGGGGCTGCATGAGTCCTCCGGCTCTGGGGAGCTACAGTTCATTGAGGGAACCATGAATGCCAACATGTACTGTGATATACTGAAGCAGAGCATGATCCCCTCCCTTCAGAGACTGGGCCGCAGGGCAGTATTCCAGCATGATAACAACCCCAAACACACCTCCAACATGAACACTGCCTTGCTAAAGAAGCTGAGGGTGAAGGTGATGGACTGGCCAAGCATGTCTCCAGACCTAAACCCTATTGAGCATCTGTGGGGCATCCTCAAACGGAAGGTGGAGGAGCACAAGGTCTCTAACATCCACCAGCTCTGTGATGTCATCATGGAGGAGTGGAAGAGGACTCCAGTGGCAACCTGTGAAGCTCAGGTGAATTCCTGCCCACGAGGGTTAAAGCAGTGCTGGAAAATAATGGTGGCCACACAAAATATTGACACTTTGGCCCAATTTGGACATTTTCACTTAGGGCTGTACTCACTTTTGTTGCCAGCGGTTTAGATATTAATGGCTGTGTGTTGAGTTATTTTGAGGGACAGCACTGTTATACAAGCTGTATACTCACTACTTTACATTGTAGCAAAGTGTCATTTCTTCAGTGTTGCCACATGAAAAGATATAATCAAATATTTACAAAAATGTGAGGGGTGTGTATATGTATGTATATATATATATATATATATATATATATATATATATATATATATATATATAGTTCTACATGTAACCTACATAGAACATAGCTTCTCCTGTTTGCTGCATCGTGTTTTGTAGCCCACCTTCTCTGAATTTATTTTTTTGTGACACAAATTGTTCATCACTAATATATTGACATATTTCACCTAGTGTGACATGGTGTTAGCTATTAGATCTCTCACAACGGAGTGTATTGGGTCAAAGCTAATTTGCAGTTTTGTTTGCATCCCTATTTTTATTTTTTTTAATAATTTGTGCACAGTTCTCATGTGACCTGGTATTGGGCCTCAAAGGACTACTGTGGAACATGTCTAATTCACAGCTGTTTGTTTTTATACTACCCTAGATAATAATTCTGCTGTAAAAGAGAAATGCATACTTTCATAGTCTAGAGATGACTGACTCTATGACCTACTTGTAAATAGTTTTTTCTTCAAGCTGACATTTTATCAGGGGCCCGGGGCCTCAAGCTCTTGTGAATGATAAAGAAATAAACCCTTCACAAATGCACACAACAATGATTCTAAATGACTTGGAAAGTGTTCTTAATTTGTCTCAAAATGGAGTAAACTTTGGCCTTAAAGGGATGGTTTATGGGGAAAGATGCAATGAAAATGAATCATGACTGAGGACAACATTCTGACTAACTTCCCCTTTTGTGTTCCACGAAAGAAGGCAAGTCATACGGGTTTGAAATTACATGAGGGTGAATAGTAAGTACATTTTTATTTTGGGTGAACTATCCCTTTAACTCATATATCAAATGGACATCAACATCAAATGTTTTTTCCCATTTTTACAAGTGGACTTTCAATCCTTATAAACAAAATGGATTTGTTATAAATCATAGTTAAAAATGCATGGTTGTGGAAAGATGTTTCATATGCTTGCTTTTAACTCTAGTATGTTGGGATGCGACCTCAGTTGAGATGGCAAGTTCATTTGAGGTTGTAAATGTTTTAATGGGTTTGTCCTTCCAGGAATTCGTCTTGGTAAGGCAGTTCATGGACCACTCTTAAAACTCAAAAGGTTTCACATTCATGAGGTGGACACTCCTGCTGTATCTGGCATTCCCTTAGAGTAAACATTTTGAATAAGTGCTGGCTATAGTCCTCAATGGGCCCTTAATTAAATCCAGTTGTAAGCCCCTACATGAATGTATGACTATATAATGTTCTGTTTCTGGGCCGAGCTCCAATGCAAGTTGGGCTTTGGTTCCCTTATGTTTCAGCCCTGTGAAATCAGAGCTTTCGTTCAGCTACAACTTCCTAGAAACTGACGTTTCTCATAGTTATCTATTCATTTAGATGATCGGTCTCCTCTCTTTTTTCACCTTTACTCAAAAAAGTCTGAAAGTCTTGGCTTGGTTTAGATTTTGACCCTTCCATCATGGAATAGTTTGAATCTTGATTTTGAAGTTATTCTGTAAATTAGTTTTTATAGGGATTCACTCAAAAATGAAAGTACTTTTCACAATACGCTTACATGCAACCAAATAATCCATTTGTAATCCGATTGATAGCTCAATCAGATTGAAAAGCCTTCATGTAAACACCTCAATCTGGAAAAAATATCTGATTGAGCTTGATCCGAATGATCTTCCATCCGCCTGAAAGGGGTGGTGTAGATTCTAAAATAATCAGTTTAAAATAAGAATATTAGCCATGTAAAGGTTTAAATCCTACTACATTCTCAATTGCATTCTAAAATACCTTGCACGTCTGCGCAGTGCAGCGGTGTGTATGTTTGTTAATTACATGATACTCATCGCAGGAACATAATTTATACAAAGCAAGGACAACATGCTTTATTAAGGGTATGTGGTATTCCACATCTTTAAAATCCTTTAAGGACAACAATGACAACTCCCACCCACCTGTCTTTATTACATACTCATATCCAGACATGCCTGTGGTTATATTGGAGGAGGAATGGGCATGAGACAAATATGGTTTAGCCAAACAGGATGTTGGATGCTGCTTCTAATTTTGTGTTTGCTGAGTAAAGTGAGTAACATAAGAAGACAGCGTTTCTGGAATATTTTTAGATTTCTCAACAAAGCAAAAACACTGGGGGCCTGGGTAGCTTAACGAGTAAAGACACTGACTACCATCCCTGGAGTCGCAAGTTCGAATCCAGGGCGTGCTGAGTGACTCCAGCCAGGTCTCCTAAGCAACCAAATTGGTCCAGTTGCTAGGGAGGATAGAGTCACATGGGGTAACCTCCTCATGGTCACTATAATGTGGTTCACTCTCGGTGGGGCACGTGGTGAGATGTGCATAGATGCCATGGAGAATAGCGTGAAGCCTCCACACGCACTATGTCTCCGCGGTAACACGCTCAACAAGCCACATGACAAGATGCGCGGATTGACGTCTCAGATGCGGAGTCAACTGAGATTTGTCCTCTGCCACCCGGATGTTGGTGAGTCAATATGCCGCCATGAGGACTTAGAGCACATTGGGAATTGGGCATTCCAAATTGGGGAGAAAATAAAAAAAACTAAATTAAAGCAAAAACACAATAACGGTGCCATGCATGCTCACACTGGCTTTCTCAGCCTTTCACTGCTTCTTCAGAATGCAATGACCGATTCTCTTCGCATGCACAGAAGTTTTGTTTGGAATACATGTAATGCACATTGATACTTGTATCGGATTGCATAGTTTAGGGTACAAATGGACAGTACATTCAGAATCTGCAATTGGATTGAATTCAATTAGATTGACGAAAATTAATGCATGTTAACAGCTAATAACAGCTCAGTTGTGATATGAAAAAGTCTCTTGGCATCTTGCGGACTCTTGCATTATTACAACAGCAACTGATGCGGGCTGCCAGTCCTATGTATCGGAAAACCAAATTAAATTTGTGTGCAGTGTGAACAAACCTTTCACCCAACTGGGAAGTCAAAAAGAAGACAACAAATTGCACAAACAAGTTGCTGTAATTAGTGGTTCTATCTCCGAGATGATATTAGGTGCTGTCAGCCTGTTTAGGGGCCCTTGTATCTTGAGGAGATTCAGAAAGCCATAGCTCAGAGCAGTGAAAAGATACACAACATGTTCTTCCCTGAGGATGCACTGTGTTAGTGTGCTAGGACTAAGATGCTGTAAGGGTGGGGTTCCTGGAACAAATGGGGGAATAATACATAATCCCATCATGATTGTTGTCCAGATTATCCTAATAGGGGAGATGGTTGATGAGAAGGGCCATTAGCTTAAAGCTTTATTTTTCTGGGAGATTTGCCACATAATTTTAAAACTGCAATACATAAGTATTCCTTTTTCATCTATTGCATGGCCTTTGTTCAGATCTGCAGAGCCCTTGGTGTTTAATGCATTATTTGTTTTTTCAAGAATATTCTGTAACTTCACTTCTCAGCTGTGACCAATTTTGGTTTGGCCCAAACCCTTACATAGTTTGCTGCCAATAAAGCCAAAGTCCAAGTTTCTTTCTTTCTTTCGTTCACTCACTTTTTCACTCTTTCACTGTTTATTTTGCTCTTTCACTTTTTCATTAATTCACTATTTCTGTCACATTCTTTCGCTCTCTTACTTTCTTTTAGTCGCTTTTTCTTTCTTCCTTTGTTTTGCTTCTTTCACTCTTCCTTTCATTCGATCTTTCTTTCTTTTGCTCTTTCGCTCACTCTTATTTGTCATGTCTGACAAATTTAATCGTCTGTAAGTGACACCACTCCCCATTTAACTTGGAAGTGATTGCCAAGACAGCAACAAGATCTTGATGAATTTTCCTCTCATGAATTTTGTAAGGCAATAGCAAATTCTAAACATCACCATTAGTTATTCAAATGTAATGACTCTAATTCCTATTAATTTGGCAGGCTATAAGTGATTTATCAACATAATTCAGAGGAGTTGAAAGATGTTGAGACCTGGTTTTGATCAAAACCACACAGTGGTTTTGCACAGTGCGACTACATTTCTTTTTCTTTCCCAGCCTTTTTCTGTCTCTCCCTCACATAAGCAACCTTTGTGGCATGGCTGCATTTTACTGCAACCAAATAAAGTTGAATTTGGAGTCTATCAACTTATAAGCCAATTGTAATGAAGAGCCCTGTTCAAATAGAAGGCACAATGTCTTTCTCTGAATAAAATCTCATCATCCTACTCTCTTCACTATTCTCACACCAGCCCTGCTTCATGCAATGTGTGTGTAACAAAGGTTCAGGTTGGGCAGATAAAGGAGGAAGTGGGGACCGGTTTCCAAAGGTCACCTGAGTCTATTTTATTCACAAATACCCCAGTGTGTCAGCAACTTTAGAAATGATAAATTGTGGGAAAGTGCAGAAATGGTGTGTACTGTAAACAAACTTTCTCCCAGCTGTTACGTTTGAGCAGCGAGGCAGACGAGGAGATGCGGATCCAAATGCAGTTTAGACTTTTATTAAATGAACAAATGAATAAACAAAGGAAAAAACCCACAAGGGGGAAATAAACTTAAACGGAGAACCAGGGTAAACATAAACAGAGAACTAGGGCAGGAAACATTCATGCACACACATCAAACAACGACCGACAATGACTAAACAAAGAACCAGGGTTTAAATACACAAAGGAACAGACGAGGGAATGAGGGACACCTGGGGCAACAATCAGGGGAAACCAATCATAAAAAGAAACTACAAAGGACTACAAAAACCAAACAGGAAACAGGAACTAAACTAAACTTCAACATAAAAGCACAGAAACAAAAGACAACAGTGAACATGACAGCATAAAAGAAACTACAAAGGACTACAAAAACCAAAACAGGAACTAAACTAAACTTCAAAATAACAGTACAAAAAACAAAAGACAACAGGGAACATAACACCAGCAAAGAAGTTTTTACTTGGGAGTACAGTACAGAAACAGTGAAGCATCTCAATGCTGTTTTACGAAATATCAGCACTCTTGGAACACCGCTTGTCCAGTCAGATAAGAGGACCGAAACTAACTGCTGTATAATCAGCAGTTTAAAACAAAACCTAACCAGAAATTTTGAGTGATATAAATACGGGGCTGTATTGCAAATAATGTAATAAAATAACAGTGCCTTTATGCTTAAATGTTTGTAAACACTAAAGGCCTTTTCACACCTAACCTGTTTGTTTGGCGTGAATGTTCGTTCCAAATGAGCTTTTGTATGGGAACAATTCATTCCTATGGCGCTATTCACATCATGTCCGACATATAGTCTGCAGACAATCTGAAGGTTTTTTTTAAAGAGATCAGTAAGTTTTTTCTTTTTCCTTTGGACTGTGATGAAAACTGACTGACCAATGAGATACTTTCCTCGTTTCACGCACACAAACTCAGAATTCAAGGCAATTATGCAGTAAATAAATTATATAGAAGCTGTTAACACATTCTTTTCCTTTTTTTACAGAAACATAGTAATATAATATGCTCACTGATTCTTGAGATAAGGGATAAAACATGTTTTTAAATTTGAGTTTTTATGTTTTAATACTAAATTAATTTGAAATGGCTATACTGTATTTGTAGAAATAGGTCTCAGCTAACAAACCATGTAAGGGAACAGGCTGTTTTGACCATACAGTACTCTTTATATGTGCAATTCTAATACAAATATGTTATCTGTTATGTACAGTGCAATATACAAATCTGTTATGTGCAGTGCAAATTCTTTTTTTTTTTTTTTCCTGAGGAATGAAATGGAAGAAATGGCAAAAGAGGTAGATGTGTTGGATAAATATAGAAAAGACTAAACAGTGTATTGTACATAATTGTTGCTCAATGGGGCAATTTAACTGTTCATGAGATGGATAGCCTGAGGGAAAAAACTGTTCCTGTGCCTGATGGTTCTGGTGCTCAGAGTTCTGAAGCGTCGGCCAGAAGGCAACAGTACAAAAATGTAGTGGGCTGGGTGAGTGGGGTCTAGAGTGATTTTTCAAGCCTTTTTTCTCACTATGGAAGTGTACAGTTCTTGAAGGGGGGGTGGGGGGGGCAACCAATAATCCTCTATTGTCTTCTGATGTCATAGCTGAACCAAACCAGACCGTAATTGAAGTGCAGACGACAGACTCAATGACTGCTGAGTAAAACTTTATCAGCAGCGTCTGTGGCAGGTTGAACTTCCTCAGCTGGCAAAGGAAGTACAACCTCTGCTGGGCTTTTTTCACTTCAGGTCCTGTGAGATGGTAGTGCCCAGGAACCTGAATGACTCCACTGCTGCCACCGTGCTGTTTAGAATGGTGAAGGAGGGGGGGTCAGTGTAGAGGTGTTCCATCTCCACCGTTTTGAGCGTGTTCAGCTCAAGGTTGTTTTGACTGCATCAGACTGCCGTTCAACCTCCCTTCTGTATGCAGACTCATCATTATCTCGGATGAAGCCGATGACAGAAGTGTTGTCTGCAAACTTCAGGAGCTTGACAGAGCGGTCCTTGGCGATGCAGTCATTGGTGTAGAGGGAGAAATGGTAAATGGTCTACACTTATATTTGCACCTTTTTAACCTTAACGGTATTCAAAGCGCTTTACACTGTGACTCATTCACCCATTCACACACACTTTCATACACCAATGGTGGCAGAGCTGCCATGCAAGGAGCTAGCCTGCCAATGGGAGCAACTTGGGATTCAGTGTCTTGCCCGAGGACTGAGCCACAGCCGCCCAAAGAAGTGTAGTGGGGAGAGCACACCCATAAGGGGCACCAGTGCTGATTGAACAGGTGCCGGAAGTGAATTTCCCCTGTCTCACAAGCTGCTGCCTGTCTATCAGAAAGGTGGTCCACTGACAGATAGACATGGGAACAGAGAGTTGGTGTAATTTAGTCTGGTGTATAGCTGGGATTAGGGTGTTGAAAGTTGAACTGAATTCCACAAAAAGGATCCTTGCATATGTCCCTGGTCTGTCCAGATATTGCAGGATATGATGCAATCCCATGTTGACTGCATCATCCACAGACCTGTTTGCTCGATAAGCAAGGGGATCTAGAAAGGGTCCAGTGATGTTCTTTAGGTGAGCCAACACCAGTCTCTCAAATTACTTTATGACCACAGACGTCAGAGCTCTGTCTGTAGTCATTAATTCCTGTGATTTTTTTATTTCTTTGGGACAGGGATAATAATTGAGCATTTGAAGCAGCATAGGACTTCACACTGCTCTAGTGATCTATTGAAGATCTGTGTGAAGATGGGGGCCAGTTGGTTAGCACAGGATCAAAGACACGCTGGTGAGATGCCATCTGGGCCTGAAGCATTCCTTGTCTTTTGTTTCCGAAAAACCCGGCACACATCCTCTTCACAGTGCAGGTTGAGTAGCAGTAGGGGTGGAGGGGGGGGTTGCAGGAGGTGTTTGTGTGAAGTGATGGTGCGGGGTGTGAGATTGGTACTTTCAAATCTGCAGTAGAACACATTCAGGTTGTCAGCCAGTTGTTGGTCCACCACAGGGTTGGGGATAGGAGTCCTGTTTTGTTCATGCCACTCCACACTGATGCAGGGTCGTTAGCTGAAAACGTGTTTCCTTGCTTCTCAGATTAACTACTTTTAGCCACTCTGATTTCCCTATTCAGTGTATTTCTGGCCTGATTATACAAGGCTTTATCCCCAACCCTGTAAGCATCCTCTTTGTCATGATGAAGCTGTCTGATTTTTCCTGTAAACCATGGTTTATCGTTATTGAATGATAAATAAGTCCTAGTAGGAATGCACATATCCTCACAGAAATGGATATATGATGTAACAGTATCCGTGTGCTCGTCCAGGTCTGTGGCTGCAGCTTCAAAAACATTCCAATCCGTGAAATCGAAGCAGGATTGTAGTTCACTTTCTGCTTCCTTGATCCATCTCTGTACAGTCCTTAATACAGGCTTGGTTGATTTAAATTTCTGTCTGTAGTTTGGAAGAAGATGAACCAGACAGTAATCAGACATTCCCAAAGCTGCTCTAGGGACAGTAGCAATGATCCAGTATATTTCTGTTTTAGGTGGGGCATGTAATATGCTGTTTATATTTGGGCAGTTCACATGTGAGATTTGCTTTGTTAAAATCCCCAAGAATAATAACAACTGAGTCTGGGTATTGCTGTTCCGTGTCTGTGATTTGATCAGTCAGTGCGGCGACACGAGTTTGGCACAATATACACACTCACCAGAATAAACGAGGAATGGCTTACAGTTAATAAAGAGCGCTTCCAAATTTGGACAGCACATCCTCTTTAACGTTGTTACGTCTGTACACCAACTTTCATTGATGTAAAAGCATGTTCCATCACCTCTCGTTTTCCCCATTAACTCAGACATGCGATCTGCTCTGAACAGCTGAAAGCCCGGCAGATGTAATGCGCTGTCCGGAATGGCATCGCTCAGCCAGGTTTCTGTGAAGCACAAGGCAGCAGAGTTTGAAAAGTCCTCGTTTGTACGTGTGAGATGTAGTTTGTCCATTTTGTTAGGAAGAGAGCAGAGATTCACTAGATGAATGCTCGGCAACGCCGTATGAAAGCCGTGCCAATGGAGCTTCACCAGCGCACTGCCTCGTCTCCTTTGCCTGCGCCTCGCAGTGCGTTTAAACAATACAGCTACACCTCCGACTAGAATGTCCAGCAAAACGTCAGAATATTCGAAAACCGGGAAAAGGTTGACTGGTGTATGATGCCAAATGTTCAACAGTTCGTTCCTGTTAAAACTGACTGGAAAAGATTACTTAACATCGGACAAACAAACAAAAACAACAAAAAAACTGAAGAGATCCAAACGCACTATACTCTCACTCACACAGTTATGAACATGTCATTGCCACTCGAGTACTCAACGAGTACTTAGTAATTAGTCTGAGTACTTGAGTAGGTAAAATGACGAAAGTGCCAATCCCTAGGATGTTAAAATATATATGCTACAGCATTCTGATCACAATTATATAAACAAACACAAATTCTGTATTCCTTAAAATGCTGTTAAAACATGGAACAAACATAATAAAACAATTACACCAAATTAGTTAAATAAATGCCTTAAAAGTGTTAAAATATTAATCTTAAGCACTGACAGCTGAATAAGGTCTTCTGAGCAGGAATTTTTCCTGAGCAGGAAAATAAAATATGTTTTTACAGTAGAACAGCTCCGCCTAATGCAAAGGGGTAAAAAAGTTTACAATTGTATTCGTCTCTGTCTCTGTGTGAATAGACCTTTCCATCTGCAGTTTGTCTGCAAATTCATCACAAATTTGGTGTGAATAGCCCTAAAGGCTGATGATTTAATGTGCTAATACAGTGGGATTAATTACATAAATATTAAAAAAATTTACTCAATTATTTTGCATGTAAATTCTGTCAGAAGGGGGCAGTCAGCATAGCCTCAGCTCAGCTGTACAGGCAACTAACTTCACTCACTGAGAGCAAGCAGCACAAAAGAGTCACAGTAGGTTGAGTTGAAAGTCTGCTGATTGGAGGAAAACTGAATGCAGCTGTCTCAAAATGCACTCTCAAAGTTTCAAGCTGCTTTAACCTTGACACAACGTTCTAAAAATGCAATGTTTTACTCAAGATGCTGAAAATGCAATCACAGTGAAAAGGGACTCAAGCACAGTAAGACTCCCATCCATCTTCAACCGCTTATCCGAAGTCGGGTCGCGGGGGCAGCTGCTCCAGCAGGGGGCCCCAAACTTCCCTATCCCGAGCCACATTAACCAGCTCTGACTGGGCGACCCCGAGGCGTTCCCAGGCCAGTGTGGAGATGTAATCTCTCCACCTAGTCCTGGGTCTTCCCCGAGGCCTCCTCCCAGCTGGACGTGCCTGAAACACCTCCCTAGGGAGGCGGCCAGGGGGCATCCTTACCAGATGCCCAAACCACCTCAACTGACTCCTTTCAACGCAAAGGAGCAGCGGCTCTACTCCGAGCTCCTCACGGATGACTGAGCTCCTCACCCTATCTCTAAGGGAGAAGCCCGCCACCCTTCTGAGGAAGCCCATTTCGGCCGCTTGTACTCACGACCTAGTTCTTTCGGTCATGACCCAACCTTCATGACCATAGGTGAGGGTAGGAACAAAAATTGACCGGTAGATCGAGAGCTTTGCCTTTCGGCTCAGCTCTCTTTTCGTGACAACGGTGCGATAGAGCGAGTGCAATACCGCCCCTGCTGCCCCGACTCTCCGGCCAACCTCCCGCTCCATTGTCCTCTCACTCGTGAACAAGACCCCGAGGTACTTGAACTCCTTCACTTGGGGCAAAACCTCATTCCCTACCTGGAGTACGCACTCCATCGGTTTCCTGCTGAGAACCATGGCCTAAGTAAGACTCCGTCTTAAGTAAAAGCTCCGTCTGACACCTCTGTATGTAGACTAGGGCTGGGCGAAATGATGATATATATTGTGGCGACAATATAAATTGAAAGTGTCAATCAATATACATTTTGCTCTATCGTGTAGATCGCGATATATAAGTATCTATGTGTGCAGCGTGGGCTTATTTATCAGGGGGCAGGTCTTTTCGGCAGCCAGCCAAGCAAATTCAGGGACATGCATCTTGCATTCGGTGCTTCACAATCATCATGTAAGTGTCACGTGCACCGTCTCTGGAGTCCTGATGGCTTCTCTCTTTTTACAGATCTGTGGTATAGGTTTAAAAAAGCCAACAGAACCTACAGAAAAAAACAAACCAGAAAAAATTCATCTGTATACTGTGCGAGGATAACCACCGGTGGTAATGCAAGCAATTTGTTAAAAATTAAGCATGGGAAAGGATAATATGAAAGCCAAAAGATGCGTTTTGCATTAATTCAGTCATAATTTTTGCAAGATGTGTAATATTTATTTTTGTTAAGAAATGTTTACTTTGGGGTGATCAACAATAGTTTTTCGTAGTATTAAAAAGAAACTGTACTTACGCATTATTTTATTTGTTGCGTTGCTTTGGGAAGGTCCTTTTCTTGAGGAAAAAAGTTTCTTGAGGAAAAAATTATATTGGTCAACAACATTTCAGACTGAAATGTTGCATAATGATTTTTTTTTTCTTTGACTATGTTTGTCAAGTTACAAATAAAGAGAAAATTATTAAGAAGAATTTGGAATTATTGAATTCACTGACTGGATTATCCAAAAATAGGCATTACAAAATTGTTATTTAATAAATGAAGTAATTCGATTTTCCAAAAAAAATATTATATTGTGATATATACAGTTATACATATATCTGACGCATCTGTATGTAGACTAGGGCTGGGCGAAATGATGATGTTTATATTGTGTATATATCGTTGTTTTGATATAAAATGACCCATATCATGATATAAGATTTTGGTCATATCACCCACCTGTAACGTTAGTAGGAGGAGGCAGACGAGAAGTGCGGATCTAAATGCGGGTTTTATTTATAAAGGTGAAAACAAGACAGACAGGAACAAAGGAAACATCCACGATAGGAAAAATTATACAAAAACATGAAAACATCAAAGGGTACATGAACAGGGTAAACTGGGCTGAACATCGACTTCCAACATCTACAAACAACGATCGACAGAGACTGAATAAAACAACCAGGGTTTAAATACAGAGGGGTAATGAGGACTAAACGACAATCAGGTGAAGACAATGACAAAGTGTTGGCAGTGATGAGGGCCGGGAATTGTGGGAATTGTAGTTCAAGACAATAGACTAGTGAAACACGGGGCAGACAACCGGAGATCGTGACACCACCCCTAATGTAAACCAACAAAAATATCTCCGAAAGATGCAAGAACACTTCATTTGAGAACAGCCCGTCCTACCTCAAACAGTTTTACGATGTCAGTTTTAAAATGGATTACTGTGGGCCAGCGAAAGGCTTATAGCATACAATATATTTGTAATATCATATTTAACTATGTAATTATTATTTATTGAATTATCTTTATTTGGGTACTTTTCTCTTCACATATCGATACATGTGATTAATTGTGGTTAATTTGATTATTTATTGGCATCTCATATAATTAAATTGATTACATTTGTTTCAATACACTGCCCTAGTAAACACATACTCTTCTTTCACTGGCAGAGTGACACACTCTCTCTCTCTCTCTCTCTCTCACACACACACACACACACACACAGAGATGTTTGTGCTCAGTGAGTGATCTGACAGTCTTATTTAATCAGTCTCTTGTTCTGAGGTAAAAGCATGTGACATTTGCTCTTTCAGATTTTCAGTCATCTCAAATGTCAAATGCTGTGTAAAGTTTCACTGATATAATACACTCTCAGACAATGTGATTCAGTCAAACTGAGGGGGCCTGCTGTATATTCAGGTTAAATGTTTAAAGGAGCATTCACACTGACAGCAATTTTATCGCTTTAAATTGCAGGTCGCTGTCTTGTTGGTCGCTAGTTGGCATTCCTGCTGCTTGATGTCCTAATATTATTGGTGGTCTGCACAACCGCACACAGCCTCAGAAGACTTTGAAAATAATGTATGAGTCATATCGATTACTTTTACTGTTGTTTTATATATTTTTTTCTTGTCTTTTTAGTTTGAAAGACCAGAGTCACTATTCAGTTAAAGAATAGATAATAAACCCTGTGAAGTCCTTTTAAAAATATACTTTGAATTTTTAATTGTAGGATCTATCCTTTTAACTTCTCAACTGTCTTGCATACACTCGACCACAGTATCTAACTGGAATCATGTCAGATCTGTCAGACTGTGTACTTTTTACAACATGTTGCAGCGTCTTTCTAGCCACAAAACAAGAATCGTCAGTCTGTGGTTTCCACATCTGAAGGCCACATCTTTGCACGTTATTTTTGTCTACTGGCTTAAGTGAGGGTCCCTGGAATAGATCTACTTTTTGGTTTTGGAAAATTTCTGCAATTGACCACACAACCCACCTTATTGCTAAAAAAATCCAAAGCTATTACATCATTGTAAAACCCTCACGGGAAGGAGGACAGGAAACGAAGGTTTCAGCGAAAAAGGTAAGGTTTTTAATGGCTGTCTGTCTCACAAACATTTACAAAAAAACCAACACACAACAACACAAGCGCACTGGGTTGGCTTGCTCTGGTCGGCTTCACTCTGCTCTGCGGCTGCTGGCTTTTTCACCGCTCTCCTCACTCTACTGCAATTAGAGACCGCTTACCGCTTCTCTCTCCCGGACGGGCGCTTGACCACGCCCCCGCTGCCACATACCCCCACCGCCCGACTCAGGCCGGGGCGTCATCCGGCCTGCCTACCACTCCCCCCCCCATTTCTGGAGAGGAAGTCGGCGGCAGCCATCTGCACCCCGGTCTGTGGATCACCTTGAATTTAAAAGGCTGGAGAGCGAGATACCAACGGGTGATCCGGGCGTTAGTATCCTTCATGCGGTGGAGCCACTGGAGTGGGGCATGATCCGAACAGAGGGTGAAGGCCCGCCCCAGCAGGTAGTAACGGAGGGTGAGGACCGCCCACTTGATGGCCAAACACTCCTTTTCCACGGTGCTGTACTTAGTCTCCCTTAAGGAGAGCTTCCGGCTAATGTACAGCACCGGCGCTCCTCCCCTCCACCAGCTGCGAGTACGGCCCCCAGCCCTCTGTCTGAAGCGTCCGTCTGCAAAATAAAAGGGAGAGAAAAATCAGGTGCATGTAAAAGCGGCCCCCACAAAGTGCAGCTTTAATCTGCGTAAACGCCTGTTGGCACTGCTCCGACCATTGGACCGGATCTGGAGCCCCCTTTTTAGTGAGATCAGTCAGCGGGCTGGTGACGTCCGAATAATTAGGCACAAATCTTCTGTAATAGCCAGCCAGCCCCAGGAACTGTCTCACCCCTTTTTGGTCTTAGGTCTAGGGCAAGTCGCAATCGCCGCAGTCTTTTCAATTTGGGGACGCACCTGGCCATGACCCAAGTGGAACCCCAGATACCGTACCTCCACACGCCCAACCGCACACTTCTTAGGGTTTGCCGTGAGCCCCGCCCGCCGCAGCGATCTCAGGACGGCCCTCAGATGTTGCATGTGCCGCTGCCAATCATTGCTATAGATGATAATGTCATCCAAATAGGCAGCGGCGTACGCGGTATGCGGTCTGAGGATCCGATCCATGAGTCGCTGGAACGTGGCTGGGGCCCCGAACAAACCGAAAGGAAGCGTCACAAATTGGTGTAATCCAAACGGCGTGGTGAAGGCTGTTTTCTCGCGGGACATTGGTGTCAAGGGGATCTGCCAATAGCCCTTTGTTAAATCCAGGGTCGAGTAAAATCGAGCAGTACCTAACCGATCGAGCAGTTCATCAACACGGGGCATTGGGTACGCGTCAAATTTAGACACCGCGTTGACTTTCCTGTAATCCACACAGAACCGAACCGACCCATCACTCTTGGGAACAAGAACAACCGGGCTGGACCAATCACTGTGGGATTCCTCTATTACGCCCATATCGAGCATTGCATCTAATTCTTCCCGAACGACTTTCTTTTTATGTTCGGGTAAGCGATAGGGGCGGCAACGCACCACCGCGCCCGGCTCGGTCTCGATGTGGTGCTGTATGAGGTTCGTACGGCCCGGAGAGGGGAAAACACGTCCGCAAACTCTTTTTGTAACTCGGAAACCTCTGTGAGCTGCCGCGGTGAGAGCTGGTCCCCACAAGTGACCGGAGTGTTAAGATTGTAGTTTTTGTTTACCTCCGGTCCGAGCTCCGCCCTCTCCGGAACTACCGTGGCCAACGTCACAGAGGCCGCCTCCTCCCTCCACAATTTCAGGAGGTTGAGGTGATATATTTGACGCGCGCCCCTCTATCGGTACGTTTGACTTCATAATCGAGATCCCCTACTCGTCGTGTGACCTCAAACGGTCCTTGCCACTTGGCGAGTAATTTTGAGCTCGATGTTGGGAGTAATACAAGCACTTTATCTCCCGGTGCAAATTCCCGTAGCTGAGCACCCCTGTCATACAGCCGGCGTTGGCGTTCTTGAGCCTGGAGCAAATGCTCTTGTGTTAGTCGCCCCAGTGTGTGGAGCTTTGCTCGAAGATCAAGAACGTATTGAATTTCATTTTTGGCATTAGAAGGACCCTCCTCCCAATTTTCACGGATGACATCGAGGACCCCGCGTGGGCGTCGTCCGTACAACAACTCAAACGGGGAGAACCCGGTGGAGGCTTGCGGGACCTCTCGTACTGCAAATAACAGGGGGTCTAGCCACTTATCCCAATTTCTAGCGTCATCGTGTACGAATTTACGAATCATGTTCTTGAGCGTTTTATTAAACCGTTCCACTAGGCCATCTGTCTGAGGATGGTAAACGCTAGTGCGAATCGATTTGATGCCCAAGAGCTCGTAAAGTTCGCGAAGTGCTCGTGACATAAACGTTGTGCCCTGGTCGGTGAGGATCTCTTTCGGGATCCCCACCCGGGAGATTATCTTGAAGAGTGCCCCTGCAACACTGCGTGCGGAGATGTTGCTCAGAGGCACTGCTTCCGGATACCGCGTCGCGTAATCCACTAGGACTAACACGAAGCGATGTCCGCGTGCTGACCGTTCTAATGGCCCGACGAGGTCCATCCCAATTCTTTCGAAGGGGACCTCGATTAATGGTAGAGGGCGCAATGGCGCTTTTGGGGTGGCCGGTGGGTTTACCAGCTGACATTCACGGCACGCCGCACACCACCTGCGGACGTCACCGCCAATGCCCGGCCAATAGAAGCGGGCTATTAGACGGAGAAGTGTTTTTCGTTCCCCTAGGTGACCGGCCATAGGATTATAGTGAGCCGCCTGGAAAACCATTTCCCGACGGCTCCGTGGAATCAACAATTGAGTTACTTTTTCCTTTGTCTGGGCGTCCTGCGTCACCCTGTATAAGCGATCATTGATCAGCGAAAAGTACGGATATGAGACGGCGACACCCGGCCGGAGTTGTTGACCATCGATTACTCTCACTTGGTCAAAGGCGTGCTTAAGGGTTTCATCCCGCGACTGCTCCAAGGGGAAGTCCCCCTCCGGGAGGAGCGTCCACCTCGCCCCTTCCCCCATCACTCGGAGCAGCAGAGGACGGCCCTGGCTCCGCCTCCCCCGCCAAAGCCTCGCACAACACACACCCCTTCACTTTCACGCAGGACCCATCCGCGCAAACTCCCTCCAATAATTTCCTAAAGTTTGGCCAATCTGTACCCAGAATTAGCGGATGGGTGAGGCGGGGACTAACCGCTGCCTCTACACTATGCTTTTCTCCCCTGAATTTGATCGCCAAAGTCACCACGGGATATTTGTGAATATCCCGTGCACACACCTTACCCTCACCAATTTAGCTGAGCCCAAAGCCCCGGGTTGAACCAAGCGTTGGTGGATGGTGGTCTGGTTACAGCCGGTATCCAACAAAGCTTGGTATGTACCCCCCTGGATTCTTACCGGAATCCGATACGCTCCAGCTGGATCGGGGGCAGTCTGTGGAACATCGGAGACCCGTACCACCGCCCCTATTTCCATCAGCGGACACTGATCCCGGAAGTGGTCCGGGTCTCCACACCTCCAGCAGACCGGCCCAGACGCTGCGGCCGCACCCGTGCTGGCGGGCGCCCCCACCTGAGGAGGAGAGCGGCTGAAGGATGGAGAAGGGCTTGGTGGGTGTTCCCAAGACCGGGGAGCTGGGCGCGCGAACGCTCCACGCCTGCGGGGGCAGGAACGGACCCTGGGGAGAGAGCAGAGCGAGAGGGAAGAGGGGAGGGAAAAAAAACAGGGGAAGACACAGAGGAAGGGGAGACAGACAAAGAGGGCTCGTCCGCCCTAGGAATCGCCGCCATGTGGTCCTCCGCGAGCCGGACGGCTTCCTCCAGCGACGCCGGGCGGTGGCACTGGACCCACTCGGCCGTCTTCCGGGGCAAACGCTGGACAAACTGCTCCAGTACCACCTGGTCGACGAGCTCCTCGACGCCGCGGTCCCGCGCAAGCAGCCACCTCCGACACGCATCACGGAGCCGTTGGGCGAACGCAAACGGGCGGTCGGATTTCTCAAGTTTTAAGGCCCGGAAGAGTTGGCGACTTTCTTCTGGGGACCGACCAACCCGTTGCAGGATGGCTTTTCGCAGGTCGTTGTAAGCCAGGAGGCTTGTTGCCGGCAGTTGTTGGGCCGCGAGTTGTGCTTCCCGGACAGGAGAGGGACTAACCGGGCTGCCCACTGGTCTTGGGGCCACCCCCAAATCTCCGCCGTCCTCTCGAAGAGGTCGATGAAGGCCTCTGGGTCGTCCGCCGGCCCCATCTTCTGTAACGCGGGTGGGGGCAATGTGGCGCGGGTGTCCGGGGTCGCGGCTGCGGCTGGAGCGGCCTCCTGGCTGAGGAGGCTCCGGATGGCGTGCCGGTCCTCTGCTTGAGCCCGCATGATTTCAAAAAAACGACGATCCTGGTCTTGCCGGAGCTCAAGCAGGGATTGTTGGTGGCTCTGGTGGAGTGTCGCGAGGGACTGGAGGACTTCAGCCAGCTGGGAGGACTCTATGGGGCGACTCTGTTCCATTATTATGGTTTTCCCGGGTTTCGGCACCAGTGTAAAACCCTCACGGGAAGGAGGACAGGAAACGAAGGTTTCAGCGAAAAAGGTAAGGTTTTTAATGGCTGTCTGTCTCACAAACATTTACAAAAAAACCAACACACAACAACACAAGCGCACTGGGTTGGCTTGCTCTGGTCGGCTTCACTCTGCTCTGCGGCTGCTGGCTTTTTCACCGCTCTCCTCACTCTACTGCAATTAGAGACAGGTGTTAGTCATAATTTGGCCCAGGTGTGAGCGCCCTTACCGCTTCTCTCTCCCGGACGGGCGCTTGACCACGCCCCCGCTGCCACAATCATCTGAGCAGATGGATTTCTGGTGTGCGTGGCTCTTCTTCCTAGACTCTAAAATCTGAATACATACTCTAACGGACACTTAAATGAGGGAGTTGAGATGTTTTTCTGAAACCATACACTTGTAATTTCTTGTCAAGTGAGTACTGTCAATAAAGACTCTTTAACAACAACAGCAACAACAAAAAATGCTTGTTGCGGTGAATGGAAGTAACAATTCTGACAGTCTGATATAATTTGACTATCTTTCTTAGTTTATCCAAATTATAACCCTAACTCTTAAAAGGGATAGTTCACCCAAAAATAAAAAATAAAAAAAGAGAGAAAAAATGAAAAAAAAAAAACCTTTAAGATTAATTAATCCGTTGTGTGTATGATTTATTTTATTTTTGGTATTCACATCTGTCTGACAGCCTATGTGTAATCACATAAATCCTTTAATTCAGTCTGTATGATTGCACATCTCTCAAAAACTATTTTCACGAAAACATTAACCTTATGTTAAGGTCTCTTAAGAACACTGGTTTTACCGCATACCATAAAAACCTCAAATACTGGTACTGGTGTTGAGATAAAAGAAGACCTGATGCTGGATGTTTTTCATTTTAGTCTTCACACCTTTATATAAATAAACCCTCAGGTGTTTTATACTTTATAATTGTTCTTGCTATTATGACCTTATACTGCAACTGGGCTTTCTGCTCCTTTTAAACTGTGTGTAAAGTTTATATGACCTGCTAAAAGGAGGACATGGAAATGCTGAATAATGAATGGCAGAACAGATAATGAATGGAAATAATAACCAGCTTAAGAGAAGCCTGTGATTGGCCAACAAGAATCAATATTTCTTTATGTGGTTTGTTAATCAACAGGAAACTGATTGCATTTGGAGGACAGTGGATGAGGTGGCTGTTCTTTCTGGTTAAAAAGAAAATATTTTTTATTTAGTAGTCAAAATTTTTATTACAGACTAAAAGATATAGACAGGCCCAGGGGGTCAAGGTTTGGCTGGTTAGCATCGGCAGTTAGTTGGTATTCACCAGACTTGCTGGGAAATGGCACAACTCAACTGATTTGCACTTAAAATCTTTCATTATATAAATGTTTTACCTATGCTCAGAATTTCTTAGAAGGGTACTTAAAAACATGAAATGGAAATGAAAAAAAGTTGTGTTTATATAATAAAAAATATTATATAATTCTATATTAATTTCTCCAAGTATTGTAGACTTCTTTTGACCATCGTCTTTGTTCAGTTTTGGGAAGCAGCTTTATTTGTGCTATTTGACCTTTTGATCAAAACTCTCGCCACACACCATTGGAGTTCCCAATTCCTCACGCTAAAGTCTTACGTGAATGATTTAATCCCGAATTATGTAATACAGGCAGTAAATCATAAATTGAGACGCTCGAGTTACTCCACCCATCTGCAGTGTTTATTGCTGTTCCACAGTTACGTTGTTCCTCTCTTTGTGTTCTGTTTTCATTATTGATAGGATGATCTTAGGAAATGGTAGCTACTCTGCTCAGAGATCATTTTTTTTATTAGGTAGGACTGAGGGCAAGGATGAGTGGCTAACATTTAGGGCTGTACATGAGAGCCATTTGCTTGCCATAAGTTAAAGAAGCAAAAAGATCATAATATGTAGCTGACAAGATTGAACTAGAAAAACTATCTTTCTTTCTCAGTCTCTCTCTGGATTTTTATTTAGTGGAATTTAAAAGATTGATTATCCCTGTTGGCTGGCTGACTGTTTATATTCCATTTAAAATCAGACATGAGGGGGGTGAGGCTTGAGCTCCACTCTTTTTGAATCACTCTGTTACATCCTGTTTACACATGGTATTAACATCCCCCCTCACCCTGGTTTTAAATATGTTGATCATAATGTGATTAAATTTAGAGAGAAGGATGGGCCCTTTTCTCATTACCCCAATTTTGCTCTCAATACAAGTACCTTTACCAGCCTTTTGCCAACTTTTCCAATGTGCCCAAGTGTTCAGTGCATGCCTATTTATGTTTTGATGTCAAAAGCAGAGAATTGTCAAGGTCAGAAAATGATGAGACTCAGGACCCAAGCGCAGTTATAAAAAAAATCAAAGGATTTATTAATTTAACAAAAAGAGCAAAAAAACAAACCAAAACTCCCAAAAGCGGGGAAAAAAACATAAACAACCCCATAAGGGAAAAAACTCAGCACAGAATATTCTCTCGGAGATGGACTGGGACAGACAGATGTGGAATCGGGACCAACCGGACTGAACAGGGAAATCAGAAACCGGACCGAGATCAGACAACAAACAAGACTGACTGATTACACAAGACGAACTAGCACTGGACAGCACACACGAGGAGGCTAAAATAGGGAGAGAAATCAAATAGGTTAAAAGGGGACAGGTGAGGTAAATGAACTAATAATAAGCAAACAACGAGGTGGGGAGAGACACGCGGCAATGCAGAAATAAAACAAAGCCACATGCTCTCACAAGACAACAAAGCATCCAAATTGCATGAGCACATATAGCCAAGACAATAAGGCAATATACGCCCATGCCAACCGACAAACAAGATGAGAGAATGTGTAGCAACGGCAAACAAAGCGATGCCACGCATTCTCACACTAAACAAAACTAAAGAGTACATCGCGAGGCAAACGGCATGCGATGCAAGCAACAGGTGACAAAAACATGATAGGACTCCTGTGTGAGAGTTAGGCCACACACAAACCTGAAATCTCAGACTGAAGTGACCGAACCTCAGCACAACGTGAAGACAGCTCGCGTCCCGGGCACACAGCGTAAAGCGAGCACAACTCAATCTGCGGTCACGAGAGACAGACACAGAACATGGAGCATGAGTGTCCGGATCCCGACACAGACTGAAACTGACCTACACAGGGAAGTCAGGATCCAGACTCCATGCTCCGGACATGAAACACAATACAGCTTGAGACCTGGGTGCACAGCACAATGCGAGCACAATGCAAGGTGCACCCATGTTCACGAGAGACAGAGATAAACTATTGACGCATGCCACTAATATGATATAAGCACAATGCACCCACGTCAATAACAGACAGAACATGGAGCATGAGTGTCTGGATCCCGACACAGACCAAAATCGAACCAGACAGGAACTCAGGATCCAGACACCATGCTTCGGACATGAAAGACAGACCGAAGAGCGCACGGCAGGGAATTCAACCGAAACGTGCGCTCACACAAAGACAGAAAAGGAAACACATGACAGACATGGGATGATGATTCCATGGTCCTGTCAGACAAAAACCGAGACTGACAGATTGACATGGCTTTGACAGAGAATAATCAGATGATTTCAAACATCATGTAAAGCCTGTTTTCTAGCATTGTCGCATTTTTTGAATAAGCAGATTTTGCAATTATCAGCATATTGGCGTGGATGTGTGAGTAATTTGAAGCCACCGCCACACTCTTCAGTTAAATCTGAAAACTCAGTTTTCAGTTTTGCAACGTCATCTTATTCCAAAGTATGTGGTAATTGAGAGTGTTTTCGAAAACAGATGCTGTTCTAGTGTGGTTGAGAGCTATAAAGGCCTGGTAGGCAATAGTTCTTTGTTTTAGTGCGCTCCAGATCAGCTCACACCTGGTCGACCATGTTGCGAATACTCCTCTGACCGCGAATAAATACGAAGGCATTCAATGTAGTGTTAATTTTGTCACCTATTTTTAATTTAGTCTTAGTCTTAGTCTTGTGCCAAATGTCCTTGTTAGTTTTAGTCATATTTAGTCATTCACATATCTTTTTTTGTTAGTCAAGTTTTAGTCGACTAAAAGTCTCGTCATTTTAGTCTAGTTTTAGTCAAAAGAGAATTTAAGGTATCTTAGTCAAGTTTTAGTCGACTAAAAGTCTCGTCATTTTAGTCAAAAGAAAACTCAATATATCTTAGTCAAGTGTAAGTCAAAACATTTGTCTTTTTTAAAATAAATTATTTCTGAGATTAATTCTGAGATAACCATTTCAGTCAAATAGTGTTTAACACATCTCAAATATTGGTTAAACGTCATAATTACCTGACAAAATACACTTGTTGAATGATTTTTGTTGAATTCACTTTGTTAAAAGTGTCTGGTTTTCTGATTTAAGAGACACATTCACAAATGATGAACTTGTTCTTTAGATTATTTTATTTTGAACCAACACAATTCAAAAGCTGGGGCCCAACAGACTCAGACTGACAAATTACAAAGGTTTTTAAAGCTGTTTTTGGTTGCCTTTTGTCTCATTTTTCTATTCAGAGTGTACCCTTTAGATGTCGCTTAAGGTTGGTGGTGTTTTTCCCCGATATTTTTTGTCCGCAGTGCTTCCCGTCAGTTATAATGACACACTCTGACTTTTTGTCAATGTCATTGTAAGTAAAATGCGACCAAATATCGAGCCTCTTCCTTCTACCTAGCATGTCGTCGGCGCTCGTCGCGTGTTAGATGTCGCTTAAGGTTGGTGGTGTTTTTCCCCGATATTTTTTGTCCGCAGTGCTTCCCGTCAGTTATAATGACACACTCTGACTTTTTGTCAATGTCATTGTTGTTGTGTTCTTGCTCCATGTAGTTTCGTGTTGCATCCACAGGCTGGCAGCAACAGGAGTATGAGACCTGTAACCGTCACTTGAGCAACAGCGCGAACTCGTTCGGAATATTTTGAAGGCTCGTAACAGCTGAATATTCTATCTCATGATGAAAAAGTCGAGACGATTGTTGACGAAAATGAAGATAGATTTTATCTTCGTTTTTATTTTATGCAAAACATTTTAGTCTCGTCTTTTTTCGTCAACAATAATGCATGTTAATTTAGTCTTAGTCAGCGTTTTTGGACATTGGTGCAGTCTCGTTATCGTCTCGTCTTAGTCATGGAAAAAAAGGTCGTTGACGAACATATTTAGTCTCGTCTCGTCTGACGAAATTAACACTAATTCAATGCATGGCCACTACAGCTGCTTTTTTTCAATCCACCTGTCCAGAAAATCTGGGCTGCGCACGGTGTGCTGATGACGAAATTTGCATCACGCATATTGTGCGTGGGGTGATCAGCTACACGGACAGCCGAAGCATACTTTGGCCCTAAATGTAGGGAACTATATGCGTTATCAAACAAGAACTTTTTAGTTTGGACATGGCTTACGTCTAACACTGTGTCCTAACCAAACGTTATGCGATAAGATCCAAGCAACACACTGACCTTGACATTGTTGCATGATGGAGAGAGATCACAGACAAACTGTTTGAAGTTTAATGTACTGCTATGAGAAGCTGGATTTCGGAACAATTATGGTTCAGCTTTACTTAGTTTTTGCATGATCCTGATCGGCTCACGCCTGGTCGACCACGTTGTCTTTTTGAGTTTATAAATCTGACCGTGTGCATATACGAACGCATTTGACACATGGCCACTAAACTTTGTTATTTTCTTTTAGAAGACTCAATGACCGGTGCCTGCGCCGACAATGCAAACGGAAGTTGATCGCGAGTCGAGAAAATCTGGCTTCCGTGATCAGGCTGCACGAACTGCATTATGACACAATTTAAGTCACACATACAAGTCGAACATTATGTCACAAATGTTGTCGATTGAGCTTAACTTCCATTGAACCCCAAATATTCCTTTAACATGGAACATATACCTTTTATTGCGCATTGCTTTATCGTTTCACCTCTGGTTAAGACATGGTGCAAGTCAAAAAAGTAATAAAAAAAACACTTTAAGTCTGTGACATTTCAAGCAGAATACTCATTGTTATTTTAGTGGAGTATCTGCCTTAAATGTTCTTTGATGTGCATGTTTCTAATGATCAGTCTCACTGCATGTAGATGTCAGGCAAATCTGGTAAATCTTGAACATATAGATCCTCTATAGATGGGCTTTTTTTAAATGTTTTGATCAGACGGGTATTTATGTTTAAAGCCACACATAATCAACAAAAGTATAAACTTTTGATTTATTGCAGTGGTTGATTGACAGGTGAGTGGGCAATCCTTCGCTGATGTACGGGACACAGGAGGACAGATTAGTGTTTAAACTTCAAATGTGATTTGTTCACCTGCATTTTCAGCTACTTCCAAAAGTGGAGCAGATCAAAAGATGATTTGGACCCCGTTTACACTTTGTGATCAGATCACCAGGGGTAAAAGGGTCTGACAGACAGCAAGCAGTCAGCCCTTTTCCACATCTTTCAAGAATGTAATTCCTCTCCCTCTCTCTCTCTCTGTGCAGTTAAGTGCTAATACGCTGATTTTCCTTTGCACCAACATCATCGGCATCTGCACACACTACCCAGCTGAAGTATCTCAGAGACAGGCCTTCAAAGAGACCAGAGGATACATCCAGGCCAGAATACACCTTCAGAGAGAGAACCAGCAGCAGGTTGGCCAACACTTGATTACACAAACACACTTACTTACCTCTTATAAATGTGCATGAAACACCTCATAAACTCACGTTTCATTCTTATGAATGATGTTACACATTGTGGTTTCACCCCATTTCTGTTTGATTTAGACCAGGTTTTCCTGGGATCAGTAACTACATGTTTATAAAAAGATTTTTTATTTAATTTCTCATCCTGTTGAAGCCATTTTTTTTATTACTTTGTAGTCACAAATACCTACTACGTACATGCATGTGAACATTATTTTGACTGTTTTCAACAATTTAGAATAACAGTAAATTCATCAAAACTATGAAATACCATAAATGGAAGAATGGGAATTATGTAAAGAAAATGACCAGAACTCAATATGTTAAACAATTAAAAACAATAACTTTCCATTATAAATACAGTATATACATTTTTATCTAAATTCTTGATTTGAAAATGAAATTTCATGTCCATGGCATTTGCCAGCTACCCGAATACTTGTTAAGTACATGTGTACACCTCACGGGTGTCATGTCATAAACCCAATCCAGGAGCGCCTGCTGCTCTCAGTGTTGCCAAGGCATGTTGCCATGGAGATGAAGGCAGACATCAATGCCAAGAAAGAGGATATGATGTTCCACAAGATCTACATCCAGAAACACGACAATGTCAGGTACACAAATGCCAAGAGCAGCACATGGTCTCGAACTGGTATGATTGCCAGTGTTGACATTACACCTCCTAATTGTGAAGCAAAACCGTTATAACACTTAATCTATGTGTGATTAAAACATTCTGAGTGTAAAACATATTTTACACTGATACTACTTTAGGTTAATTTTTTCCAAGACTGAAGATATGTTGAATGATTTAACGTAATTAAGTTTATTCGTATTCTTGAGATGTGAATTTTTTTCTTTGCTTGTAAGAGTGAGGGTCAAGTTGGGATATGGCAACTTGTTATGGCATACCAGAAGTTACACAGCCAAATAACAGAGAGCTGTATGAAATGAAAACAAGCCACTTTAGTAGCAGAGTTTCAAGCCTCAAGTAAAATAATATCAAAAACATATTTTTTATTTCTTTGAGACATTTATCAGTAATAAATCAACATTTGGCCACAAACTAGTTAGCCCCTACTGAGTGATAGCTTAAAAAAATATTCCAGGATCAATACAAGTGAAAGCTCAGTCAACAGCATTTGTGGCATAATGTAGATTACCACAAATAACAATTTCAACTCACCCCTACTTAAAAATAATAATAAAAAACTTACAATGAAAGTGAATGGGTCAAATTGGAGGTTTTAAAAGGCAGGAATGTGAAGCTTATAATAATAATAACAAAAATAACATGTTAATTCTTTTTTTTAAAACTTGTGTATTATTTGAGCCGTAAAGTTGGTCAAATCCACATTCTTTGAAACATTTGAAACAGTGAGTATTTTAACATTTACGGATTGGCCCTGTTCACTTCCATTGTAAGTGCTTCACTGCAACCCATATTTTTGCTTTTATTAAAGGAGGGACAGTACAAGATCATTTTTTGTGCTTAACATATTGAACCTGAGATATTCCTTTCATTTAGCCTAAGTTGGCAACCTTGTTGCCCATTCTGGCATAGTTTTTATTTATTTATTTATAAAATGAATTTGACTAAAGATTACTTTTTTTTTTTTTACATTAATTTAAAATAAATTATTTCGTTTTTATTTTATAAAAAATATTTACATTTGATACATTTTATTTAATTTTGATGAAAAAGTTGAACATTTTCTAAAGGTGAAGCGCCTCCTTCCACTGATCATTTGTTAAATAAATAAATATATTTTTACTGTTTCAGGCCCAATTCATGGAAAGTTATTAGGAGTTATTTCATATAAATCAAGCCAGCTTGAAGCATCTGTAACAAAACAAAACAGAAGCTAGGCAAACTAGCATTTGTGAAAATGCTGCATGTAACTGACTAAGCAGGGATCTGGCTTTTCAAATGTTGTGAATTTGCAAGTGTTTATGAAGGAAACAGTGCCATCTGTTGTCAGATAATGTTGTGTCCTCACCATGTGTCCATTCTGTCATGTCTTAGATTGTAGTTGATGACCATATACCCTACTTGTGGCTATTAGGACCTTGAGGACGCCAGGTCCTGGTTTTTATAACTGAAGGATAAATGGAAGAATTGAGAGTGGCCACCCTCCATTCAGAGAGTGAACATAATCAATGTTGTTCTCCGTTTGCCCATCAAAACAACTGCAGTGACCCAGACAAGAGGCTTCAGTGATTATTGATCTATTTTTTTCTGTCTGTCCTCTCGACAGTATCCTGTTTGCTGACATAGAGGGCTTCACCAGTTTGGCATCGCAGTGCACAGCCCAGGAGCTGGTGATGACCCTTAATGAGCTTTTTGCTCGCTTTGATAAATTAGCTTGGGTACGAAAACAAACATTATCTCATTCTTAGTGTAATGATGACTGTTATTGACTACTAATACGGTGAATTTCACAAAGAAATATACAGATCATATTTCACTCCAAATAAAAAGGAAAAAAATCTTTATGCCAAAATTATTTTAAATTAAGAAATGAAAGCTTATTTTTAGGACTAAAAATATTTGTTTCATGACTATTAAATCATATTTTCCCCTCAAATTGTTGTTACTGTAATAATAATATAATAAAATGTATCCTTATTACTGTAATACATTAATGCAATTGTTTTAGATCTTCAAATGAGATTAACATAAAGTATAACATAAAACAAAGGCAACCTGAGTAAACACAAAATCTTAATCTTAATAGCTGGTTGTGCCACCTTTAGCAGCAACAACTGCAACCAAATGCTTCCGATAACTGGAGATCAGTCTTTCACAATGCTGTGGTGGAATTATATATACAGTATATATATATATATATATATATATATATATATATATATATATGTGTGTGTGTGTGTACATATAATATAGACAGTATATAATACAACATACAGTTTGTAATACACAGCATGTAATAGTGAACGCATTATACAAACTTGTATATAATGTGTACATAATCATTTCAATTTTTTTATATTTTAGTGGAGGTAGGTGCTTAATTATCTAAAAAATTATTTTACAATATAAAAAATCGTAATGGTTTTAAAATGTGCTTCAATTATTTTGTATTTTATTTTGGGGTGAAATATGACAGACATTTCTTGACAGTTTTCATAAATGATTTTAGCGATACTGTGCAAATAATACTTATTAACGTGTGTGTGTGATGTGTTATGTCTGTATTCTTAGGAAAACCACTGTCTGCGGATCAAGATATTGGGGGACTGTTATTACTGTGTGTCTGGTCTTCCAGAACCGAGGGCAGATCACGCTCACTGCTGTGTGGAGATGGGGGTGGACATGATCGAGGCCATCTCGTATGCTTTGCATTTATCATTCTCCCTTTCTATATCCTCTTTTCATTATTTTTTATATAATGTGTTATGCATGTCGTTACATGTGGCTGCTTGCAGATTGGTACGTGAGGTCACAGGAGTGAATGTGAACATGCGTGTGGGTATACACAGCGGCCGTGTGCACTGCGGGGTGCTCGGGCTGCGCAAATGGCAGTTTGATGTCTGGTCAAATGATGTCACACTGGCCAACCAGATGGAGGCTGGAGGCCAAGCAGGGTAAGAGTGAACAACACCCATATGCAGAAAGCTCATTTATGAAAATGTGATGTGTTAGTCTGTTTCAAATTTAAATTTGGCTTGAAAAGATGTATCAATCTTAGTAAATGTGTTGAAAGTTAATAAAGCATGAACTATTTACAAGGTTCAATTGGTCATACAGGATTCCAACAGGCCTACCTGGAAATATCAGGGAACTTTAAAATTGTTTTTTCCAGACCTGGAAAAGACATGGAAATTAGCATAATCTTAAAGTTGTGGAAAGGAAATTGCTATAATGAATATCAATTTTACTAGTAATGCTCTGCTCTAATATATTTCATCAGCTAAATATTGCTCTTGTGTGGAGTAAAATTTGCTTGCAAACTATAGTGATGTCCAATTGGTAAGCAAATAATTCTTAGGAATTGGTTCTTTTTAGTGAATCAGTTGAACTGGTTCACAAATCATTTTAAATGTATTATTAGCAACCGCAATGTTTATTGAACCTGGTCATAGAAAAGCTGGAAATTAGGGAATTTTCAAATATTAATTCCCAAGTCATTGAAATGAGTAAAATCTTAAAAGATCATGGAAATGCTATGGGAATTTCTATAGTGAATATTCCTTTTTTACTTTAAAATACTTAATCGGCTAGATTATGTGCTTTGTGAGTTCTTGTGTATGGTAAAACTTGCCTGCATCCCAGCATGATGACATTAATCTGTTATGAGGCTTATTTGAGACATTTTTGCACAAATAAGGATAACTGTTTAAATCTATTGATTAAAATGATTGGTAGCTGCTGATATACATGTGGAAATCACCTCATCAATCTCAACAACATTATTTTTAAAAATACTTATATACCCTCGAAAGGTGTGGGAATTCTCTATATATCACTTTACTACAACTGTCACACTATAAATGTTTACAGGCGGATCCACATCACCAAAGCCACGCTGCAGTATTTAAATGGAGACTATGAGGTGGAACCAGGTTTTGGAGGGGACAGAAACGCATACCTGAAAGACAACAACATTGAGACTTTTTTTGTGCTTGGCTGTACTCAGAATAGGGTCAGTTACATGATGATATATGACGTTACGTACTTTGCACACAAATGCTAAATGGCTTTTTGCATTTTGATGGGGGAGTGGGCAAATCTTGGTTGTGAGTGTGGGGGACTGCGATTTCATTCCCTTTTGGGGATCAATAAAGTATCAATCTATCTCAGTCTGCTGGAGTATTGTTTAATTTCCTGTGTTTGTGGTTCCAATTTTCCCTGCAGAAAGAAGAGAAAGCCATGATGGCTAAGATGCAGCGTGCCAGAGCCAACTCTTCAGAGGCGCTGATAGCGCGCTGGGTTCCTGACAGATCTTTCTCCAGAACTAAGGATTCCAAAGTCTTCAGACAGATGGTGAGCTCGGCTCCATTTACTAACACTCTGCCTCTGACAGCTCTCAGCATCTGATCTCCCCTGCAATTCCTTATGAGTGTAGCAACAAGTCATGAAGCAGTTTTCTCCAGAGCTTGGCAATGCCTGTGTGAATTATTTTTTACCCTTTCTGGGCAATTTTCTGGTTTCAATCATTGTCAAAATAAAAATCAGTGATGTAATAACATGACAAATAAATATAGTGGAAAAAATGTACACAGGACAAGAATTTAGTATGATGGTTTTGCTTATTCTTTTAATACATTTTCAAATAAATATATTGTAATTAATACATAAATGTATTCATTAATACATCATTTTAAATTATTATACAAGTTATACATTGTAATTGTAAGATGAGGGTTAAACAAGTGAAATGTGAAATTTTTGTGCTAATAGTATCACCAAACGGAATTGCAAAAATATTCACTCTTTTCAAACAGGTTTCCTGAACACTCCCCCTCTCTGTCATTGGTCGACAAACAGATATTCCTGCCCCAAATTTATGCCATTGGTTGAGCCAATTTTGCTGTGTCAGGCTGCTCTAGCAAACAGAGCAATGTTTTGAGAGCATCACAGAGCCACAGTTTTACACTTTTTAGGGAAATTAACCTACAAAGGACTTACTAGTCTCTGAAGAACATTTTTTGACATTGAAAAAAATGAACCACTGTACATTTAAGTTTGATTACTTGACACCCATTCCTTGACTTTGTCTCTGTCATGTTCTCTCTCTCTCTCTCTCTGGGTGTAATTTGAAGTCTATGTGTGTGTGTCTATTAAAGTGGCAGTGGCTCTGTGGGCTTGGCTTTGGAGCTGTCTAAGATGAGACGTGTTTTTCCTTTTCCATTGTGTTTCTACAGCCCGCTGTAACTAATCTACCTGTCTGTTTTCAGGGCATAGATGAAGCCTCCAGCAAAGATAAGTGAGTTCCAGTTTTATTAGGACACAAATCCATTCTCTCTGGCTCTGCAAAGTTTATAGCTGATATTTCAAAGGCTGTTTTCACAAGCTGTGTGTTTCTATTGGAATGAGCCAGTGTAAAATGAATATTCTAGATAGAATAGCCCTGCAAAAAAGCCCAGCTGAAACCAGAATTATTGGTATTACCTGGTGTCCCAGCCTGACCAAGTTGGTCTCAATTGGTGTTCAGCTATTTTACAGGGTTCTTACAAAGTGCTTGAAGTACTTGAATTTGGCTTTTTTAATTTAAGACCTTGAAAATATATTTTTTTTTACCAAGAGGTGCTTACAAAGTGCTTGAATTGTAAAAAACTTAAAATATGTTGCGGAAATCATTAAATAACTCAAATGTATTTATTTATTTTTTTCCGGAAAACCACGGACACAATCCTGTTACGGAAAGACGTAGGCTACCTCCACTCCTACAGCCAAACACCACTCCCCCTTATCATTTTTCTCGCTCTCATAGACATGTTGGTCATGAATCATAGAGAATAAAGAATTTATTTGATGAATATATCATTGCATACCTCTGTGTATGTTGTATGCTTCTTATTCAGAAAAATTTTTAATACCAGAGGAATTTTATGACTTTCGGTTCCGTTAACAGTTCTCAAACGGCCATTCTTCCACTGGTGCGGATGGAACACACATGGGGAATCACTAAGGATGAAATGTGCCCAGTAAATGCACTATTAGCACGTGCTCTCTGTGCTGGTTTAGTGCCCCATTCACTATATGAGTAATGCAGATCAGCCAAAAGCGCAAACTAAAATCCACTCAAAATCTATGATGAACACAAATTGCTCACGCAATTCTGATCTTGCAAGTCGATTCTGAGTGCAACAGCGGAGGACGCAGCAGACTACCTTGATATGACACACTCTGAGTCTGCCGAGACTCAACAGCAGTGTGGTGCGGAGGGGGGCGGGGCCGGGCTAGAATGTTGCATGCCCGGTCCCCAATCGGCCTGATGGGGCGCACGAGGGATAAAGGCGGCCGGTGACAACGGTTCGAGAGAGAGAGAATTACGGGCATGTCCGTCATGTGTGTGTTTATGTTTGTGTGTTTTGGTTTTGAGTTTAATTAAATATTATTTATATTGACAAGCCAGTTCTCGCCTCCTCCTTGCCCATCTTAACCCCCTTACATTGGTGCCGAAACCTGGGAAGGAGGAGGGATGCCAGTCGCAGAGTCCTCAACACTACCGTCCACCCAGGGGAGCGCCGCTACCATCTGCCGGGTGACGGAATAGCCCGACCGTCCGGACGCGGGGAACGGCCGCCATCCGCGGGGCGAATGGGGACTGGATTCCCTGACCTCTTGGAGCGATGGAGCCGCTGCCAGGGGCGGAGGAGTGCCCTGCCGTCCCCCAGAAACGTGGAGGGGTCGAGGTTAGACCGCCGTCCGCGAGGGGAGGAGGGAAGTAACTCCCCAATCGCCTGGAGCGGTAGGGCCGCTGCCAGGGGCGGAGGAATGTCCCCAGGTGCCGCCAGAAATGCGGATTTGGTTTTGAGTTTAATTAAATATTATTTATATTGACAAGCCGGTTCTCGCCTCCTCCTTGCCCATCTTAACCCCTTTACAAGCATTAATCGCTAGTTATGTGTGTTCTGTGAATTCTGGATGACCACCAGAGGCAGTGTTAAACACTAGTGGATTATTGCCATGCCAGCAAGATAGGTCGAGAGAATATACCAACATAGTCACGTGATGATGTGGGCTAAGCTCGGAGGGTTATTCACCATAATAGCTCAGCACTCCACCTGGGAAGTCTTTCTCGCACATTCCGAGTGACCAAGAACTCTGGCGGTTATCCAGAATTCACAGGACCACAGTTACATACTGTACGTAACTGGCATTCTGTTTCATTCCTCCTGACCACCAGAGGCAGGGTTAAACACTAGTGGATGATTATTACCAACATAGTCATGAGGACTACCACATGCCTGAAACCCGTTAAGGTTGCTCTAGAAGAACTGCAAAGCTCGAAGCATGAGGGGCAGCAACGTTGAGCTTGTAAAACCGGCAAAGTTGCATGGAAAAGACCTGGTAGCCTCTAGGAGACGCCTCTAAAATTAGCCCATGAAGAAGAAAAAGCCCTAGTGTTTGACAGGACAAACCTCTAGGCAACGACCTCTGAGCCTCCTTGTAGTGCAGAGTGATTATTTCCTTTATCTATTTTGACAACTTCTGTTTCGATACAGGGCCACCTTTCTTCACACCACCGTAATAGACAAAAAGCTGATCGGACTGCCTGAAAGTAGTGGTAGCCTCCACATAATACCTTAAAGCACATACCGTACACCAGGGGTGCCCACACTTTTTTGTGTGATGATCTACTTTTAAATGACCAACTCAATAAGATCTACCAACTAAAAAAACACAGTTTCATTTAAAATAAGAAAATGCTTGTTGGGACTACTGCATGTATCCCTACATGGAATTCATCTTCTAATTAATAAAAAAATATATAATAATGTTCAATGTTGATATCATTCAGTTTTAAAACTAAACCCAAAACACCTACAGCACAATAGATTACAATAGCCAGGTCATTTACCTTATTCTGATGAAATTGCGATGCTACTGCCCGGATTAGGCAAAACTGTCTGATTCCATTCAGTTTTGCCTAATCCGGGCAGTAGCATCGCAATTTCGCGCTCTGTTCTCAGAAGTCCTTGGAAGGCACGTATGCGCAAACCTAGTTGTCATGGCAACTGAATAAACAAAACCTTGCCTGGTCAATATTTACTCGTCAAGTGCAAGTCAGACAGAAACTAAAAGAAGGAAAGACATTATATTTATTTTTATTAAAATTTAAAGAAAGTACATTTACATTTTGTGCGATCTACCAGCATTGCCTTTGCGATCGACGTATTGGGCACCCCTGCCGTACACAATAAAAAAAATCCCTTGAATCCTCTGGTTCTGAAGAAGGCTGAAAGGGAGACAGGCCAATGGAGAACCTTTGGAAGAGAATATGGATTGGGCTGAAGTATCACCCCATAATTTTCCGGCAACAACGCAAGCACAATTCACTAATAGACTAATGCACTAATAGTGCATGTAGCTCACTTACATGTTTAGCAGAAGCAATAGCCAGTAAAAAAAGCAGTCTTAAAAGATGCCCACTTAGTGTCAGTTTTCTGTAAGGGCTCAAATGGGGAGGAGCACAAGAAAGCAAGTACAAGTGGTAAATCCCACACAGGAAAATTTGGATATTGAGCTGGCCTCAAACATCTTGTACCTTTCAAAAAACTGCATACCATTGGACCCATAGTTGGGGTGTGAATACTTTCCAATCACTGAGGGACACTGTTTAATAGGTTGTTTCTTAGGGTCAAATGATGAAGCATTCGAAGCACCAAATTTAAGGCTGTCCATGAAACCTGAAAGGTTTAATGGGCAAGTGGGATGTCTAGAAAAGGGGGTTCCAAAGGACACAAGACAATTCAATTTGAGATCTTTGACTGTCAGTGCCCCCGAATTGGGCCTAAAAATTTGGAGACTCTAAAACCTTCCAAATTGTAGATCCCAACCCTAAACCAATTTGTCTCTAATCTAATTCAAGAGGCTCTGTCAAGCTGTGAGTGCAAGAAGCATGTGTGTTCCTTTTTTCTAGAGCCTCATGCTCTCGATTTGTCTTTCGAGGGACATTGGGCTACAACCGTGTGAAATTTGGGGGCTACAGGACCTTTATAGGAAAGTCCTACCTGCTATATATTCCATTCATTTTTGGTAAGTGGTTGGTGGATGGTGAAAATAAGTTGCACATGGGCCGTCCTAGTTACAATCTATCTAATGGGCTAAAATAGGTGTTTGGGGGACATAATGTTTATAAATCCAGGATCAAATTAATGACTCAATCACATTTAGGTGACTCTATGTCTCCCTATGAAAAACATACACCATTCAAAACCTCAAAATTCAACTGACCACGAACCACCTCAAATTTTGAATGGGATCAATTGTACATGGGATCTGCATATCTCAGCTCTGGGCAGACTTACAAAGCTAAAACCTATACTCCTATGCTCATCGCAATCTCTTCTCTATGGTGTGAATTTCGAGAGGATAAGAGAAAGTAAAAAATGTAGTCTAGGAGGTGTCGTGCAGCGACCACAAACCAGCATCCACGGAGTTACCGAATAAGCGCTCCAAAGACCTGATGGCTTTACTGGTTCCCTACCGTATGTCCCTCCTCCCAATTTTCCCCCATGATGTCTAAGATGCAATGAGGCTTACGATAATTAGAATGGGGAAAATCTCTTGGAGGCTTGCGGGACCTCTCGCACTGCGAATAACGGGTTCGAGCCACTTATCCCAATTCCGAGCCCACTGTGAGCATGGCCCCTTTAGGGCCCTGGCCGTGTGATCTATCATGGGGTCCTGCTGCTGCTGGGGTTACGGCTGAAGCCCCCTCCTGGTGCAACAAGCTCTGCAACACCCAGCAGTCCTCCACTTGATCCTGGAAGAGTGCTTCTCCTGCTCCATTCACAGCTCCATGAGGACCTGGTGTTGTGCTTGGAGGATGCTGGTGAAGAACTTCTCCATGCCTTGTTTCATTTGGCGGTAATGGCTAGATGTGCAGGGAAATTTTTGTGAATGAAGCAAACAATGAGACTAATTGACATAGAAAGGAGGTATGTTTGCATGGAAAGGAATGACAAAGACCTAATTTAAATATTGACAATGCAGCGCAATTTCAGCACTGATTGTGCCTGCTAAAATAGATTGAATGTGGTTAGTGAATAAGATGCAGGTATTCCAGGTATTTGTGCTGAAATACCATGCTCAAAAGTGTCACAACTTTTCAGTGAATTCTCCCCAAAGTGTTTCCGGAAGCGCTAATCAGCTTTGTGCACCATTGCTCAATTCACATCAAGAAATGTATTCGTCCAGAGTAAAAATATCTAAAATAAGATATATAAGGCCTATATAAAACGTTCTGCTTTGTTTCATAGTCCAGTCCAGTCCAGTCCAGTCCAGTCCATGTTTTGTTCTGTTCACGTTTAGAGTTAGGGTTTTTGGATTTCACATTTGGAAATAAACTGCACTTGTGTTCATACATCATTGTCTTCATCATTGTCATTGCCAGCATCGTTACAAGTTCATCACATAAAGCTGTTGAATGACTTAAGAAAACTTTTTAATGTTCCAATTATTCATTTTTGTTAGAAAGTAAAGTACATTTAAGGCTGCACACTTAAGGGTTGTGTTTTAATAAGTGGTATTTTATCTACAACTGAAGAATTTATTTGATGAATGACTACTCTTGCATAGTCCTTGAAAACAAATTAAAGTGTGCTTGAAAAGTACTTGAAAGTCCTTGAATTTCACTTTGAAGCATCTGTACAAACCCTGGGTTTAGCTGGTCGGCCAACTGGTCTATCAGCCTGATCAGACAACAAGAGCTCAAAACACCTTAACACTAGACCAGCTAAGACTAGCAGAATATCTTAGCCTTGTTTAAAACTGTCATATACTGTATATTATATGTTTTGAGGCTAGAGATATGTAAACGCTTTTCATGCTAAATGCTGAATGTCATGCTCTCATAATTTTTACAGAATATGAATGTAACATTTTGCCCTCATTTGGTTGTTCTCCTCCAGCCGCTGTGCACAAGAGGCTTTGAATCCAGAAGATGAGGTCGATGAGTTTTTAGGTCGGGCCATAGATGCTCGTAGCATCAACCAGCTGCGCAAAGACCATGTCAAGAAATTCCTGCTCACATTCAAAACCCCTATTCTGGAGAAAAAGGTGCATAGACAGCCTATAAAATACACTGTCCATGAGACAACATATTTACGTACAAACTCGTAATACAACACCAATTTTTGTGCTTTCAGTACTCCAAAAAGGTGGATGATTGTTTTGGCAGTTATGTGGCCTGCACTCTCCTCGTCTTTTGCTTCGTTGTTTTTATTCAAATCATCATCTTCCCGCCGTGAGTAGCATTGTATTAACAACAATTATTATGTATAATAAGGGATGTGGATTGAGACCTGAGTTTATGGTATATTTTATTTCAGGACACACTTAATGCTGTGCATGTTCATCAGCATCTTTATTATCCTCGTCCACGTCCTCTTTTTAAGTGCCATTTACTCCTGCGTTAAGGTCAGTCACTGTTACTTTACTCAAGCTGAAGTATTTGTACAGGTGATATCTCTACGTGTAAGCTGAACCACCACACTATCAAGGAGCATCATTATTCACCCTGCTTTTGGGGCTTTTTGGGGTCATTCATGGTATAAATATTGCTAATGGTCATTTTGTGAGTGAATTTATGTATCTCTTCTAACTTTTGTGTCTTATTGCAGCTTTTCCCAGTTAGCTTACAGACAGTGTCCAAGAGGATTGTTCAATCCCGTATTAACAGCACACTAGTTGGAGTCTTTGCCATTCTGCTTCTCTTCATCTCTGCCTTTGTTAATATGGTAAGTATGTGATCCGCCTCAGTGAATTCACTTCAGTGGGTAATGCTGAGAATATTATACAGGATTGTGACTCTCAGAGGAAAATCTTTTCAGTTTTTGTGCACCGTTAGGTTTTATGTACCACAAGTGAATATTTGTATTTACTTCTTTTAATTCCATTAAATGCCTGTTGACACACAGGGGAAAACCTGATTATATTTAGCAGAATGATGAAAAAAAAAAAAATAATGGAATTAAAGACCCATGAAACTGAAATTACAGTTTAAGGATTTTAATCCAAATGTATAAGCACACTCATAAACGTTAGATAAATTCACTTTGAGCAGATATACACATTTAAAATTTACAATATTTTTCTTCTGAGAAAACAGACCAAAATATTGATGACTCATCTTGCCCTACACAGATTTTTGTCCAATCAAATACTCTCTAGAACGAGAGTGCCCCACCCCTTAATAATGTAACTAAACTAATACAGTATGTAAATAAAACCTTTAGACCTTATTCATGCTATCGCCATCTTTGGCTGTGAGGGATAGACTCTCTTCAATGGGCTGTACTGCTTTTTAAAGTCATTTTGGATCGTTCTGCAGACAAAACATTGATAAAATATCTGTCCAAGAGCATTCAGTCTACAAAGAACTCCAGACAATATGAGTTGTGGAAAATCAGATGTGATCAAGGACCTTTTTACAGCTTTATACTTTTCGTGCGCCCGAAGAGATAGGTCTATCGTCTATCCCTTACAGTCTTGTTGTCAATCCCATAGACATAATAAATACATAGACGCCCTATTGGCCGCTGGAGCGTACGTCAACGGGCCGCCATATTGCGGAGGGCAACATTCCCATTTCTCTCATAACGGGAGTTGAGGAAAAATGCCTGCCTCATGTGCTGCTTGGGGCTGTACAAATCGCTGCACTATTGAAAACAGGTCTCGGGGAATTACTTTTCACAAGTAAGACTGAACATTTGTTTTTGGTTGTATTTGGTCGTTATATAATTAGTAATAGTAACGTTAGTTGGCCACCGGAGTTAGTCAGACTAAAATAGCTTGCTTGCGAGCTGTGAAAGTTGAGACATGAGTTGACATGATTTATAGTATAGTTTTATCTTATATTTTATATTATAAAGTAAATTTCCTGAAAATCTAAATATTTTCTTAAAACCGACTTTTATGACAAGTACTCGTTACACCATGTACGAACCACTGAAATCGGTTGATAAATGTAAACGTTATTTTTGTTTTTATCCAGAAAAACCGCAACTCACCCGTTTACTTGCATTTGATTACAGCGCAGTCTTGCCCTCCGCAAAATGGCGGAAGCGTTGACGTATCGCAGCAATGTTCCAAAGCGACCAATAGGGCGTCTATGTATTTATTATGTCTATGGTCATTCCCATTAAAAATCAAAGATGGCGCTAGCGTGAATAAGGTATCTGTATCAGTAGAAAGAAAATTGCTCCTTTCCCCTAATGTTTAGCCTTTTTAACTAGAACGGACAATTTGCCATTTATTCTTAAAATATATTTTGTACGTTTATCAGAATTGTATTTTTTTATTCCTTTTATTTTTCAGTTTGCCTGTGATGGAGACAGACTGTTAGACTGTTTGGACATACAGCAGAAAAATAATGTTTCAGTTATTTTGTGTCGGCTGCATAATCTGACTCAAACAGCAAAGGACACCACCACCCTGTGTCCTGCCCAGACTTCATGTGTTTTACCCGAGGTCAGTGTGTGATGATCCGTACATGTATACTTTGTGTACACTTTGCATATATGCTCTCATGTTACTCTACTGTATTCATATACCTTGTATTTTGCTCAATGAGGATGAGTGACATATTTGTATGTATTATTTTTCTCATTGCTATGAGGATGTTGCCATGGTTGCGGTATGATATGGTTTGCAACACTAGGGTTCCGAAAGTAAAAATCCCAATAATTTTCTTCATAGACCACGTTCACACAGCAGCAAAATTCGGTTATAAGACCGGTTTTGAGTACTTAATAAAGTTACGTTCACATACAGGACGGTGATTTATGTGTGTGACAACCTCATTCTCTACAAACCTATGCTGTGTGAACGAAACCATACTGGACAAAAAGGATATGTTTACACAGTCAGTGTTTGGAATTGACAACTGTATATACTTACAGGTGTGAGTCTTGAAATGTCCTGTTCATAAAACAGTGTACAGTAGCAGTTCGAATTCTGTCTTTATGAACAAACAACCGAAGTCACAACTGTATTTCAACAGCTGTAACCATAGTGACATTGACTATGTTATTCTAAAAGGAAAATCAATTAAGACATTCTAAGATACATTTTAGATCTTCTGAAGATCTTTTCAAGAATTTCACTTAAGAAAGTTTTTACGAAATTCTTATAATTTATCCTAAGAACTTTTGTATATATTTTTTAAGAACCTCAGTTGATATTGTTTGAAATTTATAGGTAAGAGGTAATAAATTCTCAATCTAGTTATTCATATTGAGAATTCATATTAATCGATTATTAGATATTAGATCATTAGATAATTAAGATAAAAGGATGCCATTTTTTATTTGGGTAGAAAACATTCTGCCCTACAAATGTATAATATCCAGCTGAAATTCAGAGTGCACATAGTGTCTTTTAATGGAAAAAATAAATAATTCTGACCCTGCTTGTACCGTTGCCTTTTTTCAGATTTTCATATGCTTTTTACTTCAAATCAAAGCTTATAACATTGTGAATCATGTTGGAGCTTTTTGGTTTGGTTCATGGCTTAGAATTAAAGAGAATAATACTTTTGGAACTAAGGCTGCTGAAAAAGTAGGTCTCTGTTGCACCCTATTGACAGGTTGTGTTGCCTATGCTCTAAGTACTTCACTTACAGTGTGCTGCTGACTCTGCTGTGCTGCTCAGTGTTCCTGCACATCAGCAGTATAGGCAAACTGATCCTCATGGTCTTCATCCAGATCTCCTTTCTGCTGCTAGTGGAGTGGCCTCTGGTCACTCTGTTAGACTACGCCGACATGTTGGTCACTGCCAATGCACTGTAAGTTTCCTTAATGTTATCTATTCTTATAGTCCAACAGGATTCTTGATTTTGCTAAGTAGGATGTGCTCCTGGATCAGCATGGTTGTTTGTCCTGAAACAATATTCCTGTCAACCAATCAGATTGCAGGGTTAAGCTTAGGCCTGGGATTGGGGCTTTAGCAACAAGCATAACAACCTATAATTTCCCTCAAATTTTGATAAAAAACATTTCCCTCAAAATATAAGACTGCTAGAAATACCAAATAAGGTCTGTGAAAAGGGTCAATTTTTAATGTGTGTTTTTGTGTTGTGTGCTGAGCTCATCATTGTTACTTTTTTTTTTTTTCTGTCGGGGTAATGCTGATTTATCCTATTTCGTTGAACAGTTCTTTTTTTCCTTGAAGGCTTTTGAATGTATCTGCATTGCAGTGGGTTATGCTTTGCATTTGATTCAGTGTACTGGTATACAGTTCTGTGAAAAGTATTTGCCCCTTCCTGATTTCTTCTGTTTTTGTGGATTTTTCATACAAAAATATTTTAGATCTTCAAACGAGATACAGTATAACGTAAAAAAAGGCAACATGAGTAAACACAAAATAAAGTTTTCAAATATATCTATAGTGCATCCAGAAAGTATTCACAGCGCTTCACTTTTTCCATATTTTGTGATGTTGTGATTTTGTGATGACAGCCAAAATGGATTCAATTCATTATTTTCTACAAACAATACCCCATAATGACAATGTGAAAGAAGTTTGTTTGAAATCTTTGCAAACTTATATAAAAAAAAAATAATAATAAAAACAAGTTTTCACAGCCTTTGCTCAATACTTTGTTGAAGCACCTTTGGCACTAATTACAGCCTCAAGTATTTTTGTGTATATTGCTAGAAGCTTGCACACCTATTTTTGGGCAATTTCTCCAATTCTTTTTGCAGGACCTCTCAAACTCCATCAGGTTGGATGGGGAGTGTCGGTGCACAGCCATTTTCAGATCTCTCCAGAGATGTTCAATCGGGTTCAAGTCTGGGCTCTGGCTGGGCCACTCAAGGACATTCACGGAGTTGTCCCGTAGCCATTCCTTTGCTATCTTGGCTGTGTGCTTAGGGTCGTTGTCTTGTTGGAAGATGATCCTTCGCCTCAGTCTGCGGTCCAGAGCGCTCTGGAGCAGGTTTTCATCAAGGATGTCTCTGTACATTGCTGCATTAATCTTTCCCTCGATCCTGACTAGTCTCCCAGTTCCTGCCGCTGAAAAACATCCCCACAGCATGATGCTACCACCACCATGCTTCAATGTAGGGAAGGTATTGGCCAGGTGATGAGCAGTGCCTGGTTTCCTCCAGACATGACGCTTGCCATTTAGGCCATAGAGTTCAATTTTTGTTTCATCAGACGAGAGAACTTTGTTTCTCGTTGTCAGAGTCCTTCAGGTGCCTTTTGGCAAAACTTTTACTGAGGAGTGGCTTCCATCTGGCCACTCTACCATACAGGCCTGATTGGTGGAGTGCTGCAGAGATGGTTGTTCTTCTGAAATGTTCTCCTCACTCCACAGAGAAATGCTGGACCACTGTCAGAATGACCATCGGCTTCCTGTTCACCTCCCTGACTAAGGCCCTTCGCCCCCAATCTCTCAGTTTGGCCGGACGGCCAGCTCTAAGAAGAGTCCTGGTGGTTCCAAACTTCTTCCATTTACAGATGATGGAGGCCACTGTGCTCATTGGGACCTTCAATACTGCAGAACGTTTTCTGCACCCTTCCCCAGATTTGTGCCTCGATACAATCCTGTCTCTGAGGTCTACAGACAATTCCTTGGATTTCATGGCTTGGTTTGTGCTCTGACATGCACTGTTAACTGTGGGACCTTATATAGACAGGTGTGTGCCTTTCCAAATCATGTCCAATCAACTGAATGTACCACAAGTGGACTCCAATCAAGTTGTAGAAACATCTCAAGGATGATCAGTGGAAACCGGATGCACCTGAGCTCAATTTTGAGGCGGTGAATACTTATGTACATGTGATATTTTTCATTTTGTATTTTTTATAAATTTGCAAAGATTTCAAACAAACTTCTTTCACATTGTCATTTTGGGGTATTGTTTGTAGAATTTTGAGGAAAATAATGAATTTAATGCATTTTGAAATAAGGCTGTAACATAACAAAATGTGGAAAAAGTGAAACGCTGTGAATACTTTTCGGATGCACTGTATATGCTCTTATTGAAGCAAAAAAAAAAAAAAAAACACCTATAATCACCCATGTGAAAAACTAACCGCCACCTTAAACTTAATAGCTGGTTGTGCCACCTTTAGCAGCAACAACTACAACCAAATGCTTCTGATAACAGGAGATAAATCTTTCACGATGCTGTGGTGGAATTTTGGTTTTTGAATTTTAGTTCAGCCACATTGGAGGATTTGAGCATTAACTGCCCGTTTAAGGTCATGCCACAGCATCACAATAGAGTTCAAGTCAGGACACTGGAGGCCACTCCAAGACTTTAATTTAGCTTCTTTTGAGCCATTAAGAGGTGGACTTACTCCTATGCTTTGGATTATTGAATAATCCAGTTGCACTTGAGTTTAAACTCACGGACTGATGATCAGACATTCTCCTTCAGGATTTTCTGGTAGAGAGCTGAATTCTTGTTTCCCTCAATTATTGCAAGTTGTACTGGCCCTGAAGCAGCAAAGCATCCCTACACCATCACTGTACCTCCACCATGCTTGATGTTGTCCTTGGCTTTTTTGTGACATCCTGGATGAGTCGTCAGTGCTCTTGGAGGAATTATGGAAGGTCGGACACTGGGAAAGTTCACAACTGTTCACTACCACTACCTGTTCAAATTCACTCTCCATTTGGAGATAATGGCTCTCACTGTGGTTCTTTGGATACCCAGAGCCTTTGAATTAGCTTTGTAACCCTTCCCAGACTGATGTATTTCATTCACCTTTTCACTCATCATTTCTGGAATTTCTTTTGACCTTGGCATAGTGTGCTACTGGGTATGACCTTTTAGCCAACTACTTGATGAAAAAGTTTAGGTATTGATTTGATTTGAACAGGGCTGTCAGTAATCAGGTCTGGGTCTAGTCCAGCTGAACTCTATTATGAATGCAGTTTCATAGTTGGTATTGGATAACTTTTTTTGCTTCAATAAATAACGTCATTTAAAAAAAATATTTTGTGTTTACTGTGATTGCATTTGTTTTGTGTTAGAATTTGTTTGAATTTTATTTTACAAATTTAGCATGAGTTATACACAAAAACAGAAGTAATCAGGATGGGGGCAGATACATTTTCATAGCACTGTATGTTTAGTGGTTCATGTTGGTTGCTAATGGGAATATTTCTATTTTTACGCAGGACTTCTTTCAATGAAACAGAGATTTGGTGAGTTCATGTCATACTTTATTGTTGAATGATTGTATGAGATGGTTTAAAAACAGAAGCGGCTTTGAAATAAGTGCAAAAATTATGTTGTGCTATTCTTTTAGTCCGAGATGTTTTAAAAGCGTTTGAACATACAGTATACCATAATAACAGGTCTTATAATAAATGTATGGGCTATTGTTGTTTGAGCTACACCAGACAGAGGCTTCCCACGGTCATGGAAAACCTGGAAATATCAAGGAATTTAAAAATGTGATTTCCTAGCCTGGCAAAACCACTTAAGTAACATTTGAAAGTAATGGACATTTCTAAAGTGAATAAAATGTTTTATTGATCTAAAATTATTTGTTTGACTAGATATTGTTCTTTCTGGGTGCAGCTCAGTTCTGTTCTCAGAGAATCAGTAATCTACTGTATGTGTCTTTGTTCTTCTTTCCACATAGCACGGCGAGTGTGACTAAAGTGTCTATGAAGGTGATGATTCCTGTCATCCTCACAGTGTTTGTACTGGCTCTTTACCTGCATGCACAGCAGATCGAGTCAACTGCACGCCTTGACTTCCTGTGGAAGCTACAGGTAGGTCTCCACTGGCTTTTCTCTGAAGTGATTATTTGGTCAAGTTAATGTAAGCCAATGTTAGCCAAAGCCACTGCCTGTTACATGATACAGAAAATGGACATCCAGTGTGTCATTTTTCACCAGGCTACTGAGGAGAAAGAGGAGATGGAGGAGCTGCAGGCCTACAATCGTCGTCTCCTTCACAATATCCTGCCCAAAGATGTGGCTGCCCACTTCCTTGCAAGAGAGCGTCGAAACGATGAGCTTTACTATCAGTCGTGTGAATGTGTGGCCGTTATGTTTGCCTCCATCAGCAACTTCTCTGAGTTCTACACTGAGCTGGAAGCCAACAATGAGGGTGTGGAATGCCTGAGACTACTCAATGAGATCATCGCTGACTTTGATGAGGTAAAAAGGTGTTAGGGGTCATAGTCGAAATATAAATAGATAGACTGAATGTATGCCAGTTGTATCTGTAACAGAAGTGGCATTTTATCAGTATTTCAGTAATTAAAAGTGAACCAAGCAGTTTTTGTTTATGTTTTAATGATCAGTATGACTTAATGTTAGTATTGGAATTTATTCTGATTCATATTGGCCTGGATAGAGCATTAAGCAAAAGTATATATAAAACAAATCTGCTGTAGAAAACCCTGTTATCAGAAATATTTGTCACCCATGGTCCATTTATTTGTTACCAAGTTAAATCAAGTAGTGTTCTGCAGGTCATCTGATCTCAACATGGTTACCACCATTATGTCAAATAAAATAACTCTATGCCACTCATATGACTGGAGTCTTCATCTCATGTAAGTGCTCATGATTTTATACATACGTTTTAAAATTACAATTAGTTTCTTTATAAGTAAAACTTTTTAAAGGAGTAAAAAATACTGAGTGTATCTTTGACACCTGTACACTTATCAATTAGTGGAGTAAATCAGACATTTCATCATGATACGATCTTATATCGATTCTCTTGGCCTGCGATACGATATTTGCCGATATTTCAAAGTTTGCCATGATACGTTTTCAATTTGAGTTGATTCAGTGCCCTGTGATTGATATGTGCCTATTTTACACAATCAATAAAAACAAAATTGCCCTCAAATGCAACAAAAAACTAAATGCCAAACATTTTGAGTTCTCTGAAAAGTGCATATTTAGTATCCACACTGGGCCGCTGGCTAAATTGATGCCCTACGCAGAGCTCCAGTTGGGGGGGTTCGCGTGATATGAGCGTGAATCGATGGTCTGTGTCCCACAACTGCATTCGGGTCCTTGAATAACATAATGTGGGATTAAGGGCAGCCAGTGGACTTTCTGGTGCCCTCTTAGGGTAAGATAGTGCCCCCCTAGGGAGTTGGTGCTCTACGCAGACTGCGTAGTATACGTGTAGTGAGCTGCGGTACTGACATTGATACATCCGCAGCAGAATAAGGTACTTCAGATGTTGAAAACAAATTATACAGATAATAATATAAAAATACAAATAATGAAACAACTACAACCAAACGCTTCCAATAACGAGATATAAGTCTTTCATGATGCTGTGGTGGAATTTTGGTTTTTGAATTTTAGTTCAGCCACATTGGAGGGTTTGAGCATGAATTGCCTATTTAAGGTCATGCCACAGCATCACAATAGAGTTCAAGTCAGGACACTGGAGGCCACTCCAAGACTTTAATTTAGCTTCTTTGGAGCCATTAAGAGGTGGACTTACTCCTATGCTTTGGATTATTGTCTTGCTGCATAATCCAGTTGCACTTGAGTAAGGTCCTGGCCATTTCAGTGGCTTAGTACAGTGCTGTGGCAAGAGGGACATAATGTCTCATTCCCTCTATCAGGGAACGGAGGATATGACAGTAACCGAGACGTTCCCCTTCTGTCACTCACTTGACGTTGTGCCGATGTAGTGATACTAGGGTTCCCTACCTAAAAACGGCACAATACTGAACCGTGTTACGTGGACTGCTGATGCAGGTGCAAGCAAGCTGCTTTGTGCGAAAATAGCAGGTGCATCAGACTGCACGTAACCTTCCCCAATGCCCCAAAAGATGTCATATAGTTCCCCACATTCCTGAGGGAGGGAAGCAACGTAACTAGAATGGGAGCAGGCCGCGCCAGCCGCTGCCTTTTCTCTCTCTATGTTTTCTCTCCATAGAGTGTTAATGTGGCTGGGGCCATCTAACGCTATAACACACATCGGGTAAGGCGTTCTTTTCCAATCCTATTCTTTCAGGGGGAAAAGACCCAGTGGATTTTAACTTGTGGCAAATACGTCACATGGGCTTTCCAGCCACAAATGGATGGTGGTGGTAGGTCCTGCCTCAACGGGGAGGAGCTCTAAAAACACAGCGACCGGGGGACAGAGGGAACTCTGCCCAAGGGAGATGCGTGTCCACCGCCAGGAGGACCGTACCACGGAAAATAAATCATAGGACATATTGGAATAATCAGAACCTGTGGAGTACCTGTTCCAGTAAAGACAAGTCGGTGCCTGCAGTGGGTCTGGCTGCAAACTTCCTCGACTGAGTTTGGAGCCAGAGGGCTAGAGAGAAAGGACACCCAGGGTCCGTGAATTGTGGACTTGACTGGGGGAGTAGAGTACACATCTTCACCTCAGGGGAGGAGAAAGGCGCTATGCGCAAACGATGCACCTGGCCAGCTGTGCCGTATTACCGAATTCTACGTGTTACGGAGCTGTCAGAACACGGGACAAGACCAGCTCAACCCGGAGATTGTAAAATCTCACGAAGGTATTGGGTGTTGACCAGCCTGCCACTCTGCCAATGTCTACTAGAGAGGTGCCATTGGCCAGTGCCCACAAGGATGCCACACTCCTTGTAGTGTGCTGGAAACCACAAGGGAGCAGGCACGGCCTGGGTCTGGTAGGCCAATGCAATGCCATCCACAATCCAGTGGGCAAGCCTCTGTTTGGAGACTGCGTTCCCTTTCTGCTGTCCACCAAAGCAGACAAAGAGCTGCTCAAATTGTCTAAAGCTCTTCATGCACCAGGCACGGCAACGCTAATGCTGGGTCTGCCTCCTCCCGGGGCAGTGCTTGCAGGTTCAATAACTGATCCCCGAAAGGGTTCTTATTAACCTTGGGCACGTAGCCCGGTCGGGGTCTCAGGATGAAGTGAGAGGACGAATTTTCCATGGAGCTGCTGTCGCGAGGAGTGTGAGATCCGAGAGCCAAGTCAGAGTGGGCTAGTGTGGGGCCATGAGAATGACTTGTTCCTCGTCCTCCCTGACCTTGCACTTGGACTTGTGCAAGTAGGCTCACTGGGGGAAATGCAAATTTGTACAGCCCCCAGGGCCAGCTGTGTGCCAGAGCATCTGTGCCAAGGGGGGCTTCCGTCAGAGAGTACCAGAGCGGGCAGTGGGTGGAATCTCAGGAGACGAACAGATCTACATGTGCTCTGCCAAACCAAGCACAAATCAGCTGGACTCTGGTCTCCACTCTCCGCTGAGCCTTACTTGACGTGACAGTGCTTCCACTGTGGTGTTTAGATTGCCTGAGATATGAGTGGCGTGCAGTGACCTCAGCTGCTGCTGACTCCAAAGGAGGAGATGGTGGGCGAGTTGCGACATGCGACGAGAGCGAACGGCACCCTTGCGATTTATATACGATAGTGTCGCTGTGTTGTCTGAGCGAATCGACATGTTCTTGCCGCGGATCAAAGGCAGAAATCTGCGCAGGGAAAGAAATACAGCCAGCAACTCTAGGCAGTTGATGTGCTAACCCAGCCGGGGCCCCATCCAGGAGCCAGCGGCTGCGTACCTGTTGCACACAGCACCCCAGCCCAACTGGGAGGCATCCGTAGTAACTACGACACATCTGAACACCTGCTGAAGGGGGACTCCTGCCGGTAGAAAACAGAGGTCTGTACAAGGGCTGAATAAGTGGTGGCAGGAAGAGGTGAGGGTCACACGGTATGTGCCGTGGTGCCATGCCCATCTCAGGACTCGAGTCTGAAACCAGCGCTTAAGCGGTCTCATACGCATCATCCAGACCAGTGCGACCTTCGCTGAGGAGCCTCTAAAATAGTTTCAGTGGAGCCGCTGTGTCCGGTCTGAACGAACTCATGCAGTTCAGCACTGACTGCACGCACTCGCTTGTGGGGTGCAAAGGAGTCTCAAAACAAACTCTTGGGGAGACCTAACCAACCTTTGTCAATTGGACTTTGTAACTTGTTAAAATGCATCCGAGGATGTTTACCATTCCAGATAAAGGATTTAGCTAAACTATCAAATTGTTTAAAATAAAATAGGCGAACTTCAATGGGGAGAGATGGTAGTAAGTAGTTGAATTTTGGAATACAATTAATTTTAATAGCATTCAAATTCCCAATCATAAATAAAGGTAATGAAGCCCCCCTGCTCACATCACATGACAACCTTTTTATTAACTCTTTCCCCGCCAGCGTTTTTAAAAAAAAGTTGCCAGCCGCCGCCAGGGTTTTTGACGATTTTCGCTAAACTTTAATGGCCCGCAGAATATTTTCTTCCATGAATATATGAAGATGCTATATATCACAATAAAGATCTGAGCCTCTGCTTTTAGGCAAAAAAAACGATTTTATTTTATCTTCATTTGTTCTTTTTTTATTGCAACTTGAACAGAGGTAGGTTTTGTCAAAAAACAACATTTCAGACAAAAAGCTGACAAAAAGGCATGTTTATGTCTGATATTTTGAGCTTCTCAGTACTCCACTTCTTCATGTTTGACGCAGTCTGTTCGCAGTCTGTTTCTTTGATCAAAGAGTTGCATACTCTTTCAAAACATGCGCAGGGGTCTTCCTTACCGTATAACACCTAAAACACGGAAACCCGGAAAATTCCTTGTTTGGCGGGGAAGCGTTTTTTCATAAAACACGGAAAATTCCATGTTTGGCGGGGAAAGAGTTAAGGGGTCAAAATGAACTAACTATATCACACAATATTGCTGGGAATAAAATGCCCAAACACTTAATGCCCTGTTACTGGGCAGTACGCTGTCAGAACCAAAGCTTCGGATTTAGACCAATTGACTCTAAGAAGAACTTAGAAAAGGAAATAATATTTCTGCTGAGGCAAGGCATAGATCTAGTAGGGTTGGAGATGAATAATAAAATATCATCTGCTTAAAGCAAAAGCTTATGCGCTACACCTCCCGCCATCACCCCTCTTTTGTTTTGTCCACATTCAGAGACAGGTTGTGTTGACTCTGTTGAGGCTGATCTTAACACCTCCTCTCTGTATGCTGACTCGTCGTTCTTGCTGATGAGACCCACCACGGTCATGTCATCGGCGAACTTGATGATGTGGTTCGAGCTGTGCATTGCTGCACAGTCGTGAGTCAGCAGAGTGAACAGCAGTGGACTGAGCACACAGCCCTGGGTGGCCCCAGTGCTCAGTGTGGTGGTGGTGGAGATGCTGTTCCCGATCCGGACTGACTGAGGTCTCCCAGTCAGGAAGTCCAGGATCAAGTTTTTTTCTGCTTTATTGACATGGTCAAGGTCTATGATACCATCAGTAGGCCTGGGTTCTGGGTTGTTCTTCGTGCTTTCGGAGTCCCTGACCCTCTGCTCACAGTCATTAAGGACCTTCATGATTGTGAGCAGGCCCGGGTAAAACTACGTGACTGGGAGTCAGTTATTTAACATCTATTTCGACCACGTAGTTCATGAAGCCTTCAATTGCTGTACCGGAGGAATTTCCATCTGGTACAGATACAATGGAAGGCTGATCAATGCCTGAGTGTGGTCAAGGGATGGCTCCCTATTTCTCAACCATGTTATGTATGCAGATGATCTTGTAATTGCTGCTCACTCCGAGGAGGATTTGGGGGTGCTGCTGCTGAACCTGGAGCTTGCCACTAAGAGGTGGGGCATAACCATCAGCCCCACCAAAACTAAGCACCTGCCTTGGTACTTTGTGCCACTGGACACTCCACCCCCCCAGCTTCCAATTGGTGATAGAGCAGTTGTGAAGAGAGTGGAGAGTTTCCCAAAGATCTCACTCCGAATCAGTCGACCGGCATTATCTTTTCATTGGTTGCGTAGCGCTGTGTGGAAGCTACCTGGTCTGTCGCTCCGCACAAAGCTTCAGGTCTTTTCGGCCACAGTCGTTCCCTGCATTCTCTATGCTTGCAAAACTTGGACCCCGTTAATGGAACATCTTCGCATGTTAGAAACATTTAGGCTGGCCTGCCTACGATCCATCCTGTGTTTCACCAGGCTGGATTGTGTGAGGAGCTCGCAACTCCTTGAAAGATCTGGATAAAATCTCATCAGTGAGCTCCTCCAGCAGGCAAGGCTGGGCCATGTAGCCTGCATGCCCAGCCACCGCATGTCTAAACAGCTTTTGTTCGGCTGGATTGAGGGGGCTAAACGGGCGCAGCACAGGCTGGAGAGGAGATGGAGTGATGTGGTACGTACAGGAGGATGTGGAGCTGAGTGGACTTGCTGCTGACTGGTACCAACGGTGTTAAGATCAGCCTCTGTTGAGGAGGCTCATGAAGGATGCTACTGGGCAGTTGGAGGCAGCAACAACAATGAATGGAGGGTGGAGGAGTGACGCTCACAACAATGAGCGGAGTGCCGGATGGCTAAAGCACAGTAGGGGGTACAGGTGGTTCCTCAACCGGTCGTCTCAGTTAGTCACCCTGTGACCTCCTACCAGCAGGCTTTTGACACTTCACGTGGCGTCAAGGTGCACATAGCCTGGCACAAGCATCGAGGTGACATCACCGCCACTTAGTGGCGAATGGCGGTTGTTGTTGTTGTTGTTGTTGTTGTTGTTGTGTGTGTGTGTGTGTGTGTGTGTGTGTGTGTGTGTGTGTGTTCAAATGGAAAGTTTAGTAAAAGTCACCACACCTTGTACCGCTCAGATGAAGGACATTTCTTTTATAATAAATAAGTAAATAAATAATTCAGTGATTAAGGTTTAAGTGGAAAAATTACATACTTCACCTTTAAAGCTGATTGAAAGGAAAGATAACCTCTGTCCAAAGTCACATCTATTAATAAACTGTATTATCTAAAAGTATTTATTTGAGATTTCATGCTCTTGTTGTATTGATTATAGCAATTTTTCTGTTGTCTCATTGCCTGCATTATTTTAATACTCTAAATACTTGCATTGTTCCCTGATTTTTACTGTTCATAGATCATATCTGAAGAGAAATATAAGCAATTAGAGAAGATCAAAACTATTGGTAGTACGTACATGGCATCATCTGGACTTAATGACTCGACGTATGACAGAGAAGGCCGCACACACATTCTAGCCTTGGCTGACTATTCCATGAGACTGCGAGAACAGATGAAGTACATCAATGAGCACTCATTCAACAACTTTCAGATGAAGATCGGTAAGACATGTCTTTGCCGTTGACTCCTGAAAAGACCATATGCTTTCTTGAAGTTGATGTTGTTGTTATAACTTGGCAGAAAATTACACATTTATTTTTATCAAAGGTCTGAACATTGGGCCAGTGGTTGCTGGTGTGATTGGAGCCAGAAAGCCTCAGTATGACATATGGGGAAACACAGTGAATGTGGCCAGTCGCATGGACAGCACAGGTGTACCAGATCGCATCCAGGTAACCACAACTTTAAAAAAAATCTTTGCCTATGTCATGCTTATACAAGACAATTTTTGGCACAACACAGTGCAGAATCTCTTTGGAATCCCATTCCATTAATAAAGGATCAATAAAAAATGTGTAGAAGTGATTAATCCATGAATATATTATGCACATCGATTTAATTTATAAAGATGGTACTGCCATCTACATTTATGTGACTGCCGTTGCAGTTTAATATTGCAGGACTTCCTGATATTATAGTTATTAGTTATATGGTTACACCAGAAATATTGACTAATTATAGTAGGATTTTGTGTTTCACTCTAAAGATTCAAATACAGCAATTTTATTTAATTTCATCTATGTATTATATTAGATCCATTAGTGATTCTTTATTCTTTTAGGTGACAACTGACCTGTACCACGTACTAGAAAGAAAGGGCTACCAGCTGGAGTGCCGTGGACTTGTTAAAGTGAAGGGGAAAGGAGATATGACCACTTACTTCCTCAACAGTGGTCCAGCCAGCAGTTAATATTGACCAAATGCCTCTCAATCCACTGAAATGTGGGAAGGACAACTGAAGGCTGTTAATGGGATTTGGACCTTACCTGGATCCAAATTCAACCACTCACAAGCTCTCTCTCTCTCTCTCTCTCTCTCTCTCTCTCTCATGACGTCAGCATTAATGGGCATGTGTAATATATAATATATGCACATCTTGAGAATTATTCCCATTCTGAGGTATGCTCACAGGCTACCTGAAAGATTTAATGATCCATGAACTGTTGCCTTCGATGGAGATGACTGTGGGGGAAATACTTATTTTGGGGGAAAGGCTTATTTATTTTGACAGGTTTTTAAACCATGTAAATAAATCAGACAATTATAAATATGCAAGCATCAAGAAGCAAGAAGAAACTGACCTTTTTCCTTTTGTTTGACTTTGTGTCACTCTTTACTGTAAATGCCAAGTTCTATGACAAGACACAAAAGCAAAAAAGTCTTCAATGAAGGCCTTAGAGAAATTCCAGTTACTTGTATTTACAATGGCTTTGATTTATGTTTCATCCATATGTTTTTCCATTTTAGTATGTGTGTGCAAATGAAGTAACTTAAATGAAGGTCAAGAAATTTTATTCAACAAAAATATTTAGCTTTCTCATTTGTTAATTTATGTGTGTGGATGGGGAGAGTACGTGTGTTTGCATGTGTGAAGGGACTAGTGTCTGAGTGAATACAGAGCACTATCTTCAAAGGACGTAACAGCTCACTGTGAGGTTTATAAAATTAATTTAATTCCTTTTTTTTTTTGCCAAATTAAGTGCTGAAGTGTGTGTCTAATTTAAATGCTTAATTCTTTGTTTGTTCTCTGTTAACAGGTCATTTCCCTACCATTTGAATTCAGTAATGTATTCTACAAATTGCAGCTCTCTTTATTAATTCCTACAGAAATGACTGAAAATGTGAACACACAAATGAACAAGACCTCCATATTGCTGTTGAATTTCAATACAGTATAGTCTGCTTAAGACCCTTGTAAATAGGTTTAAATGTGCTGCCGGGAGCCAATAGGGGTTAGTGGGTGATGACAAAAGTGGCTAGACTGCAAAGTTGTCCATTTAACAGTGTTCAGTTGAAGTCATTTTCAGCATTTCCTCACGAGTGTCCTTAGACATGCTAACATAAAAAAAAAAACCTTATGCAACTACTGGTCAAAAGTGAACGTTAGCACTGCTGCAGAGTATCATATAGTTTAACATTCCCACTGTATAGACACATCTATGACTGTATTGCTGAAAAACATTCTTTCCCCCCTTAAGGATTTTCCGATATAAATGTAAAATGAAACCGTTTAACATTCTTACCTTGTCATACATACAAATGCACACATCATTTTTTTCAGGGAAAATATGTTTGTGGTACATCAACCTTTCAAGACCTTTTTATTGGAAAGGTGGCAAACAATAAATTGGGTGTTTTATTAAAGCATATTGAGTCTCAATATCTGATTCACATTTTACATTGTACAGGTTTGTGCAATTTGTCTTTCATATCTGCATGTCATGCCTGCTTGTTTTTAATGGGTAGTTCACTCAAAAATGTAATTCATCATTTGTTCACCCTCATGACATTCCAAAGTTGTATGACTTTCTTCCATGGAACACAAATGGAAATCATAGGGAGAATTACAATTGCAGTTCCCATTCAATATCATTGTATGAAAAAATATGCAGTGAAAGTGAATGGTGACTGAGGTTTTCAGTCCCTATTCTTCCTAACATCTCCTTTTGTGTTCCACAGAAGAAATTCAAACAGGTTGATGGTGGAGAAAAAGGCAGGGTAAAAAAAATTGTAAATGGTCTGCACTTACATAGCGCCTTTTTTAACCTTAGCGGCTAACAAAGCGCTTTACACTGTGTCCCATTCACCCAAATCACTCACACTCATACATCAGTGACGACAGAGCTGCCATGCAAGGCGCTATACTAGCCTGCCATTGTGAGCAACTTGGGGGATCAGTGTCTTGCCCAAGGACACTTCAGCATCTGGAGTCATGTGGGCCGGGAATCGAACCACCAACCCTGCGCTAACTGCCCAGATGTTTCCTGTCCTATTTCCACCTTTAAAAAAAAATAAAAAAACGAATGTAAGAGGCTACCTCAAAATGATGCACAGCTCTCAGGTAGACAGGCAGGCCATTGTTGGGTGCAAGAGGCTCTTAGTGATTGTTGTGTTAATGGACTCTTCTCTTTTGTTCATGCTCAGCTTGGTACCTTTTCTTCAAGTAGCAGTGGCAGTCTAGTCTCATGTCAGTCGATATAGTTGGTAATCACGATTCTCTTCGAAAGAAAGTAGCGACCCATTTCCTCTTGGCAAGCCTTTCTCAAATTTCTGAATAAATCTGTATTCGGTTACACGAACGCGACATGAGAGGCATTGAATTTAATTGCAACCCAGTTAATAATTTATATATGTGGGGGTATAGTTTGTTAACTTAATTCATCCTTTCCTGGGCTTTAATTAAGTAATCAACACCATCCAGTTAATGTCTTTAGACGTTTTAACTGAATTCAAGAGTGGTTAAAAACATATCAGCTTGGTGAAAATCTAAGGCCCCTAAGTACAGTAGTAATGTTTAAATGGTAAAGGGCTGTTCACACAAAGTGTATTAGTGACGGAACTCTTTCCATTACCGCATCTTGCTGTTTTTTCAGCGTCTTGCGTAGGAGCACCTTGTTTTTTAGACGCAGTGTCAGGTAAAATGATACCCTTTTAAAAGTCAACTTTTAAAAGCACAACTGCGTTCTATTATAGCATATGCATTGCAGTTGCGCCTAGAACACATTCAGTCTGAATGGCCCCTAAGAATGTTTATATGGGTCATTCCTACAAGTCGTTGATATTTAAGTCCCCAGTGCAAGTTGTGGTATTTATAATGTTTAGTTTCACCCAATTACAATTTTAAAAGGCTTGGTAAAAAGAATAGAGATAATGTATAATGTTAAACACTGATGTGGACCTAAAAGGGAAAAATATCAGCATTTTGTAATTTCCTCATGTCCCCAGAGCTGCATGCCAAACATCTTTGGAAAGAAATTAGTGCTAAATCGTATAATTAATAGTTTAGTATTACATTCTCTCACTAACATATATTCATTTGTGCTAAATGTGTCATATTAACACTGATAGTGGAGGGTTTTTGTGTGTCCCTTGATTTATGGTCCACCCTCTTATGATGATATTATGACCTTTAATTGAAGATATACAGAAATTACATAACACACATTGGAGGTGGACATCAGCCATTCTGCAAAATTATTTTGAGTTATATGAAGTTTGTAACCCTTTTATTTTATTTTTGTTCCTTTACTTTGTGGTTGTTAGTCATATGTGGTCAAGTAACAACCCAGTTATGGGAAGATCTATGGAAAATGTATAACATTTTTAAATATCAATATATTTATATTATCAGAAATAAAATCATCAATATAAGTTTACAAATTTGTTCGCTAGAGATTCACAGACCATGTAGTGGTGAATTCATTCCCTGAATGTCCACCCCATTATTGTTCACCCTGACCCTGCTGCCCTTTTAACTGGATGGGCATCTGAATTTTGTGGAAAATTGGCTTGACCTGTATGACTAATAAAATCTTTAACATGTATCTTCAATGATGAAACATAGAGATACTTGTCAAAGTTAATTTAATATTTCACAAGTTTCAAAACCAAAATGTCAAACAGTCACCGAATTGTTGGAATGTACTAATGTGCCCTTCAAGTGGAGTAATGAATGACCCAGCAAAGTAATATTTAAGAGTGGGAATTCTAGATGATACTCGAGTTTCCGAGTTGGAGCTTTGGAAGAAGAATGTTAACATGAAAGGAGCGCTCAGTAAAATTTTCTCATTAAAAAGAAAATTAATCCTCTTGAAGAAATTAATTGCAATTTTGAAACAACTTTATATAATCTTGATGACTCACAGGAGATGAAGACTCTAGTCAATATCAGCAACCTTTTAAAAGCTGTTTTATTCTACACAAGGGTCCACTCATGGGGGCTGCCATGTTAGGAACTCATAACCAGCAGAATACTACTCGTTTAATCTTAGTAAACACCCTGTTATTAGACACATTAGACTAATAGATGAAATAAATCGTGCCTGAATTTGAACAGTGAATTTATGCAAGGGGGTCTATAACTGAAAACTCTTGTGTTTGAACTTCTGTACTTTCTTTCAAAAATATTAATTTGTTATTAATTATATAATATACAATTATATATATATATATATATATATATATATATATATATATATATATATATATATATATATATATATATATGACAGTCAACTAATGATACCCTTCGTGGCTTGTTTTAAGCAAATAAATTAATAATTTGTTCGATACATGCGTTAAATCATATATGTTGTGTATAAGTGATGCAAGTATATTCACTTAAGTAAATTTTAGAGTACAACCGAAAAAGAGTTTTGCAGTCATTAATTGTGTATTTATTTAACTTCCCTCTTTTGTTTCCCACTTGAATGCGTGACAGGCTATTAACCAATGCCACACTCGGAGATATGAGCTTCCCAGGTTCATGTGAAGGCAGCATAAAACAACGACCAGGAAAAAACTAATTTATCACAAATTTCCCTTGTCATGAACATCAGTCTACTGCCAAAACCACACCATAATCCAAGGGAAAGGCTATATTTTTTTCCATTAAGCGTTTTTCTTAGACGTAGCTCAATGTACCAAGGCAGTGGCAATGGAAGACCAAATTCATACTACAGGCAAGCTGATGAGCCCAGAATATAAAACGCATGCGCAAGGCGTTTCTCCCCATTGAACGCCAATTTACAGAGAAAACGCATGGCGTCTTCAACCAGAGGAACCTATCGGATTTAGGACCCTGCAGACTCACAATCATTTGAGCGAATGATGGCACCTGTTGCGTTCAAAGGGAAGCCGGGAGGCTGGACGCGTGAAACCTGTCGCGCGTTTGGTTAACCCAATACCTCAAGAAACTCGAAGTTACAGTAACGATATCCGTCCATCGACTCAGCACAGATCAAACAAATAGTGCCGTGATAAAACGCGTAACTGTTTCTAGTATCTACCTTCTGGAAGCAGTACCTGATTGACTGATCTAATCACAGGTAAACTTTAAAGATTTTATCAAATGAGAGTTTTATTAATTTCGACTTAACGTAATTACACGCGAGACATTTTTGTCCATCATTGTTGTCAATGAAATTTAACCACGCTGTATCTTCCTTGACTTTAGAGCGTTTTTTATTTTTGTGATAAACAACCATATAAAGACTCTCTCCCTCTTTATATATATATATCTATATCGTTATTAGCCTGAATATTTTATATGATGCCCAGACTACACACGTGTGGTCGTATATGCTTTACATCTTGTATAAATGTTTAACTTATAACACACATCCTTTTGTTTCGTTTGGTTGGCATGTTGCGTGGCACCAATACTTTTTTCCTCTTTGAGGAAGTGCTTGTAGTTTCAGTTCAATGATTTGCGAAATTGTGTCAAACAATTCACAGGGGAGGTACTTTTTTTTTACCAAGTACGTGTACAACACAATGTGTGAATGTAACCGTAGAATGTCCGTTTAAACGCATGTCCTTCCCCCCCATGTATGAGAACCAGTTTTGGTTGAGAGGTTAAGGAAGTCTGAACCCCTATGCAGATGAACCGTACCAGTTGATCTGAATGTCTCTGTTGGCCCCTGCACGTCTTGGGATTTGTGATGTAGATGTTTTTAATAGACTGGTGTCATGGGCAATGAGGAAGTCAGTGCTGTCAAGCACCAGTTACTGATTTATTTTAAAACCCTATGTGGAATTTCCATTTTCATCACATTTCCTTGTCTGGAAATATTAATAACTTTGAAGTGAACAGTCATAGCAATGCTTTATTCTTAAATACACCAGTCCTCTCTTAAGGATGACCCACTATTGCATGAATGTGCTTTTCTCATGCCACTTGTCTGACTCAAGATGCAAACCATGTCTTTTTCAGTTAGTCCAATCAGAGGTTACGTGTCACTGTTGTTAATTTTATGCAAAGCCGCCAACGTCACCTATTAAATGTAGTGGGAGTGTGCACTCCATGAGCCACCCGCTGCCACGTGGATCAAGCAGGGCAAAGGAAGGATCAGGTGCAGAAAGGTGTTTGTTGTCAGGTGAGGTTTGTTTGCTCCGTTGCTGTGCTCCACATGAGAGTCCACAGTGCAGACTTTACCTGCTAATTAGAAGTGGGGCTAGGCCTGCCCTGCCGGGGAGTGTATTTGGTTGGTTTGTGTAACAGATTATTGCTGTTAGAAACACTTAAGGGTCATTAAAATTAATTTGATGCAAATTCTGTGATCATTTACTCCTGTCACTTGCCTTCATGTTTTTCAAAACCAATATGACTTTCTTTTTTTCTTTGGAACACCAAAGAAGTAGCTTAGAAGAATGTTCACGCTGCTGTTTTCCATACACTAGGAGCTGTTATGCTCCTTTTAAGCACCTTAAACATTCTTAAAGTAGTTATTATGACTCATGCACTATAATCCAAGTCTTTGGAAGCTGTTTGATAACTTTTTGTGTGGAACAGACTGAAATGTTATTAACTGACAATAGTGCCTTACACCCATGGTCACCATTCACTTTCATTGTATGGAAAAGAACATCTTGAGTTAAACCATGTTTTTTTATATATATATATATATATATATGTATATATATGTGTGTATATGTATATAAAAAAAACCCTGTTGTCTTCCAAGGAAGAAAGTCATACAGCATTTGAAAGACATTGGAGTAAATCATTTTCATACCATTCTTTTAAGTAGTATTTGATTTTCCTATTTGAGCCATGTTTGAAATTTGATTTCACAGGTGTTGAAGTTCAACCAAAAGAATGCGTCTGAGGCAACGTATGTCCCCCCTGAAGCTTGCTGTTCTAGGGGGAACACTTTTCATGGTGGTTCTGGTGGTGCTCCAGAGGGACATTGGCAGCGCTTCTCTACAGGACCCCTGGCTGCGAGATCTCTCAGACAAAAAGGAGAGAGTTTTTGAGATGGTTCGGGTGGCAGTCAACAATTTTGCTTTCCAAATTGGAGCCCCTCAGCCCCCACCAGTGGAGCTACTGCCCACACCTAACAGAAACTGCCCCTCCGGCTTCTATACGCAAGCAGAACTCAAACCATGGATGGAGAGACCTCCACAGGACCCTGAGAGCCTCGGAGCTGATGGCAAAGCTTTCCAGAAAGCCAGCATGTCTCCAGAGGAGGAGAAGGAAAAACAAGATGGCATGACCAGGCACTGCTTTAACCAGTTCGCCAGCGACCGGATCTCCTTGCACCGCAGTCTCGGAGATGACACCCGCCCGCCTGAGTAAGAATGGGCACATTGTTTGGCACCATGAGAAAATGCTGAATACGAACAATTTGTGCAATTCAACAACAAATCCAGCATAATAATGATTCCCTTCATAGAATTTAAGGCATAGTTCACCCACAAATTAAAATTGTCAGTATTATCTCACTCATGTTGTTCCAAACCCTTACTTTTGTGGAACACAAAAGGACATGTTGACAACCTCGGTCACCATTTACTTTCATTGAATCTTTTTTCCATGCAATTAAGGCTAACATTCTGCCTAAATGTCTCCTTTGTGTTCAAGAGAAGAAAGCTGTCTGGGTTTGGAACCACATGAGTGAGTATATGATGGCAGAATTTTTATTTCTGGGTGGACTAATATAGGTCTTCTGGGTAGCACCCATTATCTGTTCTAATGTTTGCTGGCAGTTTATATACCTTTTAACTTATGCTGATCCTTTTTTATTTATTAAGACAGGTTCTAAGGTATAGACTATTCTGTTGATTCAAGGGCTGGGACTCAGGCTGTATAAATGATGCATAAACAAACACTCATTATAGAGTCTTTGCTGTACTGCAGCTTAAGCCATTTTCTAATCAGACCTTCACACGTTGCATTTCAGGTGCTCTTAAAAGTAGGTGGAGGCATTATGTTTCAAGGTATAGCCAATAATATTCATACTCTGTGCTGAGTAACAGGTCTTAAAAAAAACTCATTTTGATATGTCTGAATAATACTAAGAGACCCAATGTTTAAACATGTGTTAGGGAATGGTGTTTCAGAGTATTGTCTTCCACATTTTGATGACATTTCTTTGTGGATTTTATTTATCCAGCAACTTTCCAAAGCTCAGGGCTTCTGGATAAGATTAATGCTGAAGTGTCATTTCTGTGCCACAAGCAGCTCAAAACTTGTGCTGCAGAATTGCAAACATATTGACTAATGAGTTGCCTAATACTGTCTGCCATTGGTCAGCAAACTGTTAGTTCTGCCCCAAACTTGACACTTTTTCAGAATTTACCATTGGATTACTTTTAGTTGGAATACTCTGCATATTTAGCTTGGATTGGTAAAGTATTTTAACAAATTACACTTAAAGGGGTCATGACATGGTTTTTTTTATTGTATTATTATGTTCCCTTAGGTGCAATTATAGTATTAATATATTTTTTTTTAAGAAAAACTTTTAAAATCTAGTGATTTATGACCTTTTCCCACCCTGTTTCTCATCCTCTGATTCAAACAGTCTGTTTTGGGGGCGTTTTCCATTTAAGACTTCAGTGTTAACGCCCACTGTTATGATTGGCTAACGTCAGTGCCTATGTAACAATTATTGACGCCCCCAGCCAGAACAATATGCAAGTAAACTAAGTAAAAACACTGTGATTATTCATAATGAATGAAATTGCGCTTTAAAAAGTAGTTTAAAGTTTAAAATAGATTAGGCCTACTTACAGTTTGCGTCGTCGTTGTTCCCAGAATAGTCGGCACGGACTTATCTTTGAGCAACAGTTTTCTGGCAAAGCCAGCATCATATTGAGATTTGTTCTCAAAACAGTCATCCTTAAAATGTACAGAACAAACGCTTAAGTTAACACTGCCGTGACTGGGACGTCCGCAAAAAATAAACTGCATCCATTTTTCCCTGACGTCTGGATCTTTCGGCAGCTTATTCAGAGGTTTTGTTTGACCACAGCCAGGAACAGCACATCTGTGTGGCATCGTAATTTTCCTGTGCACAAGTAGTCTCTGTCAGAGCTCGCTGTCCATCGACTGAACACTTGTGAGGCGCACGGCGATACGAAATGAGCGTAGCTGTCTTGCGCTTAAAGCGTAGTTATCTTGTGCTGGAGGCGGTCATATGCAAACGCTGTTACGTCACTTCTAACCGACACGTCACTTCTAACCATGAATCCAGAACGAGCTGTATTTTGAGCTTGATTAAATAAATGATTCGTTTAGAATGTGGAGGACGTCTTACAATATTAAACTTGCAGGACGTTTTAATGATACAAAGACCTCTTATATACCAAAAGATCAAGGCAAATTTGGTTTCTCATGTCATGACCCCTTTAAGTAATTTTTGAAAGTACAGTACATCTTTTCCAAGATGATTTCAGTTTTTCACAATACATGTCTTACAGGTGTGTTGAACGAAAGTTTCGCCGCTGTCCTCCTCTTCCCACCACCAGTGTGATCATTGTTTTCCACAACGAGGCATGGTCAACACTTCTGCGTACTGTGTACAGTGTGCTGCACACCTCCCCAGCAGTCTTCCTCAAGGAAATCATAATGGTGGATGATGCCAGCACAGCAGGTGACCATGGCTTTATCACATTATCTATATCTCCTGTAAAAATTAACCACACTCTGAGGTGAGAGGCATTGGGTGGATCAGGGACCCCCTATTAAAATATTGTATAGAACATAATGTTACATTGTAAGCCTGGCCTATAATGACATATAGCGTACCATGTTTTTACATATTTTTTTTGTGATGCTTACAATGCAACACCATTTTAAAATAATCATTATACAGTGGAAGAAAAAGTATGTGAACCCTTTGGCATTACATGTATTTATGCATACATTTGTCTTAAAATCTGTTTTTCATCTAAGTAACAATAATGAACAAACATACGTTTTGTTCCTGTACATATTGAATACATCTTTCAACCATTCAGTTTTATTGGGAAAAGTTTGTGAACCCCTAGGCTAATGATGTCAACATAAGCTAATTAGAGTCAGGAGTTGGCAAACCTGGAATCCAGTTAATGAAACAAGATTGATGGTGTGGGTTAGAGCTATTTTGACTTATAAAAAGCACTCAAAAAGTTTAAGTTTGCTATTCAAAAGAAGCATCTGTTGATGTGGACCATGCCTCACAAAAAGAGATCTCAGAAGACCTATGACCAAGAAATGTTGCTTTGCATAAGACTGGAATGGGCTACGAAGTTATCTTGAAGAGTTTAGATATTCATCTTTCAACAATTAGACAAATTGTCTATAAATGGAGATGATTTCGTACTGTGGCTACTCTTCCTAGAAGTGGCCGTCCAGCCAAGATGACGAGGAGGTCTCACTGCAGAATGCTCAGTGATGTAAAAAGAACCCTAAAGTGACAACTAAACTTAGAATTATTGGAACTTGTTAACATCTCTTCCTGAGTCTACTATATGGAAAACATTAAACGGACATGATGTCCATGTCAGGACACCACGAAGGAAGTCGCTGCTTTCCAACAAAAACATTGCTGCGCACCTGAAGTTTGTCAAAGACCACCTTGACACTCCACAACGCTACTGAGAAAATGTTTTGTGGACTGATGAAACTAAGGTTGAATTGTTTGGAAAGAACAAGCAGCACAATGTATGGCTTTAAAAGGGCACCACATAAATCGCCAACATGATAACATCCCAATGGTGGAGGGAGCATCATGATTTGGGGCTACTTTGGGGCCTGGACCACTTGCCATCATTGAGGGGAAAAATGAATTCCCAAGTTTATCACGATATCCTACTTCAAGGATAATGTTAGGGTGACTGTGTGCCTGTTGAAGATAAATAGAGGTTGGGTGATGCAGCAGGACAATGACCCTAAACGTCGAAGTAAATCCACTGCAGAATGGCTTCAAAAAAAGAAAATCTAACTTTTGCCATGGCCCAGTAAGGGCACAGACCTTAACCCAACAGAGATGCTGTGGAATTACCTTGAGAGCCATTCACACCAGACATCCTCAGAATATGGCTGAGCTGAAGCAGTTCTATAAGGGAAAAATTGTCAAATTCCTAAAAAATTATAATCTGCATCTACCAGAAACGCTTGGTTGAGGTTCTTTCTGCCAAAGGAGGCTTGACCAGTTATTTAATCAAAGGGTTCACTTTAGGGCTGCATCTAACGATTATTTTTGTTGTTGATTAATCTATCGATTATTTCTTCGATTAGTCGACTAATTTAACGATTATTTTTCCGATTAATCTAATGCATATTTTTGGGATTAGCCGATTTATCCATTGGCAAACTTTCCAATAAATAAGTACAACTTCTACATTAGTATTTAAAATTGTATTAATTAATTTTCTGAATTTTTTTTTTGTATCCGTCCCTATTCAAATAAACAATAAATAAATACACTAGATTACAGCCTAGGCTACTGTTAATATGTAAATATAACGTTATTGTTTGTTTTTAAAGTCTACATTAGAGACATGCGCGGGACGGATTTCTCCCTTAATAATTCCTAAAAAGCGGACATCTGTTATTATCAATGAAACTGACTGCACAATGAATCTTTCATTATATCGATTTGCCAGTATGCAGAATTCAGCACTGAACAAAAAGTCAATTTTGAGCGGTGAGGAGATTCCATCTTAAATGCTTCTGATTGGCCATTGCGTTCAAGAAATCAACACATATGTCTGTGATTGGCTACATTGTTAAACGCTGCAAACATGTTATACATAGACCCTGGCCTGTAAATCGTTTCTATCTATTTTGTTTTAGTTGTTCTTGTTGCTTTTGTGCAACAAATGAATGACAATTTATTTGTTTTGAGATGTTCAATTTATAGATTTCTATTTTGCGGGAGTCCCGCGAATCGTTTTATTCTCCCGCAACCAGCACACACACGAGTGCATTACCGCCCGCACTCGGCCATCAGATCCCGCGGCGCACTATGTTGTGTTGGGTCCCGCGGGAGTGCATGTCTCTAGTCTACATGTGCATACACAACTTTTAAAAATGGGCAATTTAAATGCACTGAAGGCTTCGTTGACAGATTTAAGTTGAAGTTATAAATGAAAGTCCATTTTATTGTTGCCGAATGGGCCAATAAATTACATCTGCACCGTTAGCAATTAACACTATTAACTAGCACACAAGCTGTAATAGCTGAAAAAAGAAGGTATGACCGCAACAACAACTCCAAAAACTCACTGTAATAAAGCCTACTACTTACCCAGCTGGCTCGTCGTTTTGAGTTCGCAGAGTCACAGGATGTTTCCTTTTAAGATGCTCGTTCATAGCAGTTGTGCTGCCATGGTATGACATTTCCGCTTTGCATAGTGAACAAAGCACCTTTCTGTTCGGCTGTAGTTTAAAGTATTCCCATACTTTGGATGATCGTGGTCTGGCTTTATGTGATAAAGTCAGATTGTCATTTTCACCATGAGCTGGAGCAGAAGCCGCCATTACTCGATATTTAAACGTAAATGATGAACGTGACGCGTCGACGCATTTCATTCGTGTCGACGTATTTTCATAGTCGACGTAATCGATGACGTTGACGCGTCGTTGCGGCCCTAGTTCACTTTTCCCATTGTGAATGTTAATGGGATGTGTTCAATAAAGGCGTGAAAGATTGTAATTTTTTTTGTGTGTTAGCTTAAGCGCAGTGTTTGTCTACTCTTGCAACTTTGAAGATGAGAGCACATTTTATGACAATTAATGTAGAAAAAACGCTAATTCAAAAGGGTTCACTTTTTTTTTTCTTGCCGCTGTAGATGTGAAATTTCATTTTCATTCTTTGCAAAATGCCAAATAGTTTCATGTTAGTTTTCTGAAAATAGTTTTCTGAAATTACGAGATGTACATAAGAATTTTCTGATGGTATTTTTAAAGGATATGTCATTGTTAGCGCTAATAAGATAATGTTAACGATAATGATAAATGTTAGCTTGCTTGAACTCTCACCACAGGAAATGTTTCATGAGTGCAACATGTGATCTGAAGCTCTGTGTATATTTTTAGATAAAGAAATTAGTCACATTGAGCTGCTGTCAATAAGTTACAGTTGACTTGAAACAGAAGTTAACAACTGCTGTGTGTACTTAAAGCTCAATTGGAGTGGGGCCCCTGCTGCTCAATTGTCTTTTATTTTATTTTAATTTTTTTTATAATTCTATTCCAGCTTGAATATGCAGGGACAACTAGTAAGCCGTTGATCGGTTAATTTTCTCCAAAAAGCGTAAACACTGGCTCTGCTGTGTTATCCAAACATTGCCCAGTTTGTTTGAGCATCCTGACCAGCAGCGTATGCCCACAGTGGCTGTGAATGACCAATTTTACCAGCTACTTTGATTATTTTCATACATATGTTTTTAAATTGCTGCTTTGTAGAAAAGGCTATCCAAACTCCATGCCCCTTCTGAAATGGTCCGAGATCATTTGCTGCGTTCTCTTAGGTGACACGGTTCTTGCAAATTGTTTTCAGACGACTGAAACGGAGCAGTGAGAACTCTATGCATACGCATGTTCCATTATGAGAGGCAGTGCGCCACTGAGCGCATCAACAGCTTTTCTTAGTTTGTTCTTCAAAATATAAACAAGTGTGTTTCTTCTACGCGTCGTTGTGTCTAACGGCATTTCTTGTCATGTCACTCTGAGATGTCTTACAGGTTATCTGCCACTGTGGCGGATAAATCACCCATCACTTTGCATGAAATATCCGCAGTTGCCGAGTGTTTATGTCTAAAAACCTGCTGACCAGTCGGACGTAGTAGCCTTCAGTATGTTTACATGCACTTTTGAAAGGTTTGAGAGCTGAAACGATCAGTCTACTTTATCGACAACAAAAAATTAAATGTAGACAATTTTCGTAACATAAGATTACATTAAACTGTACTGATGGCGCGCGAGAGCAGCACTGCAGCTCGCGTCTTACTGAGGAGAGGAAGAATTGGGTACAAAGTCTAAACTTTCACAGTTTCAGGTAATGTAGATCGCAAAGTATGAGGGAATTCTAATGCAAAAATACTACGTAAATAAACACTTATGCACTGTCGATGTGGAATAAGTGGAGCTGGAGCTCCGCTGAAGCAAAACATTAGTGTCGAGCGTCTTTAGAGGAAACACCCCGACGTTGCATCTTAAATGCAGTTATATTTAATGATTTATAGCTTTATTAAAGTTCAAATAATACGGAAGCAGATCATGTAAATGCCAGTTTCGGAGTTTGTACGTTTTCTGTGCGGTCTGCGCCTCTTCTATGAGTTGTGTTAATGTCCAGATCTATTTAAGGGAGAGCTTGAAACTGCATCCGTCTGATGCGCACGAGGCTGTGTCTTTTTTATTAACAGAATATAATATACAACAGTATTCAGAGATGTACAGAAATATACCAGAGTGTACATAACATTAATTCCTTAATCAAAAAAGTAACCACGAAAAATACTACTAGTCTGTTTTGCTTTTTTGTTGACAATATTCTCCAGACAGGTGCTGCAGTTCTTGATCTCCTGGAGAAAATGAATGAAATTTGGCTTGGACCCTGACAATTTCTTATTTATGTGGAACTTCCCCAAAATAATTTGTACAAGAAAAATAATAAAATTAGTATTGTAATTGGAATAATATATACATATATCAAAATTATTTAGCTTAAATATAGTTTTGGTTTTCCTTCTGATCAAATTTTCCATATCCACCCAAGAAATCTTAGAGTAGGCCTATACACAGTTACAAAAAAGATGGACAATAGATAATTTTTCTGTTGAGCAAAAATCAGGAATAATCACTATCCAAATTAAATCTCTATTAATACACATTTAGCTGGATATAGGCTATACCATGTAAAACTTTGGTTAAAATCTAACCTCTTTTACTTTATTATTTAAATAATAAAAGGCATTGACAATAGATAATAAATAAGAAAGCCTCGATGACGTATGCGGCCGACAAATGCGACCTCCGGAGGACGCCTCCTTACATACGAGACGGTGACGCTCATCACTCGAGTGCGCACGCTTGCTTCAGGTGGATTATACCGTTTTGGCTCGCGACATATTGAATAATAAAATGTGTCACTGTGCATTTCTTATCGTGAAGAAAATTGGCAATATGCAGCTTTATTAATACGAGATCGTTTTTTTTACGAGTTAAAGATGGATTGAATTGAACAGAAAGGTGAGAGAGAGTCTTCGCCCCCATTACACACTGTAACAAAATATGTTTTTGTTTTTGTTTTGGCTCGTTTTCCAATATAAAAATGTAAAGCTCTTAAAACAATGTACATTTTTTTTAGCAACTACATGGCAGAAGAAAAACATTGCTGAGAATTTTGAATATAATATTAAAAATACAAATATTTTTAAATATCTAAATCCTTTAAAAAAGGATTCATTCACCTGAGAAGCCGCATATAAGATATGTAGACTTGCTTTTAGAGAATAGATCTTGAATATAAGTATATTTTGTCTTTACTGCACTCGCAGAAGTAAGACCAATTTAAAAAAATACACTTATTTACAAAATACACTTACTGTTTATTTAAGATACATTCTCTTAACTCAAGTCTAAATATCTTATGTTGCTTCTCAAGTCAGTTTATCTTGTTTTAAGGATTTGTAGACATTTTCTAAATGGAAAACAAGACAAAAACCAAAAATTGGATTTCTGTACTGAATTAAACTTGTAAAAAGTATTTTCCCCCCTTTAATTCAGTGAATGTCATTTAGAGGTATTTTTAAAAGTTGATTTTGTCATCTTTATTGTTAGTAAGCATGTTTATTAAAACCTTAAGTCGGGACACAAGCTGAATAATTGCTTAAGAGCTAATGATTCATCGTTGCTCTTCTGCATTTTGTTTTGTGTTCCTGCAGACCACCTACATGGTAAGCTGGATGAGTATGTGAAGTCACTGAAGGTCGTGAGGGTTGTGCGTCAGCCGGAGAGGAAGGGCCTCATCACGGCGAGGCTTCTTGGAGCCAGCAAAGCCCAGGGGGATATCCTCACCTTCCTGGATGCCCACTGTATGAATTGCATCACATATCAGAAATTACCCTGCCCGATTTTTACAATTCCATTGTCACTAGAGATTCCGGTTTCTGTATGTACATCATTAACAGCTGACAGACTTATTATATTTTGTGGCTGATCAGATGAGTTTGCATGTAGTAGTTTTTCAGGAATCTACAGCTCAGGTACACAGACATGAGCTGGGGGTAGTTAAATCGGTTGTTGTTTTTTTGTGTGAACAAACAAAGGGGCTAGTATGTGATTCTTATCACTCTGAGACTTGTAGGCAAAAAAACATGAATTGGCCTAAGCATTGAGGCCAAGAAATATGACATCTGATGCATAATGTTTCTGATATTTTACCTTTAGGGTAAAATGGTAATGCTTCATACCAGCATATATTCTTGATTGGCACATTTTTAAAGTGTGAAGTTATTTTTTTCTCCTAATATCTTTTGTTGTCAAAGGTGAGTGCTTCCATGGCTGGCTTGAGCCTCTCCTTGCTCGAATTGTTGAGGAACCTACTGCTGTGGTGAGCCCCGAAATCACAACCATTGACTTAAACACCTTCCAGTTCCACAAGCCCATGTCAAATGCCCGTGCCCACAACAGAGGCAACTTCGACTGGAGTCTCACATTTGGCTGGGAGGGAATTCCTAACTATGAGAATGCGAAACGCAAAGATGAGACCTACCCAGTAAAGTGAGTTATGCACATTCATTTGAACCTTTCATTTAATTAGAAGTGCCATAGCAAAGTTTCACAAAGTGGCTAAGCTATTAATTAGGGATTGAAATCGAATGTAGTTTAACGATTGTGGTTCCATTTCTGATTCCTCACTATTTTGGTTTCTGTATTGTTCCATTCAATGATTCTTTTACTTTTGAGAGAAATATTTTGGAAAAAGAAATCCAGTTCTGGCATTTGCTGACCTCTGCCATTTCAACAGAACAGATATAGCCCATTGGAAATAAATTTACAACACAATTGCAACAATTTAAATATTTAATGACTTTTCAAAAATCCTTTAGAGCAGGGTTGCCCACACTTTTTTTGTGTGATGATCTACTTTTAAATGACCAACTCAATAAGATCTACCAACTAAAAAAAAAACACAGTTTCATTTAAAATAAGAAAATGCTTGTTGGGACTACTGCATGTATCCCTAAATGGAATCTTCTAATTAATAAAAAAGAAATATAATAATGTTCAATGTTGATATCATTCAGTTTTAAAACTAAACCCAAAACACCTACAGCACAATAGATTACAATAGCCAGGGCATTTACCTTATTCTGATGAGTAAATATTGACCAGGTGAGGTTTTGTTTATTCAGTTGCCATGACAACTAGGTTTGCACATACGCGCCTTCCAAGAACTTCTGAGAACAGAGCGTGAAATTGCGATACTACTGACCGGATTAGGCAAAACTGAACGCGATTTCGTGCTATGTTCTCAGAAGTCCTTGGAAGGCCCGTATGTGCAAACCTAGTTGTCATGGCAACTGAATAAACAAAACCTCACCTGGTCAACATTTACTCGTCAAGTGCAAGTCAGACAGAAAATAAAAGAAGGAAAGACATTATATTTATTTTTAGTAAAATTTAACGAAAGTACATTTAAATTTTGTGCAATCTACCAGCATTGCCTTTGCGATCGACTGGTAGATCGCGATCGACGTATTGGGCACCCCTGCTTTAGAGCATTTAATGCAGTCCAAAAATTGGTCCTTCCTATTGACCTGTTTCATCACTGTATGACTGTGCTGCCATGTTTTTGACCAATATTCCATATACCTTTTATTGTGCTGCCCTGTGAGATGCGAAAAAAAACTTCTTCATGAGTAAAAAGCAGCTCACATTCATACAGATGAGACCATCACAGACCTGTTTTAATACTTTGACTAAATCAGACCCGAAATCAACAAAAGCATTTGTAACTTCTGAATGAGAGATGGTTACGGTGATGTGCCGGTGGGCGTGTCTACTCGCTGGTCACAAATCAGACTCGCTGGTGTACGGAGATGAATCGTGGATAACATTTTAATTGTCCGCAAAAGTTCAGAAATAATTTTGCGGTCTTCAGACCTGCATGACATTTCCTGGGACTTGGCATGGAATAAAAGCAATTTTTATTGATGTTGTTTTTTGGGTCTTTTTTCCATTCACCACCATGCTTTCCTCCCACTGATAGTCACAAATATGGCAGCTGCGGGGAAAAGTGATGTCACTGAAATAGGTCATTGGGCTTTATAAAAATTCTAAAATAAGTGTAACAATCAGTCATGCTTTTTTTTTTCATGATTGTTTTTACATTTTGTATAATGAACATGAACAGATACGTATCATACAGAATTCTTCATCCGTAAATGCCTAATATAATAATTATTTATTTATATATGTATAGTACAGATTTTTGCATTAGAAATACTTCAAAATTAAAGTACAAAAAACTTAGACATTTAGTGCTTAGTGTATGTGTACATGCATTTTGATGGTTTATATACAGTGCATTCATAAAGTATTTAGACCCTGTTTCAAATTTTATGTTGTAGCCTTATGCTAAAATGCTTTAAATGATTATTTTTTCATATCAGTCTACACTCTATGCCCATAATGACAGAAAAAACCTGTTTGTTTTTTTGCAAACTTATGTCAATGCGATATTTCAGTTTTTTCTTTTTAATAAGTATTCAGACCCTTTGCTATGACACTTGAAATATAGCTCATGTGCATTCCATTTCTCTGGATCATCTTTGAGATGTTTATACACTTTGTCCACTTGTGGCAAATTCCATTGATTTGGACATGATTTGGAAAGGCTCACATGTCTATTTAAGGTCTCAGAAAATGCATATCGGAGCAAAAACCAAGCCATGAGGTCAAAGGAACTGCCTGTAGAGTTCAGAGACAGGATTATTTTGAGGCACAGATCTGGGAAAGGCTACAAAAATGTTTAGCCAGCATTGAAGGTTCCCAAGAGCACATTGACCTCCATAATTCTTAAATGGAAAAAGTTTGGAACAATTAGGACTCTCCCTAGAGCTTGCCACCTGGCCAAACTGAACAATCAGGGGAGAAGGGCCTTGGAAAGAGAGTTGACCAAGAACCTGATGGAGATCATGCATGGAGAGGAAGAAACTTGCAGAAGGGACATCCATCACTGCAACATTCCACTGAGCTGGGCTTTATGGCAGAGTGGCCAGACTGAAGCCTCTCCTCAGTGCAAGACACATGAAAGTCTGCTTGGAATTAGCAAAAAAAGCACCTAAAGGACTCTCAGACTGTGAGAAACAAGATTCTCTGACCTGATGAAACACAGATTGAACTGTTTGGCCTCAATTCCAAGCATTATATCTGGAAGAAACCAGGAACCGCTTATCATCTGTGCAATACCATACCAATGGTGAAGTATGGTGATGGCAGCATCATTCTGTGGGGGTGATTTTCAGTCACAGGGACTGGGGGACTAGTCTGGGTTGAAGAAAAGCTTAATGCAGCAAAATACAGAGTTATCATTATTGAAAACCTGGTCCAGAGTGCTCAGGACCTCAGACAGGGCTGAAGGTTCACATTCCAACAGGACAATGACCCAAAGCACACAGCAAAGACAATGCAAGTGTGGCTTAGGGACAACTCTGTGAAATGTCCTTGAGTGGCCCAGCCTGATCCTAGACTTTAAACCAATCGAACATCTCTGGAGCGACCAGAAAATGGCTGTCCACTGACGGTCCCTATCCAACCTTATGGAGCTTGAGAAGATCTGTAGAAAATCCCTAAATCAAAGTGTGCAAAGCTTGTCACATCATACCCAAAAAGACTTGAGGCTGTAATCGCTGCCAATGGTGCTTCAACTAAGTACTGAATTAAGGGTCTGAATACTTATGTCAGTGTTGTCAAAAATCTGTGTTTTTGCTTTATTATAATGTGGCATGGGGTGTAGATTTATGAACAAATTATTTAAAGCATTTTAGCATAAGGCTGCAATATAACAAAATGAGAAAAAAAAATGAAGGGGTCTGAATACTTTATGAATGCACTGTAGGTTTCTTTTGTCTGTTGGAAGCAAGTAGAATACTTGCCTTTTCTGTGTATGATGTATAACACTGATTCCTATATTGGTTGATTCATTTACAAAGTGATTGCGTGTGTGTGTGTGTGTTCGAAGTATTTTGCATGTAAAATGGTCCCTCACAAAAACGTTTCTCCTGTTTCATAAACGCTTCGTACACCCCATATTTGTTAGTTAAACGTCTATATGTTCGTGGATACCAAACATGCGTAAATGGAGTGCGTGTGAACATTTATTCACAAATATAATCCATGCCCATGAAAACACCCTATTAGGAGAGCATCAGACGTACTAGTAAATGTGAATAGGGGTACAAATTCTATGTTGTGTCCGCACCTGATCGCAACATGTTTATTTATAGGTTTAACAGCATTACCATTGACCAGACGCTATCAAGCTGAATGTGATTTATTGATGACTATACTGGATTATGATGAAACCCAAATTCTAGAGCTATTATCAAATGAAAAATACTGTCCAACAGTTCACGTTATAGAGGGCATAATTTTTAACAAACATTTTTAACAAACTGCATCTTTCCACAAACCTTTCACCCTATGCCAAGCAGTTCTGGAAAAAACTGAAGTATAATGGAAGCGGAGTTGTCAATAGTAGAATGCTACATGGTGATGTGTTAAGTTAATTCTTGGATATTTTTTTTTCTTCACCATTGTGAATTACATTATTATGAATGAGAACTAGACTGGCTGTATCAAGTTTCCTTCAAGTATCAAATGAACAACTTTCATTTCTTAGGTTGCCATGACCGAATATTTAAAGAGATTACTGATATTGTATTTCTCCTCCGCTAATCTAAGGTAAACTAGTGTAATTTGTCATATAAGAGCCCATGCTACATTCATATGGTCATCTTCAACAAAAACTTCAGTTGTGGCTTCAGTTCCAGCTCTTATCATCCTGTTTTATTCTCTTCTCCCTTTTAGAACTCCCACATTTGCTGGTGGTTTATTCTCCATATCCAAGGCCTACTTTGAGAAAATTGGAACCTATGATGACAAGATGGAGATCTGGGGTGGTGAAAATGTGGAGATGTCCTTCAGGGTTAGTTATCAATTTGCAGCTGTATTTATGAACCAAGAGGAACAATACACTCAAAATTAAATTCTCCCATAATTTACTTACCCTTCTTGTTGTTCCATACACAATTGACTACCAGACCAGATTGCAAAAAAGATGCAATGGAAGTGAATGGTGACTAACCCTAACTTTTCCTTTTGTGTTCCATGAAAGAATGTCATTGGGTACAGATTTATTTTTTCTTCTATTTTTGGGTGAACTATCCCTTTAAGTTTGTTTGTGTGTTTTGTAATGTTAGGTGTGGCAGTGTGGTGGACAATTAGAGATAATCCCATGCTCAGTTGTGGGTCACGTCTTCCGCACCAAGAGTCCTCACACCTTCCCCAAAGGTACAGAGGTCATTACACGTAACCAGGTACGCCTGGCTGAGGTGTGGATGGATGACTACAAGCTGATTTACTACCGACGCAACCAAAATGCAGCTAAAATGGCCAAAGATGTAAGCACTACATTTACTTTTTAGGCTATTGAAATTACCCCAGGAGATGGGATTCTCCTTTTATTCATGGTTATGAATCTGGGGCTATTTGCCAAGACCTGAGAAGAATTGCTGACTTTGCTTCCTGTATGGTTGTTTAGAACAACTATGGTGATATATCTGACCGTCTGAAACTCAGAGAAAGCTTGCAGTGTAAGAACTTTTCTTGGTACCTCACCAATGTCTACCCAGAGGCATTTGTACCTGATCTGACCCCTGTCAAGTTTGGAGCAGTAAGTCATTTTGTGCACACAACATTCATGATGATGATGATGATTATGATAATACATTTTAAAGCCTAGTCTGGAGCTAAGCATTAATTTTAATTAGATGTTTTCATGTTTAGCTCAAAAACCTTGGGGCCCAGCGTTGTCTGGATGTTGGAGAGAGTAACAATGGAGGAAAGCCTATGATTATGTATATATGTCACAACATGGGTGGCAATCAGGTATGGCTAAAGTGTTGTCATAATGACATTGATATTATATATGTTTTTTTTTAAAGTGAAAGTCCTCTTACAACAAAATGTGATGGTCATTAGCATGTTTTAATGCTCCAAATAGAACAGAAGTTCAAATTGATATGTTTTTTCCCAGTATTTTGAATATACATCACACAATGAGCTGAGGCATAACATTGGAAAGCAGCTCTGCCTGCATGCAACTCCTTTTCCCACACAAGTGAAGATTGAGCTCTGTACATTGAAGGGTAGAGGCAGTAGTTTGACTCCTGAACAAGAGTGGTTGTTTACAGAAGTAAGTGTCCTGTCACAGCACATCAGCTACTGAATATTTTTTTTCTTAGTGTTAGTTCACCCAAAAACTGAAAATTCTATTATTTACTTAACCTCATGCCTTCTAAAATGTGAATTACTTTTTCTTCTGCAGACACATATCTCAGCTCTGTAGGTCATTACAATGCAAGTGAATGGTGGCCAGAACTTTAAAGCTCCAAAAAGCACATGCAGCATATACATAATCCATCAAACTCCAGTGGTTAAACTATGTCTTCTGAAGTGGTCCAGTTGATTTTGTGTGAGAACAGACCAAAATATAACTGTTTTTTCACTGTACATCTTGGTAGCTGTGTCCTTGTCTATTGTAAGCTTGATTTATACTTATTATAGCGCCATCTAGCGTTATGCGTCAAGCACTAGGAAGTGTAATCAAGCTTGAAATCATTATTGTGCCTAGAGATTGCAATGTCAAGGTGTACAGTGAAAAAGGAATTACCCTGTTATTTAGGTCTGTTCTCACACAGAACCAACTGGATCGCTTCAGAATACATTGATTAAAGCACTGGATTTGGATCCCCTATAGTTTTACTTTTTTATTTTTTTTATTTATTTGGTTAAATCACTGGTGTCTTGGCACCAAAAATATTTGGACAATAATGTCTTTGCATTTATATAACCAAATATCTAGCCAAATTGCAGTCATATTAAATATAGCACCAATACACTTTTTCAAGCAAAACATTCCACAAATAGATGCTTGCTAGGTTTCAAATTATTAAAACATATGCTGTTAAAAATTGACACATTTTCATTATTGGGGTGAACTATGCCTTTAACATCTTACTATTTGCTCTCTCTTACTAATTTTTAGGACCAACTGTTGAAGAATCCCTCCTCTGGAAAGTGTCTCCACCTTAAGGGAGACCAAGTTGTAATGAGCCCTTGCAATCCAATAGACCTTCACCAGCACTGGGCTTTCAGTTGATCTCTGCCTTCTTCCAAGGAACAATGACCTTCACTCCCATGTTGGAGCAAAGCAGCCACAGCCTAGGCTGATTGAACTCAAAGTTGTCAAACTCCCTGTAAGCCTGATCGAGTGGAGTGGAGTGGAGTGGATTGCTCATATTATTTGCCTTCCAAAGACATTGTGATCGCACTGTGGTGCTCAAGACGCTCAGGGAAATCATGCACATCCACTGAAGCTTTGGAAGTGAACAATCCGGCAGCAAGATTGTTTACTGAAAGCTATATATTTTGTCTTATTTGATTGTTTACTGCTGGTTTTTAAAATGGTGTAGGTTTTATTTCTTTAAGAACTATTTTTGGAACTTTGCTAGTGTTAAGGCCAATGAGTGGCTATTCTTGCCAACAACACTTGTGATATTTGTACGTAGTAAATCATTTGCACTTGCTGCAGGGGAATGAGGGCTGTATTTCAGAGGTAGTAAATTGCTGTATGGCTGGACGAGTTTTCAGCTCCTCAAAGCCATCTTTTTGTATGTGGTAGCATTGTGTGGCTCCCATCACGTGATTCAGTTTAAGCTCTTTTGGGGGAAAATCTTACTCTGAAAATATAAGTTGAACTTAGATGGTTTCCCTTTTAATGACCCTTTAGATTATTCATCATAAACCTTGAATACCCAGATTTCTGGGGGGGTGGGGGGCTTACTTGCACTTATACACTGTTTGAAGTATATCACGTATGTTTCTACAGTATTAAAAATCATATGAAAGTCATATACATACAAGTTAGAGGGGTCTGTCTGTTAAAATACAATTTAATTTGTAAGTGATAATCACTTTAGCTTTGTGGTAGAAAGGAAAAAGTGTTGCAGCATGGCATGTTCATATTCGCCAGTAGGTGGCAGGCGATATTTATAAATGGGCTTGGCAGTAGGCCTAGTGATGGGCATTCCGGCTCGTTCAGCTCGGCTCACCGAAATGACTCTCATTTTTTTTTTTTTATGTTTTTTTTTTTTAATGTTTTGTATTTTTTTCAAGTCAAACAGTTTGCGATAGTTTCACTATAATTGGTGTTGAAAAAAAATTATAATTAAATTGCTAATAGAAATCATACACTACCTTAACCACAATGTATTTAAAATGCATTGGTTTGCTATGAAAAAGAATGATATTAAACATTTAAAATTAAAGTATAACTTTTTATTGTATAGAAACAAAGTGCACATAAATCTAACCATTCAAAACGAATACAATCTGAACAGCATAATGGAATATTGCACCATATCAAAGAAAAATAATTAAAAATGTGTAAAACTGCAGCATCCCACAAATTGAAATAAATATAAATATGGATGCTATTTCACATGTGCATTTCAAGTTTAACTTTACGTAGGCCTATATAAACAAAGTGCATATAAATGTAACAATTCAAACGAATACAATCTGAACAACATAATAAGTTGGCTCAACCCTCCCTCACGCATCTTTGGTTCATTGGTTGACACTGAGTGTCTGATTGACAAGAACAACACGTGAGAACAAAACGAATGTGCGCTTGAGAATTTAGTCCTATATTAGCCTATTATTATTATTATTGTCGTTAATTATATTCATGTAAATCTTTTGATTATTCATATCTTTATTTTTTTTATACATCTATTTTTATCAATAGATTCGGCTCTACTGATATTCACCGACGTTCACCTACAAGAGCCGGCTTTTAGAGCAGACTCGTTCGCGACAATGACCCAAAAACGACCCATTTGGCAGACGCGTTTATTCAATGCGACTTACAGTGCACTTATTAAAGGGACAATTCCTCTAGAGTTAAGTGCCTTGCTCAGGGACCCTATGGTGGTGGATGTGCGGATCGAACCAGCAACCGTCTGATTACCAGTTATGTGCTTTAGCCCACTACGCCACCAAGGTGGTTCTTGGAAATGTTGTACTGATAATATCCTTTCTTTCACTGATGAACTAATCCTTTTACGTGGCGTGAGAGTTGGTGCTGTTTATCCATCATGTTGGCTACAGTATAATCCAATCTTTTGAACTAGCTGGGTTTTTTTTATCTAATGTCAAACTGCAGTGTAGATCTTAAGGCTTTATTCAACCAATATCCAATTTCAAAAATAACCACCAAAATGCCAATGCGACTACAGTAAGATGCTTGTTAATGTCATTTTATTTTATTTCTCACACTAGTTAACACTGTTGTATACCATACAGGTTATTGTAAACTGTTTTGGCTCGTGGTGGCCATGGTACATTTTTGTAAGTGTCATTAGTCTGTAGCTCAAGTAGGCCTACTCTTTACATCCATTGTAAGGTGGAACCAATGTGGAAAAATAGATCTAAATATTGTTTGACTCCATTGTCTTGGTTGATTTCATGACTAATGACTTAAGTCAGAATCTTAAAACTATGTAGCCTACATATTATAGGCTAATACTCATCTTTACAATACAACATATATTCTGAAGATGTGACTTTTTCAAACACTTTAGATTACCATTTATATGCATGACTTTTGAGATCGTCTTCCTATTAGTGACTACTCTAGGAAAGAAATAGTATAGCAAGTTACTTTCTACTTAAATAATCTTTTCTAATAAGAATATAGTTCTTTCCATAGGCTTCACAAAATTGTTTTCTATACATGACACTTTAATGGCATTAACACTATTTCAACATCTACTGTATAATATATATATATATATATATATATATATATATATATATATATATATATATATATATATATATATATATATATATAGTATTTTTATATATAAACTCACTGACAGCCTGTATGTGCACATTCATTTATATGAATCATTCATCTACATATATCAATCATCTACATTCACTTGTCAATCACTTCATCTGTGACACTGTTGATTGGAATGAGTCCACTCTCTTAAAGTATGTCAAGCACTCCCATTAACATGCCCTAGGCAGAGGATGTAGTGCTTTTTACTGTAGCCCATATTTTAACTAAAGCGGTTGACTGTCATTGCATTTGTCCAGATTTAATTTTTAATTGCTTGTGAAAAGCAGTTTTTATTTTATTTTAAATATTACAAAAGATTGCATAAAATTGAGCAAACAAGCAAGTTTATTAAAAAAATGTATTTATTGCTCTGCAAAAAACAAACTATAAAATAATTTAAATGAACAAGACACCTGAAATACAATTTTATGCAGGGGATCAATCAACCTACATATGTTATTGCTATTCTTGTTCTTGAGGTTTACATGAAAATATAGGAATCACTAAATTATCCTGCTGGCAAATATGAAATGAACTGGTATGACATCATTGCTCCACTTCGAGTTCTATAAACCCTAATTTTAAGACAATTATTCTGCATTGCGTTTAATGAGTGCTGCTGTTCTGAGGACATCTGTGGTCTTTTAACGCATCTCTCTTTGTAGCTTCTATATTCAAGCTCTTGTTGAATCCTCAATGCCCCTGGCAAAGAGATGCACTAGCTGGCCATGAACAGGAGAGTATGTAAGTGAGACAAAGATCAGGAAACATTCAAATGAGTAGATGCAAAGTTCTGGATTTTGAAACTTCAAAGCTGACACTTTATATATTTAACTATGGGGTGACATCATCAGAGCCAGATGTTAAATGAATTTGATTGCACACAGAAATATTCCACTCAGGTAAATGCTGTTAAAGGATTTCTTTTTTGCGTGAAAAATCCCAGACAAACGTTTATACATTGCCATTTATAGGAATATTAAAATAAGGGTTTTAATTTGGGGTTCCTCACATGTAGTCCTCACCCAGCCATCCCATTCATATATAATCAAGATCCTTTTACAATATCTCTTTACCTGTCTTTATTGACATTATTTCACTACCCAGCATAAACCAGCATGGGAATTGCATGCTGGGTAAGATGGGTTTTTCAGCAGGGTAATTCAACAGAAATAGTATTCTATTCTATTGCTTAGAGCAGGGGTCGGGAACCTATGGTGCGGACTTTTCATGAGGAGTATTTTGCTGATGTACCAGCCACTGTGGAAGGCGACATGTAAGACTTCTCAGAGTGATATATAACAAGAAATTAGACACAAAGACGCGCATTTGCTGAAAAGTGATAATATTTTGAAGAACAGATGAAAGAAAATCCGCCGATGTGCGTCTGATTTGATTTGTGTGGGCAGTGAGCTCTGCTGTTCACGAGTGCAATGAAAGCGCTTCTCTTTAGACACGCACATGCATAGAGTTCTGGGCCTCCTATCCCAATAACTATTTAGCTTAGCTGTTAAGAGCATTTGAGCAATTCTACAAATGTTTATTTTTTGTGCGTGTCCAGGGTGTGAAATAGCACCCACCACACTCCAAATGCAACGAGACTCAATCCTTTTTGTGAGCTCCTCGTTCAATTTGTGTCTGATTCGCTGTTTGTTCAGAGACATGCAACGGGACGCTGTCTTGTGGAACTAACGCATGTAAATATTAATCACTCCCTTTTCTCGGTTTCATTTGTCTAAAAACTGTTTGCAAGTGTAATGTAGTCTATGAGAATGCTGCAAATGATCTCCGATCATCAGATGCTGTGAGTTTAGTTTGTTTTATTTCCATGGATTAGTTCACTCTTACATATTGAGAAAACAACTCTGCTGGTCCAGTAATATATACAATTATCCTTGTATTAAAGAAACAAAGACGAAAGTGATTCAATCATAAAGTAATACAAGACACGTTCACCTTGAACCTAAAATTGAGTTCTATTTTCTTTTCTTTTGGCAACATTATGCAATACAAACACATTCGATGAGAAAACACATTTGGGAGCATTTTTTGGGAACACACAGGAATTTATTAGGCTTACTTATGATGATTATTATAATTGTCTTTAGTTCTTAATTTGCAAGCTATTAGTAATTTTTCACCTGGTTTCATTGACGGATGCTTGCGTGATGGCAAATGGGGCCGTTGGATAACTCTGGAACCATAAGGGCTAGAATCAATTCCTTGAGTCAAAACATAAATCTCCCATTTAATTTCCTTCTATACCAATTTTCCACCATTTAGAATTTTTTTGGAAAACCTACTTTTTCGAAATCTTCCCAGCCCGTTTGTCCGATTGGCACGAAAATTGGTATACAACATCTACAGACCCTCCTGACAAAAGTTATCAAAATAATTTTGATACATGAAATCGTTCAGAAGATATTAGCAATACAATTCTTTAGGTTGAACGCACTTTGAATCATTGATCAATATCTACTCAACGCAGTCTACAAACGTAAACATACTCTGTACACATTCAACAGGTCATGTCGAGGATTCAAGTGAATTTTCAAACAATTGTACCCATAGGGGGCTCTACAACAAAACTGTAATAACTCTGCAGTCGTTTGATCGACAAAGTTCAAATGAAATAAGCACCTTCTTTGGTTCAAGTGCTAACATGTAATTTACATATCAATTCAAAAAATAAAACAAAATGTCTGCCAGCAGACAATCAATCTTCAGCACCTAATAACTTGAATTGTGAATGTCAATAATGTCTTTATTACTTTATTACAATTATTACACACCGTGTGTAGTGGGCTAAAGCACATATCTGTTAATCAGAAGGTCGCTGGTTCAAGCCCCACGGCCACCACCATTGTGTCCTTGAGCAAGACACTTCACTCCAGGTTGCTCTGGGGGGATTGTCCCTGTAATAAGTGCACTGTAAATCGCTTTGGATAAAAGCATCTGCCAAATGCATAAATGTAAATGTAAGAAGGGTCTCTACTCAAAGCTGTATGTACTAGTGGTTTGTACCTAGTTATTCTGATGTCACCAGCCCGCTGGCTGACCTTACTAAAAAGGGGGACAGAGCCGTGCCTTTGTGGGGAGCCACCTTTACATGCACTGACTTCTCTCTCCCCATTATTTTGCAGACTGATGCATCTGACAGGGGGCTGGGGGCGGTGCTCTTGCACGAGGTTGGAGGAGAGGAACGGCCAGTGCTGTTTATTAGTCACAAGCTCTCTTCAGGGAGACAAAATGGGCTGTTCTTACCCTCTGTTACTACCTGCTGGGGCAGGCTTTCACCCTATGTTCCAATCACACTCCTCTGCAGTGACTCCACCACATGAAGGATACTAATGCACGGATCACCCGTTGGTATCTGGCTCATTAGCCCTTTAAATTTGAGGTGATCCACAGACCGGGGGCACAGATGGTTGTGGCTGATTTTCTCACCAGAAATGGGTGGGGGGGGAGGGATGTTGCCCCGGCCCGAGTCGGCGGTGGGGGTACATGGCATGAGGAGCGTGGTCATGTGTCTGTCTGCGGGAGAGGGAAAGTGGTAAGGCTCGTCACCCGGGCTCTCATTATAGTGATGGCGGAGGATGACCTGATAAGGCACACCAGAGCGTCGGAATGGAAGAGTGACAGCGACAATGTTGTCTGCATGTCATATTGTAGCGAGAAATGCCAAGACTCTTCTGTTTATGTTTGGCCACTAAGAGCCCATTTATGATAAAGATTTGGGTGACTGAGGAGTAAATAAAAATACTCACATTGATTGTTCGCTGCATCCTGACTCCTCCATTGCCCACGAACATAAAGCTTTCACATCCATTTGAGGGGCGAATGTGTGTTTTAATGCACGTAAATAACGTATTATTCATATGGCACAAATAATGTAAAAAAGCACGTCAGTCCTTCCTTGTGTTTAATGTTAATAATTAAACTATGGCACATCATGCACTGAATCATGATAAGGTGATTATTCATCAACAAATAAAAGTGACTGAAGGTTATGCATTGACATTCCCAGACAACTGTGTCATATGTAGTCCAGTACCTCACTGTAGGACAATTATATCCTACATCATGAAATATTATTCCCCACACGTAATATGACCTTAGTGCACTTTTTTTTTTTTTATAGCTAATATTAAACCAATGCTTACAAATTTGTTTCTCCACCAAGAAGGCGATCTAATTTTTAACATCAAACAGAAAGGCTGAGTATCGAAACCTAGACAGCTGCCTATATCAAACAGCATTATTGGGCAACATAGCTCCATGAATGTTGCACCTGTTTTCTTCTCCAGGTTCCTCTTGTGGATCTCAGACCAGCTGAAGTACCATCCGCTGAGGAAAGCCCGGTACAGCTTATTACGATCCACATACTCGACTCTACTCTCACTGAATCTATCTGCATCGCCTTTCTGTTCATATACATTCACTTTCTCTGTTGAATACTGTCCCACAACAGTATTAGTATAGTAGTATATTTAATCAATGTAGGAATTTCGAAGCTGTTCGTGTTGGTTAAACGCGTCTAACATTTGAAGTGAACAAATAAAACCATTTTATAATTAATTGTGGATTAAAAAGATTCTCTGAGTGCTTACGTAACGGAATAGAAGTGAAATGAGGTAAATAAAATAGGTTTTCCTTACCTAAGATGACCTATTTTACCTTTTACATGTTATGTCTCAAACGCCACTTTCTTTCGACTTCACGTTGAGGTTGCTCATCTGTTCTAGGAAAATTTGCATACTCAACTCTCATTGGTTTAACCTGTCTATTAATTTGCAGAGATGGTAATTGGAAACAGGCTTCTATGTAACCTTTTGCCTACTTATTGCCTATTTTGTAGAGAATTTCACTTTCTTAAAGGTGAAATATAAACTCATATAAACATGAATATCTTTACTACTACTACAATTATTATTACTTTAACATAAACATGTATGTAGGGAAATACATGTGGATCCATCAAAATCACTGTTATGTTGATGAAAATACCACATACCTCTATGCTGTAAGTTCGTTCTCTATTTTTGCATCGTTTTGTTATTACTGTCAACAAGTTGGTGCGACTGGTATAGTGAGATCATATGACAGTTGAAGTGTTATGAAATGTATTTACTGGTGCATTTTCATACAGAATAACTGTGTTAGCCCAACTGAACATACAAAACATGAACCTCAAATCACACAAAAACACAATTGTTATTCTTGCTTGACTGCACTGAGCACATCTTACTCATCTTTGGTCTGTATTGTTTTTCTCTTAATTTGTCTATCCTCCTATATAAATTCTTGGAAACATGGCATTCCTGATAAGCTGCTTAACCTGACTGAATGCAAAACTAAAAGGATTCCCTGCAGTTTTCATTGCAAATCAATTTTCATTGTTTAATCAAGTTAAACAACAGTGTTCTATCTTTTACCTTTAATCAGATTGTGTACACAAATATCTTATTAAAACAAGACACTGCACAAAGTTTTTAAGAGTTGCATGCATTCCATTTTGGCATGGGGATAATATTTTTTTCCTGTTATATATGCACACAACTTTATTGCCCATATAAGTAGTTGATAAATAATTGATAAATCTTACTTATATTTACTACATGCAACCATTCAGTGAAATGCAAAGAATTTAAACGACTGTGGTAAGACAGAATAGCAAAGTCTATGTGATCATCTTGGCATGGCTTGTGGTGTCGCTGAAGATTCACAATAAACGGTTACCCTGCTGAGGTCTGTGTTTCCAATAAACAAACAAACAAACCAAAAATTGGTCAGCCTACTACTGACATATTGCTTTATCACATTGTAAACATTTCAACAGATTGCAGCTTTATGACTGTATTCAAAACATTGTTCTGGCACCTTTAGCATATGGAGTATATCTCACAAATCTTACACTTTGAATTAAGGTAATATATTTAATCAGAGTGACTGTTTCCACTAGGTGTAAATAGCACATGCGACCCAGTGCTGCTATTGTCTGGTGGAAACACTGAAATTAAATGCTGTGGAAATGTTTTTCTCTTACAGACGACCCGGGTTTGATTCTCCCTTTTGCCCCAGTTTTCCCCATCCTGTTTTCTGTCTCCACTCTTGATGTTTCCTTTAATATTCCTTATAATAATAAATCAAAATTAATATTAAGGTTAATTGGCTCGCAGTGATTTGGTCACTGTGAAAGTCAAGGAGTTCAGAGAAAAATCTGGAAAAATATAACCATGTTTTTACTTTAGTGATATTGTAGTAACCATGTTTTTTTGGCAGAAGCCATAGATTTAATGCAATTAACCATTGTGTTACAGCAGCAATATAGTGTTAATATAGCAACCATACTTAATTTTTTGGTTAGTGTTACTATGATTTTACAGCAAAAATCAATGTGATCAATATTTACTGTATTAAAAACATGGTTATTTTTTGTAAATTATGGTTAGGGTTAGATTTAGGGGTAGGGGTTGGTGTAGTTAGGTGTCTGTGGGACTCTAAATGAACACAATAAACACACTGCAGTGATGTCACTGTACTGTACAAATACTGTATGCTAGTATTTAATTAGGGGGTGGTAATAGCAGCTAACACTATTTGCACTCACTGGAAAAAGAAGAAGAAGAAGAAGAAGAAGAAAATGATGATGTTTTTGGTTGATATTTACACTTAGTTTGAGGACAATAATATGTATAGGCCTACACCAAATTAAAAAGAAACTGCTTCACTACCCACTTAATTAGGCGTTTTGCAGGCTGTTCCCTTTGTTTTACAATTTACTGCAATCCTCCAGTAGATGGAGACAATGATATAGATATGTATTTTAGTGCTAGACTTCTAGCAATAAGGCAAATAAATACACTGGATTTTGGACTGATTTCGTCTGACAATATAATTTATCAACATTAGTAGGCTATAACTTGTGCCAATCTTATTTAAGAATTAAACTAATATTCTAATGTTTCCTTTCCAGTATTAAAATTATTTTCCCCCCTCTTCCCAAACTAACAACCTGGCAGTGAGGGGTTGGAAGTTCATTCAAAATCAAATATATCAAACGTTTTTTAAGCTGATTATCATCAACTTTGTCACCAAATATGACAAAACTGAATTTGTTCATTTTGTGTCAAAAGAAAAACCAGTATATTTACATTCACAGATTTTTCACAGTTAACAGGCTACAGTGATGCATCTTCTTGGGTTTCTCTACAATCATTCTACACGGTCTTGTTTTCATGTTGCTAGAGGAGATCCAGCTGGGAAGATGAACTCTAAATTGAAAGCAGCTGCTCTTCATGCTCACTGTGAGCCAGAGGCATATATTTTCTCTGTTGTGGATATGACTGGGCATGTAAACAGATCCTGTGCAGATGTCCTGTGATATTGGATGGAGGAAATTCTGAACAGAGATGACAGCAGTAATTGAGTATTGGTCTTCAGTGGGAGACTTCTTCTGTTACTGAGATTATAAATTACTGAACTTGAAACTTTTATTGACTATTTTATTTATTTATTTTTTTACTTGACAGCTCAGAATCACACATTGTATATGCCCTGTGATGTTTGGGAGACTCATAACTTTGTAATAGATTAATGTGTAAGCATTCAAAGCATCACTGATGGCTTCAGGATTTCATTCATGTATAACCAAGAGAAATTTGAAAAATGTCTTAACTGAACAAATACAGTATGATGTCACTGCAAGTGTACATTATTAAGAGAGAGAGAGAGAGAGAGAGAGAGAGAGAGAGAGAGAGAGAGAGAGAGAGAGAGAGAGAGAGAGAGAGAGTTATTTGTGGGCCAAACAATAAAATCACCCAGTTGTTATCAACATTGATATCTGCAGATATTTTCAGAGAGTCACAATTTTTGCGCCATTAGAGGGTGCCACTGCCACAAAGTAATTTAAACCAGACCATATTTTAGTTAGGCCCTAGGAACAGTGCAACAATGTTACTGCATACTCAATTCTGTACTGAAGAAGAGCAACCATGAACATGCATCATAATCAAAGGTGATTTTGATTATGAATTTTAGCACACCTACACACACAATATTGTATCCGTTGAAATTGGGCCAAACAAATATTATTAGAGTTTTTTATGACCTCAGGCCATACATTTTTTTGAAAAACCTGTTACAGCCACAAACATGTTACTTTTTCATCTTCATTAACTTTGAAAATAAAATTAAAAAAGTATTTTCACAGGCCTTTATTGTCCACCATCAAATATAGAAATTGGATCATAGTCCATTTATAGAGCTTAACTTCTTAGATTTAAAACAACAACAACAACAACAACAACAAAAAATTTATATTACTTAGGATATAGGATATGTTTATGTGTCCTAATAAAGGCCTACAGCCTATGGTTCATGCATAACGTGTCCATGTGACTTTTTTTCTTTTCTTTTCAAGATTTGAGGTTAAAATTTAAATGAATAAATAATGAAATGTGTATATTAACCATATATCATATAACTAAATAACTTGTAAAAATACTACTTTTTATTGTTACTATATTAACTGTCAGAGAACACTTTGAAAATATTTGATCAATACCACCAAAGGACAAGAAGCATATTTATTTACATGCACAACGTGTTTTATTTAATGTTTTGTTTAAATAAGCACCTCTATGACAAAATTATGAAAATGAATAAACATGACATTAAACAAAAAAGGTTATTATATTTTCTGTTGAATATTTATTTCTAGCCATAGGCCTAATATATTGATTTAGAAAATGTAATACAGTTGCATAGTTTAAAATCACATTTTATTTGTAGATTTAGAAAACAAAATAAACTAGTAAAATCGTAATAAAAGTATATATATAAAAAAGTTTATATAAAAGTTTTATTTTGTTGAAAGGAAAACAAATAACCTGCAATTGTTTCCCCTATTTAAATAATAGCGAATAAAAGAGCGCAGTAGCCTAGTTCCGGAACTCCAGTCCGTGTTTTAATCCAGGCATGTGTCTCAAAGCCTAGAGAGCCGCCTTCCTAGACAGCATTTTAAAGCATTATAGCTCAGCTGACGCGGAACCCGCCTATGATGCCCAGAAATCTAATGCTCAAATAATGGTGTCTAGGTAGGCAGTTCTCTAGTTTTATAGACACGCTGATTGACCACTGTTCTACCATTCAACATCGTCGCACTCCAAGTGATCCGCCCGTGCACGCTGAAGTTTCTGCTGCCCACCGGGAAACTGGCACCAAGATAACAAAACGGATATTCACAACTCAACCATCAGTTTGTCTGCATTTGATCTCAAACGGACTCAATCCACGGAAGGATTTCTTTCTTTTTTCGTAAATGCAGTCCCACCAAGTGTGGGGCGGAGAAACTACGGCGGCCTTACTATAGAAAAGTTTAAAGATTTTGAAATTAATTTAACCTCAGTAACTTCAAGTGACGGACTTTGATTTCCCCCAGCAGCGTTGTTATAATCGTGCTGGGTTGGCAGAAAAATGTGGACGCGGATAAGTGCCGATAAACACTATGTTTTTATCTTCCTTTTGATATTTACGTCGCATCCATTCAAAGTAAGTGAACCGATTCTTGTGCTCCGATTCATCAGCCTCTTCATTAATACATCACACGGCACTGTATTTACTTTTGTGTAATTAAATTAGATGCATGTTTGTTACAGTAGATAGATGTACCAATGGGAATTGTACGTAAAAAGTTACTTTCTCAAAAGTTTCCTCGACGTTGTTATACAATACATTCATTTATACAGTGTTGTTCATGATGGAACATTGAGGGAAGTATAAGATCACGTAAAGTTTATATTTATGTTGTTTTGATCTTTTACGCTTAAATCTGAGCTTCGAATAATGTGTTGCCTGTGTGTTGTCCTGGTCTAATTGTATCCGTTGAAACGAGCTATTCAAAGTTTGTCTCACTGGAGTCTTGCATGTCTGTGTACTTGTATAGCATACTTGATCGACATAATTTCACAACTGGTTCACCAAAATGGACAGTGGATGCTTTTGCGAGGACTTTTGTCTAAGTCTTTGAATTTTTGTTGGCTCTTCATGGTGAAATTATGCTTTGCTTTTGTTTACATAAAAAGATGGTTAGAGTTCTCATAAATTAAAGCATTACAGTTCACAAAAACTTGGCCGAATAAGGCAAATCAGCAGATCAAATGATTGAGTATCAAAGTTAATGTGAAAAACAAATACCCATATCTCATCTTTCTTGCTGGTGATTGCATGCAATCTGTAATGCCTGCTGATAGACTAATCTTGCCTCATTGCTTATGTGGATGGACCGTTACTAAGATTCTTAATACCACAAAAAGAAAGGTAAATTAGCCAAACGTTCAAAGAATTTCACAGCGTTTTGCATTGAGTTGAATGATTTTAATAATTTTATAGCCTTGGCCTATTTTGCATTTAAAGTACTGTGGAAAGTTTGCCATTGGTTTAACTTTTCAGATCAGCATTTTATCAATTATTAAAACATTTTCTTTAGTTGCTTCTTGGTAGGTTGGAGAGTCATTTGCCCACAATGTTCTTGTAATGAGCACCTGTTTTAGATGTAGTGTCACGAGTGAGTTGAAATTAGAGATGCCTTTGACATATATCCTTGACCACCTTTGATGTTGGATCCTCCAAAAATCCTCTGGATCACAGGATAACGGAACGCCCAGTCATGTCTAACTTCAAATTCTTTAAATCGGTTAGCCCAACTATGCGTTCACTCTGCATACCATGTGTAATCCCTCTATTATCATTCAAACACCAGTGAACACAAGCCCCTTCTCACCTTACTGGTCTGTAGCAGTGGCTAACCCCATTGCCTTTGCTAATTTGAGATCTTTGTTTCTTTGTCTCAGGGACCACTGTGTCAATTGCACTATAATTGAGTAAGTAGAACCAGTGGCATGTGTTTTTTCCCCATTACAAGTCCTGTCTAAGATTTGACAAAGACTTAATTTGAGAACTGCAGCCTCAGTTGCTGCCGGCATCCCTAAAATCTTACTGGAATTTCAGGGTCATAAGTATCAATCAGGACTGACAAAACCCCAATAAAAGCACTTTATTACCTTTTAGTTTACAGATACACTCAAGTGCTCCCTCCCTGCAGTTAACTTTCAATGGCCTGGTAATTGAGCAAGGATTCTTTGCTGTCTATTGACACATGTCATTTTTGGGTTAAACTGGCTACTTGTGCGGTTCCGTGTGTGATGATAAAAGAGTTGCAAGTGGTTCAACAGTTTTGAGTGCTGTAGATCTGTATTAGTCAGGTCAATTTAGTAAATCCATTTTTTTTTTTTGGTTGGAAACAACTTTTATTTTTTCCTCCAACTTAGTTCCATTTCAAAACCAGGCATCTGGAGACCCCAAGTGAAATGTAAGGATTTTCTTAAACAATTTCACATAATCAAGAGTTGTACTGTTGTACTGAAAATGTGATATTGACTTTATACAGCAAGAATATACACTCGCAGATCACTTTATTAGGAACATCTGTACACCTACTTATTCATGCGTTTATCTAATCTAGTGGTTCCAAACTTTTTGAAACTGCGGCACTCCTTTAAAGTGTTTTTTTTTCCCCCCCACTGCACCCCAACCACTGAAACAATAAATGAATAAACCAATATGCAATTTTAACTAAAGGAGTATCATCAAAGGTTAATATTGTTTTAAATATGAATAAATTAAATTAAAATAATGTAACCGGCAAGTGTTCTAAACATTGCTTCAAGTTTTTAAAGTAATTATTAAAGATCTAGTAATAAAAAAGATAACGGAGTCAACGGGGCTTTTTTTTTTTTTTTTTAAGAACATCAGCAATTAATCATTTAAACATTTTTATATAAAAACATAAAAAAAAGTAATTCAATGAAATTTAGAACTACTTAAATTTACTTTGTGGTTATTCTGCTCTCTGAAGGTGATTTATTTGGACACAAGCTGGTATGAGAAATTCATTAAACCATAATAATTGTGATTGGGAGCCTGCAAAGACAAAAGTTATATGTCATCAATAAGGGTTCACTTCCACAATTTGGTACAATTGCATTCATATTAGCAGCGAATTGCACCGGAGTTCACTTGAACCATAACCCAGACAACCTTTTCAAGTGGACTCTGGTGTGGTTCGCGGGTATGCAACCGAATTCGGAAAACTGCGTTCACACTACCCAAACAAACCGAATTTGACGTTGTTTGAACTTGGGTGCGCACCAAAAGTTCTAGTGTGAAAGCCCCCTAATGAAGTTTCTATAGATATAGGAGTTACTGTTTACAAACAAATGCTCGGCCCCATCCCTTCTGGGTTCTTTTGGTTGCCCAGAAAGTCCTGCTGTCTATGGGCGCTTCACTCAGATTATTGTGTAGGTACTCCCCGTTTCCTACAGAATATTGAAAAGCGGGGCTTCTTTTAATTTCCACCAGATCGTTGCATCAGGAATAACACAGGATTTTACATAAATGATGATAATTCACGGGTCACCGTCATTATTATGCGTCTGCTCTATTAGACCCAATTGACCCGCGGCAGCTGTTGTTCGATATTAACTTTTCAATGAAGAAATTATGTAAACTCTGATTGGAAACTGCTTTTTTTAATTTCCAAAGTGCTGTCACTGTGACAGATATGAGGTCAAATATGATCTAACAATGAGCTTATCTGATCAAGACCATCATATACGATATAACAGGAGGAACAGATCATGTCTTCACCACCCCAGCGCATGGACTACTGTTTGTAGTGAATAAAAATTATCTTATACTGCTAAAATTATGTTTTGCATTTATTTTAAATGCAGTAAATAATATTGTTCAATCAAAAACCGTGGTTAATCATTTAAGTAGTAAAGACACGTCTAGTGGTAGTTTTATTTTTATACATCACATTTCTTAGGCTTTATTCATCAACCTGTTACATGTCTGACAATCATACAGGCTCATTGAACCTGGTTTTGCTGATATTTCAGAAAAGAACCCACATAATTTCTTCACTGTAAACCATAGATAGCCAATTTATAATACATATTATTACATTCTATAAAGCTTAAAAAATTATTTAAACTGCAGCCACCATTAAAAGCTTCTGCTTGAAAGAACCCGGAAGCATGGTTTCTTGCGGTGTGACGCCAGAGTAATTTCATCTATACAGTCAGAGTTTGATTGCAAAGCAGAGTAGCAGACCTTTTACTGAAGTTTATTGGGCTTAAAGCTTCTGAAGTTGTCCAGTCAAGGATAGAAAGAGCTTTTCTCTTTTTCTTTTCAACATTGTTGTTTGGTAAATTTTATCGCAAGGCTTATAACAGTTGCAGCACGTCTATTAGGTTGCCTTTACACATTGCACAGAACGGATATTTTGAAATAATATTTTTTTTTCCTGTCTACATCACGTAATACATTAATATTGCGCCAATGGACATGAACCAGATGAGACTGGTCAGAGCTGACAGAAAGGCTACGGTAACTCCGATAATCACTCTGTACAATTGCAGTGAACAGAATGGCATCTCAGGATGCACAACATGTCGAACCTTGAGGTGGAGGGGCCACAACAGCAGAAGACCACATTAGGCACTTTATTAAGACCTTAGTGTTCCTAATAATGTACTCAGTGAGTCTCTCTCTCTCTCTCTCTCTCTCTCTCTCTCTCATGCCCAAATTTGGACATTTTCACTTAGGGGTGTACTCACTTTTGTTGCCAGCGGTTTAGACATTAATATCTGTGTGTTGAGTTATTTTGAGGGGACAGCAAATTTACACTGTTATACAAGCTGTACACTCACTACTTTACATTGTAGCAAAGTGTCATTTCTTCAGTGTTTTGACATGAAAAGATATAATCAAATATTTACAAAAATGTGAGGGGTGTACTCACTTTTGTGAGATACTCTGTGTGTGTGTGTGTGTGTGTGTGTGTGTGTGTGTGTGTGTGTGTGTGTGTGTGTATATATATATATATATATATATATATATATATATATATATATATGCAATAAGATATCAGCATGGAGCTTCAAATTTAGACATATTTTGTTAAGTTATTATGTCTATTTTTCTCCACTCAACATCTTTTTCCAAAATAAGCCAGGGCAGCATCAGACTTTGTGCATTGCAGATAGACTGGGTTAATTTATTGTTGACAGACTCAAAACATGCTAGAATACATAGTGCGTAATTTGGATTTAGACATCACTGAACATAGTGTCACAAGTATACCCTGTCCCTGACATCATCTGGGGAGTGCTTCTAGAGTTTTGAAGTTGGTCTGAATTCCTGTAAACATTCAGCTTACTGCTTAAGTTGCTGACACATTTCTGTTCTGTCTTTCACCTTCTTGGCCTTTGTAGCATGCTCCCATTTACTGTATCTTATGTAATATCTACATATAGTCCAGCCATCCGGGTTGTTTTAACACTCGCATGGACTTCCAAGTAAGCTCTGAGGAATCTAGTGCACAGTGCTTGGAAAACTGGGCTCATGTTCAATGTGATTTTGATGACAGGAGATTATTAATGGGCTCAGTGTGTGCTTATGTGTATCTTGTTTGTGACCTGCTTGTCAACCTAATATGGTTCAGCGAAGATTAAGTAATTATTGCTATTAAAATTTGAGCTCTGTCAAGAGATGTTTTACTCACCTTCCTACGGTATTGTTCCAGACTTATGAATATCTTTCTTCTGTGGAACACAAAATATGTTTGGTAGAAGGTTGTCCTCAGTCACTGTTCAGAATCATTGTATGGAAAAACGGTGTAATAAAAGGCTAACATTCTGTGGCAACATCTCTGTGGCAACATCTCATTTTGTGTTCCTCACAAGAAAGCCATAGGGATTTGAAACAACATTATGGCGAGTAAATAATGACAACATTTTGATTTTTGGTGACCTTTAAGGTAATTTTCAGTTATTTCATTTGGTCTAGCTCCTCATTCAGCTGTAGTTGAATATGGCATGTTTATATGGCCAAGTGCAAACGTGTTGGCACAGATGGAGAGCAGCCTGTGCTGTTGTTATTTGTTTTGTAGTGAGACTGAGGTTTGGATTGGGGTCAGAGTGGCTGGGACATCAACATTTTTCATTCCTGATGTATTGACTTAACATTTAGGAAACCATCTTTATATTTTTGTTGTGTTTTTAAGCTGCACACATCTTTCCAATTACACAGACACAAAATGACAAACATCGTTACTTAGGATTTTTCTAGTGGTTAGAGCTTGGAATAATAATTTGCAAAAGGATTGTTTCCTAGTTTGCTTCTAGGTCGGAGATCATACTATTGCACACATAAATCCGTCCCACTTTTCTGCTTCATCTGCAGGTAACCTGTGGTATGTCACTGTGGGAATTTTCATTTTTCATTTGTCAGCTGTCCATGATAGAGTTGGGGGCAGGCTTCAAACACAGCTGCATCTCAGCTGGTATTTTAACCCTTGCAAGTGCAGACATGAGTACACATACTCACAGTGCAGCTTGTTGCAACATAAGCAGTAACCTTATCCTGACCGCTCATTCTAAAGCTTGGTTTATACTTGAAACAGCCGCTGGTTCACGAGTGTTTGCAAGCACAAAGTGAAGTAATCGTGGCTGTTGCCTGGCCTCTGCAAAGCTCCATTTCGCCTGGTCGTACACGTCCTTTTTTTATATTTCCGCATGGTGTGCATGCAGAGGGTCATTTCAGCACGTGATTGCTATACGTCTTGCTGGGAAACAAGTGACTGAAGCGGTGGATCATAATTGGGCTATATACTTTAATATAATTTCATCTGAATAAAACTAGAGGTAAGAATTGAGAGAAGTAACCCCTGTGAGATTTAGGTGAGATTGTTTGAAATTTTCAGATGTTTTAATAAATGTTACCTCTAGAGCCCTTTAAGTGTTAAAAGCCTTTGAATCTCCAAAAAACACATGGAGCATAAAAGTAATCCATACTACTCCAGTGGTTAAAGCCATATCTCCAGAAGCAATAAAATGGGTCTGGGTGAGAAACAGATCAATATTTAAGTCCGTTTTACTATTGGCAATTTTTACTTTTGGATTTGCATTCGTTATGCTTATTGCCACCTACTGGTCAGAGCTAGTTAAAGGTAGAGATTTATATATATAAAAAAAAACAATAGCCAAAGGGCAACATTCTTTCCAGGTATAAAATTCCACAGCAAAACCCTTTTGCCCAGGTCTTGTCATCTGTGACCGCATTCCTGGCCTGGCTGGCGACAAAGCACATTTTTCCATTGATATTTACCAGTTTACTCTTAGGTTTAGGGACAATGAATGTAGTTGACATAAGAACAGAGGAGACCAAGACAGCAAAGTCAAGAGGGTGTTAGAGTAAATTACAAAGGCACTCAAAATAAAGTTCAATGCTCAAAAGAGAATATATTGTAGAAGATTTGGTCAAAGTATACAAAAGCTTCTTAAAATGTATTGAAGTGCAAGGCAGCATATGTATTTATATTCCTCAAACAGTCTTGTTAGGGTTTGTTCCAAACCCTTAAAACAAGTGGCTATGCAATTAATTCAGCCTTTTATACTTTAAGAAGTTTAGATTATAGTTTGAAAATCTGACAATGTGATTTTTGCATACTAAATTCTGATTTAGTCATCTTTCTTACAACTATTTGCATTATGAATTAAGATTGGACTTGTCTTCAAATCATATTTATTTGACTTTTAATCATTTATAGCCACCTTTACAGTTATATTTTGAATTCGTGAGTGCCCGCAAAAATGTGCTGCTGTAAGTGTCATGATATAACCAGTTCTGCTCAACCACCTCCGATTAGGATTTGAACCGTCAGCTGGAATGGTGGCAGGTGCGCTAACGAGGAGACTCAAGGCCACAGCCTCTAGAGTCAGTCACTAGTGCACCTCTTGAGGCCAGGGCAGTGAGGTATACACATACTGCACTGTTATTACTTACCAGCTGGCTCCTGTTACAATGACAACAAAAAGGCAATTCTGATGCATCATGTTTCCGGTTTCTGGTTTTGAGATGCATATAAAACTGACTGAAATTAGCTATCCAGATGGAGAAAAACAACCATTTAAGTGGGGTTTTTTTTGGAGTAAAAATTAATTTCAGGCTCAACATGTACAGTTGTTGGTTGTTATAATAACTTAAATAGTTAATGATATCAACGTAACTAACCTTAGACCATCGCTTCATGTCATCTACACACTTTGATGAGGTACTGTCAAAAAATGGTCATCTCAACTCTGTGAAGTATCAGCACTATAAAGTCATATGTATTTTTTTCTCCCCAAGTTGGAATGTAGTGACACCTCAATCTGGGTTGCAGAGGACAAATCTTAGTTGCCTCCACGTCTGAGACCATCAATCCATGCATCTTATCACGTGGCTTGTTGAGCGTGTTACCTCGGAGACCTAGGGCCTGTGGAGGCTTCACACTATTCTCTGCGGCATCCACGCACAACTCACCATGCACCCTACCGAGAGCGATAACCACATTATAGTGACCACGAGGAGGTTACCCCATGTGACACTACCCTCCCTAGAAGCCCCGTCAGAGCCCAGTTAAAAATGGGTTGCATTATGAAACTCGTTTGAAAAAAAAAATTGTAGCGGAAAAAACAGCGCACGAGAGCACTTTAGAAACTCTTCAAAGAAGATCATTATAAGCACACAGTTTAATGTGGAGCGGTTGCTGCATCAGGTGTGTTTACTTTGTGCTTGTGCTGTTTGAAGTGTGAGAGTTGTTTATCTCCAGTGCATCACTTTCATTTTACTGCTATTTTCCATGTTTTAGAATGTAAACATGTTATGAATTCAAAATCAGCTGCGTATTTCGCAAAATTGTTGTTCTTACCACAAGCGATTCTCTGTTAATCACATCCTCGTCAATCAAACCGATCGCAATGGAGAAAGGGAGCGCAATCATTTTGATTAAACTGTCCAAGATCATACCACGATTTCAGTTTCAATGTAATCAATTGTGCAGCTGAACTCTCAGCAGTCAAGGTGTGCCGGTTTTTAAAGTGTAAGAGCATGCAATAGGCCTACAGTGAGCACCGGGATGAGTAAATTCAGACTTTTACATTTTCAAAGGTTTCTCTCTGGAGATACCCATGAACCCTCATACAGTATCATTCCTCAGTCACAAAGGCCTCTATGCCCCCATACTTGGAAATCTGTTTGTAAAGAAATATGAAAATAATACATATAGAATATTTTTCTATTTTTCTTCAATGTGTTCTGTTGAAGAAAGAAAGTCATACACACCTGTGCTATCATGAGGGTGAGATCATTTTCAGTTTTGGGTGAACTATCCCTTTAAGAGCTGTGAAATTCTAACCAGTTAAAGGAATGGTTCATCCAAAAATGAAAAGTCTGACATAATTTACTCACCCTCAGGTCTTTTGAAATTTGCATGATTGTGTTTAATTTTTCTTCCTTGAAACACAAAAGGAGATATTGATTGAACAATGTCCAAGCTTCTCTTTTCCGCGCAATGAAAGTCAATTGTGCCAACAGCTGCAAGATTTTCAGTGAAACTTAAATTTTAGTCCAGTCCTCAAACAAAGATGTATATTAGAATATGACACGACTCTCTGGAATACTCTATTCGGATTAATCCATGGCGCCATCCAATGGTCAGAAATTGCTCTGTAACAACCGCACAGCAATGTTTAATGTCCTTTTATTTGTTTATTTGGCAAGTAGTCTTGTAATAGGCTGAATATTGAGGAGTTGGGGTCCAGATCATCCTGTCAGGGTTTATTGAGTGATAACAGTCGGCTCACTGTACATTTGGGCTGTGCGATGTTATCGGATACTGATGATAACTAACAAAGATCCCGATGCATATTGCGACAATCAGTTGACAGACGATGATCGACAAAATTGGGAAATGGCAAAACCATGGATCTGGGAAGTCGCTAAATATATTAAACTGTTGCCATTGTGTAAAACTAGTACCTGCCAAATGCAACGAGGCTGAATCCAGTTCGCAATTTCCTCGTCCAAATGTATTTCATATGCAAGTAATTTTGCCGCAACAGGCAGGCGACCTGTAAAATGTCTTTGAGTGACATTAATCTGTAGGCTATTATTAATTTGGCATTATAATCATAAATCAATATTTTCAAGGGTGATTATCGCTAAAAAAATGTTTTACATTTTGCCCAGTCCTACTGTACAATATCCCATATAAATTATGTATTATGAGTCACAAAAACTACTTTTTATAATGCTTTTGTTGTGATTTTTGGCTTATGTGGACATTAAGAGCCTTTGGTCACTATCCATTGTCAAACACAGAATAGATTCATGAACTATCCCTTTAATGAGAATATGTACTGTCAAAACACTCCTAAAGTTTTCAAAAACCTGGTCCTTTTTGCTAAGTAGACTCAATATTGTTAGTCAATAACAATCTGTGGTTTTAATATTTAAAACGCAACCAAAAGACACTCAAATACCTGTTTAGAGCAATATATGAACATTCCTGTTCCCAATTATATGGTTTCTGCATGTGAGAGGGGATCAGGTACCAACTTTGTGTGTTTGAAATACTTAGCTTCCGATTGGCTCATTCTAGCTCCATTCTCTGTTTTAAATCCTTGGGTTTAGCCTTCCCTTGTCACCTACTGACAAAGGATCAAGAAGCTGGCCCGTCAAAATCAGCAGGATTACCTTTACAGTGGCTGGGTCACAAAGCAGAGGACTCTGGAGAATCTTGAGGGCCCCAGGAAGGATTCCACCAAGTGTGAGATAAATCGGAAGGAAAGGCATCTATCCTCAGAATAGAATCTGTGTAGAATCTTATGGTCACACAGAAAGTGTGACCATAATGAGAAGGACGAAACTTGAATCGAAGTAGAAGTAATACCTATATGATGCCTATATCTGCCTGGTCTATTATTATCTGAACAACACCTATGCCATTATGACTGCAGAAGAATCAGCTACAACTATAACGATAAGGATCCTATTTAACTTCTGTATATGATGAGCCAAGAATATGAGTTTTCTTTTTTCTAAAGTAGTCCCCCTTTGCCTAGATTTTGCAGACATGTATTCTTGACATTTTCTCAACCAACTTCTTGAGTTATCACCCTGGAATGCTTTTTAAACAGTACTGAAGGTGTTCCCATCTATGTTGGGCACTGATTGGCTGCTTTTCTTTATTATTTGGTCCAAGTCATCAATTAAAACAAATATAATAATTACATTTTAGTTTTTGAATGAAATAAACTGATATGGTGGTACAATTATTTTTGTCTACAAAACTAATTTGTAACATTTAAGCATACGCCTTTAGATCAAAATATTTTTAAGATCATGAAAAAAATTTCAGTCAAGTGTTTCAAAAGTTTTGACCGGTAGTTTATATATAGAATTTATTTTGAATGCTGTTAAAAATATTCTTCATTGTTAGTTCAAGTTACCTAAAGCATTTACAAATATTAACCACTTTAACTTTATTGTCAAGTGTTGCCATTAATTATGATTATTATTAGGGGAATAAAAAAAACAATACTAAAACTTAATTCCATGCAATGGCTCACCATACAATATTTCATGTAGGCCAATATGTGTCCTAATTGAAGCCAACATCCTCATACCACATCCACCAACACATGCCTTTTAAGTACTTTTGACCACAATGAAAAAGGTATTGCGTCTCAAAAATGACTAACTTGGAGCATTAAAAAGAAAAAACTGAACTTTTTACCTTTTTGTGTCAGTAAAGACATTTATTCTTCCTTGTTCAGTAAAGAACACTAAAACAGTAAAAGACCACAAAGGTATCCAAATAATTGTCTGTTTAAAACCAATAAAGTGACGCACCATATGTTTCCCATTTCAAGATCTATTAAACAGCAGCTAACAGCTGTTACACATCTACTTAAAATTATGACTACCACAATAAACATACTTTAAGACAGTTTACACCTTATAGGAAGCCTGGACATATAAAAGACATGACACATAACCAAATATATCCATTATCTTGAGTTAGACAAAGCAGCCAAATCCTACGTACTATAAAGTTTTGAATGTGGATAGAAATATGGAAAAAGCTGTTAGACTGGAGATAAACTCTGGGCCCAGTTTACTACTTCCACAACAACTTAAAATGGTCTGGGGTGTTTTTAAATTAAATTATTTTAGATTGCAAGAGCCTGATTTGTGTGTTGGTTGAACTTAATGCATTGTCCAACCCAAATTGATCTGATGGCATGCATTGTTTCAAAATAGTTTTAATGGCTCAAAATAACCCTGGTAAAAAAAAAAAAATTAAACCAGCATAAGATGGTTTGCTGGTCTTTACTGATTTAAACCTGTCTAGGTGGTCTCTAAATCTAGCCAAGCTGGACTTCAACTGGTTTTGCTAGTCAGCCAGCTGTGGTCTCCCAGCTATAAAGTGCCCAAAACCCTTCTAAAGGCCATCTAGATAGGAGATCAGCAAACCACTTTAGACTGATTTAAGCAGTTTCTATTTAGCTGGGAAATTCAAAGAAATCAATTAAGTGTTTCAGTGTCTTTTTTCATGCAAATATTCCTGAACTAGATGTTCTGAACCAGACGTGAGCTTCTTGTTTTACATTGGGTAAACTCAGAACTGCATAGCCAATGTTTCCCAGAGGATACAAAGCCATTAAAAATTATCTTGCATGCTAATCTGAAGTGTGGTTATCTCAAAATACTGCATAATGCAATCTTCTGTTCTTAACACTCATAAGACAGTGAAAATGATAATCTACATATACATACCCTGCAGAAAGACCTTATACATCTTGCAAAACTCAATCTGGACTTGAGTTAAACTAAGTGAAGTTTACACCAAAATCATGTTTGACTAAATTAGATTTTGTTTTTTGAGAACTGTTATAATTATCATGACTGAAATCGTACACAGTCAATTTGTGAACATGCTCCAAAAGACAGAGGTGATGTGTGACGTGTATTTAAAGCTTCCTCAGCTGACAGGGTGGAGGAAGGAATTCCCATAGACTAGACCACGTGTGTTTGAACTCATGCAAGGCAAAGCCTAATAAAACTCCCAGAATAAAATTAAACATAACTTCTTTAGTCTTCCTAAGTCTTCCAACAATAACAATAACTTAATAATGAAGCTTGTCAACATCTGTGTGACAAGGGATTTATCTCACAATAAAAGCAAGCGAAGGGTCTTACCTGCCATTTTATTGGAAGCAGATGTGAGGCATTTCATTTCCTTCTGGAAATTACAGGCACACAACAGATTGTTGTGCCCAGCACAGGAAATGTCACCAGAGGCCCAGCTAATAATAATTTACGAAGTGGAATCCCACAGAGTCAGTCATACATTGAGATGGATCCAGTGGTGAAGAAATGCCAATAAACATTTTAAAATGGGATGATCAATCATTAAGATTTGCAATTTAACCACCAATTACAGAACATATATTATAACTCATACAGAGACATAATGTATCAGTTAAAAGTTTGGACACATACTTTTCATTCTTTATTCCTTCTATTTTCCACATTTTAGAATACAATTAAACAGTAAAGTCATGAAAACTATTAAATAATACAAATGGAAAGTTAAGCAGATTTTTGTAATGGCCAAAAAATTGCCAAACAAATCTGAACTAACTTATATTTTAGCTTCTTCAAACTAGCCACCCATTGTCTAGATTACAGCTCTGCAAAATCTAAGCTGCTTCTTTAACTGTACTGAAGGGACACCCATATATACTGGGCAGTTGTTGGCTCCTTTTTTTGCTATCTGATCCAAATATTTGTTTTGTAAAGACATGCATACCTAGGTACATTTTATTTTGGCTTCAAAAATAATTTCAAACATATAAGCATAAGAATTTTGACCAAAAGGTATTTAATATCATGGTAAATAGATAAGTGTGTCCAAACTTTTGATGGCTAGTGGTTTTTCTTGTTCCATGTTATGATCAAATAATGCAAAATAATCCTCAAAAGTTTAAGTCCCTTATATGAGCATTTCCACTTTTGCCAAATAGAATTGAGTAATTATGAAATCTCTCATTCTCTCTTGTTATGTCAGACAATACAACAAAGGCAATAATTAAGACTGTGCCCATTCTTGTGTTCCAAGTCTCAGCAATGCAGGCCTAACCCACAAAAGAATAAAGTGCATTTAAACTTGTGCCTACAGGCAAGTCTTGTTCCTGTGCCAAGGAATTTGACTCAATGAATTTCGCCTCTGTGCCAAATCTTGACAATTCGGTGCCCCTGACACCACCCTGTGGACCCATGTCAAGATGATAATAGAGGCCCAGTGGTATAGCAAGGCCTTAAGTTGAAGGGCTCCTTTGTAGCGGCTACAACACTCCACAATTGTAGCAGGGCTTCCAGGTTGTCATAAATCCCCACCAGAGGTGGAAAGTAACGAATTACAACTACTCTCGTTATAGTACTTGAGTACATTTTTCAACATAAATATTTGATTAAAATTAATTATTTAACTTCACTACAGTTATTTTTCACTACAAATACAAAGTTAAAAAATATATAATATTTTTGAATTTTTGGGAAGAAGAAATCGGCAAGTTATAAGTGCTAAATGTGTTTATAAACTAAAACACGCTGTGCACTGTGCAACAGAAGCCTGCAGGGCACAGCCTCATGAGCACAGCAGCTTGCATAAACTGCCGCTGGTGTCCTCTCTTCTCTAGCTTCTCCAATAATTTCTGCCCTGTCACTATTTTGTGATTTTCTGCATATTTCATTTTATCCTGGAAAGGAGCCGTTCATTCAGGTACAAGGGAACCATCTGAGCACGATTAATCACACTGATCAAACTTCACTTGTTTTTAAGGTAGGCAAGGTTTTAACTTTCAAACATTAACACAATGTAGTTTGACATAAACTCAGCAAAAAAAATAATTTCCTCTCACTTTCAACTGCTTTTATGTTCAGCAAACTTAATGTGTAAATATTTGTATGAACATAAAAGGATTCCACAACTAAGACATAAACTGAACATGTTTCACAGACATGTAACCAACAGAAATGGAATAATGTGTCCCTGAACAAAGGGGTGGGGTCGAAAGTAACAGTCAGTATCTGGTGAGGCCACCAGCTGCATTAAGTACTGCAGTGCATCTCCTCCTCGTGGACTGCACCAGATTTGCCAGTTCTTGCTGTGAGATGTTACCCCACTCTTCCACCAAGAAACTTGCAAGTTCCCAGACATTTCTTGGGGGAATGGCCCTAGCCCTCACCCTCCGATCCAACGGGTCCCAGACATGCTCAGTGGGATTGAGATCCGGGACCTTCGCTGGCCATGGCAGAACACTGACTTTCCTGTCTTGCAGGAAATCACGCACAGGACGAGCATTATGGCTGGTGGCATCAGGATCAGCCTTTGGAAGTATTTGTCGGCCGCATACGACATCGAGACTGTCTCGTTTCATTCTTGATTTTAGTTTATTTTTATATTAGGAATGCCAATTTTTTTAACAATTGTATAATTACAAGTGAATATACATAAAACGCATTGACAATAGATGAAAAAAAAGAAAAATGAAACAAGACAGCCTCGAAGGTGTATGCGGCCGACAAATGCGACCTACGGAGGACGCATCCTTCCAACCGAGACACAAAAGTATCACACACTTAGCAGCCGAGGAGGGAGAGGAAGGACAGCTGTGAAAACAATAGTTGGACAATGGAAAATGAGTCGGAAGCACAGTAGCATTTGGATGAATTATAATGTTAGTGCACAGTGTAGAATTTGCCAATACAAAATCTCATATAAAGACGGCATATGCGAACTGTGTAATAATAATTTAATTAAAATGGTTTTAACACCAATCATAGTCAAACTATCGCAAACTGTCTGACTTGAAAAAAGGAAGCCAAAAAAGCCGGCTCTTTTTGGTGAGCTGATCCGAATGAGCTGGCTCACTGAAAGGAGCCGGAATACCCATCACTAAACGGGAGCTTATAAGCTTGCCTGCTTATAATGTAATGCTTTTACAAACAGAGATCCGAGATTATAAAGCTGAAGTATCCCTCATCCAACTATAAATGGAACGCAGGCTTAAACATCAAAATTGTGTTCTCTCTGGCTGTGACTGTTCCATAATGCAGTATTTTCATGTGCAGTGTGGACAGACAAATTGTTTGTTGCTGGAATCGAATCTGACATTCATTTAAAAATATCAATATCTGTAAAAAATGTAATTCCCTTAATTTTGTAAAATATGGACAATATACAACTAACATCTGAATCAAAACCAAATGAATGGCCTAGTTTAGATTACAAATGGGTGATACGTTCTTAACTGCAACAGTACAGTATCACAGAGAGCTACTATAAAGATTCTTCTTCCTGTTGATTTTTTTTTCCCCAGACATCAAATTAATTGCTTCCAGATTTCCAGTGTCCACTGATATACAAATCAAAAGAGGTTCTAATATTAAGTTGGTTTGCATTAAACAGGCCAGTTCAAACTTATTATCAAAAGGTACAGTAGAAGTAACAAATGAATATCAGCTCTTTTAAACCATAGTTTTTCCTTTGGAAATATTTTCTGAAAATCAGGCTTTGTAAGGAAATTACACAAGACAGTCACTCATTGGCGGGAAAGTGTAGTTTAGGTCATGAAATGGTCATAAGGTGTGGGTGGAGGCAAAAATACACAAGGCCAGTTTATACTGAAAACTATAAATCTTTTATTTCAATTGAGGAACAGCTCAGAGCATACTACTATGAATGGCAGTGGAGGCCGTGCATTTTAAGTCTCGGCCTTTAGTGTGATTTGTGCCATTAAGAAAACACAATTTCACAATGATTAAGACACCTTATGGACATCATACATTATGTAATATATAATAATTTTCAGTTACTGATGCCAATGTAAGAATTCATAATTCACAGCCATGATTACTTTAACAGACGGTTACTGAGATTAAGCGAGTAGTATTCGGCTGGTCATGTGATCCTCACATGGTAGCCCCCTCACAGAACGGACAGCTAGCGGACCGTGAAGAGATATTTGCGAAATTTGACAAAAAGTGTATTGGATTAAAATGACTTACTCCACCTTAACTGCAGCATGACTGTTTTGTGAAACATCCTTGTGGTCGCGTTTAGTGTTTCTCGCTCTCAATGGGGCATGTGGTAAATTATGCGCGGATTGCGAAGAACAGCATGAGCCTCCACGTGCAGTGTCATGCTCAACGAGCCATGTGATAAGATGCACGGATTTACAGTCTCAGAATGGAGGCAACTGAGACTTGTGTCCACCACCCCGATTGAGGTGAGTAACCGTGCCACCACAAGGACCTACTATGTAGTGGGATTTGGGCATTCCAAATGGGAGAAAAGTAAATTAAAAAAAAAAAAAATTTGTTTTTTAAATTAAAACGTAATAATGAAATTTGTCTTTTGCTCTTGGAGCAAATGGGTAAGTGAAAATAATATTTGCTGTTATCTCCCATTTACTCCCATTCACCGCTGTTGGAAGTTTACCCTGCAAACGTTTACTTCTGCGTTCCAAAACCCAGAGTGTGAAAAAGGTCTGTGGCGATAACGGCAGTGAGTGATGACAGCAGCCTCTGTCTTGATCTCGCCTTGTGCGCTCTTCGCTATCAAATTACCTACATTACTTAATGCTTGATTGAGTCACTCAAGGCCAGCTAGAAGGCCTTGACTGGGACTTATCTGAAAGACTACACCCAACAAGAACAAATAAATCAATCTGATTGGCTGATGAATCTGACAATCTGACTTTAGATGCCTGTTCACTGCACCATTGAGGGATCCTATGGAACTTCTGATGGCTGAACGGCCCGAAGTTCAGACTCATGTGCTGCTTCAGCTAACGAGCTCTGCTTTGGCATGCGATGTGAAACAGGTGTCATGCTTCCCTTGTAAGTGTCGAGGAATACATTCTGACTGGATAAGCTTTTAGTTTTTCCCTATTAATTTGCAGATTAATTGTGGAAAGTGATCAAAAATACATGACATAAATAACAGGATGATTTTTTTATTTATTTATTAGACATGTTAGGCCAGCAGAGAAGGCTTTGCAGGCCATGAGAATTTGCCACGGATGAATGGTACTGTTCTTGAAGTATAGTCAATGCCTACAAGGCAGGGTTTCATCATTGTCTCCTTTTAATGATTTGCCATCAGTGTCTAATCCTTCTTTGTCTGGATTCTAATACTGTCAAATTAACCATGGTCAAACAATGTATAGGTAATGAACTTGCAGGAGCTAAGAATCTAATAAAAATGGCAATATAAATTGAAGATGATAGAAGGTGAAGGTAAAGAATAAGGGGTGGGTATTGTTATAGATTTACTGATTCGATTTGATCGTCAAACTCTCAATTCGACTCAAATTTTGATTCGATATTGATTCATATGAGTACATTTTAGGTACAATGTCCATTTTGCTAACATATGAAAGAAATTACTCTCAGCTCTCCAGAAATACACTAGGACATAGCAGAGCGCTTCACTTGCACTAGCTTCTGTAATGCCTTGCACCACACTCATGTGAAAACAAATCGGTTACCTAACGTAACCTCGGTTCTCTCTAGATGAGGGAACGAGTATTGCGTAAGCTAGCTTAAGCTACGGGAAAGATTCATCTTTTCTGAGATATTGAAGCCAAAAAATTATCCTTAATTTTGTATCCAATGTCAACGCAGTGCAGCAGCTGCATACCTTGAGCGGGCTAGCTAGCGAGCTCATTGGTTGCTCTGCGGCAACTGCTGCAGCCTATAGACAAACTTGAGTGAACTTGCGTCCAATGACAGGCGCCCGCGCCGTCACTGTATCAAAGCCCGCCAGAATGGGCGTGGCTAGAGTGCATATAAGCGTAAGTTCGTAGGCTGGAACCCTGGTTTTCATTGAATGAAGCGAAAATCGCTCGTGGCGCGAGCACGGCCGGCTACGCAATACTCATTCCCTCATCTAGAGAGAACCGAGGTTACGTTAGGTAACCGATTCTTTCTCTTACGAGAGGTTCTCTCGTATTGCGTAAGCTAGCTTATGCTACGGGAACCCATTGTCAACGCAGTGCGCACCAAGCATCCACTGCATGAGCCCCGGGGGTGGGGCGACCTGGGGGAGCCCTTGTGAGTGGGGGAATAATATTTGGCCGGCAAGAGTGCGGGCCAGTGTGTGTGTAATACATAAGCACATAGTGGGAAGGGAAAGACAGAGCGGCGGTGCCGGTCTGTGTGGAATGTGTCCCGTCAGTGCAGCTCACCAGGGGAGCTGTAGCGTATTAAACCGCTAGTAGTTTTGCCTGCAGGGCGGGCACTTCCAGATTGTAAAATCTGACAAAGGTGGAGGGGGAAGCCCAGCCCGCTGCCACACATATGTCGTGAATGGAAATCCCGCTGGACCATGCCCACGTGGAGGCCATGCCTCTAGTGGAGTGAGCCCTAATGCCTAACGTGCATGGTAGGTCTTTTGACGCGTACGTGGCAGCAATAGCTTCCACTATCCATCTAGACAGTGTCTGTTTCGAGGCGGCGAAACCTTTGGTGCGCCCTCCGAACGAAACGAAAAGCTGCTCAGAGCGTCTGAAAGAGGCGGAGCGCGCAGTATACAATCTCAGTGCTCTGACTGGGCAAAGGAGATTGGCGTCGCGTCAAGCTATCGGATGCTGGCAGCGCCGATAGGGAAATGATTTGTGCTCTGAAAAGAGTACCGATCACCTTGGGGACATAGCCGTGTCTAGGCTTTAAAATGACCTTGGAGTCACTTGGTCCAAACTCAAGACACGCAGCGCTGACAGACAGCGTGTGAAGGTCTCCCACACGTTTAACTGATGACAGGGCAGTTAGAAAAACGGTTTTGAGTGAAAGGTATTTCAAATCCACGGATTGAAGCGGTTCGAAAGGGGGCTTTCATAGCTCGAGAACTACGGAAAGATCCCAGATAGGAACCGATGGGGCGCGGGGGTTCATCCTTCTAGCTCCCCTGAGGAAGCGGATGACCAGCTTGTTTTTCCCAGTGACTGGCCGTGCAGGGGTTCAGCGAACGCCGCGACGGCCGCCACGCATCACTTTGAGCGTGGATGGGGATCTGCCCTTATCCAGCAGCTCTTGTAAAAACACGAGCAGCGACGACACCCCACATGTCCGTGGGTCCAGGTCTCTGTCGGTGCACCATTTTGAAAACACAGACCATTTTGACGCATAGAGTCTTCTCGTGGAAGGGGCTCTAGCGTGTATGATAGTGTTTATTACTCCTTCTGGCAAAGTGACGGGTAGTCGTTGATCACCCACGCGTGCAGCGCCCAGCGCTCTGGGTGGGGATGCCAGATCGTGCCACGAGATTGAGAGAGGAGATCTGCTCTCACTGGAATGGGCCACGGGGCTGTCAGTGACAGCTGCGTAAGCTCCGGGAACCATGTCTGATTCTCCCAGCGCGGGGCTATGAGGAGCACTGAGTGGCGCGTTTCCCTGATTCTCTGCATTACCAGTGGCAATAGCGAGACAGGAGGGAAGGCGTAAAGCGGGCGGTTGGGCCAGTCCTGGGCCAGCGCTTCCTTGCTTTTCGAGAAAAATACTGGGCAGTGAGAGTTCTCTTCTGACGCAAAGAGGTCTATCTCTGCTCTGCCGAATATGCTCCATAACTTCTGGACTGTTTGAGCGTGCAGGGACCATTCCCCTGGGGAAATATTTTCTCTGGACAGTCTGTCTGGGCCGTCGTTCAGGTGGCCTGGCACGTGCGTCGCCCTCAGCGAGCACAGGTGGCACTGGGACCAACTCAGTATGCGTTTTGTCAGATGGAAGAGGTTCCTGGATCTGACACCGCCCTGACGGTTTAGATAGGATACCACAGATCTGTTGTCCGAACGGACCAGGACGTGGTGACCCTGAATGACCGGGAGGAAGCGCACGAGCGCGTACTCGACCGCTATCATTTCCAGACAATTTATGCGAAGGAGCTTTTCCTGAACTGACCATAGGCCAAAAACCGGAGAGCCCTCGCAGACCGCGCCCCAACCCGTGTTGGACGCGTCTGTCGAGATGACTTTTCGGCGAGATACAGCTCCCATCCTCACTCCCCGCTGATACCATTCGGCCACTGCCCAGGGCTGCAGAGCTGAAATACAGGTCTGAGTCACTCTGATCGGCTGGCGGCCCGTGGCCCAAGCCCGGCGAGACACGCGGGTGTTTAGCCAATGCTGAAGCGGGCGCATGCACAGTAAACCCAGCTGAAGTACTGCTGCGGCTGAGGCCATGTAACCTAGCATTCTCTGAAATTTTTTCAGAGGCTTGAGGCTGTTCATCTGAAAGGACGCGGCTAGTCGCTGAACACGGCACGCGCAGAGTCTAGTTCTATTCCAAGGAAGGAAATTGCCTGACTGGGCTGTAGTGAGCTCTTGGTCCAATTGACTGCAAGACCCAAACTGTTCAGATGACTGAGGAGAACTGTCCTGTGAGACAGAAGCACCGTATGTGACTGTGCCAAAATCAGCCAATTGTCCAAATAGTTCAGAATTCGCAAGCCCTGACTCCGCTGGGGTGCGAGCGCCGCATCCATGCGCTTCATGAAAGTACGGGGTGCTAAAGACAGGCCGAACGGAAGGACGGTGTATTGATAAACCTGGCCGTCGAAGGCGAATCTCAAGAATGGCCTGTGACGGGGATTTATCTGAATCTGAAAGTAGGCATCTTTCAGATCGAGAGAAATAAACCAGTCCCCCTGGCGCACATGCGCGAGGAGTTTCCTGATTGTAAGCATTTTGAACGGTCTTTTTGCGACTACCTTGTTCAAAACCCTGAGATCTAATATTGGTCTGAGGCCGCCGTCTTTCTTGGGGACAAGAAAATAACTGCTGTAAAACCCCGACTCGCTCAGAGAAGGTGGCACTCTCTCTATGGCCCTTTTGCACAGAAGGTTTGCTATTTCTGAACGAAGCATGCAGGCTGCTTCCGTGTTCACAGTAGTTTCGAACCGCACTCTGAAGCGGGGAGGGCGGCGATCGAACTGTAGCAAATAGCCCTGTTTTATTGTGCTTAACACCCATTTGGATATCCCTGGGATAGCTTTCCACGCTTTGAAGCGTAACGCTAGAGGGTGAATGGCCAAGTCGCCCTGATTGCCGCACACAGTGACGCTGAACAGAATGTGTGAGCGCTTACTGTGCTTATGCATGACTGCTCGCAGACAGCAGGGACAGGCTGTTCTGTGAGTGACTTCCCGATTGAGGTGAATGGGGAAAGAGTCACATCTGTGAAGTGATGCTTGCGAGCATAGTCACGGGCATGGGACTTACATACAGAGAGGTGTTTGCTGGCCGTGTGACAGAGCGGGTAGAGAAGGGCGGCGCATGGATTAGGTGGCGCGTTTATTGACTCTAACACTCGAGCTGGCTGTGCCCGCTTTATGTGAGTGGGCTCTGATAGGGACACGGGAAGTGTAATGCTTGTGTGTAGGGGTGAACACTGGATTGTGGGCACATTTTCTAGACATAAGGCATGTTTGCTTTTTACAAGATTTCTTTGGGTCGCCGTGAAAACGGCATTTGAGTGCAGGCAAGCGGGCAGTGTCACCGGCTTGTTGGCTGCTGAATCCACCACTGCAGTAGCCTGAGAGAAGGGGACTGACAGGGGGCGAAGCTTTGACGGTGGTCCGGCCGCGGCGGGACTGAGCCGTCGTTTCCTCAACAAAGCTAGGAGGACTTCGGTTGCTCAGGTTTCAGCGCAATCTTAGGCCGAGGCCCGCGGGGGGGCAGCGGTCTGCGGCGGCTGTCTGAGCGTGTTCTAGGGCGGCCGCCCTGTCGACGCTGAGAAGTCTGGCTTTGCTGATCTGGGCGCTGTGAAGAGGCTCGTGCAGGAGGCTGGTCACGTGGGCGGCCTGCAGAGGAGCTAGCACGACGAGGCAGGAAGAGATTCATGGCTTGGGTGGCTTTCTGGACTTCCGAGAAACGGTCAACAATGCCACTCACCGCAGAACCGAAGAGACCGGACGGAGAGAGCAGCGCGTTGAGGAACGTGGAGCGTTCAGTTTCTCCCATGTCGGCTAGCGTTAGCCATAGGTGTCTCTCGGTCACAGTCAGCGCGGCCATGCACTTCCCTAGGGCTTGAGCTGCAGCTTTGGTGGCGCGAAGGGCGAGATCCGTTGCGCTCCTTAGATCTGAAACAGCCTCTGGGTGCCTGCCTTTCTCATCCCACTCGAAGAAGAAGGTCTGCTTGGAGGATCTGTAAAACGGCCATGGAATGCAGAGCAGATGCGGCTTGGCCGGCGGTGGCATAGGCGCGGCCAACACAGGCGGAAGTAGTTCTGCAGGCCTTATACGGTGAGCACTGGCTTAGACCGCCATCTCGCGGAGGGCGGGCAAAGGTGTGCTGCTACCGAATCCTCGACCGGGGGGATGGAAGAGTAGCCCCTCTCGGGGTGGTGCCGTCCACCGAAGCGAGAGAGGTGAAGACATGGGATCGGTTCCTGGCCGAGAGAGGCGCGTTCCACGATTTAGAGAGCTCGGCGTGGCGTTCCGGCAGGAAGGGAGCGGTCCGGGCCGCGGGCGCCGCACGGCGACGGCTCTGAAGAAAGCAGCCGTCGAGTCTGTTGGGAGCCTGCTCAGAGGGCGGTGACCACTCGAGCCCGAGGCGGTCGACGGCCTGTGTGAGGAGGCGTTAGTTCTTCCTCGACTCGGCGCGGGTCCTGCTGGATTCCTGGGCCGAGGAGGAGGCTTGGGAGCCTGACCACTCCTCGCTGTCCGAAGCCATGATGGAACAGCAGCCCTTATCCTCCGCCTCGTCATCCGAGATGGCAACAGTGAGGCCGCTCGGCGGCAACTGCGTGTCCCGGGGGGGCGGGGAGGGTGAAAGCGAGGCTCGAGGGAGAGGCTCCGGCGAGGTAGTCGCTTCTAACACCGGTTCCGGCAGCCTTTGGGAGCGGCGGTTCTTTCTGCGTGGCGAAACGAAAGCGCGCGGCGGCTTCGGTTTTGAGTGCTTCGAGTCGAGCCCGCAGGGTCGACATTGGAAGCTCTTCGCAGAGGTCGCATCCGCCGTCAGCGAGGGCGAGCTCTGCATGTTCCAGTCCCAGGCAGAGAGCGCAGATGAGGTGGCGGTCTCCGGCGCTGAGAGGGGCGCGGCATGAGGCGCAGGTGGTGCGAGGCATCTTTAAAAAGACGCTCGTTGCTCTTTTTGTGAAGTTACGCTGAGGAACTAGCTTGCTCTAAAAAGGATACGTTGCCGGATGGCGTAGCTCGATGGATGGCTGAAGGTGGCGAAGACGGCCGGCTTCTTCGGCGCTGTCCAAGCTTGCTAGATGCCCCTCGAGCGGCGAGCGGCTTCTGCAGTTCAGAGATGCGAAGAGCTTCGCTGAATAGATGAAAATCAGGGTTCCAGCCTACGAACTTACGCTTATATGCACTCTAGCCACGCCCATTCTGGCGGGCTTTGATATAGTGACGGCGCGGGCGCCTGTCATTGGACGCAAGTTCACTCAAGTTCGTCTATAGGCTGCAGCAGTTGCCGCAGAGCAACCAATGAGCTTGCTAGCTAGCCCGCTCAAGGTATGCAGCTGCTGCACTGCGTTGAGGAGGGATATTGAGGAGGGATATTTTTTTATCCAAAATTAAGGATATTTTTTGGCTTCAATATCTCAGAAAAGATGAATCTTTCCTGTAGCGTAAGCTAGCTTATGCAATACGAGAGAACCTCTCGTAAGAGAACCGGGTTTCTGTTGCATCACACAAATGCATTTGAAGTAGGGCTGTCAATCAATAAAAAATTGTATCTAATTAATTACGTGGTATGCCGATTAATTAATCTAAATATTTGCATGTATAAATATTGGCTAAGAAAGCCCCTCAAATGACAATAATTCAATAAATAATAATTTAATAATCATAAATAGTTATATTTAAAGAATTATATATATATATAAATTGCATCTTTAAATTTCAATTCTATTTAATGCGGGACATAATAGCCTACAGTTAAGATTAAGATGCATTACATAAGAGTGATTATATGATTATTCAAAATATTTAATAGGGGAGGTAGATATAGGCCCATACATGTATTACTGACCTTTAGATTTTCTCTCCACATGTGAACGGAGTATTGTCGTGTTTTATGGACACGTCACAACAAACATTTGATCATGGCAATCATCTCTCCATATAGTTCCACATTGGCTATAACTGTGACAAACAGATTAAGGTAGCTACAAGGATTATGCTGTTAAATCTCAATATAACTTTTCTAAACTGCTTAACTGACCTAACTTCACTTTCATCATGCATTAGGGGTGTACAATACAGTTTTGTAGTGGTGGGGTTGAATAAGAGTAATATGCTGTCACGCCACAATTGAGTTGCATTGTGGTATATTGAGCTGCTTGAAGCGTATATCAGTGTAGGTTCGCTCCCTCTGTCAAAATCGAGGGTTGAAGGTCTGTCAGCAGAAACTTCCTTCACTCACTGAACGAAGTGGAACGGACTTCCCCTTAGGTCTTAGGGGAGTTAGTGAGTGGATGTTAAAAGTGAAGTGGAATGCAGCCTCAGTTGTGCTGTCTGCTGTGGGTAAGTGTGGTTTGCCTATAGAGCTGGAGTTTTGCTTACTGTCCCCTGGAGAAATCAGGTGTTATTTCAAGCTTGAATTGCTCCGATGGTAGGGATTTTCATTATTTCTTTCCAAGGACATGATTAATTGCATACATTTTATTATCGTGTTTTTTTATATATAATTAATTGCACTGAATTAGTACATTAATTCGACAGCCCTAAAGTGCATCAAGCACTAAACGGCAGATTCAGCGGTCCGATATTTATCTTCTGTTCTAAAATTTCCATTGAAAATTGTAAATGCAGGAAAAACCCTGACAGTGTACCATAAGTTGCACCTACTCTCCAAAATGTTATATGACTGGTACAATTTCCAAACACTATAGAGTACCAAATACTACAATTTTTAATATGTAAATGGACACAATACTGGCAAATCAATGCACTGGGGTGATTCAAATCTGGCAAAGCACTTAAGACACACACTGGATTCACATTCCTTCTTTATCAGAAAATAGCTCAGGTTTCTTTCCCACTTTTCATGCCAGCATTCATCACACAGGCGACTAGGTCAAAACATTGTAAATCAGAATCATACAGAAGCTCAAAGAAGTAGTAAGTGGTATTGGAAGGGATAGATATATATAAGAAGGTTTATAATACCTGGTGAAAGCAATCCATTATCTGTTGGCACAGGAAACACCAAAGGAATGCCATTATATTAAATATGATATCATTTCATGTTTGCAATTTATCTTATTTTGAATGGTCTTCAATGGGAAAAGATGCTTTTTGAAGAGTAGGACCATTCTAACCAGCCAAACCTAAAATCATAAAAGCATACTCAGATAACAAGCGTTAAGATATTCAACTATAGTTCAGCTACTAAGTACTACAAGAATGTAATAATAGAGCGAAATAAGGGAGCTGCTGGGATCGGCTTCTTACTTGCCATGGGATAAGAACAAAGCTGCAGAATCTACACCAATCTTAATGTGCCTTACGTAACACATTGGTCTGCAATAAAAGGTTTCAGAGTGGGATTGCATTTTTTCCATTGGAGAACTTTGGCTAGAAAATGTGGTCTGGTTCTGTCAGTGGCAAAATTCCTACATGGAAAACATTGCAGGCAAGCACTGAAACGATTGGGTCATGGAAATATAAATGCAAGATCTGAGGATTGTAGTGTGGGATGCATTTTTGGCACTATCAAGAGCAGATAGCTCCCTAGTAATTTTATAATTTCCAGTTTGAACTTGTTCGCTCTTATTTTGGTACCAGGTATGCTTGATACTGATCTGAGCATGTGGCTGCAAAGGCAATGGATCTCTTCGATGAACTGTCAAACAACTTGATTTGTCAGCCTACATTTTTTACAATCAAATACAGAATGTGTCGATTCTATGGATGGGTCTTCATATACCTTCTTTTGAGCTTAAAACACTATTGACAAATGCATTGCAGAAGTGTTGGGGAAAAGAAGTCCTTTTTGGAACAAATTCTTGGGAGAAAACACAAACAGAACTGAAGATCCAAAAAAAAACAAGCATATGGTTTAGGGCAGGGAGTAACCCTTACAACCCACACCCCAAAAAAATGACCTTATATTGCTGTGAGCATTAATCGCACAGGAAACACTCTGGAAGGCACACAGGAAAGCCTGAGTAAACTATGCTGTAGGGAAGTGGGCTTTAGCTTCTCATAGATAATTAAAAATTTCATTTCCCCAGCAGAATGATGAATCAGCAAGTTGGCGATTGCAGTTTACCACTAACCTTAAAATCAACGTAGAACCACGTTTTGTCGTAAAGATATCCATTAGTTAAACAGTGCTGATTTCCTCTCTTATCATACAGGACACATTGAGGGGAAATGGAGGCACAAATGCTTAGCTACAAAACCTTATGGGATGCCCAAGGAAGAAGCATTTTAAGGAATCGTAGGCATGACCATAGAGACGATTGCTGTTCCAGAAGTTTTTTTTTTAAATGTACAGCCTACTAAGGTACTTAATAGCAGAGCCGGTACTAGGATGCAATCTTTGGTGGGACACTTGTATGTTTAGGGCACTGATTTATAATATAGAACTGGATTGGTGATGATGTCATAACAGCGAAGCCACCATATTGTGCTGCCATATTGCTATGCCCAAACATTCCAATGTGCCTATTGACTAATTAGAAAATCTTCTGTTTTCAGTGAGTATACATTAGTCTGACTCGTAAGCCAGGGCAATCGCATCAATGATCCAGGGATCAAATCAATCAAATCACTTTATTGTCACACTACTGTGTACACAAGTGCAACAGTAGGTGAAAGGCTTGCTAATATAATTGATGGAAATTGATTGAAAATGTTTTATTTATTCAGGACTATCTTGTGCTCAGTCTTATATTGTCATGTGTGAAACGGTAGCAAGTGCTCCACAAGATGTACTTTATTTTTGCAGCTAATTTTAATACATTTTGCAATTACTTTGCAATAATTAAATCTTTATAATTCTAAAAATACAAGTATATAATACTTATATATTAATAGAATACTTATATCATACTTGTAGTATATATGAATATTTATGGTCAAATATTAATACTCACACACACACTTTTAAAATGACTGCTATGCCCCTGGAGAAGTATACCTCTAACAAACCTCAGTGGCAAACATATCAGCTGAATGTTAACAAGTTCAGACATTTTCAGACATATTTATTTTGAACATCCATGTGGTCATTCAGAGTTTTCATAAAAAAGTGCCATTTTCTCACGCTCACTTAAGATTTGGTGAATCTGATGCTGCACTGATAACTGCACACCAGGTTAGGTAGAACTGTGTATATATTCTCCCATGTAACAAATATTATCTATAACAAGCAAATTAAACATGAAACATGATCGTCACTAGAGGCCGAAATGCAATTGCCCTATCTGGAGTTCAGAGAAAGTGAAATGGGGGCATGATCAGCTTTCAGTGATCCAGTTTTATGTACAGTATATATCAGTTGTTTAGGGGGAGGGGGGAATGCTGACCGCTTTGCTGTCAGTCCATATATACATATATTTTACCCAATATTTGTGTTTGCTATTTATCTTCATGCTTATTAGAATATCACACTGTTAGCCTAGAATCATGCTAATAGTTCATTTGTTTTGTAATTTAATCCCATGCCAGCATCCATGGCTGGTTATGGAAGGGAGGTTAAAATGGTTTAGTGATTAAAACCATATTTTAGGTGTTTAATCCTTCTTTTTTTTTATTTTTATAAAATCTGAATCTGGTCTGACTTTGTTAAAAATCTTTTGAAAGTGTAAGATGAATACAACTATTTCCTCAAGGAATCAAAACCACCACAATCCAATACAATATTTTTCAGAGGTAGAAGACTCTGACATGAGGCACATAATGAGAGGTCTTTGCCTGATAGTAAAAACGTATATATGTGTAAAGGCCAAAGTATTCTTCGGTTGCTGTTTGCTCTATGCACAGAATGTGCAAATTTCTTCATCACCACAGGTGGCCCAGATTTTCTGCACTAAAAGAGTATCACAAAGCAGTTGTAGTGGGAATGCGTCGAACACATTAGTATTCACTTGCGCTAAGAAGAGAATACTTTTAAAGGCACTTCGGTCGACAGGGAGCAATAAAAAGTATACCCAGGCCTTAAACCTGCAGCAGGATTTCCAACTGTCCTTTATTAAATGGGATGTCCCGTATTTTGACGGAAATTAAAACATATGTATTTTTGTGGCAAGACACTTATGGGGGACCCACGTTTTGTACTGAAGAGTTAAAAATGGCAAAATTGCCTACTCTGCCAACTTGCAAATGTCAAGCTCAATAGAAATCAATGGTGAGTCTAGTCTGCCATGTGGACTTCTATTTTTGTGGCATGCAGATTTGTAGTCTTTGACTATAGAATGTTGCCAATTGTCAATTACCACCCATTGCCAGTCTGGAAAAATGTGTACTGCTCTACACAATGACAGATTTTTGGCAAGTATTAGGTCAGGTGAGCTCCAGATTAGATCTTTCTATTACCACACCCCCGCCCGTAACCCAATAACAAATAATTACTTCACCTCTGACTCTCAAATTTAAACGACAAAGGCAGGTAAAACTTGCCAATGGCAAAGTGCACAAATCCTAGAGCAGCTGTTGATATGCAAATGTACATCAGTCTGTTGGATGGCTCAACTGTTTTTATCTGTGGCATCTCTAGTTGAACCCAGCAGACCGAGTGGGAAGCTGTCTGAAATGCTAAATAGAGGCCTCAGTGCTCCATGGGGACAACCACAGCACTGCAAAACTGTGACAAACCCTAAGCACTTCAAAAGAAACCATATTCCCAACACTGCACTGAATCACTGTATTCTGGGTTTCACTAGGTCAATGACTCTTGTTAACAGCCACTAAGATGCATCTTTACTCTTTTTTTAAGGATTTTTAGATTTGTATTGGAATACAAGACAAAATACGTATTGAAAAAACTATAATATAGTCCCCTTTTATATGAAATATAATATCCACTGGCGGACGGAACAGCTCCTCCCCTTCCTGGTGGATGGCAGCAGTTCCTCCGGCTCCCCTGGCAAACTTTTCCTGTCACTGTGACATACACTGTGATATGGTTTAACAATAGATGTTTGATTCTGTTCCAGTTCTCCTCCTCAATCCTGCTCACAGCAATTTTCACAAGGGGCTTGCAAGTAGGATGAAAGTTCACCTGCAGCTGCTTGGCTTGAGTGGTATTTTTTACCTCCCAAAGGAATTTCACCTCTGTCCACCCACACACGCACCCTTCAGTCTGGGTGCAAAAGTGGTCAGTGGAGCTGTAGCATCTTCTGGTCCCTGTGTATTACCTGCCAGAGCATATTTCATTCATAGTCAATCAAGCTACCTCACTGGGGCTTTATATTGCAAGTGTGAGCCAACAGCAGGTCGTTGAAGCTTGCAGCAGATGCTGAACTTCCTTTTGATTCTTTTGTACATGCTTTTAAAAGATAATGCAAATCATACAAAAACGCTAGACTGCGTTTAGGGAACATTTCATCAGGTTTGACTCAATTACAGCTCAATTCATCTCAGTATGGTGCATCTTAATGCGCACACACACCCTCTCATCTAAGTGATGTTAACTCACCACATGTTTAAGATTATTTATTAGGCAATCACTCCAGACAGTTCATATTGTTGTTACTTAATCAAGAGTCTATGATCTATGATGAGTATTTTCATTATTTAATGACAATAGTTTCTTAGCTTAACATGAAGTGACACTCTGTTTATTTGAGCATCTGGACACAGCAACATTGGTTCAACCAATTGTGTGAGTTTGGGACAGAACTATCTATTTGACCACCAATGTCATAAGGATGGTGTGTTTGAAAACAGTATTTTTTGCCTTTCCATTTGCGGCAACAAAAATGACTCACTTCAGCATTAAGATGGCATCTGTTGTTTTTGTAAGGAACACAAGATATCTTGTCTCTTTATATGTGAAACTCATGTGATTTTAAGTGAAAGAAATTAGCTGCTTCGTACTTTCCAGTTGCAAGGCTAATTTGGCATGCGAACGTCTTGAATGACCCTTCAATACGTGTTTGGGATCATCTAGATTTGAACTCAAAATCCTTTCAAAACAGACACATTGAGACATGAGACATGTTTCTTTTGCATGACATGCTACTCCCTTGCCATTTATTAGTTCCCACTACTAGGCCCTCTTGTAATAACTAGCTTTGAAATGGAGTCACCATATCAAGTTTCTAAATATCAGTTCCACCTGGCCAAATCCAAGTTAATTAGACATGCTTTAGCTGTCTTGAATAGAACTTGTGACCTTGAGAATGAACTTTAAGCGTTTGTCCAACCTAAAACGTCCCTTGCCAGGCTGGCATGATCTCCTAAGCAATCATAGAATATTTTTTAGTTTTGTGTGTGTGTGTGTGTGTGTTTGGCCAGACATGTGTAATTTATGACTTAAAAATAAGTTGCAAAACGTTTTTTTATCATTGTCTTCAAAATGTTAATCGTATGCAACTATGTACAGTGGTGTTCAAACATCCATAGCCCACATTGAACATTTTTATAAATTTTATTTAAACCTGGTAATAAACCATTTAAAATTTTAGAATTTTGAAACATGGCATAAAATGAGTAAGACATGTTTAGGATTCTTTACTATTCTTAAGTCACTATTCAAATAAGCAATTTTTTTTTACATTGATCATGTTAACTCGAAATGTCAGATTTATTTGATTCTGTTAAAGCAGACAAGATGCTTCTTTAGAACAATCTCAGATAATGCTGGGATGACATGGATCATCAGGTTTTGCACAATTGTGGGGTCCAATTCAGCTCAAGTGCAAGCTGTCATTAAAGCAAAAAGCAGACATTTTGATATTTAGTTTTTTATGTATTTTTAAATTCAACTAAGAATATCATTTGTTAAAATGCAAAAATAAGTGGGGGTCCACTAGCAGTGGACTCAGACTTTTGAACAGCTTTTTCAAATAATTGCACAGAATGATCAGATAGCAATCAGACATCCAGTGGTGAATGTATATGTGGCATTTAATAAAGGGAGCTCTTTTAAATTGGTTTGACCTGACACTATAGCACAGTGGGTCCAAAACCAAAACAACAGGTGATGCCAGATTAGCTCTAACAGTCATGAGTACAAGGAACAGGAAGTTTAGATAACTGATATTGGCTTTGTGAGAAACTGGAGCACCATGAGAGTAATCATAAATCTGTTATGATTTCCAATATATATATCTGTTGCCATAGATGCTGCAGGCCAGGCTTAGATGTTCATACACTACATAAGAATTGAATTGCTGTGTTGTGCTGTTTAGTAAATGCAATCAAATACACACATTTACAACGATAGGGATGTGAAAACTACATATTTTCAAAATAATATAATTTACAAACTACATATTTTAGGGTAGTCTGACTCCAATTGGACACATTAGAGAACATTTTAATGAGACATGTTCTTGCATCCAAAAACATCTATATTGAGCACAGCGGAATTGAACAAAACCCAGGGAACTCAAAATGTTTGTTAAAGTCTTAAAACTGCAATGCTTATGGCAGAAAGCTCAAAAATAGCATGGGAACCATTCCATCCACCCGTCCATCCACCCTCCTCTGTCCATCCATCCCTAAAGTAGACCTCACTGATTGATTAGTCGGTTGTTGGAAGACAAGTCGACCATTGTGCCCCATCCCTATTTACTTTGGAACTTTGTTGTTTATTTCAACTTTTTTTGTGCCCTGGTGTGAAGTATTTTGCCGAACTGGCTTTCTGTCATTGTCTTTGAAATACTCAAACCTTTGCACTCTCATTTGCTCTCTTGATCTGGTACTTTCTTGCTGTGACAAACACTATTCTGTTTGATTATGTCTATCCTGTGCCTTGGTTCACTGGATCCATGTGGTGTCACTCTTCAAAGTATGTGTAGTCATTTGAGGCCAAGGTTACTTTGGCAAGCGGACAGTGTCACTAAAACAAGAAAAATAGGTTCTTTCTTAAATGACAGCTAGCTGTGATTTAGATGTAGAGGCCCTTCCCGTTATAAATAAACAGCTTTTCCCTTGCAAACTGTCACTGGCCTCAGCAACTCTCAACTCTCTACTCAGCTGTTGTCTGGGGGAGCGGCTCTGGGTTTCCAAAGTGCAGGATACCATAAAGCTCTTGTTACCGGAAATACTGTTGTATTTTTAGGCCCTTAGAGTTCTCTGCCATGTTTATGTTTGCTTGTAGTCAACAAAAAAGAGGCCATAAAGGGTAGATCCCTGACACCAAACCCACTTTATCTAGGTTGAAGTTAATAAGCTGATTTCTTTTGTCTTTTACTTTATTAAAATAAGTGTGCAAAAGTTATGCCTCTCATAAGCACCTGTCACAAAAAATACACGATAAAATTACTTCTCATTGGTCCCCATGCTGTGATTATGCTTTAAGATAATAAAACTTATCTTTGAAATAGTGCAGGCTGCTTGCTTTCAGTCTTTCAAGCTTACCCTGGGACTGTAGATTCTATGGATTGTTTTGGCGGTGTAAATTGGAGTGTGTTGACTGTGGTCTTTGGCAATATTGAAACCTTAGAGTTTCGTTTGGTGGTCTGGAAGTGTGAAGCTCTATTGGCTCCCCTGCTGGGGTGATAATTGAGGGGAGAGTTCTCCTAAAGGTGCCATTTGAGTGCTCACATGTAGTGAAAGCTGCTTCACTAGAATGCAATCACACATTTGGCCCACCCACATGCATCATTAAGAACACACAGGCAATTAAGATAGTATCAGTATACTTGATTAAAGTAGATGCAATCAGACTGACTTAACTCACATCTTGGCCAGCTCTCTGTTTATCACTGTGTCAGGGCAGATAATTAAAATTGATTTGACTGTACCCCCTCCCTTGCTTTTGGGTTATATAGCATCATGTTTTCAACAAACTGTCTGAGTCATGCTTTGAAGCTCAGACACTACCTATGATGTTGACATTATTAGTGTTTTATATGGTCTGCCTTCTGGCTTTAGAGCTAGTTTAAAGTGTCAGGCACAACATGTAGTCTCTTGTTTCATGGCCATGTGTCACGATTCCCTTGTTGTCTGCCCTGGTTTCACTTGTCTTTGTCCGAACTACATTTCCCACAATCCACCTGCCGTCATCACTGCCATTTTGTGTCATTGTTCACACCTGTTAATCATTTGTATTATCCTGTCCTTGTGTATTTAAGCCCTGTTTCTTGTTCACTCCTGGTCGATTGTTGTATGTTGTAGCCTGGTATGTGTCCACCTGCCCTATTGTTTTAGTTTATGTTTTGTTTCCCCATCGTGGGCTTTCCTTTGTGTTTTGCCTGTCTGTTAGTCAATAAAGATACTGCGTTTGGATCCTCAACCTTCGCTGCCTCATTCATAACAGAACGATCGACCTAAAATGGATCCAGCAGCATTCTTTGCCGAACTGACCCAGGCGGATCTGTCAGTCCGGGAGTTCTCCCACTTTTTCATCAGCGTGGCCAGTTGCAACGGCTGGGATGACCACACTCTGAAGGTGGCGTACCGGTTCGGTGTTCCCAAACACCGGTGGTGGGAACTCCCGGAGACTGCACCTGGCGGGAGTACGTGGGACTCATCTTGGAGGAGTTCGCTGCCGGGGAATCACCTCTCCAGATCCCAGCTCCCGCCTCTGGGCTTTCCTCGCCAGCCACGGTGAGTGAGTCAACCCCCACGCCTGCCGTGGTCAATGAACCAGCGCTGCTATCTTCATCTGCCCGGAGGAGGAGAAGAAAGGCCTCTGCTCTCCAGCCTCCGCTAACCACGGCCAACCAGCCAATGCCTGTAGCCTCCGATGTCCCTGAGCCAGCGCCTGTAGCCTCCGATGTCCCTGAGCCAGCCTGTAGCCTCCGATGTCCCTGAGCCAGCCTGCCTCGATGTCCCTGAGCCAGCGCCTGTGGCCTCCGACCATCCCTGAGCCAGCGCCTGTAGCCATCCCTGAGCCAGCCAGCCTCGACCGTCCAAGAGCCAGTACCCCCGAGCTTCCCAGAGCTCCGCCTCCCGAGCTTCCCAGAGCTCCGCCTCCCGAGCTTCCCAGAGCTCCGCCCCTGAGCCTCCTCGCTCTGGCTCCGCCTCTCAAGCCTCTCGAGCCTTCCAGGGCTCCGCTCGAGCCTTCAGGGCTTGCTGAGCGTCCTAGCGCCACCTTCCTCGCCCACCTCCAGAACCTTCCAGACCTCCGCCCCTAGAGCATCCTACGGTGCCACCTCCATCGGCTCCGCCCCTAGAGCATCCTACGGTGCCACCTCCATCGGCTCCGCCTCCAGAGCCTTCCAGACCTCCGCCTCTGGAGCCTCCTACGGCGCCACCTCCATCGGCTCCGCCTCTAGAGCCTCCTACGGTGCCACCTCCATCGGCTCCGCTTCCAGAGCCTTCCAGACCTCCGCCTCTAGAGCCTCCTACGGCGCCACCTCCCACGGTTCGGCCTCCTGAACCTGTCCTTGCCCTGTGGCCGCCTTCCAGGCCTCCTGAACCTGTCCTTGCCCTGTGGCCAGCTCCCAGGCCTCCTGAACCTGTCCTTGCCCTGTGGCCAGCTCCCAGGCCTCCTGAACCTGTCCTTGCCCTGTGGCCAGCTCCCAGGCCTCCTGAACCTGTCCCCATCCTGTGGCCGCCTCCCAGGCCTCCTGAACCTACCCTCGTGCCTCCTTGGACTGCCTGTCTGCCCCCCATGCCTCCTTGGACTGCCTGTCTGCCCCCCGTGCCTCCTTGGACTGCCTGTCTGCCCCCCGTGCCTCCTTGGACTGCCTGTCTGCCCCCCGTGCCTCCTTGGACTGCCTGTCTGCCCCCTGTGCCTCCTTGGACTGCCTGTCTGCTCTCTGTGCCTCCTTGGACTGCCTGTCTGCCCTGGGTCTCACTTGGACGGCCTGTCTGCTCTCTGTGCCCCCTTGGACTGCCTGTCTTGTGCCACTTTGGTCTGTCTGTTTGCCCCTTGTGCTCCCTTGGTCTGTCTGTTTGCCCCTTGTGCTCCCTTGGTCTGTCTGTTTGCCCCTTGTGCTCCCTTGGTCTGTCTGTTTGCCCCTTGTACTCCCTTGGTCTGTCTGTTTGCCCCTTGTGCTCTCTTGGTCTGTCTGTTTGCCTCCCCCACCCCGTCTCCCCCCCCCCCCACACTCCACACTCCACACTCCTTGGTTGTTTCTGAGGAGCGTCTGGAAGCCGCTCCTTTGGGGGGGGGGGGTTTATGTCACGATTCCCTTGTTGTCTGCCCTGGTTTCACTTGTCTTTGTCCGAACTACATTTCCCACAATCCACCTGCCGTCATCACTGCCATTTTGTGTCATTGTTCACACCTGTTAATCATTTGTATTATCCTGTCCTTGTGTATTTAAGCCCTGTTTCTTGTTCACTCCTGGTCGATCGTTGTATGTTGTAGCCTGGTATGTGTCCTCCTGCCCTATTGTTTTAGTTTATGTTTTGTTTCCCCATTGTGGGCTTTCCTTTGTGTTTTGCCTGTCTGTTAGTCAATAAAGATACTGCGTTTGGATCCTCAACCTTCGTCTGCCTTCGCTGCCTCATTCATAACACCATGTCATGCAGAGCACCTGACTGTCTGACCTATATGTTGCCAAGCCAAAATACATCACTTATCAGCTTAAAATACATTAGAGTACTCTTGTCATATTGTTATAATAAACACATTTACAGTATGTGTCAAGGACTCTGTTTACATCTGGTATCACAAGATTAGGGGTGTAAATCGCAAGTTTCATCACAAAATGATTTTGTATCGATTCTCTTAGCCAGCGATCAGATGTTTGCCAATACCTTAATGTCTGCCATGATGCAAATTTGATTGTGTATAAGACTATCTTATAAATGCATCCAAAATATTATTTGAATATTTAATTGAGCTCTCTGCAAAGTGCAAATCCAGTATCCACATTGGGACATCCACAAAAAATATAAAACTGAAAAATAAATCATCTAAAAAATAAAGTCACATTCATGTGATAATCAATCATTTGATGATAGCTCATTGCTTTGTAGAATTAGGGAAACACTATAGTGACATTTGTCATCTCTACAATTATCAAGCAGGTCTTTAAATACAAAATACTTACAACCCATGACAGGAGAGTATGTACTATCTGTGTTTTTTTTTTCTTGGCTACAACTTTTTTGTTACAGTGTACTGTAATAAATGTTAGAAAGGGTGTTGATGTTTAGATGTGAAATGTTTTGTAATTGATGCTGGTGCAAGGCAGGTGTGTTCTCTTTCCCTCATCAATGTAGTGTTAATTTCCTTAACGAAATCTTTGACAAAAAATGTTTGTCGATTACCTTTTTTTCCATGACTAAGATGAGATGATGACTTTGTGAGTATAATACCACCTAGTTTTGATTGTGTAGAGTCCTCTTTTTCCAGATACTTTTGTGTTAAGTTAAAATCATAGCAATGATTTACCTATAGTGCGACACTTGGTTTTCCTGATGTTGCATAAGTTATTATGTGACTAAAACTAGACTAAAATGTAAACAGTTTTCATTGACTAATACTAGACTAAAATGTTTAGGGTTGTCTTTGATGCCCAGACTTTTAGTCAACTAAATCTTGAAAAAAATACAAAAAAAACAGGATAAGTTTGACTAAATACAAAAAAATCTAACAAGGACATCTGACACAGGACTAAGACTAAATAAAAAAAAATAGCTGACAAAATTAACTGGTCAGTGCTGTTCAGTATCAGGGCTTTCTAGCTATTTGACATGGCTGAATTGCTCCATAGCGCTTTAAAATAGAAAATTCTCATAATATCGAGGGAAGCCCGAGATTTAATCACACATGTGAGCCTGTAACCGGAGCTCGTAGCCCTGTTGACACGCTCGCACGGATAGAGCAGAACAAAACTTCAGGCTACAATCACACCGTGCACATCCTCGTCCCGCATGAGAAGCATATTTAGCGCATATAACGTGTGATGAATTTCATAAGGCTGCTGCATCTACTGATGGAAATGCGTACGGACGTGGCTAGTGTGAAACTAAAGTTGCACCTTAAAGAAATAGACATCTATGTTTACATGTTGTATCAATGACATCACATCATTGGTGATTTGATCGATGGATCACACAAGATCACAAGTTGACAGTGCTAAATACATTTGAAAACAGGGTCCAAAACTTTGTGACCACATTCGGAGTTAATCAAAAACGCACGTAACTGCTAATATGTCCCTAATGTCCCGATAATTTGCCCTGATGTGCCCATGATGGCATCGAAGGACTGGGTTTTGCTTTTTAATCTTTCAATCTTTCTTTCTCTCTTTCTTTCGCTCTTTTCCTCTTTTTTTGCACTTTTCACACTTTCGCACCTTTTATTCTTTTGACCTCTTTTGCTTTTTCTTTTTTTGGGCTCTTTTGATTTCTTTAGTTTTTTCTTTTACTCATCTCTTTGCTCCTTTCTTTTTCCTCTCTTTCTTTTGTTTGTTCTTTCTGCTTTCTTTCACTCTTTCACGCTTTCCATTCGCAATTTCTTTCACTCGTCCATTCTCTTTTGCTTTTTCCTTCGCTCTTTCTTTCTTTTGCTCTCTTTTGCTCTTTAATTTGTCAAGCACTTTCTTTTTACTCTTTCACATTTTCTTTCATGTTTTCTTTCACTCTCTCTTTCATGCTTTCTTTCACTCTTGCTCTCTTTTCTTTAGCTCTTTGTTCTACTCTTTAATTTTTTATTTAGCTCTTTGCTTCACTCTTTTTGTTCGTCCTTTTCACTTTTGTTCTTTCTTTCATGCTTTCATTTCATGCTCTTTCACTCCTTTTTTTTGCTCTATTTTTTGTCTACTTTTGCTCTCTTTTACTCTCTTACACCCTTTTACTCTTTTTTGTTATCTCTATTTGTCTCTTCCTTTCTTAACTCTTTATCATCATACAGTAACACAGACTACACAATTGATGTCTGTTGTTATGAAATCAGACCTTCCTTTTTTGGTCATGTTAATGCATGTTAAAACCAGTTGTAAATGGGGATTTGTCTCATCTGACCACCCAAGTTGTATCTTAATGCCAGGTGTGAACAAAGCCAAAAAAAAACCACTTGGTCTCACAGGACTAGGTGCCACCCTATACCTCTGTTTTCCATCGTTCGCTTACTTGGGAAAGTTTAATAGAATCATACTTTCCATAATAGTGAATGCAATTTTGTTTAGCCAAACTCATCTTGCATGGCAGTTACCAGGGAGTTTTGCTAAGGAAATGAGTTAGATGCAACTTGACAACGTATACAAAAACACCCCATTCAAAATTAAGTTTCCGAATGCTCTGTTTTGGCCTTGAGATTAGTGCCACTAACTTGGTGAGTCAGACAGTGACTGCTAACAAAAGTGATTAAGAAATCTAAATTTAATCCATGACCACAAATCCCTGATGCTTCAACTGCAGGATATCAGCAGTGTAAGGCTTTCAAATGGCAACTGAAGTGCCTCAATGTGTACTCTTTGGGTGTGTTAGATTAAACAAACTCTGGTGCGATTGCTCTGTTAGTGCGGTTCATTTGAACAAGTGTGAATGCTGTCACCCGAACCTTGTTGCGCACTAAACAAGCAAACCGAGACCACCTGAAAACTGGGTCTCAGTCTGCTTCCAAGCGAACTCTGGTACGGTTCAATTGATATATGAATGCAACATAGACCAAAGATGTCTAAACGGACCAAAATAGGAAGTAATTTGCCAAATACTGACCTCAAGCTATGTTTTCCATTACAGGTGGAACCGCCCGTCAGCTGTCCTTGCAACATTTCTTTGTTTGTGTGTACAACGGAGGAATTCCTGCTGTTGTTTTGACTCTTTACACATTTTATTAACACTTTGTTTGTTCTCAGCTGTTAAAATGACCGCCATACAGGTGAAACTCGAAAAATTAGAATATCGTGCAAAAGTTCATTAATTTCAGTAATTCAACTTAAAAGGTGAAACTAATATATTATATAGACTCATTACAAGCAAAGTAAGATATTTCAAGCCTTTATTTGATATAATTTTGATGATTATGGCTTACAGCTTATGAAAACCCCAAATTCAGAATCTCAGAAAATTAGACTATTACATGAAATCAATAAAAAAAAAGGATTTTAAATACAGAAATGTCGGCCCTCTGAAAAGTATAATCATGCATATGTACTCAGTACTTGGTTTGTGCCCCTTTTGCATTAATTACTGCCTCAATGCGGTGTGGCATGGATGCTATCAGCCTGTGGCACTGCTGAGGTGTTATGGAAGACCAAGATGCTTCAATAGCGGCCTTCAGCTCTTCTGCATTGCTTGGTCTCATGTCTCTCATCTTTCTCTTGGCAATGCCCCATAGATTCTCTATGGGGTTCAGGTCAGGTGAGTTTGCTGGCCAATCAAGCACAATAATACCATGGTCATTGAACCAGGTTTTGGTACTTTTGGCAGTGTGGGCAGGTGCCAAGTCCTGCTGGAAAATGAAGTCAGCATCTCCATAAAGCTTGTCTACTGAAGGAAGCATGAAGTGCTCTAAAATGTCCCGGTAGACGGCTGCGTTGACTCTGGACTTAATAAAGCACAGTGGACCAACACCAGCCGATGACATGGCTCCCCAAACCAACACAGACTGTGGAAACTTCACACTGGACTTCAAGCATCTTGGATTGTGTGCCTCTCCATTCTTCCTCCAGACTCTGGGACCTTGGTTTCCAAATGAGATGCAAAATTTGCTCTCATCAGAAAAGAGGACTTTGGACCACTGAGCAACAGACCAGTTCTTTTTTTCTTTAGCCCAGGTAAGACGTTTGACATTTGAAGCCCATGTCCAGGACCCATCTGTGTGTGGTGGCTCTTGATGCAGTAACTCCAGCCTCAGTCCACTCCTTGTGAAGCTCCCCACACATTTGAATGGCCTTTTCCTGACAATCCTCTCCAGGCTACGGTCATCCCTGCTGCTTGTGCACCTTTTTCTTCCACACTTTTCCCTTCCACTTAACTTTCTATTAATGTGCTTTGATACAGCACTTTGAGAACATCCAACTTCTTTTGCAATTACCTTTTGAGGCTTTCCCTCCTTGTGGAGGGTGTCAATGATGGTTTTCTGCACAACTGTCAGGTCAGCAGTCTTCCCCATGATTGTGAATTCAACTGAACCAGGCTGAGAGACCATTTAAAGGCTCAGGAACCATTTGCAGGTGTTTTGGATTAATTAGCTGATTAGAGTGTGACACTTTGAGCCTACAATACTGAACCTTTTCACAATATTCTAATTTTCTGAGATTCTGAATTTGGGGTTTTCATAAGCTGTAAGCCATAATCATCAAAATTATATCAAGTAAAGGCTTGAAATATCTTACTTTGCTTGTAATGAGTCTATATAATATATTAGTTTCACCTTTTAAGTTGAATTACTGAAATTAATGAACTTTTGCACGATATTCTAATTTTTCGAGTTTCACCTGTATATACATATATACATCCAACGAGCGCATTTTGCCAGCATTGTTCTGGATGTTTGGTAAGTTCCGTCAAAAAATATCCGTCATAAAAGCTGTCCAATCAGCTCGTGACTTTTCCCTGATGCCTATGGTTTTGTATCATTAGGTTCGCTGTTAAAAATGCCAGCATGAATGCTAAACGATCAAGAGAACCGAACTACAAGTGTGAACACACCCATTATTGCTACACTTCTCTCCTACTGTACACCGTTAGATGAAGCTATCTTCCCCACATGGTGGGTGTGCTTCAGTCAACAAGTAAGCGTTAGCATACAAGACTACTGGAGTGGGGTATGAGCAGGCATTTCCAATTTTTATCTTTGAAACCTAACTGTTTAGACAGTGGCAAGGTGATACTTTCAGCTCCCATCTTCCGTTTAAACATGGAAAACAGCTGTTCTGGGCACAATTGAAAGCATGTACCGTATGTCCAATCCTGCCAGTATGCAACGGAATCCCTGTGGGAGTCCTTATTCATTCCCAAATGTATGCTATGTTGTTACATGGGAATTCATGAATGACCTGGGGGAAGATTTTAAGTTGCTAGAAGTCAGTTGCTGTCCACCCTTTTCTCCCCCACCCCATGTAGAAGACTGTAAAAACTTGTTTAAGAATGTATCCCATCCAGAGAGCTCAGAGAGTGCACTATAGTCAAAGTGGAAGCATGTGTGTTTTTTGAGAGGATTTGGTGTTCATATGTGTCAAATCCTGTCCAAAGTGCTTTGTTGAGCTGAAGGGTCCCTCGTCATGTTCTTTATCCTTAAGGGGCTCCATCTCAAAAGTAAAAAGTGGCAGATTGTCAGCACCTTGCATTCTGCTGCTCTTAGGGGTTAAAATCACAGATAAATCTCTGTCCCTACCTGTATGCCTTTTACTATTGTCTTTCACATTCACATTCACAAACACATTCTTTTCCTGTTGCCTTATCCCCCCAGACATCTCTGGCTATCCGATGGCTGTGTTTTCTATAGCCCCTGTGTTCAATAGATAAAAAGTGAATTTCACAGCAGCTCCCTCTCTATTCACCTTGTCAACACTATTTATGCACTGAAACCTTCCGGCTCTACTTAAGAGGCTGACGAGTCTCAAAGCTGTCACATATCTTCAGAAAAGGTGCACTGTATGATAGGAGAACGTTAATGGAAGTTTCCTAGTACTCTTGGTCCCAAAATATACAGTGAGTTGTTTTATGGAGTTCAGGGTGTTTGCTCTCCAGTTGTGACTCAGATGAGGGTATAAAGTGCATATCTTAAGCGTTCACCCACTTACCTCTGTGCAGTCTGCATTCCTTTTGTGTTTATAAGAACCGTTATCCCCCTCAAGTCCATGCAGCCTTCTGTAATGAGGTGTGGCAAGACCAGTTTATTATGCACTGGTATTTATGGCCATCTTAAAGCATTTTACTATATCATTTAATTTCAGAGAATGAGTTGTCTGGATTTTAGGACTTGTTTGCTGTATGTCTTGATGAGGCATTACAGCTATTGGGAATACAGTAAATGTGCTTACTACATACATGTACAGCTTTTGGCACAGTTTTTTTTATTTTTTTTGTCCATTTGACATCAAAGTTCCGTTCATTTGGTTGGTGTGAATGTGATTTTTCCAAACTGCAGTGCACAAAAAAAAACACGTTTCTGAGTCTGCTTGAAAAGGCGGTCTGGGGTAAGGTTTATATGGACTAATCATATATCGATATATCATGCTACTTTTTCTCACAACATTGTATCGATATTTTAGATCCCTGTATCAATATTTTTATTTAACTATGTGTGTATTCATATTATGTCCAACAGTTCAATAATGAACAAATAAGTCACCTAAGTAGTGCAAACTCCTGCATAATGCAATACAATATAAACCCCAAGTTGGGATGCTTATAAAATCAAAAAGGAGTGATTTGTGAATTTGATTCACCCTGTGCTATATTGAAAGCAGTACAACAACACATGTGATGTTTTACATTGTGAATTTAATTAATTAATGTATTTTTAAAGTATACAATCATTTTAAATTTGATGGTGGCAACACACTCCAAAGGGATTGAGATTTAGCACTAATAACAGTCTGATGAGTAGAAATAACAAGATGATGTGAAACAGGTGAGGCAAACATGTTATAGCATAAAAGGAGTGCAAGGTTGGGTTTGAGGCTCACCAATTTGCCAACAGATGCATGAGCAAGTAATCCAGCGCTTTGATAACTATGTTCCCCAAGAAAAATTTGAAGAATTTTGTGCATTTTCCCCTTTACAGTGCACAATATACAGTTGTTAAAAGATTCAAGATATCCAAATCTCTGTAGAGATTTAAAGGGCAAGGCCACTCCATCTCCGATCCCTCAGGCATCACTGCCTTAAAAACTATAATGCGGATGTAATAGATATCATAACATGGGCTTGGGGATACTTTGATAAGCCTTTGTCAATTAACACCATTCGCCACTGCATCCACAGATGCAAGTCAAGGCTTTACAATGCAAAGCAAAAGCCATACATCAACACTGTTCAGAAGCACCTCTGACTTCTCGGGGTTCGGTCTTATCTGAGATGTAAGGTAAAGCAGTGGAATTGTATTTTGTGGTCCGATGAGTTGATATTTAAAAATGTTTTTGGAAAAAAACAGCCGTCACATTCTCCGGGCCAAAGAGGAAAAGGACCAATAACAACTTACATTTATATAGCGCTTTTCTAGACACTCAAAGCGCTTAATACCATCCAAGCTTTTATAAGTGTCAAGTCCGAATTCCAGTGTTTGCCATGGTATGGAGGTGTGTCAGGGCTCATGTCGTGGGTGGCATTTGTGAAGGCACCATTGATGCAGAAAGGTGTATGAATTTTGGAGATACATATGCTGCCGTCCATATGGTGTCTTTTTCAGGGATGTTCCTGCATTTTCCAGCAGGACTCAGGATGTAAATTTTAAGACATTTTCATAATCAATCGTTGTGGAAATTACAATAAAACGATCAATAATTTTATTTAAATGTAAATGTTTATTTTAATAAATGTTTAACGTAAAAAGATTTACGTTAATACTGCAAAATGCACCTGGAGGTCTCCACATAATATGTGCATGTAGTCTTCTGTTTGAATATAATTGATATTAATACACTTAAGAAATGCAAGAATTGGCATTTTGTTCTTAAAATATTGTTTAATTACTGTTAATGTCCATCCATCCATCCATCGTCAACCGCTTATCCTGTGTACAGGGTCGCAGGGGGCTGGAGCCTATCCCAGCTAACATTGGGCGAAAGGCGGGGGACACCCTGGACAGGTCGCCAGTCCATCGCAGGGCCACACATAGACAGACATACACTCACACTCACCTCCACATCCACATCCACACCTAGGGCAATTTTTTTGGAGACACCAATTAACCTAGCCTGCATGTCTTTTGGATGGTGGGAGGAAGCCGGAGTACCCGGAGAGAACCCACGCAGACACAGGGAGAACATGCAAACTCCACACAGAAAGGCCGGGGCAACCAGGGTTTGAACCCACGACCTTCTTGCTGTGAGGCGACAGTGCTAACCGCTGCACCACCGTGTTGTAGATTGTGGAATATTTCGGACCTTTGGAAAAAAATTGTTTTTAAATTAAGACAAATCATAACACACTCTGTAAACACAGTAGCCTACATAACACACTGTTTCTCTGGTGATGAGATGTCAGCTAAATGTGCTTTGATGTAATAATAAGTAATATCTTATAAGTGGAAATTTGTTGATGCAAGTAAATATACTTTTTGAAATATTTTTTTTTCAAACATTGTCTTATTTAAAATTGCTTACTCTCTCACCACATTCAATTTTTATAATAATAATAATAATAATAATATAGCTGTACTACATAAACATAGGCTATATATAAAATAAATCAATAAACATTTCTTGCTGAAAGTTATTTGGTGCATGAGTGGGCTTTGTAATTAGGTTACATCACGGGTTAGACTAAAGGAAAAATTTACCCTGTTTGTGGAGTATCTCTGGTTATTGTGGTCTATTATCTTATTTATGAGGATGAATGTAAACTGCAGAAGAGGAGATATCTGCTACAAAAGACCAGTAGCGCTTGTCGAGTGTTTGAACGTAATATGTTCTTACTGGCTAACTTGCTTTAAAATACCTGTATATCGCGAGGACATGCCATCCAGGGTCATGTGATTATAAACGGCAAAATTACTTCCTCAAATTTACCATCGTATGTAACGTTTGCTAACGGCTTGTGGAACACCCCTTCATGTAGTGTCCCCTTCACGCAGTGCCCTTCAAGTGTGCAAAAACTCTACTTGGAATTCACCCATTTAGCCCACTTCATCTTCATCTGTATGTCTTACAGTATACGGACAAGGCGTTACATGCAGCTAGCAGCGGATGACTGTATAGACAGCCTTATCAAAGTCTTCTGGCATTTTGCCTGAAATTAATTAAATGACAATCGATAAGCTTAATTGATAAAATTATTAGCAAAAGTTCTTAAAAAAAAAACGTCAAACCAAATTCTTCCTGGATTACAAGTGCATGGCTGCGTAAGCAGAGAGTGGGGTTTTTTCAATTGAGAATGTGTGGTGCATTATGAAGTGCAAAAGATTGCAATGAAGGCACTATATAATTGCACAGGTATAAACCAGCATAATGGATGAATAGGAGAAAATTCTGCTTGGTAAACTTAACAAACTTGTCTTCAGTGCCCTAACGCTTAAGTGTTATTAGAAGAAATTGTCATGTTACACGGAGGTAAACACTCGACTCTCCCAACATATTTGGAGCACGTTTCAATCATCTGGTTTGAAATGAGTGTATATTTAAACAAAATTCACTGATTGTGAAAACTGTCAAATATTATATATTTTTTAATTAATTTTGAATCAGTTGTTTGATAGTTTCAAACAGCACTTTGAAAGCATGTTGTGAAAGTTGTTTCGAGTCATTGCACTAGTAGTTTTCTGCTTAAGTATCTGTTCCTCAGCTGCACTCCAATGTGAATGAAACTAAAATACAAAAATCTTTTCTCATGCTGGGCTCGTAAAGCCTTCAAATTTGGACCTAGGTCTGAATGGGGGTTGAAAATGCCACAGAGGGGTGTGCGTGGGAGCAGATAAGATCCAATACACTTCGATGGTGCACATCTGTCTTTTCTAGCCATCATTATTGCTCTTTAGAGGCTGAGTCACTCATTAGCCTTGTTGGAAGTCTGAATGAGGTTGCTGAGATCATTTCATTCCTCTCTGATCGTTCTGCTCTCCCTGCTCATCAGTTGTCCATGGCATGGACTCAGATACAGTGATTTGGATCCTTGCCTTGTAAACAACAGCTGGTTAAACTGTAGTGCAATCTTGAGGAATTCACCCAGTTCGATGGCCCTATTTTAAGAGTGCTAGTGCTAAGCGTACGACTATGCCATAATTCATATATCGCTAAGTCAATGGGCATGGCCATGAAGTTTTGGTATTTTCGTGCAAGCATGTGCTAAGTCTAGGCGCAAGTAGGTTTGGCGAAATTGTGCATGCAAAGCGCTAATGGGCTTGGGCAAGTGCAATTTAAATTTGAGATTCCTCTGTGGTTATTGCATCATCTGTTTCCTATTATACAGTTCATTCTCTGTTAAGCACCAGTCATATAAACAATGAGAGCACATTCATAAAATTTTGCTATTGGAAATGGCAGCCTGATCTCATGAAATGTATGTAAACATGAAAAAAGCTTTGCAATTCAATATTTACATGCTGTATAACACGTTTGGCTGCAGTTATCCAGTGAAATGTCCAGCTGGGGGCACCAAAAGTGAGTAAAATTGTGTCGTATTCATACTAGGTTTAAAAGTGAATTTTAGATGGATACATACCTCCCTAACCTAAAACATTAGCTTGAACCTAACCAAAAGTGTTTTAAAATATAAATGAGACATTTTAAAAATACATCCTTAACAAATCAACACCTAAACCTAACCAATAGAGTTTTAAAATACAGAAGCTAAATGAAAAAAAAAACATTTTCTGAAGCAACCACATTATTTCTTGACGTTTCTATGACTCTGGTGTGTCACTTGTCAGCTTGAGTTCATGGCTGGTTTTCCAACTCAAGAGTGCAACGCCCTGTCAGGTGAGCTACCGCACAAGCTCTTCACTTTGGAGTAAGTGTATATATGTAGGTGGGGTCTGTAATACAAGCATTACATTTTTTTGTTTTTCAAAAGATGCTTTAGAGTAAATGTGTGTCGATATCATAAAATGGGTCTGAGAAATAGAGAGAAAAATAAGTGTTTATTATGTCATAATCAGCCATTAAAGTAATGATTTGAGTGAAAGTTAATAAAACACATAGTTGTTGTAGCACTAGTGTTCATTTTACCTGGAAAGAGCAGGGAACACATATTACAAGTTTTGCAAAAATGAATATAGAGTCACGTTTTCACTATGAGACCAGGTTGGTAAATGGACCGTATGCAATGAATTAGAAGAATAGAAATATGCATTTACGTTCTATTTAAAGGTGTAACTGTTCAAATTTCTTACAGTTTGGTTTGTATCACGGTTTTAGGGTCATGTTTTCGGCACGGATCTGTACTTGCAATGTTCAGAAAAAATATATATTTAATTTCCAAATCCAAAGTAAGAATATTGTATTTGGTAACAAACACTTCAACAGGTTTGCCCTTAATAAAAATCATGGTTTTACTACATTAACCATATTTTAATCATGGTATTTGTAGTAAAATCATTGTAACTACAAAATCAACATGGTAAATGTCATGGTTATAATGTGTAGTAAAACCATGGTTACAATATGGAAACTACAGTTTTACTGTAATTGTACAATTGTATCTTTAATTGTATCAAAACCATGATTTCTGCTGAGAAAGCCCTGGTGACAGCAGCCATGGTTACTTCAGTCATGATTACAAAATTACTTTAGTAAAACCATGGTTAATTTTCTTTATGGACTTGAACTATATATAAAATAATAGAAGGGTCTGGGATGTCGTGGCTCGAGAGTTTTAATCATAACATTTGAAAAATGTTAACAAAAATATTTCTAAATTTAAACTTAAAAACTTCAAATTAAACTCAAAATAATGAAATTGTCAAAATAAACCATACCAAATCAAAACATTTTACCCTGTCCAACTTCTTCAGCTGGCTTCTTTTGCAAGAAAACGGGTGGAAAATACTATTTTAAATAAAATAATAATAATAATAATAATTGAAACATGAACCATAACCTCTAGAAGGTTTTACACAAATGTCAAGCATTTTTATTTCAGAAAATGGATAAAACAGTGATTGTCAAGGTCATAATTGTCATAATTTGATGTTCCACTTTATTTTTGGACATGAACTTTATAACCACCTGCTGGTAAAATCTCCAAACTGCAAATGCAGGAAAGGAATTTAGACTTTGGTTCAGGCATGAAAATGCGCATATAATTAGCGCTCTCACGAAAATTGGATAAGATGGTTGTTTCGCTTAGCGCTGCACTTTGCGCACCTCATTAAAATAGAGCTCTGAATGTCACTTGCAAAACTATGGGATCTGTTGTTGGTCTTTGTCTGTAGTTCTTTGGCGTTACTGCAGAACAAACAGTTGGCATTGTGAGCAGCATGATTGGAAGGTAAACTGCGGGATTCCTTTTACAGGGGAATGCAGTGTGTGTGTTTGCCCATGCCCATCAGTTCCTTTAGCAAGGTGAGCCTTTAAAGGATAGTGAATGACCTGATAGTGAATGAGAGTTTGAGCAAGCTGAGATATGTTTTTTATTTTTATATATATTTTTAATACAGTATAATTAACTTTTCTCGTGATACCCTGATCGGAATCTCATATCTTCCCATGCTGCAACAATATCATTACCCAAAATAGGATGTATACCTTGAATTGTACGTTTATAGACACAGTTGCTGTAAAAAACAAGTATGCAAAACATTTGGATTTACCCAGATTTCTGCATACATTAGTCATTAAATTGACACACCTTTTTGATAAGATTCTCAGCAAAAAGACGCTACAATCATGGATGGCAATAATGACTGAGTCTGGGAGGACTCCATCCCAAGGGACAGGGAAGTAGGCGATGATCACAACAAAGGTTCGCTGAGCAGCTACGATTGAAAGAATTTCTCCAGTCAGCGCTTTCCTATTGAAAAAGGACCAGTATTGTTGTTTTAAAGTGTTCAGTCGGGGGAGAAAGGATTTGGGGGGAGATCAAGTTGTGTATTTGCGGGAGCCATTTAAATGGGAACTGTGGCCATGATGGAGATGCAGGGAAATGGGAACTGGCAGGCTATGAGGATAGAAAATGCCAAATCTGGAATCTTGCCAAACATGTATACAAATGTGAGGATTATATGGCGCAATCAGAAGGAATATGGCTTAATTTAAAAAAAAAAAATCATCAGAGCGTTTGTCAGACCATAAAATTGTGTAATCAGGGGTAATGAAAAATCTCAAGACAGTCCAGGTTATTTTGAAGAGTGAAAGTTTTGAAATAAATACTTAGTCTCTAAAATGTTGCCAAACATATTTGAATCATCGAATAAGATCCCTAATTTGAGGCATATGGGCTAACTCATCGATTGATTGGTTCATATTTTCTATTACATTAATATTATGTCTTTCTTTTCTCTGTGGAACTAAAAAAAGGTGTTTTTTGTTTCATTGTGCAAAGATGTTTTTTTTGAAATTATCTTATTTTGAAACTGTTCTTGGTAGCGTTTTTGAATGAAAAAATATAAGATTCACGTATACGTGTCAGATTTTTTTTTAACGTGCATTTAAAGTTACGTGTAATCGGGTACAAATTTTTTGTGGGTTAGAGTACTCGACTACAAAATTACTTGAAAATGCACATTCCTAGTTTGAAACAACGTTATGGGAAGTAAATGATGCTAATTTTATAATTTTTTGGGTGTACTATACCTTTAAGAGTACCTATTAATGCCCATTTTGTCTAATAAATCGTTCTATTCTCCAGTAAAGGGCAAAAGTCAGATATAAATAGGATTAGAACATACCAAAAATGTTTAAACACATTCCTTGCAAATCCAAAGTTTGTTTTGCCCTCGTTTGTGCTGAAAGTCTGAAATCCAGATGCATTAATTTGCAGTGGAACATGATATAGTTTATAGTACAAGGGCTATTATTTTTAAGAGGAAAGATGTTCTATCGAAGTCTAGAGTTAAGGCTATGAAGTTGTCTCTTCGTGATATAGTACTTCCTGACTACCTGGCCTTAAACAAAGGGTGTTAACATAGTGGTAAAAGGTCCCTGTCATCTGGATCTTTGGATAGCTAATGTCTTAAGTTGTAAGTTTTCCTTATACAGTGGGGTTCAGAGGCCATTTAAATGTGTTAGACACTGTTACATTTCTCAGAACTGTCTAGTGTCATTGCTTTCTGGCGGCATCTTGGCGGCTGTGGCTCAGTTGGTAGAGCGGGTCGCCCACTAATCGCAGGGTTTGCTGTTTGATTCCCGGCCCACATGACTCCATGTGCCGGAGTGTCCTTGGGCAAGACACTGAACCCCAAGTTGCTCCCAATGGCAGGCTAGCACCTTGCATGGCATCTCTGCTGTAATTGGTGTATGAGTGTGAATGTGTGTGTGTGTGTGTGTGATTGGGTTAATGGGACACAGTGAAAAGCGCTTTGGTAAACTCTAAGGTTAAGAAAGGCACTATATAAGTGCAGACCATTTACCATTACCATTGCCATTTTATTTTGTTTCAAATTTATTTTTGTATCAAAACCAAAAATTAATTAGTGGTCACTGGTCTTTTTTAATTTTTAGATATTTTTGAAACAATTTAAGTGTATTTTAGTTTTAGTGTTTCCAAATATGTCCATAATTTCAGGGATGCAAACTACTCACCGTTTTGCAAGTCACCCTTTTTAACCAAACTTTCAGAAATTGTCTGCAATTTTTTTTTTTTTTTTTACATTTAACATATTAAATGAATTTAAATCAACGGAAAATATTCCCCTGAAACACCAGCTTGACTCTCTTACCGTTTTCACCTTTCATGAGTTTGCATCCATACATATTAATTTCAGTTTGTTTTCGTTAACTTAATAAACTGCCTTGAACTTGTGCAGAATCTTATATATTTCTTATCTTACATCAGAACATTTCTTTTGTTTTTAGTTTTTTTTAAAATCCTGGTTTATATAAAGTTTTTAATTTCAATGATTTCACATGTTAAGATTTTTTCATGGATGCTGATAGCACTGGCCATTTTACATGCATTTCATTTCTGTGTGACCAGATATGCATTTTTTTGTAAATACGACAGAAAGGCATATATCTTCTTCATTTAGAGGAGCCAGAAGCCAGTCATAAGGTCTTACATAACTCCGATGATATGCTGATTTCAATCCCATAAACTGTGGTTTCATTTGTTTGACTGCAGGTGGCTCAGAGCTCTAAAGTATGGGATGAAGTGCCCTTTCCAGAGGATTTGGAGGAGGTAAACAAGCCGCTTGGGGGTTATGCTGATGATGAAGGGTTCTATGATGCTTCAGGAGGTAAGACTGTCTGACTGCTGCAACACTGAGTAATTCATCTGAAAATGAAAGTCATCATTTTCATACCCTCATGTTATGCAGGATAGCCTCAGTCACTATGTTTACTTTCACTGTATGGGAAAAGATGCCATGAAAGTGAAAGGTTACTAAGACTAACATACTGCCTAGCATCTTCTTTTGTTTAAACATGTACTGTAAAAAAATACAACTGCTTTACAGCTGTTAAATTTAGCTTTTTGGCATTTATCGAAATGCTATACTTTTTCTTTTTTTTCTTTTTTTTCCCAGAAGTAATCAGTGGAGATGAGGATGGAAGCACGCCTGAACCAACCACGGCTGACCCAAGCTCACCTATAACAAGTAAGAGCATTCTTTATCTCTTTGGTTTTATGGAGAGGAAACATTACAACTGGATAGTAGTAACACGTCATATCAGTGTGATGAAATAGCTGTCTCAACAGATTCTGCCAACATTTTGCTGTAAAACATGAATCTGTTGTAATCGTCTACTGGGGCATTATATACAATTGTTGGGTCTGTGTGAATAGTGTCTCAGTCACATCCTGTTACCCGCCCGTGATCGCGGTGATGAGACTGCCGCCTCATCATAACAAGGGGACTCAGATTGGTGTCGGAGGTCCAAAGAATAATCATATCTCCTTTCATCTGATGAGACACAGAGGTGTAAAAAAAAAAAAAAAAAAAAAACACATGAAAGACAGTGCAAAAAATAAAGCCTGGAACAGACGATACACAAACACTGTTGTATCATACTTTATTGATATTCTGGCATCACGTTTTATTTCTCGGCTTTCAGGTTCCGGGAAGATTTTCAACAAATACCAAAACATGCTGTGTATTCTCTTTTGAGGGAAGTTTTATTTATGTTTAAAGGGGTCAAATCACAAGGAATCACATTTTCCTACATCTTTTGAGAAAAGCTGTTTAAACATTCTGCAACTTTCAGAACCTTAAAATTCCTCCCCAGTGCAGTAAGATGGCAGTATTTAGTTAATTGAATCTTAGCTGCTGGTTCTGTACTTCCACAACTTTCTGACATCAGACATATATTTAATCACATGCAACATGGCCCGCCTCGTAACACCAGAAGAACTAATATTAAGAGTAAACTGTGTGAAAACCGTCGCTCTGCATGTCCTGATGAATACAGATGTTTGAAATAATAGTGTGATATTGATATGGATGTTTTGTATAGTTGCATTTCCAACATAGTCTCATAGAATGAAAGTTACTTCAACAACATTTTTGCAAACTGAGTTCTGTTTCTCATTGCAGTTTCCAGTTAAAATTAAGACAAGAGGCGCTACAACAACTGTGCGTCACTTTCACACAAATCACGACTACAGCAGCTGATTATGGCTTTATTAACTCTTATTTTTCACTCTTTTACTCGCACACTGCTATTTAAAAAAAAAAACAGCACATTTTAACACTTGTATTACAGACCTACCTACATTTACACAGTTTTCCCAATGTGACTAGCTTCCGTGGTAGCTCACCTCATAGCGTGTTGATGACAAATTTAGGGACGGAATTGTCATAGAACCGACATGATCTGTTAGGTTTAGATGTTGGTTTAGGGTATTAACACTTATTTGCATTTTTAGCACACTATTGGTTAGGTTAGGACACTTGTCTGATTATAACACCATTTCACTTGCTTTTGGCACCCCCTGCTGGACATTTCACCTGGAAACTGCAGCGAAACATGTAATAAAGCATGTCATTTCATTTGGAATTTTTTTTGCCACTGTCACATAATGTTCATGAAGTCTGGCAATGCATTTAATAGTCACAAAATTATTTTTTACGTCATATCCTCAATTTTGCCTGCCATCCAGCCTAATTTTGGAAACTGACCTTGCATTATTTAGAGATTACAGATACAAAAAATGTCTGAGCCACAGTGTTAAAACACATGCATTTTTACATTAAAAATGTTCTATCTTTGGAACTACACTTTGGAACCTAAGTTTAGCTGATTCATCCCACTGAGCTGGAAATGGAGCATATCGGGGATCTTATGACCCAGTGGTGATCTTTGAGGTTTAACAAACCAAATGAGATTAGTTTGAAGACAGGATGCCTCCATTTATTCAAGCGGTTTGTGTTCGTAACTTTCTGATCTCAGTGCATTTGGCAAACACATATATCTGGCCATTTAGGGCTGCACAATGATATCTGGCTTTTTAAATATCAGGCTGGAAATCAAGAATAATTTTACTCATAATGAAGTGGGCTTGGGAGGTTAAGGCTATGAGTCATAGGATGGAACTTTGTTTTCTAAAACCATTAATAAATTGATGCCTGACAGCACTTGGGAAGTAGCATTGGTTTCCAGCAGTGGAGTATTTGTGGATGTCCAACTTGTGCTCTGTATTTTCCAGAGGTCTGTGTAACCATCTTTCCTTCCCTGTCATTGATGAGAGTTCATGTCCTGTAAGCACCTATTACATGGCACATCCTGTTTGGGGGCAGTGGTGGCTCAGCGGTTAAGGCTCTGGGTTACTGATCAGAAGGTCGTGGGTTCAAGCCCCAACACCACCAAGACACCACTGTTGGGCCCTTGAGCAAGGCCCTTGAACCTATCTGCTCCAGGGGCGCCGTATCATGGCTGACCCTGCACTCTGACCCCAGCTTAGCTGGGATATGTGAAAAATAAATAATTTCACCATGTATGTGCAGAAATGTATGTATAATGTGTGACAATTGGTCAAATTAAATTAAATTAAATTAATTTTGTAATGCATTTCCTTGTTCCACACCTTTACATATGGGTCATAAGTATTTTTTAGGTCTGTAATCTTAAAGTGATCTTTTCTGTAAGTGATAAAAATGGGGAGAATGATTGTGCACTTAAATGAGATGGTGTTATGATGGTACACCCATTTGATAAAATGGTGATTTCAAGTATATTTTTGAAGACCACCGATAGGAAACAAATAAACATATTTGTCTTTCTTTTTTTTTTAAGTCAGGTTCTTAGGTACACTACCGTTCATTAGAAATGGGCGCTTGTGTTCACCAAGGATGCATTAACTTGATCAAGATTCACTTTAAAGTAATCTATAATGTTACAAATGCATATTTCCAATTAAATTAATGCTTTGAACTTTCTGTTCATCTAAGAATCATCTACTTGCAGCGTCCTGGTTAGATCCAGTTTGATGTCTTTTTTTTTCAAAACAATAGTGCATGGAATAGCCTTCATCTCTCAAATAAATGCACAAAAGTGCACTCAGTACTTCAGCAACTGAAAAGGCACTGTATTACGATGTCCACACTTCATTAAGTAGCAGAAAAGTTTTCAACTATTCTAATAAAAAGAAAAGTTTCTTGAGTACTCAGTAGCACATTCAAATTATTTCTTAATGTTTTGGTGACAGTATATTCTTAGTAGATTAGAGTAATGACATCTGCAAATGGGGCATGGCCGTCATGGGAATTTTTTTTATAAAATAAATAAAAGTGTAAAACTAATTTCAGACAGAAATAATATTTAGTGACATTACTAATGTTTTGGCTGTATTTTGATCTATCTAATGCCTCCTTGGTTAACGAAAGCATCAATTTCTATCAAAACCAAAAATGCCTTAGTGTACTAAATCTTTTAAATGTAAGTGTTTCATGGAAGTAAGTATCGTCTTTGTTTCTCCTAAAATACTTTGAGAGAAATAAAGACTGTAACTAATGTGGATTGTACAGCTCAGGTCTTGGATGAGTATTAAACATGGAAAATGTTTAGACATTTTTTAGCTCAGGTGCAAGCGCCCATACCGCTTTCTCCCCTAGACGGGCGCTTGACCACGCCCCCGCTGCCACATTCATATTGAAATCTCTGACCTTTGATTTGGATGTCTTGAAATCGAAACACAGTTTGAGATATTGTTGAGCTCTCTTTTGAAAGTTTAGAGATGACACGTGAGCTTTCTTGGGTCTTTTTGGGGATTTTATTTGAGTCGTCTGAGAAACTCAAACAAAAATCTCCATGTGCTCACCAGTTAGTCTCATTGCTGTCTAAGTGAAATAATGGAGATATGAAGGTGAGTTATATTATACCTCGTGATAGCATTTGCATTGGGACGTATAATATAATTGGGAGGTAAACAATCTGCACCGGTAACCAAAGACTGTTTGTTAAATTTGCAGAAGTAGAGTTTTATATGACCTGGAGGGTTTCTGGAGTCTTTTATCACCAATCTGCCCTTGAGCAAGCCACTTAGCCCCAGGTTCCACCAGAGGATCTGTTCCTAAAACTGTCCCCAAAACAGTCATTCCAAAACAAGCAATCTTATCAACACATTGACAAAGCACTGGATAAGCAGTCCAGAGTAATTCTAGCCAACATCCTTTCTTTATCAGTCTATAATCCCCTTGGCATATAAGGAGACTCTTTTATCTGAGCTGCTACATATTCCTGGCATGTTTGTTTGTTTTTAGCCTGATGTGGAAGACATCTCTGCACCCTCTTTTGATTCTGCAGTCTTCAGAAATTTCACAGGCCCTCGTGCAGTCCCTGAACAAAGGTTACAGTAGCATACAGATATTTCAGTTAGAGGGAATAGCTGGGAGATTATTTGGAATGAGGCCACGAGAATGCTCTTCTCAACACCTCCACAAGGAATTTGTGTTTGATATGGTGTTGACTGGGCAAGAAACTCGAAGGACCAAATTGTTAATTTGTTAAGTCATCTACCCATGAATGTAATCAGGATTGTTTAGCCAAAATGAAATCACAGTCATCAAAGCTGGTGATGAGACACTTGCATGCTATTTCAACCTTATTAAACTGGAAATAGTGCATACTATTGTTTTACTTTTTCTTATAAAGTTACATTATTCGTATTTTTAATTATTAGTTGTTTAGAATAATAATATTATATTATCATTTATTTATTTATATTATTTTCTGAACATGTATTCTTTATTGTGAAAGGACAGAGTAGAATTGGCAGGAAATGATGGGGGCCTACTTCAAATAATCTTAAATTATACAATAAAATGTAAATTAAACGTAATAATAATAATGTAATGTAATATATATATATATATATATATATATATATATATATATATATATATATATATATATATTTTTTTTTTATTTTAATTTGTTTATTTTATCCTTAAAACACAATGTATGCTTCTTAGGTTTAAGTCCCATTAGTGAAAAGAAAAAGGTCCCTTGCACACAGTAATTTAGTGAATGGTCTACTTTTGGCAAAAGTGAACAGATAAAAGGGACATAAGTGTGTGCGAAAACCATCAAGAGGAGGAGAGGCCACTCCACCCTATCCTGGTGGTGCAGTTGATTTAATGTTGTGTGTCAGAATTGCAAGGTGATATTTATAGAGCAAGATTGGGAGACATTTTTTGTTGTTTATATGGCCTCACCTTCTATGAGGTGGTCGTATACATTCTGTCAGAAAGAGAAAAGAGCAAAGAATTGAGGGAATGAAGAGAATAGTGCACATACCATACCAGTGAAAATATTGGACACTCCTACCTATTCTTTTTTTATAACCATTTTCCACATTTTAGAATATTAGTGAAGTCATCAAAACTGATAAAGAACACAAATGGAATTATGGGGATTATGTAGATACCTAAAATTGTTAAACAAATCAAAACTAAAGAAGGAATTTCTAATGTTGTTTTTAGTTTTTTTATTGAAATTAATATGTAGACTCAATTTATATTAGTCTACAAAACTAATTTTAATAGTATTAAAGTTTCAAGAAATATTCCAGGTTCAATATAAGTAATCTCAGTCGACTCATTTGTGGCATAATGTTGATTTCCACAAAAATGAATTTCATCTCTTTCCTCCTTTTCTATATAAAAAAAGAAAAAAATCGAGGTTGCACTTACAATGGAAGTGAATGGGACCAATTTTTGGAGGCTTTAAAAGTCAGAAATGTGAAGCGTATAATATTATAAAAGCACTTACATTACTTCATCTGTAAAAACTTATGTATTATTTGAGCTGTATATCATCCTTTTTAGTCATTTTAGGCTTTTAGGGTTAGTTGGCATTACAAGTTGTAAAATTGGCTATAACTTCGCATAGAAAAGTTCAGTAAGGGATTGTATCACACTAAAATCATGTTTAAACGCATATTGTTTTTGACTTGTGGCTAAACTTTTGAAGCTATGAGTATTTCAATGTTCAAAAATTGGCCCCATTCACTTCCATTGTAAGTAAAAAGGAGGGACAACTCAACATTATGCCACAAATGTAGGTTGGGCTTAACTTGTATTGAACCCAGAATATACCTTTTAAACCTTCAAATTAAATTAATGAGAAACATAAATGTGTTCAACCGTAATGTGGCAGGGCGGAGGGCGGGGCCGGGTCGTGATCCTACACATCCGGTCCCATATTAGGCTAATCAAGCCTTCGAGAGGGATAAAGGTAGACTGCCGAGGATCGTGCGGGAGAGAGAGATTGTAACCCCGCCCTCCGCCCTGCCACACGTATCCAAACTATTAACTGATTGTAAGTGTTTGAAGCAAGTCAACAGATTATCTTCTAAAATGTGTCACGTATCACTCCTGACTGTCTAAATATCCTTCCACTTGAACATTAGTTTTCAGCTTCATATTGCCACTCTTTGTTATGGCAGCAATATAAGCGTTGCCTTGGAAAATCTTGTACTCCTCCAGAGGAAATTTTGTTTCAGTTCTCTCAATGGAAACATTTGCAGTCACAAATGTCATTATGATATGAAACTCAGAAAGAAACAGACATCATTTGAATGCCATTGAGATTCTAACAGATTGAACAGATCTTTTGCACACCGAAAGGTTCAATAGATCACTTTCAAAATGAACTCACCCTCATGTTCTTCCAAGCCTGTATGCTTTTATTTCTTCCATGGAACACAAAAGAGGATGTTAAGCAGAATATCAGCCTCAGTCATTTTACTTTATTTGCATCTTTTATTCCATACAATGCAAGTGAATGGTGACCGAGGCCCTAACATTATGCTTTACATGAGAGTGAGTAAATGATGACAGAAATTTTATTTTTGTGTGAATTATTCCTTGCATATGTTATAACGATAGTAGAACCACAGTCAGTGAAGAGCTGAATGATTTCATTTGGCTGCTAATGGACACTTGAGCTTCAGGGATTTCCTGCCAAAGGCCTGGGAGTGTCCATAATATACTAATTATCCATCTTTTGGGATTTATGACACAATTCACAGCTTTGGTTCCAGTTGCTAAACTAAATGAATAATATTCATTGTTCAAGAGATCAAAAAGACTAGTGGGAGAGAGAAAAAGAATGAAGTGTGTTTGCACTCATTTTATCTATAAAAGAATAAAGAGCTCCCTATTTGGTCTTTCTCTGATAGCACAGTCAGGGCTTTGTAGTGTGCAATCATCAGTTCAGCATATATAAAAGGATAGTTCTGAAAGTGTTGCTTCTTTCAGCTCCGCACTTTGATTTTGATATAGGATGCCTTTGAAATTGTGGATACCTCATTATTGCCACTTATTGTGGGCTGGAACAAAAATGCACATATTCCTAGCTAATTCGTAATAATATAATCTATGTGGCTGTTTTACGTTTTATTTAATAAAACAAAAGGCATGGCTAAAATTATGAAAAAACTAAAACAAAACCATGGCTAAATTGGTCCTAAAATTGGCCACAGTCTATTTATGCAAAATATAATATCAGTCTTTTGATTTTTGGGTCAAATACGACCTGGTCATTTTCTTAATTGGTTTTGTGAGATTCACATTAACGGTTGTCAGCTGTCACTTTGTTCATGCGTGGTTTGAGTAAATCTTTCTTTTGTGTATGGTTTTGTGCGTGTATTTGCATTTGCTGGTATTCACATATGTGCTTGTTTAAAGATTGCTTGCATGATTTTATCGCAAAATGTTCAGCTTGTCACAAAATAATTGGAATTATTGATTGCATAGTTGCTTAGTAAGCCTTCAAGTGCAGTCAGGGGATTTGTATTGAAGCACTAATCTAATTTTACTAGCAGAATGAACAATAATTAATTCCACAGTGGGAATCAGGAACAGTAAACCAAAATATGATGACGTCAAGACCAATTATCATCCTACTGTTTTCAAAACAGGAAGTCTTCCTCCCACGAGTTACCTCTTTAAAGGGTTGATCTCTGAGAGAGAGTAAAAAGCAGACAAGTGTGGAAGTGTGGTCAGAGTAGAGGAAATCCTGCTAACTACAATGACTATATGAGATCCCAACAAGAGAATAGTAACTGTCCTTTGAAACACTGGAGAGAGCATCCTTGCAGCGATTCTTGTCTTCTAAGACAAATGATAGATGTGGATCAAATTCAGTGTTGGCTTGGGCTCGGTGGTTCACTGTCATTGCTCTTCTGTGCCAGAGGAATGTGACATTTAAACACTCACAAATCACAATCTGACATTCAAAATGGAAAAAATGCATCAATTAAACTGTGACTCCTCCATGTGTTGGATTATAAAAAAAAAATAATTCCCCCCCATTTTTACTGAATCCCTGACATCTAAACATCAGATACTGTAAAGCTGTTCATTTTAAGGCAGCTGACATTAAATATCATGGACTTTTTAAAATCAAGATTTAAGGATAAAATTATATGAATGTACAGTATAAGTGACAGTGTATATCTTAAGTGATGTCTTTCACCATTTCATACACTTTTTACATGTGGTGTGACAAATAAATTGTTTTAAATGTACAAATATTCAATTTGCTCTCTCAATTAATATGAGGCCATACAACCTGCATTCATAGTAATTATAAAATAATTAGCAAGTTTAAAATAGTTTATGTTGTAGTATATACACGTCATACCACATGATGTCAACTTCACAAAAGTATTTCATATCCTTTTTAAGTTTGCATCTGTTCCTTCTGTTCCATCCTTGATGTGCATGAAATAAATCTTCTAGAGATTTTTGAGACATCAATAAACTTAAGATGTTTTTTGAATAGACAATCTGCTCCAAACAAACGTCTTAATCAAATCTGCAGATTACATTATTTTAACACCTAAATAAAATGTCCCATAAAAGTTGCAGATTGGTGTGGTTTTATTATTTTTTAATTGTTGGTGTGTTTTCTAGAGCATTTTTAAAAGGCTTAAGCCCCAGAGCCCACAGCTGCAGGGAGGCCCCGAACTCCCAGGGGGTGGCCCGGTTGAAGTATTCTCCCGTTGACTTCCTTGGAAGGCACGTATGTAAATGCATTCAGTGGGAGATGGCTGATGTAAACACAGAGAGGGTTCGCAACACTAAACCCGTCCATGTAGTGCATAGTCATCGAGTGATAACAACCCGTCACCCGGGGCCCCGGAGCACCCTAATACTGCCCTGGTTGTACTGCAACATTATCTACATGTAACTGCCACCAAAGTGTAACATTGCAAATTTGTTTTACGAAGTTCAGAAGAATTGATTGGTTTCAGTGGCATTTCAACACTGATAACTGCAAATAAAACCGATCATGAATCTACAATTAATTTGATTGTTTCTGTTCTCTCAAATCTTAATTCTAAACTCTAGTCAATAGGTTCAAACATTCAATCATAAGAGCTGATCCAGTTAAACACTGCCATGCTTAAGACTGGGTGTGAAATTCTGTTTAGTAGCAGAACGACAACAAGATGTCCTGCCAGTTGGATTTATGGCATTATTGTGGAAAGAGCCTTTCCTTTCGCTAATTCACATTTGACATTTGGGTTATTAGTGCCAAGGAATAGATTTGAGAAACATGTGTGAATCTTTAGCCAAAGGCATTTCACAGAGCCACAGATTAAGACAAAAGGGATTCAAGTGTTTGAGTCAGTGTGAAGGGTTCTTGGAAGGAGGGAATGAAGGTTGAGTTAAAAGAGTTGGGCTTTGAGGGCTAAAGTGGGCTCAATCAGCTCTTTTGTCTGGTGGACAGGCCTCCGTGTGTTCCGACAGAGACTCGGCCCACAAAGCTGCCATGCCCCTTTAATTGCTAAATAAGCTTAAGAATTAAACATTTGGAATTATGTTTTCCCCTCTTTTATTTCCCTGTCTTTCCCCTTGTTCGAATGCGGTTTCAAACCCTAATGTTTCGAAGTATTGTGATATTTTACTTCGCTATACTGTATAAATATCCTAAAGCGAATATATTAAAAAAATGTAATCACAATATACTAGCCTTCTGGAACATAAAAGCTTAAACTTGCCTAAGCTAATTTGCTGGTCTTACCTGGTCTACCATCCTGCCAAGCTGGTCTGTTGGCAGGTTTACGAGGGGTTTTGGGCACATTTTTCAGTTTCTTTTTTAGTGGGAGACCAACTTAAACCAGCTAAGACCAGCAAACCAGCATAGACTGGTTTAAACTGTTTATATCAGCAGGGTTGTGTGTTTGTAGCATATCAGTATTTCAAAATATTGCAATATTCACAATACAAAGAAAAAGCATGTCAATATAGCCAATTGTTATTCGCAATATAATACTCTGTGGTTAAAAGCTTAAACCAGTCTAAGATGGTTTGATGGTTTTATTTGAGCTTCCATTCTGGTCTGTTGGCTGGTATTAGAGGGGTTTTGGGCACTTTTAATCAGTTCAGACTTGAAAACCACTGAGACCAGCTTGGCCAGACTGGAAGACCAGTTTAAAAGGCCTAAGATTAGATTAAATTAACTAAGACCAGCAAACCAGTTTAAGTTGTTTTTTTAACAGGCTAATCACAATTTCAATATTATCTTATCACAACCAAGATATTAACAAAATATTGTATCACCTGGTCCCTGCTGATTTCGACTCCTATTTGACCGTGCATTTCATAATCGAAGAGAGTTAAAAAGGGCATTGCTCCACTGCAAACCAAGAATGCTTTGAGTTTCGCAGCCTAATTAATGAAAGTTACTGAGTAAAGATCACGGGCGCTGGGCCAGACTGAGCTGTCAAAAGAGAGGGGCTGATGTATGCTGCCCCTGCAGTGTGCCCACACAAGTGATTCGATTAATCACAGGTCGGTGCCAACAGTATGAAGGGAACTTTTGATGTTCCCTTCCTTCTGTTGGTATTTTCTATAATTTTTTCCATAGCCAGACTATTAGAGCCTGGAAAGGCACTCAGTCAAGACCTTCTGACACCCTCACTTTGTTTTCATCATTGTCTGTTTTTTTTTTTTTTTAAAAGTTAACTTTTTGCTGTAATGAGAGCTCTCTTATGAGGGGTGGAGGCTGCCATTAAGAAAGCAGGAAGCCATGTATCAATGCATTGTGTAATTAGAGGAGATTGAGAACTGTTCCGAAGCGGAGACACTTTCCCCCCAAATACTGTCAGCACTAAGTGCTAATTTCCAATAAACCATGTGTGCAAAACTAATATATTTGACTGGATGGGGGCAACATGATGTGAAAAGTAATACGACAAGTACATTTTTCTCTCTGATACATTGTCAATTTGAATAAATCTATAAAGATTACATTAAAAAGAGTAAAAGGTCAAATATGAATGAGCCAATGCCTTTGGTAGCAGGAGAACTATGGCAACTGGCAACAAACTGTTAGAAAGAGCACAAATATTGACTTCTGCACTCAACTCTGTTTGACAAACTGAAATCGGGTAAACCCACCCAGACGAGCTGCCAGCAGGCCAGTAAAAGGGCTGGAGCTTTTTAAAGGTTGTCCTATTGGCTATTTGCTTCTAAGACTGCACGCATAAGGTATTCACATTTTTTAGGAAGGAACTAGGCATCAAGATTTTTCAATTAATTGCAAGAGTAATCAACTAATCGAGTACTTGTGAATATTCATCTAGTAAAAACAGCACTCGAATATTGCAATTGAAACAACAATGAAACTGTTTCTCTCAGTTTCACTTTAAAAGAGTTGGAATGTATGTGTTTTTATGTGTTAGTGAAAATAGTTTTTTTTTCTTTTTTATCTAGTTTTTGTTTATGCATAATGCTCATTTATTTCATGAGAATAAACAGGTACAGTAGTTAAAGTTTGAACTTAAATTGTAAAATTCCAGTTTAGCAATATATTTGTGTTAGAATGCTCAACTACAAAATTACTCAAAATTGCCGTTCTTTGAAGGAACACGTTATATTTGCTCTAATTGATTCTAGCTTTTACAGTTATATTTTTAATCAATTTGGTACCATTTTCAAATGCAAGTGGTACATTTTCAAAACTCTTAGTACAAAACACCAATTTGATAACTTTTGTAACAAAGCTAATCATTCTTTCAACACCTGCTAACATGTTTTATTCAGGGTTGGGCATGTTTCCTTTCATATAATCACTGTTCAGAACACAAGATTATTGTGACTTGTATCGTGTAATGAGATAATTTGGTTTAATCAACCAAACGCAACAGAATTATCTTTTTTATTAATTTGATCAATCTGTTCTTTCTGTAGCAAACAGTGCAAGATACACGTTTCAAATTAACCTTGAAGTTGTCTAATTTTTTTTACAGTATTGTAAAGTCACATTAGGAAATACACTTGCATTGCTTGACCATATTGCCATTACTGTAAATTCATAATGTCTGTTACATCAACCCAATGTGTAATCAAAAATGTGATGTGAAGATACAGTATGAGTTTGTACTGACGTTCTCTGCCAATAATGACAGCACAGAGTATGTTGCCCAGGGTTGTTTCAGACCATTCTGGCACCATAGGCGAGATGGGAGGGTGGGTTGCAGCGGCCTCCTCTTTGGTGTCCCCCAGCAGGTGGCGCCCTAGGCCACGACCTAGTTCGCCTTTGCCTAGAAACGGCCCTGATGTTGTCATTATGTGATACTGTAAGAATTGTGTAACAAGTACAGTAATGAATACTGCAATTTAATTTACTGTACCGTACTCTTGCAGTACAGTATGAATGGATTGGCAGTTTACCTATTCTGATTTGGGTGATTAATTACATTTACTTTTAGTCATTTATCAGATGCTTTTATAGTAACCATAGTGACTTACAAATGAGAGAGACTCACACATTTGTCACAGTCCTGTAATTTGCTTTACAGTATTTAGGCCTTTGTTTAATGAATCACATAGTGAACATTGATGGCCCAGATGTCATTGGGCTCACCAGTTGCTGCCCTCTTCCTCCCTCTGATGCCCACCTATATGATATCTGTGACCTCTCTGGGTGGCCTCCAGTATACAAATTCATTGTTTGGTTCCTCTTTCCTTACAGTCAGTCCTGCTCTATGATGACAAATTGCTCAAACACACACTCTGATTGCATATGGTACATACAGTAAACAAAAGTGGTTATGTATTATATAAATTGGAAATATTGTAACAACTTTGTTTGTTTGTTTATTCTGTTCTGAACATGTAATTTACTGATAAAAAAGCAAAACCAGTTGAAAATCTATAGATATTCCAAATGATTGATTGATCATCAAGATCAGTTGGATGAAATGATACCCAAATGTATTCAAATAAATGAGAACAAATGCAAATGAAAATTTTTATATTAATAGCATTATGAAAGGCTGTTACTTTCAACGAAAGGTGTGTATATATTTATTGGTTTGGTGAAAATTATACTTTGTGAGTTTGTGTTTTGTATAGTCAATTGAAAGTATGCTAAAATGATTGAAAAAAATGCATTTTTGATGATCTGTTGTGATATTAGTACAAAGAGTATTGAAAGTGTACCACTTGCTTGTGAAAACGGTACCAGAGCAAATAAAAAAACTGTAAGATCTGGAACTGCAAATGCAAAATATTTTCCTGAATAGATTTTGTACTGCAGATGCCACTTGGCGTGTTTATTTTGTTGCACAATGCAACAACCTTCATACATTTTTTAAGTGTGACTGAAGTGTTCAGAGTGTTCAAATATGCTTTTTAGCCAATGTATTTGTTCATTTATTGCAGATTTTTTTGCTGAAAACATCATGTAATTTCCATCTTCAATAAGAATACAACCTATTGATTTTCTATTTTACAGTCATTTTAATAACCATTTGTGTATATTTGAAATGGTTTATTGTGAATGTGACTGACAGATACTGCCTATAGGTTTCCCACAGTCATGGAAAACCCTGAAAAATCAGGGAGTTTAATATTGTGTTGTCCAAGCCTGTAAAAGTAATGGAAATTAACAAAATCTTGTAAGTGATGAGAATTTCTATTGCGAATGTAATTATTTCAAGTTATGCTCTACTCTAAGATATTTGATCACCTATATATTAAAATAAATGAAATAGTCCTTTGGTCAGAGCTTGTGTAAAGTAGAACTTAATCTATTTATATATTGATATCTGATTTGTGGGTGAATCCCTCTTTTTTTTTTTGTAGATTTCATTTTCAGTTAATTGGTTGAAATGTTTCACAGATCATTATGAACGATTTAGCAGTGAATCAGTCTGAATATTTTCTTTTTTTTTTTAATATTCTTATTTATTTATTTTTATAATGACTGGTAAAGTGATGGTAAAGATTTGGAAATGTATTAGTCAACAAGGATGGGAAGTTATTTCTCAGGTGTCTTTATCTTTATCTTTGTTGTTGAGTCTTACGGCCTTCTTTTGTTTCTAGTCTACTATCGAGCACTGGTGAACTTCACAAACTCCATCCAGTTTGGGCCAGAGCTCGATGACATCTACTCTTCTGCTTTCCAGGAGATCTCGGCTGCTGTCGTTGATACGGTATGTGCCTCCACTCATGGTCTATATCCTTAACACTGGCTGCCATTTGAGTTACAAAACACATTGTTAAAGGTGTGCTCAGCCAATTAGGGCAGGTTATTGATTGCATGCCTTTCCCCTAATTTTAGTAAGTACTGTGTTAATGTTTAAATCAGTATTTAGCTGTAACACTACAATGTAGTACACAATGACCTAATGACTTTGTAATGCAAGGCCAGTGTGTGGTGATTAATGGTGTTTATCTTCTCCACAGCTCGAGTCTGATTACAACAGAATACAAGGACTCCAGACTGTCAATGTGGTTCTGATTAAGTAAATGCCTTTTTTAATTTCATACTTAAAAAACTAATTTAATAATGCATGTTATAATTTTAATGCATAGTCAGTTTCAGTATATTCCTTAGGACATTCCTACAGTAAAATCGAATACATAACTCTTTTTGCATTATGGAATTGGTTTTGGTGCAACTCTTTTTATTGCTTGCCTTTAAACTCTCCTTGAAATCGCTGGACAACGGAAGTAGATACGAAATTTATTCAGTCAACTTTTATGAAAATTACTTTCATATTGATGGCCTCAAAGACAATGGGTCTTTAATTCCTCAGCCTCCTTAAACTCGCCATGATCAACACGTCTTGCCTTTGATTAACTGAGATCTTTGTACATCTCGCAGGAAAATTGGGAAAGATGTATTTGTGGAGCTGGATGTTGGCTCTGATTACAACTCTAATGAAATACAGATCAGAGGAGTTCTCTACTCTGTGGTGAAGGAGGGCACCATTGCCTCCTATGATACCTCAATAGTGGGCTTTCAGTTCAGACGGCTTGGAGAAGGTACGTTTCTGGGGTGAATTTGAGGTAGTTGTCATTTATTTGTAAATAATGTCAGACACTGCAACAGTTACTTATTCTACAATAGTTGTACATTTACAACTATTTGAGTCAGTTGCAAAATTGTGCATCATGAACCATTCTTTCACAGTTTGTTTTCATTCAGTTTGAATATTTATTTGAATAATTGTTTCCAAAACTCTGCTGGAGACAGAAATGTAACTGAACGGACAATTTGCATTTGAATTACCTTTATAAAACTATTAATAGTAATAGTAATAATAATAACTATAATATTGTGACGAGGAGGAGGTTGGGGCCGGACTTTGAGGACACATCGCTGGCCCTGAATCGGCCTAATCAGCCGGGAGGTGGATAAAGACTAGCCGGAGGCACAAGTCCAAGAGAGAGAGAGAGAGAGAGGCATGTGGCCGCGTTTTGTGTGTCTGTTTGTGTTATGGTTTATGTTTGTTTTATGTTGAGTTTTGCATAAAACTTTGTTGACTGTTCAGCCGGTTCCCGCCTCTGCCTTGCCCATCCTTATAATGTTACATTGGTGCCGAAACCCAGAAGGGAGGAGGGATGCGCTGTCGAGGAATCCAACCAATGCCATCCGCCAGGGGAGCCGTCTGCCTGGGAACAGGGGGGGGTCTTTATCCCCCTCCCGTCTGATTAGCCCGATTCAGGGATGGCCGCGTCTCCTCACGGGCCGCCCCTGCCCTCCTCCTCCTCATCACAAATATAATCAATTTATTCTTGCAATTGTAGTATATACAATAGATAATATTTGTGTCTGGTTCATAGCTGATACTCTCCCATCTGTGGAGCCCATCAAGTCGCCAGGTTGGTCCTCAACCAGGCCTGCCGCATGAAGACTTTTGTGCCATTAGAATGCAGTCTAAAAGAATTCTCAGCATATGAACTGGCTGGTCATAGAATGCAACCTTACTGCATGTTTGCCCTCGGATTTGACCTCGATGAGAAGAACGAAAAAGCTTTGCATGGCTCACCATTGATTGAAGTGATGCTCTTTTTTGTAGTGTGATTCAGTCTGGGCATGACAATGTGACGGGTCTGTAATTGCACCTTGCATCTTGTTTTGTTGAACATGTTTGATGCATAGACAGAATCTGCACCCCAAGATTTTGCAGCTCAAGTCTTTTCACCCATATATGAAAGTTCTAGAGGACATAATTAAAAAGAAATTAAAAAAAGGCAAAGTGACCGATATAACATTTAAGCATGGTGTCTTGATGAGAGGCTGTAAAAAACTGGCTTTGTTTTATCAAGGCATCTTGTACAACGTCTTGGCTCACATTCTTAAAATAGCATTCAATACAATGGGTCAAAGAATTCTATACCTCTCTGTCTCTACCACCTCAGTGAAGCCCGTTCCCAGGGAATGTTTGTCCGATGAGTTCAGGTGTCAGGATGGGCTGACCTGCATCCCTCTGGAGTATGTGTGTGACAAACGGCCTGACTGCAATGACATGAGTGATGAACTGCATTGTGGTGAGTGAGATTGCATGTGATGAATTCTTCCTTGTCACAGAAATATGTAACTTTACTTTCTCATTTATTTTAGACAAGCTAACATCAATAAATGCACCTTACGGTATAGTTAATGTTTTGTGCACCCACGAATTCTGTCTGCATTTACTCGCCCTCATGTCGTTCCATAACCGTATGATTTTGTGAACGATGTTGACGTTACTATTTTTTCCATACAAAGTAAGTGAATGGAGGCTCATGCTAACAATCCACCAATTCAAACATTGTCTTATTCACTTGTTTATTTGTTTTTAAAGTGGTTGTAACTGAACGTCCTACTCAACCTACACCTCTCAAAACCAGAACTCCACCCGGCACGGGACCCTGTCGGGCAGACCAGGCCACCTGTCAGAACGGACAATGTATATTACGGGATTATGTATGTGATGGAGAATTGGACTGTGCCGATGGCAGTGATGAGTTTAAGTGTGGTAGGACAAGTGGCAACTTGCTACAATACTTTAATTTTACCAAATAATTCTCCCAAAACACACTTATTTATAACTGAGCATTTTATCATTGGCCCTGTTTATACTTGTTATTAACATCAGTCTTGATGTATTTGATCACAAAGATCACATCTCTGATTTTCGACTTCATACATCACTAGTATGTCAGTGATTTGACGTTGAACATTTTAAGCTGAATTCTCAGTTGTTTTATTCAAGTTAGATGTATTAACACAATTTTGGATGTGCTTCACATAATCTGTGTCAATGCATGCTGAAATCAGGTATACTGAAGATGTTCTATTAACTCCTGTGCACTGCAATGTATGTGCTTATTCATTTGATCTGATTGGACTTTGCTTTCTTTTAATATGAATATAGCCAGCAAAGTTGAAAACCATTGTTATAGTACAATGGATGATTGACAGGGGAGCCCCTTAATGTTGTCTGGTATGCATTAGGATAGATTAGAGTTTACATTACAAATGCAATGTGGTGATATGCATCTGAACGTGGTTTGACTGATCAATTTACAATTATTACCTGTTTATACCTGAATTTATTAAGCGCTGTCCACATGTGTTCATATCAAATGAGATAGATGTGTAAATGAAGTCATATTGAAACTAAATGAATGAGTCAGAATGATTCATTGTGAAGATGTATATTCTCAGTATTTATAGTTTGGCTTTTCTTGTAAACCCACAGGAACACCTTCTCCCTGTGAACCCAATGAGTTTAAGTGTCAGAACGGCCGATGTGCTCTGAAACTGTGGCGCTGCGACGGAGACAATGACTGTCAAGACAACTCAGATGAGATGAACTGCCGTATGTCAGACCAAAGCTTCTATCCAAGTTTACATTTCCAAATCATTTGAGTGGAAATAATTTTTTTAACCAATATTAATTATGGCTAAATGGTTGATTAACAATTGCTAAATGGTTAACATCAGATAACCATTTTTTTCAGTGTGGCGTTTTTTTACTCTAGCTTCAAATAACTGATGTGATTTTTAAACAGTCTTCTCTCTCGTTCCTTCAGCCACTAAAGGTCCAGGGGACACATGTCCCCCAGAGCAGTTTGTGTGTGTGTCTGACCGCACCTGCATTCCTGCCAGTTACCAGTGTGACGAGGAGCCGGACTGCCCTGACCGCTCTGATGAATATGGCTGTTGTAAGAAATTGTATTTAAATGAATCTTTAAAAAGTTGCCATTTTGTTATGATAACATACCAAACACCTTGTGTTAGAATACACTAAAAACAAATTGCACCCTATGATAGTGTCTTTTATTTGTTTTAACACTCAATTAAAAAAATCTGTGCTGATTGCTGAGCGCAATTCCCGATCTTGCTTGGTTGTGAAAGATGCAGCAGACTGTCGTGATCTAGCGTACTTTCCTGGTTATACTGTAATAATCTTACTCTCCATCATTTAATCATCTGTTTACAAAAGGAATAGTTCACCCAAAAATACAAATTCTCTCATAATTTACTCACCCTTATGCAATCAAGATGTGTATGACTTTCTTCTGCACAACACAAAGTTTTTTTAAATAATATTTCAGCTCAGTTGGTCCTTATGATGCAAGTATATGGTGTCCAGAACTTAAAAGAGACACACGGGTAGCATAAAAATAATTTGTAAGACTCCAGTAGTTAAATCTATATATTCTAAAGCGATATGATAGGTGTGGGTGAGAAACAGTTCAATATTTAAGTAATTTTTTTACTGAAAATCGCCACTTTCCCATTCACTCTAACAATCTGGTGTGGAAGTGACTTTCACTTTCACATTCAACCACCTACTTGTCAAGGCTGGTCAAGAAGATATGGATTTAACCACTGGTATTTGACTTAATGCTTTTGATCTGAATGTATGAATCATGCTGTCTCCTGAAATAACGAAAAATAACTACAGATCTAATAACAAAGCTGTGTGCATGTGCATGTGCCCCCCACTCACACCACCACAGACTGGTGGTACTGTTGGTACGTGCTACTTGATTAAAGTTGATTTTATGAAACAAGCTGTAGTCAGGAGCGGTGCCAGAATTTTTTCACCGAGGTGGCCGGGCATGCTACTGTGATCAGTCTGTGGTGGTGCGAGTGGGGGGCACCCCCTCTAGAACCACCTTTGGATGTAGTAAGTACAAAATATGTGCTACTAATATTTAAATTAGAGCTTCGGAAAACCCAGCCCAAGCATCACCCATGCCGAGCGGGTCTGTGTGAACATCTGTCTGGTTCTTTCTCCAGAATAAATTAAATTCATAACCGTTGCAGTGTCTGGATCCTAATAGTAACTTCGTGCTGATGTGCCAAATTGACTTTATTCTCAAAATATTCTAAAAAAATTAAGACATTAATCCCGTAATGCTATGACTTTATTCTCGTAATTTTTACTTTATTCTCAAAATATTATGACTGCATTCTCTAAATCGTATATTTTTTTTTTACGTGACACCAAAACGCCATCGTAGTATAACATTATTAAGAATAATGAGTAAATAAAATCAACTAATCTTCCTTTTTTAAATATCCTGATGTAAATTTTGTAAGAAACAACCCTACTCACAAATGCACAGTTTGAACCAAGAATACGTTAAATGAAGCCCTATAATGATAGCGAATTACAGCAACATGGAGTGATATTTGCAACAAATAAATAAATCCTATCTTTTGTACTAAGATTTCAATCACCAGTGAAGACAACAAGAGCCAGAGAAAGAGAACAAAGAGGGAAGTTTTCTTAATATTTAGTGAAGAGAAGTTAGTTTAGGAGTAGTTGAGAAAGTGCATGATAATATTTCCATTTAGGAAGTCTATCCATGGTATAGTTTCATTAATTTTTATTAAATGCATCTTTAACTTGTAACAGTTAGGTTAGGTTACGTATATACATTAACATTGCACAATTAATTAATGTGAAAAATTAACAATATTTTTACACCATTTTTAATCATGGTATATGTCAATTTCTATATACACTAATACAATTTAATATATAAAAAAAAATAGTAATATAACATCATTAAGAGCTAATAATGAACAATATTGTATGAATAAATTAACATTAACCAAGAATTCCAAGATGAACAAATGTGTGAAAAAATATGAATTGTTATTTCTTGAAACCTAATTTGGAATGTAATACACGTTACACATGCACGTGCATAACATATATAATCTTAACGTAAAGTGTATAATTAAATCATTATTCCAGTCTCTCTGGATCTGGATTGCTGATCTCACTGATTCAATCTGCCAAATAAAACTTTTAATGACTCAGGTTGCCAGTATAGAATAAAAGATTTGCTGTGTGGGTGTATGTGTGTGTCTGATCTCTTGTGTCCATTTGTCTTTCTGAGTATGTTATCATGTGTATTTTGAACAGCTGAATATTGTGATGAAATTATTGATCAGATTGTTCACTCTATTTACATTTAAGCACCTCCTTCTGTAACCATGTCACCGGAAGAGTCCATTATAGCAGCACGGGGGGACACCGTCACATTCACTTGTGCTGCCATTGGTGTGCCCACCCCCATCATCACATGGCGACTTAATTGGGGACACATACCAGCCAATAGCAGGTAGGTTACTGTGTAGGCTTAATATGTAATTTTGCTTACAGTACATCAAGCATCACCGACAAAGTTTTTAATTATCAAGACGCCCATGGCAAAATGTAATCTATCTAATCTATCTATCTAATAAATAGCTAATTTTATGAAACTCATGTCAGTAAAGTCCTGTTTGGAGAAACCTTTTTGAAAACACTGTTATTTTTGCTATTCTTTTTGTTGCCGTTTGAAGTTACAAACTTCACCTTTAGACAAATTTGCTATATTTGTGCATCATTTATATTTGGTATTTCATTAACACTTAATAATAAGGTTCCATTCATTAACATTAGTTAAAGCAAGCAGGCCTGGATAGTTCAGCGAGAATTGACGCTGACTATCACACCTGAAGTTACGAGTTCGAATCCAGGGTGTGCTGAGTGACTCCAGACAGGTCTCCTAAGCAACCAAATTGGCCTGGTTGCTAGGGAGGGTAGAGTCACATGGGGTAACCTCCTTGTGGTTGTGATGAGTGGTTCTTGCTCTCAATGGGGTGCATGGTAAGTTTTGAGTGGATCGCGGCGAGTAGCATGAGTGGAGAAAAATATCCACAGCATCTTGTCACACCACGCCATTGAAGTGACACTTGGGGGCAGATTTTGTCTTTAATTTCAGTGTTTCTACCAGACTATTGGAGTGCAAATAATAGGGCTGTGTGGCAGGTGCTATTTACACCTAGTGCAAATAGTACTCTGTTATAAAAAAAACTTAGTACTGAGTACTGTGCATGAAATTACAAGCATATAAGAAAGTCTGTTATTGACAGATTCACAATGAGCAGTGAGAATGGCAGAGGAACACTTATCATCCGTGATGTAAAGGAAGGAGACCAAGGGGCGTACACCTGTGAGGCCATCAATGCTAAAGGCCTAGTATTTGCCATTCCTGATGGAGTGCTCAGTCTCTCTCAGAGACCGAACCCAGGTACAGCACCTTGCTCCATATGGTGCATTGTTCGTGTTCATGAAAACCTTAGTTTAGATGTTTCATTTAGGCATTTTGCTGTATGTAAATGGGTAGTTGACATGAAGTCTAATATGCGATGTGACATTCACTAAAGCAGTTTTAAACAGCATTCTTTTATGATTATATGTGCCATTTTTATGACCACATTAACTTGGACTGCTTGAAATATTTTAATTTTACAAATTAATTTGTCAGGGCCATTCAGCATCTACAGTAAAATACACAATTTATCTATACTTTTGTATAAGTATTAGTGTAAAATCTTGATGTTGGTTTTAAAAAATTTTATGCATCAACTAACCAAATACTAAACTTCATGGAAAACTTGGAAATATCAGGGAATATTAATAATTACAATTTTCAGTCCTGGAAAAGATCTCAAAATATGTTAAATATTAAAATAATTATTGAATAAACATCTATAGTGAATTTATTTATATTATTTTAGTTCTGCTGAGCTCTTAAATATGCCCTCAGCTAGCTTCTGTGAGTGCAATCTCTTTTAAATTATTTCTATTACAATTCTGGATCCAGTAATCACAACTCAAACTGTCACATAAAAGTCGGTTGCCATGTTGTCCATAGCCAACAGACAATAATAATACTGTATATTTGTTCTTGGCTGATGTTTTCTTTCCAAAGAGCCCTATAAACATGTCATTACATCATAGATGCCTTTCATTTGTGAGACAAAGTTCATCCATGCTGTTCTATTTCTATGACTGCATGTTATGTCATTGTAGTGTGATGACTGGCATCTCAGACCTGACGGTGACAATCTTACCATCCTTTTTCTTTCATGTTGGTCTTGTCCAGTTGTGTCATCCTCTCTGTACGTGTTATCAGGTAACTGTCATGATGGACACTTTAGTGTGGGTGGGCGTTGTATGCCCTGCTTCTGTTTTGGCATCACTAAGAACTGTCAGAGCACCAGTCGCTACCGCAGCCAGATCACACTGCGCTTTACGGAGGAGGAGGACTTCAAAGGTACCCACATTATTAATAGTCCTGCTCTTTGCATTTAAGTTTATTGTATGAAGTCTCATTTTTTTATAATACATTTGCTACAGTATATAATGTTTGTTCATGATTTATACAAGTTATTATTTAAGTTAAGTTGTTACTGTGGATATTGCAAATTTAACAGTTTATCATGTATCTTTGTCTGTCTGTCTGTCTCTCTTTCCTTCTCCACAGGAGTCAATGTGACGTTTCCTAGTCGGCCTGGCACTCCTCCATCTCTCTCCTCCACTCAGATGTTGATCTATCCACAGAGTGAGGAGTTCAAACTAGTGGATCTATCTCGCCGCTTCCTTGATCAAGACTCTTATTGGTCTCTGCCTCGCCAGTTCCTGGGCAACAAGGTTTTCCTCCCCTTCACAATATTGCACCTACAAATATACTGTAGATAATGTTATTGCCAATGAAGTGCTCCCTATTTTAACTTTCTATAAATTATGCAATATTTAAAGTCTTCTGAGGCCATTCAATAGCTTTGGGTGCAAATTAGACAGAAATTTCAATTGTTATTCACTGAAAATCTTCACATCTGCGATTTCTGATATTGGAATGAAATGTTCTTTTCGGTCAGATCTTTTTAACATATCAGTTGATCCGATTCACAAACCAATCTGAATGATTCCTTCAGGAATGTCAAGATGAAGGACATGTCTGTGTTGAATAGGTTGACACATATGGAGGTTACCTGAAGTATAAGGTGAGTTACTCACTGCAGCAAGGTGCTTCGGAACCAAAGGAGAACCCTGATGTTGTGCTGAGTGGCAATAGACAGAGACTGATTTACCGCAGAGGAAACCCCACTTTACCTGACACCATCAACCATAGAGACATCAAATTTACAGAGGTATTTGTACACAATTTCACAAAGTATTATTTATTCAATCACAACCAACATCATGAAAAAATTGGAATCCATGTCAACCATAAATAATGCAGTACAACAAAACATTGAGATTTCAAATCAGTGATTGTTCCAATTTGATTGTTAATTAATGCTTACTTTATTTGGTTTGTTATGATAAGTTGTTCACCTTTCTGTGTCTCAGGAAAACTGGCAGCACTCTTCAGGATTGGTAGTGACTCGTGATGACCTCATGATGACTCTGACCAATCTGGAGCACATCCACATTCGCACCATTTATGACAACCACATGGCCAGTGTTGGCCTGAGTGACATCAGCATGGATACCACCACGAAGGAGTTCAGTGTGCAGGGGAACCCGAAAGACGTGGAGGAATGCAGGTTAGTGTGCTTGAGTGTTACTTGTGTAGTGTGCTAAATTAATAAAGGGTTACAAACCTATGCAACTTACTGAAATGTAATCTGGGACGTTTACCATACTAAACGAAGGACTTCGCTACGCTATCAAATTGTTTGAAATAAGAGAGGGGGACATCTACAGGGAGAGACTGTAGCAGGCAGTTGAATTTTGGATTACAATTAATTTTAATAACATTAACCTTCCCAATCATAGATAAATGTAATTTAAATGTAATGAAGCCCACCTGCCCTTATCGCTCGAAAAACCTTTTAATAAAGGGTAAAAAATAACTCTCACTAAATCACTCAAATTTGCTGGGAATAAAATACCAAAATACTTAATGCCCTGTTCGGGCCACTGGAAGGCGCCTGGCTAATAAGCCGTTACCGGGCAGTATGCTGTCAGAGCCAAAGCTTCGGATTTAGACCAAATAACTCTGTATCCCAAGAACTTAAAAAAGGTATTAATAATTCTGTGGAGGCAAGGTATAGATAAAATATGATCTGTGTAAAGCAAAAGCTTATGTGCCACACCTTCTGCCACCACCCTGGAAAATCATACACCTTTCTTATCGTGGTTGCTAATGGTTATATGGCAAGACAGAACAATAATTGGGAAAGAGGGCAACCCTGCCAGGCCCCTATCCAGAGGAAAATAATCTGAAATTAATGAATTAATTTGTACTGCTGCTACCAGGCGTCTATAAAGTAACTTAATTCATACAATAAAAGTATTCCCGAACTCATACATTTCCAAAATCTTAAAATTCTAATCCCATTCTACAATATCAAATGCCTTTTTGGCGTCAAGTGAGATGGCAGCGATCGGAGTCTGATCGTTCACCACTGACCACATGATATTGATGAAACGTATAATGTTATCAGAAGAGCTACGGCCCTGAATAAACCCCACCTGATCTATATGTATAATAGATGTCATTACTTAATCGATTAGCCAACATTTTTTACAATATTTTAAAGTCTAGCTGGATCAGGAAAATTGGACGGTAACTCTTACACACTTGGATCTTTGTCCTTTTAAAGAATCAGACCGATCCGGTCTTGCATCATGGTTGGTGGAAGTTTTCCATTCTTTAATGATTCCATATAAACTTGTAGCAAAAGTGGAACTAGTTTTGTAGCATCAGATCTAAAAAATTCAGCAGCAAAGCCATCTGGCCCTGAAGCCTTGCCTGTAGGCAAGGCCTTAATTACCTTGCCAAGCTCCTCCAAGGTTATCCAAGGTTTTTGCTCAGCCATCAGTTTAGGATGTTCTAATGGTTCCACAAAGTTTCAAATATCCTCATCAGTAGACAAAGACATGAAACTATAGAGATCAAGATATAATTCTTTAAAAGCATTATTTATTTCAATGAATGAGGTAAATAAACTCAGAGAAGGATGTCTTCCCTGTAACACACAGCATTGAGATTTCCTGCAATGACAACAAGCTCAGTCCAAAGATACTGTGACACACTGCCCTAGACCACGATGGACTCTCCACCTCCAAATCGGTCCCGCTACAGAGTACAGGCCTCAGGGTAATGCTCATTCCTTCGACGATAAACGCAAGTCCAGCTATGGCAGTGGGGGCACGGTCGACGGTACTTTGGGAGAGAGTGGTAAGGGTGCATTCAAGGACCAAGCCAGCGCCAGATCGAGAGAGAGAGACTGGGTCATGATTTCAAGAATTCACACCCCATGGAGTTCTTTCCGCTGTCCGACATCATCAAGTTCCTCACCAACCTACATCACTCCCACCAACAGGCTTTCCTTGAGCTCAGGACTGACAGGCAATCCTCAGCCTCCTCAGCAAGGAGAAAGCCCCGTCTACAACCCCGGACAACACTAGTCCCTTGCACCCACCCTTACTTATGAAGATGGCCGCGGATGATGACCCCAAGCCTTCCTCGACCTGTTCGAGCAGACCGCCGAGATCTGGCGTTGGCAACTTGCTCAGTGGGTGGCCCGGCTTATACCTTTGCTGTCCGGGGAGGCCCAGCTCACAGCTCAACAACTGCCGGCAGCTAGTCTCCTGGCCTACAACGTTTTGAAGAAAAACATCCTGCAGCTGGTTGATCAGAGCCCAGAACAACACAGCCAGCTCTTCTGGTCAATGGAGTTGGAGAGGACCGGCCGCCCTTTTGCCTTCTCTCAACGTCTCCGTGACGCCTGTCAGAAATGGTTACTGGCAGGGGACAGTGACATTGAGGGAGTGATCGACCAAGTGGTGCTGGAACAGCTGATCCACCAGCTTCCAGAAGGGACAGTGGAGTGGGTCCAGTGCCATCGCCCGGCGTCACTGGAGGAAGCAGTCCAGCTGGCGGAGGACCATATGGTGGCATGCCCAAGCGCGGAGGAGCCCTCTCTCTCTCTCCCCTCATCCTGTGTTTTCTCCCGTCTCTTTCCACTCCACTCTCAAATGCACACTTCCGCATTTGGACCGGTTTATCCCTTTTCCAGCAACTTCAAGGTCTACCCACTCTTCTCCTCAGGCAGATGTACCTGCCCCCACAAGTGCGAGTGTAGTGCCTGGACCGGCCTGCTGGCATTGCAGGGATCTGGAACACTTCCTGGATCAGTGTGGATGGATCATCTTGTGATGGAGCTGGGAACTGTAGTCCAGATTGCCGACACACCACAGGCTGCCCCCGATCCGGACGGAGGGTACAGGATACCAGTAAGAATCAAGGGGAGTACACACCAAGCCTTGTTGGACATGGGTTGTAACCAGACCACTATCCACCAATACTTGGTTCAACAGGAGGCTCTGGACACAACTAAAAGTGTTCATGGAGATATTCACAACTCGCCTATGGTGACCCTTGTTATTAAATTTAGGGGAACAAAGCATAAAGTGGAGGCTGCAGTTAGTTCCCGCCTCACCCATCTGCTGATTTTGGGGACTAATTGGCCTGAATTTAGAAATGTATCAAAGGGAATATGTATGGACGGGTCCTGCACAAAAGCGACGAGATGTGAAATGTGTGATACTCTGGCAGGTGAGGCGGAGCCGGAGGCATCTTCGTCTGCTCCACATCAGGATGACGTGAGGGGGGAGAGGCTGCTGCCCCTCCCATCCTCGGGGGAATTCCTGAAGGGGATTTCCCTTTAGAGCAGTGATCGATGGTCAACAACTCCAGCCAAATGTAACGCTTTCATATCCCTATTTCACAATTATAAATGAGCGGCTGTATAGAGTGACGCAGGATACTAAAACAAAGGAAGATACATCCCAGCTCTTAATACCGTGGAGCCGTCGGGAAATGGTGTTCCAAGCGGCTCATTATAATCCGATGGCAGGTCACTTAGGGGAAAGATAAGACACTGAACCGTCTAATATCCCGTTTTTATTGGCCGGGCATTGGCGGATGGCATGCTGCAAATGTCAGCTGTTAAATCCACTGGCCACCACAAAAGACCCATTGAACCATTAAATTCAAGGTGGTCCACAGACCGGGAGCGCAGAGAGCTGTCGCCGACTTCCTGTCCAGAAATGGGTGGGGAGTGGTAGGCAGTCCAGATGTCTCCCCGGCCTGAGTCGTGCAGTGGGGATATGTGGCAGCGTGGGCGTGGTCGAGGCTCCATCGGGACAGAGAGAACGTTAAGAGTGCATACACCTGAGCCAAATATGGCTAACACCTGTCTCTAATTGTAGTGAGATTGGGGAGTGTGGCATAGAAGGACCACGATCGAGAGAGAGAGAGAGACTGGGTCGAGAGCCTTACTGTGAAGCTGATGTGTTATTGTGAAGCTGATGTGTTATGTGAAGCTGTAAAGCAGAAAAGTGGTTAATTAAAAGTTCCCTACCTGTGATTGAAGAATCCAGCTCCCAGTTCCCTTCTTTGTTACACCGACCATCACCCCTGGTGAGACAAATCTGCTACTCATCAGTGAAGAGCACTTTTTGCCAGTCTTGTCTGGTCCAGCAAAAGTGGGTTTGTGCCCATAGGAAACGTTGTTGCCAGTGATGTCTGGTAAGGACCTGCTTTACAACAGGCCTACAAGCCCTTAGTCCAGCCTCTCTCAGCCTATTGCAGACAGTCTGAGCACTAACCAATATTAATAAATACTGTAAAGGTTTTGTTCATTGTTAGGCAGTCTAGCTAATGTAGTTAATGTTAACAAATGGAAACTTATTGTAAAGTGTTACCCAAAAAAAGCATATAAATCCCATATGTATGACTTTTCTTTGGCAGAACACGAATGAAGATTTTTAGAAGAAAATCTCAGCTATGTAGGCACTCACAATGCAAGTGAATGGTGACCAGAAGTTCCGAAAAGGACATAAAGACAGAATAGAAGTAATCCATAAGACTCCAGTGGTTAAATACATTTCTTCTGAAGGTGGAGTATGATAGGTGTGGGTGAGAAACAGATAAATATTTAAGTCCTTTTTTACTATTAATCTCCACCTTTGACCAGCCCCAACCAGAAGGTGGTTGAATGTGAAAGTGGAAGTGAAATTGTGGATTTAGAGTTAAAAAAAAATACTTAAAAATTGTATCTGTTTTTCACCCACACTAATCATATTGCTTCAGAAGATTGGCTTAACCACTGCCTTTTGGACCTTCAAAGTTCTGGTCACCATTCACTTGCATTGAATGGACTGACAGAGCTTAAATATTCTTTTAAAAACTTACATTTGAGTTCAGTAGAAGAAAGAAAGTCATACAGATCTGGGATGGCATGAGGGTGAGTAAATAATGAGAGAATTTTCATTTTTGTGTAAACTATTCCTTTAATATTCTACTCAGTTTGGCTTATCATGTGAATTTATCTTGATTAAGGATGCTTAGATATTTTTATTGAAAAAATGACGCAGGTGTGCTAGTTGTGCAAGTGCGCAGATGCTAAACTGCTAGTTTTAGTCGGGAATTCAGTGTGAAAGTGTTGAGGTGTGCACATTGTTGATGGTCTGCTGGTTGTTGTCCCACACAGATGTCCACCGGGGTACTCAGGACTTTCCTGTGAGACTTGCTCACCTGGTTTTGAACGGGTACCTGGAATCTTCCTGGGCACCTGCGCTGGCTGCAACTGCAATGGCCATGCCAGTGCCTGTGACCCTATTAGTGGGCACTGTCTGGTGAGGACTGGTTTATTGAGCATTATAAATACATTATTTAGATAACTAATACACTGTCTAAGCTAGTACATTGTTGTACGCAACACACTAAAGTGAAAGTGTCATGTGACAGAGTTGTCAGCACAACACAGAAGGGCCTCAGTGCAACAAATGCAAGCCTGGCTACTTCGGTGACCCGAGTCGAGGACGATATGATGACTGCAAGCCATGTCCTTGTCCATATACAGAGACATCTCGCCGGTAAGGATATATAATCAGACAACTGTATTACTTGCTTTCTTCTATGGAACAGAAGTTTGGCAGAATGACAGCCTTAGTCACGATTTACTTGCATTTAATCTTTTTCCATTCAATGAAAGTGAATGGTGACTGAGACTAACATTCAACAGAGGAAAGAATATCATACATTGTAAGTTGAATGCACTGTAAGTCACTTTGTATAAAAGTTTCTGCCAAATGCATACATTTAAATGTAAAATGTTCTGTTCAAAGCTTTTCCGATACTTGCTTTCTGGGCTATGACAATCAGGCAACATGTGATAACTGCAGACCTGGTTACACTGGGCAACGTTGTGAGAAGTAAGGGAAAAGCACTGTTCTGTATATGTCCAATCGTAATACAACACTTTGCTTATTTGGTGTTTATTTGTTGCATGTATATGTCTACGAGATATACTGCATGTCATCATGTTTATTTCCTTTATAGATGTGCTCCAGGATATGTTGGCAACCCTCTTCAGCCTAATGGTGAATGTATTCTTAATCGCCGTAAGTCTTCCTCTTTTTCACTTAGAACTGTAGTAAATAATTTATGCAATGATTTTGGAATTTCATTGCAAATGAAATATGAAATTTTGGAATTGTTGTCAGGCAGGTTAACAACGACTTTGAACATAGAAGGGAGACAACTTTTAGAACAATATGTTTTCAATGGCTGATTCTGACTTAAATTATTTCATTTGCTCCTCCTCCAAATCCTTAATATATGTGCTCACATCCTTAATTGCAAGATTTATATGATTGGCTTTGGATATATTTTTTACCTGCTATTTCTTCAATTTAAATGAATAGTTCAACCAAAAATAAAAATTCTCTCATCATTTACTCACCCTCATGCCATCCCAGATGTGTATGATGACTTCTGCTGAACACAAACAAAGATTTCTGAAATAAATTCCAAAAAGTGCATAAATCCAACATAAATGTAATTCCAAGTACTCCAGTGGTTAAATTCATTTTATGAAGTGATATAATAGTTGTGGGTGTGAAACAGATCAATATTTAAGTCCTTTTTTTACTATAAATGTCTAATTTCACCAGTTCTCTTAAGCGCTTTTGTCTCTTCTATGAGTTTTTCTTTTTGTTTTTAGTGATTTGTATTCTTTGTGCATACTGTGCAGGGAGGAGAATTTATTGGTAAAAGGACTTAAGCACTGGACTGTTTATCACCTACACCTATCGTATCGCTTCTGAAGACATACATTAATCAATTGGAGTCGTATGGATTAATTTAATGCTTCCTTTATGTGATTTTTGTAGCTTCAAAGTTCTGGCCACCATTCACTTTCATTGTATGGACCAACAGAGCTGAGATATTCTTCTAAAAATCTTAATTTGTGTTCAGCAAAAGAAAGAACTTCATACACATCTTTGATGGCATGAGGTTGAGTAAATGATATTTTCATTTTTAGGTGAACAATTCCTTTAAGTCACATTAAAGTCAAGGGTAGTGTATTCTAGAATTCCAGCTGTTTAGGACCAGGATGTCCAGGTGTAATTGTGAACCATATGGTGTTTGTATCCCTGTTCAGTGAGTTCCAAGTGCGATAACAGAGGAACGATCAACCTCATCAGCAAACCATGCTATTGCAAGGTATTACACTTCACTACTGTTTCCCTGCAGCATTTAATATTGTAACCACATAATTTTAGTAGAACATAAATGTTTATGTTCAAACACTACTTGATCTTCTGTGCTGCAGGCCAATGTGGTTGGTGCTCTATGTGACGAGTGTAAGATTGGCGCCTTTCATCTGGCAGCTGATAATTCTGATGGCTGCTTGCAGTGTTTCTGTATGGGAGTGACTAAACAGTGTGCCAGTTCTACCTGGAGTAGAGAACAGGTGAGCCGGTCTCGCATCCTCTATAAATGCTCTAAGGGATGAGTTCACCAAGAATGAATTGTGCACATGGTTGTTGGTGCCAGACGGGCCGGTCTGAGTATTTCACAATCTGCTCAGTTACTGGGATTTTCACGCACAACCATTTCTAGGGTTTACAAAGAATGGTGTGAAAAGGGAAAAACATCCAGTATGCGGCAGTCCTGTGGGTGAAAATGCCTTGTTGATGCTAGAGGTCAGAGGAGAATGGGCTGACTGATTCAAGCTGATAGAAGAGCAACTTTGCCTGAAATAACCACTCGTTACAACCGAGGTATGTAGCAAAGCATTTGTGAAGCCACAACACGCACAACCTTGAGGCAGATGGGCTACAACAGCAGAAGACCCCACCGGGTACCACTCATCTCCACTACAAATAGGAAAAAGAGGCTACAATTTGCAAGAGCTCACCAAAATTGGACAGTTGAAGACTGGAAAAATGTTGCCTGGTCTGATGAGTCTCGATTTCTGTTGAGACATTCAGATGGTAGAGTCAGAATTTGGCGTAAACAGAATGAGAACATGGATCCATCGTGCCTTGTTACCACTGTGCAGGCTGCTGGTGGTGGTGTAATGGTGTGCGGGATGTTTTCTTGGCACACTTTAGGCCCCTTAGTGCCAATTGGGCATCGTTTAAATGCCACGGCCTACCTGAGCATTGTTTCTGACCATGTTCATCCCTTTATGGCCACCATGTACCCATCCTCTGATGGCTACTTCCAGCAGGATAATGCACCATGTCACAAAGCTCGAATCATTTCAAATTGGTTTCTTGAACATGACAATGAGTTCAGTGTACTAAAATGGCCCCCACAGTCACCAGATCTCAACCCAATAGAGCATCTTTGGGATGTGGTGGAATGGGAGCTTCGTGCCCTGGATGTGCATCCCACAAATCTCCATCAACTGCAAGATGCTATCCTATCAATATGGGCCAACATTTCTAAAGAATGCTTTCAGCACCTTGTTGAATCAATGCCACGTAGAATTAAGGCAGTTCTGAAGGCGAAAGGGGGTCAAACACAGTATTAGTATGGTGTTCCTAATAATCCTTTAGGCGAGTGTATATATATATATATACACTGCCAGACAAAAGTTTGCTGTTTTGGAAGGAAATTTGTACTTTAATTCACCAAAATGGCATTCAGCTGATTGATTACAAGGGTAGTCAGGACATTACTGATGTAAAAAACAGCTCATCCTTGAAAGAATGAAAGCTATTAAATGCTTGAAATTGCCAAAAAACTGAAGATTTCATACAAAGATGTACACTACAGTCTTCAAAGACAAATGACAACTGGCTCTAATAAGGAAAGAGATGTGGAAGGTCACAACTAAACAAGAGGATAAGCACATCAGAGTCTCTGGTTTGAAAAATAGGCACCTCACATGTCCTCAGCTGACAGCTTCATTTAATTCTACCCGCTCAACTCCAGTTTCATGTACAACAGTAAAGAGAAGACTCAGGGGTGCAGGCCTTATGGGAAGAATTTCAAAGAAAAAGGCACTTTTGAAACAGAAACAGAAAAACAAAAAGAAAAGTTTAGAGTGGGAAAATAAACACAGACACTGGATAACAGATAATTGGAAAAGAGTGTTATGGATCTTAACCCCATTAAGGGGTTAATTTTATGGGATCAGCTAGACTGTAAGGTGTGTGAGAAGGTTTTGGAGTGATGGGTGCTGGAAATTGTGCCTGTCAAGATTTGATCAAAAATGTATTTTTCAAATAGCGTAGGTGCTGTTTTTTTTACATCAGCAATGTCCTGACTATACTTTGTGATCAGTTGAATGCCACTGGTGAATTACAGTGTCAATTTCCTTCTGAAACAGCAAAATCTGTAAATCTTTCCAAACATTTGGCCGCCAGTATGTATGAATATATATATTCATATATATATATACTGTATATAAAGTTCCTTTTTTATTCTCAGCAAGTTTAACAGTGTTTTACCTGTAAAGCACTTTGGTCATAAATAAATGTGTATTGTATTAATGTGTGCTTTACACTTGTCTCTTGGTTAACATAAAGGTGAGAGGTGGTGTCAACGGCCAGCTCTTCACCCTTTCCAATGCCGCCAACACTCAAACCATCACTGAGGGCATCACCCAGAGAGCCAGTGCAGAGGTGGTCTACCGATCCTTCTCCAGTATCCCCAATGAAATCTACTACTGGGTCCTGCCTGAGAATTTCAGAGGTGACAAGGTGAGAGCATTCCATATGATGTGGTTCCATGTTTGCACTTTGACCTGTGTCAAGTAATATGACATAGAAAGTGTAAGAATTAGGATCTTGTCTGACTGCCACATGTCATTGCACTGTTTTTTAAAATGTGTTTTGCTTTCCTGTGTAAAGATTTCAGCATATGGTGGAGAGCTGCAGTACAGGCTGCGTTATGAGCCGCAAGCACGTTCCCTGGTAATTGATGAACAGCCAGATGTGGTTCTCCAAGGCAACGGCATCTTCTTGGAGCATTATTCCCAGATCAAACCACTTCCTAGAGAACTAGCCACTATCACGGTGTCTTTTAGAGAGGTGTGTTTGCAGTATATATAAATATTATATATACACATATGAATAAACTATAATACGTATATAAATTATATTTTAGATATATATATTACAGAACATTTATTATAGCTGGTGTTCATGTAATCCACTTATTTCAGCCATTTTATTTCAACTCACTGCTTGTAATCCTCACAGGCTGCATGGAGACGGGCTGATGGACAGCCCTGTACCCGAGAGCACCTTCTGATGGCTCTGGCTGATGTCAGTGTCTTCATGATCAGAGCCACTTATGCAGACAATATGGCTGAGAGCAGGTATTTATGCTTTCCCATACACAATCTTTACACTTTGATTTTTGATGTCCTTCATGCACCCTCTAGATGGCATCACATTATCCTATTATATCTTATCTGTCCCTTAACTTTATTGATTTTTTGGTAAAAACTGTGAATTAGTGTTTAATCTAAATCTCTGTTGTTTAGTATCTCCAATATCCAAATGGACATTGCAGTGCCGCAATCTACAGGAAATGACAGGGCGCTGGAAGTGGAAGAGTGCGCCTGCCCTCAGGGATATACAGGACCTTCCTGCCAGGTATATATATTTAGGGCAAAATGACGGAACTGTCACTAGCACTGTAGAGACATTTCTATGATGTTACTAAATCTTATGTTTTTATGAATTACAAATTAGAATGGACAGTTCACATTACAGAACTATGCCTTGGGGGTGAACAATCCTTTTAAACATTTTGGTTTTCTGTGATGTTTTGAACATTGTTGCACATAATCTGCAGATTTAAACTGGTTGCCAAGTTAAAATTATGTAGCGGGCTGATAAAGATGAGGATTGTGAGAATGACTTGTGATATTTTTGGGTTGAAAAGTACATTCAATCAGTAATGTTTTTCATTGGACGTTGAAAAGTTGTTTATGAATTAACTCTTAAAAGAATTACATAGTATCTGTATTATTTCCAGCTGTTATTGCATATTTAAAACCTTAATTTGTCTTTAGAAACATGTTGCTAAAAAATGTAATTGATACGTTGTTTTTCTGGTGTGCCAGCAACAAATATCCTTGTTGTTGCGCCCTGCTCAAATAGCTTAACCTATGACACCAACATTCATTCTGTGCAAACATGTGTCTGCAAGTCAGTGCAAAACAACCACTTTTACCAGCTTACATGTTGGTCTGAAATTCTGATAACCTGTCAAGGTTTATAACAAGCCTTTTTTATTTTTCTTGATGTATAAATAGTTGTTATTAGCAACTCATGGAACATTTTATAGCGCTAAAGCTCTGTGTCAATTACTTTAAATTTGCTTTCAATAGCAAAGTTTGCAGAGTTGCACAGCATCAGCATACACACCTATCATATGAACCGAGTCACCTCTTACCTCCATTGTTTGCAGGATTGTGATGTTGGCTACACCCGTACACCTGGACTATATCTTGGCACCTGTGAGAAGTGTGACTGCCATGGGCATGCCAGTGGCTGTGATTCAGAGACAGGAGAGTGCCTGGTGAGTAAAAATGTCCATTGTAGTTGCTATGTATCCCTGTATATTATATGTAGTAATGATTAGGGGTGTAAATAGAAAGTTTCATCACAATACAATCTTATATTGATTCTCTTTGCCAGCGATCCGATGTTTGCCAATTCCTCAAAGTCTGCCACGGTGCGATTTCGATTCGATCCACGGACCTTCGATTGATCTTACAATATCATGTGCCTGTTTTGCACAACCAGTTACATTTATTGTCTCACAAATGCAACACAAATTTAATTTGAGTATTTTATTGAGCTCTCTGAAAAGTCCAAATCCAGTAGTCTTGTAATTGATACTGGTGCAAGGCAGGTGATTTCTCTTTCCCTCATCAATGCTGTTCAGAATGTCAGGGCTGTGTAGCCGTTTGGCATGGTTGAATTGCCCCAAAGTGCTTTAAAATAAAAATATATCATGTAGACAAGCATATTTAGTGCTTATAAAGCCAAATTAATATCATAAGGTTACTGCGTCGCCTGACGTAAATGCATACGGACATGTCTGGCATGAGAGTGTCAAAATAAAGGTGCATCTTAAAAAAATATACATTGACGTTTACACGTTGAATCAATGACATTGCATCGTTGTTTTTTGATTGATGGATTGTTACGCCCCTGGCAGTGATCGTGTATAGGATTTTTGTGCTGTCATTGCTGGTCCTAGATGATTGTTTTGGAAATGTATCTGGATCACTCTGTTCATTCTATTTTAGAATTGCTTGCATAACACAGTCGGACGTCATTGTGAAAATTGCCTCCCTGGTTTTTATGGAAATCCAAAGACTGGAGGTCCACAGGCATGTAGACCCTGTCCTTGTCTGGGACAGTTCAATAATCAGTGAGTTAGTTTTTTTCTATTTAAAATATATTTTTTACATATTAAAGGAATAATAGTCCCCCCAGTATGTACATTCTATCATCACCATCACCTGTCATCACCTTTATGCCATTCCAAACCTGTATGACTTTCTTTCTTCAGTGGAATACACAATTACATTTTTTTAAGAATTGTACCATTGAGAGCTAGGGTGGCAAGACTTTCTGTAAGTCCCATAATTCTGCAAACTGTGCAGACTTTCATCCAAGCTAATGTTCTTCTTCTGCAGAATAGCTACATCTTGTTTCTTGGACTCTGATGGACAGCCCATATGCAACTGTCCTTCTGGACACACTGGAAAACGCTGTGAAAGGTAAGTGTTGGTCCTCTGCTGTGGTCTGCCATAGAGGGTAAACCGATCATTCAGTAGGCTAGAGATGTTGGGCTGGCCACGCTGGTGATGGGGGTGATTGGCATCCCTTTTCTCCTGCAAGAAAGCATGTGTTTGTTGCATTGCAGTGTGTCTTCTACCATCTGTGATTGAATGGCTTTGTCAGTTGTTATGGGAGAAGCAAGGCTTGAATCAGTGCCACTGCAGCATTTTCAGATAACATAGGGTTGTAGAATAAAGGTTTTACTTCAGTGATCTTTACTGTGTGAGTAAAGTTCCAATATGGATTCTTTCTAGCTGTCAACAAGGCTGAGATCTGTTTTTGATTTTGTGATTGGTGCAAAAATGATTAGATTTGCATACTGTCACCTGTAACTTGTGTTGTACCATTTTTATGCTTAAACATTTTCTTATTCAAAGTTTTGTCTTGTTTTCCAATAAAAAAAATATCTAAAGATATATTTACTTGAAAAATCTAAATTGAGCTATTAAAATGAGCTATTTAGACTTGTTGTGAGTATATTTATCTTGAATTATTTTTATTTTTATAACCCCATTGGCAATTTTTCTTGTTTTTATTATTAAACTCTCAACTTAGTGAAGTATGCATAAAACAAAAACGCATGGGATACGAGGTAATTGCTAAGTTAATTGAAGATATCTTTTCTGTAAACTAGTTCTAATACTTTAATGCTAAATATGTACATATGTACATATATATATATATATATATATATATATATATATATATACTATATATATATATATATATATATATACATACACACTACCAGCCTAACGTTCTGAAACACTTCCTCATTCTTTATTATAATTTTTTTTTCTTCACATTTTAGAATAACAGTTAAGTCATCAAAACTGTGGAATAACATAAATGGAACTATGAGAATTATGTTGTGACTAAACAAAAGCCAAAATTAATAAAAACTGTGTTATATTTTAGCATCTTCAAAGTAGTCCTCCTTTGCCTAGATTTTGCAGACATGTACTCTTGACATTTTCTCAACCAACTTCTTGAGGTATCAGCCTGGGATGCTTTTTAAATAGTATTGAAGGAGTCCCCATCTATGTTGGGCACTTATTGGCTGCTTTTCTTTATTAATTGGTCCAAGTCATCAATTTCAAAAACTTTTTTTTAATTTTTTAATTTTTGTTTTATAATAAAATAAATTCATATGGTGGCATAATTATATTTTTGTCTACAAACATTATTTCAAATATTTAAGCATACGCCTTCAGATCAAAAGATTTTTAAGATCATGAGAAACATTTCAGTCAAGTGTTTCAAAACTTTTAACCTTTAGTGCATATATATAATGCTTAATGCTTATGCTTAAGTAAATTTATCTTGTTTTAGGCTGTTTGGATATTTTTAATTGTAAACAAGACAAAAATACTGAGTAAGAAAATTATTTCTTGCAGTGCACTTTAATCTTTTAAAGCCCTTGCTACATTTTATGCAACTTTCTTTTTCTTTTTTCAAACTCTGCCATTTAAACATTTGTGGGTTTCTAGAATTGTTTATGCCAGCCGCACACCTGGCCATAAACAAATTGGTGACATAATGAGGTGAATTATATTGGACTAGATTTTGGAATCTGGTTACTTGCTCGGAGGTCAAAAGCTTTTGGGTGTCTGGGTGAAAAATAGGTGGCTAATTTTGAAATATCTGGTACCAACAAACCCTGTCCCATCATGGCTCTCAGCATTTCGAACTGCGGAGACTCCTGCCTTGAAGGTTCGAGTGGTTTCCTCCCACCTTCATGTGATGACACTCTCTATCTTTGGCCTGGGAGAAAGAAAGTGCTGGATAGAAGCGAACATGAAGACATTAGAGAAGATAATACCTTGTGGCAGACGACCACTACACAATCAAGACCTGAAAGAACGACAAGATCGTTGCTGCCAACAAACATTCGAAGCTTAAGCCAACGTGGGACTCGTGGGCCCACTCTCTACACCCCCAGTCCAGAGGCTCGACAGCAGAGCTTCCAGCTTTTGCTGAGAATGCACACAAATCGCTTTAACCAACGCTTGAGTATGCTTGAGAGCAACACTCTGGACATGAAGGAGAGCCTTGAAAACATGAGGAAGCAGCAGAGTCATTTCAGCTCTCAACTGATGACAAAAATCAGTGCTCTGTCTCCAACAGACAGGATGGACAGAATCAATAATTTCACAAAGAAATACACTGACATTGAAACAAGACTGAGTCAACTAGAGCACAAGCTTGAGATACTGATTGATGGCTTCACTGTCCTGGCTCAAGAGCTCGACAAAGTCAAACGTCGCCAGAGAAGCAGAGAAGCTCCTTTGGTTGCTACCACGCTGTCTTCATCCTTGAGTACATCTACCAGCAGACCTCAGAGGGGGACAATACTCTCCAATACCCTAAACACTCCTCATACCATCCCCACAATGACAGTTGGACAGTCCCAAATCCCTGAAAGTTCAAACAAAATGCTAGTAAAGCCCTCAACCAAAATGATCCAATCAATAAGAAAAGACACTGAAAACCATTTCACCCCAAAGGCAGACAATAAACAACATGGCAAGTCCTCTAAGAGAGCAACAGTTTCCAAAAATATTCCCAACCATTCCATCAATACCACATTGGACTTTCCTTGGAAAGGAAGGCATACAGTCTCGGTCCCTTCCAATGAAACCCAACACATTCAGCAAAAAAGAAAGAAGGCATTAGTTAATGTTCCTCTTATTTCATGGGCAAGGAGTAACAAACTAAATATAACATCTGAAAAACATCACAGAAGTGGTCTAAGAGACAAGTCTACAGAGTCAAAGAGAACTCTAATGGTGACCAGGACACATAATCAACTGTCCAATTCACCTCCAAGGCTGCAGACAAAAGAGGAATCTGCAACTAAATTTCAGATTCCTGCTCCCTCTCATACAAAAATCCCTCGAGTAAAAGAATCAGCTAAACACCGATCTTCTCAGTCATCAAGCAAGCCTCAAAAAGAGACAAATAATCCTGCAAAAAAAACACACAAACCTAAGAAATCACAAAAATATGATTCAGTTTTAATACCATCTAAAACAGCCACAAACATATTGGTAACCAAGAACCCCTCTCATAGATTCCAAACAAATAGAAGACATTACAGTACAAGACCCTCCAAGGCAAATCAGTTAGGCCATCCTTCACTTGAAACTAGAGGCACCTCTAGATCCAAGCAACCTGAGAAAATGTTTGGCTACACAAGGGCCCCCAGTAAATCTGATGGCAAAACGAGATTACATTCACCTAAACCCAAAGTAAAGATAACTACTGCAAGAAAATCTACTCCAAGGAAGTCCTCTAAATCCTTAAATATTTTAGACCTATTCATGATAAACAACAGAGGCCAAAAGAAACGAAAAATGCCCAGACTAAAACAAGATGGAAACCTTCATATTGTTCTTGGAAGAGTGGCCATTCCCATCAAAATAATTCCTGATTACTAGATATGACATGGATTACAGTACCAGTTTATAATACCTTGGACCTGTGTATTTCTCTTTGATAGAAAGTATACAAAACGTATTGAATTATGTTGTTCCTAAAGAGAGTATGGTATGGTTTCATTTAAGTAAAAGCTTGGTTTTTGGACGGTATTCTAGGTTTTTTTAATGCAAGCTATGATGTGCAGAAAGAGAATTACATGTAATCATTTACCTCTTGTAAGCAAGTGTTTTGTACCAAACAAATGTAATGAACCTTCTCATTTCTAATTTCTATTTTTCGAATGATATTGTACTGCCAATTTAGTAAGGTTATTTAATGTAAAGCGCCAGTGTGTAATTTCTCCACCACCAGTGGCAACAAACAGAACTGCAAAAATATCAACTTCTCTGACCGGTTTAACTTTGAAAGAAATTGCACGCAGCAGCTTTAAGGAGTCCAACATTTCAAGTTCTTGAGTTATTTGTTATCTTTTTTTTATACTACTTTATGTTCTTTTGTAAGTGTGTACTGTATGTACCTACGTGTTCAGATATGACATTGTATAATTAATTATTACACACAATGGTGCTAAAAATGTAAAAAAAAAAAAAAAATGCATGTATTTTATCTTCATTTATCCATGCTACCTACTCCTAGTTTGATTTGTGAATTAAGTCCCCTAACTCCTCGATTTGCAAAAAAACATGACAAAAAGTTACAGAATATTGTTTTAGCGATATACATTTGTGAATGTACAGTACAATGACCTTGAAAAATATTGTCAATTGAGAGTGTATAAAAAACAAAAGTTGGAAAAGTTACATTAAATGTCATTGATATTCCATCATAGCTATGCATAAGATTTTATTTGGACTGCCTTGGAACCTCCAGTTATCAGGTAAGATTTTGAGACTAGTTTCAGCTTCCACAGGCTTTGGCATATGGTGTTTTACTAGCTTTGGCATTTAATTGGGTCATTGCAGGAGAATTCTGGTTGGCTTTGTTTCTCCTCTGTTCAAAGGAGATTCAAAAGAGAGATGGACTCAACATCATTTGGTTGATGAAAATTCCTGACTAGTTTATCCATCTCCTAATGTTGGCAGCATGCAAGATCTTATACCAGGGGCGGACTGGGAAGAGAAATCGGCCCGGGATTGTACATAGAAACTGAAATCTGGCCCAAATGTTGGGGGTGGGGGGGTTGATTACATGTCGCTGCCCCTTTCAGCATACCGTGGCGCCATTTTGTGGCCCGATCTGCATAACGTGGTGGCCCATTTCAGCTTATCGCGCCCTGCCCTTTGGGAACAGTCCCAGTTCTCCCAATGGCCAGTCCGCCCCTGTCTTACACTATGGATCCCCTGTTATATTTTGGCCTGATATTTGTCTTGAGGTGGCTATTAGGGGAAACTAATGACAGTGGTTTGTTTCTTTACTTTTTATTGGTAAATGATGAATGTGAATATGAATCTGGCATACGTACAATATCTGCTTGTACAAACACAGATGTTTAATGTTATTTGTTAATAAAGTGTCTATGTTTGTTGTTTGACAAAGGATATACTTGATATGAGGGTGTTTTGGTAGACTAAATGACCACAATTGTATTTACTGTCGATTATTAATTTTGTTTTTATAATCCAATTATCTGTATACAAATCAAAGTGTCTTTATTTTTTTAATATTTGTCTAAAGAATATTCAGACAGTCATATTTGAAGAAGCGGAGCACAGTAATCATTACCTCATAGGGATTATACTCACAGATCATAAAAGAGACACTGGTTCTTAATGTTCATGGCAGGCCCACTCATGTCTCTTTTGGTTCCTATTATGCTTTTATTTTTCCAGCTAGACATTTTAAAACAGTTTTTCTAAGGTGTTGGCTATTTTTCTTTAGATGTGCCCCTGGATATACTGGCAATCCCCAACTTGGACAAATATGCACTCAGGGTAACAATAATAATGGTAAGATTAACAACAAAAATGTTCCCTAACATTTATTCTTAAAATCAACAAAAATTAATAGAACGTAAATAAAAATACAACAAAAATATAAAAAGCTACTTTCCAAAACCTTTTTGATTTGTTTTACTTTCTGATAGTCTTTATCAATATTTTGTCTATTAAATATATATTAAAAATTACTGTGTTTACAGAATGCTCCCACTGCGACCATAGTGGTAGCGAGGGATGTAGTGCAACTGGAGCCTGTCGCTGCAAGGTAGGCAAAGAAAGGATTTTAAATGCACATGTTTGAATGAGTGGCATGTTATTTGCTTCACATTTACAAGAGTTACAGTGTTACAAATATTCTAATTGTTTGTATTCAGATGAATGTTGATGGTCCAACATGTTCCACCTGCAAGCAAGGGACCTTCCACCTCAGTCCTGCCAACAAAGATGGCTGCCTGTCTTGTTTCTGTATGGGTATAACGCAGCAGTGTTCCAGCTCCAGTCATAATAGAGATGTGGTAAGGCCTGCTGAATTAGGGGCCGCTCTATTAGATGCACATCTTTTGTTTTTTTTTTAGCATTTCATTTTTAAGGCACCGTGTCAATTTATTTTTAAAAATGTGTTTTGCAACCCTTGCTTTCTGTTGCTTTCAACTATGCTGTGTCTTAGTCCCCTTAGACGACTTTCATTACCACTCTGGATAGTTCTTTTCATCAGCTTGTGTGTTTGTTTACATATGTTTATTTTCTTCTTTTTTTCTTAAGGTGTCCACCAGCTTTGCACCAGGAAACTATCAAGGCTTTGCTCTTGTGAATCGCCAACGCACCAACCGCATTGACAGTGGCTTCTCTGTAGAGCTCTCTACAGAGGGAACCCAACTCTCCTACACAAACTTTGACTACATTGGACAGGAGCCCCACTACTGGCAATTACCCAACGCCTACCAGGGAGACAAGGTAGAGTTGGCAGCATTATTTATCACCTTTACAAGCCTTAGTGTATGTTTGTCTACATGCTATTGTGAAGCTACCTCTCTCTCACCTTGAATACTCTGCAAACTCATTCTTCTCTGCAAATAAATACTTCCAGAACTTCTTTTCTTCCCTAAATTGGCTTAGTCAACACTTGGTTCATAATGGTTCAGAGTGTACACAAAACCCTGTATACAGTAAGGCTTATGGTAGTATCAACAAATTCAGGTTGATAAGTAAATATGTTTTTTGGATAGTCTTAGTTGTACTTAAGTATTTTTTATTTATTATGTTGTTTTACATGTGATGGACTGAATTAAGTTTTTCTGAATCTTATTCACTCTTTTTAGAAGGGTTACTCTGCTCGGATTAGACGAGCACATGAGGTAATGCAAATGCATGTGCAGGTTCTGCTATTATTCTGATCATGTTTTAGGAGAATGCCCCCTATATAGTGTGTTTCTGTCATTTTTGTAGAATTATTCTGATGCTTGATTTGGTCACATCTGGGCATTGTTCTTTTTAGAATGTTCTGGATCCATTGCTTCTTATTTTCTCATGTTATGAGTTCAGTTTCTTTGTTTGAAACAACACTTTGAAATGTTATTTTTTTTGCATGGGACTTCTTGGTGAATGCATTTAATTTTTAAAACAGTTAAAGCTATAGTTCACCCAAAAATGAAAATTCTCATAATTTACTCACCCCCATGCCATCCCAGATGTGTATGGCTTACTTTCTTCTGCAAACCACATGCAAAGATTTTTTAGAAGAATATCTCAGCTCTGTTGGTCCATTTAATGCAAGTGAATGGTGGCCAGAACTTTTAAGGTACAAAAAGCACAAAGGCAGCAGAAAAGTAATCCATGGGATCCAGGGGTTAAATCTTTGTTTTATGAAGCGATATGTTTTTGGCGACTCTAATTCTTCATACATGTCGCCACTTTCTGAGCAGGTAGGAGAATTTGTAATAAAAAAGGGCTTGCATATTGATTTTATTAACATTTTGAGAGAATGTTTCATTTTTGGGTTAACTGTACCATTAGTTCTTGTACTTTCAGACTAAGATTTAAATAATTTAGCCAATTGTAAGTATAATAGAGTGCAGTGGTTCTCAACTGGTCCCAAACTGACCCAGAAATTATTTGCAAGCAAGGGTGGTACTAGGATTTTATCTTTTTTCAGGGGTTAGCTTGATCTTGTTTTGCCATTTGTCTGGGGGCATCAGAATTTCTTTGGGGGGGGGCAGATTTGTTTATTTTTGTCCAATAAACAACTGAAGCAAAACTAGTTGAGAACCACTTATATAGTGGTATGGTCAGTAGTTTATAATCTGGTATAAACTCTAAATTCTATGGAATACAAGCAGTATAAATCATACAGAGTTCTTTGTAGTGTTCACAGAAGTTTCTCATTGATCTTGCTTTATTCACAAAATTAGAGAGACTCCACATGGATAGAGGAACAGCTGAGAAAGGATGCCACTGTATGGCAGTTAATGGGTGATATGGGTAAAGACCCTTCAAGATCCAAAAGAGCCTTTGAGGTATTAGTTCAGTTAAATTGTTGATTCTCACCACTGACTTGAATCCCATAGTCACATTTAACAGTGTTAAACCTTCCCATTTGACAACTGATGGATGCTTCTTTAGTAACTAAATGTACTTTTAGAAAATTAATCTCAAAGCACAAAACCTCTTTAATCTTCCCACTTTTATAATACACTGACTGCTGGAGAGTTTGACCTGAAAGTTAAACATTGGAAAACTGACAAATGGCTGATCTGCCAAAAGAATCGGCAAAGGTTAACAGGAACATCCTTAAAACTTTCAGCAAACAAACATCTCCATCCATTAACTCCACTTGTAGAAGACTGACACAATGTAAAGGTCCTTTGAATGAAAACAACACCCTGATGGAAAGAACTGTGAAAGGCCATTAAGGCTTAAAGGCTAATTACTTTCCTGTTTAACTGCATGTAAAATACAACTCCACTAGTATGAACACTTGAGGTGAGAGCATACGTGGTAACCTGATGCTTGCTTTGATTTCCTGAGCAACACCCTGCATGCATTAAATAAACTTTTTGGCTGCTTGTCCCATTCATTCCTCACAACTCAAAGGATAGTTCACCCAAAAATGAAAGTTCTGTCAGTTATTTACCCTCATGTCATTCCAAAACCGAATGCAGTTAACAACTCACAGGTTTGGAATGACATGTAGGTGAGTAAATAATGACAGAATTTTCTTTCAGGGTGAACTGTCCCTTTTGTCTTGGAACACCACCTGTCTTTCCATTCTCTTTTTTGAGTCATTATATTTCCCTATCCATCCATCACTAGCACCCTGCTGATGAAGTACGCAAACTTGATGATGAAATCTGGGCTATCATCTCTAATTACTCTAATGGGCAGGGCTCACACTTCCCTTCTTCATTCTCTCAAACCTCATCCTCCCACACTTCATTTGGTGCCCAGAGTTCTCCATCTCAGTCAAGTGTGCGTGCCCCTTCCTTCCATTCTGGTTTAACTTCCTCTTTAAGGGACTCAGCTGACTCAGACCAGTCCTTCCACCTTGACTCCACTCAGGTTGTGTATGCTCTCACCAGTGAATCTCACAATGGTTCATGTTAGGTTTACACCAGAGACTGTGTTTTAGTCATTTTCCTGAATTTTAAAAACATTGATGTATAATTCAAAATGCTTTCTGTAAAAATAAGGCATTTGGTCTTTTGCGTCTCCCTAATTCAGAAACATTCCTACAGTTCATTATACTAATTAGAAGTTGTTGTTTTTTTGCAGGGGGGATAAGAGATTCCAAGAGTAGTTTAGTGGAATCATTTATCCAATATTGTACAATAAATTTGGTCACTAGATTCACAATGCAAAAGTAAAAGAAAAAAGAAAAGGCCAAGAACCCGCAACACATTGCTTGGTACGACTAAAAAAGCTCTAGCCACAGAAGTTCTTGAGACAGTTACAATATTTTAGTGAACAATATTTTTTACTAAACAATGACATGCTACACTTAAGTTTCTTATAGATGCAATCATTAAACGTTGAATTTGATTAAATAAGTGAGTATAGAACTTATCAGTTTAACCAGATTTTTTTTTTTCAGTTGTCAATCATTTCAGGCCATGTCCACACTAATACATTTTCGATTGAAAACGTAGATCCCGTACGACTCAGTACACTTCACAGTAGTGCTAATGCATATGGGGAGTGTCCTTCCACCAGACCTAGTTGAAACCTCTCTACAATAATGCCAATATTTTAGTATTGTCTATGGTGTTTGAGCCCCCGCCTTTTCAGGGGCGAAGCTGTCTGCTATAAAAGCAGTTGCACAAACTCCATTCCTCCAGAATTTTCTTCCTTCAAGACAGCGATTCATCTCTTGTCTTGATGCCGTCTACTGCTTTACTGTCGACTACACGAGTCACGGGCGTACTCTTCACCGCAACGTGAAGTCTCTCCACTTCGCTGCAGTGTTCCGGCGAACATCACTATGCCTCGCCGCTTGACGCTTCGCTGGTGAACGGGCGCTTCAACATCCTGATTCCCCGCGGCGCTTCGGCAGGCGTTGTGTATCCTTCGGGTCTTTTTAAAGATGTCGTTCCGAAAGTGTTCCTTGTGCAAGAGGCACATCCTGCCGTCAGATCAGCATGAGAACTGCATTCGCTGTCTGGGCCGCGCCCACTCAGAGTCAGCTCACTGCGAGAGCATGAGTCTCAAGATGCTGCGCCCTCGTTCTGAGGGACGAATCAGCCTTCCTCCCCTTCCGCCAGCGAGGGCGAGGAGTGTGTACGCACCACTTACAATGAGATGCTTATTGCCCTTTCAAGGGCAGCTGAAGTGCTCTATCGAGTGGTCTCCTCCAGAGGAACCTACACATTCTCATCTTGAAGAATGGTTCCTGCAGTCCGGATGCCGTCAAGCGACCGCATCCCATAGATCTGCCCCGTTGTTCTTTCATCTTTCTAAGCCGTGATGACTAATGTCCGTACTGGCTGGAAGAGCATACTCAGTGGCGGGCCAAACTGGTTCAGCACTCCACACGATGATGTTGCTCTAAGTTTTCCAAGCTAAGCTTCTGAAACAAATGGATGTCCAGACTATGATCCAGAGACATTCAAAGAGCTCCACACCACTACGGACACTGCACATGTCATTGGCAAGTCAATGAGCAACCTGATGTTTTTGGATCATCACATCTGGCTGACTCTCACGGAAATGCATGACACAGGGAAAGCCACTCTATTTGATGCTCCTGTGTCTCCAGCCAGCCTTTTCAGAGGCTCTGTGAATAGAATTGCTGAGCGCTACATCATGACTCAGCAACACTCACAGGCTATGAGACATTTTATGCCAAAACGGAGCAGTACTTCATCACAATCGGTTCGCTCCCGCTCTGTCTCGGTCCAGCGCCCAGCTAAAAGCCCCACACCTTCCCCACTGCTGTTTGTCGGAAAGGAATATTGTTGTTCAATATGTTGTTTTCTGTGTCTCACATTAATCACATGCAATAAAGTTGCCACATTATGCACAACCGCTTCCCAACGATGAGTGGTGCATTATATACATCAGGCATGAACATACAAAGGTTGCAAAAAGAGTACAACACTCAGTAAGTGCTTTCCCACTCCAAAGCCCACACATTATGCATAACCGCTTCCCAATGGTGAGCGGCGCATTATATCATGTATGAACATACATTGCAAAAAGATTACAGGACTCATTGCACATGCACAAGACTCTCACACTTTTTCAATAAAGAACATTCTCTCTTCAAAGCCTAACATTATGTGCAACTGCTTCCCAATGGTGAGCGGCTCATTTTATAATGTTATGAACATACCAAATTGCCCTCTGTCTCATTACGAGGATGTGTGGCGAGCTCTTACTGACATTCCTATTTGCATGTCAGCCACTCTAACTAAAGGTCTTCTGTCTGAAAACACGCTGGTGTTACTAGCCAAAATACACATATCTTCTCATAAAGAACACAATAGAGGTTGTTTCATATTAATTCATAAGCCTGCTGTCCTGCTGCACGAATGCATGGCAAGTCCTCACTGGCATGTCAGAGTGTTTTCAGTGATCGAGAACAATCTGTGGTCTGGCCACAAGTTATGCTGGTATTGCGTGCCCAGACTGTGACACACACAGTGGGATTTTCAGCCATCATTTACTCATTCTGTTGAAGGACTGGGCCACCAGAACTCGACTCTCTCGAACACGTGGACGGCCATTACCGGAAGCCAGTTATTATAGTTTATAAAGTTATAAATATGGATATTGCTCTTACAAAAATATTTCACTTCAGAAGGCCTTTATTAACAACCTGGTGCCGTATGGATTACTTTTTGATGGATGGATGGATGGATGGATGGATGGATGGATGGATGGATGGATGGATGCGCTTTTTTGGGCTTCAAAAACAAAGGTACCATTCACTTTTGCAGCATGATTGTCTTCTTAAAACACATTCGCAAAGTTTTACAATTTAGACGTACCATCTCTCTCATCACAAGTCCTCGCTGTTTAGAGCGCTTGCTATTTCATTTATATTCCAAATATATGCATATGCCCCTCACCTTAACTATGGGCTCCCAATCATTTTACACATGCATTCATGCTGTTGTAAACTACCATAAAATTACAAGCACTTTCATTATAAATGAATTCCCTCCCCGACTGGGTTTGTGAAGGGGGCTAATTCATACTATATGACTATAGTTCATATATTCATTCTGAGTGCTCCCCTACTGGCCAACATGAGGGTCACTCACTTGCGGCATACTAATGTCACCATCCCATGGGACTGCTATGTCATGTTTCCTCTCTGGAAGTTTATGTTGTGTTGTGCGGCATGATGGGATGCTGTTCCCTATATGTGTTAGCACGCAATGTCAAGTGTACTGAGTTGTATGGGATTGTCTCTGTTACATACGTAACCTCGGTTCCCTGAGACGAAGGGAACTTTATCTTGTAAGCTCCTTTAACGTGTAAGTTCACAAACGGCTGAAGAATAAACCTATTGACATGGGTGTTTTTTTGCCAACTACCATAATGTAGAGTAGCATGCAAAGACTGTAACTGGCGTTCTCACTGGCTTATCCAATATGCTCATGTGTTGTGCGCATGCCACGTTTTGACGTCAATAGCAGAGAATAGCACAATTATTATAAATCTCCTGTAAACATGCTTTTCTTTCTTTCTTTTATCTTTTTTTTAAATAAGCTGATTTTTGGGAGTTATCAGGGCATGTAAACGGGCTCATTGTCTTCCAAATTACAGTATGAGTCACTAGAGAGCGTTTCTGAAAGTCACTAGAGGAAACCGCTATTGCAGTCTAGATGAGAGGCATGAACGTTGCAAATTCTATGCAAATTCAACCAAACTCATATTAGGCCACATCCACACTAATACATGTTCAGTTGAAAACTTTATTTAATGTTCCCTACCATCATCATTTCCAAAGTATGCTGTATTTTATGGTGGAGGAAAAAGCTTTTTCAACCGAAAAAGTACCGTATTAGTGGACATCACGTGGATTTAGTATTTTAAATCTTTAATACACTTTTTCTGGCATATGTTTTGTAAATTCCAGGTTGTTGTAGACATAAACTCGAAAATTATTCTGGCCTCAATAATGGAAAATTGTACAGCATATGTCTACTTTTAGAGAAAATGGAAACAACAATAGATAACAAATAGAGCATGAAGGAAAATGTACTACCCAGTCTGTTAAAATGACGAATGATGATTATTTGCAGCCCTACCTCTAGTTTACACTAATAATTTGCATCAGACATTTTCTTCTATTCACAGTAAGTTCTGCTGTTTGATTTTAGTTTGGATGTCGGTCTTATTGACAGGTGCAAGAGGGGAAAAACACAGTTGGACCTAGAGGTCCACGACCGGACTCTTCTAAAAAGGTAGTCACCTGTGACTGCAGGCCACTCATATCATGGGATAGGGCTTTTCTAACTAAATCCCAGACAAGGCAATGTTGAATGTTTATCAAAGAAGTTAATGTTCGACAACTGTATGGGTTTAGGATGTCTGCTTTTCAGTGAGGGAGCAGGGAAGTATGCTAAGGCTAGTCAGGTTTTATTGATCAAAGGGTGGTTTTTCCCTATGGGTGTAGCAAGTATTGCTCACTAAACACACACATGAAGAGTGTCCCAAAAGTCTGAGACCCCATTAAAAATCTAATTCAAACCTGGAAATATATACAGTAGAAAGTTTAACTTTCTAGAATAGTTTTCATTAGTGGTCTCAGACTTTAGGACCCCAATGTAACTATTTTTGTATGTATTTGTAAAGTGTAAGCCAAGCGTAGTTCTGTTGCCCTCATTGTTTCTCAGCACCATTTATAAAAGAATAATTCTGACATTGTTTCGAACACATTACATGGATAAATCCTTATGAAGTTATCCAATGGTTAACCAGTGATTGACAGAAACAGATTAATTTTCTTTCTTGGTCTCATGCTTTGCTATGCTATCTTATACTCTGTCTCTCCTTTGCCTGTGCTATTATGCATTTCCTTCCACCTGTGCTCCAGTATGTTTTGGTCTACAATGGTTTCAGCTTGCACCCAGATGATGTGCTCTTCTGGCAGCTCCCGGAACAGTTCAAAGGGGATAAGGTAAACACATGGATGGGTTCAGACTCACCCATTACTGATCCTTAGGTTGTCTGTTCTCCCGAACCACCTGAGTTAATAGTGGGATGGATGGGTAACCCAAAACATGGCTTATTTATCCAATCCAATATGATGTATTTATCTATTATCACTTAATGCCTAAAGTGTTAATTTCTTTGACTCCCTGAAAGGTGGGAAGTGGTGTTTGTGGAATTGAGAGTGGGTGTTGATGTCTGAACTGTTTAATTGTTTAATGATGTTTTAATAACCTTTTTTAAATAAAGAGAAATGGTGAGTGAAAAAATATTTTTTTAAAGGAATATTACGGGTTCATCAGGAGTTAAGCTTAATCGACAGAATTTGTGGCATAATATTGATTACCACAAAAAAAATTAAAATTGTCCATCCTTTTCTTTAAAAAAATTACAATTAAAAATGATGTTACAGTGAGGCACTTACAATGGAAGTAAATGGGGCCTTGGAGGGTTTAAAGGTAGAAATGTGAAACTTATAATTTTATAAAATGACTTAAATTAATTTAATTGTTAATACTCATGTATTATTTGAGCTGTAAATTTGTTTAAATTGTAATTTATACAGTCATTTTAGGGTTTGTTGACATTTACATCGTCATGGCAACAAAGTTATAAAATTGGATATAACTTCACACAGAAAAGGTTAAAATCATATTAACATCCATATTGTTTACGTCTTGTGGCGTTTTTTAACAAAATTGTCCCCATTGACTTCTATTGTAAGTGTCTCATTGTAACCTTAATTTTTGCTTTTTTTATTTTTTATAAGGAGGGACAAGTAAAAATTCACTTTTGTGAATTATTTGTTACTATTATTGGTGCTTTCTAATTATATATTCTTGATTCTTACTAAGGTTGGTGCATATGGTGGAAAGCTGAAATATACAATCACCTATGTGCCAGGACCTCGAGGTTCTCCGATCGAGGATGCTGATATTCAGATTATTGTGAGTATGACAACAAACTTGCATGAACAATATAAGGTTTCTTGCCATGAAATAGAAGTTTCACTACTATTATTTGTGACTATTTCTGCAGGGTAATGACATCACACTGGTGACACGGCAAACGTTGAGAAGAGGACAGGGTGCCAGAGTGTCACATGATTTTGAAATCATTTTTCGAGAGGTGAGACCTCATTTGTTTTGTTTACTTTTTATTTGTTGAGATTGTTTAGATTTGTATTTATTATAATGTACAGAATGCAAAATTGATTTTAATTTATGGATAGTAAATGCATAGCTTGATCATGGACTTTGTTTTTAGGTTCACATTTTTGCAGTGACTAATTAATTTTTAAAAGTGCAAATAATCTGTGTAATTTCTTAATTAATATGAGGTTGTAAATGCTGCATGACATGTCAGATTCACTTATAAGGAGGTTTAGCACAACTTACATGATAGATCATGGGAATCCTGGCTGATTTGTGCTCTGCAGGAACACTGGCAGCGTCCTGATGGCATGCCAGCTACCCGGGAACACCTGATGATGGTGCTTGCAGACCTGGATGACATCTTGATCCGGGCCTCCTACCACACAGAGATGAGCTCATCCAGTATCTCAGGAGTCCGCATGGATATCGCTGTGCCTAATTATACTGGTCTGCCAAAGGCTTTAGAGGTGGAGCACTGCCAGTGTCCCCCTAGTTACCGGGGTCTGTCTTGTCAGGTAAAAACAATACAGATTTATTTTTTGCCCAACTGTGTAAATCACATTAAATGTTCTTCACTATGTCACAATAATGAAAACTTGCACGTTGCATAGGACTGCTCTCCTGGATACACTCGCACAGGAGGGGGCTTGTACCTGGGCCACTGTGAGCCGTGTGAATGTAACGGACACTCTGACTCCTGTCACCCAGAGACTGGCATCTGCGCGGTATGTCTAGTAATTCTTATTAATACTACTGATGCATGGTGCCCTCTGGAATGATTTTTAAGAGTAATTTTAAAGCATTCGCCCTTAACCATAATCTGTGTGACTATCCTCTTTACATATTGTATATGTCAGTGGGCCTTATTCATGAAAAATGAGCAGCAAGTTTGTTAGTACCAGAATAATTATTTTTATAGTAAATACATAAACATATATACATACATTTCCTCATTTAATTTTATTTCAGTGACACAACAGAACTAGTTGTTGAATGTCCTATTAGTTATTTATTTATTTATTTATTTTTAGTATTATTAGAGTTTAGTGCTTTTAATGTTTTTGTTTGTTTTTATATTATTGTTTTGTATTTTAGGTAATGCTTTAATCGATATCATATAAAATGGTTAACAATGTTAAAGGGATAGTTCACACAAAATTAAAATTATCTCATTATTTACTCATCATGATATCCCTGGTGTTTATGACATTCTTTCTTCACTAGAACACATTTGAAGAAAAATAGAAAAATATCTCAGCTCAGTAGGCCAATAAAATGCAAGTGGATGCTAATTTGACTTTTGAAGCTCCAAAAATCACACACAGCCAGCATAAACATCATTAATACGACTCCAGCAGTTAAATAATGTCTTCTAAAGTGAAACGATCACTTTTGGTGTAAAAAATATAAATATTTACATAATTTTTAACTATTAACCATCGCTTCTGTTTGGCTTCATGAGAGGGTGGAGTCCAAGCGTCATCTCACATTCTTCACTCGGATGAGACATCCAAGAAAAGCACATAAACGCACCATTGTGAGTAATGAAAAAGATGAATACAGATCTAAACCAAAACCAACCAAGCGTACAGCATTCCTCCTCACTTTTAAACAGCTCTGCTCTTCCAGCTGTAACTCACATGCCTCAGTTCTCACATTTCATATGTCACCGCTGCAGAAATGAAGCATGATTTAAAGTTTAAAAAAGTACTTAAATATTTATCTTTGTCAAACCAAAAGCAATCGTGTCCTTTTAGAAGACATCCATTTAACAGCTGGTGTCATATGGATGATGTTTATGCTGACTGTCGGTTCTTTTTGGAGCTTCAAAGGACTGATCCCAATCCACTTGCATTTTAAGGACCTACTGAGCTGAGATATTTTTCTATTTTTCTTCAAATGTGTTCAGATGATGAGAATGAGAGAATTTTCATTTTTGGGTGAACTATACCTTTATATTTCTCATGGTCCACTATCTATTATTGTTTTCATGCTAAATAAAGGCTAATAAATTAATAAATACAACTCTTATTTAAGAGTTATAAAGGTATTACATTTTGTAAAATATGGTCATTTTAATTTTATTTGTTAATTTTAAAGTCATGAAAATGTATTTTAGTTTAGTTTCCATTTTTTACAACAATGTTAGTTTTCATTTTCAAATTTTGTCATTTTTAAATGTATTTTAAATGACTAAATGTAAATTGCAAATAATAGATATTTTGTCATTCAGTTTTCATTAAATAACACCTGTTAGTAAATTCAGTAGTCAGTACCAAATACAGTGAATTTATCCTTTGTCATGCTGTGATTACATGTTTCTGTTTTTTGGGATTTGTTTTTATCCATAGAGCTGCCAACATAACACCATGGGTGAGCTCTGTGAACAGTGTGCTGATGGCTTCTTTGGAGATCCCACTGCTGGAACACCAGAGGACTGCCAACCTTGTGCCTGCCCTGGCACCGACCCTGTCAATCAGTTAGTCTTAACACATACTTACCACATACTTACCCTTACACAAACCTTTCTTCTTTTTAAAATTTTCATGAAGATTGTATATTAAGCTGTTTGCCATTGGTTGGTCCCCACAATGCAGGTTATATCAGGTTTTACTCTCCTTGAGGGGACATTTGGTCCCCAAAATATTGGCAAACCAGACCCACACACACTCACAATCTTATGAAATGTGTACACTGTATATGGAGTGGTGGTGGCGTAGTGGCTAAAGCACAGGGCTGTTAATCAGAAGGTTGCAGGTTCTAACCCCACGGCCACCACCATTGTGTCCTTGAGCAAGGCACTTAACTCCAGGTTGCTCCGGGGGGATTGTCCCTGTAATAAGTGCACTGTAAGTCGCTTTGGATAAAAGCATCTGCCAAATGCGTAAATGTAAATGTATATCCAATCAACCCAGCTCCTGTTTTAAAATATTGTTCAACTTGCTAAAGGGCTGCTGCATCCAGTTTGAGAGAGTGCTTCTTAATAAAGAGCTTTTATGTTTAGGTTCTCTCGTACTTGTGAGAGTCTCGGGAATGGAGGTTATCAGTGCACTGCCTGCCAGCCTGGCTACACTGGCCAGTATTGTGAAAGGTATGCTCAAACCTCTTGTATTGTTACTCTGGATTTGCACATTAATAGTCACGACAATTGTTTTATGTGATTTTTCTCTCATTAAAGATGTGCACCTGGTTATGTTGGAAATCCACAAGCAAGAATCCCCTGCCGCAGCGGTACCTATTTATTTACTATCACAGTCACTTTGAAATGAACAGTTGAGGCACATTTGTGGGCCATTGCTGATGCAGCATTTCTGTTGGACAGATTGTTATACAGTGTGTTTAATCGTTTTCAGCTGCTGCATCCTTAGTGGTAAAAGTGTACCCAGAAAGAGTGCAGGTGGCACCGGGAAGCCCAGTCACTCTCAGATGCCAGGTGTCGGGATATCCACCACACTATTTTTACTGGTCTCGTGAGGACGGACACCAGATCTCCAACACAGCAGAGAGACGCAGACAAGGTACTGCCCAGATTCCTAGAAGCAGGAAGCATGTTTACAAGAAAATGATTACAGGATATCTCTCCAGTTGTCCCCTGGAGAAACCAAGAAACAAAATTGGATCAAAGTGTCATGTAATGACTGTTCCAGCTACATGTTGCAACATGTGTTCTAGGCAGGATGAAGGACTTGTAATAGCACGATTGACAATATTAGGGAATCCTTTCTTTCCACCCTGCAGGAGAGGAGCTGCATTTCCCCAGTGTGCAGTCGAGTGATGCTGGCGTGTATATCTGCACCTGTAGAGACCAGCGCAGCACCAATAGGAGCAAAGCTGAGATTGTTGTAACATGTAAGGTGTTAGATCATAGTTTGTTGCTGTAGTGCCAGGGTTGTCAGCCAGAAGATTAATTTACCTGAATTTTCTTTAATTTTAATGATGTTTCTAACTATATAAATTAAAGGAATATCCTGTGCCCAAGTTTAAGGGATAGTTCACCCACAAATTAAAATTCTCATCATTTACTCACCTGCATGACATTCCAGATGTGTATGACTTTGTTTCTTCTGCAGAACACAAATTAAGATTTTAGTAGTATATCTCAACTCTGTTGGTCCTCACAATGCAAGTGAACAGTGGCCGGAACTTTGATTTTCCAAAAATGAAAAAAGTTTCCAGTGGTTAAATCCATGTTTTCTGAAATGATATGATAGGTGTGGGTGAGAAACTGATCAATATTACATTTTTACTTTAAATTTCCACTTTCACTTTTACATTCTTTCTTCTTTAGTTTTTTGGTGAATCGCGTTCTTTATGCGTATCGCCACCCACTGGGAGAGGGAGGAGCATTTATAGTATAAAATGACTTAACTGTTGATTAGTTTCTCACCCACAACTATTATATCGCTTCTGAACAGTGTTGGGTGTAATGCATTTGCTAAGTATCTTATCTTATCGAAAATCGAAATTTAGTGTCTAATGTTAGAATTTATGTTTCCAATTTAACGCTGCCCCCTTAAATTCTTTGGCCAGTTCATGAATAATTTATTTGATTTTATATGATTTATTTGAAAGAATTAAAAGATCAGATTCAAGTCTATCCTTGTATTTTACATTTGGACGAGGTTGATAAGGGTTTTAAAAAGTAATTAGTAATAAGTAATGCCATTACTTTTCAGACAGAGTAACTAGTACAGTAATCTAATTTCGCTGTAGAAGATTTCATTAGTAGTTTGTAATTAATTACTTTCTTTGAGTAACTTACCCAACACTGCTTCTGAAGTTATGGATTTAACCACTGGAGCTGTATTTTTGGAGATTCAAAGTTTAGGTCACCATTACTTGCATTGTATGGACATCCAGAGCAGAGATGTTCTATATTTGTGTTCAGCAGAAGAAATGAATACATACACATCTAGGATGACATGAGGGTGAGTAAATTATGAGCTTTAAGCTCAGGTGAAGCATTTGTGGCATAATGTGGATTACCACAAAAGATTTTTGTTTTTTATTTACTTTAAAAAAAAAAAATCTGGGTTGCAGTGAGGCACTTCAAAATAAAAAAGCCGTAATCTGTAAACCGTATGCGTGCTAACATGATTTTAGTATGATAAAATTACTCGGTAACCTTTTCTGTGCAAAGTTATATCTCATTTTACTTTATTGCCATGACAACGTAATGATGTAAACCCCAAAACGACTGTAAAAACAATTATTTAAACAACTTTACAGCTCTAATTATTAAATACAAGTTTTAACTAAGGAATTAATGCAAGTGCTTCTATAAAATATGAATCTTTATATTTCTGCCTTTAAAAACTCCTGAAATTGGCCCCATTTACTTCCATTGAAAATGCCTCACTGTAACCACATATTTTTTTAAAGGGGTCATGACATGGTTTTTTTTATTGTATTATTATGTTCCCTTAGGTGCAATTATAGTATTAATATATTTTTTTTTAAGAAAAACTTTTAAAATCTAGTGATTTATGACCTTTTCCCACCCTGTTTCTCATCCTCTGATTCAAACAGTCTGTTTTGGGGGCGTTTTCCATTTAAGACTTCAGTGTTAACGCCCACTGTTATGATTGGCTAACGTCAGTGCCTATGTACCAATTATTGACGCCCCAGCCAGAACAATATGCAAGTAAACTAAGTAAAAACACTGTGATTATTCATAATGAATGAAATTGCGCTTTAAAAAGTAGTTTAAAGTTTAAAATAGATTACTTACAGTTTGCGTCGTCGTTGTTCCCAGAATAGTCGGCACGGACTTATCTTTGAGCAACAGTTTTCTGGCAAAGCCAGCATCATATTGAGATTTGTTCTCAAAACAGTCATCCTTAAAATGTACAGAACAAGCGCTTAAGTTAACACTGCCGTGACTGGGGCGTCCGCAAAAAATAAACTGCATCCATTTTTCCCTGACGTCTGGATCTTTCGGCAGCTTATTCAGAGGTTTTGTTTGACCACAGCCAGGAACAGCACATCTGTGTGGCATCGTAATTTTCCTGTGCACAAGTCCATCTCTCAGCACTCGCTGTCCATCGACTGAACACTTGTGAGGCGCGGCGATCTGAAATGAGCGTAGTTGTCTTGCGCTTAAATCGTAGTTATCTTGTGCTGGAGGCGGTCATATGCAAACGCTGGTACGTCACTTCTAACCGTCACGTCACTTCTAACCATGAATCCAGAACGAGCTGTATTTTGAGCATGATTAAATAAATGATTCGTTTAGAATGGGGAGGACGTCTTAAAATATTAAACTTGCAGGACGTTTTAATGATACAAAGACCTCTTATATACCAAAAGATCAAGGCAAATTTGGTTTCTCATGTCATGACCCCTTTAATATATTTTTTTTCTGGTCTGAAAAGGTTGAAAACCACAATGAATGGCACGGATTGTAATTTTAAACTTCTAATTTGATTTATATTTTTACTGAAAGACTGATTTGACTGGCTGTCACCATACATACCCATTATTAAGCCATACTAGATAGATAGATAGAGAGAGAGAGAGAGAGAGAGAGATAGATAGATAGATAGATAGATAGATAGATAGATAGATAGATAGATAGATAGATAGATAGATAGATAGATAGATAGATTGATGTTCTTTGTTACATTAATTTTCGTAATCATGCTACTATCCCCTCACCAGCTGTACCATCCAAACCTATCGAAGTCTTCATTGAGGAGCCCAAAATACAGAGCGTGACAGTTGGAGCTACAGTCAGCTTCATCTGCACAGCCAAAAGCAAGGTGTGAACATGACCATGTGTGCACATATCATAGTCTTAGCCTCCCTGACCTCCAAAACAGTCGGAGAGAGAATAGTATTTGGCTCAGAGATTTAATGTCTGTAATGAAATATTTCTGACATGTGCTTCCCTCATAGCTGCCAGCATACACCCTGGTTTGGACCCGCAAAGGCAGCGGCAAGCTGCCTAACCGAGCCATGGATTTCAATGGCATCCTGACCATTCAGAATTTGCAGCATGAGGACGCAGGCATCTATGTTTGCACAGGCTCCAATATGTTTGGCATGGATGAGGGCACTGCTCTCCTCTATGTCCCAGGTTCGTGATTGTCATCACATCCTCTAAGCCTCCCTGCCTTTAGTTTTGCAATCTCTCTCATGATGCATGCCTCTTTCGCTTTTCTGTTTTACTCTGATGTTTTGTCCACTGTGCTATTTGTGCAAAATGTGTGTGTGTTTTGGACTGTTGTCATGGCTAACCTTTCTTCTTCTGTTTAAATTATTAATCAAAAGTTTTTCTGTTTGGTTTTTTCTTCTTTCGTCCTCCAACTTTAACAGCTGCTTGCATTGCCAGTGTAAAATCTATACCAAAAAAATGATACAGCTTGTGAATTGTTAATAAGAAAAGAGATTTATGAAATTTGATCTTATTTTATACTTTATACTTTTTTATATACTTTATCTTTTTTTGTACAATTCTATTCCAGCAAAAATATCAAAGAACAAAAATATTATTTTACTTTCAGAATTAAATTTTTTTGTAAGTACAAATACATAAAAATTAATCACTAGTTGTTTATTTCTTAAAGCAATAATTCACCCCAAAAGCTAAAATTCTTTAATCAGTTACTCACCCTCTTGTTGTTCCAAACCTGTATGACAGTTTTTTTTCCATGGAACACAAAACAGATGTTAGGCAGAATGTTAGGGACTGTTATACTGATAGTCCCCATTCACATTCATCATATGGAAAAAAGCAGAATTTACATTCTTTAAAATGTCTCCTTTTACAGAAGAAATTCATACAAGATTTTGATGACAAGGGTGTGTAAACGATAACAGAATTTTCATTTTTGGCTAAATTAACCCTTGAATGAGCTAAGAGCGTTGCAGACAGCCTAAATCTTAATCATAAATATGATATATTTTGGGGCTATGAACACTGGAAACTTGGACTTTATTCTTCAGTGCTCTTAGAATAAATGAGAAGACTTTTTGTATGTTTCCAGTGAAGACAGTTATGCAGTTGTGTGTCTTGCATATCAAACATCAATGTAAACAACAAACAAAAAAAACAGCATGCGATAATGAAGACTGAGGGCAATTATTGTGATTAAAATATTTGATACAAGCGTTGATGTAAATCATTTTCCTAGGTAGCAGTTTGTGTTTAGTAATAATTTTTTCAGTGATCCTATATTCAATAATTTTGCTAACTTCTACTGTCATATGCAGTGGATGCAGCTTGTTCGTGCATTATGTTCTCGTGGTAGCAGTCGGGGAAATTAACTAATTCTTGTGTACCCTGCTGGTGTAATGGATGTTTCTCAATGGTGGTGGGTAGTGGCTTTTGATCTGTTCTTTGTGAGTCTCTGGTGCTATGTCATTCCCACTAGTGGGTATTTGTATCTTGATTCCTGTCATGTGGACTATCATTTCCCTCCTAAGGGTGGTCTTTTGGGGGATAGTGGTTGATGAGGTATTCTAAGTCAAAAATACTTAGAGAAACTGGGACTCCTCAGCCAAATGGACTGCAGGCACAACCCCTTTCAAGTTGTGACTTCCACCTCTTTTGTATAAGAAATTTTTATATTTTCATTTTTGTATTTGATGGTGCTATCAATAGTGTAGTAGTTTGAATGTCAAGTTTTCACCAGTGCTGAATTTTCAATGTCATATTGTTTCTTTTTTGGTCATGTGAATGGGAACATGCTAGTTGTTTAGGCATTGTGAAATGTTCTGCAATATATACATTGAGCTTTTCATAAGAAACCATTCCTTTACAGACTCTGTTGCTATTCTAAACTCCTGTTATGTTTTGTAGATTGTTATAAGTTGCATTTTTGGTGGGGTACACATGGACAAAAAGAGGCATTTTAGAAATATAAAATGTCAGAATTAGAGACATTTCATGTTGACCCCCAATTAATTTCATATTTATTTTGACTGCCAATCTGTACAACTGCTGTGTGTTTTGTTTACATTAACAACCAGCAAATTAGATGACTGAAATTATTTTTAGGTTGACTATAAGGTTGTATGTGGATAATATCATACATATCAATAAAAAAATTTCTCATATATATTTATATAATTTTATTTTATATTTTTCCTGCATTTTGATTGTGTTCTAATTCAGTAGTAGTTCCATATGGTGCTTTGTCATTTGTATTTATTTTTAATCAAGCATGTAAATCAATTAATATGCAAGCAATATTACTCATGATATGTCATGAATTAAAGTAATATTTAATTTTGTAAGATTTTGCTATGATGCTAAAGCAAGGAAATTATTATTTTTATTATTATATTATGATTTAATTGTGCTTTATGTAGCTACACTGTGAAATGTATTTACAATGTATTCATCAAATGTTGAACATAGTAAAAGATTAATAGGTAAAACAATTTATTTTATGGAATTCTGAAACTGTGATGTCAAATCATACAATTAACATAAACTAGACCTTTGTCAATCACAAGCTGTATTAAAAGAAAATGCTAAATGTCTGTCTGTCAAAGTAAAGCTTTTACCTGTGTATTGTGTTATGTATTAACCTGCATGCTTTGGTTTCATGTGTGTGCGTGCACTGTTCCCTTTACTCTTTTTTTATTTACACAGAGTGCTCTAACCTCATGCTCATTTTAAAATGTCTTCTAAATGTCTTGTACTGTAAATGTGCATTCATTTTTCAATAGGAAAACTCGGTTCCCTTTCTGATTTTCAAAGGGGCAAGATGTTTCTTGGCAAAATGACAGCTTGTCCACCACTGACTTAAATCTCACATACTGTAAATCAGTGATACTGGAACATAGTGGTCTAATTGGGAAGAACTTAATTTGCTTGAGTAAAACTCAATGAGATACTCCCTATTTCATTCACAGCTTTATCTGTTTTCTTGATGTACATTCTATCTCAGTCAAAAGGGAATAGATGTTCGTTTTTTAAGTATGTTGTGAACATTTCCTTCATTTTTAAATGTGACTAAAGTTTGGCATCTGCTGTTGTAATGAGTACATCTTATATAGCATTTGGCATTTTAAGATTCTATTTTTAAAGCTGCCTGTTAAACTCAATGTATCACTATGGTAACACAGTATGTAGACTTGTTGAAACACAATTTAGAGACTCAATCCTGAAATAGGTTTAGTCCACACCCATTAAGTGATATCTTTCAATACAGTAAGTATATTTTCATGGCAGCAGTGCAACACAATTATACATAGAACAAAAGCAAGTTGTTGCACAGCAGTTTTGTAGCTCAAAGTCCCAGAGCTCTTGAGTGACATCCCTGCTGACAAAAAACACTTAAAAGGATAGTTCATCCAAAAATGAAAATTCTCTCATCATTAACTCACACTCATGCCATCTCAGATGTGAATGACTTTCTTTTTCTGCAGAACACAAACAAGGATTTTTTTTAGATGAATATCTCTGCTTTGTAGGTCCATTCAATGCAAGGGAATGGTGGCAAGAACTCTGAAAAAACAAAAATCACATAAAGTCAACATAAAAGTAATCCATAAGACTCCAGTGGTTAAATCCATGTCTTCAGAAGCAATATGATAGGTGTGGGTGAGAAACAGATCAATATGTATGTCCTTTTGTACTATAAATCTCTACTTTCACTTTTACAATGTTTCGCCACCTAATGGGCAGGAAGGAGAATATATAGTAAAAAAGGATTTGAATATTAAAGTCTACATGAAATTAAATCTATTTTATAAATGCATGTTATTGATCTTGCATGTTATTGATCTTATTGTGAGCAATTCATCCATGCATATGTTTTTTTTTTTTTTTTTACCTCAAAATGTAATGACTCGATCTTCCGGTGAAATGACAGACCTCTCTCTGGTGACATATTCAGGACTTCTCCAATCATTTAGTCTGCTTAAACCCTGCCCCTTTCTTATAAATACCACAACTTTGCGTAGAGTTGAACAAAGTGATAATCGCATGTTGGTGAAGATGGCAAGGTGTATTTTCGTCCACGGCCGGAGTGGGACTTAAAAGTGGCCTTGGACTTTCTGGCCCATATAGGCCCACCATACTCGGCCCGCAACACACCACATCATAACACACCAGCTCATTGATTTAATTTTCTGGCTTAATTTCACATTTTTGTTTTCAGTATTGACTGCTAGTCATGACAATGGGCCCCACCAGTGCAAACATTTTGATAACTTTGAAACCTATAAAACCACTGTAAATGTGATGAGTGTTTTTTCAGAGAAAACACAAAAAATAAGCTCTTTATAGCTCAGACAAATAACATGTCCGAAAACGCTTGTTACGTAGGTAACTGGTAACCCTTACGGGCCGATGTGTCTGTCCTTGCAAACCTCAAGCGACAATGAGTGGTTGCCTCTGATATGAAAAAATCCACTTCTGTTTGCCGAACCACTGCCATATGTTCTATACCACATCCGGTTGAAGCCTCCATTCTCCCGGATGCAGAAGATCCCTTGATAGAGCATCTGCTACCTGATTGCTCGACCATGGGAGGTGAACTGCTCTCAGTGATGCTAGTCGAGGAACCATGTGAGAATCTTGTGAGTGAGATGCAAGGACTTTAGCAACTTTGTGCCACCCTGATGGTTCAGGTGGAACACCGTAGAGGTGTTGTCAGACCGAATGAGCAATATTGCAGGGCAAGTCGAAATATTGCAGGGCAAGGAAAACCATGCATAATTCCAGGAGGGTGATGTGATTCCCCAGTGATTCCATGTTGCACTCGACCCTATGAGGGAAGCATCAGTTGTGACCACCTCCCAATGAGAATGAAGGACCCCTAGGGGCACACCTGTCATTAAAAATTCCCAGCGATTCCATTGTGTCAATGCATGAACACAATGGTGGGAAACAGCAATCAATCGATAATGATGCCTGAGTGAGAGCTACTGAATGAACGGCATCCCTGACCACTGTAGGGACAATCTTCGAGAACTTGGGGGGCCGGCTTCGAAACTGTAAAGTAAATACCCCCTGATCAGAGTAGTCAAAACTCAAGGACCTTCTGTTGTGCTCCTCCAGTATTGTAGGGATTGCATTGAAATATTATCGACCGCCAGCCCAAGCACCTCAGGCTTTATGGGTGCTAATTTTAGTGGCAGTGGGGGGCACTGGCATGGTCCCCCTGGCAACTGCCAATGATGAGGTTGAAAACTTCGAGCATCTTCAGCAGCACGATGCCTCTGAGGCTGTGGAGTAGGATGCTGGCGGAAGCGTTGTTCTTCCGTTGTACAGCGATGGTGAGCTTGAGCTGTCGTTACCTTAAAGGCAGGATTGTGCTGCACCTGTGTCAGCTGGCGAGTGGCCTGTGACAGTTTCACTTTTTTCCAGTAGTTCTTGAAGGTTGGGCCAAAAAGTTGCCCAGGAACGATTGGGAGGTCCTGCAGAGTATTCTTACAATCCTCAGGCAGCTTTGCTTGAGCAAACCACACTTGGTGGCGGGCTGCCAGATGTGTGGTGGTAAGATTACCTAGTTGATGGATCACTTGGCCCAGAGTCAGAAGACCTGTCTGCAGGGACTGAGAAACTGAGAGGTCAACGTATGCCAATTGAGAGATTGTATTCTCAGCGCGTGTTATGTAGGCAGCAGATTCATATCCCTATTTCAGCAGTGAGTCTGTGCAACCACACTGGGCACTGGGGCATTGCATATTGCCTGTAGGGCCTCGTTAGGTGACACCACCAGGACTGCGACAGGCTGCTCTATTTCTGGAGTGCGGCCCACCCCGATGGAATCCACTTCAGCCATAGACGCTAGCGTACGAGCGGTCTTTGACTGCCGCTTAGGTGCACTAGACCCTGTGAGGACTTTAGAGAATTCTGACACAAATGCTTTGCATGGTGGCATAGTAAAGGAAGCCACCGCTGAGAACTGTCTAAAAAAAGACATTGGACTGGGCTGGTTTGGCAGGCGACTGTCCAGCCCTAGACAAGCAACCGCCATCTGAAGCACAACCAAAGTGCCATCCGAAGAGGATGGAGCCTATCCTGATGACTGAACTGAATACCCACTAGAACCCCCTGCAGCTGAAAGACCAGAATCAACATCCTGGGGGGATGGTTGCACAGTAACATCCACAGCATCCATATGATCATGAAAAAAAGAGTCAGAACACTGGCAGAGAGCATGTCCAAGTCAGAATGACATGAAAGAAAAGGGGAGTCCAGAGGCTCTTTCCCAATTCCTTTATTTGAACTATCCTCATCCTCCTGTATTATAGTTACAGGAATGGCAGGAACCACAGGCTGAAGTGATTGAAGGAGACATTTTATCTCTGACATCTCAGAGGAATTAATTCTCCTCCATACAATCACTCTGTGAATTTGCCCTTTTCTTAGATGGGGACACTGCCAACCGCATTAACACAACGTTTTCATGTCCGTGTGGTGGGGGGTAACTCTGGCTCCCCGAGTTTCACCGATGAACTAGGGTCTAATCCAGCGAGATGCAAACACCTCTCCGACATACAGTGCAAAGCACGGGACCGTGATAGCCTCTCTCAAATGCTGAATTCCCAAACAAGGTGGACAGACATCCGGGGGATATAACGCAATGATGAACAAAAAAACTATTCCTCTGGATAGAACTGGAAGGCAGTTCAGCAAGGAATGCTTGCAGAAAAAATTTTTTAATTTTTTTTTATCCACACTTTGATAACTGGCCTCTGGATTGCACCGAGGAGCACAGCATATCACAAAAATCCGAATAGAGATTTAGATAATAGATAAAAAGTTAGAGGGGAACCGCAGTAAACACTAGCCACCGGATAGCACCGAGAAGCATGAAGTGTTACAGACAGATCGTGAAAGTATATCCATTGAAAAGCAAAACTCACCAAATGATGACAAAATAATCCAGTCTGGATCCAAAAGGTTTAGGAGCGTGCTGTCACTGCTTGCAAGTATGATACTTCGCTGCTCTAGTAAGCTGCACTTGACAGCGCAGGATCACACAAAGAATAATGACTGGCCCATATATCTCTATCAGGCAAGAAAGTGAAAGAGGCTGAATGCTGAGCTAATGTAGCTATTATCCCCGAGGTATAGTCTCTCGACCTATCTAGCTGGCGCTGCGATAATCCACTAGTGCTTAAGCACCACCTCTGGTGGTCAGGAGGAATGAAACGGAGCTTTTTTCCCAATATACAGATGTTAGGTTAAAATGTACATGAAAGTTCAAGGGAAAGTGTGTATTTTAGGTGCTGTGACAAGTCAGCATTTCTTCAATGTTTTTAAAGATCTTAATCACCTTTCAACTTTTTTTTTAGTATTGTTAATAAACTATTGCCTTGTTAATATGAGTTTGTAGAAACAACAAGTATAATAATATTGTATACGTATTTATATAGCTATACAAGATCATAAAATGTTGTTTAAAATATTTAGATGAAGAAAGTGTCATAAAGCAGGACATTGATAACAATGCTTAAAATTTCATTTCAATTACCCTCATAACTTTGTATACATTTTTATTTAAAAAAAAAGTGTAAACAAGTTTGGCCAAAATATGTACATATATAATTATAAACAAATATAAATATAAAAAAAAGAAATGTATAAACATACCTCTTAAAGTGTAGATCTTTGCAGATATTTTGCAGATTAATTACTCATTTACACTCGTATGCGAGTTTGTTGTATCTTTATATCTGCAGAGTTTTAATTCCTTCGCCAGATAATTCTTGAGAAAAAGTGAAAAGCACTATGCTTTGACAAGTGCCGTTTCTGCTATCCTTTTAACAAAGTAAGCCTCAAAGACTCAAATAGCCACAAAGTAATATTTTTCACGAGTTATTTTCTACATTTTTATCAAGTCTGAGCATTATTCAGCAAGCTGCACTTCAGCTTCATAACGTACTGTAATGTACTGCCCTTAACTTTCCTGTTTGCAGATTTATTTACGCTGCTGTTATTGTATTTGTAACTTGCAATTATTTGTCATTTTGTGATTATTCAGAGCTCATCTTATGCTTAATATGTTGTCTTTGGTTATCAAAATTATTGTGATTTGCTTGTCAAATAAGGTGGTCTACGCGAAGTATGGAGTTAGGCTAATATGCACTTACAATGCGCTATGATGTGTAAGTAATTTAAAAATAAAAGCCATTGTATTGGGTTTACTTTAGGCAGTTTATTGAATAATCACTCTGTAATGGGTCCGCGCAGGCATGCTGGAGCCCAGGGCGGCCGCCTATATCGCCTGTTGGACGGGCCAGAACTCATGCTTGCAGCAACGGACCGGCCCAAATTACAAAGCGGCCCACCAGGAAAACTCCCGGTGCTTCTGATTGCCAGTCCGCCCCTATTCTTGTCTGTTTTCCTTCAAAACTATCGTTCCTTAACCCAAACTTCCATGGATACAGGTCAGCTGGCTTAAAAATACATTTTGAGTGAGGAGGAATAATAGCGTATGCAACGTTATGCAACAACCATATTTTCACAAACCAATCAACAACCGATGGATAAACTCAAATCCCTACCCTAACTTTTTTTTTCTTGTTCAATAAGCTGTTAAATTGATCTTGTGGATGAATCACTTGTGGAAATACGCCACAATACAGAAGTAAAGCCTGTCGCAACTTCCGTTTCATGCCGACTTTAATCTTTCACACCCACACCTAGCATATTATTTCAGAACCTCTGGAGTCGTATGGGTTACTTTTGTGCTGCTTATATGTCAATTTTGGAGCTTCAAAGTTCTGGCCACCATCCACTTGCATTGTATGGACCAACAGAGCTGAAATATTCTTGATTGGTGTTCAGCAGAAGAAAGAAAGTCATACACATCTGGGATTTCATGAGGGTGAGTAAATGAGAGAATTTTCATTTTTGGTTGAACTATATTTATCTTTAAACAAGTGTAAGATGGTTTGATGTTCTTAGCTGGTTTCCCAGGCTGGTCTGTTTGCTAGTTTTAGATGTTTTTGCCAGCTGGTCATTCTTGAAGACCAGCTCAGCACCAGCTTCAACAAGCTGGAATACCAGCTGGAACTTAAACCAGCTAAAACCAACAAACCATCTAAGGCAGGCTTAAATTGTTCAGTTCTGAAGGAATATACAAACAAATATTGAAATGTTTGGGGGCACCAGTGCGCCACTCTCTCAGAATCTTCTAGAGACTAACTTGACAGTATGTGCCTGTCCATCATTCACAGAGGCATCTCAATCACAGATGTTTTACACAGCCTATGAGATGTTTGAAGGACATAGAAAGCGTAAGTCCTCATGTCTCTCTCTCTCTTTCCAGGCCTGGAGGGACCTCTCTCTCTCTCTCTCTCTCTCTCTCTCTCTCTCTCTCTCACGCATGCAACCATCACACCCTGCATGCTTTTACCAGCTCAAGTAATGCACAGATATGGTCAAACCACAGTATATGAACAGTAATTTTGTGATGATGTGCTAATTTGTCACCAAAGCTTTTTCAGTGTTTTAAATATATATATATATATATATATATATATATATATATATATATATATATATATATAAATGCATTAATTGCTATTATTAAAACCAGTGCTGTATTAGATCACATTTCACTTTCATGGATTGTACATATGTGCATTACTTGATCTGGCTAAGCCATTGAAACAGGGAAGCTGCATGCTCCACACACAGGACTTCTCTCTGTTGTTAAATTGTATTTCATTTGATTATTTACTTGATTAGCTGCAATTAGAGTCTGTACGAAAGACAGTTCCCATTTTGAGTAAGGAAATATTTTTTTGTTTCTATTAATTTTAATATGAATGTACTTGGACTGTAAATAATCAAACCACCAAACTTCACACTTGGCACCCAACAGAGAGGGGTTCCCCACCCTTTCCATCAGCCCAGTATCATGCTTGTGTTATGCGAGACTTCGGTATATAACCACTCTTCTTCAAACATCATACAGTGCCTAATTTACAGTATAATGGCCATTAGTCATGTGTACATTGTCAGAGACATTCTGTGATAGCCCATCCTTTATTCTATCTACAGTACAATATAAGATTCACCTACTACCATTGGAACTTATAGACATTCTTTAATAGATAGTTTAACTGTATTTACCGAATTACCTACATTTTTATTGGATAGTTTAATTAAACTTCTTACTGAACAGTGAAAGTCATTATTGATTTGAATATGAACAAAAATGTTAATTCAGTCCTCATCATTGAAAAAGCAAAACCGTACAGTATATGCCATGGCAGTTTAATGAGCACTGTGCCATCACTGGGACACAGACGAAGCTTAACACAGAGCTTACACAGGCCAGTAGTCTGCCTTAGTTGGTGAAAGAAAGCTTTCTTTTGCTCTGTTGCCCTTGAATCCCAGTAGATCGAGTCTAGGGCTCAGCATCCAGCCAAGTTGGCACAGACAGCAGTGAGGGCCTCACCCTGCCAAACCCTGTCTGCCATTTCTCATCTGTGTCTGCTCATCTCAAACTGGCTACCAAAAGACATGACTTGACAGTCACCATCAGCTCTGGCAACCAAACACAAGCTGTATACACTGTCATGACACTATGATTTCATGTAAAGTCTCACAGACTTTTCTCGAATGTAGAGCTATTTTCTCTTCAGATTTCAGGACTTATATTTTTTTCCACTTATATTTTTTTCCACCGAGTAATGAGGAAAATATTACTGAGTGCACCTTTTAGTTAGTCTAAAAACGGCACGCTTCTGTGCAAGAGGCGTAACAATGGTCAAAGCCGTTTCCGGTGTGAATGACCACAAAGAGAATATTACGAAGGTGTTTAGAGGTGCACTTTTAAAAGGAGAGGGGCGATTTCCAATTGTAAGTGATCATCTCAATGCCCTACTCACCTACGAAGGACAGAGATCTTGATGTGCGCACTCTGAAGGCAGCATGGCATTACTGTATGAATGTACCCTTGATGAAAAAAAAAATAATTTATTTCGTTTGGAACGACCCTTCGAATGGCATCGCCTTCTTGCAGTGCACATCAAGGGCAAAAAATTGCAGTTTGGAAAACGCTCATAGTTTTTACTTGATGCATCTTAAACGTGTTGTTCATGGTGCAGGACACGTTGCAACAGTCAAAGACATCCATCTGGAGCATGTTTACTTACAATATTTTGGTTCAACCAAAATGAAAATTGCCATCCCAGATGTGCATAACTTTCTTTCTTCTGCAGAACACGAATTAAGATTTTTGGAAGAATATCTCAGCTTTGGTGGTCCATACAATGCTAGTGAATTGTGGCCAGAATGTTGAAGCTCCAAAAAACATATAAAGGCAGCATAAAAGTAATCATGTGACTCCAGTGGTTAAATCCATGTCTTCAGAAATGAAATCATAGGTGTGGGTGAGAAACCAATCAATATTTAAGTCCTTTTTTACCAATTATCTCCTCTTTCACTTTTACCTTCTTTTGTTCTTTTGTGATTTGCTTTGTGTGTGCATACCGTCACCTACTGGGCAGGGAGTAGAATTTATTAAAAAAAAAGAGGACTTAAATATTGAACTGTTTCTCACCCACACATATCATATAGTGGATTTAACCACTGGAGTCAAATGGATTCATTTTATGCTGCCTTTATGTGCTTTTTGGAGCTTCAGCTATTCTTCTAAAAATCTTAATTTGTGTTCAGCAGAGGAGGGATAGCATGAGGGTGAGTAAATGAAGACGGAATTGTAATTTTTTTAGTTAATTATACCTCTAAAAACAGTGCAGACAAACACATGAACTAGTCATGTTTGAACGGTCCCTGTTGAACTCAAAAATAATTTTTATGACATTCCAAACTGCCACAAATGAGAAATTCACTTTACTGAATACTTGACCTTTTCTGTAAACAAGAGAGAACAAGGTCTCTTTCTTATAATTAGGCATTATTTGTTAGGAGTGGTACTCCTGTTTGGAGTGCTCTTCACTTTCCTGTGATTTACTGGTTTCTGCTTCCATATAGCTGCTGAAGGGACCCAGCCAGTGGCCACGGTAAATCCACCTGTGCTGACAGTGCAGCCAGGACAACAAGCAGAGTTCCGCTGCACAGTGACTGGCAACCCCACTCCTGCTGTTGAATGGATAGGTGAGATTGTAGAGCTTGATTTGAAAACCTACCCTTTACAATATAAATATATGATTTTATGAGAAGGTCTCTAACCTCAGCCTTTACCCCTTTCCTATTCCTACAATCTGGTTGATCGGAATGATGTTTCAGGACCAAAAAGGATGTTGATTCTGAAACATGTTTTACTTTGCAACATTATGAAAAACATTAATTTGTCATGTTAAAAAAAAATGCTTTGCCGTCCCCTCAATTAACAGGAGGGCCAGGGAATCGGATCAGCTCCAAAGCCATTATTCGTAATGGATTGCTGACCATCCCATCTGTGGAGCTCTCTGATGAAGGGGAATATATCTGCAAGACCCTGAACACACATGGCGAGCACATGACTCGAGGAGTTCTCCATGTTCAAAGTACGTGTCCGACTCAGGAACGTGTCATGATTTACCATGTAAAAAGTTCCAGAATTGCCCTCACCTGTCAATGCTTTGTATTGATGTTACAGGCACAAATCAACCTCATGGTCTCCCCCATGTACAAGTGAGCCCCCAGCGTGTCGAAATTCATGAGGGAGAGACTTTAAAGTTGTACTGCAGGGCTGTTGGCACCCCCACTCCTGGTCTTACATGGAAGAAGAGAGGTGGTTCACTACCCCCACAGGTGAGAATCTAATTTAATTAATCCTGTGACTCCATCAAATTGTTTTAAAGACCACATGAAATCAAAATTGGATTATTATTGCTTTTAGTCCGTGTCTTTTAGATTTGTAGCCATCTATAGGCTAGTGCACTCTTGAAAGTTGACAATATACTGTACGTTTTTCAGATATATGCATTTAAAATTTACAGCCTCTCTTCAGGGAAAATGGACCAGAAAAACAGTATTGATGACTCATGTTGCATCATGTTCTCCATAAGATGCACTTCTGCATTTTTGTCCATAAACAAGAAACAAAGGATTATCCGTTTAATATGTCCCGCCCAAACTTCCTGTTTTTTTAGGAAACCCGTCAATACAGGAAAGAAAACCGTGCTTGTCAATAGGGTTGCCATGGTGTATAGTGTTACCGGTTTTACTCGGGACAACACCGGTGTGAATTGTTTTACTGGGTAAAAGGGGGAAACATTATGAATGGAACTTCCAATATCAATACAATAGCCTAACAAATAGATAGCCTTAAATAAAGAATAGTTGCCTAATGACGAGTTTGCAACCCATAATAGATGAACCTAAATAACGCATTGAAAGCCAGATGTTCTTTACCAACGTATCAAATTACACAGGCAGCAAAGTATGCACACTGACAGAAGACATTTAATTGCAGGTAACGAATATAATATGCATAGTGGGTAACTATAAGACATCTCGGATTCGGAATGACACAAAAATGCTGTTAGACACACAGACACGTGCTTGAAGAAACACTTTATTATATTTTTTAGAGCAGACGACAGAAAAGCCATATATGCGCATTTCTCACTCGCTGTTTGTTCGGAGGCATGCAGTCTCATGGAACATGCGTATGTAAAGGATTCTTAATCTTTCTTTGTTTCAGTCTTCTGAAATATTTTGCAAGAATAGTGTTGTCTATGACAGTGCTGCAAATGACCTCAGACCTTGAGTTCAGTTTGCTTTATTTCCAGAGAACTCTGCAGGCTCACTTTATATATAGCCTATACATCTGTGATTAAATCATAAAATAATATAAAAACACATTCACCTCAGGCTATGATTTATATTTCAGTGATTATTATCATCATTATAATTGATATGTTTAAATTTATAATTGTTTTTATATCTTAATCTGTATTAGTAATTTTCCGCCTGTTGTCATAGATGAATACTTGCCTGATGGTAAATGCAAATGTGGTTATATATACACTCACCTAAAGGATTATTAGGAACACCGTACTAATACTGTGTTTGACCCCCTTTTGCCTTCAGAACTGCCTTAATTCTACATGGCATTGATTCAACAAGGTGCTGAAAGCATTCTTTAGAAATGTTGGCCCATATTGATAGGATAGCATCTTGCAGTTGATGGAGATTTGTGAGATGCACATCCAGGGCATGAAGCTCCCGTTCCACCACATCCCAAAGATGCTCTATTGGGTTGAGATCTGGTGACTGTGGGGGCCATTTTAGTACAGTGAACTCATTATCATGTTCAAGAAACCAATTTGAAATGATTCGAGCTTTGTGACATGGTGCATTATCCTGCTGGAAGTAGCCATCAGAGGATGGGTACATGGTGGCCATAAAGGGATGGACATGGTCAGAAACAATGCTCAGGTAGGCCGTGGTATTTAAGCGATGCCCAATTGGCACTAAGGGGCCTAAAGTGTGCCAAGAAAACATCCCCCACACCATTACACCACCACCACCAGCCTGCACAGTGGTAACAAGGCACGATGGATCCATGTTCTCATTCTGTTTACGCCAAATTCTGACTCTACCATCTGAATGTCTCAACAGAAATCGAGACTCATCAGACCAGGCAACATTTTTCCAGTCTTCAACTGTCCAATTTTGGTGAGCTCTTGCAAATTGTAGCCTCTTTTCCTATTTGTAGTGGAGATGAGTGGTACCCGGTGGGGTCTTCTGCTGTTGTAGCCCATCCGCCTCAAGGTTGTGCATGTTGTGGCTTCACAAATGCTTCGGTTGTAACGACTGGTTATTTCAAAAATTTTGAAAATCCCAGTAACTGAGCAGATTGTGAAATACTCAGACCGGCCCATCTGGCACCAACAACCATGCCACGCTCAAAATTGCTTTTTTTCTTTCCCATTCTGACATTCAGTTTGGAGTTCAAGAGATTGTCTTGACCAGGACCACACCCCTAAATGCATTGAAGCAACTGCCATGTGATTGGTTGATTAGATAATTGCATTAATGAGAAATTGAACAGGTGTTCCTAATAATCCTTTAGGTGAGTGTGTGTATATATATATATATATATATATATATATATATATATATATATATATATATATATATATATATAATATTATTATTATTATTATTATTATTAATAATAATAATAATTTTGACCACTTCATTGTTTTAATTACTTTTTCGTTTAGCTTGAAGTAGATTTTACATTAGAAATCAAGTGGTGACCCACTATAGTAAAATCATAACCTGTATTTAATGTATCCTGGGTCGCATTCCCTTTTATGTTGCATAGTTTTTTTCATAGTTTTCCGGTACAAGGACATGCAACAATTGACATTATTTTTGTTGTTGATGTCAACAACAAAATCTACAGGAAGTTTTCTTTCCCCCTTTTTAAAAATTGAAGAGCATATTTACTTATAAGAGCCCATTATTATCCCGTTTGCTTCCTAATTTCAAACACAATTCAAACAAAACATACATATTACACAGGAGGAAAGGCTCCTCGCTACCATGGTTAGGTCAGTGTGCTTGTCTTAAATAATAGTAATAATAATAACAAATTCTATTATTTATGAAAAAATAAGTACTAGCTGAAACACATCTTGAAACTTTAACTACAACTGTTGATGTAAAATTAGGTCTAATAGATTCTACCTTTAGATTATTTAAGATGAAACTATAACATTTTGTCAAATATATATCAGTTACTTTTACTCATGTAAAATCGTGAAACAATTTTATAAAGGTGATGATGTGTAATTATTGTATTTTTTCTCAGTGCTGTTTGGCATGTCAGGGCTGCTGCTTGTGGCGAGTGGGGTGCAGTTTCGAGACACAAGCTCAAGTTGATTTCTAAATAAAAGTCCGACTACGCCACCCTAGGAGTTAACCCCAGGGAAAATACTCAAACATTGAGTAAAGCACACAGGTTCGGTTCCCTCATAAAGTTAGACAGGAGAGACGTGAGTACAATATAAAAATACAAATGTTTATTTTACAAAAGTGATTAAAAATATTGGACACTAAGATCCACATCAAACACTGACAACCCCACTTCAAATCAAAGAAACACACGCACACAAAACAAAATAGCAATTATATATATAACTGTAAAGCAAATACCAAATAATAACAGCAGGGCTGGGGCTCCCAATGACAGGACTCACCTGTGGAGTTTGGTTTTACAGGGCACACGTTCACGCGCACACACACCCGTGCAGTCGAATCACACCATCACACACAAAGTGTACACTGCACACGATAAAGAACCACCACCACAAGGAAAAGCACTCCGGCCGTGGGACCCCAGTTCCTGCAATAGAAAATAAGAACAAAAACTATAAAAATGAACATGGAAATGGAGACATTCCTAATAAAGCAAAAATAAGGAAAAACAGTAACCGAAAAGGATCAAATAATTGGTCTTGAGATTATTACAAAGCAATTTCAAACTCAGATGTTCACACGCACAAATGGGATGACATCAAATGAATGTCAATCACATGCACCCAGAGCTATAACCACCTATGTTATATATGAACAGTTTCAATAAAGCAAAAGAAAAGAGTTAAATCAAAGAAACAAAACCAGTCTTGAGATTATTACAAAGCAATTTCAAACTCAGATGTTCACACACACAAATGGGATGACATCAATAAATGTCAATCACATGCATCCCGAGCTATAACCACCTGTTATATATGGACAGTTTCAATAAAACAAAAGAAAATAGTAAATCAAAGAAACAAATAGGAAATATGAAGCAGGGCACTAAAGCGACACGATAAGAACCAAGCGAGCAGTCCCCTGTTATAATGATGATCTCGTCGCCGCGGCTGTATCAACCACAGCGCTTTAACAGCGTGAGCAGCAACAAACAAATCACGGCGGAGAACGAGAAGTCCCCTTCTGATTATAGTGATGATCGGCGTCAGCGCGTGCGGCGCTTTAACAGCGTGAGCAGCAACAAACAAATCACGGCAGAGAGCGAGAGGAGAATCCTAAAGCGACAAGAGATGATGTTACAATCCTCATCCGATCACAATCATGGTTGCATTTAAACACTTACCATCAGGATATCCTGTCAGATAGCACGCTTTATAGCCACAGATTAGTCACAGTCATGCCCACCAATAGCACAATGGGATACAGGGAATCACACCTATTTTAGTACGCGAAAAGAGTGTTAACCACACACAGCCACACCGCACCATTATAATGAGCACTTCACAATAAACATACCTGCTAGGCGAGCAATAAGCACATCCACAGACAGCCGAATGGGCACAGCACCAACACGTAAAGCTGCACTATAATTAACAGAGACGATTCCACATTATACACACCACAACAATCATCAACTATTACAGCATAGCGTGCTTACCTACAGGCACCGTCGACACGAGCAAGCAAGCGGGGAAAACAGGCGTGGCGCATCCGGATGACAACCAATCAGCCTTTAAATAGAACATACTGCTTGCTGATAGGCCAATATTGCTGTCAATCACCTAATCTCGTTACATTCCACCACCAGTTTCTGCAACGTCGCCCGACGGTGAACCAAGCAAACTCCCGACCAGGAACTCTCAGTTCCAAGGCCGAAACAGGGTACCGTCTGTACTACTCACTATTCGGGACACTGAACCAGTACCCACCGTTCGAGGAAGGTGATGCCTATTAGAGTGCTGACCTGCAGTTCCCCGCCCAGTCCTTCTCACCATAACCTCACCATCCTCTAGTGAGTTAGAAGGCACTACCAATGATGGTAAACCCATAGTACCCTCTGTTACCCCACAGGTCTCCACAACTTGCAGAGCATCAGATGTCTGAGGGGAGGAGGAACAATGTCCTGTACCCTCGCCCTACCTCTAACTTGTGGGGTCTCGTTCACCAAGACAAACAAATCCTCATCACACTCCTCTTCCGGGAACTGCACAGGCTCAGCTACTGGACTATCCGGACTGTCAGGCAACCCAATCAGCATGTCCTGGCAGATCTGAGCCTTTAGCAAAGATCGGTGCACATTCTTGACTTTTCCCAGATCTGTAACGGGAGCAATGGTATATACTGCCCCCTGCTTTAGGTGACCTCATTACCTGGTAGACCACTGAGCTCCACAGGTCCTGGATTTTACATCTACCTCTCACACCATGATTGCGGAGGTATACCAGCTGACCCTCCTTCAGTGGTACTTCCTTCACCTGTAGGTCATGCCGGGCCTTTCTCCGACCGGCTGCAGCACCCAACCGTTCACAAGCACCCTGAAATGCCACTTGCAACCGATCCTGCTGCTCCAGAATCCACCTGTTAATACCGCCAGCCGATGGCTCTTGGACTCTGCCCAGTAAGAAGTCAACCGGAAGTCTGGGTTCCTGTCCAAACATTAAAAGAATGGAGACTCCCCAGTTGCCTGATGAGGAGTAGTATTGTATGCGAAGAGGACCTGAGGAAGACAAAGCGGCCAATCACCCTTTTTGGAGGCGGCAAAGTGCGCAACAGATCATGCAACGTTCTGTTGAAGCGTTCAGCACTGCCCGTTTCCAGCCGGGTGATATGGAGTGGTACGGGATTTCTCAACTCCATACAGAGAACAAAGCTGTTGAATGAGGACTGATTCAAAATTACGACCTTGGTCAGAGTGGATGCGACCCGGCACTCGAATTTACAAAACCACTCTACCACTAGAACCTGGGCTACCGTCTCTGCCCGTTGGTCTCTAGTAGGTACTGCCAATGTATATTTTGTGAAAATATCGGTCATGACCAGTACGTTTTCAAGGCCAGACCTTGAGGGCTCCAACACTGTAAAATCTAAGGCCACAATATCATTAGGCCGAGCAGCCAATAGGTGCCCCATAAAACTACCAGGGGCAGAAGGAACACCTTTAGCACACTGGCAGCGATCACACTCCTGACACCAGCGGGCAATATCTGCCGACATACCAGGCCAGTAGCATCGCTCTCGCACTAGCTGGAATGTACGCTCTACCCCCTGGTGCCCATGCTGTTGATGAAGCTGGGTCAAGACATAGTGTTTCATAACTGCCGGCAATAGCACCTGGAAGATTTCCTCCCCCGTCTGAGCGAAACACATGCCGGTAGAGCACTCCATCAGTCTCCACCAGGCGGTCCCATTGCCGGAGCAAAATAATTACCAACCTGGAGAGTTTCTTACGCTCGTCAGGAGTCGGAGGCGACTTGGCCTCCAAAACACCAACAACTCTCCTATAACTGGGTCTGCTACCTGCTGAGCACCCATGTCACTACTGGAAGTACAAGGAAAGGAGGTAACCTGGTTAACCGAGGTCACCAATCCACCTTGGGCAGCTTGCTGCAAGGCCACTGGAGCGGCCATACCGGAACACCACTGGTGCACATCTCCGAACCCGGAAAGTTTTGGTAGCGACAATGCGTCAGCATTGCGATTGCTTCTCCCTGATCTATACTTGATCTCAAAATCAAAGGATGCTAATTGGGCAGCCCAGCGCTGTTCCATGGCACCCAATTTCGCAGAAGTCAGGTAGCTAAGGGGTTGTTATCAGTAAATACCATGCATTTCTGGCCCAACAAGTACTCCCTAAACTTTTCAGTCATGGCCCACTTGAGCCAAAAACTCCAGTTTCATTGAGCTATAGTTGGATGTATTGCGCTCAGTGGGCCTAAGACTGCGACTGCCATAAGCTATAGGGCGCACCTTGCCCTGTTGCTCCTGTGAAAGGACTGCCCCTAGGCCTCCATGACTGGCATCTACCTCCAAAATGAAAGGCAGTGAAAAGTCGGCATAGGCGAGCACTGGGGCTGTAGTTAACTTCACTTTCAACCCCTCAAAGCCACACTGACATTCCGCAGACCAAGCTTCAGCAAACTCCTGAACACCCCGCTTCGGGTGCTTTGGGCTTGCCAGCTGAGCCACCAGCCTGTGGAGGGGGGCAGCCAACTTGGCGAACCCATCCACAAACCGTCGGTAATAACTAGCAAATCCCAAAAATGAGCGCAACTCTGCAACGCTGGTGGGACAAGCCCATTGTACAACTGCCTCTACCTTTCCGGGATCAGTAGAAACTCCTTCTGAAGAGATGACATGCCCCAAATAATGTACTTCTTTTTTGAAAAAGGCACACTTAGATAGCTTGGCCTTCAATCCTTCAGCCTGCAAGCGGCTCAGGACAACCTCCATCCGAGCGAGATGTTGATCCACTGAGGAGGAAAAGACAATGATATCATCAAGATATAAAAGAAGGGACTGGCACTGATGGTCACCAAACAACCGCTCCATCAATCGTTGGAAGGTGCTTGGGGCATTGCACAATCCAAATGGCATCCTATTCCACTCAAATAGGCCAAAAGGAGTGCAAAAAGCAGTTTTAGATTTGTCCCTCTCAACTACCGGTACCTGATTGTACCCGCTGGCCAGGTCCATGGTAGAAAACCAACGGGCCCCAGCCAGCGAGTCCAAAGTCTCCTCAATACGTGGTAGAGGAACGCATCCTTCCTAGTCTTCGAATTCAAGCGACGGTAGTCCACACACATGCGCAGACTACCATCTTTCTTTTGACCAGGGCGATGGGCGAAGCATAAGGACTACAGCTCTCTCTAATTACCTGAGTTTCCAACAATTGATTGATATGTGCCTTCACCACCTCGTACTCAGATGGAGGAATACGACGGAACCGCTGCCTAACAGGGATGTCATCCAACAAGGGGATCTCATGGGATATCAAATTAGTACAACCCAGATCCCCATCGTTCATAGAGAACACAGGCACATACTTCTCCAGTAGTGCCCTAACCTTAACCTGTTCTTCTTCTGACAGCACAGCCAAATCGAACAGAGCTATCTGTTCCTGTACAGTGGAGGGGCCCTGCGCAACCTGTGTACTCACGTTGGCTGTAACAGTCTTAACTTCAGTAACTTCTGGGGGCAAACTGATCACATCCACCTTGTTCACCGTACCAATAACAGTGCTAGCGTACAGCACTACATCCATAGTACCAACATTAACTACGGGCACATAGACTGTACCACCATCCACCACTAAAAGAGAAGGAGATGCCAGCAAACCTGCCGGTAGACCCGAAGCTGGTGGTTCGAACAGGACTGTAACGCTTCGAATATGTCATAGAACAGGTTGCTGCAACAAATTTCATGGTGCCACCAGCGATGCGACACGCCCGACGTCCCCGCACCTTAACTTCGCCCCCACAATCCAAAACCGACTGAGCGTCAACCTGATGGCAATATTGTAAAGCCTGAAGAACAGAATTAGGGGCCTGCGACACCACGGGTAGTTTGAAAGCGCTGTGCCATGCTGGCCAAAGAGCTCCCGGTAGCAGCGGCTCAGGATGTTCATACCCAGCACCCCAGGAACAGCTGCACACACACCACCAGGAGGATCTCGGACCACCAGCACACCGCAACCCAAAACCACTTCGGCCACAAAGCTCCACGTCCAGTTCCAAATAACCAATATAAGGGATTGACAGGCCGTTGGCGGCTCGAAGCTGTAACCAATGACATGATCTAAGCCGCTCCTGACCCCATAGCCCAAAATTAGCCACAAAACAACTCTCAGTAAGGGTGGACACCATAGATCCGGTGTCCACCAGGCAAGATACCTGAACCCCACCCATCAATACTAAGAGCTGTGGGCAAGTAGACATAAAGCGCGACATAAAATCGGAAACAGGTAAATTTTTGGAGCCTATCTGATTCCCAACCAAGTTGCGGCCCTGAGACTTCGGTGGGAACTAGTTTTCCGACGGCTGCATAGATGACTGTCCACCCCTCATTAAAGCAGAATTCACACGGGCTGATGGCGGAACAGATAGCCGCTCCCCTCGCAATCCCTGGCAAAATGGCCCGGTTGCTGACACCTTCTGCAAATTAAATTAGCCTTAAATGGTCGCGACCGTAGCGGGGATTTTGCAATTGAGCCATACCTTGAGTTAACTGGTCCAATTGTTGCTGCTGCTTCCTAAGCATATCCCGTAGTTCACTCATTTCTGACACAGCTGAAACACTGCTATTATGATTCTGATATCCCTGCACCCCATATTGAATGCCATAAGTGGATGGGACAGACTGACTTCGACCACGCACCCCACCCGGCATGCCTTCTCTTTCCCAACGAAGAGCTTCACTGCGAATATCGAACAAGGTAGCAGTGGGTTGACGACGCACTAGTTGCTTAAGTTCACGTCGAAGAGCGCAATCATTGACATATTCAACAAACTGGTCTCTTAGCAAAACTTCACTATTAGGCATACCATGAGGCGACTGACTTTTAACTTTTTCCAGAAGACTCATCAGGGCCAAGGAGAATTCCACCAATGTCTCCCCTCCTGCTGTCTTCTGGAAAAGAACGACTCCTGGAGCGCTACATAAGACTTCGTGCAACCATACAAATCACACAATACCTGAATAATTTGATTCGGATCCTCCCTCTCGTCTCTAGACCGATAACTGAATCTCCTCCCTCGCCTGTCCCTCCAGATGATCAAACAAGAAAAATGCCTGATCCGCTGTAGACAGATGGCGAAGCCGCATACAAGCCTGGGCCTCCTCCACCCACTCATTGATGCCAATGCCCGACCGGCCACTAAACTTTGGGCACCTACGATCCCGAGGAACGAAAACAAACCGCTCCTGGGTCGATGCACCAGCACCAATACGTGGGGGATCTGCCGCAACAGGAATAGCAACATTAGATGGACCCGGTTGTGCAACAAACACTGGCTCTTGCCGCAGCCTTTCATTATCAGCTTTAAGTTGAGCTACTAAATCTCTCAACTCACGCAATTCATCCTCCATTTTTGTAACTGCACAAGCACTTACCACAAATAGATTGAATGGTGCCGATCAACCACAAAAAGGGACTGCCACGGTCTGCTTGTTTGGTTCCTACAGAAACACACAAAAAAAGGAAAAAACAAAAAAAACACCACGTCTCTACTATACAAGAGGGAATCCTGCCGACTACGCCAGAATGTGGCGAGTGGGGTGCAGTTTCGAGACACAAGCTCAAGTTGATTTCTAAATAAAAGTCCGACTACGCCACCCTAGGAGTTAACCCCAGGGAAAATACTCAAACATTGAGTAAAGCACACAGGTTCGGTTCCCTCATAAAGTTAGACAGGAGAGACGTGAGTACAATATAAAAATACAAATGTTTATTTTACAAAAGTGATTAAAAATATTGGACACTAAGATCCACATCAAACACTGACAACCCCACTTCAAATCAAAGAAACACACGCACACAAAACAAAATAGCAATTATATATATAACTGTAAAGCAAATACCAAATAATAACAGCAGGGCTGGGGCTCCCAATGACAGGAATCACCTGTGGAGTTTGGTTTTACAGGGCACACGTTCACGCAGCACACACACCCGTGCAGTCGAATCACACCATCACACACAAAGTGTACACTGCACACGATAAAGAACCACCACCACAAGGAAAAGCACTCCGGCCGTGGGACCCCAGTTCCTGCAATAGAAAATAAGAACAAAAACTATAAAAATGAACATGGAAATGGAGACATTCCTAATAAAGCAAAAATAAGGAAAAACAGTAACCGAAAAGGATCAAATAATTGGTCTTGAGATTATTACAAAGCAATTTCAAACTCAGATGTTCACACGCACAAATGGGATGACATCAAATGAATGTCAATCACATGCACCCAGAGCTATAACCACCTATGTTATATATGAACAGTTTCAATAAAGCAAAAGAAAAGAGTTAAATCAAAGAAACAAAACCAGTCTTGAGATTATTACAAAGCAATTTCAAACTCAGATGTTCACACACACAAATGGGATGACATCAATAAATGTCAATCACATGCATCCCGAGCTATAACCACCTGTTATATATGGACAGTTTCAATAAAACAAAAGAAAATAGTAAATCAAAGAAACAAATAGGAAATATGAAGCAGGGCACTAAAACGACACGATAAGAACCAAACGAGCAGTCCCCTGTTATAATGATGATCTCGTCGCCGCGGCTGTATCAACCACAGCGCTTTAACAGCGTGAGCAGCAACAAACAAATCACGGCGGAGAACGAGAAGTCCCTTCTGATTATAGTGATGATCGGCGTCAGCGCGCGTGGCGCTTTAACAGCGTGAGCAGCAACAAACAAATCACGGCAGAGAACGAGAGGGAGAATCCTAAAGCGACAAGAGATGATGTTACAATCCTCATCCGATCACAATCATGGTTGCATTTAAACACTTACCATCAGGATATCCTGTCAGATAGCACGCTTTATAGCCACAGATTAGTCACAGTCATGCCCACCAATAGCACAATGGGATACAGGGAATCACACCTATTTTAGTACGCGAAAAGAGTGTTAACCACACACAGCCACACCGCACCATTATAATGAGCACTTCACAATAAACATACCTGCTAGACGAGCAATAAGCACATCCACAGACAGCGAATGGGCACAGCACCAACACGTAAAGCTGCACTATAATTAACAGAGACGATTCCACATTATACACACCACAACAATCATCAACTATTACAGCATAGCGTGCTTACCTACAGGCACCGTCGACACGAGCAAGCAAACGGGGAAAACAGACGTGACGCATCCCGGATGACAACCAATCAGCCTTTAAATAGAACATACTGCTTGCTGATAGGCCAATATTGCTGTCAATCACCTAATCTCGTTACATGCTGTTTGAGAGGTTTGACTTGACTTCCTCCGTAACGCTTTAAACTAGAAAAGTCTCAATAGAAATGGAATTGGTCACATCAGTTTTGAGGTCTGTGCTCCGCAATATCGAGGGAAGCCCAGTTGTTGCATATGCGTGCTAGAGAGAAGAGCAGATCACGACTGCGAACTTGTTTCACTCCTGCGAAAGTGCAGATGAGAAGCCTTTAGCTGATTGTGAGATTATCATTAAATCTGACTCGGCAGTCCTAAATAGGCTATCACTTCGGCTGCTGCTGAAATATCTTCAATGGGAGAACCATGGCATTGTTCTTTCCCTGCTGTCCACTACCCAGTCCGAATAGAACTGTGACCCACCAGTTGAGAAACACTGCTTTAATTCACACACACACACACACACACACACACACACACACACACACACACACACACACACACACACACACACACACACACACACTCACTTATGTCAGACCCCCTTGCCTCGATTCTCTCCTGACATTTTTTCCACTGCATTGTGTTTGTGTGGTGCAAATTGACGAGTCAAACAGGCAGATGAGGAGGAGAGGAGATTCGCACGTGCAGGTGAGATTCTCCATCCGGTTGCATTTTTTGCTCAATACCGTAGATAAGCAAATGTATATGGTATGATAACCGTCTATTTTCGTACCGTGGTATACCGTGAAACCGGTATACTGCTGCAACCCTAGTACCACTTAGAGTCCAACCAGCGGTAATACTGGTGTTCGTCGGTTTGAACGGCGTGAAAATAATGATATTGTGGCAAGTCTGCTTTCAAGTGATTTCATGGGGTCTTTATGAAAAGTGCCACTGGTCATATTTAGCATATTTTGAATATTGTTCCTCCTTTGAGTTCCTTTTTTTGTTTCATCCTGTGTGTTAATGTTTGTTCAGGCAATTCCTTCTCATGGTTTCCATCAGTTTAAAAGCAACAGTCTCGATGTGTTACAGAGACGTATTGAGGAGCTGCAGGTCTGTCCATTTGTCTGATATCTGTCTCACACGTCCCATCCCACCTGTCTCGCTTCATTCACCCTCACTAGACTCAGTGTCAACTAAATGCATGATTCCATTGACATCCATTAGATGTTTAGGAAAAAATGTGAAGGAAAATGTGAAGTGGTTTCAGATACCTGTGCAAGTGGAACCTAAGTCTGAAAGAAAGTTTTCATGAATGAGTGTGTTGATCATAGTTTGAATTGTGCTCATATTGTACAGTATGTACTGTACACTAGCAGTCAAAAGTTTAGGCACGCTTGATTTAATTTGTTTCTCATAAACTTTTTGATTCTATGATGTATGCTTGAAATTAGATTTGTTAATATATACTGTATTGTGCCTTCTTTACAAAACAATTTTTTGGATTGATATTTTGAATGGATACGTATAAGATACAGTATAAGATAGTTTTAAACTGGTTTAACATGGTTTTGTCACTGCATAATTCCCATATTTCCATGTGTGCTATTTCATAGTTTAGGAGACTTACTATCATTCTAAAATGTGGCAAAAAGTGCCAATAAAGAATGAGTAGGTGAATGCAAACTTTTAACTGGTAGGATACATGTTTTGCACCATTAGATTTGGGTTATTCAATATATGAGACCCAGACGACCACTCCTATACTGCTGGAGGGCTTTGGTGTCTTGCGTAACTTATGTCTTTGTGGGCTGGTTTGTTCTGCGTGAGGGCATCGCTGCATTGTGTCAGCTTTTCCCAGGGTATGCTCAGGTTTGCCGTGTGGCGATGCAGAAATTCTGTGTGCTCTAGCAAATGGACTGCTTTGAAAATTTGTGAATGGTGTCAGACGCTCATTCAACCAACCCGTCCGAACACAGCTCTTCTGCCACCATGCTTCACTACATAAGATTTAAGACTATACTAGATGTAACTTGCAGTTTTTTTAGTCACATTGGATATGTGTATTAAAGAAGAAAATGATATCATAGGTGCTTTAATGTTGGCTTTTTCCAATCTCAAACTTGGCGCTGAAAAGGTTTTGAAACATCTTGGCGCAATGACCTATACCTTAGGACATTAGCAAATTGTGCTTTGAGCCACTTCATTAACATTCAATACACCCACAGTTTGCGCACATACACCCACATCTAACACAAAATACCCATACCCACTTGCATAGTGCTCTAAGGAAAATTGGATAAACCATAGCGCACGTTTGTTGCGCATAGCACTGCTCTTTGTGTGCTTATGAAAATTGAACCCACAATTTCAATGTAGGAGGGACAGTTAAACATATACAAAAGCTTATTTAGCTTTGGTTGAAGTTCAATTGATATTATAGAATGCATATTTTCTTTTTTTCCTCCGCAAAAGTTAATTTGAGAATAAATAATAATTGGTGGATCCCTGTTGAAGACCATTAATGCTCCAGCTTGTTGTGTTTAGCTATAATTGTTGGTTGATGTCTTTATAAGCTTAATTCCTTTATGTGGTAGTATGTAGTGTAGCTGTTAGCTGCTTTAACTGTCCACTGTCATTGTCACTATATTGTATGTCACATTATGTGAAATAATCAGCCTCACCAATGCCATTAATCATTGTAAATACAGGTTAATCATCTTCTAATATAGACCTGTAGCACCATACATGTATCAACAATGATTAGTAACATTCAGTTAGATTCATTACTAAAAATCTAAAATTCTTAATTATGTACTTAACAGTCAAATCTTTATACGTAGTGTATACCAAAGTTCTTTTCCAGGTCTTAAATCAATGTAATCTGTAATAGTTTAGTCTTGCTTAGACAGGGTAAGTATTTATTATGTCTTCTGTGGTTGATTTTAGTATGTGCTTTTACTGCTGCTATTGACCAAATTCAGTTTGTTGATCTACACATCATAAAAAAAATTTACCTGTCATAACCGCATATTCACATCCTCCTTAGGCCCACATGGAGCGCACTGACACTGGCACTCTGCTAGTACCTAATATCCAGTCATCTGATGCAGGCACATATCTCTGTGTTGGAACCAACACCGCTGGTTCCTCAGAGGCTTACATTGAGGTTATTGTCAAAAAAGGTGAGACAAGTCATTAACCTAAACAATTAGACAGTGTACCTTTAAATGGATATTTCACCCCCCAAAAAAGTCAAGCACCAAAACAGACAAAAAGCACAATAAAAACATTATGAAAGTAGTCTGTGTGACTTGTGCACTATATTCCAAGTCTTCCGAAGCCATATTGTAGCTTTTGTGAAAAAACAGACCGAAATCTAAGTCATTATTGACTGAAAATCTTGCTTGATATCTACAGTCACCATTCACTTTCATTGTATGTAAAAGAGTAGCGTGGACATTATACTGTAAACAACTCGTTTAGTGTTTCATGGAAGAAAGGCATAGAGGTTTCGAATGACACGAGTGTGAGTATTTAATTACATTTTAATGTTTGAAGGAGCTGTTCCTTTTGCATTGTTGATTGGAATTAATCCCAACAGGACTGTTCTTTATGTATTTTTAATGTATACATTTTCTTTATGTTTTTCTCTTGCTGTGATCAGGTGACATCATTCCTTCTGGAGTCACCATCCAGCCCTCTATTGCCTCTGTAAAAGAAGGAGAGACTTTAGATCTCAACTGCATTGTCCCAGGAACCTCACCAGTTTCTGTAAAATGGAGTAGGGAAGGCAGGCTGCTGTCTTCCAATCATCAGGTTTAATCTCAGTCGACTCTACACAGTAATGAAGCATGGTTGATTTACATGATCTCATGTTTAATCCTTCCTTGTATGAACAATGTTATGTGCTCTTTTGCATGCATATTTGACTCAAGGTGCTTGGGACTCAGCTACGCATCCTGCAGGCCTCTCGGGATGACAATGGGGAATATATCTGTCAGGTAGAGGGCGGCTCATCACCTCGCCAGACTTCTGTAATTGTGTCTGTGTCTGAAACTTCCGAAGCCACCCGTAAGTTCCCTTGAGCAATGAGAAACCATACTGTGACATGTATGGAAAGAGAAGCAAGGGCTAATGTACAGTCAGATTTGTATTTATTATGTAAAGCTCTCTGTTGTTGAAATAATCGCTGTTTCACTTTTTGTGGAGAGTTGTTGGGAATGTTAGGAGTGTGTTTAAGCTACACATTCAGTAGCACTTGCCTCTGAGACAGCAAATACAGAACTAATCTACAGCTACAGGTCAATACGTAAACCCAAAACTGCTTATACATAGGCCTAGAATTGAATATTATGAAATGCATGAAGTGTTGGATAACATTAAAATAATGTGAGATATTTTTGTCACATTCAGTTCTATTTTTGTTCAGAGCCTGGTTCCGTTTTTGACCTTGGTCACAATGCCTGGTGATTTTTAAATATAGATAAGTGATTCTGATGTAATTAATCCAGATGTGGTCTGATCTTGATGTAGGCCTACAGAGCCCCATTATCTCAATTGAGCCCCACAGTGCATCAGTAAAGCGGGGCGAGACAGCCAGCTTCAGATGCAGGGTCCACAATGGAGCCCCGCCAGTGCGCTTGGAGTGGAAATTCACCAACAACCAGCCTATGCCAGGTAGACTGTTGCATTTCAGATTCAGGTCAACATAAATAATGTATGTGATGCCTGAATGTAAATCATTTTGCTTGATGTTTTTGTGCTATAGATAATGTGAAGATTGGCCCTGACAATTCAGTCATAACTATTACCAATGCCCTGAGAAAGAACCAAGGAACTTTTCGCTGTTTGGCCAGTAACTTGTTTGGAGTTGCTCAAAGCATCGCATCACTGATTGTGAGAGGTATTGCAACATTTTATGAACACTAGTCTGAAAAGACATGTTTGTTATAAGTAGCATGTTCAATATTTTAGTATTTGAAAGTTAAAGTTCCATGGACTTTTTTTTTCTATCAACATCAAGATTTTAGGTTAAAATGTATGTGAATGTACAGTATAAAGGAAAGTGTATATTGCAGGTTCTGTAACTGGACATCGTTTCACCTTTTTGCCTTCATTGTTTTATTTGAAATGGTCCTGTGGTGTGACAAATACATTTTTAAAAGTTCAAAATATTCCATGTAGTCTCTCAATTAATATGAGCTCATAAAAGCTGCATGCATAATATTTGTAAAAGAATTAGCATTAAAAATTATATTTAAAATAGTTTTAAAAATATAGCTAGAGACTATTTAGCAGAGAAGAGCCACTTCTTAAAACAAATGTGAGATATTTGATCGCCCAACAGCCAACTGATGTTAAAAAAGGAAGTCCCACCTTACAGGTAAAAGAGCCAATCACCTTTAAGGTATAGACATACAATCAACTTGAGAATGCACGTGCGCATTAGCTAGACAAGCTGGAAAAATTGAGGTTTTTTTTGTGTAATCTGAGGTAAAGAGGCAAAATTGATTGATTGATTGATTGATTGATTGTAATCTTGACAAACTGTTTTGGAGATTTCGGTCTTTCCCAATTCCCAAAGTAGATAGGAGCTGCATTTTAAAACCACTTGTTTTCATAGAAAATAGTTGTCCAGCCTGCCCGAGAGCGTTCCAAAGATCGCCACCCTTTGGACTGACTTTCCTTGAAAGGGACTTTGGTATAGCATGTCATCATTCCAAAAGCACTTCCTGTACACTGTCCATATACAGCAGACAATAGTACATACTGTAGTATCACATGTTAAAAAAAAAAGCTGGGCCAAACTGAATGTACATTTCAGATGCCTTTGTTCTATGTAAGGAAACTTTCTGTTCAAATGAGTTGGCCTGTTTTGTCCACTAGAATCTCCAAAGGCTGTAGTGACACCCACAGGGCCGGTGCGAGTCAGAGTCGGAGATCCCATCAATCTTGAATGCCAGGCTGCTGGAGAGCCAAGGCCCTCTGTGAGATGGCACAGACTGGACAACAGTCGCAAAATAATGCTGAGCAGTCCTGTGCCTGCTGATTCCAATGCTGTCATGCAGGTAATCATGCATTCATTGTCAAGACTTTGTTGGAATTCCATTAATTTGCATTGGAAACTATGTTATATCAAGACCTAGTTAACATTATCTTTATCAGAGTATCAAATCTGCTGGTTTCAGGTGTTAGTTGCACGATCAGAAGACAGTGGCACATATGCGTGCACGGCACAGAACATCATAGGCACAACAGAGACAAGAGTACAGGTGTTTGTAGAAGGAGGGCCTCAATTGCCAACTGTTCCCCGTGCCAGTGTGCGTGAGCCTATGATAATTGTGGTAGAGGGGTCGACTGCCACACTACATTGTGATGCTCATGGTAGGTGCAAAACCTTACTGCTTGATGTCATGACTATTATTACTCAGTATGTATGACAGAAGCAAATATTTGTTGCATATACAGTGGGGTCCAAAATCTCAGACCACACTGTAAATCTGGGTTTCAGAATCTAATTTAAACCTTGAAATAAAGAAAATTTTACAACAAAGTGATGTTGTTTGATCATGTGCAGTGCATAATAAATATTACGAATTTGCACTATTTCTCAGTCACTCATCGAATGATGCAATGACATTGAAGACCATGTTAACTCCTTTGTAGTTAAAGTACAAAATGCTCATTTGAACATTCTCAAATCATGCTGGCTAACATGGAGCATCAGGTTTTGCAACTTATAGTGTCCATGTCAGCTCAAATGCATGTTATCATTAAAGCAAAAATGGGACAAACCAAATTTAAATTCCTGTTAATTTGCGGTTCAACTTTTCTCTCAACTTGTTGTGCTGATAATATAATTTAATGAAAAAAACTATTGTATTAAATTCACTAGTCCGCACGCCTGTCTAGCACTTCGATTTTAATGGTAAACTGATTTGGCTTGCTGTCTCGGATGGATGGGTTCGAGATCGAGACTTTATTTGAGCTCCGGAACTCCTCCCCCTCCACCCACCACAGAATGGAGTAAGGAAGGTTAGAATATTGTAGAATAAGGTGGAGTTCGGGAGGAGGTGGGATGCCAGTAGAATTGTCCAGGGACTACAGTAAGTGACTGTAAATTCGGTAAACGCTAGTGCCGTGATTGACTGATCTGAATGATTGAGCTCTTACCAAACTTTAGTTTAGAACTTTTTCTGTGTTTTCTTAGAAACATTTTCTCTAGTCGTCTAAGACTAATGTACCCTTATGATATTTGTATCCCAAAATTGAAATATGAAACTATATATTTAGTACATATTAAGTAAGTCTTAAACAGCCTTGTAAATGACTTCTAACCTTTTTACCTAAAGGATTCCCGAAGCCCACCATCACATGGTCTAAAGAGCGATCTTCTCTTCCCTGGAGGCACAAGGTCATCAACAACAGCCTGGTCTTGTCTAATGTGGGCCGTCAGGACTCTGGTCAATACATCTGCAATGCCACTAACCACATGGGCACCAGTGAAGTCACCATCATGCTGGAAGTAGACAGTGAGCTTGAAGTTATTTATAGAGATTTTTTTTTATTTTACCTTGTTTGTCTCATCCACATTCAAGCATAATTCTGTTTTTTAGCTGCCCTGCTGAAGAAAGGGAAAAAAAAGAGTTGGGAGACCAGTTTTTGCTGGTTTACCATCATGGCCAAGCTGGTTGGCTGGTCTGTGTCCATTCTGCTACTTTTAGGGAGGTTTGGGAACATGTCAACTGGTCAGACTGGGAGACCAGCTAAACATCAGCTTGGCCGTGCATGAAGACCAACCAGACCAGCAAGCCACCTTAGCCTGGTTTAAGCTGTTTCTAGCAGGGTGTTCCCATCTAAATTCCTCAAACAAATGTTTAACATATTTTCTTGTTCTTGTAAATCTATCTGAGCTGTGCCAGCTGTAATTACCCAACATCTTCTGACTGGCATTTCTTTGTTTGGAGCAGCCCCACCCTATGTCACTTCCTTGCCCGATGACGTGTCAGTGCGAGTGGGTGAAGTAATCCGACTGCAGTGCCTGGCCCATGGTACCCCACCATTGCGTATTGAGTGGACTAAGGTCAATGGCAGCTTGCCTCCTACTGCTCAGCTGCAAGGAGGAGACCTTCAGATCAACCTGGCCACAGCCAACGATGCAGGAACGTACACATGTGTTGCCAGCAACAAGGTTGGCAAGAGTCAAGCACTGGCCAAAGTCTCTGTCCGATGTGAGTATTGTCTATCAACCCATAATATATTCTCTCAGTCTCACAAACGATGGGGTGTATCATCAAATGGATATTTACAAGCATTCAGCTTGACCTCTGACGTCTGTGTCCTGCAGCACCCCTGTCGGTGAAGGTCTCCCCACAGGTGGAAGTGAAGGCTCTAGGGAGCGCTGTAGAGTTCACCTGTGCTGCTAAAGGAGGTCCTCAGGTTGAGATTGAGTGGCTGAGGGAAGGAGGATATCTTCCACCAAATCATCACATTAAAGATGGAGTGCTCAGGTGACTGACATTAACACTTTTAACTTAATGTTTGTTTAAATAATTATAAGACTTGTTGATCTTCGGTTCAAATTCCAACCTACCTATAACTGCATGTTTCCAGACACACACACTCACACACACACACATATATATATGGTTTTATATGAAGAATGTATGTGTATACAGTACTGGTGTATGTATATACAGTGGGTACGGAAAGTATTCAGACCCCCTTAAATTTTTCACTCTTTGTTATATTGCAGCCATTTAAGTTATTTTTTTTTCCTCATTATTGTACACACAGCACCCCATATTGACAGAAAAACACAGAATTGTTGACATTTTTGCACATTTATTAAAAAAGAAAAACTGAAATATCACATGGTCCTAAGTATTCAGACCCTTTGTTCAGTATTTAGTAGAAGCACCCTTTTGATCTAATACAGCCATGAGTCTTTTTGGGAAAGATGCAACAAGTTTTTCACATCTGGATTTGGGTATCCTCTGCCATTCCTCCTTGCAGATCCTCTCCAGTTCTGTCAGGTTGGATGGTAAACGTTGATGGACAGCCATTTTCAGGTCTCTCCAGAGATGATCAATTGGGTTTAAGTCAGGGCTCTGGCTGGGCCATTCAAGAACAGTCACGGAGTTGTTGTGAAGCCACTCCTTCGTTATTTTAGCGGTGTGCTTAGGGTCATTGTCTTGTTGGAAGGTGAACCTTTGGCCCAGTCTGAGGTCCAGAGCACTCTGGAGAAGGTTTTCGTCCAGGATATCCCTGTACTTGGCCGCATTCATCTTTCCCTCGATTGCAACCAGTCGTCCTGTCCCTGCAGCTGAAAAACACCCCCACAGCATGATGCTGCCACCACCATGCTTCACTGTTGAGACTGTATTGGACAGGTGATGAGCAGTGCCTTGTTTTCTCCACACATACCGCTTAGAATTAAGGCCAAAAAGTTCTATCTTGGTCTCATCAGACCAGAGAATCTTATTTATCACCATCTTGGAGTCCTTCTGGGGTTTTTTAGCAAAGTCCATGCGGGCTTTCATGTGTCTTGCACTGAGGAGAGGCTTCCGTCGGGCCACTCTGCCATAAAGTCCCGACTGGTGGATGGCTGCAGTGATGGTTGACTTACTACAACTTTCTCCCATCTCCCGACTGCATCTCTGGAGCTCAGCCACAGTGATCTTTGGGTCCTTCTTTACCTCTCTCACCAAGGCTCTTCTCCCCCGATAGCTCAGTTTGGCCGGACGGCCAGCTCTAGGAAGGGTTCTGGTCGTCCCAACGTCTTCCATTTAAGGATTATGGAGGCCACTGTGCTCTTATGAACCTTAAGGGCAGCAGAAATTTTTTTGTAACCTTGGCCAGATCTGTGCCTTGCCACAATTCTGTCTCTGAGCTCTTCAGGCAGTTCCTTTGACCTCATGATTCTCATTTGCTCTGACATGCACTTCTTCTTCTTCTTCTTCTTCTTCTTCGTTTTTACTGGCGACTTGCAACCATATGGAGCATTATCGCCACCTACTGTATCTTAGTTACATTTGTTTAAATCCTTATGTTTAGTCCAGTTTGTTGTAGATACGATGACACAATTTTAAGCACCATCTTTCCGGAATTATTTGAGAAAATATTTGTAATATCCATTTGTTTGATTCCTTCATGTTCCAGTCCATTCCTTAGAGCCAGTCTTTGATTTGAGTATTTAGTGCACTCAAACAGCACATGTTCCACAGTTTCTGCTTGACTGCATATCTCACACTTTCCCGTTGAATGCTTCCCTATTATGTGCAGAGATGCATTTAACCTTGTGTGACCTAACCTGATTCTGCTAATCATCCCCTGCTCTCTCCTGTTCTTCCCCAGAGTCTTTCCTTCCCCCACCTTCTGCTGTATTTTAAATAAATGTCTTCCTTTACTTCCATTATCCCATCATTTTTGCCACTGTATCTTAATTTTGCTTCATACGTATGATTTAATCTCTGCTTTGCTAATTGGTACTGCCACTTCTACCTGATTTATCTTTAACCCTTCCTTAGCTAAAGAATCTGCCATCTTGTTTCCTTGGATGCCAATATGTGCTGGGATCCATAAAAACTGAACATCAATCCCCAGACTATTTACACGATATAGTGATAACAAACTTTCAAACATAATATCCTCCCTACATTTTGATGACGCACTTTTGAGACTTTCCAATGCTGCTCTTGAATCTGAACAAATTAGTATTCTCAAGGGTTTGACTTCCTCTATCCATTGTAATGCAAACATGATTGCCATCATTTCTGCTGCATATACTGACAAATGATCAGTTATTCTCTTAAACACCTTAATTTTTAGTTCAGGAATGTAAAATGCACAGCTTGATTTTCCATTCTCTGGATTTTTGACCCATCTGTGAATACATGTACATAATACCCATATCTCTCATGCAGCACAGTATTCACACAAGCTTGCATACTAAACATGCTTTTGCTTGAACTAACCTTTTTTAATAGAGAAATATCAACTCTAGGTTGAGGTAGTAACCATGATGGAACAGCTGGTATTACGGCAGTTGGACTAATTACCCAATTGTTGATTCCTAGCTCCTTAGTTATCTCTATAATTCCCCTACTAAATACCTCCTTTTTAATTTTACTGCTTTCCCAACTTTCGTTTAAACTTCTTTTTGTTGGGTGTGTTTCCTTTTGACTTTGTAAGTTAGCCCAATAATTTGCCCTCAACTGTTTCCTTCTCAGAATTAATGGCATTTCCCCAACCTCCACTTGCAGCGCTGATATTGGAGTTGATTTTACTGCTCCACAACATAATCTCAATGCTTGAGCTTGAATTTTGTCCAGCCTTTTTAAAGATGAACTAGCAGCTGAACCAAAAATAATACATCCGTATTCTAGAACTGATCTAATTAATGCAGTATAAATATTTCTTAACGCCACACGATCTGCTCCCCATACACTGCCTGTTAAAAACCTCATAATATTCAATACTTTCTTACACTTATCTTCTATTTTATTCAAATTATTTTTCCACGTAAGCAACATATCAAACCATATCCCCAAGAATTTAAATATTTTCACCCTTTCTAATCTTTGTTTATACAATTTCAGACAAATATCTTCTTTGACTTTCTTTCTTGTGAAAAAGATGGATTGAGATTTCTCAACAGATAACTTAAATACCCATTTCAAAGACCAGTCTTCCACCACATCAATAGCTTCCTGAACTTTCTTTACAACAAATTCCATATTCCTTCCTCTTTTCCAAATTGCCCCATCATCTGCAAAAAGTGATTTTCCAATATCATGATCAACATTCTTATAAACATCATTAATCATAATAGAAAAGAGTACTGGACTAATGACGCTCCCCTGAGGGGTGCCGTTTTCAATTAAAAACGCATCTGAAATAGAGTTACCCACACGAACCTGGATATACCTGCCAAATAAGAAATCTTTGATCCAATTATACATTTTACCACCTATCCCCATTTTATCTAGCTTTATTAACAAACCTTCCTTCCACATCATATCATACGCTTTCTCTATATCAAAGAAAACTGCTACTACCCCCTCTTTATTTGCTTGTGCTTTCCTAATATCATTTTCAATGCATACTAACGAGTCCAAAGTACTACGTCCCTTTCTAAATCCACTTTGAAATGGTGAAAATAACTCATTTCTTTCTAAGTAGTATGTTATTCTTTCTGTAATCATTTTCTCCATGGTTTTATACACATGTGATGTTAAAGCTATCGGTCTGTAATGATCAGGGTTTGAAGGATCTTTTCCAGGTTTCTTAATCGGAATGATAATTGCTTCTTTCCACCCTTTTGGTAATTTACCCTCCTCCCAAACCTTGTTGAATAATTCCAATACTTTACCCAATGTAGTATCATTTAAATGTTCTATCATACTATAACTTATATTATCTTTTCCAGGTGCCGTTTTTTTACTCTTAATCAAAGCCCTCCTCAGCTCATGCATGGTAAAGGCCTCATCTAGAGGACTCTGATTATTTAATCTTTTTCCTAGTACCTCCGGATATCTATCTAAAGTTTGTTGTCTTCTGATTTTACCTTCTTGTGTCAAATTATCTGAACTATGAATCTTAACAAAATTCTTTACCAACATTTCTGTTTTTCCTTTATTCTCACATGCTACTTCTTCCCCTTTCTTCAACACTGGAAGATCCTTATCTTGTCTAATTCCCCTCATTCTTTTGATCATTCCCCAAACTTTATCTAGAGGTGTTGTTCTTCCAATAGTACTACAAAATTCTCTCCAGTATTTCTTTTTTGCCCTTTTGATAATCTTCCTTACTACTGCCTGAGCCCTTTTATAATTTAGCAAATTCAACATTGCATGTTTTTTTTCAGTTCTCTAAACATTTTATTTCTATTTCTGATGGCTTCAGAACATTCGTTGCTCCACCATGGTACCATTTTAACTATTTTTTTACTAGTACTCTTTCCAATTGATTGTGATGCTCTGTTCAACATAGCTTTGATAATACTTTCATTTATTTCTTCCACTTCCCCTGTCATATCAATCCTATTAAACTCCTCATCACAAACACTTGTAAATTTACTCCAATCTGCTTTATCCAATTTCCATCTTGTGACCCCATCAAGCTCAATCCTGAAATTTTCCTCAAAATGAATTAAAATTAGAAAATGGTCACTTCCTACACTATTATCACTTTTCACTTCCCACTTACTCCCACATGCTAACTCACTGGACACCAATGTTAAATCCAATACTGACTCTACTCCATTACTTAGATTGACCCTAGTGCCTTGTCCATTATTTAGACATACCAATCCTTTATTCTCAATTAATTCCTCCAATATCAATCCATTATAATCTGTAATTTTCCCACCCCAAAGTGTATTATGAGAGTTAAAATCCCCACACCATATTATTTTGTTTCCTCGATCAAACTTCATTAAATCTTCAATCTTCATTCTTTTACATGGATTATACAAATTAACAATTACTATATTTCTTTTATTCACCCAAATCTCAGTAACCACTACCTCTAAATCATCATTATAATTCATTGCTACTCTCCCATATGAAATACCTTCTTTAATGAAGGTGGCACATCCCCCCCCCTTGTCCGCTATCTCTATCCTGCCTTATAACTTTATACCCTCTTATGCTAAAATCCAGGTGTGATTTCAGCCATGATTCTTGAATACACATAACATCAGGTTTTACATTTAGCTGTTGTACATATCTCTTGAATTCTTGTCCATTTGCAGTTAGGCTTCTAGCATTCCATTGAAGGATAAGGAAACCCATTACGAACTTAATCACTAACCTGAGATACTCCTTCATTAGGTGCTAATATTTCATATAATTTATCTACAGTCATATCAGTGCTACCCAAATAATCCTTTGCTGCCTCAACAATAGTCCTCAGCCTAGACCTTTTCTTCGTCTGCTGCATTGCTACATTCACTACCATACCTATGAAAGCTACAAATTTATACTTATTTACTATAAGAGTATCGTCTTTTACTGCACACTTGTGTGAACTCTTTATGGTACTCATGTTATGCATTTGTGGAAGTTTAGGGAAGTCTTTTGCTGAGAATGTTTTTTGACCCACTTCTTGAGTATCTACTGTCATTCCCAATGTGACTTGTTTTGCTGCTTCAGCATATGTTACTTTATTTTGTATTTTATATCTCTGAATTTCTTTTGCTCTTTTTTGTACCTCACATCCCTGATAGGCAGCACTATGTTCCCCCCCACAATTACAACATTTAGTTTTAGTACCTTCTGAGCAGCGGCGATACTCATGTTCTCCTGCACACCTGGCACACCTTGGCTTAGACTTACACTGATCAGCCACATGACCCATTCTCTGACATTTAAAGCAACGTAATGGTTTAGGTATAAATTCCCTCACATTAAAGCACATGCATCCAATCATTACTTTTTGTGGCATATCTCCCTCAAATTGCAGTAATACAGATAAACTTTCCACTAATTTCCCCTGATATCTTGTTGGAAGACGTTTCACTGCCGATACTCTATCTCCTTTTATTTCTTTCTTAATTTCTTCAGTACTTATATCTACTGGAACTCCACTAATCACTCCTCTAACCTTACGATTATCTCCAGGAATGTGGCTTTTCATTCGCACTTCATTCAGTGACTTCATTTTCAAAATCTTTTGCTGTTGTATTCTATTAACTGCTTCAATCAGCATCTTGCCTTTACTAAGAAATCTAGCTTGTTTAATGTGCCCAATTTCGTCATGAATTGCCTTAGTAAGTTTTACTGGATGTAACTTGCTACTAGAAACTTCTCCAAACTCGATCACCACTTTCCATTCTTCTGTCACATTTGATTTCTTCACTTTTTTCATTTCATTCTGAAGTTCTGACTCACTGTGGCTTGACTCAGAATTCTTCTTTCTTGTTCTCTTTGAAGTAACCTCATGCCATTCTCCTCGCCATCCGATTCACTTGCCATACTCTCAATATTTCCAGAAAGATCTACTCCCGGGCTCAAAGACGCCATTCCCCTCCTTCACGTTAGTTTTGATCCAAGCGCGCTGCCTCCCTCCTGCAGACGCAACTGTCCCTCCTCTCTCGAAGGAAGGAACTCACGTCCTCTGACATGCACTGTGAGCTGTAAGGTCTTATATAGACAGGTGTGTGGCTTTCCTAATCAAGTCCAATCAGTATAATCAAACACAGCTGGACTCAATTGAAGGTGTAGAACCATCTCAAGGATGATCAGAAGAAATGGACAGCACCTGAGTTAAATATATGAGTGTCACAGCAAAGGCTCTGAATACTTAGGACCATGTGATATTTCAGTTTTTCTTTTTTAATAAATGTGCAAAAATGTCAACAATTCTGTGTTTTTCTGTCAATATGGGGTGCTGTGTGTACAATAATGAGGAAAAAAAATTTACTTAAATGATTTTAGCAAATGGCTGCAATATAACAAAGAGTGAAAAATTTAAGGGGGTCTGAATACTTTCCGTACCCACTGTATATATATATATATATATAATATTATTTTGTAACGTATTCTGTTAGATTACTCAAGATCAGTAAATACTTTGGTTACTTCTTCAGAACTGTTAGATTTTTTATGCCACTTTGGTGAATAAATGTGGCTGTGGCTCAGTTGGTTGAGCGGGTCGGCCATTAATCGCAGGGTTGGTGGTTTGAATCCTGGCCCACACAAATCCACATGCCGAAGTGTCCTTGGGCAAGACACTGAACCCCAAGTTGCTCCCAATGGCAGGCTAGCACCTTGCTGGTGTATGAATGTGTGAATGAGTCACAGTGTAAAGCGCTTTGAATACCGTTAAGGTTAAAAAGGCGCTATATAAGTGCAGACCATATACCATTTACTTTTGGCCACCAATGTAAACCCAAATGACTTTCGTTCTTATGCAGAACACAAAAGGAATATTTTTAATGAATATTCCAGTCTGTCTTTTCAGTATAATGACAGTTGATGGGGACTCACTTTTATGCTTAAAAAATAAATTAAAAGTATCATAAAAGTAGTCCATGTGGCTTGTACATCATATTGTGTTTCATTTACAGTATAAAGATGTTGAAAAACATCCCAAAATGCAAGTCAATTTTCTTTGAAAACATTTATTGGTATGTTCATTGAAATTTTTCCTTTTGTGTTCCACATAAGAAAGAAAATCATATTGGATTGTAACAACATGATTGTGAGTACAGTAGATAATGAACATTTTCATTTATGGGGGAAATATCCCTTTATGTTTGCTATATGTTGTTAATTAATAACCCTTACAATTATTTGTGCAGAATTGAGAACCTTGAGCAAAGCAATGAGGGCATCTACACCTGCAGAGCTATAAGTCTATTTGGACAGGCTCAGGACAGTGCCAGACTCACCATTCAAGGTAGCCTTCCCCCTGAAAATCTGCTTTATGTACCATCTTGGACAAAATCAGTGCCTGAGGTCTAACTATATGCTCACTGATTTTTAACAACAGCTCTTCCCAAAGTGATGATCAACGTGCGCACATCAATACAGACAGTGATGGTGGGGAACTCTGTGGAGTTTGAGTGCCAGGCGACTGGTGACCCTCAACCCACAGTGCGCTGGAGTAAGGTGGGAGGATCTCTTCCTGATCATGTGGTAGTGAAGGGCAGTGTCCTGAGGATCGAGCAGGTGACTGAGACAGATGCGGGACAGTACCGCTGCACTGCCACCAATAATGTAGGATCGGCACAGTCCCAGGTGGTCCTCAATATCCAGTGTGAGTACACTGCAGGCTTTATGAAATTTAATTTAATTTTAATTATGTGATATATCTTAAATGGGTCATATCATGAGGAATCAAATTGAGTTTGATCTTTTGAGATAAAACAGTTGATGTACTATGAGCATCCGCTCTGCATTTACTTCTGAAGAATTCTAACGCTTAATGGGGAATGCAGCAAAATGCACTGTTTTATTCTTTGGGTTGGAGAGAGTGAAAAAACTAGAGAAACTAAATATATGACTACAAATATATGACTACACAAAAACCTTTACTAGCATTATAAGCTGACCCCAGGGGACAAAAACTAAATAGTTAAATAATGTACTTCAGGGGCGTAGCACCAAATTTTGGACCCTGGGTACAAACCATCTTGCTGGGCCCCCGTACCAAATATGTATGTATAGAAAACTGACTTCTAAGGGGCCCCCCCTGCCTCGGGCCCTGGGTACTCGGTACCCTTTACCCCCCGAGTCCAACGCCCCTGATGTACTTTAAGAAAGTCTCTCAAAGACATGGTGATTTTAGAGTTGAGGAGTTAATGAGTTGACCTGTCCATTTTGTAGCCTTGCCCCAGATTGCTGCACAACCTGAGACAAAGGAAGTGATGATTGGCTCTGATGCGGTCTTTCCCTGCATAGCATCTGGGTTCCCAGTCCCAACCATCACATGGTCAAAGGTAACACTTTTTAAAAAATGTTGGACCTATTTTGCCACAAATGATTATCATAGCGTAGCACTTTATAGAAGTCCCTCTATATTCTCATCTTATATATATATATATCAACTGGTAGAGCATGGTTCTAGCAACGCCAACATCATGTGTTCGATTCCACTGCACACACAAACTGATGAATACACTGTAATTTGCTTTGGATAAAAGTGTCTGCCAAATGCATAAATGTAAACAATATGTGTTCTTACAGGTGGAGAATGAGTTGCCTTTTAAATGCAGACAGGATGGTCATGTACTGACTGTTCCTGATGTCACGCATTCAGATGCAGGGACGTATGTTTGCACTGCTGCCAATAAGCAGGGAAAAGTTGAGGCCTTCACCAGTCTCAGTGTTCATGGTGAGTCTTTTGAAACTGAGATTATAAGTCTATAATCTTTTGTCAGTTATATATATGTAGCAATTTTTATTTTTCTACTGTAGGCCTTTGGTTACAATGCTACTCCTCTGTAATTGTGGTTCAGTGATGGCGGTGCTGTATTTATCTGTTTGGTTGCATTATGGTCCTTGTTTGTAAGTAGACATATTATAGTTCTGTTCAAACATTACCATGGCAACTGCATGCCTGGATAAGTGTCACTTAGCAGACACAAATCCAATTGACATGCAGTACAGAACATTGCTTGCTGACTTCTCTGGAGCCTTAATCTTAGGTCAAGTGTTTGAGAAGTTCTTGATGGAGATTAGGGAAATTCTCCATAATCTTTAAGGTGCTTGCCAAGGTCATTACCTACTACCCTACCACAACAAATAAATGCCCTGAAAAACTGTCTAACTCTGTGTATATGTTGTTTCAGAGAGAGTGATGCCCTACTTTACCCAGGAGCCTCTCTCTTACCTCACATTGCCCACCATCAAAAACTCCTACAAAGCATTCAGTGTCAAAATTACCTTCAGGCCGGACAATGTTGACGGTAAGGATCTTCAAAATCTTAACATATTTCACTGGACCAAGGCAATTCTAAATATACACTAATCTGTGTAAAATGTGTTTAATTGAAAAATTTAAATATAATTTATAAAAAAAAAAATGTGAACTATGCAATTTATTGTGCCACTAGCTTCATCTAACAGATTTGCAAAAATAACTATTTGTTTGTTATTGGACCAGTCCTATTGTATTTGTATTGTTACATTGGTCGACAAACAGATAGCTCCACCCCAATATAATGGCATTTTTTGAGCCAGTGTTGCTATGTTTGGCTGGTCAGAATGCTAAAACAAACAGCGTAATATTTTGATTGCATCACAGAGTCACAGTGTATCCAATTTATATATGGAAATAAACTTTCTAAAAGTTGCCTCTGCATATTAATGGGGAAAGGAGAAAGGATTAAAAAAATTACACTCTTCAGCTATACATATATTATGACCAATGTTTATTCTGGGGCTCTATTTTTAGAGCGCTAAGCGCAGTGATATGTGGTATGTCATATGTCAAAGTCAGTAGGCATGGCCATTCAATTTTGCTATTTTCGAGCAAGCATGCGTCTGGGCGCCAATAAATTTGCAGAAATTGCGAGCACAAAGCGCTAAAGGGCAGGGTCAAGCGCAGTTTCATTTGAAGGTTTGGTTATTATAATCCGGTTATTGCACCGTCAGTGTCCTATTAAATAGTCCCTAACAGTCCCTAAGACGTTGGTAGTGTAAATGGGCTCTATGCCATTGAATATCTCATATATTTCTATGACAGTGACATGATCCTTTTATACGCATGGAAAATGCACTTTTTGTCTGGATTTGAATGTAGGCTCTGTTAAATTGAAGAGAATGTAAGTGTTATTGATCACATTGATCTACTGACTCATGGCTCGTATTAACAGTGATTGTATTGGCCTTCCAGGTTAGGCTTTTCTGTCGCTTTTTTTGTTTTGCCTGCACTTCATGGATACCAGTCAATTTTGCTATAAACGTTAATTATTGAAACACAAAAAACTAAACCAAACTTATTTCTAAATTTAAGTTACATTTCAAACTAAATTAAAATTAAATTAAAATAACTAAATGGCAAAAAAATTATAATATATATATATATATATATAATTATTATTTTTTGCACCTCCCCAAATACATACGTTTTACCCTCTCCAACTTCTTCCCCCGGACCCTTTGCAGAGACTTAAAAATAATTAAGACAACAGCTGGAAAAATATGAATACTAATTAGATCATAAATACAGTTGTAAAAATAAACACATTAAGAATAACAATTGAAAAAAAATCATGCCCTCTAGAAAGTTTAACACAAATATCATACATTTTGTTTCATAGTCCCTGTAAAAATCATTAAAAAAAGGAATAAAATGACTAAAATAGTGATTATCAGGGACATTATTTGATGTTCCACTGTATTTTCAGAGTTTGGACATGAACTTTATAACCACCTGCTGGTGGAATCTCCAAACTGCAAATGCAGAAAATGTTAGTGTAAGCATAGTTCAAGCAGGAAGATCTCGGGATTCATTTATCAGGCATCACATCCAATCACAATACAGCCTCCGCTTTATAAGCCTGTCAGCTGCCTCTCATTGTAGGCATACTTCCTTGTTTTCACCCCCATCTCACACCATCTCCACCAGTTTAGGTTCCATCCTCTGGCAGGATCTGACGGTTCAAGCAGCATCAGAGTGCTGAACTGTTGGATGGGCTTACGCCAAATGAGTATCTTTTCGTTCATATTATTCCAATAATCTCAAGTCTTTCTGATAGAACTGAGTTTAGACATTGCACTGCTTCTGAAACTTCTTGGTGCAATTACCTATTTTTCAGAAAAATTGCAAATCGCTCTTTCCACCACTTAATTAACATATAATACACACACAGTTTTGTGTGAATACACCCACAAATAGCGCAAACACTCCCACCCATGCCCAATGGTGCTTTGAGTTGGCACGAAAAAGCGTTCTCACTAAAGTTTGACAAGGCATTGCGCGTGGTTGTTGCGTGTTGTGCGTTCAAGAAAATAGAGCTCCTGGTGTGCAAAGACCACTTTTATACTTTTATTATAAAATGTTTACGCTGTTCAGTTTCTTTAATTTCCTGTGTGTAAACTCAACTGTTTGTTTTTGTTCTTTACCCTCCTTTACCTCTCTTTTTGTGAAGGGCTAATTTTGTATGCCGGTGAGTGTGCTTGCTTGTCTGAGAGTGCCCGAGTGCACCTGTTGTGAGATTTAATAATGTTGTAGCAGGACTCAGAGGAGCCCAGAGGAGAGCTGTTACACATACAGCAGTGCAGCTCAGCATATTCTCACTGATGGCCATCAGAAGGCCACTAATGAGCATACTGTGTATACAGGCATGAGGCATTACAGTACATTAGAATGTTCATTAAGGCACTTCTTCTTCTCTTCCAATCGGTTGCAGCATGATGCAAGAATTTTATCATGAACTGCCTGAAGCTTTGGAACCTTGTAGTGACAATTTTTACAGTATGTGATGTGCAATATAAACAGCAATGCAAAGCCACTCTTTGCCAGTATACTAGAGATCTATAGTAGAAATTGTACGTCTAGAGATACAGGGGGTCCAAAAGTATTTGGACAATTATTAAACAAAATATCAATCCAAGAGTCATCCAAAAACAATTGATGCTAGAACTTTTCTCAAATCTGCCTTCAATCGTTCATTAAAATAATTGCAACTTGGTTTGATATTTTGTGATTAAGTGATAAACAGTGATTCTCAATTTATGGTGAAGACAGAACAGAGTCATGGCATGTGCCCAAGCATGTGTCTTGTGTTGGCAGTGATTGGCAGTGTGTCATGCTGAGCATGGCAGCACATTCTGCTTCCATTAGCCAGCAGTATCCCCCCAGCATGCTGCTTTACTTTCAGCTTTACAGACAGTTAAAGCAACTGAGGCTTTATCAGTGTGTGTGCATTGGCAAGCTCTATGGTTAGGTAAGACAAATACAAGTGTTAGACTTACAGTAACTTTTTCACTTCATGTCCAGGTATGATCCTTTATAATGGACAGAAGAAGACCACTGGTGCTGATTTCATATCTTTTGGACTTTTGAGCAGTCGGCCTGAATTCAGGTATACTGTATTTCATTATCGCTACATCAATTGAAATATAAATGGTACTTACAGTAAGCTTTGGAAACTATATGTAAACTTCTTCTTGTTCTGGCTTTGTTAAAATGTTTTCAACAGGTTTGATGTGGGCTCTGGGATGGCAACTATTCGTTACCCTACTCCCATTAAACTGGGTGAATTCCATACAGTGGAGCTATATAGGAACCAGACTATGGGCTCCCTTGTTGTGGATGGAGAAGCTCCTTTTAATGGAACCTCACAGGTACACATTCCCTTCACGTAACGTATCCCTGGTCAATATTTGCAGTTTTTCTGTGATCTCATATAACCAATAGACTATTAAATGGTGGTATCATGGAAATTAAATGAATGTGAAATGTACGATGTGTATGAGTAGGGCAAATTCAAGGGCCTGGATCTGAACGAGGAGCTGTTTGTAGGAGGTTATCCAAACTACAGCATGCTCACCAAAACTGCAGGCCTATCTACAGGGTTTGTTGGTGAGAAACCCCAACAATATATTTTTCTGCCATGTGTATTTTGTAGCTTTTGTGCAATGAATTAAGGAATGATTGGTTGCAGCGTTATTATCAATTGCCGCCACCTTGTGATTTTTTTGTCTTGTTTATTCCTCCCCTCTAAGGTTGTATCAAGCAGCTGATTATCCAAGGTGATGAGGTCATTTTCAAGGACCTTCATAAAAGTTCCACTGGGGTTTCGAATTGTCCCACCTGCAAGGACCGCCCATGTCAGGTTAGCTCTTTTAAGAAAGATTATTCCACAATAAAACAACATGTACTGTATAGTGGCCCCCAAAATGTATTTGGACACTTTAGCCACACTTAAAAAGGCTTGAATGTCATTGCATTATATAACAAAATATCTAAATAATCGAAATATCATCATTTTAAACCACGCCAGCACATGCACCATTTTCAACCGAAACTTTTAACAAAAGAGGTTTGTAATGACAAAACATTAGCTGAACTGTTCAAAATGAAAAGTTTTTGGACATTTTCTAGTTGTAAAAACGTGAAAGATTGTGGAACATGTCCAGAGTTAATGTGATGAACTACACCTTTGGTTACACAGCTATTTGGTGAACTTGACCGATATTTTCCACCTTTTTCCTGAGCGCGGAAATGTTCCATGATTCATCAGTTTTCAATTTCCAGCCTTTAGTGTTTTCACTCATATCGGCGTATATTCTTAGCGGGTAATGTAGTCTTTAAGGTATTTACATTTGTATAAAAAAACATGCTGATACTTCACAGAGTCGATATGACCATTGATTATAGACATTGCATCACCTGAGTGTGTAGATGACATGAAATGATGGTTAGTTACATTGATATAATTAATTATTCTGAGTTGTTAGGACAGCCAATAATGGCACAAGTTGAGCCTGAAATAATTTTTTACGCCAAGTAACACATAAATGGTTGTTGTTCTTCTCTGGATCGCTCATTTTTGCGTCTCGAGACCAGAAATAAAATACAGGCTATTAGAATCATTTTGGCACTACCCAGTTGTTGCTCAGGAAAACTGTGGATACATTCAAATGACTATGAGACCAGTTGGTAATTGACCCTAAATTTTAGCGACTGTTCACCCCCTTACTGAGTAAAAGAGCCATGTAGCGACTAGCGACAATTTGAGTGACTTTTCTACTCTGCTTTAGTGACATTCTTCCACATCTGGCGACACACAAAACATCAGCTCTATTCGGTGTTCTAGCTCCCCCTGTCTTTCAAGGAATATGACTGACCCACATGCCATCTGGAGTTGGATTTATGTGCATACGGATGTTCTATAAATTGAATGACTGACGAGCTAACGTCAATTTACGTGCATGCTCACCATTTAGAAAAGAAAAGTCAGCCTATTGCGATAGCAAATCATTGAGAAATGATCTAGCAGGGCGAGAGAGAGAGAAAGAGAGAGAGAATGGAATGGATATGAACCACTGATCTATAATAAAGTATAGAGATATGAACAGATCATTTTGACACAGTAACACTGGCACAAGTAATACACATTGATGACATCACAACAGATATGTAAAAAAAATATATATAGTGGGTACGGAAAGTATTCAGACCCCCTTAAATTTTTCAGTCTTTGTTATATTGCAGCCATTTGCTCATTATTGTACACACAGCACCCCATATTGACAGAAAAACACAGAATTGTTGACATTTTTGCACATTTATTAAAAAAGAAAAACTGAAATATCACATGGTCCTAAGTATTCAGAGCCTTTGCTGTGACACTCATATATTTAACTCAGGTGCTGTCCATTTCTTCTGATCATCCTTGAGATGGTTCTACACCTTCAATTGAGTCCAGCTGTGTTTGATTATACTGATTGGACTTGATTAGGAAAGCCACACACCTGTCTATATAAGACCTTACAGCTCACAGTGCATGTCAGAGCAAATGAGAATCATGAGGTCAAAGGAACTGCCTGAAGAGCTCAGAGACAGAATTGTGGCAAGGCACAGATCTGGCCAAGGTTACAAAAAAATTCTGCTGCCCTTAAGGTTCATAAGAGCACAGTGGCCTCCATAATCCTTAAATGGAAGACGTTTGGGACTGACCAGAACCCTTCCTAGAGCTGGCCGTCCGGCCAAACTGAGCTATCGGGGGAGAAGAGCCTTGGTGAGAGAGGTAAAGAAGGACCCAAAGATCACTGTGGCTGAGCTCCAGAGATGCAGTCGGGAGATGGGAGAAAGTTGTAGTAAGTCAACCATCACTGCAGCCATCCACCAGTCGGGGCTTTATGGCAGAGTGGCCCGACGGAAGCCTCTCCTCAGTACAAGACACATGAAAGCCTGCATGGAGTTTGCTAAAAAACACCTGAAGGACTCCAAGATGGTGATAAATAAGATTCTCTGGTCTGATGAGACCAAGATAGAACTTTTTGGCCTTAATTCTAAGCGGTATGTGTGGAGAAAACAAGGCACTGCTCATCACCTGTCCAACACAGTCTCAACAGTGAAGCATGGTGGTGGCAGCATCATGCTGTGGGGGTGTTTTTCAGCTGCAGGGACAGGACGACTGGTTGCAATCGAGGGAAAGATGAATGCGGCCAAGTACAGGGATATCCTGGACGAAAACCTTCTCCAGAGTGCTCTGGACCTCAGACTGGGCCAAAGGTTCACCTTCCAACAAGACAATGACCCTAAGCACACCGCTAAAATAACGAAGGAGTGGCTTCGCAACAACTCCGTGACTGTTCTTGAATGGCCCAGCCAGAGCCCTGACTTAAACCCAATTGAGCATCTCTGGAGAGACCTGAAAATGGCTGTCCACCAACGTTTACCATCCAACCTGACAGAACTGGAGAGGATCTGCAAGGAGGAATGGCAGAGGATACCCAAATCCAGATGTGAAAAACTTGTTGCATCTTTCCCAAAAAGACTCATGGCTGTATTAGATCAAAAGGGTGCTTCTACTAAATACTGAACAAAGGGTCTGAATACTTAGGACCATGTGATATTTCAGTTTTTCTTTTTTTAATAAATGTGCAAAAATGTCAACAATTCTGTGTTTTTCTGTCAATATGGGGTGCTGTGTGTACAATAATGAGGAAAAAAAAATTAACTTAAATGATTTTAGCAAATGGCTGCAATATAACAAAGAGTGAAAAATTTAAGGGGGTCTGAATACTTTCCGTACCCACTGTATATTACATACAAGTATGCATACAGATGGGAGGTTGAACAGCTGGCTGTCTGGTGCGGTCACAACAACCTTGAGCTGAACATGCTCAAAACAGTGGAGATGTTAGTGGACTTCTGGAGAAATCCCCCCGCACCAGTTCAACCTGCCACTGGAGCTGCTGACTCAGTTTTACTCGGCTTTCATTGAGTCTGTCCTGTGTACATCTATAACTGTCTGGTTTGGTTCAGCCAAGAACAATTTTCACCCTCAGACCATTTACCACATGAACTATTAATCTGCCATCAGGACTCCCCCATAGTGCAATAATGTAAATAAATGATCTTATGTACATATGTAAATTCACTCATATATAATTCAATAACTGTGCATACCCTGACCTTGCACACACATTACTACTTGGACATGTACATATGTCCTATTATTTGCATGTTTATGTATTCTCTTACCTTGTTTTATATTCTGTGTCTCACTGTAATGATCTGTGTGCACTTGCTTGCTTGTTTCTCCTATCACCTAAAACAATTCTTTGGTTAGGTGAGCACACTTGGCAATATAGCTGATTCTGATCCTGATTCTATTATCTCCAAAACAGCTCCATGTGAGGCATTATAAGACATATAGATCCTTGTTCAAAAATAAATAATAAAGAAACACCCCAACACTACACTGCTGCCCTCCACTGGTTGCTATTGCTAGGACAATTTTGGACTTTGTTATAGTTCAATAATGCAGTTTAATTACAATACTAAATAAATAAATAATTTATAAATAAATAGAAATCCCCCACTGTCTGAATGTTTGAAATGTTAATTTAGTGATAGCTAAATGATTAGTAGTTAAATACTAATTGTTAAATCATTTATTTGCGGGGTATGCGGAGCTTAGCGAAGGGTCACTTGCAAGTACTTGCAAGAAGTCTAAGAAAAGTGAAGGTAGTTCTGAGAAAAGCTATATAATTGTTTGCAGATGAAATTGTGTTTGTTATTTTGTTATCTATGCAATGAAATTAATACAATTCATAAATGTCTCCAAATACTTTTTAGGACACTGTGTGTATTTTGGCTGATTGGTAAACCAATGTGTTTGTATTAGCATGGTGGATTGTGTGAGGACTCTGCAGCTAGTCTTTACAAATGCAATTGCCAGAGAGGATACACAGGGAGCAACTGTCAGCACCACTCCTCCATACACTGTCACACAGGTTAGCATGTTTGCTAGAATTTTAGGATTTGTCTAATCATCAACAAACTTGATTAATTGTTCTGTTTGCCCTCAACCACAATAGAGGCCTGTGGACCAGATGCCACCTGCATTCATAGACCCAATGGTTTGGGCTATGACTGCCGCTGTCACTTGGGCAAGTCTGGAGACAAGTGCATGGATGGTAAAGCAGAATGTTTGATGAACATACTGTGAAGTTCCATAAGTACCGTAATGGAAGCTGTGGTTCTCACTAACCTCTTTGTCACAATCTCAGGTACTCTGGTAACAACACCATTGTTTGATGGCAAAGAATCCTACATTGCATATCCTCCTCTCACTTATATTCATAATGATCTCCGCATTGAGATGGAATTCAAGCCTATGGATTCAGATGGCTTGATGTTCTTCAGTGGAGGCAAGAAGATGAAAGTGGAGGACTTTGTGACCTTATCTATTGTGGATGGACATGTTGAGTTCCGTTATGAACTTGGAACAGGTTAGAAACCATGGTATCATGATATTCCATGAGTGCAAGGTCATCTTAAATGTGTTGAAAGCCAGAAGCAATGAGTTTTCATTTGTTGAACCTCTATTAATTTAACAACCACTTTTTGACATTGCCACATGATTTGAGTTGTTAATTATCTTTATTATATGCATCTCTGAGATACTTGTTTCTGATTAGTCAACTTCCCTGGTAAGCAATCTCCTACACTATGCTTGTTTCATGTATCTTGTGCTGTAGCACTTGATAATCTCTTTTCTGTCACATAGTAAAATTAACTTTATTAATGTTTAATTAATATTCCATGAGCAGATTTATTTGGCAAGTAATTATGTAATAAAGCAGCAAAATCTACAGTCATTATTGCAAAGTAAGATCAAATGTCAGGGATCTGATCACCCTATCAGGGTGCAGAGTATGTTTTGCGACAATAAACTACTCAATGTAGATTATCTGATACTTTATATAGTTCCTGGGTCTCCTGCAGTTTTGCAGGTTTAACATACTATTCACTTCATGGATTTCAGGTCAAGCTGTTCTGCGCAGTCAAGAGTCTGTGTCTCTGGATCAGTGGCATCACGTTGTTGCTGAGCGGCTCAATAAAGATGGCTCCTTGAAGGTGGATCATGCACGAGAGATTACACGGTCCTCTCCAGGCAAGGCTCAGGGCCTTAATATCCACACGCCCATGTATTTAGGAGGAGTGCCCAGAATGGACATCTTGCCAAAACCTGCAAATGTTAGCATGCTGTTTGATGGATGCATAGGAGAGGTGAGTGCCATTAGAGGATTAACAGGTTACATCGGTTCTGTCAAATGAAACAATTTGCCTGTAGCAAATCAATGACACATTGAAACACAAATGTTTTGTTTTTCATGTCAATGTCTCCTTAAGATGAATCGCTTATGTTGTTTCGATCCTTATTTTGTAAGTCGCTTTGGATAAAAGCGTCTGCTAAATTAATAAATATTAATGATTTGTTTTGTTTTGTTTACCCCCTATCTGTGTTATCTTCACAGGTCTTCATCAATGGAAAAAAGTTGGATCTTTCATACAGCTTCATTGAGAGCAGGGCCATCAGCCAGTGTCATGATGTCAGCCCATGTGACCACAGGCCATGTCTGCACGAAGGCACCTGTATGGCCAGTGCTGAGTATGAGTACCAGTGTCTTTGTGCAGAAGGATACGAGGGTGAGCCGTTTTCATCAGTTTTTCCCCCCATCCTTTTCAGTTTTTACACTTTCTTCAAAGGCTTAAGGGAACGTTTCCACTTTCTTCAATTTCTCTTTCTTTTTTTGTGTTTCTCAGGTGAACGTTGTGAGATAGTGAAGGAGACCTGTCGAGATGGTTCTCTGTGCCAGAACGGTGGCAGCTGTGTCAATAACCAGTGTATGTGTCTTGCTGGTTACACAGGCAAAACCTGTGAGAAAGGTTGGTGCAAACCTGCTAGACGTAAATTATTTTATTATCGCATAAGACCTTAGTCATCTGTATAGTGATTGTTATGCTGCGCACATATTGCATATGTTTTAGAGTATATTTATATTATACTGTATAATTGTATAATCTGTTATAATTACACAGTTGTCAGTTGCTTATACCCAAAGTGACCATCATTTAGGAAATGCACTATGGCCAAAAGTATATTGGACACTACCTTCTAATTGACTTTTATTTTGCTATTTCAGCATACGCAGAAACATTACTAGCATGTGCATCAAATCAAACATATAGCCACACAGTCTCCTTAGACAAACATTTTGTGTAGAATGATGCATACTAGCATGACAATACCCTTGTGCACAAGGCAAGGTCCAAAGAAAGGGTTTACTGAGTCTGGTGTGGCAGCACTTGATTGGTTGGCACAAAGCCCAGAGCTGAACCCAAATTGAGCACCTTTGCAATTAATTGGAATGCTGACTACGAGCCAGGCCTCATTGCCTAACATCAGTGCCAGAACTCACTGATGCACTTGTGTCTGAATGGTGGCAAAATCCCCACAGCCATACTTTAATTAAATGTTCAACCAGCAAATTTGGGTGTCCACATACTTTTGGCCATGTAGTTAAGTAAACATCTAACATACATGTAAGTATTACCAGTTAAAATGTTTGGAGATAAGCACACTGCCATCTAAAACACTTGTGTGTAAGATGTTATATTTGTTTATTATTTCTTAATGAGAAATTAGTGGTCTATTTAGCCCCATTTATAATTTTACAGTCACTTTAGAATTCACTTCCTCTGTGGGAGCAAAGGCATTTCTCCACAGCTTCATTACGTTAGACTGAATCACAGCTGTAAGTGATTCACCAGTAAGCTCCACATGGATATTCTCCATAAAGTACTGTGGAGACATCAGTCAGACTGCCTAACATCATCCAGCAGTAGCGTGTTGTCCACATGTGACTGTATCTCACACCTGCACTCTAATGGCTGTATCCCATACACACAGGGCAGGACTCCAGCTTCACCAAGGTGCTGTGGAATTTGAAAGGTAGTGGGGGAAATGGTACAGTATGACAAGTACTGAGTCTGCCTGTCGCACTTGTCACTAACCAGAGGAGAGTGTCCTCCTTGGGGCTCCATAGCCCTTTAACACCACAAATAAAACAACAAACAACTGCAATGGAAGAAATAAGGAAGACAAGAGTGAAGCACATTGTTTGAAGGAGTCTGTTTACATGGTTATATGTGCAAGAGAGCTGCTATCACTCATTTATTAACGCCATCAGGGGCAAAGTCATGCAAATAATGAAAACATTTTAATCTGTTGATTTCCTAGTAAAAATATGCAAGCATACGTTAAACAATATGCAATACCGTGAGAGGGAAAGTTTGCATTAAATATTAAGACTTTTTCCTGTAAACCCTCAAAAGAGTTTGTTATGCTTACAACAAGATAAGTATACATAAAGGAATAGTTCACCCAAAAATGAAAATTCGCTCATCATTTTCTCACCCTCATGCCATCCCAGATGTGTATGACTTTCTTCTGCTGAACACAAATTAAGATTTTTAGATGAATATTTCAGCTCTGTTGGTACATACAATGCAATTGAATGGTGACCAAAATTCATAATGTCCAAAAATGAAATAAAGGAGGCAGAAAAGTAATCCATACAACTCCAGTGGTTAAGTGTGGGTGAGAAATATTTAAGTCCTATTTTACTATCAACCTGCACCTATGATTAGCCCCAACCAGATTGTGGCTGAATGTGAAAGTGAAATTCACTTCCACACCAGAAGGTGGAAGGGAAAGCGTAGATTTACAGTTAAAAAAGGACTTCAATATTGATCTGTTTTTCACCCAGACCTATCATGTCACTTCAGAAGATACAAATTGAACCTCTGGAGTCTTTTACACTTGTACTTGTACACTGCCTTTTGGGCTTCAAAGTTCTGGTCACCATTCACTTGCATTGTAAGGACCAACAGAGCTGAAATATACTTTTAAAAATCTTTGTTTGTTTTCAGCAGAGAAAGAATGTCATGCACATCTGGGATGGCATGAAGGTGAGTAAATTATAAAATAAATTTCATTTATGGTGAACTATCCCTTTAATTCTTTAAGTTAACTTAATTGTTTTGAAAGCTATATTGTTTCAAAAATGTCTTAATATCTTATGGAACTGTGCTTCTATCAAAAATATAAATATATCTTGTTTTAAGGATGTTTAGATATTTTTATAGGAAAGCAAGACCAAAATACTGATTACGAATTGTTTTGCAGTATATTTGTGTATAAGGATTTTGTGATCATGTATATCATAAAGAGGTCTATCATCTAAGAGGTGACTGACACCATCTCTTAAAGTGTTCATAAAATATGTATATATAGGCACTTTATAACACAAAAGCTTATTGATACTGGTACCTTGTAAATAGGTCCCTGAAATAATGTGCTACCAAAATTAATTTTTTATGTCATTTCTGCACTTAATCGGTTATATGTCGTCTGTGACGTTTAAATGTTGAAAAGGGGGAATTCTATGTCCTCGTTGAAAAATGCTGAAGATTAATGTCGTTTTTAGTGGAGTTTTTTTTGCGATGAAATAATTGCCATACTCGTGACTTTTTCTTAGGGCTGACACATCTGTTACATAGAATTCCCCTTTAGCATCTCCAGAGGCATCTTCTCCGGTCAGTCACTCGACCTCTGCAGTTTCAGTTTTGGATCTTTTTCTCATCAAATCTTTGTTTCTCTTTGCTGCAAAACCAACAACAATTACATTATTCTACACTAACACTTTCGCCTACAGCAAAGTCTGCAAAAAAGAAGTCCTCACACTGCGAACAAACAGATGTTATTATTTACTAACAACCGAATGTCCTCACAGAAACGCTGTGAATAAAGCATGAAGCACTTGTGGGTAAGCACTAAACTGCCTGATGGTGCTCCGGTTATTATGTGGTTGGAGAGAATGTGAGGAATGTGTAATGTTGTTACCATCTGTGAATGTCACTTGAACAGGAATGTTTCATCTTTGTATTTGCATTCATTTGCATTCCCTTCATAGAGTTTAAATATATGCTGGGTGTTAGTCTATGAATTGCCCTTAATCAGGATTGTTGCATTGTATGAAATATTTACATTATGTGCACATTTGTATATTTCTTACAATGCAGTAAGTCTGATATATGTGATCTTGAGAGAATGTTAAAAAACATTTAACTTTAAAGTTTTGCCAAAGGCCAGTAAGCAACTCAATAGTATTTTACTGCAACAGTTCAGATCTGATGTAGGATGACATAGGTCAATTCTGTACTATTTATGTTTGCTGATTAATCATTCTATCATGTGGGGAAGCTCCAGAGTGTGGCAGTATTACACAGAGAGTAGGCACTAAGTTACAGTTTAAAGTTTATTCTGTTTCTCATTTGCAGACTCTCCTTTTCAATATTCTGCATATTTCCATGATGATGGATATCTTGCCCTTCCAAAGCTCATGTTCCCAAGAAGGTGAGGGTGCAATATCTCAAAATGATAAAGGACTACTCTATGTACAATGTTCATTTGAATTTAAAGGGATAGTTCAGCCAAAAAATGAAAATTCTCTCATCATTTACGCAACCCCATTCCATCCCAGATGTGTATGACTTTCTTTCTTCTGCAGAACACAAACAAAGATTTTTAGGAAAATATCTCAGCTCTGTTGGTCCATATAATGCAAGCAAATGGTGATCAGACCTTTGTAGCTCTAGAAATCACACATAGTAAACATAAAAGTAATCCATAAGACTTCAGTGGTTAAATCCATATCTTTTGAAGCGATATGATAGGTGTGAGTGAGAAGCAGAACAATAATTATGTTCTTTTTTACTCAAAATCTCCACTTTAACATTCACTTTCAGATGTAAAAGTGAAAGTGGAGATTTAGAGTAAAAAAGGACTTACATTTTGATCTATTTCTCACTTACACCTATCATATCACTTCTCAAGATGTGGATTTAACCACTGAAGTCCTATGGATTATTTTTATGTTTACTATATGTGATTTCTAGATTTACAAATGTCTGGTCACCATTCGCTTGCATTATATGGACTTACAGAGCTGAATTAGTCTTCTAAAAATCTTTGTTTGTATTTAGCAGAAGAAAGAAAGAAAGACACAAACATCTAGGATGGCACAAGGGTGAGTAAATGATGATAGAATTTTTATTTTTAGGTTAACTATCCCTTAAAAAAGAAGTAACATCCATTTAAAGGAATGATACAGTTTCACTTACCACAGAAAATAATTTCTACTTGTCTCTCAGTTTGTAAAAACAAGCAAATTGTGTTCACAATAGTTCACTTACAATGGAAGTCTCTGCACTGGGTTAAGCATACTGTATATTGCACACTGTTTGAAGGGCCAAATTTACACGAGATTAGTTTTAAAAAATGTATTACTAATCATGTCTTTCTAAAATTATTTCCACTATTTCAACTTATGACTATGTAAAAAATGTCACACGATATGGACAAGGATACCAGCAGAGTTACGTAGAACCAGATGTTCATCTGCCAAGAACAGTAGTCAATTTAGACAACTTTACAGAACAGTTCATGTAGGATCTTAAACAAAAACAAGAGCTGCACTTCCTTTTTTTTTTGGCATATAAACCATTCAGAATGCCCCATAGACATTCATTAAGTGCATTATTGTAAACATTAAAGTTGTTTTGTGTTATTGTAAACTTTAAAGCATTGTGAAGCAGTATTGTCTATTCGCTTTGTTTTAGTGCCCCTGACTCTCCAGAGACCATTGAGTTAGAGATCAGCACTGTCTCTACGGATGGCCTCATCCTGTGGCAGGGAGTGGTATGTTTGTGCACATGGGTGCACTGGATCTCAGGATGCATGCACTCACATTGTGATCATTGCTAACTTTCACGCACTATGTCTTTTACACTTAGTGAATTTACGCAGCATCATTTCACTAAAATGAGTTTGATCGGTTCTGGATTGGATGGAATATGCTGTTGTGACTGCACCGCTTAAGCACGTTTTTAATGGCGTCACTGCATGTTTGCCTGGCTAACTTACCTTCATCCTCCTCAGGAGACTGCAGGCGCTCTAAGCCTCCCTAAGAAGCATGCTAGTAGAAAGGTTTCCTCTCTCCACGAGCAGTCAGACACACAAGTATGTCTGCATTACCATTATCATGGACATGTCATTATCTCAGAATATATTTGCATGCAATGCAATATAGCAGAACATTACAGCACTTGAAATGCACTGCTACTTTCAAACGTTCAAAAAACAGCACTTTATATTCACCCTTCATTGATCTCATTACTGTGTTTTTAAATTTCCGTGTTAGTCACTGACTGGCTGCAACCTCTCTTTTCAATGTACTCATTTAAAGGGACAGTTCTCCTAAAAATACAAGATATTGTATCGTTTACTCACCCTATTGTTATTCCAAATCCATATCACCCATATCAACAGGAGATGTTAGAATGTTTGCCTCAGTCACCATCACTTAAAAAAATAATTCTCCATACAATGAATGTGAATGGTGACTGAGGCTAACATTCCTTTTGTATTGAGTTTACTCAACCAATGAGGGTGAGTAAATGATGACAGAATTTAATTTAAAGGTGAACTATAAAATCTAAAACATACTTAGACATTGTCAATTAATTTTACTTGTTCTTAAAATTTCACTTTATCATTTAATGTTTGCATGTTTTATGCGTGCTTTCAAGCTGTGCTTTATTTATCACAGAATTGGCCTCGTTATTTCATATGTATTACCCGCTTTTCCAACTTAATTCAATTAAGTTAATTCATCTGTTTTACCTCAACAGTTTAGCACATTCATTGGAAATCAATCATTAATTCAGCCTATTCCAGTTATACCAGACCTTTAAGGGCGTACGCACGATGTTATAGAAATCAGAGGAGTGTATTTATCGCTTTTCTAAATGAGGAAATCTTAAATTGATTTTTGAACACTGTGCTTATTTTTTAATGCATTACCATTGCTCTACCAAACATAAGATAAATTATATCCTCATGACACTTTCATCAGTATCATTATAAACTCAGCCAAAAAACAAACAAACTTTGTCTCAATTTTAACTGCTTTTATTTTCAGCAAACTTAACATGTGTAAATATTTGTATGAACATGAAAAGATTCAACAACTAAGACATAAACTGAACATGTTTCACAGACATTTTGTGGTCAAAATCAAAAGTAACAGTCAGTATCTGGTGAGGCCACCAGCTGCATTAAGTAATTCAGTGCATCTCCTCCTCATGGACTGCACGAGATTTGCCAGTTCTTGCTGTGAGATGTTACCCCACTCTTCAACCAAGAAACTTGCAAGTTCCCGGACATTTCTGGGGGGAATGGCCCTAGCCCTCACACTCCGATCCAACAGATCACAGACGTGCTCAATGGGATTGAGATCTGGGCTCTTCGCTGGCCATGGCAGAACACTGACATACCTGTCTTGCAGGAAATCACACACAGAACGAGCAGTATGGCTGGTGGCATTGTCATGCTGGAGGGTCATGCCAGGATGAGCCTGCAGGAAGGGAACCGCATGAGGGAGAAGGATGTCTTCCCTGTAATGCACAGTGTTGAGATTGCCTGTAATGACAACAATTTCAGTCCGATGATGCTGTGACACACCGTCCCAGACCATGACCTGGACCCTCCACCTCTAAATCGATCCCGCTCCAGAGTACAGGCCTCGGTGTAACACTCATTCCTTCCACGATAAACGCAAGTCGGATCTTCATCCTTGGTGAGACAAAACCGTGACTCGTCAGTGAAGAGCACTTTTTGCCTGTCCTGTCTGTTCCAGCGAAGGTGGGTTTGTGCCCATAGGCGACGTTGTTGCCGGTGATGTCTGGTAAGGTCCTGCATTATAAAAGGCCTACAAGCCCTTAGTCCAGCCTCTCTCAGACTATTGCGGACAGTCTGAGCACTGATGGAGGGATTGTGCGTTCCTGGTGTAACACGGGTAGTTGTTGTTGTCATCCTGTACCTGTCCTGCAGATGTACTGATCCTGTGCAGGTGTTGTTACACATGGTCTGCCACTGCGAGGATGATCAGCTGTCCTCCCTGTCTCCCTGTAGCACTGTCTTAGGCGTCTCACAAATTGCTCTGGCCACATCTGCAGTCCTCATGCCTCCATGCAGCATGCCTAATGCACATTCACGCAGATGAGCAGGGACCTTGTGCGTCTTTCTTTTGATGTTTTTTGGAGTTAGTAGAAAGATCTCTTTAGTGTCCTACGTTTTTATAACAGTGACCTTAATCGTCTGTAAGCTGTTAGTGTCTTAACGATTGTTCCACAGGTGCATGTTCATTAATCTTTTATGGTTCATTGAACAAGCATGGAAAACATTGTTTAAACCCTTTACAATAAAGATCTGTAAAGTCATTAGAATTTTTACAAAATTATCTTTAAAATACAGTGTCCTGAAAAAGGGACGTTTCTTTTTTTGCTGAGTTGATATTACAATGAGAGTAATGTCTGAAATGAGAATGTCGTATTAGGATAGCTCTTGAATCAAAGGCTCACGTGATTATATGTATTCACTGTGACCAGCATGCAACATGTTGGCCTTCATTTTTCAACCATATTCCCTCCCCAATGGCTTATATGCGAGACTAACTTTAATTTTCCACTGAAATAACTTTCTAGGAACTTGGAGAACAAGGAAAGGGCAAGGACTTTATAAGTCTTGGTATACAAAACGGACATCTTGTGTTTAGGTGAGTGACTGAGCAGTTCCACCACTGTGAATTTGCTATGAATCACTGTTACTTTAACTACTCAACATGCAATTTATTTAGCATGAATCGGAAGATAAGATCATAAACAGAGTTTGTACTAGGTGTGAAATGCACCTGCCACACAGCGCGTTTGTGCTCAAATAGTCTGGTGGAAACATAGAAATTGAAGACAAACTGTCCCTGGTGTCGCTGTAGTGGCATGGGGTTTAAAGATGTGTGGATGTGCTTTTTCCATGCAGATGACCCGGGCTCAATTCTTCCTTTTGTCCCACTTTTTCCCATCCTATTTCCTGTCTCCGCTCTTAATATTTCCTTTAATACCACTTAAAAGAATAAATAATATAAAAACTATAAAGGCTGATTGCCTCGCAGTGTTTTTGTCACAGTGAAGGTCGGAGAGTTGAGAGAAAGATTTGATCCATGTCAAATTAACCATGGTTTTACTATAGAAATATTGTAGTAACCTTGTTTTTTGGCAGGAACCATAGTATTAATGCAAATAACCATGGTTTTACTACAGTAACATTGTGTTAATAAAGTAACCGTGTTTAATTACTTTGTAAAAAATACCATGGTTGCTTTTTGGAAGGTTAGGGTTAGATTTAGTGGTCGGGGTTGGTTTAGGGTATCTGTGGGTATCAGTAGATTGATCTAGATCATATCTTTGTAGCTGATCTAAACATGATGTTCTGTATTTTCCCTGATAGTTACCAGCTGGGCAGTGGAGAGGCTCAGATTCTTTCCAGAGAGCCTGTCAATGATGGAAAGTGGCACAAGATCACTGCAGTCCGGTAAATCTCCTTAGTCCTTACCACTACAAACATTTCAATGTAAATCACAACCACTTCAAGATCAATTGGTAGCACTTTATAATAATGTTACCTTTGTTAACATAAGTAAATGCACAAGGTATCATGAACTAACTATGAACAATATATTTTTTTTACAGTATTATTTAATCTTTGTTAATGTCGGTTAATAAAAATGAAATTGCTCGTAGTACAGAATATGTTTTATTTAACATAAACAAGATAAATAAATGCAGTAAAAGTATCTTTCAATGGTAGTTCATGGTAACTAATGTTATTAAATGTAACCTTATTTTAATTTGACCTACAGTGACACCAAAATGTATCTGGACAAGTTTGGACACTTAAGTTACAATTAAAAATGTCATTGCAATAGAGACAAACTATCAAACCAAGTCACATCTCCAAACAAATGATGCTACAGGTTTCATTAGATCTAACTTTTTAGATCTAACCATTTTTGGAATTACATTTAACCAACTGGTGTCAAGGGGATTTTAAGTGTGTGTATGAACCCAGTTACCCTCAAGTTCATACAGGTTCCTAGCAGTTCATCATATTAAAGGGACAGTTCACCCAAAAAGGAAAATTCTCTCAACATTTACTCACCCTTATGCCATTCCAAATGTGTATGACTTTCTTTCTTCTGCAGAACACAAACAAAGATTTTTAGGAAAATATCTAAGCTCTGTAGGTCCTTACAAAGCAAGTGAATGGTGACCAGACCTTTGTAGCTCCAAAAATCACATAAAGGAAACGTAAAAGTAAACCATATGACTCCAGCGGTTAAATCCATATCTTTAGAAGCGATATAATTGCTGTGGGGTGAAACAGATACAAATTTAAGTCCTTTTTTTCCTCCCCTTTTACATCTGGAAGTTAAAGTGGAGATTTAGACTTAAATATTTTTCTGTTTCTCAGCCACACCTATTATATTGCTTCTGAAGATACAGTATGGACTTAAACACTGGTGTCATATGGATTACGTTTATGTTTCTTTTGGAGCTACATATGTCTGATCACTATTCACTTGCACTTTTTTTCTTCAGTTTTGTACTATATATATATATATATATATATATATATATATATATATATATATATATATATTGTTTTTAAAATGTCATACCTAACAAACTTGTTTGTGTTTGTGTTTTTTTCTTTATATTTTTTTATACAATGCAAAGATATCGTAGACTTTTAAGTGTAGCTTAAGTGTCCAAATATTTTCGGGGCCACTATATAAGTGACTCTCATCTGTGTTAATTATGAAGCAAGTTGGATTTGGATTGTGTCTTCAATAGAACGGGGAAGCAGGGTTATCTTCAGATCGATGGAGGATCAATCCGACATGGACAGTCACAAGGCAAAAGCATCATGGTGAACACCAAAGGCAACATATACCTGGGTATGTATAACATTAGATTTTTGTTTCCCTCTACTGACCAAAGTACTATAATGGAAATATGCAAAGCCAGTAGAGTTGTCTTGGAGTAAGTTATATGAAGCTATGATCTGAATTGATAATGTTTGCACTTTGACTGTAGGTGGAGCTCCAGACATTAAAGCTTTGACTGGTCAGAAGTTCTCTGCAGGCATCACAGGCTGTGTGAAGAACCTCTCGCTGATGAATGCTCAACCGGGAGAACAGTCATTGCGACCCATCAACCTGCAAGTCCATGCAGAGGAGGGCATAAACGTGGAGCGCTGCTTAACATAGACACAGTACAGAAACACTATCAAAAGACTAAAGAAAATAACCCCTCATTCACATACACACTGGGAAAAACATGCATTTCTCAGACACTTATGGGACAAACAACGGTTTCTATCTCACACTTTAAGAGACAAAAAAAAAAAAAAACTACACAAGAATGGATTCTTTGCTCTATGCTGCATTAAACCAAAAAAATGAGAACGCGTGAGAACAATTAACGATATTAACAAGTCTTTACTTTTTCAGTGTTTTATGGTCAATGAAGAACTATTAACACAGAAGCTCCAGTACAGTTTACATGCTCCGAACAGTAGCTTTTTGCCATGAAAAAAAAACAACATAAAAATATGATGAGCCTTCTATGATGGGTCAGATCCTATGGAATCGGAGATGTTTTCACAGCACTGAATTTTTATTTATAAGCTTCTTAATCTAGTTATATTCTATATTTGTGGGGGTAATGCAAACTAACAATAACCTGCTCATTGATTTTCCTAGAGGTGATTCTAGGCTCTAATACTGCGTGTCTGAGTCTGTGTTAATACTTGAAGACTCTGCTGCCTTCTTTTCCTCTGTACGAGGGCTGGTGAGACAAGCATGCTTAGATACTTAGATACCATGAGAAAGGTCTCTACATGAGGTCATAGCACAGATGGCATAATGACACCTCTCAGGTGAAGATTGTTGCTGAAGATAATAGAAATTTGGGAGATTATATATATATGGTGTCGACTGTGTATGTATATATATATATATATATATATATATATATATATATATATATATATATATATATATATATATATATATAGATATATATATATATGAAAATATATACCTTCCATGCTTGGTAACCTTGTTTTGTCTGGCAAATGTGTCTTTTAAAATTATGGTGCTAAATTCAGACATGACAAAAACACGTATAAACACCGTTTCAGTATACTTTTCAGATGTAATTATGTGGATGTGTCTAATTTGTTTTAAGTAACAAAAGCCTCAACTTTACAATAAAATACTGTTTACTGAGTGCCAACCCTCAGTCAAAGTAGTGAGATTGAAGTTTATTTTTGATCATGCATTGAATTGAAGTGCAAAAGTGTTATCCTCTAATCTTCAATGTTTTGAATGATATATATTTATATATATACCTTGTGTATGCGTGATATATATATATATATATATATATATATATATATATATATATATATATATATATATATATATATATATATATATATATATGTTTTTTGAAAGTATGAAGGTTGTTACCCCCATGAGTAAAGTGCATGTAGTGAATCTCACGTTACAAATGAACACAGAACATTAAAAAATTGGTACTTTTATTCACTAAAGTGACATTCAACTGATCACAATGTATATTCAGGACATTAATAACATGAAAAATTACTATTACAATTTGAAAACAATTTCAGAACTTCTTAATCTACTTCAAAGAGATCTCATCAAAAGATCCTCATCGTGCAACAATAACAGCTTTGCAGATCCTTGGCATTCTCGTTTGTCCAGATACTCAGGTGACATTTCACCCCACACTTCCTGTAGCACTTGCCATAGATGTGGCTGTCTTTTCGGGCACTTCACAGTCTAGCAGATCCCACAAAAGCTCAATGGGGTTCAGATCATAACACTCTTTTCCAATTATCTGTTGTCCAGTGTCTGTGTTTCTTTGCCCCTTTCAGCTGTGTTTGAAATAATGGCAAGTGATTTTCTAATACCAAATAAGCAATTTAGCATGATAACGCAAGGATAAGGTGTTGGAGTGATGGCTGCTGGAAATGGGGTCTGTCTAGATTTGATCAGAAATGACTGAGTAAAATGAAATAGTGATGGTGCTGTTTTTTTATATCAGTAATGACCTGACTATACTTTGTGATCAGTTGAATGCCACTTTGGTGAATTAAAGTACCAATTTCCTTATGAAAAACAAAATCTGTACATTATTCCAAACTTTTGGGGGCCAGTGTATGTTTGCAATTTTACTTACAGTAAACGTTCAGTTTGTGTCTGAGCTCTAGGTGGGGTCAATTTCTAATGACTAATGAAAAATTTGGAGCTAGCAATAATTCAACTAAATTTGTTTTCAATGTTTTTTCTTTTCTTTATTCAATAATACAAAATAAAATGTTTGTTCATGTGCAGAGTCCATTAACTATTATGGGAGGTTCAGGCACAAAATTCAAACATTGTTTTACTTGTAAATGTTGACTATTTTTATTGCTCTCTCTTATGTAATTCTGACATTTTGTCTGTTAACAACTACACTAGCAGATGTTTTTGTGCATGAATGATTTGTATGAGTCTTTTGTTGTTACTTTAAAAAAAAAAAAGTCTTATTCAGTGTCAGTGTACATGTAGCACATACCACATCTACAGTTTGAAGGCATAGTCCACTCAAAAAAAAACTCTGTAATCATTTACTCATTCTAATGTTGTTTCAAACCTGCTGTTTGACTGTATGTTAATGTCAGTCACCATTCACTTTCCAGTGTGATCACATACTGTAGGAAGTCAGCATTTTGCTTCTGAGAGTTCCTTAGGATATGTCCCACATATGCCCTTGCCATATGCCCACTCACTGACAGGCACCGTATCCTACAAGACATTTTTTAGCATTGGCTTCAGTGTGTTTACCTACCTCTGTTGGGCGATCGGAAGCACGTTGCATCAGCAGTGTTGGAGACCTGGGTTAGGATCCCATGTTGAAACCAGGAAGTAATTGCATTTGCATAATCAGTGCTCTGAGGTTGCATTTTTCCCTCTAGCATTACACTTTTACTCCGCTGATGTTTAGGTTTGGGTTGTAGGGTACATTTTATAAAATATGCATTTCTCCTCGTTGTATTACAGCCTGCAAAGCTGAAAAAGATTCGCTTCACAACTCACTTTTGGCACCTCTCTGTGGATATTAAACCTGGAAAATGGAGCTCACATGCAGGGTTGGGAGGGTTACTTTTGAAATGTATTCCACTACAGATTACAGAATACATGCTGTAAAATGTAATTTGTAAAGTGTTCCATTAGATTACTCAAGTTCAGTAATTTATTCTAAATACTTTGGATTACTTCTTCAGCACTTGTAGATTTTTTCACTTGTTTTGACTATAAAAACTCTGCCAGTACAGTGAGACAAAATACACATGTTAAAAACATATTCTCTAAAAAATGTATATCTTTAGCAGTGTTCTAAAACAAGATAAATCAAATAGATCTTGTTTTTAGATATGTTTACCAGAAAACAATACAAAAATTATTATCAAGAATGTGATTTTTGACCTAATAATATGATCTCATTTGAATTTTCTTGATAAAAATATATGGTCGTGTAACATCTGGTAACATCTGCATGTAAAATTGCCAGAAATAGCATTTTAGCTTAGCATAATGCTAACAATTTACACAAGGTTTATTTCTATTTCTTCTGCTCCAAATGTGCTTCTCTGTCTGCTCGTATGAATGTAACACATCATAAGAAAGTGTTTCACTGCTGTTCAGATGCACTTCGGGTTGCATCATTTATATGTATAAATGTTTTCCATCTGAAAGGACTAAATATTATATGAAACAAATGACAATAAAAAGCAAAGTAACCTCTTCAGTAGATAGCAATTATATAAATGGTAACTGTAGTGGAATACAAATACTTATCTTTTTTATTGCCAACAACACTGACCGCTTTGGTCACTGGGGACAGTATTTGCAGTGTCTCCTGTTGTACTCCACAGATGAAAGAAAGTTATTAATGTTTAGAACAACATCATGGTGAGTAAATGATGCCAGGATTTTCAGGAGTGTTGCAGGAAGGGACTCTCTTGCTACTCACATCGTGTGTGATAATGAGCAGAAGTGAAATAGAGAAGTGAAGTTGAGTACAGAGGAGGTACAATGGAAGGTCTACAATGAAGTGATGTGTGGAACACACACCCTTGTGTTATTGTGTAATCAATATCCCCTCTTTCATTAGTGACCTGGAGCTCTTCTGAGCATGCTTGCCCACAGGTGTTTTTTATACACCTTTTTATATGATTACGGCTTGTTAACTTTAGAAAACTTTACTGCTTAAATTAAAGTTGCTTTATTTGTATTTATTGTTTTGATCCTGTTGTTTGTCATCACTGATTAGTTTTTCTAGTTTTTCAAGCAGTTTTTATTTTGCTCTTTTGTAATGTGTGATGATAGGCCTACTGCACCCCCTCTATCTGTTTTTTCTTTAAGTTTGATTTTTGATATCAGCCTTTCACGGTTGCAGAGGATTTGGGGATCCACATGACTTTGTTAGACCTTTTTTGGGTAGACCGGAATTATTAACTTAAAAAAAAGGATGTGGTTACTAAACTTTTTATATTAACCTATCCCTGGTGGCTATAGGAGTTTTCTTGAAAGACCAGTAAAAAAAAATCTGTAAATCCATGACTCTCTCTGATGTCATTTATTATGGTATATATGCTTCACTGTTATCACAGATGTTGCATGAGATGGAACCTGCACGTGAAATCAATAGTAGCATGATGGCTGCAAAAATAAAACAAAATTATGTAAGCAATCACTTTCATTCACAGGCTCTGTCTGCAAACTGGTTAAATTAAATGTCAACCAAATAGAGTTGGTTGAATAGGTCTTTATGTGCAACCTGGTTTACTGTGTAATGTATACCATGTGGGACCACAATAGCTGCATTGTCTCCATCTATTCTAAGACTGAACTCTGCATTGCGAGACTAAACTGCATTGTTACTTTATTGTAACATGTCACACCTCCAGTCACTCCTTGCCTGTTTCTCTATCAAGAAATCTGTGGATTTAATGAACTGATAGGTCTACACAGTTTGAAAAATGTGTAGTCTAAAACCAATGACAATGATTCTGCATGATGATGATGCTATAATATGATAAAATCTACAGTTTTTCTTTTTTGCATACTGTATATTTAAAAAATGTAAATATAAAGGCATGATCAATTACTATTATAACTGAGCAAAAATTGCATGAAATCAGAAAAATCACTTGCCATTGTTAGACATTTGCCAACATATAAAACACTAAATAAAAACTTGTTTTGAACCCAAAATATTATTTTAAAGATCACCAGTGCTTTCAACGAAATCATGTCAGATTTTTACAAAGAAGCTAAGTTTTAAAGATGTTTCCGACTTTCTATTGAAGAAAAGAATGTTGTAAACAAATCGAATTATAATAGTGGGCTCTTGAGATTAGACTGTTTTAAATAGTGTAACATTTTGGGATTAAACATATGTTTAAAAGTGTACCAATCAAATGTATTGTACAGATAAATATGAAAAATTTACACTGAGGTCATCTCATGTTTATAATTCACAAATAACTTTGTTTTTTAATATTTCAACCTCATTTGTTGAAATATTGACATGGAGGCCTGAGGAACTGTGATTTGACAAATGTACATGTCTGTACAGTTTTTTGCTGAACTGATGAATCTCAAAGCCATGGTATGCTAATAAAATCTTGTCATTGGATTCTTTAATGTTTGGGATAAACTTTAAAACTAAATTTGGTATTGTATTCATTCTTGCAGTTGCAATACATAGCACAAGCATGCACAGGTATAAATGCATCTATTCTAAATAATTGGATGGATTACTTTATGTACAGTATGTTTTAATCATTGTATATCACAAAGGTGGTGTATAGCATGTGTGTTCTTGAAAGATAATACTTGTGTGAAGAGTCAGCAATTATCCTTGACATGTAAGATGGGTGGAGTGCTGAAGGTGAAAAAACTTGTGAAAGTGGGTCAAAGCTGATAAAAGAATTAAGATGATGATGTGGGAGGACTCGGAAGAGCCCACCTGCTTAAAAGAGACCTCTTCAATAGAGAACACCGATAATGTCAACCACAGACGACCAGACACTTAATCTGCTCCTGCATTTACTGATGGTCAAATCTAAGGGTATATTACATGCAAGATCAAGTTAATTTGGGTGTTTGGTGTCAACATTTAGTTTGTTTCTTTTGTAGCCTTTTTTAGAAGTATGTAATGAGATAATTTAAATAGAAGAAAGCGTTTTTTTTTTTTGTAATTAATTGTTTTTTAACTTTTTGAAAATGTATTCCTGTTTCTAGCAATTCTAGCAATACTTTCGAAAAGCAAGAAGAATGATCACCAAGGTATGACATTCCTTTTGCTTCTATGCCTTATAAAATAATAGAATTAAGAAATTGCAATTTGATTATTGCTAAACTATCTTTTAAATATTCTTTCCAAGATATTTGCAACCTGGGTTGTTCTTGCTGCAAGTACGTTTGAAATATTAGTGTTGTTCTAAAAATAAACTGTTGTTAGAATTAACTGCTCTAACCCCTATATCTATCTTTCAATACACAGGTGCACTCAAAGTGAGTGTTTTTAAATCTTGCATGATTTGCAAATTGGTCAAATTAAAATCTGTAAAAATTTTAATAAAAAATGTCTACTTTATTTACACACTGTACTGTATTGTATTTATCAGAGTGTAAGACCCAGTGGATTGACAATGATGACCCAAGTGGAAGGGGAGACTATGAGCTCTTAACTGACCTGCTCACCACCTTCCCTGGATACATATGTTCTCATCCAGTTGGAATAGAGGCTCAGACTCTCTCTGGTCAACCAGCTTCAGCAACAGGAAACATCTTTCAAGTGTAAGAGTATCAAACTATTACCATGAAACTTTTTACAAGAAACATGCTTCAAGAAACAAAAAGGATCTTAAATGAAGCACCATTATATTTGAAATCTAAAGTGATTTTCTTTGTCTTTTGAAGGTATAATGCCACCAATGGGTTTGCTTGTGTAAACACAGACCAAAATGGCAGACTGTGTGCAGACTACAAAGTGCGATTTACCTGCCCAGAAGAATTTTGTTCAAGTGAGTGCTATTTAAATAACAACGCATTCAGCTGATGGAATATAGTATATTTTATATTGTATACACTTCTTGCTCTCCTTCCATTATATAAACTTGTGAGGTGTTGCACAAAATATTCCAGAGCTCTGCGACTATGAATGTGTCATCTGTTAAAATGGCTTAGTATGTAATATTCTTTTTTGTGATAGAAATCATTGTGACACTAGTCTTAAAGGGATAGTTCACCCAAAAATGAAAATTCTCTCATCATTTGCTCACCCTTATGCCATTCCAGATGTGTATGATTTTTTTTATCTGCTGACCTCAAATGAAGATTATTAGAAGAATTTATCAGCTCTGTAGGTCCATACAATGCAAGTTAATGGGTGCAACAATTTAGAATCTCCAAAAATCACATAAGGCAGCATAAAAGTAATCCATAAGACTCCAGCGGTTAAATCGATGTCTTCAGAAGTGATATGATAGGTGTGGATGAGAAACAGATCAATATTAACGTTCTTTTTTAATATCAATCCTCCTCCTTTCTCAGCTAATCTCTACTTTAACTTTCACTTTCACATTCTTCTTCTTGTGTTATTGGTGATTCATATCCTCCATATCACCCCCTACTGGGCAAGATATAGCAAAAAAAGGACTTAAATATTTATCTGTTTCTCACCCACACTTCTGAAGATATGGATTAAAACACAGATTTCTTTTATGATGACCTTTTGTGCTTTTTGGGAAGTAAAAAATTTGGCACATATTCACTTGGATTGTATGGACCTAAAGAGCTGAAATATTCTTATAAAAATCATAATTTGTGTTCTGCAGAAGACTGAAAGGCATACACATCTGGGATGACATGAGGGTGAGTAAATTATGAAATAATTTGTATATTTGGGTGAACTATCCCTTTAATGTCACATTAATCTTAAATGAGATTAAGTTTATTCAGCTGATTATCCTTTGCCTCAGGTTGTAGGACACCTTGGTTGGACCGCGATAACCCTGGGGGCAAAGGAGACTATGAGACACTAGTGGAAATTCAGATGACATACCCACTACAGGTCTGCTCTCAGCCCATTGCCATTGAGGTCACAACCATTAGTGGGACCCCAGCCCCACAAACCGGAAACGTTTTTCAAGTGTATGGCTAAAATATAATTTTCTCTATAATCTTTCATTACTTGTATGCACACAACATCTATTGCACCCTGCTAAAAAGACTAGCATACACTGCATTTGGATGCAAGTCCCCAACATGAGCTGCCGGTGTGCTAGTGTCCCCAGCAGGCTTTTTCAAGTAGCATTTTCTAGCAGTAATGCTCATCTTTTCAACAGGGAGGTAATTGAGCAGTTCTAAATCTTTAACACTTAAGAACTTGGAAAATGCTTTCTATGAAAACCCTTTTGCCAATAGTCCACAGGCATTTGCTCTCTTTCTGCAGATGTGACCCGTTACTGGGCTTTGCTTGTGTAAATGCAAAACAGAACGTTGTATCAGGATTGTGTCAGGACTACAAGGTCCGCTTCACGTGTCCACTAAGTTTTTGCCACCCAAGTAGGTCTCTTCATACTCGGTTCATCAACTTCAGTATGTTTTCATCAATGTTTTGGCATAACTAGTTCCCCTGTATGCATTTGTTAGAGTGTACAACCCAATGGTTTGACCGTGACAACCCTGGTGGAAATGGAGACTATGAGCTCTTGGCTGACCTTCTCAGTATTTATCCTGGGCTCATATGTCCTAATCCAATCGGAATAGAGGCTCAGACCATCTCTGGCATACCAGCTTCTCAAACAGGAAACACTTTTCAAGTGTGAGTTTATCAAAGCAAGAAACAAAAAGGGTCTGATAGAAAATCATTTTATGTGATTCTATAGCATTCTAAAGTAAAGTCTTTTCAAGGTATAATGCCACCTATGGGTTTGCATGTGTAAATGCAGACCAAGGAGGAGGAGGGCAGTGTGCTGACTATAGAGTGCGCTTTACCTGCCCAGAGGAGTTTTGTTCAAGTGAGTGACAATACACAACAAAAGATTACAGCTGATGGAAGAAAGCACACTGAAATGATTTTATGTGAGATGGTCTCTAATAACATTTAGATAGACTTGTGTGCTACCAGGGCATTTAGCATTTCATTTATGCATTTGGTAGAAGCTAAGTGTTTCACAGTGTGTTTGAGATATATATTTCATCAGTATATATATTCACTGGGAATCAAGCTCATGACCTTGGTGTTGCTAGCATCTTGCGCAACCAGTTGCGCTAAATAAATAGTGTGACTTCGTGTTTGACTTTATTAAAGGTTAAGACAAAATGTGTCAAACCATTCAAATAAGTCACAATCAGTAGTAAGATATGTCTCAATTTACAGGTAGATATCTGTCAAAATGAAAGAGTTTCTAATTTTACAATAGAAATTATTGTGACATTAGTATTGGGTATATTCTTTGATATTAGTGACATTTACTTAGCTGGTCATCTTCTGCATCAGGTTGTAGGACACCCTGGTTTGACCGAGATAACCCTGGAGGCAAAGGAGACTATGAGACCCTGGCAGACATACATATAACATACCCATTACAAGTTTGCTCTCAGCCTATTGCTATTGAAGTCACAACCATTAGTGGAACCCCACCACTACAAACTGGAAACACTTTTCAAGTGTATGTTACCAACATTATATTAGAATGCTAAGTTAATATAAACGAAGATATGGACATATTATTAACATGATGTCTAGTAGACAAGCAGAAGTATACATCCCATGTATGTACTGAATATATTGCAGTTTCCAAATTTTCAATAACACTGAAATCTTTTGCACTGAAATGCTTTCTAAGTAGGCCGTGTTGTAAATATGTTTAAGATACATTTGCTCTGATTCCGCAGGTATGACCCGTTACAGGGATTTGCCTGTGTGAATTCACAGCAGAGTGGAGGAGGGTGTCAGGACTACAGAGTCCGCTTTACATGTCCGAAGAGTTTTTGCCTTCCAAGTATGTATATTTAGTCTTTGGCTGTGTTTGAATTCTTGTAGTTTCATAGTGTAGTATACATACATTTCCAGGCATACTACATCTGCTTTGTTGCCATTTTCCTTTTACTCTAGTTTTTTTGTTTGTTTTTATTTTTGACAAATAACATAATAAAAGCTTGCCCAATCACTTGCCCAGATTAGCGAAGCTACATCGGCCTAAAATATATTTTAATGATAATTCTGGTTTTCTTCAGTGTATTGAATGTGTATTGATTGGTGTCATTACAACACTTTACAATAAGGCTCCATTTGTTAACATTAGTTAACTACATTAGTTAAAATTAACTAACAATGAACAATACATTTACAGCATTAATTCATCTTGGTTTATGTTAATTTCAACATATCCTCATAAATTTTTCATAGTGCATTAACTAATGGACAATTAGTTAATGCACTATGAACTAACATAAACTAACAATGAACAATTGTATTTTTATTAACCAACGTTAACAAAGATTAATAAATGCTGTAAAAAATTATAAAATATATATATGTAGTTTTTTTGTTCATGATGCCTAATGCATTAACTCATTTTAGTGAATGGAACTTTATTGTAAAATTGTACCATTTCATTGTGGTTAGCTCAGCCTAGTAGTCAACAAATGTTAAGACAAAAGCTATTCTATTCAATCTTGCTAGTTTAAACCTTTAACATGTCAATTAATAACTTGGATATTGTTAAAGGTGCAATATATAACAATTTTCATGTAATATTCACCCTATTTTGCCAAGGTGTGAATGGCTTGTAACGCAACTTAAAGAATTAGCCCTTCCCGGATTCCTAGGTTGCTTATTTACGCCTGTAGACTGATTTTCATGCAAGGGAGCGGGTCGCTTTTGCCGGGAAAATTCAAAGGATGTGAAGTTTATGCACGCTCCTGAGAGCCTTGCCTCAGACAGTAATAGCTTCTCTTCCGCTATTCAATAGTGACAACAAAATGCAACATTAGGTAACGTTATCTTAGAGATGCAATCCAGCAAATGTCCGTCTCCCAGCACAACACCGACTCCTACACAAACTCAGAGTAAGCCAAAACAAATTATCTACTGAATCCCATCTGGCTAAGCGTGAACGTGATCGTGAATGACCGAAAACTAGAGTGAACATCGGCAGGGCATTTGATTCCTGGAGGGACCATCGTTCATTTTTGGGGATCAAAACTGACCCTGAATTGCCGTTCTTCTTATTGGACAGGTAAGCTTACATAAATGCAAAGCATGTGAAATATAGTGTCAATAGGATTGATCTGTGTAATTTTAGCTAAACTACAATAACACATGAAATAGATGCTAGACAATGTTCAGGATAATGCAAAAAGACTCATTCATTAGTGTAACATAACTTGGTTATACAGAAAATATATATATATATTCTATTATTATAAAAAAAATAGCTCATCGATATATCAAAATGACAGTTGTGATGGAATCGCATCAATACTGAATTGTGTCAACATATTTATCAATCTACATATCATACACCAAATTTAGCTAACAGCTATTGATAAAGCTGGCTAGCTAGCTAATGCCGACAAAGGCTATTGTATAAATGCAGTCAATGTATCATGCAAAGAAAAGTGATTACTTCAACTACAGTCTCGCATAGTCAGACCTACAGTATATACAAACTTTGTTTTAGCCCTTTTCCAGTGTGGTCAAATATAATATACAGTCTCAAAGTTTGTTGTAAAATTATCATAAATATGTAATTTGAATTATGCTACCTCATCTGTCAGCATGATGCCAGTGAATCACGTTGTCTCTATGTTTTGGTCCATGCTTGCTCGCTTGCGTCCCTATGGAGTGTGTGCATGAGCACGAGCGCGAGCAACAGGTAGCTGCTGCAGTACACTTAACGGACACAGGTGTCCTTAATAACAAGGGTTTCTGAATCTTACATACTGCACCTTTAAACAAGTATAATTTAACCATGAGAAGCAAAATCACTTGAAAAGAGCAGGCTCACAGTTCTCTCTAATCAACATTTGTTTTGATGTTGTTCGCATTCTGATGGGCAATGCAAGGGATGTTATGTTTTTTTTTTTTTATTTCAAATTAGTAGTATAATAATATTGTTATATCGAAGCACTTTGAACACAGATATTATGTATTGCTTTTTGAGTACTGTGTAGCAGAGTACACATATAACACATTTTATGTTATTCATCAGCGTGTGTAACCCAATGGTTTGACCACGACAACCCCGGTGGAAATGGAGATTATGAGTGTCAGGGCCGGGACTAGAACTCGGGTCTCTGGTGTGAAAGTCAGACTCTCAATCACTGAGCCACTGGAGATGGTGAACCCAACAGTGAGACGCATTGGGCAATCGGCTTTAGAACAACTAAACACCAAGCAAAGAGGCTATGCAACAGAGTGACTTAAATACACACATCTGAATGACACACATGTGAACCCAATAACACTAATTACAAAATAGAATAAGCAGGGCACTATAGCACCATGAGGACCTCTAGAGGCCAAAACCTGATAAAACAGCCAAAACACTGACAGGACCCCCCCCTCTAGGGACGGCTCCTGACGTTCCTTCCAGGACGATCGGGTTTATGAACATGGAAGTTCCGAATTAACTTGGGGTCCAAGATATCTCTGGCAGGAACCCAGGAGCGCTCTTCTGGGCCATAGCCTTCCCAGTCCACAAGATACTGAAGTGATCCTCGCACCTGACGGGAATCCAGTATTCGGTGGACTGTGTAAGCTGGTTGGCCTCCAATGATGCGAGGAGGAGGGGGAGGTTTACCTGCTGGAGCAAAAGGAGAGGACAACACAGGTTTTAGAAGAGAGACATGAAATGTGGGATTAATCTTTAAGGACCTAGGCAAGTATAAACGGTAAGTAACATTGTTAACTTTCCTTGCCACTTTGAAAGGCCCAATGAATCGCTGGGAGAGCTTGCGGGACTCAACCCGTAAGGGAAGGTTCTTTGTGGAGAGCCAAACTCTCTGTCCGGGACGCAGGGTGGGGGCAGGTCTGCGTCTACGGTTAGCTTGTCGCTGGTACTGCTCAGAGACTCTAAGAAGCTTATGTCGAGCCTTCCTCCATGTCAGACGACAGCGTCGGATGAACTGCAGAGCTGAGGGAACTCCTACTTCAATTTCTTGGTCTGGGAAGAGTGGAGGGGCATAACCAAACTGGCATTCGAAGGGAGACATGCCTGTCGCAGAGGAGCGTAGAGTGTTGTGAGCGTACTCTGCCCACATAATGAAAGATGACCAGGAGGATGGGTTTTTGGCAGCCATGCACCTCAGTGTAGTCTCCAGATCCTGGTTTAATCTTTCTGTTTGGCCACTGGACTCAGGGTGGAATCCCCGAAGATAGGCTCACAGTTGCCCCCAAAAGTTGACAGAATGCCCGCCAGAATCGAGAGGAAAACTGAGGTCCTCGATCAGAAACAATGTCCTGTGGGATGCCAAAAACTCGAAAAACATGGTTAATGACCAACTCCGCAGTCTCCTTAGCGGTGGGCAATTTGGGCAAGGGAATGAATCTGCCAGCCTTAGAAAATCTGTCAACAATGACCAAAATGGTAGTGTTACCTTGGGATGGTGGGAGTCCGGTAATAAAATCCATGGAGAGGTGTGACCAGGGTCTTCGAGGGATAGAGAGAGGGTGGAGCAACCCCTGGGGTAAGCGATGAGAGACCTTCCCCTGACTGCATGTGGAACAGGCACTTACAAAGGACTTTGTATCCTCCTTGATGGTCGGCCACCAAAACAGTCTCTGGAGAAATTCATGGGTGCGAGTAGTGCCTGGATGGCAGGTCAGACGAGAGACATGACCCCACTGGAGAACCTGGGAGTGAACAGCTTTAGGGACAAACAAGCGGTTGGTTGGCCCACCTCCTGGGTCTGGTTCCTGGGCCTGGGCCTGGGCCTGTCTTACTGTATTTTCAAGTTCCCATCTTACGGGGGCCACTATCTTGGAGCTCGGGATAATGGTTGTGACAGAATCTTCTTGGTTGCTACTGGAGTATACTCGAGATAGAGCATCAGGTTTGAGATTCTTGGATCCGGGACGGTAGGATAAAATGAATTGAAACCGGTTGAAGAATAGAGACCAGCGTGCCTGACGAGGGTTGAGTCGCTTGGCCTGCTGAATGTACTCTAGATTTTTGTGGTCAGTGAGTACTTGGACTGGGTGTTTGGCCCCCTCAAGCCAATGTCTCCATTCTTCAAGCGCCAGTTTAACAGCCAGTAACTCACGGTCTCCCACATGGTAATTCCTTTCTGTAGGTGTAAGACGGTGTGAAAAGAATGCACATGGCTGAATTCTGTTATCCTCCCCCCTCTGGGAAAGCACTGCTCCAACACCCACATCCGAAGCATCGACCTCCACAAGTTTGTCTGGGTCTGGGAGAGTGAGGATGGGAGCTGAAGTAAAGCGGCGTTTGAGTTCATTAAAAGCCAGCGCGGCTTCAGGACTCCAGCAAAACCTAGAATTCTTCCCTTTAGTGAGAGCAGAAAGGGGAGCCACCACAGAGCTGAATTTCAATATAAATTTGCGGTAAAAGTTGGCAAAACCAAGAAACCGCTGCACCTCCTTCACAGACCCAGGAGTGGGCCAATCCGTGACTGCTTGGACCTTCTGAGGATCCATTTGAATATGGCCGGGTTTAATGATGAATCCCAGAAATTGCACTTGGGTCACATGGAATTCACATTTTTCAGGTTTAACATAAAGGTGATTATCGAGGAGGCATCTGAGAACCTTCCTGACATGCTCCACGTGTTCATTGAGGGAACTTGAAAAAATTAGGATATCGTCCAGGTAGACAAATACAAACTGATTTAGCATATCTCGAAGGACATCATTTATCAGGGCCTGGAAAACTGCAGGAGCGTTGGTTAGGCCGAAAGGCATAACTAGGTACTCATAGTGCCCGGTGGGAGTGTTGAATGCGGTCTTCCACTCATCCCTTGTCTAATGCGCACAAGATGGTAAGCATTGCGCAAGTCGAGTTTGGTGAATATGGAAGCTCCTGCAGTATCTCAAAAGCTGTGGCCATAAGCGGCAATGGGTAACGGTTCCGGATAGTGATTTTATTGAGGCCTCGATAATCGATGCAGGGTCGAAGGCCCCATCCTTCTTACCCACAAAGAAAAACCAGCACCAGCAGGGAAGTGGACCGACGGATAATTCCTGCAGCGAGGACTCCTCAATGTAATTGTCCATAGCTGCACGCTCGGGAGAAGACAAGGAGAAGATGCGGCCTCTGGGGGGACAGGTACCTAGAAGCAGGTCAATGGCACAGTCATAAGGACGGTGTGGAGGTAAAGAGGTGGCTTTCCTTTTACTGAAAACTGCCTTGAGGTGGTGGTACTGAGTGGGAATCTGAGATAGGTCTAGGGATTCTTGAGTCTCGAGAGTAGGGTCAGGGGAACTCGGGGTCAAACAGGTGACAGAACAAGTGGGACCCCAACTGAGAATAGCGCCAGTGGACCAGTCAAGATGGGGGTTATGGTGAAGAAGCCAGGGGTGACCGAGAATCACAGGGAACTCTGGAGACTGTATCAGATGGAAATAGAGCTCCTCCTGGTGTTGACAGATAGATAGGTGAAGAGGAACGGTAAGAAGGGTTACCTTCCCGGGACCCAGGGGTCTTCCATCCAGTGCAGTAACTGTAAGAGGGGTTTCGAGTGAGTCAGAGGGGATCTGGAGACTCCTAGCAAGAGATAAGTCCATAAAGTTCCCGGCTGCACCTGAATCCACCAAGGCTTTAAGTTGATGCTTCTGATCTCCCCAAGAAAGTGTGATGGGGAGAATCAATCCTGAATTGGAAGGTGGGGCTATGCGAGTAATTCCCATTACAGTCCTTCCTTGCCTGTACGGGAATGAGCGTTTCCCGAGAGCTCTGGGCAGGAAGAACGGAAATGTCCAGGCAGTCCGCAATACAGGCAACACCGCTCCCTCATGCGGCGGTCACGTTCTGATGGGGAGACCCGAGTACCACCCAATTGCATCGGTTCAGGGAATCCTTGGGATGGAGGTGACCTCTCTGTGGGAACTAAACTGGCAGGAGGTGTGAAATCAAACTGGCGACTCAAATTCCTCTCCCTCAGACGATTATCCAGTCGGATCGCCAGATCAATGAGGGTCTCGAGGTCACGGGTAGGCTCTCGTGTTGCAAGGTCATCTTTGAGTGCCTCAGAAAGACCGTTCTGGAAGCACACCATGAGAGACTCATCGTTCCAACCACTCCCTGCTGCAATAGTGCGAAAATGGATGGCATATTCTGCAGCAGTGCGACTACCTTGCTGGAGGGTCAGCAGTCGTTTAGACGCCTCACGGCCGCTGATGGGATGATCAAAGACCCGTTTGAACGCCGAATACCTTGAGCAGAAGGGACTGTGGGCGTTCCAGACAGCTGTTGCCCAGGAGAGGGCCTTACCCGAAAGAAGGGTGATGACATATGCAATCTTGGCCCTGTCTGAAGGGAAGGATGATGGCTGTAGCTCAAATGTAAGGGAACACTGAGTGAGGAATCCGCAACAAGCACTGGGGTCTCCCGAGAATCGTTGTGGTGGAGGTAGGCGAGGTTCTGCAAGGGGAACTGAAGTTTGAAGTACAGAAGCAGCAGCTTGGTCAGAAGGCAGCCGATCAAATATCTGACGGACAGAGGTCATGACATCTGACAGTAATTCTGAATGCTTAACCATCAATGCTTCCTGTTGAACTAACACTGCTTCATGTCGTTGGACTGAGGACTCATGCTGAGCGACAGTAGTGAAGAGGCTATGCAACAGAGTGACTTAAATACACACATCTGAATGACACACATGTGAACCCAATAACACTAATTACAAAATAGAATAAGCAGGGCACTATAGCACCATGAGGACCTCTAGAGGCCAAAACCTGATAAAACAGCCAAAACACTGACAGGTTTTTTTTTTTTGAGATGCAGAAAAAGTTTTAATACAATTAACAGAAATCCACAGCTGAGGCAAAAATCATCAACAGTAATCCTCAAAGCACAAAAAATCAGTCCAAAGGGGCTTTTCTCAAAAAATACAAAAAATGTTCCCAAAGGTATTAAGCACCAAAAATTTTACAGAGAAGGGAACAATCCACAGGCAAGAGAAATTAAATGTCTCAGAGTTAGAGAACACTTACTTGGGCAACCGGCTTTAGAACAACTAAACACCAAGCAAAGAGGCTATGCAACAGAGTGACTTAAATACACACATCTGAATGACACACATGTGAACCCAATAACACTAATTACAAAATAGAATAAGCAGGGCACTATAGCACCATGAGGACCTCTAGAGGCCAAAACCTGATAAAACAGCCAAAACACTGACAATGAGCTTTTGACTGACCTTCTCAATATGTGTACCCTGGGTATATATGTCCGAATCCATTAGGAATAGAGGCTCAGACCATCTCTGGCATACCAGCTTCTCAAATGGGAAACATCTTTCAAGTGTGAGTTTATCAAAACTATAAAAATACAAAGTTTTTACAGGACATGTGCCTCTGGTGACATTTTCACCAAAACATTATTTTTTTTTAGAATTGAAGTTAATTTGATATTTGAATATGCTCTGATGTTGTTTTCTGTATGTTTGAAGGTATAATCCTACCTCTGGGTTTGCATGTGCCAACGCAGACCAAGGAGGAGTGTTGTGTGCTGATTATAGAGTGCGGTTCAGCTGCCCAGAAAAATTTTGTTCAAGTGAGTGACATTTTCAAAACAGAATATCTGATTTTATATGAGATGATGATGATGGTTACACGGCTGGTTATCTTATGAATCAGGTTGTAGGACATCTTGGATTGACCGAGATAACCCAGGAGGCCAGGGAGATTATGAGACTTTGGTAGATATTCTGACTACTTACCCAAAACAGGTCTGCTCTCAGCCCATTGCCATTGAGGTCTCAACAATTAGTGGAACCCCGGCACTGCAGACTGGAAACATTTTTCAAGTGTATGGCAATATATTTTAGTGATTCATTGTAAATTACCATACAGATGCATTATTTATATGATGTCAACATGATATGCAATTTTGAATAACTTTTGGCACAGTGCAATCATTGCGTTTTTTTAATCTTCGATCTTCAGTAACACCTTTGCAAATTTATTTACCCATTAGTAATCTCTAAAAGCACCATCGTCAATAACACAATGGTGGAATTAACTATTATCATATTTTAATAAAACTACCAGAGAAATTTTATAAAATATTGAATCTAATTTTAAGTATAGTGAAGTGAAATGTGTGAACCTTAAAGTAGATATGGAAGGTATATTTATTAAGTAATTGGTAAAGTATTTTTTTTTTAATTATTATTATTATTAATGAGCTCTGTATACTTTGTTGTTGTTTTTCTTATGTTTGCTCTGTATAATGTATCTGTATGGAAGCATGTTTTATTGTATTATTATAGTGGTGTTATGAATATGGCAAAATAAAAAATTAAAATTAAAAAAGTGATCTCTATGAAGACCACTTTCTAAATATGGTTAATATGCATTTGCTTTCTTTCTGCAGGTATGACCCGACAGAAGGCTTTGCCTGTGTGAATGCGCAGCAGAGCGGAGGGTTCTGTCAGGACTACAAGGTCCGCTTCACATGTCCAAAGAGTTTCTGCAAGACTTTCCCCATTTCCCAAAGCCAAAGCCATGAAAAGGAGGATGCAACAATTTCCCAAAACATGACTGAAAACTTTAACTTGACGTTGGATTTTTAATGCTCTTGATTTAAATTTAGACAGCGATTTTAGATGGAATGAAAAATTAATTTAAAAAATAAAAATGTGTTTGCAGTGCTCTGTGTTTCCTAGCCTCGATTCATTGTTATGTTGTGACATGCTGAATATTAAATATTTGTGAGAACATTAGAGGGAACTCAAAATTTAAATTCTAGACTCTATTCTAAGACAAAACTTCTTTGTCTTTATATAGACTGTTTTAAACAATTACAAAAGCCAAGATTTAAATATGCATTACTAATCAATGGCTCTTAAAGGCACAGTTCACCCAAAAATGAAAACTCTCTCATCATTTACTCACCCTCATTCCATCCCATGTGTGTATGACCTTCTTTCTTCTAAAAAGATTTTTAGAAGAATATCCCTGCTCTGTAGGTCCTTACAATGCAAGTGAATGGGTGCCAAAATGTTTAAGCTCCAAAATGAATATAAACACAGCATAAAAGTATTCCATATAAGATACCGGTGGATAAATCCATACCTTTTGAAGCGATGTGATGGGTGTGGGTGAGAAACAGTTCAATATTTAAGTCCTTCTTTTGTTTGTGCTGATTTGCATTCTTTATGCAAATTGCCCCCTACTGGGCAGGGAGGAGAATTTATGGGGGGAAAAAACTTACTTAAATATTTATCTGTTTCTCACTCACACCTACATGTGTATTTTGCAGCTTCAAAATGTTGGCACCCATTCACTTGCATTGTAAGGGCCTACAGAACTGAGACATTCTTCTAAAAATCTTTGTTTGTGTTCAGCAGATGAAAGAAAGTCATACACATCTGGGATGGCATGAGGGGGAGCAAATGAGTAGAGATTTTCATTTTCAGGTAAACTATCCAATTAAATGCAAATCTTCCCTCATAAATCACAGCAATCTTTTGTTTGGTGTGCAAAAGTATCTAGACAATCTTGACCTTTAAAATGTTATAAAATGATTTACATTTACATTTATGCATTTGGCAGACACTTTTATCCAAAGCGACTTACAGTGCACTTATTACAGGGACAATCACCCCGGAGCAACCTGGAGTTAAGTGCCTTGCTCAAGGACACAATGGTGGTGGCTGTGGGGATCGAACCAGCGACCTTCTGATTACCAGTTTACCAGTTATGTGCTTTAGACCACTACACCACCACCACTCCTAATCTTCGACCCTGATTACATTCTTGCACTTTTTTCCACTATGATATGGTTTCATTGTTGTGCAAGACCTTACTGACGCTTTCTTAAGAAAAATTGCAGTGTTGTGAATAAGACCTGCAGACTGCTGTTGCTACCGTCTCTGCCCACTGTTGTGCTTTGAGAAAGAACTAGAACTATTTCGGCGTCATTTCCGGTGGAATATTCCAGCGAATCCCGCTATCCCTTTAAAAGAGACGCGCTGAAAATGGGCAATGCATTGTTTTTTGACAAACAGGTGCAGTCCATAATATAGATGTCATCTTCGTCTAAGGTCATTTCTGTTTAGTAAGAAACCGCTGTATGTGAATTAATCTATACAAATATTTTGTCATCGAAGTAAAGTCCAGTTCAAATCCGTCAATTGTAGAACTGCGTTCATTCTGTGTCGCATCACTCTTTCCTTGACATCGAAGGTAAGTTTTAAAATGTGATAGACTTTCTCTTTGAAAATAACAGCGTAATAATCTTGTTATATAGAAGGACTAGCCTAAACTGATAAGCTTCAAATTGTATTGGCATAACAGAAACATATTGGACGTTTTGAGGGACAGAATATGGGGCGTCTAAATATAAAGAGATCTATATTTGCAAGTATAATAAACCACAGAAAATATTCAGACAGTGGTTTCATGTTTATGAGTATGTGCGCTTAGAAATAATGACCTGCTGCTAAGTCAGCCTTCGGATAAGGATGCGCAGATCGCAGGATTTTCTGGTCGTGCTTAAAGTCATGCCTACAGAATAGCTTAGTGTGATTCGTTTTTTTTAACCTTTCGCTAAAAAGGCAACGCAGCGCCACAAATAGAGCAGAACGCAGTGTGTTGAGACGCAGGTGAAGTTCTTTTGAACTTGACACGGCGTCTTAAAAACGTGGCGCTCCGGCATTAGACGCTAATAATAATAATACAAATAATAATAATAATAATAAACAGCGAGACGCAGCGAAAAGGTCAAAGACGTCGGTCTAACGCGTGTTTACATATGGGAACTATTGACGGACGCAAAAACGCTTTCGATTTGATAACCAGATTTCTCGTTTAACCTAGTCGAAAAGCATGCCAGAATGAGTCACTTATACTTATGTAATAGATGTGAGGTCCTGATTGGATCACATAAAGTCTGCTCCCTCCTTCAGTTGTCGCTATATAATTGGACGTATCTTTGTGAGACAGCGCGAGGCAATACTTCCCTTTTCTAAAAAATGTGACACCGTGTTATTATTTATTCTGGTTAAACGTGGTAGGAAGGTTTTAGAGAAGCGTGATGAATTCAAGCAGGAGTGCTTCTAATGTGATTAATAAAAAAAAAATCATTGTGATGCCTAATCTGATTATAGTATAATTAATTTATCTAGGTACACATTTGTACAAATGTTCCACTGTAATACAATATGATTTTAAATTGTTCAGTTTACCTTATTTTAAAGCCATTGTTCTTATTGGTTTAGTTGCAGTATTCTTTGACTCTGAGAAATTTGGAGACCACCATGATCCTCATAACTCCCACATCTGGTACGTAGATTTAACTTCACATTATAAGTAAGAGCAACATCTTTGCTGCTTCTCATAACAGAGAAAATGGCAGATTATAATGGCTAGATGAATGTTTAGGATTGTCACAATATGCACAAATTTTTCTTGTGGTCAATTATGAAGGGTTGGGATGTGAAGCTGTAAAAAACAAGTTTGCACTTCCTTATATGATGAGGACAGTGCTACAGCTTTTAGAGGCTTGGTTGCACTTTGACTTAGTGTTTCAAGTTGGAATTAAGCCCATTTGGAGTATTTATTTGTCCCGAATAAAAACGCAGAGGTTGATTAAACATATTTACATGGAAACTGATGAACAAACATTTGAATTGTAATTGTTTAGAGTAAACAGTACAGTAGTTGCCAAGAGGTTAGCTTGTACATTTAATCCATTATTTATAAAATATGGGCCCCAGCTATGTATTTCACATAATCATGGCAGAATGTTCCATGGTGCTTAGGCTAGCAGTTCAATGAGCTCTTGTTTTGAACTGCTACCAGGTTACACTGAGGTGCAGTTACACAACTTGAGCATTTATGTGGCCAATGTATTAGCCAGTGCTCCAGAAACACAGATAAACATTAATCCTGTCTATCTGGGCTTCTGTTAAGTGAAATAGAGGGGCCAGACGTGCTAGCAGATGTTTGGTAATGAATACTTGGGGTCATTTATCAGAAATTAGCTTACTTGCCTTGATTTTTGATGTTCCTGTTCTTAAATATAGTTCTGCTGAAGCAAAACTGCCTCATGAAATGTGTCGCAGCATACAATACAATGCTTTACAATTGTTAAGATTCCATTTCCACAAAAAAAAAAAAGGTGTTCCCAATGTTTACTTCACTTGCATAACTTCGTCCTATTTGGGCGTAGTGTGAGTAATTAGAGCACTATGTTTTTGTTTTTTTAATTTGTGTTATCTAAGGCAGTGGTTCTCAAACTTTTTGACTCCAAAGCCTATCCCGGAAACAAGAAGTGTTAAAAGATTAAAATAATGAATCATTCATTTTATGATTCCAGAAGTTTCAGCTGTTGTCAGTTTATATGTTGTAGGCATGATGTTTTAGTGGTTCTTAGCATTTTAGTTATCGAGTTAGATTATTCTAATACAATTTCTCAAATAATTTTAAGTCATCTTGCAGCCTCCTTGAAAGTTTGCTGAGGCCCACTATTGGGCCTCAGCCCCTTGGTTGAGAACCACTGATATAAGGGATTGTAAACTGGGATCACCATGTGTATTTATATCCTCTGTTGATACTTGAAACAGTTGAAGGTGGCTCGCAAGGAATACAACACACTAATTCTGAACTGACTAGTGCAATGGCATCATACATAGCCTAAATATAAAAATATATCAGAGAAAGCACACAAAAAAAGCTATTATACTGCATTTTACCACAAATCTAGGATCATATTTCTTCAACTAGTTTGTTAGTCCAATAGTGGAGTATTTTGCATAATTTTATGCATAATTGTATTTCATATATATTACACAAAATATGCCATTTTGACTTTTTAATTCTTGTCATTTCTGAGCCCCCACATTTACACATTTCTTTAATTCCCATAACATCCCTTTCCTATCCCAAAATAAGGACATTTTTTATTTACTTACAATAATTAACCTATTACATAAACAGAAAAACAAGTTTTTACAATATTTGTAGCTGTTATCCACTGTATGCTTAGACCTAAGCACAAAAACAAAATACATAATTAAAAAATAACACATAATTAAAATAATGGATACTTTACTCAACAGTAGAAACATAAACTATTAACCCAAACACTCTGTTAGATATTAATTAGGCCTGTCGCACTAATTAAGTATTCTTCTGCCCAGCTAAGCTGTGATAATGTAACCAGACCGGATCATATTCGTCGCAGTGATGTATCTAATTACGTTGTACCCACATAATTTTGTGAGTCCCATATTCGCCTCTATAAACTCTATAAACTTCCAGGGACAATAAAATATGACCCTGTTTTATTTCTACTCTAAATGCTGTCATAAATGATAATCAATTCAAAAATTCAGTTTATGGTAATGTTTTAATAATTACAGTATTTCTGATGTCCATTTATGAATGATAGCAACATCCAGATAATTATACTTATGGATTTATTATGATTTCAAGAAAACTAAATAAATATAAGTTATAAATTATAAGCCATTGTGGATTATGGTTGTTTTTAAGAATTTTTTTTTTTCTCAAATATTTATAGCCTATGCTGGAATTTGAGGGATTGATCATGAATTCCATTGTTGGAAGTAGATAAAGCTAAAATATAATAACTGTAACAAGTGAAACAGTGTAAGTTCATTTAAAACTTTCATAGCAAACAATGAAGCAAATAATAAATAATGCTGCGTGCAGTGACAGCATGATCACACGGGAAGTTGGCATGCTGTTTTCGAAAATTCCAGTACCCTAGGATCGACATTATGCTGACTCACTGACAAGCATCATCTCCCATCAGATATTTTTGCATCGGCTCCAGCGTATTCACCTTCTCTTGTGGTGCGGCCAGAAGCGTGTTGCGTCAGCACCGTGGGAGACCCGGGTTCGTAGCCCGCATCGAAACCAGGAAGTAATTGCATTCGCATAATCAATGACTAGCATGATTCAAAGGTTGCACCCCCCCTACATTACAATTTTACTCAACTGATGGTTGTTTAGATTTAGGGTTTGGGTTGGGGGGGTTCAGTTTATAAAAAATGCATTCCTCTTCACTGTATTACATTCTATACAGCTGAAAACAACTCTCTTTTGGCACCCCCCCATGGACATTTCACCAGGAAAATGGAGTTCACATGTGGCCATACGCCTAACAACACTTACCGCTTTGGCCACTGGGGGCAGTGTTTCGAATTTCGGTAAGAACAGACCGATTTTAGCTAAAGAAAAGTCAACCTGCTGTTTCCAATTTCACTGTAAAAGTCAGTCTGGAAGTGATTATGGGGCCAAGTTTATACGTATACATAACTCTTTACATGTACAATCCCCTATTGTTACCTTGCGTTATTTTCCTGCTTTAAGGGTTCAATGGTGATGCCTCTTGGGTTGTCCTCTGTGAGCTTCGAACCTTCAACCCTTCAGTGTGCAGCTCAGACTTTTATGTTTACAAAAAATCTTGTTTCCAAGAGCATACAAAGGCATAACCTACTGCTGCTGCTGTTACAGGTTTTGAATTCATGAGACCAATTTGATCACTTGTCAGGCATGCTCTGTAGATAATCTGACTCAATTTTGGTGAAGAAATGTGTAGAATTATTCCTGAAATTACATCTGTCAGTTTTGCAGTAGTATACATTCTACACTTTTCCTTACATTGAGACCCACTGTCCATCACAATCGACATCAAATAATAATAATACAAAATCCTGTGTAATAATGTAACTGTTTATTATGATATTATGACTTGTCTTACTAATGTCACATCTCAACTTTTCTTTAAAACTGTCAAAGTATTATTTATCTAGTTTTAAGATATAAATATAATCGATTCAATTATGCCATTTTTTGTCTTGTGTCTCATGGCACCATGCTTCATTTTAAAGGAAGATTTTCTGTGCAAAAAGTAACAATTTGTGATATGAAACTCACAGTTTGAATTGGCAGCATCTAATCTAATAATTCTTTGTCGTTTGGGTGTCACCAAATTACAAAAACATTTAAAAAACACTGGAGAAAAGTGATGTCCATTGGAATTGACGCAGGGTCTGAATAGGTTAAATAAGGTAAGTTCTTTACTCTTGCAATATTCAGCTTTTCACTACACTGAGTAATAGTTGTATTCACCTAATTCAAGTGAACATATACTAGTAGACACCCATCTATATAAATGCAGAGAGAAGTCTGATGTTGTGTACTTGGGACTGGAACATTCTATGATCCTGATTGGTAAAGATTAAAGGCCAACATGTCATATTTTAATATCCTAATGTACTAGAGCTCCTGCAATTAAGCCAATTAAATTAAATCATTGCATCAGCAATGATAATTATACAGTAAACATAACGTGAGGCTTTTATGTAAGGCCACATATGTTATACACCAGAAACACACAAGTCCTCTTTTCTTTATTTCACTATGTATTAGCAAACATATACAGTACTACATGTTCATTTGGCAGCCCTATGACAATTAATCATCATAATCACGAGAGCCCTAAAACAGACAATTAATCACCATTATCGCAATAATTTTGGACAATTAATCTTGTCAGCCAAATTTCATAATCTTGTCAGCCCTAATAGTAATTGTTAAATTGCATCAAAGTAAAATTTTGCGATCATGTAATTCTATTCATATTAAAATACTTGCTATATTATTAAGCTACTTGCTACTGGACCTACTATCCTACATCATTTTGTAATCAAATTATGCCACAATTTGATAACTCTTACAGTCTATACAGAAGACATGTAAAGATGGTAGGTCAATAAAATTATGGTCTATTATCTGCCTCTGAATCAATGTACAAACGTTAACTTAGCTTTGTGGTAAAGTTTGTGTATTGGCATGTGCTTTATCTCATTGACTGTTTTCTTTCAGATGAAGAGTCGCTTGAAATCGACTGGCTTTGGAATCACATCAAGTTCAGGTTACAAAACGCAATAGTAGGAACCCTGCCTTAAACTTTTTTGATGTCTTTGCAAATGCTAGGCAAGATCGTATTGTACCAATGAGCCTAACATTTTTACAGCTAATGAACATATACTTAAATGGCAAATATTGTGCATGTCTCCTTGCATGCTCCCCTCACCTTATAGAAAAGCAGCACATGACCAGAAATGAAAGTATACTTAATTTCATAATGCATCTTAACCAGTAAAATGGCGAGTCTGTCATGCATACATATGATGTTTTATAATATCTAAACCCATTATAATATCTGTAAGTGGGGGATTTAACTTTCCACTAAAATCCTAATGGAGTGTTTTTGATAGCTTATTTCATTATGAATGTTATGTTATATAAATTATACTTTGTGAATTTCTCTAACAAAGCACAGTTCTATCCACTTGAGATGTTCTTTTAGATTTTATGCCCACTGATTTGCTCCAGGACAAAGACCGCTTTGTGGGACTTCATTGAAAATCACTGCAGCATTTCAGTAGCAAATCAGTCTTGGGCACACTTAAAGAAAAGCACTAGAATTTAAAGAAGACTTTCTAGATCCTTTACCTGGTTAATATATACATAAGATATTTTTTAATTTGTAGCACCGTCTAAATGTTCATATTTCACTATCATTATTAAGTGTAACATACTCAAATTGTCCTCTAGATGAAATAGGTGCTTTGAGCACAGTAATTAAGCAATACAAATGACTTATTCTCGCTGTGAGAGGTATTGATGCTTTAATTGTCTTTGGGGTTTTCCGGGTATCGCTGAAAATTTGTTCACACTGGCAGCTTATGTCCGATTTTGCAGCAGATCTGATCACAATATTTTTATTTAGTCCACATTATTTATAGAAAGCAACATGGAATTAAATTGCTACAAATTCAATACATTCCTAGGTTGTTTAAAATCAATTTCTGGAGACATCATCTAAACACCACGATGTACATAAGCAGAGGGCAAATTTGCTCCTTTCTCCATACTTCCAGTTTGGTGCATCTTGTTAGAGGAAAAAAAGTAACTTGGCAAAATGTTGATTTCTGTATCATTACTATTATAACCAATGTAGATATGCTAGAAAACTACCACAATGCTTCAATGTACAGATCTGCTTGCTTACAAATAACAGTGTGGACAATTTGTCGTAAAGATTAGATTCGAAAAACAAATCGGAATTGTCTACAGTGTGAACAGAGCCTTTTTTCCAGGACACTAGCTTGTCAGACTAGAGGACTAGTGATTGTAGATTGTTATGTTACATTTCATATTTAAATGAATAATAACCCTTAACCCCAGTGATGTTTTCTTCCAAGACCTCTATCTATTACAGTATTAAACCATGTCATTTTAATTCTTGTGTTAATATTGCCTTGTGGGTTTAGCACATTGATGGCATTACATTCAGATGAACAGTCATTTGCAATCATATTTTAGTTGTTTTGGTTTAGTTAATATTAAATAACTGGGAGAGTATTTCATTCTGTTGGTAAGTGTATTCCTTTTTATCCCACCATGTCTTTTTTGAATAGTCTATATTACATCCCAATTACTTTTCAAATATAATGCTTGCTGTCTAGTTATGCCATTTTTGATCACCCTTACACATATTATTCAACTTCTAAAATTACATTTATGTTTTACGTAAAAAAAATATTGACTGTATATTTTGACTGTACAATATGTGTGTACTTGTGTGTTTATGAAACAAAGTATTTTATAGTTTGTAAAATTATTTTATGTTTTACAGGCATATCTAATGTTCGCATAGAGCTTTTGAGTTGCCTTCTTGGGGGTATTTTTACAGTTAACTTTCAGGGTTATTAGATGGGGGGGTTATATTGAGGTTTCACTATGCAAAAAGAACGACTCTAATCTACTCTTGCTTTTAATTGCTTACATTTTGATTTTGTTTCACATACTGTTGTGCTTGTTTGTATTTTTGTGTTAGGGCATTCAAAATAGAATATGGGTTTAATAGGGCAATTGGGCTATTATACATTTTTTTTAACGAACATGTCATAAAGACTGTGTGCAACTAAGTGAGAGAATTATTTGTGGTCAATTATTTATTAAATTTATATAGAGAGAATAAAAAAATCATACAAAAATAGCCTGTTTCGGCTAAGAAAGAACTTGTAATTTAGATATAAAAAAAGTGTAACTACTATTATACTTACCCTCTAATTTAGCTGCTAGTAATTTCCTGGAATTCTGTCACTCACTTCACACTCTCTTAGTATATTTTCACATAATTGAGAACTCCCCAAACCATGCACTTCTACTGGCAAACTGTTGTGTAATTGGTGATTTTTCTTTTTGGTCACAGCATTATTCCAGTACGCTAACAAAATGCTCCTAATCGAACATGCTAATTGGGTGCATCTGAAGGAGTTTGCCCGTAAAAATGCTGCCAATGCCCTTTCTGTTGCCAACATGATCATGGGCATGGCCTCAATCCTCTGCAGTCTCAGCGGGTATGCACTCATGTTTTCACTCGTGTTTTTAAGTCATAATCAAACTTAAGAGATTTTCATGAGATAAACCTTCTTTTTGACTTTAAGTGACAGAATATAAATGCATATTTTATTTTATATTGTATAGTGTATATTGTTATTATAGTTTTTTATATTATTTGATTCATTACCTTATTTTAATTCTATCTTTATTGCTATTTGTTACTATTTTATTATTATTATTTGTCTTGTCATTATCTGTTTTGTGTATTAATGCTTTGGCAATATTGTATGTAAACACAATCATGCCAATAAAGTACATTTAAATTGAAATTGAAATTGAAATATAAACTCTGTATAAATTTGGTTTGTAAAGATAAAAGTTGCTTCATCTTAGGGATAACAACGAAAATAGTTTGGTCAAATTTAATTTAGTTTGTTTTTTGTTGTTTATCTTAGTACTTAATTTTAACTCCTAACTTTATGATCCTGCCACCATTGTTATTCACAGCCATCACCATGCCGCGTGCTGGCTGGTTTTGATCGGTTACTTGTTGGATTTGGCAGACGGAGCAGTTGCTAGGCAACTGAATGCATGCTCTGCACTGGGTGAGTAGGGCTGAATTTTTTCAAGATTAAGGGCAAGGGTGAATCTTGACATCAGAATTGATTGATGCATTGAATAGATACAGTGTACTGCATTTAACGACAATCCCCTTCTTCTATCTAGGCAAAAAGCAGTAAGGACATTCTAATGTATCTTCTTCACTCTAAATATTGAATTTTAAGCACTTTCAAAAAGATTTATTTAATACTTAAGTTGTTTGCATGTATCCTTTTTCCATTTTGCAACAGCTATCAAAGATAAACTCAATGGGGTCCAAAATGTAAGACTACATTGAAAATCAGGGACACAAAATCTATTTTAAACAGCAAAATAAACATAGTTTTAGATTTTAAAAAATGTATAGAAACATTTTGACATATAATGAATAAATATGGAAGATTCTGCATTTCAAGATCACTAAACAAATAATTACATTGGTGAAATGTTTTGTTATTAACTATTTTTATTGATTCCATACAACAAGCCAAACAGACATAACAGAAAATGTGGAATGAAATTATATGAAACCAAACCCTTTACCCCTCTTTAAGACAATCTAGAGGGGGTCCAATAGAATCAATGTAAAATCTTAAATTGCATAAGGTACACTCTCGCATCACTAGATGTAGACTTGATGTTTTTAGAATCCTAGCCCACACTCCCTCCTCCAATACCAAGCTTAAATATTTCTCCCATAATCTCTTGAGAGAAGTTGAGGCTTCGTCCCCCAGACTCTGAATTAGCAGGGAGTAATACACTGATGCCTCAATGATGACCTTTTCCATAAGCAGTAATCACCACTCCTAGAGGATCTGCCGCTTTAGGGGGGGTGTATGCTACTCCCAAAAACAGTACAGAGCAGGTGGCGCAGCTGTAAATACCTAAAAAATTTACCCAAATACAAATACAAACCCAAAATGTTGAACCATATTTTCAAAAGCTCTCAACACTCCACTCTCATTTAGTTTACCAAATGTATTAAGCTCCCTCACAATCCACTCTGACCAGCAGAAAGGGGACTTATTCATACTTAACTTTGGGTTCAGCCATATGCTCAAAGCAACATTTAAATAAATATCTGAATTAAACACTCAAAATGCAAGACGACGGGGTGTAACTTAACTTCTCCGGTTAGTTTGATAGAAAGGCTTTGCAATGGCGAAATAGGGGCAAGAACTTCCTGTTCAGTACAAAACCAGGGAGGGGCTTTCTCAGTTGGAAGCGACCAATGAGCGAAATGTCTGACCAAATGCATATGTAAAGCAGTTCAATGGAAAGGAGGAGGCGAGAACCAGCCTGGCGATATAAACAATATTTTAATGATTAACTTAAACACAAGACAAACACACACACATGACGGACACGTCCGTAACAATATCTCTCTCTCGCACTATCCTCAGTTGGCCTTTATCCCTCTCGGAGGCTTAATTAGGCTGATAAGGGACCGGGTGTGTAGAATCATGACCCGGCCCGCCCTCCACCCTGTCACAGCATAATAATAAAACTAAATCTTGGGTAGGCCTAGTCCACATTTGTCAATCGGCCTATGCAACTTAATAAAATGTAATCTGGGAAGTTTCCATTCCAAATGAAGGACTTCGCTATGCTATCAAATTGCTTGAAATAATAGAGGGGGACATCTATAGGGAGAAATTGTAGCAGGTAGTTAAAGTGTCTTTTAATGTCTCCAGAGCCTGAGGATTTTGAATTCTTTGACATATTGTCCATCTAGAACAGTTATGAACAGAGTGTATCGAATCTCAACAGTTTATGTCATTAAAATAGTTCAAACTAGCAAATGGCGCAGAGCTCACAGTTCACATGTCCGATCCTCGCATGGACTCCTCGCAATGTGACACCTTCTAAAATTTGTGACATTGACTCTGTTTACTCCTTTGCACATAACGCTAGACACAGGATACATTTTGGAACGTTCTCAAATCATACTGGAATAGCATGGAACATGTGGATCATGGTGTTTTGCAACATTTAGAGTCCATGCTAGTTTGAGTGTATGTTGTCATTAAGACAAAATTGGGACATATGATAAAAAATATTAAGAAATTCAATAAAAATTGGTTTTGCAGATAATATAATTTGTAATTAAATATTTTGTGTTAAATCAGAAAATTGCAAAACAGAGGCATTTTTACATGTAGCCTCAGTCTGACCCCAAATCTAATCTTGATTTGCTTGCATGAGATACAAATCCCACCGGCCGGCTCGTCGATCCATCTAACGTCGGTGTGCCTTCACGTTTGCTGAGACCAGAAGTCTCGTTGCCTAGCCGGCACAGTGGGTTGGAGGTGATAGGTCTTTGCTGGCCATGGAACATTCTTTGGACCCCACTGTATGTGTTTTAATTTAAACAGTTACTGAGTTTCTGTAAAACATTGAACAAGCAACTCTTCCAAACCAATAATTAAACTGGCTAAATCTCTTGAGCGGGAAACTAGTTGATTGTGGGCAGATGGTCACGTTGACCCAGCTGCCTGAAATAGCTCAGCAATGCTTGAACAATGCCAAGTCACAAGTCACTCTTGAGCTGCTTTGTGTTCCCGCTTTGTCTGCATGACCTCACTGCTAGGTGTTATTTTGCCTCCAGTCCCCTCCCTGATTTGTCACATTGTGATGAAGCAGGCTAATTCAGGGGGATCATGTTCTGATTGTCTGTTTTATCCTGATGCGTTGGACCCACTGCATATTTCACATTGCTCAAATGTGTGACCATAGGATTGGAATTCCAGTCTGCTTGTTTAGTCCTACATCTGAATCAGCCAATGTTCGCAACCTGATGAAAACATGCACTAGGGATAAAGAAACACTGTTTATATATGATGATGATGAGCTATTTTGGACTGACATGAAGATTTATCACTTTTCAGATTCAATTAAACCCTTAAACTTGACATAAGCTTACACTGAAAACATAAAAGTCTCTGGATACATATGTCAGTCATATGTGGTATCATTTGAAAGCTTAAAGTCTGAACTCTACACAGAACACCATCACTTTTCCATTTATGTTAGATAAATTGTCAAAATAAGGCCTGAAATCATGTCATAAATAAGTGCCACCTAGGGGTATATCAGTAGATATATGAATATAAAAGTCTTTCACAGCACATAAACGGTCATGAAATGCCCCCCTTTTTTATAGTTTTATTATCTTCCCTGTGGTACATTGAAAAAAATATTTTCCCCCACCAAAACAGTCATAATTTAGTAATATACTGTATGATCATTTTCCATCCTGTTTCTGGACTTTTGTCTAAATGCTCAGTTTTGGCCTCAGCTCATGTAAACGTCCACTGTTCTGATTTGCTAACATTGTGCAGCCTTTTCTAATACAGCTATATTTGAATCTCAATTGGCAGAGAATGAACAACCACACAATTTTATAAAACTACATTTCAGGGATTATACATAACACATCTAACACATTGGATCCGAAAATATTAAACTGTTCATCTCAAGAACAACTGTTAACACCCTGTCTACACCAGATGGGAGAGGCACGTATCAAAAGCAATAGCACCCATTATAATCAATGATGCTGTCAGTTGCAGTGCATCACGCCAATAGTAAACAGGTGTCCCGTTCCATTTTGCGATGGTGCTAGTACTGCCAGCAACACAAATAAATGGTTTAGAAGGTTTGTGTCAACGTGCCTGGTGTAAACATCCTCAAGCCATTGCTTTGTGTCATGTCAACAAACTTTTCATGTTTGACTGTTTGACTATCAAACAGTCAAGACATTTTATACATTAATGAATGGAACTGTTTGCTTATGTTTTTGATTGGGTCCAAATGTTTTAATTGCCTCATATCCTTCAATGACAATTCTTTGGCAAAGCTTGAATTGTTTTTGACTGGTTCACAAGCAATCCATGCTGATATCAGTCGACAAAACATGCAATCCATGCTGAAATACACAGATGAAACATCCACATTACACACATACACAGTCCAAAGCACTCTGAAGATACACCCATCCAGTTTCCAGTATCATCCTGCACTAAGGTGCACATCACCGGAAACACATCAAAACAGTCAAAGACATCCATCTAGTTCATGTTTACATACACCAGCAATTTAAAAAAAAGCACAGATAGCGAAACAGTTTGTTGAGCATTTTATGCAAAAACAACAAGAGCAGTAGACCTTTATCCTGTTCTCTCACTCTTTATTTACGAACTGAACCAGTGGGTGGGGCCAGGTGTGCGATGACGTGAAGTAGATGTTGATGTTTTTGCTGTAGAGGCGGTCATGAATTAATTCGTGCCATTTGTGACAACTCTAATATACAGATGTAGAGGAGGCAGCTTGGTTTCAATAAATACTTTAATTGCATTGGGGATTAAGTTTTGTGTTCTGAATTTACAGTATGTTTTTATAGTAGAAATACCTCTTATATGTCAAAATATTAAGGAACGTTTGATTCAAGTAACCACAAACTTTATGTATGCTCTTACCTCTGGCAGTTTTCCACAAAATTACCTATTTTTTACTTGTCTGTGAGCTTGCTTGGGTGAATAATAAAATGTTATATCTTAGATGTCCAGAAAAAAATATGCATCCATCAGGAAAGCATGCTGCACAAATGATCTGAAAGATATTATATCGACTATTGCTGATAAAATGTTATATATCATCGCAAAGGGGAGGATCTCAGCTTTCTGACACCTAGATAGAATGGAGGTGGTGCATGAACTGAAAAATACACTGAATGTCCATGGACAAGCACATCTGCGGAGGCTGAGATGCATTAGAGCGTCACCTAAATTTCAGATCTGCATAGCTGATCTGCACTAGCACAAAAATTCACCAGAGTTTAAGGGGTTAAAGGCATATAGCTTTAAATAGGTCTTGCATTAACATTTGATTTATGTATTAACCTCTGACAATGTGTTTGTTTCTTGTGTACTGCAGGGGCAAAGTTGGATGATTTTGCTGATTTTACAACATTTGGTATCGCAACATCCCTACTCTTAAGGACACCAAGTCTGCTGGATAATATCCTGTGCATGTCCTACGTGATGTCGGTCTTTGTTCGTCTCTGCTTCTTCTCTAGTGGTGAGGAACTTCTACCAGTGTTGGTTACAATAAATACGTATCACACTAGTCTTTAGCAAAAACATTGCTGTTGCCAAACCCAACTGCATCCTACAATTCAGTACACTTGAAAGTTTAAAAAGGAAATAAATAGAAACACATAAACATGCTTTGTCCACTGCAATGAAACCAAGATTATTAGGTACATCGGCATAAGGCATCTGCTATGACTTATATGCCTTCTTACAACAGATATCAAAATCCATTCTTTTGTAACAAAATGTATCAAGGTTGTTGATGCCTGAAGTTTTTTTTACCTCCAGAACTCCATGTACCATCACATGCTCTTTGACACCAAAATGCAAAGAAAAACAACAATACTCCCATTGTCATGTGGTCAATAAAAAATATTTATGAATACACATTTATTTTCTCAATTCACTTGCCATTGGCGTGTTTTGTATATACGATATAAAATATCTTTTATATGTGCTATTTTCTTTAGGAATCCCCTTCATGTACCGTGGCCTCCCATGCATCTACTCATCTGCCATCCTAGCCTGTGTCTCTCTGCTGACTGGAGGGAATATGGCAGTACTGAGAATTATAGCACTGGCCATGATTCCTTTTATGGTCAGTCAGAACTTTTATCCACATGACAGAATACTGGAGTCTCAGGCCTGGAAGAAGGTGGTCTACATTGGAGGTAAAGCCACTCAGATCGTTGGTTTAAAGTTTGACACCAATGTGCCAAAAGTACAGAATTTGATAAAAGTTTGGATGCACATGTTTTTAAGCTGGACAAATATTACAGTAATTTAGATTCTTGAACAACATTAGAAGACTTGCTGCATTTAGAAACTTTTAGGCACCTTTAGCTATGTCAAGTATGCATGGACAATTTTAAGAAGGTATTTTATAATTGAATAAATATAATATGACTTTTTCCTTGATTTCCCCAGGAATTGCCATGGTGTTTTGCTCTTCCTTCCCTCCAGCATGTGTGTACTACTTGTTATGGTCTGTTTCCTACATATTGTTTCCAACAGCTCTGTGGAGCTGCAAAGTGTAAATGTGTAATGGCCTTAAAGGCCTTGTCCTAAAGGCTAACTCTTCATGTTTGAAGAAGGTCTGTGCAGCTTGTTGGAATCCCCTGCTGCTTCTTGAAAACCAATTTGGATTTTTTTTTTTACCATTTTTAATTTGAGGTGATAAACATAAAACTGATTAAATCTACCTTATCTGAATAGCTGATTTTGTTTCATCGTTATGAAAGAGAAATGCTCTTTGCCTCGGCATTACACATCTTGTCATGTGTTTAAATGATCAGAGCATCAAATGTTATTGCACAGTACACATGTGTACTGAATGTAGAAACGCTGAAGAGGCAAGAAGCAGGGTAGAGATTGTCAAATTTGCTGTGGAATTTATATTTGTAGAATTACTGCTCTTGGGTTATTGTTGAAGAGGTAGATCAGAACAAGTTTTTCATGTGTATCTAAGGTATCAACTGATTTTTTTTTTCTATTTGGTTTATAACTTGTAAAAAGCAAATTCTTCTAAAACAGTTGAATATAGGAATAATCGGTGTCAGAATATTCAAAACTCAGCTCTCAATCATGAAAAAATTTCTGCTTTATTGATTTATTCTGATAATGTTGCATTGCCCTTGACATGAAATTGTGAATTTCTAACTACTCTAAAGGGAATTGTATCCTCCTGATCTGTGTAATTAGGCTGCATATAAAAACTGCAATTATCATTTACTTATCTAATGCCTGGTTCAATAATGACTTTAAATACTGTACTGTATGTCCCATATTGTATAAGGTAGGAATTCAAAACAAATGCCAGGCAACAGTGTCAAGAATAGTTTAATTTGCAGTTTAAATTGACAAATGAGTGTAGCATCCCGCCAAAGCATTTTGCTGGAATATGTCTGTGCATGTTGGTCTCTGTTTTAAGGGGCCGTGCTTCCTCACTCACAGTTATCTTGGAGTTATTGCTTATGTTTAGCGAGTGATCTTCCATTAGATTTGCTTTGTACCGTGTACAGGTTCAATGGGAGATTGGTGCCCTGCAAAATAACAGTATTGAGGCATTATTTTGTGTTCTGTGCACCACTTGTGGTTACCTTTTATTAAAATTTTGTGGTGGTAATAATAAAATGTCTCATCTTTGTTTTTTCTTTCAGACTGAGTTAGAATGTTTTGCTGGGACAAACCTTACTGAAATTTGGAGAATGTGTGCTTTGCTGAAGAACTGAGTACTACTTATATTTTATACAAATTTTATTTACATTACCAAGTAGGCCTATAGATTTCACAGTTCAAATATTATTTTGTCCATCCTACTTAGTTAACAAGTCAATCAAATCCTACATATTGTTCTTCACTTTTTTAAAAAGCCATTGAAATCCAATGAGTAAAATGTAATTGGTTACTGATTTGTTCTTGTGAAGAGATATTTCATCAGTCACCAAAATACAGTTTTCGATCTGAAGTAAAATATTTCAGCCATCGTTGAAGATGAATGAACTTGACTTGCTTGTAATGGTCAAGGGTCAGTCGACAACAACTACAGGCATACTCAAATACTGTATGAAACCACTATGAATTAAATGCTGCTGAATTTAATTTAATTTAATTTAACAGAATTTGTAATACTCAAGTACAATACTTAGGGATTTACTTTTCAAATGATCACCTGTTATTTGGTCTAAATACTTAGAATTTTAATTAATAGTAACATTTTGACTGCACGCCTGTAAGTACATGCATTCTCTGTACTTTAAAGGGTTAGTTCACCCCAAAATGGAAATTCTCTCATCGTTCATCATTATCATTACCCTAATACCATCCCAGATGTGTATGACTTTCTTTCAGTATAAAAGTAATCCACATGACTTGGTTAAATCCATTTCTTATAGATCAGTTGAGTCTTTTTTTTACTATAAATTATCCTCCCTGCCCAGCAGGTGGCGATATGCACAAAGAATGTGAATTGGCATAAACAAAAGAAGAAGAATTTGAAAGTGGAGATTGATAGTTAAAAAAGACATAAATACTGATTTGTTTCTCACTCACGCCTATCATATCGCTTCTGAAGGTGTGGATTTAACCACTGGAGTCGTATGGATAACTTTAATTCTACCTTTATGTGCTTTTCGAGCTTCATAATTTTGGGAACCTTTCACTTGCATTGTGAGGACCAACAGAGCTGAAATATACTTCTCAGTGTCAGTGTCTACTACACAACACGTGGTGTGGGCGAGAGAGATGAAGAAGAACCGAGGATGAGGAGCTAATAGTATACAGAAGATTTTCATTGAAAAGCATTGTGTGTTGTGTTTATCATTCTCAAAATGTACCCTCCAGCAGAAAAAAGAAATTATACACATCTGAAATGATGGAAGAAGTTTATTTATTTATTTATTTTTTGGGGGGTGATCCCCTTTAACCCCTGGTTACAACAGTTGCTGCTGCCGTCACAAAAACGTACTAAACATGTTTTTGGTCTCAGAGTAGGATGGAAACTTGTTACCTTCGATTTTTTTAAGGCAGATCCTAGTCATAAAGTAACCACAATTTTAACTTATTTAATTTGTATAGTTTTTAATGTTTGATTGACTAGTGTCATGTGTAAACGAGAACATACCGTTCCAATTTCTCAAGCAGTTAATCTCAGTTCACCACTAAAGGCCACTGCGCTATTGGCCATTACTCTTTGTTCATCTCGTCATCTTTAATAGTTCCGAAAATTCGGAAGACCATTATTGATGTTTCGGCCGTAATGACATGATCAGAGCACAGGATACAAATTACAGTTGCTTAATATGAAATGTCAGTCTTATTAGAACTGAATCAATTGTGCAATTGTGAATGAACTGTATTAATAAGAAATTGTTATCTGAATGTGGAGAGCTCATGGGGCCAGCCCTGCTTTCCTTCTGTATTCACAGATATCTATCTGTTGTCCACAGCGAAGAGGTCTTGTGTCAGCGAGATATATGTAAGAGTCTAAAAGTCTGATAATGGCAGAATACACAGGCCGGTCCTTGAAATTCCACATACAGCAGTACTTCATTAGGTCATATCTGCAAGATACACAAGATTACACCAGATTATTATCATTGTTTGGTATCCACTGCTACAAATTAGCCACTGAGCATGAAGACAATATTTTTTTTAGGTGTTCTCACATATCACAGAGAGGAAGACTAGGAAAACAAGGGCAATTTGTTCTGCCCTTGTGTTATGAAAGGCAAATTAAATGAATAACGGCTTACAATGGAGCACCACAGTTTTCTGGTCTTTGCATTCTGTAATGGCTTAATGTTTGAGGGAGCATTTCTGAAGGTTCCAGGTCAGGATAGGGAGGAGAGCCTATCAAAAGAGAAGGCAGACATGTGTAAATACACTGATCAGCCACAACATTAAAACCACCTGCCTAATATTGCGGAGGTGCCCCTCCTGCCGCCAACTCAACTATTCTTCTCACCACAATTATACAGAGCGGTTATCTGAGTTACCGTAGACTTTGTTATTTCGAACAAAATGTATTTAGTTGGCCATTCTCTGTTGACCTCTCTCATCAACAAGGTGTTTCCATCCGCAGAACTGTCGCTCATTGGATGTTTTTTGTTTTTGGCACCATTCGGAGTAAATTCTAGAGACTGCTGTTTGTGAAAATCCCAAGAGATCAGCAGTTACAGAAATATTCAAACCAGCCCGTCTGGCATCAACAATCATGCCACGGTCCAAATCACTTAGATCACATTTTCCCCCCATTCTGATGGTTGATGTGAACATTAACTGTGGCTCCTGACCTGTATCTGCATTATTTTATGCACTGCTGCCACATGATTGACTGATTAGTTAATCGCATGGAATGATTGTTTGTGCCAGATGGGCAGGTTTGAGTATTGCGCTGTTTTGGCGGCACAAGGGGGACCCACACAATATTAGGCAGGTGGTTAGTAATGTTGTGGTTGATCAGTGTATGTGACTTCTCAAAACAATGCTTCAAAATGGTCTTTGATGGAAAAAGTATTCAACATATTGTGCTCACCACAGTTTCTCAAATTATAACCTCATATCAAAGAAAATATGCAAGTAGGATTTTGAAAGAATATTACCCAGGGTTGTGAGCTCATAAAGCAGAATTCCAAAGGACCATCTGAAGGAGTAAGACAGCACAACTTATTAATGTCTTGGTCAACTCACAATGCAGTATACAATTGTTTTTTTAAAGTCAGTGTTACCATTAGAAAGCCATTAGTGTTTTTTTCTTTAATTGAAAAGAGATATAATAAGGTGATTTGACTTACACATCACTCCTGTCTGTTAGGGGACACCTCATGATCCGTTCTGGGGCTTGCCATTTTAATGGGACATTGGCATCCATTTCGTTGTCAATGATCCTTGCTTGTCGACTCTGAAAAGCCAAGTCCAATCCAGAGACTCTGACAGAGAACCCTGAACTAATCAACATGTTTCGGGCTGCAACATCCCCATGAACAACTCTATGGTAGGAGTGTAGGTAATCCTAAAGAAATGGACAACACTGAGATGCATGAAACAAACTTAAAGAATTCATATTTGTCTTATAGTTACTTTATTTTTATAGAATGAATTTGCAAATGACAAAGACTTACCAGACCTGCTGCTACCTGTTTAGCTACTAGATAAATAGACCTCTCTGAAAACCCTTGCAAGTTATCAACTGTCTCAGAACTGTCCTGTTTAGTAAAAGTCGAATTCAGAAGAAAAATCAATGATATGACTTCCCAATGCCATGTGCATAGCCTTTGTCAAGATGTAAGAATTTTTACCCCTCGAAGAATCCAAAGGAAATGTAATAGGTTCCCTGGAATGCTTGCTTCCAAAACCAGGTACATGGGTGTCCGGTGAGTCTGGCAGTATAACATTTTCACTATATTCTTATGTTTGCTTACTGATGCAAGGAAGAGGACCAAATCCACAAATTCTTTAGCCTCCTGTTGAGTTGACCTGTCTGAAACATGAAGACATGTATAACATTCACAGTCTTTTAAAATCAGTATAATCACAAGACCTCAAAATGTAAGGCCCTCTTCACCTGTCTGAAAAACATTGTCTTTTGAGCATGTATAGGATAGCCTATATTGGCTTATTTTACCTTTTAAACTTTTAATCACTACAGCAGTGGATATGCTGTCTTGTTTTAGCTGACCCTTGCATATGGGTCCATAGTGTCCCATTTGAAAGAGCTCCACCTCTTCAAGGGTGCACTGAGCAGGAATCTCCCATGGACTAAGTGCTTCCTGTGCAGACTGAAGAGTCCCAGAGATTGTGCCCAGTTGTTCTAGTTCCCCTTCTGAAAGATTATTGATTAAGCAGATAATACTTATCATGATATGAAGAGCAGTGAATGGCTCAAATCAAGCATACAAATGAAAGAACTTCAAGCACATCAAGTAGTTTTTGCTTGAGAAGATGAGGAGGAAAGGTGACTTAACTAAGGGTTGCTGACAATACAGTTAATTGATCGTAGTCGCACATTTCAAAAAGTTATTTTTTTCCCCTCATACCATTTACATTTGTTGGCGAGCCTGTGGTCACCCGAGCAGATGATCTTTTGGTTAAGAAGCTCCATATTATTTGACACACAACTATCAGTGTGCTGAGAGCCAGCAAGCTTGGAATAATGATGACAGCCAATGAGCCTGATCCTTCCTCATCTGTCCATTCATGAAAACACAAAATTAAATTTAATATTTTTATTATTATAACCATTTAAGGATCTGAAAACAAATGTAAAATCATACTATGTAAAGCACATTACAGTAAATGTCTTTCTTACTTGAAAACAAGAAAGAGCTTTGTCTCAAATAGCATGTCATCTTAAATTAGAGGGACTGTATTCTCAGGCAAAGGCTTAGTCTCACAAGCTATAGCACTGAAAGAAAAGCAAACTCTTACTTACAACAGATTGGGTCAAAGGAGCTGTTGCACTGCATCTGTACTGCCATAGAGTTGTCCCTTTACCATTTCCCACACCTGGCATGAAAAAAAAAAAACCGGCATCATTTGAACAGAAATAAAAACTGATTACAAATCACACATTTGCTATGCTGGATATTAGAGAGGAGAGATGTTGGGGCTGTTATATCAACAAAATACACCAGAAATTTGCATTCATCGAATAAACTCAATACAGGTGTGGTGCCTCTTGTTCCAAATATGTTTTTATAATTAAAACAATGTATAGTGTGAAAAACTGAAGAAATTGTACGTACTGTGAGAAGACACCAATGAGTCCACAGCATCCTTACCTTACTAGAACGGAGATGGTAAGAAGCCTTTTTAGAACACTGGCTGTTTTTGATAGACACAAGTCACATACTGTATCTCTTGTTCCACCTCAGTCTTAAAGCAAAGGGTTTGATTTTAACTTTCAGAGCAATGACCGTGTGGGTGACTGCACATTTCAGTTAATGATTGACTGAATGCTTTTAACTGTTTCCATGAGCTCAGTATTTGAGTTTTTGTTTTGTATTGTTTTTCTTTTCTGTTTCTTTAATTATGACAGTTCCTATTTTGTAAAGAAGGCTTAACTGATTTTCTGCAAATAACACAACCTCAGATTACTTTCACACATTTCTCTCTTGTAGTTTTCTTTGCAGAGATTAACTAGAATTCAACAGTAGGTGGCACTATCATACTACACCAAGCCATGCAGCTTAGCCTAACCCAGTTTAACTCCTGAAATAGATATAGTTTACAATCATGTTGTATTTTATCATCTATTTTAAAACTACTGCTCGTGCATAAAACATGACATATTTTAAATTAATTCCAATGTAGCTGTTATATGAGTTGATGTTGTTGCAGAAACAGTGCAAAATTATACATACAAAATACAGTGATGTGTACAAAATGTGTAACAGGTTGTGTGAACTGTGAAGGTACAGGACAGCTGTTCGACACATGGGTCCATAATAGCAGACCTATGTTTATGGCAAAATTATGCCGTTTTCGTTGACATTGTTAATGCCACTTACTAGTGTCACTTACTTCTTTAGTGTCATTGTTGAGTATCAAACCCCTCTCTGCAACATTTCTGAGAAATTACTCATATATGACCATAAAAATGAAGAAATTATGGAAAATAATGATGATAATAATAATAATGAAAAATAACGAAATTACATAATTCTGCAAACTTAAATCTAAAAAACAAAAACCTCCCTGAAACATTATGGGACAGGTAGTTTATGCTTATTTAGATGATGGTCCACCCAGCCCCCAAAAATAAAAAAATAAAAATGTATGACCATAAAAATAATGACATGATAATATTCATATTAATAATGAAAAATTATTAAAATTGTATAATTTTGCTAACCAAAACGTAAAAATTGTTATTTTTAGGTTTCATACAAAAACCTCCCTGCAACGTTCTATGAAGTTTACAAAAATGAAAACCTAAAAAGTACGTTCCTTGAACGTCAGGAGTTGGTTCCCAAAAAATAAAGAAAATTGACAAAATAATAGTAATAATAATAATGAAATTATAAATAATAAGTAATTCAGCAAACAAACCAAAAAAAAAAAAAAAAAAAAAAAAATTTTTAGGACGTTCCCTGCAACGTTCTTGGAAGGTTATGAAAAACCTTAAAATGAAAAACCTTAAAAAAAAACCTTAAAAGAGTGTTCATTTAGCGTTAGAAGTAGCCCCCTCCATTTGGTTATTTATTTAAAAAAAAAAAAATAAATAAATAACCAAATGGAAACCTACATACACTATTAAGGGCATATTCTGAGATTTTTCCTGGTCTGTGTAAGGGCGCATGCGGTAGATGTTTTGCTTAATAGTTGTTTGGGCTGCAAGGAAAATTATATTTCTTCCCAGCCCAAACAATACTATCTGCATAGACAGTCATGTGGCTTAATGTTTGGCATCGTTAAAATAGGGAAAGCCCGCCCTATCGCTCTGATTGGCTGCCTTGCGCTCGTTCTCTCTGCCTGCATTGGTGTCAGTATGCACCACCGACAGTCAGAGCTCTCATTCGGAGCAATAAGGTGAAAATGACTACAAAGTTGCAAAGCTGTGCATACAATTAATACCCGACAGGATAACGGCCACTGACAGCTCTACGCCTACAACAAAACCCGCATAAGAGGGCGTTTCGCACAGGAACCGAAGGTCGATGGATAGTGGACCATCACCTTTAGTCGGGTATTCCTTATCCAGGTATATTGTTGTTCCTCGTTTCCCGTGCACGCGCCGGTAGCTGATGTAATCGAACAGGTGCGCGAGACTCAAGTTAACAACATAGTCGCTCTCGATCTCAAGGGATTACAAACGGATGTGAGTGTTTCCCCCCAACTGTGTTTCATTCATTAACCGGTGTTACGCATCGTTTCAAGGCTGTATTGTGTTTACGTGCCTGGATAAAGTAAGCTATCCGGCCACGGATGGTACAGCTTCTTATTTCCTGGTCTTTCTTTCCTTGAAAGCGTTTGTTGGATCAGTTAAAGCTCTATTCTGAAGACAATATTGGGCGATACTACGTGGTGATAAGTTCGGTATATTGTGAATCTGCGGTACAATCTCTCTGCCTTTGCATGAGTTGCTTTACACGAACAGCTTGAATTTTAGACTCAAAGAGGAATATTCGAGAACCGAGTGATGCTGCCTCTCAAGTTTTGAATCCCTTTTACCTTTTCGACAAAGACATGGGAATTAAACTGCTGTGCGTTACCGTGATCTAAACGCTTGTGTCTTACAAGCAAATACAAGGAAATAACCTACTTTCTTATAAGGCTCTTTCAGAAGATTAAACCATGTCCAAGACACTGAAAAAGAAGAAACATTGGGCAGGTAAAGTGCAGGAATGCGCTGTTTCTTGGGGTAACGCCGGGGAGCTCAACTCCGTGCTGGAGATACTCGGGGGAGCCGAGCACGGAGAGTTCCCGCACTTGGGACAGGTGATGTCGGACGCATTAGTGTGTCATGTCGGCAGGCTGCCTGGTCACGGAGATGTGCTACTGGAGGTAAACGGCACGCCTGTGAGCGGACTGACAAACAGAGACACCCTCGCCGTCATCCGCCACTTTCGCGAGTCCATCCGCCTGAAGACTGTGAAGCCAGGTTAGTTTTTTTAACCCAATGGTTGCATTTGAAAACCTAGTGAGCTGCCTTTCAAGACAGCATTATTTTAGAATTTCCAAAGTTCTTGCACTAAAATTCCAGAGAACAGAACGCGAGTGTCTCGAGACAGTTCTCTCTCAAAAGTTGCGTTCGGTGTGGACGACCCCTTAGACAAAATGCTGTCTATGTAGGTAGGCATCTGACTGGGTTTTTGAGACCCATCCAATTTCAAAACCTTGTATCTTTTTAAAATGACATAACTGGAATTTTATAATCTGTCTTTTTTTCTTTCTTTCTTTCTTTCTTTTTTTTAAAAAGACTCTTAAGGAAAATTTAATTTTTAATGGAAGTTATTGATCAGTTACCACTCCATTAGGAAATTATGATTATCCTTCATGGACAGGTTTTGCTACCACTCGTAAGCATAATCATAATGTGATATTATTTATCCTGACACTTTACTTTCTATCTGGAGTTCCAATGTTTATTTAAGCTGCTAAAGATGAGTTACTAGTGTTCGCCGGTGTGTATCTGTTAATCTTGTGCTGTTGGTGTGAAATAATGAGGCTTTGCAATTGGCAGCTGAGACTTGAGCCTTCAGGGCATGCTTAGGATCAGGTGTGTGAATGTTTGGCTATACGTGTGAGAGTCAAATTATTGAGAATGTACTCCGAAATGGTGAAACAGGCCAAAAACGTACTTGTGAGGACATTTGAAGTGGTCCTCACTATTTAAATGATCTATTTCACTATCTTTAGTGACCCGGGACCTCATTCCACCCCCTGTACCTCCAGATTTGGAAGTTAAGCCTACACCTCTTTAATATTCCAAAATTGTGAAAAGAAATGCATAACAAATAGCTAAATAAATAAAAATAAAATAAAGGCAAAATTGCTATATATATATATATATATATATATATATATATATATATATATATATATATATATATATATATATATATATATATATATAATATAACTGCTTAATTACCAAAAGTGTTTAGAGTCAATTAAGAGTTGGGTCACCCAAAAATGAAAATGATCTAATTATTTACTCACCCTCATAATAGTGTATGACTTTCTTTCTTCACCAGAACACATTTGAAGAAAAACAGAAAAATATCTCAGCGCAGTAGGTCGTTAAAATGCAAGTGAATGGTTATCAGACTTTATGAAGCTCCAAAAATCACAGACAGTCAGCATAAATGTCATCCATTCTTCAGAGGTTAATTTAGCATCTTAAGTGACACCATCGCTTTTGAAAAAATAAAATAAAAAAATGAAGTACTTTTTAACTAAAACCATCGCTTCTGGTCAGCAGCGCGTGTGATGTAATCCCATAGGAATGTTCACACGAGAACTGATGCACGTGTGAGTACTATTTTCATACTAATGATTACTATATCCTGCTGATTTTCTGTTAGATAATGGTGAATTATCAGTACTCCATACACATACACTGTACATATTAAACATGCTATTTCTTACTCAAAGTGGTGCTGATGTTTCAGTGATTGACTTGATTTACATTTGATATTGCTTTTTGATGAAGAAGCTACACGGAAGAAAACTATAGCAAGTGTAACACATGACCAGTATGATTTGGCTATTGTAATTTGGGAGTTCAACTGAAATTATGTATGTTGTGCATAAATTTAGACTCAAAAAGTGCCTGAGACAATACATGTGTCTTACATCTTATATATAGCATATGTGTTATGTGTAGCTCAATAAGCGTTTGACAGCCAGTTGTCTATCATGAAATTTTGTGTGAAATTAATGAATCCTGTATTATATTTGTTGCATCATCTCTTGGACATATGTGAAATATATCATAATGTATTCTATTTTATTATTTTCTAATTGTCTTAAAAATGTTTGGAAACTCTGACACAATCTGGGCATTTTGTTGATCAATTTGAGATAGAAATGCATGCCTGGTAAAGACCTGAGTATGTAACAGTGTTTGGCGAATTAGTATGAAAACCATCGTGTTTATCTGTTTGACTTTTGCGGTAAATTGAGTTAAATTTTGTCACAACATCTTGGCATCAATAAACGCCACCAAAAACAGAACTTTGAGAAGAGCAGGACATGTAAGATCATGTTATAGTTATCTTAGGATCCAATGTTAGGAATTCAGTAAACTGTTTAAACATATATTGTCATGAACCTGTGATCCTCTTTGCCTGCAGCACAGATGTCGTCTGACTTCCCAGCCTCCCCCTTCTTCCATGTCCTCCTCATTTAGCGTATTAGCCTGCCTGAAGGATCACCATTTGGCTCCTTTATGCCAATGCTATGTTGGAGATGTTTTTAATCAAATTGTATTATATTGCTATGGACACTCTCTACATCTATTATTCTGTACTTGTAAATGAACTAAAGGGTGGATTACCTAATTTGAACAAAGTAGTTCTCCTTGCACTTCCTAATCACTGTAAATTGGCATTAGAAAAGGGGGTTAGTATCAGATGTCTACCGCTGATTATTTTAAGGTAGTCTGAGTTTGTCAATGCAGCCAAAGCCTGCTGTTTGAACTGAATTCAAGTCTAATTGATTCAATTACTCTCTTATATCTGTTGTGTGCTGTATGACTGGTGACTCAGCAGGAGAGAAGTGGACACCAGAAAGCTAGTGAACTTTTGTAATTGACAATTACTTTTTAAATTGTCAATTTATCAAGAATTTGTCAACTACAAGTCAAACTTGTTATTTTGTAAGTTCAACCAAGTTTCTTGTACGTCCCTGCCTCTGAGGCCATGGGATTTCTTTGTGTATGTGTGTGAGTGTTACCCCTCTGTCCTTCACTTCATGTTTAATTCATACCATCTCAATCATTGATGAGTCCACTGTGCTTCATAGAAGAGGCCAGCTCAAGGGTTGTTACCTGGAGACCGTTTAGCCTTAAATTTGAGCTGCTAGTAACACTGGCTGAGTGCATTACGCAGATGATATGACACCCTAGGTTCTCCATAAAGAGACTTGGTTCAAATCTCCCAGGCCATTCTAGTGGTCAGACACCAAACACGGCTTAATGGAGGTGTTGATGGCATTATACCATCTCCTGTGTGTGGAATTTGTAGCAAAAAAAGCATACAATTATTGGGATGGTGGACAAGTTCTAAGTTACACTCAGGTGGTGCTCAAGACTGTGCTCAACTATGTGGTAGTTGCTAAATATACATTTATTTTTTTATTCCTATTGTAAATGTTGCTCCTCTGGAGGATTCTACAGTATAACAGTGGCCTCTAGAGGTGAAATAAAAACAATCACATACGCCCTCATTTAATTTCAAAACCATATTACTTTCTGTCTTGGAACGCAAAAGGATCAGGGACAGCTGTGGTCACCATTCACTTTAGTTACATGAAAAAGAGCAGCTTGGATATTCTGATAGAATTTTAGTCTCTTTAAGGAACAAGTTTCTTCCCTTCAAAATCACACACAATCTTTTTTGGGCTTCTATGAGGGGTCTGGGGTTAGCTAGAAAAGTTTGCTTTGTGTGCCAGTTTGTTTTCTGTCCTGATGAGAGCAAATCTGCAGTTCACTGCACACTCCCTATCTGCTGTGTCCTCTGCTGCCCAATGGACTCACAGCTCATGCTCATCTTTTCCTGTCTTATCTGTTCCATGGTGTGAAGCTTCTTGCCCTCCCACATGTTCATTCAATCCTGTCATCTCCTCCTCCGTTTTCCTGTTCTTCACCCCCACACCTTTTCTGCCATGGTGCTCTGTCACATATTTTACATTTACAGCTACCTAATATATCTGTAAATACACAAAACTGTGAACACATTTTGGCCATGTACAGACTGCAGATAAATACGGTTGTCACTCCCCTTTTGAGTTGCTTAATCATGTGAACAAAAACTTTCATTGTGTGGAAAAAAAGATGCAATGAAATTGAATAGTGACTGAGGATAACACTCTGCCAAACATCTCCTTTTGTGTTCTACAGAAGAATGAAAGTCATTGGGATTTGTAGATTTGAGAAATTGTATTCAAATGCATTGTCTGAACAGTACGGCCTTGGTTGATCACAATGGTGCAATTTCCACACATTGTGTTAATGTGAGAGTGGAGGAAGGGTGAGGGAGTGTATCATTGAGTCACAGGCTGACTTACATTAGCCCTTCTGTCATGCTGCTGTGTGCCATTATGAAGCAACAACTGTTTTGGTACTTATACTCTGTTGTTGGATTGTTTTCTTGGCAACTTTTCTTTGTATTGAACTTAATGTCAATTCTAGCAGTTACAAAAATCTCTTTTCCACCATCGGGCTGAATGATTCTGAGCATGGTGAGGAAAGGTTCCAGTACCATTTCCACTTGAGTATGGTTTGGCAAGGTATGATTAAAAACCGTTATAAAATCCTGAATTCTCAGCAGGGTTAGCTGCTGGTTTAATGGCTTTAGTATGTGGCGATTCACGATAGTCGCCTTTTTCTCTATTCTTTCCTTTGTGTCATGGACCATATCTGTGATTTTGCAGAGTGAAAACCAAGGAAAAGAGGAGTCCTAAAAACTGGAATATTTGGTCATCTTCCATAGCAGACTTGCTCCATTGTTTACCTCCCACAGCATCACTTACAGATGTATTTGTTATGTACATTTCTAGTACTGATTTCGCAGCACCACAGTGAAAAAAGTAACTGTAACCGTGCCAACTGGCCCGGATCAGCAGGAAGCACAAAGCTCTCCTAACAAAGGATCAAGGGGCTCTCAGAATTGGGCTGAAAAATGTTTCACTAACTTCTCCACACTTTCAAAATTATTTGACCTTATTTGGAATGTAGGTTGTAGTAACTACATTTGGGCCATTCCATGTCAAATCTACAAAATGTCAGAAACTTCCCCAGCTGAAATCTTTGATTTAGTACATAAGTTTGTCCTGAATCAGAATCCAAAAGTATATTAAGATACTTGAGGATGTGGCAGGGCGGAGGGCGGGGCCGGGTCGTGATCCTACACACCCGGTTCCATATTAGACTAATCAAGCCTCTGAGGTATAAAGGTCGACTGCGGGGGATCGTGTGGGAGAGAGAGATCTTTAACGGACATGTCTGTCTTGTGTGTGTTTACGTTGTCTTTTAAACTATTATTTATTGTCAGGCCGGTTCTCGCCGCCTCCTTTCCATTGATCCCTTTAAAGAGGAGTTTTAGAAACTCAACTCAACAACATATTTTTAAATTATAATTTGTTTTACATGTAATTGTTGTTTTTGCGAAAATTGCTGTTTTGACCCAACTCTAAAAAAAGAATACATTATTCCATAAATATGCTGTGTGTGTGTGTGTGTGTGTGTGTGTGTGTGTGTGTGTGTATATAGATATAGATATAGATATATATATAGATATATAGATATATATATTATACACACTAGTTGAAATCAGAAGTTTACATACACCTTAGCCAAATACACTTTAAACTAAACTAAACAATTCCTGACATTTAATCGAAGAAAACATTCCCTGTCTTAGGTCAGTTAGGATCACTACTTTATTTTAAAAATGTGAAATGTCAGAACAATAGTAGAGAGAATGATTTATTTGAGCTTTCATCACATTTACAATGGGTCAGAAGTTTACATACACTTTGTTAGTATTTGGTAGCATTACCTTTAAATTGTTTAACTTGGGTCAAATGTTTTGGGTAACCTTCCACAAACTTCTCACAATAAGTTGCTGGAATTTTGGCCCATTCCTCCAAAAAGAACTGTTGTAATTAAGTCAGGTTTGTAGGCCTCCTTGCTCGTACATGCTTTTTCAGTTCAGCCCACAAATTCTCTCTCAGATTAAGGTCAGGGCTTTGTGATGGCCACTCCAATACCTTGACTTTGTTGCCCTTAAGCCATTTAACCACAACTTTGGAGGTATGCTTGGGGTCATTTGTCCATTTAGAAGACCCATTTGCGACTGAGCTTTAACTTCTTGGCTTTATGTCTTGAGATGTTGCTTCAATATATCCACATAATTTTACTTCCTCATGATGACATCCATTTTGAAAAGTGCACCAGTCTCTCCTGCAGCAAAGCACCCCCACAACATGATGCTGCCACCTCCATGCTTCACTATTGGGATGGTGATCTACGGCTTGCAAGCCTCACCCTTTTTCCTTCAAACATATCGATGGTCATTATGGCCAAACGGTAACTTTTTTGTTTCATCAGACTTACTTTATTTCCAAAAAGTAAGATATTTTTCCCCATGTGCACTTAAAAAAGCCAGACTACAGTTTTCATGGCAATTTGGGAGCAGTGGATTCTTCCTTGCTGAGCAGCCTTTCGGATTATGTCAATATAGAACTCGTTTTTCTGTGGATATAGATACTTGTTAACCTGTTTCTTCCAGCATCTTCACAAGGCCCTTTGCTGTTGGTCTGGGATTGATTTGCACCGTTTGCTCCAAAATACATTCATCTCTTGGAGACAGAATGCATCTCCTTCCTGATTGGTATGATGGCTGCATGGTCCCATGGTGTTTATACTTGCTTATTATTAGTTGTACAGATAATGTAACTTTAGGCATTTGGAAATTGCTCCCAAGGATGAACCGGACATGTGGAGGTCCACAATTTGTTTTCTGAGGTCTTGGCTGATTTCTATTGATTTCCCTGTGATGTCAAGCAAAGAGGCACTGAGGTTGAAGGTAGGCCTTAAAATATATCCACAGGTACACCATTTAGTACACCTCCTATAAGAAGCTAATTGTCTAAAGCCTTGACATAATTTTCTGGAATTTTCCAAGCGGCATAAAGGCACAGTTAGCTTATTGTATGCAAAATTCTGACCCACTGGATTTTTTTATACAGTCAGTTAATAGTGAAATAATCTGTCTGTGTCAGAGCAAGAGTGAGAACAACAGAGACCCAATAGCAGAGGAACAGTTCAAAGGATATATTAACAGAAATTTAGAGCCATCACTTACTTGTGGAATCTTCCATGCAAGACCTCCCGATATGCGGGCAGAGACGAAGTATCCTCCGTGGAAAATCCGCTGACATGCAGCAAAGTGGAAAGCATCCACACGAAACACAAGACAGGACCAAACTAGGCAGAGAGAGTGAGGTAAGTACTCAACATAAAACAACAATGCTTCAAACACTCTGAGCAACTGTGACCAGGTGGAGAGCGGGGCTGGGTCGTGATTATATACACCCGGTCCTTTATCAGGCTAATAAAGCCTCCAAGAGGGATAAAGGTGGACTGCGGAAGGTGGTGCGACAAGAGAGAGAGATAGTTTACGGTCAGCTGACCGTCGTGTTTGTTTGTGTCTTTTGTTTAAGTTTTTCATTAAACTATTATTTATATTGTCAAGCCGGTTCTCGCCGCCTCCTTGCCCTTCTATATTCCCTTTACAGCAACATTGCTGGATTGTTAAATGTTTTATGTTCAAAGGACATGATACAGAAGGGAATTAATATAGGCTCGCAGCTGAAAGTTGGCATGATCAGCGTTCCCATAGAAGCATTGATTCCGCTTGCCAGTGGCACTTGAAACATATGAGGGCAAAAACGTAAACGCGTTTGGAACAAAACTAACAGCGAATGATGATGCCACGGTCCTCGTCAGACAAAAACTCAACCTGACAAGGTTGACCAGTACTTTGAGCGCAATATTGGAGATGTACTTGCGTGTCTTTGTGGTGTTTCCTTGCGTTCTTTGTGTGTCTTGGTTCTTGGTGCTTGGTCAAGTCTGTTCCATCTATGTTTTGGACCTCTGTAAGATCGAAGTTATGTATGTATGTATGAATGATGAGGTTAGCTTTGAAGCGAGGCCTTCTCATGGGTGTGTGAACCGTAGAGAGTGACAAGCTTTCTCAGAACGTCGAGTCCCGAGCTTCCTTGGGCCTCACATGGCATGGACCTGGTAGTCAGCGGAGCGACCAGACAAAGCATGTGCAGGCAGAAGAGAGGACGTGTGAAGAAAGAAGAGGAGAAGAGCTAAGAGCCTCAAGAGAGTGTGGTCTTCCTTTTTGGAAATATTTGAACTAAAATTGGCCGCATCCTGAAAATGTTCCTGGATTAAGTCTTAGTATTCAATTTGTGCAAATCTGATGGTCTTTTGGAAACCTTTCAAAGAGAAGTCTGCTTTAACTCTATGTGGAAGTTCAGTAGGTCGTGCAGAGGGGCATTTCTGAGCAATGTTGATGCCTGGGCCATCTAATTTATGACATTGGAATTCCAAGATTAAGATTGGGTAAATCCTAGATTCAAATCATGTTTAAATTCTTCTGCATGTATAATCCAACACTGGTGTCTACAAAATCTGCCCAAGGCAGGCTGCTAGGCTAATAGTCATTAGTGAAGGTGAAAAACAATGGACGTAATTCATGTTTGATCAGGAGGTCAGGCTGCGGGGCCTTTCTGACCAATGAGGATGCCTGGGCCATTTAAAGTATGACGGTGAAGAATTCCAGGATTGCAAAGGTTGAAAATCCTAGATTTGAATCATGTTGTTTCAATTCTTCTGCATGTTGTTTACTATAACTGAAACGTTAACAGTATGTTGCATTATTACTACTGTATTGCTCATTCTAGTTTCGGGACAAATGAGTGAAAAAAAAATACCCCAAACTTACATTGGATGAGGGACCCAAGCCATATCTAGGGAACAAAATGTATAGAGTTGTTGCCATCAAGCAATCATCTAACAACACCCCAGCAACCCCCAAGAATACCCTAGCAACTACATTTCAATGCACTAAAAACCACTCTGAACACATTTGCGATTGCATAGCAACAACCTGGCAACCACTCTCAGTACCCTAGGACCATCACAGTTAGGCTTGTTGCTCATATGAATCTGCAAATCTACAGCTTTGAATAAGAATTTTCTCCACATTTTCTTTTTCTACACTGTGTAAGGTAAGTCTGTTTAATTCTCTACTGGTTGATTACAGTAGTTTATAGAGCAGACAGAGTTTATATAAGCTTTGTAGAACAGGAGAGGAATTTTTATTGAGGTTTCCTTTTAAATGTTCACAGCTTATGAGCGGTCTGTCACAACAAGCTGCTCTGGTCATATAACTTTACTTACACATTTTCTGCTCACATATACCTATAAAACCATACTACAGCTGTTTTAACATTCTGTTCAAGTCTGTTTTTCTCTCTGTGGGCCTCAGGCTCATTGCTTAGTCACCAAACAATATGCATACATTTGTGTACACACCCTCAGTCCCACTCCCAAAGTTTCATACAATGTTAGAGAATAAGACATACATTTTTCACTGTAACCACCCCAAGTGGGTGTTACTTGGATATGACAGTAGCAGAATGGCCATCCTTGTTTCATCCTTCCTTCAAACTTGCTTTTTTATTATACATCTAGTGCAATTGAAAGTGTGTTTTGTTCACATGCTTCAACCTGCCTTAAAGCAAATACAATTATTATTATTATTATTATTATTATTATTGCTTCTGTGAGCACTTAGTGTTTTGTCACAATTTCAGGAAAGGGTTTTGTGGTAATTTGTGAAGATGTGAGATGTTAAATCATGTTGTCAATGTTGTCAATTCCTGATTTAAAAGTAGTTTTTTCACACCACTGTGAGGAATTGCAACAGCCAACAAAATTAGCTACATACATTTCAGTAAAATCTGTCGAAGGCTGCCTGCCACAAAATTGATTGCGACATTTATGGGGTAAAACATTATTTAAATGACCATTCCAAATGGCACAATTTGTCTACATCAGTAGTTTGATTTTATGTGATGGCTTTCTCTCTAAATTCAGCCTGTACTTACAGATTCAATCATGTCCTAATTCTCTCTGTGTCATACCATTTGGTGTGAATGAAGGAAAGTACAACCAAAGTACTTTTGACAGTGCATCCATTCAGAGTTATTATTGAAAACAGATATAAAAAGCAAATGTGAATATTTCATAAACTGAAGGAAAAAAAAAAAACCCTAACCAAATTGGAAAAAGCAAACAAATACAAATTCATTTAAAATATATATAAAAAAATGCATTATAACATTTACGGTAATAAACATTTTCACCGTTAACTGTCTATATTCTATATGGGCTCTATAAAGTATTATTTTTACTTTTCGAAAGCATCTTTTTTACAATATCTTACAGTAAAATGATATTTGTTGTCTTGTTAAATAAAATATAATGTTTCAACATACACTGCAAGGTTAACCAATTAACAAAAATGTATTTTACTCTACCAATTTTACCAAATTTTCTTTTTTTTGTGTGTGTGTGTTGATTACATGTTCATGACTTCAAAACTAACTAGCTTAAACAAATAATTTTATTTTATTATTATTTTTATATTGTTTATGTTTGATTTCAGTGTTTAACATACAGTACATTTATAATAAATTAAACATCTGCAAACCACTTACAGTACAATAAACATCACTTTAAGTAGTCTTTAAAAATCAGAATCAGAACAGAATGAAGCTGTTTTAATATAAAAAATGGCAAATTAACTAATTGCATATAATAGATTTAACAGTGTTAAACGTCTAAATATAGATTTTTGGAAACCCCTAAAAATACTTAGAAAACTGGAACTGAAACTAGAAAACACATATAAAATGTCAACAATCATCCAGTGTGTTTACATGCGCACCAGTATACTGATAACTACCAAAAATGTGCTTATTTAAAAAAAAAATCACAACTCAAGAAAACTGTGATTACATGAACAATGAATAACATGAAAGTTATTCGCTGCTTCTGACATCAAAACAAACATGCATGCACAAAACATATGGGCACATTGGATAAGCTGGTAAGAACCCTGTTGAAGGTGTTTACATGCAAATTGGGGTAAGGGACAAAAATCTACTTGTGCCTATTGGTTTATGCTAAAAATGTTTAGATAAAGGAAAGCTGTTTAAAGCAATTAAATGACCACAAACATTGTCAGCATATTAAGCATCATCACAGTGAAAGATGCAAGATGTGTATGCAAAATAATGAAAATAAAACTACATTGAATGAACAAACTGACAATAACATGAAAATAAAACTGGCATCCATACACCGTTCTTTCGCACCACCCCATATATGCTGAACAATGCTGCAGAATGACAAAGGGTTTTCATTCAGCGGAACAGTCTCAAGAGGCCTTTTCTCAGTCTCAGGGACACCACGTTCTTGAATAAGAGCCAGTCATGCATTCTTATTTATGTGGCTTAATTGGCTTACATCAGAGAGGCAACATTCTTGGTATTTATGCTCCTGGAGATGTGTAGTTAGCCTCTACAAGACCCAGACCAACACAGACAGTCATGGGTGAACATTAGCCTCCAGCTATTATACGCACTGCAGCCAATGGCCTGATCAGGTCCATTTAAACAGCCTGAGAGATGTTTCATGGTGATCTTTCCTTTTCACTCAAGGATTGTTGTTTTCCAACAGAGTGGGCTTTGATTTTTTTCAGTCTGATGCACAGCAATCATCCACACAGTTGATGGTTCATAGGGCAGCAGGGAATTAAAGTATTCCTTTGCTGTGAGGGGGAATGGACATGAAAAATTTACCTTTTTCATATCCAAATGTTCAAACAGTATTGTATTGTGAGCATGCCCATCATCAACAAGTGAATCACAATCTGTATCAGAAAGAGCTTTATTGTCCAAGTGTGCTGACACACAATAGGATTTTGACTTACAAGGGGATAACAACCTGGTCTCATAGAATCATGTTACTGTACATATATTTTTGCAAAAAGATTTTGCAGGTGGCTCGCTTTATGTATCGCAGCAGATTCCTGCTGAAATAAACACTAGAAGCACACGTACAATGGCATATTATCAGTTTATAAACACTTATTTCACTCACTTATTGTTCCTCACACAAGGCTAATGTATGACATCAAAATGACTTGGAAGACGATACATTTTAATGTTTAGATTACATAACCAACTACATTTACAAGCTTGATTAATGAGCATGATTAAATTGTGCAGAAAATAAAGAACGTTGCACTAGTGATTGCTAAGGACCAGCGCAGGAGTTCTGAATAGCAGTCAAAATGTGTGCACCACAACATAACATGGTTTCTTTAACTATTAAGTTTTTCAACTCGCATTTGCTTTTAGTACACAATCGTTAAGGTTTAAGGTTGGGAGTTACGCTTTGTTGTATTTAAGACACGAAAGAGCATTAACCTTAAAAATATAATCCTTTCGGGAGCAAATTAGTAAACTTGCTTTTAGCGCCACTCAGTGGATATTGGATCCTGGAATTGCTGGGAAACATGTATTGAACCTCGTAATATAATCTTGCAAAAATGTCACGACAAGCCATGTGATTTTCATAAGCTGAGCGCTTCTGATCTCAGTTTTCGTGTTGAGCAACTTACTTTTGTTAATGAACCCTTTTTATATTTTAGGGTTTATAATGCAGGCGTAAACTATAGCAAGTTAAACAGCGCCAGTGGTGAATAGATGTAAATAGGAGACCATAGCAAATAATATTATCTATGTAATAATAATTATTAATATAATCTATATAATAATAACTATTATGTTTCCATGACTTTCCAAATGAGGAGAAATAATTAGAGAGATGGAATTATATATAGCAGTCAGAAGGGAGAAAGATGCCATATTTATTGTCACTGCCTCAGCAGCTGTATTTAAAACTCCATTAAGAGAAAAAAAGTTTGCTCGATTTATCCTACTCAGTTAAAGTGAAAATACGCCACTGAACTCTGAAAATGGTCCATGGGAGCTTGGGAGCTTTAGTGTATGAATAAAGGTGTTTTGGGAAAAGTGATCTGGATCAGGAGACAAGCAGTTGTGGAGCTGATAAGGAGATACCTTCTCGGAATACTTCATTTTTGTGTGTTCCGGATCGGCTCTCGCCTGGTTGACTGCGAAGCAATTTTGAGTATTCTCTTCTGACCGCGACCGGATACAGACACTACAGTCTATGGCCAGTGCATGCAGCGATGATGTGTACAGATGATGACTGCATCCGCGAGTCAAGAAAATCTGTCCGGCACACGGTCAAGCCATGCAGAGTGGATATGACGAAATTTATGTCATGCATACTGTGTGGAGTGATCTGCAATGCGGACGTGCAAAGTATACTTTGACCCTAATAGTTAACAGTCCTGTTTTTACATAAATGTACAACATTCTTTTGCAAATACTGTAAATGGAGATGTTTGGCTGAATGACAGCCTCAGCCACAATTTACTTTCATTGTATGGGAAAAAGATGCAATGAAAGTGAATGATGACTGTGGCTGTTATTTTGTCTTATACCACTTTTTATGTTCTGTGGAAGAAAGAAAGTCACACAGAGTTTGGAACAACATGGAAGTGAGTAAATAAGGGCTTTATTTTAATGTTTTGCATGAACATCAGAGATCCAAAAGGTGATTTCTAGTACTTATAATATGTCATCAGTCTCTTCCAATAAGACATCACAGTGTAACGACCTGAATTTTTCCTGAGTGAGAAGAGCAAAAGCTGCAACAAAGATAATGAACCAAATTTATTGCTTCAAAGAACAGAGGGGTGGTCTCTGCTATAATTTCCCCTCTCATTTGCATTATTGTGACGACTATTTCTGTAATCCATGGGGTCATCATTATTCCTGTGATGGCATGTAGTGCAAACCACCGGAGAATGAGAAATGATGGCCTTTTGAAATCTTAATGCCTGCCCACTTGCCTTTCCCTGAGCAATCGGTATGTGTGTGCGAGCATGCTTTTGTATGAAAATGAGAAATTACGACAGGAATATGGATTGTTCCTCTCTAGTGCCCTTTTGAGATGAAAAGTAATTACACTGATAGGATTTTGTGTGGTCCTGAGGGCCGTGTCGATGTTAGCTATTTGTTTGCTCACTTTGTGTTCATTTTGATGTCCACAGATGTTTCTTTCCTGCTGTTTGTGTGCACCTTTATCACAGGTGCTTTATATAGCTGTATTTGTAGAATTTTCTTTTTGCCATTTCTCTTATTTATTTATTTTATTTTATCATAGTTGTTTCACAGCTGAAATCATCTCTCACCTGATTAAACATTGTCTTTCCCACTCAACTGCTCTCTTTCACACCCCCTTTGTTTTTGTTGCAGTGCAGTCAAAGACAAGAATGTGAATCTTAAAGGGATAGTTCACCAAAAAAAAAAGAACATTCTGTCCCGCACACTGACTGAGTGACTGTTATCTGCTCTAATCTCTCACAGCCTAAACCGCTGTTGTGTTTGTCTACCTCAACATTGCAGCTCTCTTGCAGAGCCAACATCTGTCCGTGGAGGACGTTTAGAGGAGATGGAGGTATTTTAAGCCTCTCTCACATATGTCACTAGAGCAGCTGCTTGTGAGGTCTTGGAGCTTAGTTCTTGAGATTATTGTATCACTGTGTTTTCCCAGAGACCCTATGTCCCAGCACAAGTGCTCTATAGGCTGAGAGAGTTGCTACCTGGGATGAGAACTTATTCTGCATTTGTACTGTGGGTTTTTCATATTGTCTAGAGAGCAGTTTGGACCCAGCATTTCATTTACCAGTTGCAACTCCTAATAATACTTGGATTTTAGAGTTTGTGAATCTCAGCCTCAGACTGCCCACAGTCTGATGCATATTGCATATAGCAAAATAATAACAAGAGCTGCCTGAGATCACCAGTTTCAATTTGATTAGCTTCATTCAATTTCCTGAAGAAAAAGCACTAAGGTTATTTTTATCAGTCTGTAATGTCACATAACAACAAAGCAAACTGTATTTAAGTACTGGGTAAAAGTACAGCTTTTCTGGTTAATCGCAATCTTCATTTGAATCATTCCGTTATGAATTTTTAAAATCCCAAGATTTATCTTTTACCTGTACTATAAAGTTGACTTCAGTTCTGGCTGTGTAAATTATTATATCGGTTTATTAAATAGGAATTGCACTTCATAGTTTAGGCACTGTTGTTAATATTTAAATTAATATATCGGTAATGTACCAAATTAGAAGGTTCCCTACCATAATTTGTATCATTAGCTGCGAGAGAATTTCTTTGATACGTAATCCACATTGACTTTATAACTGAAATATACCCAAATTAATCAGAATCTAATCTAATTGTGTTAGAATTTAATCAAATCAGGAACTACCCAACCCTACAGTGTTTGCTTGACATTTCCATTTTATGATATTGGTATTATAAGTGGGCAGTTCTTGTCTATGATGCAGTGAGGATCAGACTTAATGCCGCAAGTCAAAAATCTGGCTATGTGAGACTGACTAATTGCATAACTATTAGTTGTTGTGAATAAGCTTGGCTTTACAAGGTTATACAGTTCCCCTTCTGTCACTCACTCAACGTTGTGTCGAATGAAGTTATTCAAGGGGTCATACCTGGGAGCCTCGCATACCTCTGAACTTGAGAAAAGGCCAATGAGAAATTGGCAGACAGAACCCACACGTCCTACCACCGGACACAGAGGCACAAAGGGAAGAGGGCGTGTGTCTGTTAGTCAGATTTTTTCTTCGGAGCTGAGCGGTTGTGCAGCAGCAAGCTGAGTCTCACTCCTGCTCCACTCACCTCTGTTGGCAGAGCACTGCTGTTGGATCTATGGCGGATTTCCAGCGGCGTTCTTTCTCTCTGCACGCTGTGCAGTCCACGCCCCTGGGCGCTTCAACAGGACTTCTGTTTAAAAGCGTGTTCTCCCTCCTAAAATAGTTTTACTTCTCTAAAAGAGTTTATTTTCACTCACAAAAGAGTGATACACAGCAGGCGTTGAACATCCTTTTCAGTACGCATCTTTTTAAAGATGTCTTTCCGCCTCTGTGTAGTTCTTGTTCCGTTCAGGCTCGAGGGGAGGGCGGCTCGCCTCACGGCCAGTCTGTTTACTTCCTCGGACCCCAGGTCTTGTTTACTTCCTCGGCGTCACAGCAGCGTCTGATGCTGTTGACTCGTCTGGGCTGTAACCTTTTTGTGTTCTCGCCCAGTCTGAGCCTGACGCGTGGCTGAACGCTATGCTTTCCCGGGCCGCCATGAGCGCAAGGCTGGACTGGAACCAACCCCCCTCCCCACCCCTCACTAGTCCATCGGTTCCACGGGTCAGGGCGCCACTCATAGCCACTGGGGCATATGGCATCCTCGGCCGTGGCGCCACTCGGGTTGATGCATATGAGACCACTTTAGCACTGGCTTCAGACTCGAGTCCCGAGATGGGCATGGCGCCTCGGCACAGTCTGTGTTTTAATCACCACTTCCAACCGTCAAACTTTCAAACCTTGGACAGACCTCTGTTTTCTGCGGACTGGAGTCCCCCTACAGCAGGTGTCCAGACATATCATGGTCACCACAGATGCCTCTCAACTGGGTTGGGGTGCCGTGTGCAATGGATAGGGCCCTGGCTGCGTTGGCACATCAACTGCCTGGAGTTGCTGGCTGTATTGATCAGTTCAGATAGCACCGCAACAGTAGCATACATAAATTGCCAAGGTGGTGTGGTCCAGCTGATTTGGGGCCAATTCAGCATGGCACAGGTATATCTATTTGCCTCCCAGGACAACACTCACCACCTGCTCTGGTACTCCCTGACAGAAGCCCCTCTCGGGACAGATGCGTTGGCACACAGCTGGCCCCAGGGGCTGTACAAGTATGCATTTCCCCAAGTGAACCTTCTTACACTGGTGCTGTACAAGATCAGGGAGGACGAGGAACAATTCACCTTAGTGGCTCCTTACTGGCCCACTCGGACTTGGTTCTCGGATCTCACGCTCCTCGTGACAGCACCTCCCTGGCAAATCCCCCCGAGGAAGGACCTTCTTTCTCAGGGACAGGGCACCCTCTGGCATCTGTGCCCAGACATTTGGAACCTCCATGTCTGGCCCCTGGACGGGATGCGGAAGATCTGAGTGACCTACCACTTGCAGTTGTAGACACGAACATCCAAGCCAGAGCTCCCTCCACCAGGCAACTTTACGCCCTGAAGTGGAGCTTGTTCTCGATTAGTGTTCTTCCCGATCCACGCAGGAAGAAAACCAAGAGATGCGCAGTTCTGTCAGTGCTCTCATTCCTGCAAGAGAGGCTGGAGGGGAGGCTGTGCAGAGCTGTAGATGTTCTGAGCAGCTCTTTGTCTGCTTTGGTGGACAGAGGAAAGAGAATGCTGTCTCCAAACTTAGGCTGCCTGCTGAGTTGTCGGCGCCATTTCCTTGGCCTTCCAGACTCAGCCATGCCCACCCCCTGTGGATTCGAGCACACTCGACGAGAAGTGTGGCATCCTTGTGGGCACTGGCCAACGGCACCTCCCTAAGCAGACATCAGCATAGCAGTGGGCTGGGCAACACTCAAGTCAAGTCAAGTGGTTTTTATTGTCGTTTCAACCATATTCAGTTAGAACAGTACACAGAAAAATTAGACAACGTTCCTCCAGGACCATGGTGCTACATAAAACAACATAGGACAAACCCAGAACCACATGAGACTACACAGACTAAATAACAACACTCAACACTTTTGTGAGATTCTACAATCTCAGGGTTGAGTTGGTCTCGTCCAGTGTTCTGTCAGGTCCAAGCCTTTAGAACTTTAGAACAACGAGGTGTTCCGCTTGCACCTAGTGCCCCTTCACCAAGTTGATCCAGTGTGCTTTCTCTCCCAGGTTAGCCACTAAGCTTTCACTTCCTTGATGTTCTTCCTCCCTAGCTTCCTGGCCTGCGAATTCAGCGGAGGAAATTGCAACCATACCCACTATGAGCCGCAAGTGCTCTGTACTGAGGTAGGGCTCCACAGGCTTAATGCCCTCTTCAGGCAATTCCCTGTGATGTATTTTCTGCGGTACGGTCCCCCGTCAGGTGGACCCGCGTCTCCCTTGGGCAGTCCCACTGACCCTGGTAGCTGTGTTTGTAGAGCTCTTCAGGCAGGACCTACCACGCACCGCCCCACGTGTGGCTTGACAACCCACGTGGTGTATTGGCCACATATCACCTCCCCCTAGTCTGGGCAGGATGTGGCCTCCGCAGGGTCTTTTCCCCCTGAAAGAATAGGATCAGGAAAGCTGCCTTCCCCGATGCATTTCATAGCGTTAAGATAGCCCAGCTGCTTTACACTCTATGCGAGAGACATAGAGAGAGAAAAGGCCGCTGCTGCTGGGTTTGCTCCCATGCTGGTCATGTAGCACCTGTTCCCCCCTCAGGGGTGCTGGGAACCTATGGCCTGTATATGACACCTTTTATGGGGCGTTGGGAAGGGTGAGCTTCTAGCACGCAGCACCCTGCTTGCACCTGTGTCAGCAGTTCACCTGACTGACAGACACATGCCCGCTTCCCTTTGTGCCCATGTGTCCGGGGGTGGGACGTGCAGGTTCTGTCTGCAAATTTCTCATTGGCCTTTTCTCAAGTTCAGAGGTACGCGGGGCTCCTGGGGAAGACCCCTTGTGTCACGTCATTTGACACAACGTCTCGTTCCCTCCCTCAGGGAACGGAGGTTACAACAGTAACCGTGACGTTCTTTATGCATTTGGGAGACCATTAAATGAAACATACTGTAACATCTCAGTCTGCATTAAATGAAGGCAGCAGCGCTTCATGATTGGGCAGCTGTCTGTAAGTTATCAGTAAACTTAATCTAAATCTGAAATGGATGGCCCAGAGACGATCTCCAGCTTTAGATGGCAGTGAATGATTGTATATTTTCTAATCTTTCCAGGATACATTAAATGCTCCACTTATCTCATTGTGGCAGCTCATCTCAACACTCTGCCTGCACAAGATTAGTACATCATGTCCTCATCAGAATTCATGGATGTGTAGATCTCTGTACGAGCTGTTTTGGCTTGCCATTATGGTTAGGTGTGTTAACAGCTTATTGATTTAACCCAATCCTTTAAGTCAGCACTCAGGCCAAGTTTCTTTGAAGCCAAAATAACAGGTGAAGAACAACCAAGGCCACTTGCTCTTTGCATGGTTTTAAAAAGGAAAAGTGCAAATTGTTTTCCCAGCCTTTTTTAGCTGAAGCTACGCAGAAGACGTTTCGCCACAACCGTATTAGCAGCCCACCTCAGTGTTTTCTATAAGCATCAAGATCATAGTAGACCATCAAAGTGGAATGACTCGCTTCTAAACCGAGAATACAGTGCAACCTTTGATGTTGTGAACAAACCCTTAGAGTTCAAAGAGATTGTGCCTGTTGTCAGTTTTTCCATTTAAACTTTTCATCCTTTTGTTTGAACTTGTGTGTTTACACTAAAATATAGACAAATTACATCTTGTGCTAAAAGGTGTTCTTACGGTGTGTAAAATCATGTTATGTTCACATGGAGTGCTTAGAAGCCTTGTGGATTGTCAAATGGGTTCTCATTAATTTATTTAAGAGATATTTCCCTGTTGGTCCATCATAATTATTACAGTGCTTACAAGTATTGATATTCCTCAAACATTCAGGTTAATGTTTGATCTAAACCCCCAACCCTAAGTATTACATTTCTGCAATTGTTATTCTTTCATGGCGCAGCCAACACAAAACAAGCTTGGAAATGCAAATCTAGTTATTTTGTCTATTAACAAGTATTATCATAATTTAAAGCTGCACTACGTAAATTTGTGCTCTCTAGCGACATCTGTGGTTGAAATAAAAAATTTAAAGCAATTTGAGGAAGAACACTTTACGTCCATCATGTTTCAACACTACTCTTCTGGCGGATGAATCTCATGATTTGAGGATACCTGGATATCGCCTGTGTGTGATCATGACGGAGAAATTCCGAGCCAGAGTCATAACGTGCTGTTTTCATGTTAATATTATTTTTTTATGTGATTAAACATAAAAAAATGAAATATTACTTGCTTTGATGATGTTAAACAACACTCTTATTTACATATTTTGAATAAATTAATTGTACACATTTCTGACACTACTCTAAAAGCACTTTTACGTAGAGAACAGGGGACTCTCCTGAGTTACCAGTATATTTTAATATGATTATTCAAGTGTTTTGTCAACTAATAATGTTTGTATTTGTAAAGGGATCAATGGAAAGGTGGAGGCGAGAACCGGCTTGTCGATATAAATAATAGTTTAATATAAAACTTAAACAAAAGACAAACACACACGACGGACATGTCCGTAAACGATCTCTCTCTCCCGCACGATCCCCTGCAGTCGACCTTTATCCCTCTCGGGAGGCTTATTAGCCTAATACGGGACCAGGTGTGTACGATCAAGACCCGGCCCCGCCCTCCGCCCTGCCACAGTATTGTATTATACTTTTTTAAGAGGTGAAACTCGTGATACTGCTGATTCCAATTCAATGTAAGACTCAAAGAAATCATGACGAAAATGTTCCTTGATCAAAGGTTTTTTTGATTTTGTCAATGATAACGAAGACGAGAGGAAAAAGGCGCCTATCATGACGATAATCATACTGTTGACGAAAATATGACAATAAAAATTATACTGCAAGATATTAATAGTGAAAGATGTAAACAGAAGAAGAAACATCTTGAGAATCTGTAAATAGAAGAAGATATTAGATATGGATTCATCTAATCGTTGATCCAATATATTGGGGATCGCTCTTGAGCTGTGTGAGTTGAACACACTAACGCCGGCAAAATGTATTGCTTTTTATATGGGGTAAAGACCTCATTCAAATGCATCCTGTTTATACATGAGATTCATCAATATTTCCACAACATTTATGGAACAACTTACATCTGCACAATGAAACAACTGAAGTTTAATTATATGACATGCTAGTCAGAATATTAGTAATTTGCCTTGTGTAAATTGTGTTGTGAATATGCAGTTTCCATAAGAAACAATTTAAAAGCAATGTGTCCTTTCAAGTCTCTAAAGCATGAAAAATTCTGAATGTAGGCTAACTTCTAAAAAGTAATAATTTGAAACCTGAAAGCTAATAATTAAAATTGTAATAGTTGATAAAGCAGGTGAAACTGTAAGCCATTAATAACACTGTAAACTAAAAACATAAAACGAACAATAATGATAATAAAATATACTTTATTAGCCTTACCGAAATGAATCGAGGTAAGGACATTGTTTTGAACACTGATTGTTTATACACTTAATCATTAAAGGCAATTTCATTTTTAACCAACAAATCTTACAGCTTTAATTGATTACTGATTGCTTTATTAGTTTATAATTTTTTCTACACAGAGTAGCAATAATTACACTTGATATAGACTGTTATATAATTTTCTTTTGTCTGGTTTCATTTGATCCCTTTATTCCACTATAAAGGATTTTACACAGCTGCCAAATCCTTGTAACGGGATCAGCAAAAATCACTGCTCCTGTCTGGGCAGTCAAAATTTCACATGTGCATTCTCATTTCGGCAGAACAATGTGTCAACATTTCAAACAAAAGGTCTCACAGTGCGCTAAAATCAGTTTTAATCTGATGGAGTGTCATTCTGTCCAGTTCTTTCAATGCCAGATTTTGGTGCCTGTACTTTATGCAGTTCTTCTCAGCTGTTGACTTGAAACAAACTCCTATTCACCTCCCCAGGCCCATATCCTCTCTAAAGGACTCAGAGAGACTTCTTCACATGCTGTAAATGGGTGAATTGCTGCAAAGCCAGATTTTCCTGTTCTTCAAGTCAGCATAGCCTGGCGAGTTTCACATCTTCCTAGACGTGCAGTATGCAACATGACTTTTCTTTCAGCCATAAAAACCAAGTGCTCTGATAATAAAGTTGGATGCAGTGTGGTACTTTGATATTAAAATGAATTTGAGGCTTGGAGGCAGATGTGTCTACACCAATATCTGCAAGTGTGTCTGATTTTTACCCTGTGTGCTTTAATACATAGAGAAAAAATTGCAGGCTGGCAAACTTACTGTTTTTGTGAAATATTTCAGCTGGCTTAGTGTTATGCAGGGGAGTGGAGAGGCACATTATTCATCAGCATGGCTCATGAATATTAATTAGGTAACAAGGTTTACTCAGTAGTTTGAAATGATTTGCTGAAAGGCAGGTAAGCGGGCGCTAGCAATATTAGGATTAATGCTTAACGTTTACCACTTAGCATGCACTCATTTAGTCCTCGGTCAATGCTGTCGTTTTATGCTGTCGGCTAGCCTACAGTTTTTTTCTTTGTGCCACAGCTAAGGAAAATAAAAGCCTTTAATTACGATTATTTCCAAAAAGTGAACTTAGGAATGTATTGTCTCCAGTTACAGACCAAAAGCAATGCATTATTTTACCAGGGTTATAACAATGAACATGATGTGAAAACCAGTGTTGACCAGACAAAGAATGAATATCAATTAGTTCAAATAAAAAATAACTATTGTGTTTAAAGACGAAGCAATTCTATGTAAAACACTGATGTCAGCATATAACTGTATAACTAATGGGTCATGTATTTGTGTGAATAAAGAGTTCAAAATAATAAAGGAATGTCAAGAATGTTAGTTTGTACACAATGTGCCATCAGTGGAAGGAGCTTACAATGGAGTATTGTTAGCAGGTGTTTGCTCTGGCTATGTCATACAGCAATTCTTTTCCCATTTTAGACTTATTCAATACCCTGTTATGTACATGACAGACCTCGTAAAGGGATAGTTCACCCAAATATGAACAAAACATTTCATGTTTTATTACCTTCCATATGGTTTTCTTCTTCTGTAAAACACAAAAGATTTTAGGCATAATGCGATGGCCTCTGTCACCATTCGCTTTCATATTATAAGAAAAAGATGCAATGAAAGTCTATGGTGACTGAGGCTGTGCTCTGCCTAACATCCCCTTTTGTGTTTCTCGGTAGAAAGAAAGTCATATGGGTTTAAAACAACATGAGGGTGAGTAAATGATGACAGAATTTTCATTTTTGGTTAAACTTTCCCTTTGTTGTACAGTGTTGTCACTTTTTGAAGATTTCCTTTTTGAGCTGCTGTAAGCACAATTGGTTAACATTGGTTAACATTGGTAAACATTAACCATTCAAAGCTTTTTGTCATGTTTTCGAAAGATCTCAGAGAGTAACCGAGAGCCCGGTTTTTCATTGCCTTTGCATTCCTCCACTTTATTTTCATAGTTTTTTACTCTCTTTGATGGTATTTCTGGGCAGGGGTCAACAAGCTTAAGTTCATGCCCTGCAGCACCTTTTCTGTGTAAGCAAAGTTTAAAAATGCCTTTAATTCTTCACATATATAACCTCATTCTTGAGAAGTACTACCTTTTGGAATTGCTCTTTAGCCGGGGTGAAGGGGGTGTTTCAAAATATTAACAGAATGTGGTTAAACCACTAGCAGGCTGCCATCACAGGAATGTTGACCTTTTGATGGCGGTATGTACATTTGTGATTCCTCCATTGTTTGTAGAGTCACAATTTGAAAGATCCATATGTACATTGTTGTAAATGTCAGCTGTAGCATACGCAACAAAAATCATGATCCTTATCAGTATTTTTGTGTTGTTTTGGAGCAAATGTATCTAAAACATCCCTAAAACAAGATAAATGGACAAAAGAAAAACTGTATAAAATGGTAACACTTCTCAGAAAATATGTCTTGAATTGAGTTTATCTTTAGTAGCCCATTGACAACGTTTGTTTTTTCTTGTTTTAAGAATAAATAGCTCTACTTTTAGCTATTTATGCTTAAAACCAGAAAAGAAATTGCAACTGGCATAAGAAATATAAACTTATTTCAAGATATGTTCTCAGAAAGCATGTTGTCTTTGTAAAACTCTTGTTATTAATGACACCTATGGCCGTTAAGTGAACTGCAGCAGTTACCTGTTGCTCATGCTCGCACTCGTGCACACACACCATAGGGACGCAAGCGAGCATCCAAAACAATGCCATAACGTACAAAGAGACTGAATGTGATCCACTGGCATCATACTGATAGATGCATGATTAAAATTACACAGTTATGATTGTTTTACTTCAAACTTTGAGACTAAACTAAAACTACTTATCAGCTAACATAGCATACTGATACACACATACAGCTACATACTACCAAACTGAAGGGCTGATTTTTTTAAGTTACAAGCTGTTCACACATTGACAAACAAATAGGCAAATATTACTTGAAAATTGTTACATATTGCACCTTTAAGGATGTTTGAATTTTTTTAAACAAGACCAAAAGCAGAGCAGATTATCTTTAAACTTAAACATTCCCACTTTGACCTTGCAACTGAAGCTAAATTCCTAAAATGTGTGCACACACTCGTGTGGGGTAAAAAAAGCATCTCATCTTTCTTCCATGGAAATGCCTTCGATTAGCTGTATTCGGCCCAGACTCATGAGCTCTCGCAGGCTGCAAACATCGGGGGAAAACAGCCACCGCTACACTTCAAAAAATATCTGACTAAATTTAGTGAACTTTAGACTCAAAACAAGAAAAGAAAATCTGCCAATGGGGTAAGCAAAATAAACTTGTTTTCTCTTTAAATTAAGTTTATTTTGCTTACCTCATTGGCAGATTTTCTTTTCTTGTTTTGAGTCTAAAGTTCACTAAATTTAGTCAGATTTATCTTAAAACAAGACTTAATATCTTATCCCATTTTGCTTGACAAGTAAATAAATCATGTTTTGAGAAAGTTTTGATAATTTGACAGGAAAACAAGACAAAAATAATTATTTGCAGTGTAAGACTGCAAATGAATTCCTTGGGGGTCACTGAAATGGTTGAGCTCTTCCACTGATTCAACACTTGATTCAACTCTTTTTCAACACATGCTCTTTTACAGCTTTGCAAGCACCTCCCAAATGATGGATAAAGTTGAGATAGTTCTTGACAGCCACCACCTAACGAGAGCTACAACCTGCTGACCCAGATTTATGAACATAATGAGAGGGCTTCTGGACATCTGGCACTTTGGACGCATGCTGGTCAATGCTTGCCTGCTGATAGGGATGTGCAAAATCGAATTAATTAGTGGATTGCCTAAATAATTAATCATCTAATTGGTTTTAAGGAAGATGCATATTCATAGGCTGGTTTCGAGGTCAGCTCACCCCAATCAGACACGTTTCTTAAGGGGTTTCCACATGACTCCTGTCAGCATTGCTGAACACATTTAGGAGAAAAATGCCCCCGCCAGGGGCAACGCTGAGCTTTTCTCCATCAAGCATTCAAATGTGACTCTAAAAGTTCAAACAATTTTAACTTGACTCAGTTGGTAGGGGGGTAAATGGGATTAATGGACCATTAAGATGATACAGAATATTATTACATGGGTGATTCCAGTGCTAGAATAAAAACATTCTCTGCAGCACTTTTCGTGTGGAGGTCAAAGCAACACTTGACGCTGGTGTTGAGCTGTGTGTTGACTGCTAGACGGAGCGCAACAGAATGGAACAGAATGCAGGGGTCTTGAAATGTGTTTTTAAAAGACACCACACTCATGGTGTGACATTAAAAAACAGTGTGAGATTTGTTGCAACGGCCTAAGACGTCCAACTGCATGTGTATGAGTGTAGCAGCAGTGCTCTAAAGGGGTTCAATTTAAAGACACAGCTTTTCCGAAAGTGTTTTACCATATAAACAGCTGACGCACAGCGCATCGTCAGCACACTAAAGCAACACCATAAAAAAATTAAAAAATCTCTCTAGATTAAAATTTTTTTTGGAAACTTGTCGGCCGCAGTGACCAGTGTTGTATGTAATCTGATTACAAATCTGAAAACGGTAATTGATTTACATTTACATTTATAGATTTGGCAGACGCTTTTGCATCTTAAGGAGACATTGGTACGAAAAGTGCCATACTACAAAGTTTCACTATCATCAGAATAGTATTCAAAACAGATTTCAGTGCAACAAGAATTATATATATATATATATATTTGGGACTGGTGAAGTGCTCTTGGAAATTATGTGTTTTTAGCAATTTTTGGAAGACAGAGAGTGAGTCAGCTTCATGGATGGAGTTGGGAAGGTAATTTCACTAACGTGGTATGATGAAACTGAAAGTCCGGGAAAGTGTTTTGGTGCCTCTTTGTGTTGGTACAACAAGGCGACGTTCCATAGCCTACCGCAGGCTTCTGGTGGGAGTGTGGTTCCGCATAAATTATTTTAGGTATGCTGGAGCAGACCCATTGACTGTTTTGTATGCCAGCATCAGAGCCTTGAATTTAATACGTGCATGAACCGGCAGCCAGTGGAGAGAGGCAAAGAGTGGTGTAACATGTGCTCTCTTTGGTTCATTAAAGACCAGACATGCTGCTGCATTCTGGGTCATTTGCAGAGGTCTAATTGCACATGCAGGAAGGCCTGCAATGAGAGAGTTACAGTAGTCCAGTCTAGTTATGACATGTGACTGAACAAGCCGTTGTGTGGTATGTTCAGAGAGGAAAGGTCTTATCTTCCTGATATTGTAGAGTGTAAATCTACATGATCTTGCATTCTTTGAGATGTAGTCTGTGAAATTTAGCTTGTTATCGATGGTTACCTCTAGATTTCTGACCGTTTTGGAAGGCAATACTGTAGTTGAACCCAGCTGCACAGTGATGTTTTGTTCAACAAGAGGGTTGGCTGGAAAGACAAGGAGCTCGGTCTTGGCTGGGTTGAGTTGCAGGTGGTGTTCCTTCATGCCAGACAGGCAGTGATTCGAGCAGTCACTGTGGTGTCGTTGGGCTGGAAAGACAAGTAGAGTTGCGTGTCATCAGCATAGCAGTGGTAAGGGAAACCATGTGACTGAATGATGGGTCCAAGTGATGTTGTGTATATGGAGAAGAGAAGTGGCCCAAGCACTGATCCCTGAGGTACCCCAGTAAGTAACTGATGTGGCTTGGATACCTCACCTCTCCAGGCTACCTTGAAGAGAGATAGGAGTTCAACCAGTCAAGCACAGTTCCTCTGATGCCCATACTAGAGAGGGTGGAGAGAAGGATCTGATGGTTGAACAAATTACTTTTAAGAAAAAATAGGAGTGTAGCGCATTACATTTTACATTTTTGATATCAGATTACAGTTATTGACTTTCATTTAAGGTTTTTTATATGTGCATTACTTATAGTGCATTAGTTATACATAGTATTATATTTGAAATATGTATGCATAATAAATTGAATTTATGAATTTATATGTTCACATGTATGTTTGTTTGCATTTCTGTGACAGCTGAAGGATGTGCGACAACAAACAAGGAGGAAATATAGACATTCTTGTGAAGTGGAAAAACAAACCTTTTGTGTTCTAGAAATTAACTTAAAATAAAAGCAATTAGTTATGTTATTACTTTTAAATTAAGTAATCAGTAAAGTAATCCGATTACAATTTTAGAGAAGCAGTTGGTAATTAGTTGTGAATTACTTTTTTGAGTAACTTACCCAACACTTATTCTAACTCTACCCACTGTCAAATACGAAACTAGTTGCATCTGTTTGGAATGGGAGGACTGGACTGAACAGATTTCTTCTTTCCTGGACCACATCCAACCCACTGGAGTCAAACAAGCAACTCAACCGCGGTCTCTTTCTATCCTGTGAACACAAATTCTCTTCTAAATGAATCATGGTATTAAATATGCTCTGTGATGGCATGAAGGGCTGTATGAGTCCAGTGCTCTCTGTGTTTAGATCAGTGTCAATGGCCCTCTTGACTGCAGCTGCTCTTTTTATCCCAGCAGATGCATGGCAGCTTGTGTCTCACTGGGTAGGACTCTTTGTCTCTCAGACCTTGGCTGCCCCATTCCTCTGCCTCTATCGTTAGACCAACTGCCAGTGCTCAATTTATGATCATCTCGGGCCCAGCTGAACTGCATCTGACAGAGCAAGACTCCGCTCAGTGGCTTTCCTTTTTCTCTTTGGGGAAGGGTTTAGCATGTGACATTTTTGAACATATTTTAAAGCTTCATCAGTGGAGTGTGTTGCCAAGAAATGGGATTTGTTTTAAATATAGCTGTGGAAAATTGGCAAACATATTGAGAAAGTTCTAAGGACATCATTCAATTTAGATTTTTTTTCATTCAATACAGTAGTTTCATTACGAGCTACATTATTAACATAACAGTTTGAGTGAAGAGTTGAATTGAAAAATTAGCATGAATTTCATTAATCTTAAGTATTTTTGGTATGTCCCCCTTTTGCTTTAATGAAAGCATACACTAATGAAAGCTGGCATGGACTTCACATACTTGTGCAAAACCTACTGATCACTTTATCCGGCATGATCTGAGAATGTTCCAAAGAGCATCTTGTGTGGAATAATGGAATCAAGGAAATCTGACCTTAGTTTTTATTTGATTAGTGACTTTGAAATTTTGAAAGTATTCATAAATGATTTTACATCATAACATTGATTTAATATTTTTTTAAATCCTATACCTTTCTATTTTTTCAGGTTTAAATTGGATTTTGAATACCAGATTCAGTGTTGATTCTGACCCATACGATACAACCTGTTTGTCATCGAATACCCATGACTGTCCAACGTGAATAATGAACAAATCTGTTAATGATTTATCACGCAACCTTGCGTGCTGCTTTTCTGCTGGCTAAATGTACAAGAGGTTTTATTCTAACAACATCACAACAACAAAGCAATCACTGTCGCCAGGGGGAACTCCTCTTACTAGATTTATGAAGTGTATGGCTGTCATCTAGACCTGCCAGCTTGCTCACCACTTTGCCTCATTACATTTAACATGGATTCGATTATTTTGATATGGGCCTTAAGCCACAGTACCTGCAGCCCTGACTCTTTGTATCAGTGAGTGTCAGGCCCTCGGTTTGTTTATCCAGATTTATGAATTCGCTTTATTGCCTGCCTCCAGCCAACTCTGTGATATGCAAATATATGCCCAGCTTTATTGTTTTAACTTACTGCTGTTAGCAGAGGTTTGTTTTCAAAATTGGGGATTGAGGGTTATAAACACCCCACACAGTGCCCGCTCTCTTTTCTCAGCGGCTTCAAAGTGCGAACTGTTTATTTTGTTGTAGAGATTTTCAACAGCAGTATTTTGGAATGAGATTTTGGCTTACAACACTTTTTTCAGGGAATTTGGTAAGCCTGTATCTGTATTTTGTAGTTATAACATTAAATGAATAAAAAAGATTTATGATTCTGCACTATTTCCAAGTCACTAATCGAATAAGCAATCTGTGACACTGACTTTAACTCCTTTGTATAAAAGGTCAAATTTCCTTTTATTCCTATTATTACATTCTCAAATCATGCAGGGATATCATGGATGATCAGGTTTTGCACAAACTTTTGGAGTCCTTGCCAGCTTGAAGGCATGCTGTCTTTATAATAGAAGCATTTTCACAAGTGGTCTCAGACTTTTGGACCTCATTGTATTTAGACTCCTCATGCTTGGCTCCAGGAATTTACGGGTGTTATTTTTTGCACATTTTCCTCTGCATGTTTTAGCCTTTGAACTCAAGCAAATGAGCTCAGATCAAGCCAGCCAAGGTCATTGGCCTGAACTTCCCTCTTAAAATGGCTCACACAATCCCTTCCCCTCCTACAGATACAACTTCACTGTGATCATCCCAACTGCTTTGGTCAGTTCTATTATTGGGATGCTCTTCCATTCATTCATCAACCTCTGGCCTGTGATATGGGGTGGCAGGGCGCATAAGCGGCCTGCAGCTCCCAGGATTCCCTCCACACACACTTCTCTTATTTGTTTCAGTGTTATCATTAACAAGTATTAAAGCGAAAACTAAGTGAACACATTTTAGTATACCAACATAAAAACATAATAGGAAAACTGAAGCTAAACTACAGTAAAATACATTTTCAAGACTCTAAAACTAAAATAAAATAATGACCACAAATTAAATTTAGCTTTTGATAGTATTTTATAAAATCTTAAACCTTTACACGCGCCTGCAATAAACATGAAAGTGCCACTAGATAGTGATAAGATGGTCCTGAAATGTAATGCTGTATAACATTTTTAAATCATATGAGTTATCACAATAAATGCATTCAATTGCCCTGAAATATTTAAACTAAATATACTGAAAAACTAGACTGTAAAAAAAATCCTGTTGTTTTTACAAATAAAATAACAAACAAACTGGCAGCTGTTGTTGCCAGAATAATTATGTAAAAAATACAGTTAAAATTTTAACAACTTTACAGAACAACCTGTACATTTTACAGATTAAAACTGTTGTTTTTACTGTATATTTTACAGTGCAGTTCCGTTGCTTATAATATTAAATGATAAACTTAATGTTAACCTTCTGAAACAGTAAAAACCTTTTCACTTTCACTTACACGAACACTAAACACCATCAGGGTAACACATGTGAAATTAAAATAATACAATAAACATTAATTAAACTACATCAAATATAACCCAGAACACCCCAAAGTACATAACTGATATTAAAATAAGAAACATAACTATTCCCATAAAAAATATAATGAAATGTAATTGGTCACGCAGGGAATTCTGGGAATGCTCGATTACAGTTTTTTACCGTAATTTTAACAGTAATTACATGTACTTTACATGTACTCTCTTGTTAAAGATAATATAAATGTTTACCATTAATTATATGGGAAAATCATACATTTTACATCTAAAAAAATACCGTAAAACTAGATTGTATTGTCTTTTAAAAAATCTTTTTTTTTTTATTATATTCTACAGTAAATTATTTTACTGTAGCATTTTTACAGTCTTTTAACTTTAAACTGAAATTTCTTCAGAGTAAAATTAAACCAGAAAAGTTATAGAGTGAAAATTAACGAAAACTAAATAAAAAATATAATAACTCTGCTGTCCTCTTTCTCTTTTGTCATCTGTTCTTCCTCACTTTCTTATCTCTTCTGACCTGTCATATCTCGCTCACCATTTGTTTCTCTGTACTCCTTTTAGCTCTCTGTCACTCTCCCTCTCTCTTTTTAATTTCACTATTGTTTATTGTCCTGTGATGTGGGAAAGACAGGAAGCTGAATAAATTTGGCTATTGTTTCTGGGAGGATGAAGTGGGTCGAAGGGGGCTGTTAATATGGAGGACTGTCATCTGAGAGACCAACTCCTCTTTCCCGGATCATTTGATCATTGAGATTCATACCCTCTGCGTTCATTTACATGATAAAGCGCTTGCATGAAAATCTATTTTTACTAGTCGAGTCATCCAGAAAAGTAGTTGGTGGGTCGATTTTTCCTTATGCATACAATGCATATTGTGTAAATTGTGTATTTCTGTCAACCATCCATCTGCCCTATGCATATATATATTCATTATTCCATCTATTGGAACATATATTTGGATGGAAAAACAATGGGATGCAGTTTTAGACATAAGAACTGTATAAGCTAAGTTGGCTGTTCTATGATCCATGACACAGACGCAATGCGTTGACCAGTTCCAGAACTAATTGGATTTCCAATGCATTCAGTTCATACCCTTGTTGACTACATGATACAGTCCTTCATATTCCTTCCTTCCTATTTATATTTATCCAACATACCCTACCTCTTCTGCCATACATTCCCATGCATCTGTATATAACCCTTTTTTTTTTTTTTGTACATACGTGTGTGTATATATTTATATATATATATACACACAAATAGCACACATCGTTTCAAAGCAGCTTTACAGAAGATCAGGCATTAACTAAGGCCATATCTTAGTTAATCTTAGATAAGACCGTATTGTCTTATCATGTATTTCTATATATTCTTATATTTTGTATTCACTTTTTATTTTTATTACATTTTTTTTATCTCTTGTTTTTGTATTGTATGTGCACTGGAATCGTTTGTCACCAAGACAAATTCCTTGTATATGTAAGCATACTTGGTGGTAAAGCTCATTCTGATTCTGTTTCGTCTGATGGATGACAAATGACTGTGTCTGAAAACTAGCTGCTCCAGTTTGTTGGTTTCGGGGAGTAACTTTAAGTAATGTGTTCCTGCACAAAGCCTGTATTTCCAGCTCCCTCCATGGTTTTCAACCAAACACCTCCATTCCTTCACAGCTAATTGAAAAGGAGGTCATTATTGTGTTCACACATAGAGTTGGTTTTCCCTTCTTAAAGGTGTTAACGCAACAATTTGTATCTTTTTTTTATGGAAAATATCAACTTTGAAAACAAACCAATGACTGTTGTCTGGTGCAACTCAATATGCTTTGCTTTGTCAAGGCAGACACCCTTCTCGCCTTACGCTAGACAGATGGGATGAGTTTGAGAAATACCTCAGTCAGGAATGAAACCTAGAACCTCTGCAATGAAACCTAGAACCTCACACAAGTATTACCAGAACTTTTACAGATCCATTGGAATAAGTGAGCTCAAAGCTTGTGTAGTTGTTGGCTGAGGCATAGATTTATCTTGGGAAGATTGGGACATGTCCCTATCAACTTTCAGAAAATCAAAAATGTCCAGACCAACATTAGGCCAATTTGACCTCTTTGAAAATAGAAAATATTTATAGGTGTACTTATAATCACACAAACACACTCCCAACAACGTTTGTTCCAGTTTCTATGTAAAATCAAGGGCCGATTTCTGTTCCAAGTCCACCCCTGGACACTATACGTTCTTGCATTCTTATTATCAACATTTTGAATAATGTCATCCTTGCAATATGTCCCTACCAACTTTCAAACCAAACCTACGCCCTTGGTTGTTGGTTCGTACTGTGCAGAGCTTTGTTCAAGGAGATCACCATCCATGAATCAGACTCCCTCTCTGTCTTCAAGAAATGGCTAAAGACAACATTTAAATGAATACAACCCTACACAAAAAAAATATATAATTTTTATGTATTTTTATATTTAAAATATAACACTTATAATGTTTCTGTCTCCTTAGAGTAAAGGATTAGTTCACCCCAAAATTTTAATTCTCTCATGATTTACTTTGTCATCTTCAGCAGAACCGAAATTTCAGCTCTGTTTGTCCATAAAATGCAAGTAAACGGGTACCATCAGGCAGCTGATTTGACAGTCCAAAAGGCTTATTTAGGCAGCATAAAATTAATCCACACAACTCCAGTCGATCAATTAATGTTTTTTGAACCTAATCGATACATTTGTGTAAAAAATACATTGATAATTAAAACTTTATTAACTTTTAAAAAATTGCTTCCTGTCAGCAGTCGACGCGTCATATTACCTTTGCGTGACATAAGCGCAACATGTCGGAAGCGCGCACTTTGTATACAACAGAGGAACGAACGTCAAGCGAGAGTTTCAAACAGCAATCCAGCACTGGCTGGAAAGAACTATTTAAAGTTAAATACATTTTAATTATCAATTATATAACAGCCAATCGATTTGCTTCAGAAGACATTAATTGATCGACTGGAGTCGCGTGGATTACTTTTTTGCCTAAATATGCTTTTGGACCATCAAACAGTCAGTCAATTATGGACAGGTTGCAAAATAAGAAGCATTTACACCTATCGAGTCAAGAGATAAACAGCGGCAGTGGTGTTACAACGTATTCTGCTATACAAGTTCAGGGGAAACTTTCAATGGTGGAAAACCAGACTTTTAAATATTACATTTTGTAAATGCAACTACTTGAATTGTTCGGTTGAAGAGGGTACCAAACTGTGAATCCTGAACAAAACAGTTTGGTGAATACATGTTTACACAATAGCTTCCACTCAGCTGACAAGCAATTAATGTAGCTACGTGGTTAGCTAGTTAGCTATAAGCTTGTTGTTACGGAGAGTAAAAGATGGACTTTTATTTACTTTCCAGCATTGAGACTCAACAACTAGGCAACAACGTGGCGTGAAATCAACACTCAACAGACACAATCCACCACCGCACTGTTGTCTGCTGAGCTGCAAAAATATGCTCTGACAAACTATAGCTGGCTAACATAACAAACAGATGTGATAAACATGAGTGACATGGTTGTCAGGGCCAGGGTTAACGTTATATTAGTTATATTGAAAAGGGGCAATGATGGAATCATCGTTTATTAACTTTCCAGTATGTATTTCACATACTAGTTAGCAACTTACTGTGAAGACTCCGCTTAACTCTGCATTGTCTGCAGAACCACCATCACCAGAACCACCTTCATCTCAGCTCTGTAAACAGCGAAGTGCGCTCTGCTGGACAAACTATGTTATGACACCAATTCTAAAGCATTGTTTTCTGCATTATATGTTCTGAAAAAAGGTTTTCATACTACTGAAAGGCTACTATCGGCTGATAATATGGGCACTAGTCCATATATCACATAAAGGCGTCCATACACTCAAATGGTTTAATCAATGTCTTCTGAAGCTATCCAATAGGGTTTTGGGTATGAGAAAAACAAAATTTAACACACAAGTTTTTCACTGTAAATCTTGCCATTGCAGTCTCTAGGCACAATCATGATTTCAAGCTTGATTACACTTCCTAGTGCTAGACCCATGCACAGAGTGCCCATTGTACAAAAGGGCCTCAGTTTATTCCTGGGAGGCAGCAGATACTCTAACCCCACCCCCACCCTAATCCTAACCATACGGAGCCTGTAATGCTGAGTACCCTCCCAGGAACAAACTGAGGCACTTTTCTCCCATCGTGGCTCAGAGTGCTGGATGGTGCTTAAGGAAGTGTAATCGAGCTTGAAATCATAATCGCCAAGGAGACTAATGGCAAGATTTATAGATTTATTACACTTTAGAGACCTACCAAATGTTGCCATTTATCAATGATATCCAGTTAAGTAAGAAGTGTAAATATCAGTCACAAATATGTCAAATAAGAGAAGCCAATTAGCATTCTAAGGGAGATCCCTTAGTATGTTATAGATACCTGCCTTTAAAACCACACTGACTGGAGGCAGTTGCAGCTCGGCAAAGCACTACAAATCCTGCAGTGGACCTTTAACTACCTATGAGGACCACAAATGCTGATGTTGAACCTTTTAAAGTTAATCCATTTAAACGATTGGCAAATCAAGACTTTTGGCTGTGGACATTTACTAGTGATGCACAAGTTCCCAGATCAATGCCATCCTTCGCATCTATTGTTACTACCCAAAGTATATGCCATTTTAATTATTAACTAGTGTGGACATATTTAGAATAAACCAGTCTACAACATTAAAACAGCTTTCCATTTGATTTTGTAGATGACACTTCTGGTAACTTCCTCTTGGACTTCATTTATGATAATTACTTGCATGCCTTCTTTGAATTTGATCACCTTCTCTCCTCGTTTAATCCATCTGTGGTGTTTCATTTATATTTAACGTGTCATGCAGTGCCAAGCAACCCTATCATTTCTAGAGCACAATGAGACATTTTACTACCTACCCTGCTGTTGCCATTTGGGCATGTGAAAAATGACTTGTGAATGGTTTCCACTGTTTATTGTACTGTCGATTTGGTCCCCAGGGAAAACAATAAAGTGGGTTATCTCTTTGTCAGGGATGTGCAGTGGACACAGTGAAGCATTCACTGACAGCTGCTTTGGCTATATTTACCTCTTCTAAGACAATGTCTAAATGTCTACAACATGTGCCATGTTCCATTTAAATGCAGATCATGCTTGTGGAATATGGTATTTGTGTTAGAGAACGTCAAGGGTATTTTGTCCTGTGGGATGAGAAACGTTTTTGTTACAAAAATATCTTAATTTTGTTAAATCTTATTTACAGTATTTATCCAATGATCCTAGACAGTTTGTTTATTGTTCTTGTTCGATTAATCGCAATTAAAATTATTGTACATGATACATTACAACAAACATAAAACATCCCACCCATCCTTGTGTTACTCACTCACTCACTGTTTAGGGATGCTAGTCTCTCCCTCAGTGGACCTGCTCTTCATGGCGGGGATGCTCGTCTCTCCCTCAGTTTCTGATAGAGGGTGATAGCATAGGAAGAATCTGATTATTTTCTTGCTGACTTCAGGCCTAAAAATGAGCTAATTACAAGCTTTAGTAATTCCAGCAGGTTAATAAGTAGCTTATAAGTAGGGATGGGTATCATTAGGATTTTATCAATACTATTACTCTGATTGATACTCCTTATCGTTATTTAATGTTTAAGATAGCTGCAGTTGTATTTGCTAGTCTACACTAGCTCCTCACTTTTGCCTCATTCAGCTTCGCCTGTCATACCTAGTGCTTCATGCAAGTAATTTGGCCATCGCCTCTCTGCTTCTTTCGTTCACTTTTGCTCACTTTTCTTTTTTTGTAGCCCTGATTTTAGCATTTGGTGAGGCATTTTGACTCTCTAGTCAGTCCCCGCTTTGCACAATGCACATCGTGTGTGTTCCGCACATCTGATTGGCCAGGTGTTTTGACTGAAACATTTTCACAATAAAAGCTGGGGGGGTGGGGGGTGTCGGGGTGTCAGAATCAGATGACAATTTGAAATTAATGGTTTTAATGATAAAAAAAATTTATGTATCTATCATGTAAATAAAATGCATTATGTTTTCGGTGATATAAGTCAGTAAGTAAATTGTACTTGATCCCATTAAGGGTCAACTATAGACCTTTGCATTGGCCCCTCCTGGGCCTTGGGCCCGGGGTCATCCGTACCCTTTGACCCCCGACGGCGGGCCTGACAGGGCCTCATTAATGCACAGGCTTTCCTGGGCACGTGTTTCTCTTTCCCTCATTAGTGCTGTTCAGAATGTCGCCATTGTCAAGATGATTCACATGAAGGTTGTACTTCTCAATGATACATTACTATAGCAAATTCTCATGTAAAATTCTAATTGGTCGCATGCGCAACGATATCAATGGAAGCACGAATTAATCATGCACGAGAGCTCGCATTTTAAAGAGTAACTGGTTGAATGTGCACGCCGCATGGATAGCAATTTCGCTTCATAGACCCCGAGCACTAACTATTACTGCTTCCACATTGTATTAGAGATAACAATCAATAACAAAGTATATAAACAACAATCAACTAGAAAGATAAAAAGGTGAAGTACCAAGGTAATAAACATGGATAATTTGATATATGTCCTTTTTTACCTTGTTGTTTTGACACATCACCATGCCATTCTCTTCAGGAGTGCAGTGTGTCAGTCATTATATGGCCAGGATGAGGAAAACACTGATAATAATATTATTATTATTAATAATAATATTAATAATAATGTTACCCAAAGGACAATCTAATTACAACCTGAATAACCTAAATTAATCACATAGCACCATCATATTGCCAATAGTCTTCTATATCTGGCTAAACACACTTCAGTCACATACTTATACAAGCATGAATGCACTAACTTAAGACAAAGCTTTGTTAATATTTCCATAAACAGATTTTTGCCTTTAAAGGAATAGTTCATCCAAAGAAAATTATATCATTACTGTATATAAGGTTTAGAGGAAACTAATGTTCCTCTAAACCTGCATGTCTTCTGTGGAACATAAAAGGGAAAGTTGTATAAAAGGGAAGAGTCTGGAGTCGTATGGAATATTTTATCCTGCCTTTATGTGCTATTTGTAGTTTCAAAGTTCTGGTCACCATTCACTTGCATTGTATGGACCTACAGAGCTGAAATTTTCTTTTAAAAAATCTTCAATTGTGTTCAGTAATCTTTTCACCCCTGCTCTCCATTAATTTGCTGTATTTAGTTACAGTTTGTTACTGTATTAATTAGAAAAAGTAATTTACTGTTATTAATGAGTGACACCACAGAAATGACTCATGATGCAATACATATTACAATTAAATACTGTATGATTTATTATAGTAATTTACTGGTCATTTCACAGTTATTTACCCTATAAACCACAGTAAGGGTTAACAGTGAACTGGTTTTTCACAGTAAATTATTTTCATTTGAAAGCTTTGCTCATCACCAAAGGTCCTCTAATCCAGACTACATAAATGGGTTGGCATTGGTTTCCAGCTAAGCTATATTTTGTTTTTCAAAATTACACAATTTCAACCATTTATATGGCTTTTATGTTGTCGTTTTGTCACAAGTGTTAGCATGAATTGATTCAGTGGCCTAAACAAAAGTAATTACGAACACAAAACTTTGAAACTCCTCTTGTAAACTGCAACAGGTGTGCTGCAGACAGTGGTATTAAGGAAGGGTGGGAATATACTTGTGTGCATTTCTGGGCAGTCCACTCTAATAAGTCTTCTTTAGATTCCTGCCAGGGATCATTTTGTTTTATGTTGGCCTTGTGGATGCCCCCATTATTCACAAGACATGCTAATTCAGCTGATGTTTAGACTTAGTTCTCCATGCATGCCTTACTCTGCATTCCCCACAGCCTGTTGGCAGCCTTCTCAGGGCTCTTCAGGAGGCTGTTTCCTCTGCACTGGACACGGTTGTTTGTCTGGGCAGGCCATACCTAAATCTAATTCTCCCAGCCTGTCCTTCAACTGGGCATGTGTTTACAGATAAGGGCCAGATCCCATTAAGTTGCTTGCTTGAGTTGCCCATTGAGTTTCCAATAGCAAAGGCACAGTTTAGTCAGATGTGTTAAATTGGTTAACATAGCAACATTGTGGGAGGCTGCTGTTGTGCTATAAGTGATTGTTCACCCAAAAATGGCAATTCTGGTATCATTTATGCCTTCATGTTGTTTCAAACTCGTATACCTTTCTCTCTTCCATGAAAGGAAAAAGATTAATTTTGAAGAATGTCTTGGCCAGTCTTTTCCGTGTAATGAAAGCAATGAGGAATTTTGCTGTCAAACTCCAAAATGACAAAAAAAACAACATACATTAAATGTATCGTGCAAGTAATGTCGAGTTTACACTACATGATTTCAGGTTCGACAGTTCGATTTTTCACTCGCCGACAGGTTTGTAGATCGCCGACAAAATCCCGAAATCATAGGCAAATCAGATCTCGCTCCGGACTAACACAATGTATGAATAATCAAAGACGCAATCTGAGAGAATCGCCTAAATGTCGCCGATGTCAGCGAGATATCTAGAATGTTAAATAACTGGACCTGTCTGCGATTCCAAATCGCACAATATGAAATATGTTTTGACTGAATACTGCAGCGTTGACCGACGGCCAATGAGAGAGCAAGAAACGGGGTACGGGAATTTTCAGTGGGAGGAGTCTTAATGTACCTGCAGTAGAACATCAACTAGCATGGCTGCGGTATCAAGAAAGTCTCATTGGACCGAAGAAATGGAGGAAAGATTTGCTGAACATTGGCAAGAGTACCAACATTTGAAGTTTCCAATGAACTGTACCACAACCGGGTTGAGAAAGAGAAGTGTTGCAGAGAAATTGCCAATTCTCTTGGACAGTCAGGTAAGCAAATAGATAGATTTTTCAGTAGGAGGTACTTTTTCATGTTGTAACCAATAAAATATATATAATAATATACAATATAATATACATTATATAAAAGCAATTAAAACATATACATCATATTCTGAAATGCATAACATATGATCATGCATTTGTTTTCGTATCTCGTATCACTTCTCGCGTGTACTCTGTTGTGAAACGTAATTTAGAGTCCAGGCAGAGTTGTCAGGATTCATCAATAGTGAAATGTTTTGTAATGTGTTCACCCCTGTCGCAGATTCCTTGTGTAATTTGAAAATGCCGCAACTTCCATGGCAAGACAGACAGTTGTGTAATGTGAACGGTACCACAATCTGACATCTTTGAAATTGTGTAGTGTGTAGGATGCATAAGTCACCATATGACTTGTGAGTTATATTCCAAGTCTTCAGAAATGTACAAAAAAAGGTTATTAACTATCGATAAGACAATGTATAGAATTTCCATATTGAGAAATGATATATTATAGAATTACATTATCGAGGCAAAATTGTCTGAATAACCTTTTACAAAATTGTCATTGTAACACAGTTCAATGGAAAGGAGGAGGCAAGAACCGGCTTAAGAATATAAATAATATTTTAATCAAGAACTGAACCAAAAGACACACACACAGAAGTCCGGCAGCTGCCTGTTACACTCTCTCTCTGTCGCACTGTCATCTCCGGGCGCCTTTATCCCTCTTGGGCTTTATCAGCCTGATTATGGGCCAGGTGTGCGGAATCATGACCCGGCCCGCCCTCTGCCCTGCCACAGCTGTATTTGTTAACATTCATTATTACACATTTCTATGGAATACTTGATTCTGATTGGTCAATTGCGCCATCCAGCGGTCAAATATTGCTCTGTAACAACCGCACATCCTTGGATTTAGACATATCAGACCACTCATCCAGGTCCTGTGAGCTGTCTCTCCTGCTTCTCGGCTCTCTGTGCGATCTCTACAAGTAAGCTAATAAAATTATTTCAGTGTTTCATGTGCATTTATTTATTTGGCAAGTAGTCTTGTAATAAGCTGAATAAGAAGAAGTCTGACCATTATTTTTACAAATTAAACACCAACAGAACTCTGACGCAAACCGGAGGTTGATTTCAACTGTTCAGCGATTTATGTTTTCTCACATAATTACATAATTCCAGTGCAAATCAATGTTTCATGTGCATTTATTTATTTATTTGGCAAGCTGTCTTGTAATAGGCATAATAATGATCAGTCAGATGGTTATTTTCACAAACTAAACACCAACAGAATTCTGATGCAAACCGGAAGTTGATTTCAGCTGTTCAGCGATTTATTTCTTCTCACATAATTACATAATTTCAGTGCAAATCAAAGTTCTCTTACGAGAGGTTCTCTCGTATTGCGTAAGCTAGCTTACGCTACGGGAAAGATTCATCTTTTCTGAGATATTGAAGTCAAAAAATTATCCTTAATTTTGTATCATTTGTCAACGCAGTGCAGCAACTGCAGACCTTGAGCGGGCTAGCTAGCGAGCTCATTGGTTGCTCTGCGGCAACTGCTGCAGCCTATAGACGAACTTGGGCGAACTCGCGTCCAATGAGAGGCGTCCGCGCGCTTACTGCATCAAAGCCCGCCAAAATGGGCGTGGCTAGAGTGCATATAAGCGTAGTTCGTAGCATCTAGCAAGCTTGGACAGCGCTCGAAGAAGCCGGCCGTCTCCGCCACCTTCAGCCATCCTGTGAGCTACACCATCCGGCGACGTATCCTTTTTTTATAGCAAGCTAGTTCTTAACGAACTTCACAAAAGAGTAACGAGCATCTTTTTTAAGATGCCTCGCACCACTTGCGCTTCATGCCGCGCCCCTCTCAGTGCCGGAGACCGCCACATCATCTGCGCTCTCTGCCTGGGACTGGGGCATGCAGAGCTCGCCCTCGCTGAAGGCGGACGCGACCTCTGCGAGGAGCTTCCGATGTCGCCGCCGCGCCGCCTTCCGTTCCGCCGCGCAGGAAAAAGCGCCGCTCCCAAAGGCTGCCAGAACCGGTGATAGAAGCGACTGCCTCGCCGGAGCCTCTCCCTCGAGCATCGCTCTCACCCTCCCCGCCCCCCCGGGACGCGCAGTTGCCGCCCAGCGGCCGCACTGCTGCCATCTCGGAGGACGAGGCGGAGGATAAGGGCTGTTCCATCATGGCTTCGGACAGCGAGGAGTGGTCAGGCTCCCACGCCTCCTCCTCGGCCCAGGAATCCAGCAGGACCCGCGCCGGAGTCGAAGGGGAACTAACACGCCTCCTCACACAGGCCGTCGACCGCCTCGGGCTTGAGTGGTCACCGCCCCCTGAGCAGGCTCCCAACAGACTCGACGGCTGCTTTCTTCAGAGCCGTCGCCGCGCAACACCCGTGGCCCGGGCCGCTCCCTTCCTGCCGGAACTCCACACTGAGCTTGCAAAGTCGTGGAACACGCCTTTCTCGGCCAGGATCTAAGAAGCGCGACGGACCTCGCCCTTCGCGCCACCAAAGCTGCAGCCCAAGCTCTAGGGAAGTGCATGGCCTCGCTGACTGTGACCGAGAGACATCTGTGGCTAACGCTAGCCGACATGGGAGAAGCAGAGCGCTCCACGTTCCTCAACGCACCGCTCTCTCCGACCGGTCTCTTCGGCTCCGCGGTGAGTGGCATTGTTGACCGCTTTTCAGAAGTCCAGAAAGCCACCCAAGCCATGAACCTCTTCCTGCCACGTCGCGCTAGCTCCTCTGCAGGCCGCCCACGTGACCAGCCTCCTGCACGAGCCTCTTCACAGCGCCCAGCTCAACAAAGTCAGACTTCTCAGCGTCGACAGGGCGGCTGCCCTCGATCGCGCTCAGACAGCCGCCGCAGACCGCCACCCCCCCGCGGGCCTCGGTCTAAGGTTGCGCTGAAACCTGAGCAACTGAAGTCCTCCTAGCCTTGTTGAAAAAAACGACGGCTCAGTCCCGCCACGGCCGGACCACCGTCAAAGCTTCGCCCCCTGTCAGTCCCCCTCTCTCAGGCTACAAGAGTGGTGGATTCAGCAGCCAACAAGCCGGTGATACTGCCCGCTTGCCTGCACTCAAACGCCGTTTTCACGGCGACCCAAAGAAATCTTGTAAAGAGCAAACATGCCTTATGTGTAGAAAATGTGCCCACAATCCAGTGTTCACCTCTACACACAAGCATTACACTTCCCGTGTCCCGATCAGAGCCCACTCACATAAAGCGGACACAAACCGCTCGAGTGTTAGAGTCAATAAATGCGCTCACGAATACGTGCGCGCGCCCATTCTCTGCCCGCTCTGTCACACGGCCAGCAAACACTTCTCTGTATGTAAGTCCCATGCCCGTGACTATGCTCGCGCATCACTTAACAGATGTGACTCTTTCCCCATTCACCTCAATCGGGAAGTCACTCACAGAACAGCCTGTCCCTGCTGTCTGCGAGCAGTCATGCATAAGCACAGTAAGCGCGCTCACACATTCTGTTCAGCGCGCTGTGTGCGGCAATCAGGTCGATTTGAAAAGATGCCTACTTTCAGATTCAGATAAATCCCCGTCACAGGCCATTCTTGAGATTCGCCTTCGACGGCCAGGTTTATCTTTGAAAGATGCCTACTTTCAGATTCAGATAAATCCCCGTCACAGGCCATTCTTGAGATTCGCCTTCGACGGCCAGGTTTATCAATACACCGTCCTTACGTTTGCCTGTCTTTAGCACCCCGTACTTTCACGAAGTGCATGGATGCGGCGCTCGCACCCCTGCGGAGTCAGGGCTTGCGAATTCTGAACTATTTGGACGACTGGCTGATTATGGCACAGTCACATACGGAGCTTCTGTCTCACAGAACAGTACTCCTCAGCCATCTGAACAGTTTGGGTCTTGCAGTCAATTGGACCAAGAGCTCACTACAGCCCAGTCAGGCAATTTCCTTCCTTGGAATAGAACTAGACTCCGTGGCTATGACGGCTCGCTTATCTACACAGTGCGCGCTCCGTGTTCAGCGACTAGCCGCGTCCTTTCAGATGAACAGCCTCACGCCTCTGAAAAAATTTCAGAGAGTGCTAGGTTACATGGCCTCAGCCGCAGCAGTACTTCAGCTGGGTTTACTGTGCATGCGCCCTCTTCAGCATTGGCTAAACACCCGCGCGTCTCGCCAGGCTTGGGCCACAGGCCGCCAGCCGATCAAGGTGACTCAGACCTGTATTTCAGCTCTGCAGCCCTGGACAGTGGCCGAATGGTATCAGCGGGGAGTGACGATGGGAGCTGTATCTCGCCGAAAAGTCATCTCGACAGACGCGTCCAACACGGGTTGGGGCGCGGTCTGCGAGGGGTCTCCGGATTTTGGCCTATGGTCAGTTCAGGAAAAGCTCCTTCACATAAATTGTCTGGAAATGATAGCGGTCGAGTACGCGCTTGTGCGCCTTCTCCCCGTCATTCAGGGTCACCACGGCCTGGTCCGTTCGGACAACAGATCTGTGGTATCCTACCTAAACCGTCAGGGCGGTGTCAGATCCAGGAACCTCTTCCATCTGACGAAATGCATACTGAGTTGGTCCTAGTGCCACCTGCGCTCGCTGAGGGCGACGCACGTGCCAGGCCACCTGAACGATGGCCCAGACAGACTGTCCAGAGACAATATTCCTCCAGGGGAATGGTCCCTGCACGCTCAAACAGTCCAGAAAGTTATGGCGCATATTCGGCAGAGCAGAGATAGACCTCTTTGCGTCAGAAGAGAACTCTCACTGCCCAATATTTTTCTCGAAAAGCGAGGACGCGCTGGCCCATGACTGGCCCAACCGCCCGCTTTACGCCTTCCCTCCCGTCTCGCTATTGCCACTGGTAATGCAGAGGATCAGGGAAACGCTTCACTCGGTGCTCCTCATAGCCCCACGTTGGGAGAATCAGACATGGTTCCCGGAGCTTACGCAGCTGTCACTGACAGCGCCGTGGCCCATCCCAGTGAGAGCAGATCTCCTCTCTCAAGCTCGCGGCACGATCTGGCATCCCCACCCAGAGCGCTGGGCGCTGCACGCGTGGGTGATCAACGACTACCCGTCGCTCTGCCAGAAGGGGTAATAAACACCATCATACACGCTAGAGCCCCTTCCACGAGAAGACTCTATGCGTCAAAATGGTCTGTGTTTTCAAAATGGTGCACCGACAGAGACCTGGACCCACGGACATGTGGGGTGTCGTCGCTGCTCGTGTTTTTACAAGAGCTGCTGGATAAGGGCAGATCCCCATCCACGCTCAAAGTGTATGTGGCGGCCGTCGCGGCGTTCCCTGAACCCCTGCACGGCCAGTCACTGGGAAAAAACGAGCTGGTCATCCGCTTCCTCAAGGGAGCTAGAAGGATGAACCCCCCCGCGCCCCCCATCGGTTCCTATCTGGGATCTTTCTATAGTTCTCGAAACTATGAAAGCCCCCCCTTTCGAACCGCTTCAATCCGTGGATTTGAAATACCTTTCACTCAAAACCGTTTTTCTGACTGCCCTGTCATCAGTCAAACGTGTGGGAGACCTTCACGCGCTGTCTGTCAGCGCTGCGTGTCTTGAGTTTGGACCAAGTGACTCCAAGGTCATTTTAAAGCCTAGACACGGCTATGTTCCCAAGGTGATCGGTACTCCTTTCAGAGCACAGGTCATTTCCCTATCGGCGCTGCCAGCATCCGATAGCGAACGCGACGCCAATCTCCTTTGCCCAGTCAGAGCACTGAGATTGTATACTGCGCGCTCCGCCTCTTTCAGACGCTCTGAGCAGCTTTTTGTTTCGATCGGAGGGCGCACCAAAGGTCTCGCCGCCTCGAAACAGACACTGTCTAGATGGATAGTGGACGCTATTGCTGCCGCATACGTGTCAAAAGACCTGCCATGCCCGTTGGGCATTAGGGCTCACTCCACTAGAGGCATGGCCTCATCGTGGGCATGGTCCAGCGGGATTTCCATTCACGACATATGTGTGGCAGCGGGCTGGGCTTCCCCTTCCACCTTTGTCAGATTTTACAATCTGGAAGTGCCCGCCCTGCAGGCAAAACTACTAGTGGTTTAATACGCTACAGCTCCCTGGTGAGCTGCACTGATGGGACTCATTCCACACAGACCGGCACCGCCGCTCTGTCGTTCCCTTCCCACTATGTGCTTATGTATTACACACACACTGGCCCGCACTCTTGCCGGCCAAATATTATTTCCCTACTCACAAGGGCTCCCCGGGTCCCCCCACCCCGGGGCTCATGCAGTGGATGCTTGGCGCAGCACTGCGTTGACAATGGGTTCCCGTGAGCGTAAGCTAGCTTACGCATACTGAGAGAACCTCTCGTAAGAGAACGAATCGGTTACCTAACGTAACCTCGGTTCTCTCTAGATGAGGGAACGAGTATTGCGTAGCCGGCCGTGCTTCGCGCCACGGCGACTTTCGCTTCATTCAATGAAAACCAGGGTTCCAGTCTACGAACTACGCTTATATGCACTCTAGCCACGCCCATTTTGGCGGGCTTTGATGCAGTAAGCGCGCGGACGCCTCTCATTGGACGTGAGTTCGCCCAAGTTCGTCTATAGGCTGCAGCAGTTGCCGCAGAGCAACCAATGAGCTCGCTAGCTAGCCCGCTCAAGGTCTGCAGTTGCTGCACTGCGTTGACAAATGATACAAAATTAAGGATAATTTTTTGGCTTCAGTATCTCAGAAAAGATGAAACTTTCCCGTAGCGTAAGCTAGCTTACGCAATACTCGTTCCCTCATCTAGAGAGAACCGAGGTTACGTTAGGTAACCGATTCGTTTTTAATGTCTTTAACTTTCATAATATGGAATTGAGTGCCCAGGATACACCTTTTTTGTTCCACAGAAGAAAGTCATAATGGTTTGGAATGACATGAGGATGAGTAAATGTTGACAAATGTTTCATTTTTGGGTAAACTATACCTTACACAGTATCCAACAGACTGAGTTTTGTTTTTGTTTGTGTGCGGGTGGGTTTGTGTGGTTTAAGAGGAAATTTTTTTAGGTTACAAACTGGTAATTATAAGGGTATTATGCTATTAATGTGGTTTATGAGGACATTTCTTGTGTCCGCATAATTCAAATTGCTTAAAACATACTAAACAATGTTTTTTGGAAAAAGTAAAAATGCAGGGGCCTGGTTAGCTCAGTGAGTATAGACGTTGACTGCCACCCCTGTAGTCACAAGTTCGATTCCAGGGTGTACTGAGTGACTCCAGTCGGGTCTCCTAAGTAACCAAATTGGCCCAGTTGCTAGGGAGGGTAGAGTCACATGGGGTACCCTCCATTGGGTACATGGTAAGTTGGATGAGGATCGCGTAGAGTAGCATGAGCCTCCACATGCTGGGAGTCTCCGTTGTGTCATGCAAAGCAAGCCACGTGATAAGATGCACTGAAGAGGAGGCAACTGAGACTTGTCCGCCACCACACGGATTGAGGTGAGTAACCACGCCACTTCGAGGACCTACTAAGTAATGGAAATTGGGCATTCCAAATTGAGAGAAAAAGGGGCTAAAATAAAAAATAAAAAAATCATATATATATATATATAACTGTAAAAATGCAGAACGTTTTTGTGAGGGTTAAGTTTAGGGGTAGGGTATCGAATCTATAGTTCGTACAGTATAAAAGTCATTATGTTTATGGAGAGTTTTCATAAGGATAGCCACACCAACGTGTGTGTGTGTGTGTGTCTGTCTGTCTGTGCATACCAAGGTGATGCGTTGCTCCCAGCAGCTCTATTGATCCCTGGCATCAGTCCTGTGTTCATGCTGAACTACAGCACATTGGCTTGTGCTTGGTCAATACTGCAATAAAATTTTGACTCTCTTGAATCCCAAGTTGGTGCACTTGTGCTGATGGGCAAACCCCTATGGTAATTACAGCCCTGACAGTCACCTGCTGTTCTAGTTAGAGTGCTCTGACAGAGAGAGATGCGCCCTGCCATGTACAACACAGCATTTGATGCTCTTGAGTTAGTGTCATTGCGGGCAATAGTGGAATTTTGATTGTGGGTTTGGATATGGGTCAAGGGCCATTCAGACAATAATTTTGCAATTAAAAATGAGAGAGTCTACTGTAGTTTGAGCTTGTTGCCATCACATAGCACTATAGAGCGTTGTGTTCCGATTGTATCTGTCGATAGCTACTAGTTCAAGCTGATCAATGGATTTTAGTTGCCAAATTTGTCAAATTACTCCCCTTCACCAATATAGTACAAAAAACTAGTGCAGAACAATAGTAGTTTTGTGTGTGTTAGTTTGTGCCTTATTTCTCTCAGTTATCAGGAAATGAGGGGCACTGAGTTGGGAATGCCGCTGCAATTAGCACAAGACATCACGGGTCCCCTTTGTGTGGCTCCATTTTGTTTTGTTTAACCTCAGTGTCACAGCCTATGACAGTTCTGCACAGATTCAGGGAGTTACACAAACACAGTGGACCTCACCTTTCACAACTGCTGTCTGACCAAAATGCTGGAGGCTGAACAGGCTAACATTCTAATCCTGTTTTGCATGTTGTAAAATATGTATTCCTAATAGAGCTGTCGAGTAGTAGTCCCAAAACCTGGGAGAGAATTGGCATTACCATAGGTTCCTCAAGAAACTTCAAATGAGATTTTAGAGAATTGTTTTTCAATTTACAAACATTACTTGAGGAGACATTCATGTTTTGTTGGCACACCATATGTTGCACACAGTCATGTGTCAAATGTGGACTTTGAAGTCTTTTTTAAAAACGAACGTTGATAATTTGTTAATTAAGGACTACATCTACCACAATATACATGTTTGAAGAGAGAACAAAATGTAAAAGTCTCTTCAAGCAATGTTAATCGAATGTTTTGGTTCAATATTTGTTAAATCTGAATCAACAGCATTTATGGCATAACATTGATTACCACAACAAATTATTTTGATTCATTTCTGTAAAGCCCAAATATACTTAGATTTTGACGTGAATTCTCAGCTTCTGTGTACAGTCGAAAGCGAGCCTGTCAAAGTAAACTACATCTGACTGCGCGCTTACACAGGTGGTTGGAACATGCACGCTACAGCTGTACAATACACTGGACTAAATCTCTTCAGCCATGAAGATAACTTTATAGTCCTTCAGACTTGAGTTATACAAATGCAGATATCTCCAGACCTTCTCACACACATGCTCTTGAAGTACACATCCACCGTTTAAGTTTTACCTTCATCTCCTGTTTTTACTGGCGATTTAGATCTTCTTCTGTCTCATCTTCATGACAACAATGGATCAAATGAGAGTATTGCCACATTTTGGACCTACTAATTAGTGCAAATAACTCCATGCACATTCTGTGCATTCAAAGACGTGCAGTTTGAAAAACCGGGCTGCGTATATTCAATGCTTGAGCACTCTTCTAATGACGAGAATTGCATCACGTGCCCTCAGCATTCACGTCTGACTGAAGTATACTTTGGATGCTTACAATGGAAGTGATTGAGACCAGACGGTAACACTAGAATACAATTGTTTTTAATAGTATAGCCACAAGACATTAACATTATACATGCTAAGCATGATTTTAGTGTGATAAAATCACTTATCTTTGTAAAGTTATATTCAATACTGGGAATACAGTGTTTCATTGTCATGACAATGAAGTTGTATTTTTGAGTGTAACTTATCACAGATAACATTAGTAAAATATTTTATCACAATAAAATCAAGTAACATGTATTATGTTTACATCTTATGACTATAGTTTTGAAACGGTTTACATTTGAATGTTTATGGACTGGCCCCATTCACTTTCATTGTAAGTGCATGTGCCTTGACTATAGAGCTGGGTATGTAATATGTCAAAAATATTTTATCGATAATCTCCTTAATAAATATTGCGATATCCGATTATATCGTCAAAAAGTGTTAAAAATATCAAAATAAGAACCATCTCCTCAAATCCAAACATTTATAGTCTACAGCACGATCACGCAAGTATCCGTCAGCGACAACAGGTGCAAAATTACTTATAGCCTACAAATTAAGAGCTAAAGACAATTATAAATATTATGATAATAATAAAAATCATAATGCATAAGCCTAGTAAATACTATTGTGTTATAAATATGCCAAATGTGTGTTCTTATCGGATTTGTGTTTTTCTTGCATTTTGATAATACAGTTAATGCTGCCTAAAGAAAAGAAAATAGAACTCAATTTTAAGTTTAAGGTGGTTGTGTCTTTTACAATTTTTTGATTCAATCCCTTTCGTCCTTGTTTCTTTAATACAAAGATATATATATATATATATATACTGAACCTGCAGAGATGTGTTCACAATGCATGCTAACCGTGAACTGCTCTGTGGAAATAAAGCAAACTAAATTCACAGCACCTTCTGAGATGATCGGCGATCATTTGCAGCATTCCCATTGACGACATTATTTTTGTAAACATTTTTCAGATAAATGAAACGAGGCTCGTGCTGCATGCCTCTGAACAAACAGCAAATCAGACATGGGCATTGACGGCTTTTCTTTTGTCTGATCTTAAAAATATAATAAAGTGTGTTTCTTCAAGCACGTGTCTTTGTGTCTAACAGCATTTCCTGTCTTGCATTCCCGCACATGAAATTCCTGCATTTGGATGAGGAGATGCAACCGGATTAAGCCTTGTTGCATTTGGTGTATGGTGGGTGCTAGTTCCTGACCCTGGGATATACTGTTTTATATATAACTATAAATACTATATTATTATAAATATACTGTTTAATATATAACTTCCTAGATCCGTGGTTTTGCCATTTCCCCGATATTGTCGATCATCGTCTGTCAATGAGTGTCGCAATTGACATTGTCATATTTGTATTTATAAGATATAGTCGATATCTTATACCTAGCCCTACTTGCCTACAATATGGTCTGTAACCATATATAACTTACTGTAGGAATAAAAGTACAATTGGACTGCTATCACATGGCTTTGGATCACGTGCCAACAGGTCACCTGGAAAATATACAGCAGCTTTATTCTAAAAAGAATACCTTTTGAATTACTAGTGCTCTGATTTAGAAAACTGTTTGTAAATAGATTTTTAGGAGCACTCTAGTATATTGTACAGGACCACTGAAGCATAGCATTGTGTAATTTCCTAATGGGCAACACTGATGACCTGTTTATTTAGCAAATATAAGGTATATATGAAAGAGTAACAAATTGCCTCTGGAGATGGTGCTCCTTAGGGATCGATATTACTGTTTCAGCAACTTATTTTATGACTGGATTCAATATGGTCTGAGAGAGAGGCCTTTATAAACATTGTACTTGAGTGGGATTGTACAAGCTCTGTATTGATTTTGGTGAAGGGCTTTGTGTAAGCCTTTAAAGACCACAGTAATGTATATGCATTCCCTCCATGTTTGCCTACCTTTAGGAACCAAACTCAGAAATCCAAACATGTTTAATGTAATTTATCACCAAAGGATATAATCTCTGTATGAGGATTAGAACCAGTGCTCAGGTTTTTCTACTGCATCTTTGATGCTTATTTTGTCCCCAGACCTGGTTCCCATCGAATCTCATTCCTTGGCAGGGACAAAGAATCTGTCACCTCACGTTCATATGGCCAGAGATATATAGCATACCTCAAAGCAGAAAATGACAAGTGTGATATTGATTGTGCTCTTAATTGGCTCCTTCTCAATCTGCACAAACTATCAAGGGAAGCAAGCAGATCGATAAATGAATCTTCATTGTTTCATACTGCAGAAACATGCTCCAGACACTGTTCTCTACTCCACTCCTGCTTTTCACATCATATACTGTATTTACTATATTATCTGTCACATTTTCCCCACTTTTGTATGCTATTTTGTAGAATAAGGTAAAGAAAGTGGTGTGTTTACACTGAAAAATTGTTGGACACTTTAGGCACTAAATGGTCACAGCCTTCCCTAGTGCAATTAGTTGGCTGTAATGCTGGGCAGACACTTTTTAAAAAATTTTTTTTATATCTGTGATGAAGACAAAAAAGCACAATTATTTCATTTAACCTCTTAACCAGCACCCCTATTTTTGAGAATTTTCTGAAAATGACATACCCAAATACAAATGTCTGTAGCTCCTAAACCATATGGTCCACATTCATAACTCTGATATTTTTTTAAACTAGACACAAGAGTTATATTAATTCAAAAGTAGCATAGGAACAGAGTAAAACAAGGTCAAATTTACATGAAAGTGACTCACGATTTCTATGAATGAACTTCATTTAGGGAAAAATGTATCAGACTTTTATGTTAAAGGCCTGAAAACACCATAAAGATAAAACTGAATGTCTGACCATGTTCTGATTCAAATTTGAAGATGATACTCCCAAAAATGTAGTTTCTGTAAGCTTTTATTCAGGGAAAGTCTAGGCGTCCTTTCCAAAAGGCCAGTTGGAGACTCCAAATGGACATCTGGTAACCAAATGACATAGGACTAAACACTACATACTACATACATGTATATCAATTCAGAACTGTTCTGCTCATCAAACCACACAAGAAAAAATGATTTCAGCACAACATTTTAACAAAATACTCTTTATTTTGAACAATTCTGATAGCAAAAACAGTGAAACAAAAAAACCTCACTTCATGTATGCATTTCAAAAGTGATCGCTTTTACAACTAATTAATAAATTATATAAAAAGAAAACAACATTTGTAATTGCAACAGTGTTTTTACTCAAATAAATTACAATAAACTGATAATTATAATAAATATCCCATTACTAAAGAAAAAAAAAGCAATTACAGTATTTACAGTATTTATGTTGATCCAAGGCAGTCACTAACAAGGTTTGTTACCAACTGGAAACCAAAGCCACTGAAAGACAGGAAAGATAAAGACATTTTTGTTATATTATATGCATCATAAATATAATATGTGTGTGTGATATAAATATTATGTCTTTATGTATAATATACAGCTATCACCTAGCTACTCGTGTAGCCTCGTGTCTTTGCTAGTCATTTTATAATCAAAAACATGATATGAACAGAAAAACTGCCAATAATTCATAAACATAAAAACTCAAGACGATGTGTTTCAACTTACCGATCTAATACGGGATCGAGTCCATGGAGAAACATCTCCTCTTCAGCCGAATCGACACTCGACACCGTGCTCTCTCTGTCTAAGATGTCGGTTTCTACGTCTTTCTTCTGTTCTTCATCGCTACTCCTCATTAACTCCTCCAAAACAATCTCAACACCACAAAAACTCCTCTTCAGTCGACGATCCATGATGTAGATTGTTAGATATAATGTTAGAATAAATCTGCGCGTTGAAACGAGCTCCGTGTAGCAAAACAATGGTAAAAACTGTGCGCGCTGTGCGTAAAATGACGAAGAGCGCACGTGGACGCACTTGTATTAGACCTATGTATTAGACAGATCTTCTGAGGTAAACTAAGCAAACTGTCAATCACTGCAATCGTGTTTTAGTTGGTTAATACTCCCATCCATCAAAATTTTGATGACCAGACATTGGGTGGCTTTTATCCAATCAAAAACCGAGGTGCGAGAGTGACAGGTCCCGCAGCCTGTTGGTGCGCTCCCTTCATATTTTGGTCATTACAGAGCCTGTGATTGAAGGAGAGAAACAGGGAATGGCTCATTTTATCGGAAACAGTCCAAACTATGGGGGAGACATGGTTTTTGAACATTGGAATACAAATTACAATCGATATTTCATTGAAAGTGAACATGATGGATTACTCTAACTGGAAGCGCTCATGAAAACTGAGGAGGATATTTCGTTTTTTTCCCTATTTTTTTGTTGTTTTGGATTAAAAAGTGGGATGCATTTTGAAGAGTAGACCCCTTACATTGAAATGTATGCTGGTGTTTCTTGGATTCGTCCGGACTGATCTGAACCATAGGAGATGAAAGATGAGTATTGCCGTTCATTTTGTTCATATTTACAGGGTCGGTCTGTCAGCATTTAATTTAACCCTTTCCTCTCTGGTGTATTGATTGCAAAAACAAGTTCAGAACGTGATTTTTGAGTGTTTTAGCTATCAAATGATGCATAGTTTATGATAGTTGATTGAATATTTGTTATAAAACAAAGGTAATAAAATTATAAACACGCCCCCACGGCCCGCCCACGCCCCCCTGCGGGTATAAGGCGTTAAGGAATAATACCCTTCGAAAATGGACGCCAACTGGTCAGGGATACATAGTGTATTTGTACATCATTTGTGACCAGAGACGGAAACTTAGGTCACAATTAATTTGCAAATTAGTCTTGAGGCTTTGACTCCAAAATAGAGACTTGTGATCAACACAAATCTTAATGTCTACAAGGAAAGATAGATACTGTTTAGATGCAAGGGAGCCTCTCATGCAATGATGCCTTTTCCTGTCAAATCTGTGGCAATAGAAACATTACTTTTAATGTCATAAAATAGCAATACATAGATTATTGATCTGCACGGCACGTTTTTGAGGCATTGATATATTAATATCAGCCGACATTTAAATTAAAAGGCCTAATTTGTGTGATTTCCAATTCACTTTCTGTTGGCCTTCCGCTTAATGTAGTCTGGTGTAATAGCTTTGGAAGACCACAAGGGGGTTATATAATATTTACTGAAGCTGGTTTCACACTGGACGAGAAGCACAATATAGTAGGTTGGACAAGGCACAGGTATCACCACAGGATGTGTCGAGCTGGTGCAGATGGCAGTCCAATTTGTGAATCTAGTCAACATATTCACAAACGTTGATGGCTAGAGTAAATAATCTATGTCCTCTGATAATAATTTGGTTCAAATTTAATATGTGAAAAAATATGTGAGTTGTGCTTTGTGGCACTTCAGAATTTTAAGCAGCCTCTGCAGTCATAGAAGGGTACTCCCTACAGATGGTAAGCAGTGGTGGTGTGCATACATTCATAACATTTTGTTTTCTAATTTTAGAATGCACCATGTCATCCACTAGATGCGTTCAATGTGTGACCCCCTTTAGGTATTGTACCATTATGCAACGAGTAGCCATTTTGATATTTTATATATATATATATATATATATATATATATATATATATATATATATATATATATATATATATATATATAATGCAGATATAGATAGATAATCATTTTGAAAGTTTCCTGATTATTAATGCATGAAAAAGGCATTGATCCCAAGCCTAAACGTTACCCATTGAAACTTTACTTAGACAAAATACTTTGAGAGAGACTCTGTGCCAGAGACTTGTGAACATTTCAGTTTGATAATCAGTCTCCTATTACATTTATTTTTGGAGTGTCTTGCTTCCTAACCATAGCCGTTCAGGAGAGCTGATAAAATCACATCGAGATTTGTCTGCTGTCTCAGATAAAAGAGCAATGAACCCGTTTCATCAGGTACACAGGTGGAACAGAAGGTTGGACAAGGGCCTTTTTGATGCTAGCTTGCAAATTAATATATATGTGATGAATATTGCCTAATGATGATTTGCTTTAATTGAGGCTTTGAGGGACTGAAGGGATTGAAGGGTTCTCTTCCCAAGATCTTTTGTGTTGTGGACAGAGACCGGCAGAGAGATGAAGAGGTGAATGTAGAGCAGGGAACAGTTGCTAGGTTGCCACAGCAACAGCATCGCTTGAAGGCGTCAATGGCTTTGGCTGATGTTTGAATGCTCACTCACAGCAGGGCACGAGTGTGTTACAATTGGCACACTTGGGCTCGGCATAACATTATCCCTGTCTCTAAGGAGAAGAAGCCATGCAGTACCACAGTCAGTCCTGCTGCTCGCTCAACAGAGCTCCATCACTTATGTGAAGAAAGAACAGTAGGATGAAGGCTGCTCAGGTCCTGCCCTCAGCCCATAGCAGACTTTGAATGGTCGGTATCTCAGTTTATTTTATTCCCCAGTGCACCATCCATAGGCACCTGCTGAGTAAACAATATTGAGGCCACCTCTGTGGAGGAATGGATACGCTGTTCTCGCCCTTGATGGCTCGTCAATGGGCCTTAGATCTCCAACCTGACATTTCCATTATTGGTTCTATTGATCTTGGATGTATGCCAACTCTCTTGGAGATGTAGACAACCTATACCTGGTTGTTTGTATCGGCCAAGCTGAGTTGAGTTTTTGAGTGTCATGGACCTTTTTTGGGGTGGGACAACATAAAAAAAATAAAAACTTTTTAACAAAGAAGCAGTTCTTTATATAAGAGTAAAACATGCTAATCTAATGGTGGAGTTTTCAATTAGCATACATCTACCTAGGTTCATTTCCCACCCTTACTTTTTTTAGGAAACCAAACAAAATTAAAACTGAACTTGACAGGCAGTTGTCACCATACATTTTCATTGTACAGTATATGACATTATCAGAGTAACTACTTTTGTATTCCATGGGCTAAGAAAGTCATACCCTAATTAACTTATGGCTAATAAATGGAATCAAATGAGGCTTGAGTACACAAAAATGTCGACCCTTTTTAACAAGTTCTTCTGTTTCTTTATAAGGGTCCAGGGTTACAAAAGCCACTGTTGCCAAAATCCCCTTGACATGCACCTCATGTGCTCCCACAACATATGTCCTGATCTGTGTAAATAAGTAGCTTTGGAGTCTTGGGCTAATTGGCAGCAGGCTTGGGGAAGCATGACCCACAATGGGTGTATAAGTCCAGTCTGTGGGAGATGGAGGAGAGGTGGGGTCATAGAGATCAAGAGGCTGAGTTTCAGTTAAAGGGTGTTTAAGGGGGTGTTGGGTAGTTTTTGTCCTGTTTTCACATTTAACAAGGATTAATAACGAGTGGTTGATATGGTGGCTTTTTTGTAAACTAGTCTCTTAGAATGAATGTTCCTATAGCTACGTAATTGTTTCGCAAACTGACCTTTACAAAAAGTATTCTTTTTGCAAACTGAATCTGATCCACGTTTCGCTGCAGTTTTCTGGTGAAATAAACACTAGAGGCCCTACAACAAAAGTTTGATTCACTTTCACACAAATCATGACTACAACAGTTGATTATGATTTATAAAAATCACATGTTTTTTTTTGCTCTATTACTCGCACACTGCTATGTTTTGATATAAAATTTGTAGGGGTGAATGGACAATTCTCCCCTACACAGGAACTCAAATGTCTTATACGCGTTTGTTCAATTCAAACAGGGTGCTTTAAAACACATTGCACCAGATTTCACATAATTGATTCTAGCATGTTGTAAGCAAAAAGAGTGTGTTAGAGTGTATATGTGGAATTGAAAATGACATATGAGAGCTACAGCGAAGACAGATATTCAGTGATCCATTGTGATTTTTTGTGAACATATAGGTTTGCTAAATAACGATGGTATGTTAATAACTAACAATAATGAATCAATTTGAGGTTTGGGATAATTTTTGGGTAAAAAATTCCTTTTATTGACAATATGCCATCCAAGTATGTTAAAGAGACAGTTAAACCAAAAATGAAACTTCTGTCATAATTCACTCACCCTCATGTTGTTCCAAACCTGTATGACTTTTCTTTTCATCAGTCTTCCTAAGGCCAACAGATGTCTACTGCATGTTTGCCAGAAGGGCTGGGATTGAGTGAGAACTACGTGAATCTGTCAGTCCTTACATAGATCAATGCTCTTAATCTTCACTCCGACAGCCTCCAGCACCCTAGCCTTTATTAAAACAATGTGGCCTATTGTGTGTTGGCTAGATACTCACCACATCTCTCCAAATGCTCGTGCAAACACGATTACATATTAGGGCTGTGAATTGACCTGTCACAGCATCACAAGTAAAGCTTAAGGTTATTGATTGATGGTCCACCAATGTGGACCTGATTAATTGCTTGTTGTCATTGTTATATTTGGGCTCACCCCCTGCAACCCATAGACAAGTGTTACCAGGGTAACCGACCATCTCTGTGATGGAGACACGTGTTAGGACCTTCAATGGGTAAAAGATGTTTGTGAGACTAGAAATTTTTCTGAGTAAATCTGATCTTTCTTTTTTAAGTGACAATATTTATAGTGACGTCTTCATTGTACAAATGATTTAGGAATTATTATGCTCATCTTTGAAACCTCATTTAAAGGCTGTATAGTGTGACTCTACTGTATACAATTACAAGGACTACATGGGTATTTATTCATATAGGGACAATAGTTTTCACAGTAATATCAGATTTCCAGAAAGAATGGCAAAAAATCTATACAATCACTGTAAGAGATTACATGCGGATACCACATTCTAATTATCAAGTTTGGCAAAACTTATAACTGTAATTCCAGTGAAGACATTTAATGCTATGGGACACAGTGACATTTTATATAATTCTGTGCTTCTAACTTTGTGGCAACAGTTTGAGGAGGGTCTTTTTTGTTCCAGCACATAGCGAGGTCCATAAAGAAGTGGTTTCATGTGGATGATGTGGAAGAACATTACTGGCCTGCACAAATCCTAGACTTGAACCCCACTGAACACCTTTGGGATAAATTGGAACGTAGAATACAAACCAGACCCCGTTGCCCAACATCAGTGCCAGACCTCTCTGATGCATTTTGTCTGAATCGGAGCAAATCCCCACAGCCATGTTTCAGCATCTAGTGGAAAGCTTTCTTATGAAACAAAGCAGCCTGTACCTGTTCTCTTATAGTGTATAGTCCTGTGAGTGACAGGTTCAGAGGGGCCATCTCTCAGACTCTCTGTGACAGGCCCTCTCCAGACCCAATCAGCCTATCCCATGTGGTTGCAGAAAAAGTGTTTGGGAAAGGTAATTGTGCCGCTGCCCTCACCTCCTGGCCCCTGAACTCCCGTGCTGTTTTTAACACATCACTGTCCACAGGCATTCGCCCTCCTCCCAGTTCAGCTGCCAAACCTGACGCTCTCCAAATTGTGTTCTTCACCTGTTTCTGAGAGCTCAGACTCATTCACCATCTCTGTCTTTGATTGTTAGTGAAGAGTTTTTTCTGCTAGAGAACTGTGTTTATAAAGAATAGGAGTGTAAATGTCAGTGGAGGAGTTAATTGTCTCATTATCCAGCTCATCACTATATTACTCATTAATTTGTGCGTGTGGGCTTGTGTTTGAGGTGAATGTCTAATTTTGTTGCTGGCAGGACTGTGTCTCATGGTAACTATATTTCTTGGTTGTTTCAGTAGCTCAACTTGAAATAGAGCAAGTCTTTGAGTTGTGGGTTTGATTCCCAACGATCACATGTAGCGATTATAGTTGCTATACAAATTCAATCTGTATAGTTTTCAGTGTTTTGAAATTTTATTTTTTATTTTAATACATACTTTTGGTTATATAAATATGTATGGCCAAAGTATATATAAAATTATAGTCCATATATTTGAGCATATACAGAATGTCTGTATTCACATTCCACTAGTATTTGCAAAAATGTTACTTATATGAAAATATATATTTTATATATATATATATATATATATATATATATATATATATATATATATATATATATATATATATAGCAGTATGACTGGTGGCATTGTCATGCTGGAGGGTCATGTCAGGATTAGCCTGCAGGAAGGGAACCGCATGAGGGAGGAGGATGTCTTCCCTGTAATGCACAGCATTGAGATTGCATGTAATGACAACAAGCTCAGTCCGATGATGTTGTGACACACGGTGACAGACCATGACGGACCCTCCACCTCTAAATCGATCCCGCTCCAGAGTACAGGGCTCGGTGTAACACTCATTCCTTCGATGATAAACATGAGTCCGACCATCACCCCTGGTGAGACAAAACCACGACTCGTCAGAGAAGAGCACTTTTTGCCAGTCCTGTCTGTTCCAGCGAAGGTGGGTTTGTGCCCAAAGGCGACATTGTAGCCTGTGATGTCTGGTAAGGACCTGCCTTACAACAAGCCTACAAGCCCTTAGTCCAGCCTCTCTCAGCCTATTGCGGACAGTCTGAGCACTGATGGAGGGATTGTGCATTCCTGGTGTAACTCGGGCAGTTTATTGTTGCCATCCTGTACCTGTCCCGCAGGTGTTATATTCGCATGTACTGCCTCTACGAGGATGATCAACTGTCCTCCTTGTTTCATTGTAGCACTGTCTTAGGCATCTCACAGTATGGACATTGCAATTTATTGCACTGGCCACATCTGAAGACCTCATGCCTCCATGCAGCATGGGCATGTACACGCAGATTAGCAGGGACCCTGGGCATCTTTCTTTTGGTGTTTTTCAGAGTCAGTAGAAATTTTAGTTTTGTAAACATAAGTAAATATTATGTTTATGATGCAACGCACCAGAGACGCTACACAAGCATGTCTGACGCAGGTGTAAATTGACGGGTCCTTAAACAAGCCCTCATGATAAATCTCGAACTGATTGACAAATTGACTTGTGAAAAGGATTGCTGTGAACTGTATGCCAATGATTGACTTATGTTTAATAATATGATAGTAAACAATACATTGTATTCTAAAGCCGTTTTTTGTATTGTCTTATTATTGATGAACTCTTCTGCCACAAGAATGTAATGCATTTTAATTATCTGAATTTGTTTTATATTATATATATATATATATATATATATATATTTAAAAATAACTATGTATAATTATTTCATCATTATATATTGACTTATTGTTATATGAAGGGCTTTCTCAGCAAATATTTGTATATGTAACTAATGTAATTCGATTTAAAATTGTAATCGATTGACAGCCCTATATATATATAAACAGCCTATGTAGCCAAGTATTTTCAAAATGTTTAATGCAAGAATAATGTTTAATAACACTTAATAATTTTAATTTATATGCACTAATATAAAATCCACTAGAGAAGTTGTCCACATTGTTTGTTGAAGAAATTCAACAAACAATACAACAATAAATGGCATCAAAAAAACAACCAAGGTCCATCTCCTCATTCATGCCATTGGGAGCTAGAGAGTTCTATTAAAAAATCCAGAATGACCAATTTATGATGTTGCTTATACAATTATTCTGCTTATATGTTGCTTATTAAAATTATTGCCAGTAAAATCATCACAATTAAATCATCACTATTTGATATACAATTAAGCCATCCCTTCCTTGAATGCACTGCATGCTGCTTTGGATGAAAGTGACTGCCAAATGCTTAAAAGTAAATGTATTGTAATAAGCGACAGCAAATTCAAAACGATACCTTCATACAGCAAAGAAACCTCAAAAATGTGCCAAATACCAACTGTTGTACTGTAAAGTGTTGATTGTTGTACATAAAATGTGTATTGTTACTTGCAGACCGATTTTCCATTCTGCTGGACAATGTAATCATTTATTTTATGTTGCAGAGACCTTAGTAGAATAGATTAAACATATTTTTCCAGAATTATACTCCACCCGTTTACCATTGGCCTCATGATATCAAGCTCAATAGCCATTGTTTTCTGGAGGAACGTAAACGGGTAGCTGGGAGTGTCTTCGGTTGTAAAAGAACCTTTTCCTTCCAGGTTTTGTTCATTTTAAAGGTGATGTTTCAGAGGAAGCCTGGAGAAGAGTTTGTCCCTCTCTGAGTCATTCATTTTCTTAAATTTTTTTTTTATAATTCTTTAGTAAGTTTTTGTGTTTTCCCTTCAAATGTTGAAACATGAAATGAGCACTTGAGCAAACAGATTACTTTTAACATCACCTTGGACAGCTTTGAAGTTGAAATATGAATAAGTCAGCATTTTTGTGGTGGGTCAATTATACAGTTCAGAATAGGAGCGAAAATTGTTTGAAGTTGACAAGGGGTATCAAAGGGGTTTTGGAAATCAAGCTTCAGATCTTTTTTTCTAGTTCACATTTTGTAAGCTGAGGCAGCCAAGCAGCGTAAATTAAGAGAATTTGTGAAGCTCTCGATTTGACTGGGTTTCCATTATTTATTAGTTTTTTGAGGTGCGCCATTAAAAAAACGTATACATTTTACTATAGTCTTCTGTGAATTAGAAATTGTGCAGACTCACGGTATATTCATAGCTCCATATTTACGCTGATTTTATATAATAAATAATATCATAAAACCTCAAAACAGCAAACAGCTTATTATTTACTTGATCTCAAATAATACAGCCCTGTGTCCTCCAAATGGCCTTGACTTTTTACTAAATTTTGTAAATGTTATGGCTCAGCTGTGGCAGGCTTTCAAACTTGCTCTGATATTAATAAGCTACAAAATGTATTTCCAAAACCCAGCCATTCTGTGCTATCTACAGTGCTGACATCAAAGCACAGTGATTATTCATTCCCACAGTGTGTCTGTTATTTTTTATTGTTGAGAATATTAAGATGTGTGTCACAGAGCCGCTAAATCCACCATTAAGGGGTCACAGCTTTCTCATTTTCATTACAGCTGAAAATTCCTCCCAGTGACAGCCTCCAAAAGATGTCCATGAACTATACAACCATTCAATTCAATTTTATTTGTATAGCCTTTCACAACACACATCGTTTCAAAGCAGCTTTACAGAAGATCAGCATTAACAGATGATAAAACTGTAATGTCTATAAAGTCGATGCATCATCATTGTGTAATTTTAGATGAAATACGATTCTTAATCGTGTTTAAAAATAATTAAATAATAATTGTATTAATAACCCCAGTGAGCAAGCTGTAGGCGACTGTGGCAAGGAACACAAAACTCCATAAGATGTAGATTAATGGAGAAAAATAACCTTGGGAGAAACCAGACTCACTGTGGGGGCCAGTTCCCCTCTGGCTAACATTATGAATGTAATGTAAATATAACTTATGTATAGTTAAAATCATGGTTTAAAATTATTAAACTAAGTAAGGGTTAAGGGTCAGTGTTTAAACTTTAAGATTAATGACCACAGTCTTTGAAGTCCATCTTGATTAACTGCAGAAGTTCACATAGATGCAATTGTCCTTGTTAATTTGCTGATGAAGGCTTTTGTTGGCAATAGTTAGTCTATGCATTCCATTTCAAGATCGTAGTCCATCAATAGACCGAGGTGATGCATGTTGGAGTTGGCATCAGTTCATCCTCTGAAGTCCATCATAATAGACTGAAGTGATATATGGCTGGCACTGGCTGCATTTAGTCATCATCATTCAGCGAGTCCAACATGAAGCAGGAATGGTGCTGGATCCAGCCGGTTCTGGTGACCTCAGGATAGGAGTCCCGAGGTTGAGACAGAGAAACAAATAAAAAGATGCAAGCATAGATGCCTTTTAGAAATTACATTTATTGCAGAGTTAGAGATTATGATCATGGTTTCTGGTTTCTGCGATCTTAATGAACATGATGGAATATAGCATGGTAGAAGATCACTTGAGTACTGCGGAGCTAGACCATTCAAAGCTTTGTACGTAATTAACAGAATTTTAAAATGAATTCGGAATTTAACAGGTAGCCAATGTAACGATGATAAAATGGGGCAAATATGATCATATTTCTTGGTTCTTGTTAGCACTCTGGCTGCTGCATTTTGAACCAATTGAAGTTTATTTATTGATCTTGCTGGACATCCTCCCAGTAATGCATTACAATAATCTAGTCTTGAGGTCATGAATGCATTAATTAGTTTTTCGGCATCAGCAAGAGAGAGCATATGCCTTAATTTAGCAATATTTCTTAGGTGGAACAATGCTGTTCTACAAACATTTGTAATTTGATTTTCAAAGGACAGATTGGTATCAAATATAACACCTAAGTTCTTCGCTGTTGAAGATGATGTAACAGTACATCCATCTAGAGTCAAATTATATTTTAGCGGCTTATTTTTAGAGTTTTTTGGTCCAATAATTAGAACCTCTGTTTTGTCAGAAGTGAGTAGAAGGAAATTTCTGGCCATCCAATCTTTTATTTCACTGATACACTCTGCTAATTTTGAGAATTGTGAAATCTCATCAGGTTTTGAAGAAAAATAAAGTTGTGTATCGTCAGCATAGCAGTGGAAACTTATTCCACGATTCCTGATAATATCTCCCAGGGGAAGCATATACATGGAGAAAAGCAGAGGCCCTAAAACTGATACCTGCGGCACTCCGTATTTTACTTTTGTTTGGTTTGACAATTCCTCATTTACATAGACAAAGTGGTAGCGGTCTGCTAAATATGACCTAAACCATGCTAATGCAACTCCACAAATTCCAACATAATTCTCCAGCCTATTCAAGAGAATCTATCGTGTCGAATGCAGCACTAAGATCTAAAAGCACTAGAAGAGAAATGCATCCGCAGTCAGATGATAAGAGCAAGTCATTTGTAACTCTGATAAGTGCAGTCTCTGTACTGTGATGAGGCCTAAATCCTGATTGAAATTCTTCATATATACTATTTCTCTGTAGAAATGAACATATTTGGGAGGATACTACCTTTTCTAGTATTTTTGACATAAACGGGAGATTTGAAATCGGTCTATAATTAGCAAGTTCTCAGGATCAAGTTGTGGCTTCTTAATAAGCGGTTTGATAATTGCCATTTTAAAGTTTCCTGGGACATGTCCTAAGCATAGCGAGTTAATGATATTAAGAAGAGGTTCAGAGATTACAGGAGATACCTCTCTTAAGAGCTTCGTTGGTATAGGATCTAACAAACAAGTTGTTACAAACAGGCTTTTGATGTTTCGATAAGTTTTGTTGGCTCTTCGTGACCTATGATAGCGAAAATTAATAGACACTGTTTTCTGAGGTGCTATGACAGATGATTGCATAATTCCAATTTTATTTCTGATTATTTCAATTTTATCTGTAAAGAAATTCATGAAGTCATTACTCTTGTGCTGCGATGTAATATCTGGTTCTGTTGAGGCTTGATTCCTAACCAATTTAGCCACAGTACTGAAAAAACATCTAGGATTGTTGTGGTTATTTTCTATGAGTTTACTAAAATATGCTGACCTGGCAGCTTTGAGTGTGTGTTTGTAGCTACAGACACTATCTCCATTTTCCGAGCTGCTCTCTTGAGATCATGAGTGTGATCATTGTACCAAGGTGCAGGGCTTATTTTCGAAGTGGGGCGACAATATCAAGGGTTCTAGAGAAGACTGCATTTAAATTGTTATTTCATCAAGTTATTCTGGGCTTTGGGGTTTATTGAGTGTATGAGATAAATCTGGAAGATTATTAGTGAAGCTATCTTTAGTGGTCGAAAGAATAGTACTACCTGAACGATAGCGTGGTGTAAATGGAGTAACATTAGTTGATTGCAGCATACAAGAGACGAGGTAATGATCCGAGATGTCATTGCTCTGCTGCAGAATTTCTACATTATCAACATCAACTCCATATGAAAGAATTAAATCTAGTGTATGATTATGGCGATGAGTTGGTCCTGTTACATTTTGTCTGACTCCAAGAGAGTTGAGAATATCGATAAATGCTAATCCCAATGTATAATTTTCATTATCTATGTGAATGTTGAAGTCACCAAAAATTAAGGCTCTATCTACAGCAGGGGTGTCCACACTTTTTTGCGTGATGATCTACTTTTAAATGACCAACTCAATAAGATCTACCAACTAAAAAAAAAATAAAACATTTTGTTTAAAAAAAATGCTTGTTGTGACTACTGCATTTATGCCTACATGGAATTCATCTTCTACTTAATAAAAAAAAAATATAATAATGTTCAGTGTTGATATCATTCAGTTTTAACACTGAACCCAAAACACCTACAGCACAATATAAACAATAGCCAGGGCATTTACCTTATTCTGATGATTTGCACAGAATTGAATCAGACAGTTTTGTATAATCTGGGCATTAGCTGCTGGTAGCTAGCCTCAAAAACTGCTAGCTTCGCAATTCCGCGCTCTGTTCTAAAAAGCCCTTGGAAGGCGCGAACCTAGTTGTCATGGCAACTGAATAAACAAAAATCTCGCCTGGTCAAAATGTACTCGTCAAGTGCAAGTCAGTCAGAAACAAAAATATGGAAAAACATTGTTTATTTGTATTAAAATTTAACGAAATACATTTAAATTTTGTGCGATCTACTAGCATTGTCTTTGCGATCGACTGGTAGATCGCGATCGACTATTTGGCACCCCTGATCTACAGTAACTACAAGATCTGATAAAAAATTTGCAAATTCACTAAGGAAATCAGAATAAGGCCCGGGTGATCTATACACTGTAGCAAGGGTAAAAGACGACAGAGATTTTTTATTTATATTTGTCACATTAAACATTATTAGTTCAAAAGACTTACATTTATATCCTGTCCTCTGAGTAACACAAAAACCTTCACTGTAAATTGTAGCAACGCTTCCTCCTCAACCCTTCAGACGAGGCTCATGTTTATAACAATAACCTGGGGGAGTAGATTCATTTAAACTAATATATTCATCCGGTTTAAGCCAGGTTTCAGTCAAACAGAGCGCATTCAATCTATGATCTGTAATCCATTAATTGACAATTAGTGCTTTGGTAGAAAGAGATCTAATGTTTAGTAGCCCTATTTTTATATGATGTGTATTTAGTTTGTTTTGTTCAAGTTTGACCTTAATAAAACATTTTCTAAATGATTTAGTGAGGGTATTGTGTTTCATAGTTCGGGGAACAGACACAGTCTCCATGAGATATCTAGGTGATACAGTCTCTGTGTTGTAGTTTATGTGACCTGTGTGACGACCATCCTTTACCATAATACAGAGCACCAGAATGTAGGTGGTCCCTGCAGCATTGGCTTTTGATATGTCATCCCCTTCCATAATACTATACTTAATAGGAAGAGATGCTTTCCTGTCACTTAACCCTATTTGGCACTAGGCTCAGTGGGGAAAGTCATCCTTTACATCCTGGAATATCATATGCATCTGGAAAATGTCAGTGTTTGAGGTAATTTCTAAAGTTATTTATTACTCCTATAATATAATTGCTTTGCCTAAAAACAAATGTCAGAATTCAAGTGAACATGCTTCTGCTGTAAATGGTCTGCACTTATATAGCGCCTTTTTAACCTTAGTGGTATTCAAAGCACTTTACACTGCATCTCATTCACCCATTCACACACAAATTCATGGCAGAGCTGCCATGCAAGGCGCTAGCCTGCAATTGGGAGCAACTTTGGGTTCAGTGTCTTGCCCAAGGACACTTCGGCATGTGGAGTCGTGTGGGCCTGGAATCAAACCACCAACCCTGCGATTTGTGGCCAACCCGCTCTACCACCTGAGCCACAGCCTTAGCCTGCTGTTAAGCGTACATTTGTGTACATTTCAGTAGGCAGTTATTAACTTTATTAGAGAACTGCTTAGCGTAAAATAAACCTCAATTACCTAGCGATACAGAATGTTAAGGTAAAGGAAAGACTTGTTTTTGATGATCAAATTTAGCATGTCCATGAAAACTGTATTTGAATAACTCTATGCTATTTTATTTCCAAGCAACCAACATCATGGTTTACACAAAATCCACAACAATCGCTGTACCAAGCTACTTTGCACTAAATGAATGAAGACGTAGATGCCTTACCGTTACCAATGTTTACTTACAATGTAAGTTGCTTCAGACCTTTTTTTGCTTCTTCGGCAGTACAGATATTGGATCCTCCATTGTCTCTGCTGCTAAAGCACGATAAATAAATAAGTTCCATTGTGTTCTGTCACCATGACATGTAACAAGAGTATATACACACAGGTGGCAGCCAATGAACATGGGGATTCTCTTCTTAGACGTTTAGTGAAACACCTCGGGTCATGTAATTTCGACATGGCGAAACACATAGAAGGGGGTGACCTGCACCATGTAGAATAAAACACTTTTTATAGAAAACTGTAATGAGAACTGTCTTCATCTCATTCGGATCAAGCTTCACAAAAACACAATTAATTTGTTAATGTGTAAAATTTTAATTAGCTCCAAACTACTGAATCTACCTTTAAGTAGGTGATTCTTGGCCAGAATAAACTGCAGTGTGGACCAAACCTTTTGCTGTTCCTTGCTTTTAAAACAGAATTAACTATAGTATGAATTTTCCATGCCCCGCTATTTTTGCACTCCTGCTCTGCAGAAAGACAAGACTCCATAGAAACTATCTACATGAATTTCTCACTAGCTCCATATGATGCATACACTTGCCTGAGCCTCGCTGAATATGCAAGACACACTTTCTCACTTCGTTCTTCAACCTTGATGTCTCCAGAGCTCATTCTCTTCAGCAGCTCTTAGTCATTGGCTCTGAAGTTCTGAGTATTTTCTTTCCCATCCTTCAACCACTGCAGCCTCTGTTGCACTCGTCTCCATTTAACACACTGCCTGCTTGCTCTGGATTAGCTCTATAAACCTGACATGGCTTCTGCAAGGGTGTACAATAGAGGACAAATGGTGACTCTTGCGTAAACACCAATAACAGTGAGTTTTGTGTGCATGGACTATCTGTGCCGCAGAAAAGGAAAAAATATCACAAGAAATGGGATATGGGGTGTGGCAAGGCCATGATGGGACACGGCCAGCGCTGAATCAGCTGATCAGTGGGAGAGTGAGATAAAGGCGAACCGGAGGCACCAGTTCGAGAGAGTGTGAGAGACTCACACGGCCATGTAGCATGTGTGTCTGTTTTTTCATGTTTGTTTTAATTAAGTTTGACATTGAAACTTTGTTTACTGTTCAGCCGGTTCCCACCTCCTCCTTGCCCGACCTTGAACTGTTGCAATCCACTTCAATATACATTTATGGTGATATTATGATTAGTGGTGGGTGCAACATTGCATACTACAATCCATTCAGAATTTCAGGTAGTTAAACAACATTGAATCTACCTTTTCTAGTTAGCTACGTGCTTAAAACATAAAGTAGCTAAATTAAGCTATTTAAAGGACAAACATATTTTGTAATTATATATATATATAGATATAATTTTTGTTTACAATCAGAGCGTTATTAATCTGGCACAAAACTGTGAGATCTTAGGGCGACAGCATTTCAGATGGACATAGTTTTACTAAATAGAGCTAATAAAACTGAAACCCTAATTTACAGAACTGAGTCAAAAACATGGAGTGTATGAAACACAAGGTGAATAAATTTGTGTAAATCATTCCTGAATCCTATCTTGTGTAAATTGTCACATTGAATTTAATGTAACAGTTTAAGAATCAAAAATATATTGACAAACAACAACATTTAACAAAACATTTAAATACACAAGATGTAAAATGCCACACAGAGGCCTTATTCATGAAACAAGTCTAGAATGAAATTGGGTTAAACGTTTATTAATCCCGTCTTGATTAAATTGTCACTGTGAACTCAATCATCAATTTAAGAGTCAAAATCTTGGCGATGAACAATAACATTTATGGAAAAATTTCGTTTTCGTTTAAAAAAAGTCGTAATATGCCACACATTGGCCTAATTCATTAAACACAAGCAGAACAAAATCATAGTTTAATCCAATCTTGCCTAAATTTAATTCAAAGCAACAATTTATGAAAGAATGTTTTTCAAACGATTTACACAGAAATGTACTCTACTTTTGTTTCCTGAATAAGGTCCATGGACTGTGCAATGACTTGGTGAATTGTTTTATGAACATGAATAGTGAATCAGTTATGTTCAAATGAGTGGATTTTCTAGCAGGAATTTGGATTTGACAGATTCTGAACACATACTGTACAAGACAGTCTAGAAGAGTGCATTTTGGTTATCGCCTTCTTTCAAACAATTGCAGTTTGAAAACAAACAAACAAAAAAAACTTTTTGTCACTCGACAATCCATTTTTGAAAACAGACCACTGTCCTTTCACGCTACTGGAAAATGTATTAGTAGCATCGCTACTATTTAGTTAGTTACTCTACAGTACTATTACTGATTGTGGTCAGGTTAACAGGCTCATCAGTATCAGGTGGTCAAATTCTGCTCTCTTTTGCTGGAGAGAACAGCACAGACAGGTCGGTTACAGAAAAGAAACACAAAAGTAACGTGATACAAAGCCACATATAGTAGGTTGATGGATGGCACCGCAGTCTTCTCCTCACCCCTTTTTACTCCCACCCTTCCCCCTCTCATGTCGCTCTCCTTTACTACACAGCATTCTCTCTCTCCGCCATCCACTCATTTGTAAGAGCCTGTGCGGGGAAAACCGGATTGTGAAGCAGCCCACTTTCACAGCAGGTTTTGGTAGAGGCAGGATGGTACATTCACAGATGTTCAGGATGACGTGGAGCTTTGACTGGGCTCATTAATGAGATCCAGAGCACAGGGCTGCGCTCAGCAGGTTGTTCCTGTCCGAGAGCCAGATGTAGGGGAGATAACATGACTTAATGGGCCCACTCAAGAGAGGCGTAATCAGAACACGCTGTTTGAATCAGTCACACTGATGAAGCATGGCACAAGAATTCACAGAGAATTGCCTTGGCTTACCTTTGACTTCTAGAGGTCAAGCATGACACTGTTTTCTGACCCCTTAAAATTATTTGCATGCTTGAAATGCCTCATCAAGAAATATGTTTCATAGTTTCATAGTATGTTCCTATCATTAGTTTACTGATGGAATAGGTCACTCAAAACAGTAAAATTCTGCCATAATTTACTTACCTTTATTTTGTTCAAAAACCATATGAACCAGTATGACACCAAAGATGATGTTAGGCAGAGTGGTAGTCTCAGTCACCATTCACTTGATGTTAAACTAAATGTCAGCACTCTTGGAACGCAGCTAATCCAATCAGATAATCAATGATGAACCGATTTTATCAGTGTCTCAAAATGACCAACAAAATGACCAGATAAAGGATCCTGGGCTTGTTCCTTTTATTTACTGAAAGAAGGGCGAGGGAGTATACCACTTTGATCGTTGTTGGATGGCAGGGCAGTTGAATGAAGCAGCATTGTGTCATTTCCTTTTCTTTCTTTTCAGTTTGTCTTGTCAGTTTGATTTTTTTAACCTACAACAAAGCTAATAGCAAAATAGGAACCAAGGAAATATTAATTTGAAAATTTTTCTGGTTAAGTGTATTTCTATTGCAGTGTAAAATGGCCAAATGTTCTTGTCCTACACATTAACTAAGACTGCACCAAGGCTAACCATTAAGAAATGATTTATTGGTTTATTCAATTTGGATTAATACTTCAAATTACTTGGCTTTCATTAGAGCATGTTTGTTTATGTTCATCCCACAAAGGACAGTTCATCACCAGATCATCTGTGACTTGTCCATGCATTTTGGCAGTAAAGCCATGTATATCATAACAACAAATCTGCATTTAGTTTTAGTCATAGTCTTCTGACTAAATTGGATTTTAAATAAAATTTTAAATTAAAATTGCTTTATCAAATCATCAGCATGGACACAACTTGCAAAGTTTATGATTGAAGGTCCTGAGAAGTTGCTTACATATTTAAGCAATTGTGGGTCAATGTTGGAAGTGGACATTCCCAGAAGTCTTTGAATGAGAGCCCACATGTTCATGTATATTATGTTTTGTGGTAGTTTTAATGTGGTGTCACATTAATTATTTTACATTGAGGCAGGCTAAAGTGTGCGCCATCAATGTTCCCTTCAATTAGTCTACTTGTTGGTTAATAGAATAAGATCAACTTTAATAAAACAGGGGAATTAAGATTGGCCTCCCATTGAGCTGCTCACCATACAATATTTTGTCACTTTTTTGGTATCGATGTCCAGTTATTGGTTCACTGCATTTTATTTGTGTTTATTTGTTATGCATAACCAGAACCAGATACAGACTTGTGTTGCATTTTTGCAGCTGCTGTTTAGGGAAAATATGTGAAATTAATTGAACAATTGTAAAATTGGTTAAATAATACATTTCTCCAAAACATTTAATAAGCAAATAGCATCATCAAGCACATTTAGTTGCAATTAAACATGTATTTTTGTTATCACATGTTCATCGAACATGTATTTTTGTTTATACTTTTGGTCAGTGGAATTAACACTACAGTGTGAGGGATTTTAATCCACTTATTTCTTAAGTCCAGGAAATACAATCAAAGTATTGTAATGTGCCAGACCCTGTACCTGGGACTTGTATTATGTTCAGCCAGAGGCTAAAGTAAAGGAAGCTGTGTGGCTCGTGTGCACATGCAACCGTGTTTATCGTACGTGCACACAAGCATGCTAAACAGACTTTCTCCTCCACTGGTGGCACCTCCACATGTCGTTTTGATGAGATTTAGGGGAGTGGTGTGAGTTATTGCACTTTGTTTTGAGCCCCAGAGATTTATTCCCAAGTGCCAAAGATGTGACCTTGACCATGTAATTTCTACCCATTCCTCCACTATCTACCTGTCTTCCTCACCCTGAACTTTAATGTTTTATTTTCCCCTGGGTTGGGAATTATTCTTTGTGACACCAATGCTTTCTATGATGAATCTGAGCGAAAAATGTGTGGCTGACACAAAGCGTGAAGCAATCTACTCGTTAGTGAAATACTGCGATAGCGCAACAATCAAAAATACACAATGAAAAAAGATCTTTGAGAGATGTGCTCAGCGGCAGGGAAAGAAGAAAAGATCCCTACCAGTGAGAATTTGTTTGTGATTAAATATGTGATAATGCAAAAAGTGAATTTTGATGTTTGTTTTATTTGAATAAAGTGCATTTGGAGCATGTCAAGGGTGTGTGAACAGGCAAAGCAAATTTCCCAAGAAATTTAAGAAATGAGCCTTGATGACATGGGATCTGTCTCAGTGAAGGTTTTATTTTACTTATCTACTTTTTTACCTTTTTATTTACTTCACACCTGTGTGTGACAGTAAACAGCAAAAATTCTGGACCACACCTCTGTAGCCAATCAGAGCTACTGCCCCTAATGCTCTATGCTGTTTTCTAAAATGGGGTTGGCCAACATGCCTTTGAAGGGCATGCTTTGGAGAGAGGGCATGTGTTGAATGCAAAAGGGTGGTCTAAGTCTAGTAGGGATGGGTGATACCACTTATTTTCTTTTCGATCCGATACCAATAATTTCAAGTCCAATATCGTTGATATCATTGCCAATACCGATACTTCTATTAAACTGTTTTGTTTTTTGTTTTTTACAATTTCTTGGGATAAATTGGGTAATTTAAAATATAGTTTTCAGTCATAATTCAAGTCATAAATTCTTTATTGAATTTTTTACATTTGTGAGCCTTAACGGAAAATGATTAGGCTTCTGTTTTGTTTACCACTACAAAAATTAACCATGGTTTCACTACAATAACTATAGTTTAACCATAGTATTTAGTTAAACCATAGTTTCCACACAGTTTACCATGGTTACTACTACAATATTACTGTAGTAAAACCATGGTTTCAGTAAAAAAATCTAAAAATATGGTTACTACAATATTGCTTTAGTAAAACAATTGTTAACTATTTTATTTTATTATTTATTATCCACAAACACATTATAAGAAATGTCACCTAAATTAGTGTGAATTTACTCCAGAAGCTGTTCTCTGATGTTCTATCATTGCCTCGACAAAGCACTGATCCCTTTTGTTTGAACAAACCTTGTAGCCTAAGTTAAGGAAGTATGAGTATAGGGCCATTATTCCAGTAAATAGCAGTCACTGCTAAGGACACTGTCATGTAGCCCAAGTTGAAGAAGTGTGAGTATAGACCCATTATCCCAGTAAATAGCAGTCACTGCTAAGGATACTGTTCTAAAGATTTTACTCGTTCACAGCTATTAGATCTTTCCCAATTTCATTATTGCAGAAAGACACTTTGCAGTGGCTTAATTGACCAGTGTGCTATCGGGTTACATAAGCCCTCCGTCTTGATCGCAGTGTGCCGCAGCTTGACACTGTTTTTTCTGTACTGCATACATCTCTGCAGGCGCACCGGGGTGTATCTCTTCTATTACAAGCTTTTCAGTACAGATCCTCCTTAGCACACATAAGTTAATTAGGTGTATCTTTTCTCTGGCAGACTCGGGCCTCAAGAGTTCCACTCAACCAAGCCTTGATTTATTCCGAACCTCAAGTCTTTATGCACTGTGGAAAAATATGCTGTCTCTAGAGCCCTGCCTCTAAAGGTGAGCTTACAGTCCTCACCCTAAAACCCAGCCTAAAATATTGCCTCTACAGCCCAGCCAACAAACTTGGCTCTAAAGCCCAGCCTACAGCCCTGTCTCTAAACCCCATCTACAGCGCTGCCTCTAAAGCAAGCACGTAGCCTTGCATCTAAAGCTCATCCTACAGCCCTGCCTTTAAAGCCCAGCCTACAGCCTTGTCTATAAAACGCCGCTTACAGCCCTGCCTCTAAAGCCCAGCCTACAGTTTGTCTCTAAAGACTAGCCTACAGCCCTGCTTCTATAGACCAGTCCCTATAGCCCAGTCTAAAGACCATCCTACAGTCCTGCCCCTAATGCCAAGCCTATAGCACTGCCTCTAAAGCCCAGCCTAAAGTTTTTTCTAAAGCCCAGCCTACAGCCCTGCCCCAATAGACCAGTACCTAAAGCCCAGATTATATAGTAGACCAGCCTCTAAAACCTTGCACCTAAATTCCAGCCTACAGTCCTGCCCTTAATGCCGAGCCTATTAACACTTTTCCAGAACAACCACTGAGCGGCGCCATGATGATTGAAATTGCGTTTGCTGTTTCTGGTCTCGAGATGCAATGTAAAAACAACAGAAATGAGCTACCCAGATGGAGAACATTTTTGGGATTAAAAATTTATTTCAGGCTCAACTTGTGCTTTTCATAGCACTGTTCATTCATTGGCTGTCATAACGCAAAGTAGTTAAAGATATCATTGGCACTGTCTATAAAAAAGGTTATCTCGACTCTCTGAAGTATCTACATGTGTTTTTATATTTTTTACAAATAAATTTTTACTAATACCTTAAATATCTCATTACCCGCTAAGAATATATGCCAATTTGAGCGAAAACTCTTCAAACTGGAAATTGAAAACAGTTGAATTACGGAACACTTCCGCATTCAGGAAAAAGGTGGATAGCCTGCCTCTAAAGCCCAGCCTACAGTCCTGCCCCTAATGCCAAGTCTATAGCCCTGCCCCTATAGACCAGTCCCTAAAGCCCAGCTTATAGCCCAGCCTCTAAAGCACTGCAACTAAATCCCAGCCTCTAAAGCAATGCACCTAAATCCCAACCTACAGTCCTGCCTTTATTGCCGGGCGTATAGCACTGCCTCTACAGTCCAGCCTATAACCCTCCCTTTAAATCCCAGCCCACAGGCCTGCCTCTAAAGCCCAGCCTTCAACACTACTTTTAAAGTCAATCCTACTGCCCTGGCTCTAAAGCATAGCCCTCAGCCCTGATTCTAAAGCTCAGCCTTTAACTGTGCCACCAAAGCACTGTGTACTGTACAGCCCCTTAACAAGAGCTTGTAGCCCAGCCTTCTGCCTTTCTTCTAAAGCCCAGCCTTCAGCATTCCCATTAAAGCCCAGCCCACACCTTTGTCTTTTTTTAATTTTAATTTTTTTTATCCCCTTTTCTCCCAATTTGGAATGCCCAATTCCCATTACTTAGTAGGTCCTCGTGGTGGCACGGTTACTCACCTCAATCTGGGTGGCGGAGGTCAAGTCTCAGTTGCCTCCGCTTCTGAGACCGTCAATCCACGCATCTTATCATGCTCGTTGTGCATGACACCACAGAGACTCCACATGTGGAGGCTCAGGCTACCTTCCGCGATCCACGCACAACTTACCATGCGCCTCTTTGAGAGCCGGAACTACTAAATGTGATCACGAGGAGGTTACCCCATGTGACTCTACCTCCCTAGCATCCGGGCCAATTTGGTTGATTAGGAGACCTGGCTGGAGTCACTCAGCACACAAACCTCTGTCTAACTCTACATTTCAGCCTTCAAACCTGTCTCTTTAGCCCAGCCCTCAGCCCTCACTCTAAAGCCCAGCATTCAACCTTCCACTAAAGCCCAGCCTACAGCCCTTCCAATAAAGCAGAGCCTATAAATCCCAGCCTACAGCAAGCATCAGAAACAGCATGAAGTGATGCAAAGTGTTTTCTGTTCTCTGTCCTCTTGCACCTCACTTTCAGAGCACTGCTTGATGTCCACATATGTATTAGTTAAGTGCATCAAGGGGCTTGTTCAACTTTGAACCATCAAATGCACATATGCTGTGCTCACTTGGTATAGAGATGGTTTATTGCAGCTCATTTTACTTCAATATTGTGTAAAATGTTTAGAGCAATGTTTAGAGCAATGTAACCCTTTCTAAATGTATTTTTGTCATTCATTACCAGTCAAAGATTAGGGCACACCTATTCATTATTTACATTTATTCCAAATAAGGGGGAAATGTAATAAAGTCATTAAAACAAAGAAACAACAAATGAAAGTGAGCAAAGTTAAACAAATTAAGCAATCTCATATTTTAGCTACTTCAAACTAGCCACTTTTTACAAGATTACAGGTTTGCATACTCTGGCATTCGCTCGACTTCAATGAGGTTCATTCTCCCTTCATAAGATGCTTAGAAGAAATTCATCAAGCCACTGAAGAAATGTCACTGGCACTTGTAGAGAACAAAAAATAGTTGAGCAGCTCTTTACTTGCCCAGCTGCCTCCACCTCATTAAACAGCTTGTCGGACTTGAACACATGCCCACTTGGAGGAGCTTGTAAACATGCCCCCAGATGGCCTTTCATACAAAGGGTAGCAGCACTACATTATGTTTCCTGCTGTGGGATCCCCTTATCCCCTCCTGTTTGACATCACAACCTGACATCAGAGGTCAAAGGATTGCTTCTCTAGTGTTACTTGTCGCCATCCCCCCAGAGTGCAGTCGTACAAAATCACATTCTTATTCTCAACGTCATCAGCTGCTCTCGTCTGGTTGGCTCTGATGAATCAGTAATGTTGTTGAGAAGAAAGGGGTTGCTCTGCTGAAAGCTCAAGGCATAGAATGACAGCAAATTGGGACTGGAGAGGCGAGGGATTGGGTGAGGTTACAGCGGGTCTTTTATAACAATAGTTTACTCAAAAAGAGAATTCTGTCATCCTTTACTCATTACTATCTAATATCTCCTTGTCTGTCCCACAGAAGTAAGTAATATGGGTTTGGAACAACACTATGATAAATTATTTTTTGAGTGAACTATTTATTTAACTTTATGACATTCTGTGGTTAAAGCGTTTATGAGAAAGTGAATAAGTAAGAGTGTTTCTGACCATATAAAGGCCTACTTTGGAACCTCTTCCCTCTTTTAAAACCATGTTAAGGAGTTATGGTAGCAAGAGGAGTGGGCGACTCATGCTTCTTTAAACCACTTTTGCTATGGCTAAACCCCTGACCCTTAGATGATTATATGTTTCATATAGTGTGTGTCATGGATTGGTATATCAAATATACCTTAATGCTTCTAAGGGAAGACAGGATGTTAGCCCAATAAAAATACAACTGAAATGGATTGATAATATATGGATATTATGAAAACATATTTTAATCGGTTTCTGAAGACTTGGACAAGGCATTCTTGGTGTTTCGATTCTTCCAGTCTAAGAGGATCAGTCAGCATGGTCAAAAAGGCTTATTTGAAATCTTTGTTTATGCTCTCTTAGCGATTTATTATTAACCTTCCGCAGGGGCCGCAGTCGGATCTGCAACTGAGCTGTAAACACTGAAGGATGCCGGGCGCTCACTCTGGCAGTGCTCTCACAACACATAGTTCAAGGCCCTTGAGGCACGCTACCTTTATATTCTTTGTGGTATTTTTAGCTTAGCTGCAATAAGCTGAAATTTGGGGGCTTGAACTGGCCAGGCAGCGCTCATTAGAGCACAAAGACTGAGCAGTGATGTACCATTGCCAATAGGACAGTTCCTCTGTGGTTCTGACTATACTTGCACTAAGTGATGAGCATTCAGGGTAGAGCTTGGTGACATGGATACGTTACTTTTTAAAGTCATTCTAAAAGCGACCGCACATTCTATATTAAGCTATATATTATATATTACCAGTGGCGGATTTAGGCGGTGGCATGTTGTCATTTAGAATCACATACCCAAATGAATTGGTTAATTGAACAATACAACATTAAATCAGATTTTCTACTGTCTTAAATCATCCGTGTCAATATTTTCTCAAGTCATGAAACAAGAAGGAATCGTGAAACCAGTCTAATGACACAGCCTTTTAAGAAAACTAGGCTAATAACCAAATAAAAAGTGCATTCAAATAATTGCTTTTTGATAATTATATCGTCAGCAAAATCCTAGCTAATATTCAATAGTCACCCAGCCCTAATTCGTCCTCAAGTCACCCTTATGTTGTTCCAACCCGTATGACTATACTTCCATGGAACTCAAAAGGAGATGTTAGGTAGAATGTTAGCCTTAGTCACCATTCACTTTCATTATATGGAAAGATGATTAAATAAAAGAAAAAGGTGACTAAGCTTTTTGAATCAACATAACAGAGTAAATGATAATATAATTAAATATTTTGGGTGAACTTCCAATTTAAAGGAGCTTTTTGGGGGTGAACTTCATAGACTATATCCTCTCCACCCTGTGTGGAAGATACTGTTTCAGCCTATTTAGTCCTGGCATAAAAACCAAACTCATTTTCATACGATTACTTCATGTTGGTTGAGAAATATAGGTTCTGATCTTTTATTTGTATGCGGGCGCTAAAGTCCTCTGATTGCCTTTTCCCCAGGCATAGATGGAGTTATACGAAATTTGTCTTAGCAGGTGAACGACTGGAGACAAACATTCAATAAGACTTTGTCAATCTCATTGTCAGTCCAGGGTGGAAAGAGAGTGTCTCTGGCCTCATGAGAAATACAAAGACTGTGCAAAAAGGCTTTTTTTTATAGAGGGAAAGCATTGTACTTAAACCCTATGACACCGCTAATATGGAGGCTTGGATGATTACAAAGTAACAAAACATCCTTTGGGGGATATACAACATTTAAAACAAGCAGTATATTGCTACTCTGTTGCTCTTGTCTTTTTCCATTCTCAAAGGGGCCTTATCTAGTTAGCATGTAAACACAACAAATTAGACGAGAATGGTGTGATAAGTCACAGATGGAGGAACGACATTGCTTTTGAATGAATGAGAGAGAGAAAGAGAATAAGAGCAGATCTGATAACTGTGTGAAATCAAATGTGGTGGCAACGTCGATAAGATAAAATCTAATTGGCTTTGGCTATTGAGGGCCAATGGGACAGTGGCACCACTTAATTTAGTAAAATCACATAAGACAATAGAATTTAATCATCCACATCAATACAGTGTGTCCTCAGCCACATAATTTCCAACTCAGAAAAAACATGCTGGCTGAGGCAAAGATGGTGTAATAATGTCTTGAATAATTTAAAGCATTTCTGTAACTAAATGGCATCTTCATACAAATCAGTTTTAAAAGATGAAGCGGAAGGCACCCAACATCTCCCAAAATGGCTGGCTGTGTAATTAACAAAGTAATTAATGAGTAAGGAGAGTATGTTTGCGGCTCCAGCGGGGTGGTTAACAGTCCTTAAATTCCCAGCCTAACTGCCCTACTACTGCAGGGTACAGGCTGGGAGTGGTTTGTGAAATTGCTGGGTAATTACACTATTTAGTTTCAGAACAGGTTTAATGTCAAGATCTTATCAATATCAGAGCAGCAGATTATTTTATGATTGAATAATATTTGCTTTGCATTCGATTACAGTTTTTTTCGTCTGTAAATGCTGATATTCTGTAAAGCTGCTTTGAAACGATGTGTGTTGTGAAAGGCGCTATACAAATAAAATTGACTTGACTTGACTTGATTACCTTGATTTATGTCTTATTATTGTGGCCTTGTAATTTGAGTACTCTTGTAGGTGTTTCTGTCAGCCTTTGTTGCCTTAAAAATAATGCTTAGGGCAGGTGTTAAAATCATTGTGCATAATTTTATTCAAGGACAAAATACTTTCCCCAGCTTTATACACTCAAAAAGATATCATAACAAGTTCCAACAAACTGAGTTGAGAATTTTTTTAAATAATGTACATTTAAAATAAATAAAACAAATGTAATTAAGTAACGGATAATGTACAGTTAGCTGGTTGTCAGTGGGGATTTCTCAGGGCCAGCAAAGCCTTCTCTGCTGGCGTAACATGCCTAATAAATAAATCTTTTTTTAACCTTTCATTCTCATTGACCTTTTTGCATTTGTATTTTCAGTTGCTTTCCAGTCCTTATTAATCTACAATAGCAAAAACAAAAAATGTATCCTCACAACACATAGTTCAAGGCCCTTGAGGCACTCTACCTTTATATTGTTTGTGGTATTTTTAGCTTAGCCGCAATAAGCTGAACTTTGGGGGCTTGATCTGGCCAGGCAGCGCTCATTAGAGCACAAAGACTGAGCAGTGATGTACCATTGCCAATAGGACAGTTCCTCTGTGGTTCTGACTATACTTGCACTAAGTGATGAGCATTCAGGGTAGAGCTTGGTGACATGGATACATTACTTTTTAAAGTCATTGTAAAAGTGACCGCACATTCTATATTAAGCTATATATTATATATTACCAGTGGCGGATTTTAGAATCACATATCCAAATGAATTTGTTAATTGAACATTACAACGTTAAATCAGAGTTGCTACAGTATTTCAGAAGGAATTGCGAAACCAGTCTAATGACACAGCCTTTTAAGAAAACTAGGCTAGACCAAATAATAAGTGCAATAAAAAATTGATCATTTTTGATCATTATTTTATATCGCCAGCAATATCCTAGCTAATATTCAATTGTCACCAAGCCCTAATTCATCCTCATGTTGTTCCAACCCCTATGACTATACTTCTGTGGAACTCAAAAGGAGATGTTAGGCAGAATGTTAGCCTTAGTCACCATTCACTTTCAATTTCAACATGATTAAATAAAAGAAAAAGGTGATTAAGCTTTTTGAAACAAGATAACAGAGTAAATGATAATAAATAAAAAAAATTCTGTTTCAAAATTCGCATGCCGAAGCAGCATGTGAGTCTGAGCTCCACCTGTCAGACCTTCAGAATTTCCACAGAATCCCCCAACAGTGTAAGTGAATAGGCATCTAAAATCAGATTGTCAGATTCATTACCCAATCAGATTGATTTATTTGTTCTTGGCAGGTGTGGTCTTTAGGATATGTCCCAGTCCAGGCCTTCTAGCTGGCCTTGAGTGACACAATCACATTTTAATTTATGTACGTAATTTGAAAGCGAAGAGCACGAGATTTGCTGACGAGTTGGATGTCATCACTGCTGGTATTGCCGTTGAGAAAGAGATCCTAATGGATTTAAAAACCTGAGATGTTCTGTATGATCATGCGATTGATTAATTAAACAGGAAAGGAGGACTGATTTTCATTGCAAGGAAATTGGTAAGTGCTTTTTGTAATGTTATAGCAACATCAGTGTAAGTGTAAATTAGGCTGCTTGAGCGTTCAGTATCGGCTCAAGTTTTGAAAAGTAACCTTGTATTCTGACGAAACAAAATTTATTGTAAGCCAAATTTTATTCGCAAATATTATTAGAGCTTTTTCTTGGTATTAGACCTCCTTGGTTTTGGCTTTCCTGTGTGGATGTTTTTTTAAAATGTCAATTGGTATTATTAGTTGACTGCCACGTAATGTATGATGGGCATACAGTGTCTTATTCAATGTGAAACTGTGTTTTCTTAATGGCATGTATCGCACTGAAGGCTTAAACTTAAAATGCAAGGGCCGCGGCTGCTGATTGTTATTACAAAAAGAACCTCGACAGGGTGATCAGGATTATGAGGTCTTGTATCAATCTAAAGGAGTTTATTTTGCAATAACAACCGGCTGCCTGTACATTATCAAACTATTACACAGATACTAACCAAATAAATAAATACATGATGATAAAATATTGATTTGCACTGAAATTATGTAATTATGTGAGAAGAAATATTTTGCTTAACAGCTGAAATCCACCTCAGGTTCGCATCGGAGTTCTGTTGTTATTTATTTTGTTGATCATCTAACTCACTTGTCCAGCCTATTACAAGACTACTTGCCAAATGAATAAATACATTTACATGAATCATTTATTTGAGTTGGGCGATGGCTTGCAAAACCCCAATGAGCGGTCTGACAGGTGGATGTGCTGTTGTTACTGAGCAATATCAAACCACTAGATGGTGCCATTGACCGATCAGAATCGATTGTTCCAGAGAGCTGTGCAATACGTTGTTTTCAAAAGTAACCATAGTTTAACTATGGCATTTGTAGTAAAATCATAGTAACCACAATATAAACATGGTTACTGTCATGGCTACAATATATAGGGAGGGAAGGAATAACCTTGCTATTAAAATGGATATGAGAAGGGATGTTGTGATAATGCTGCTTGAGTATTTAAAAAATATGTGGAAATCCCATATTAACACCCCAACTGCTTTAGTTATTGTTTCATGTCTGTCCGAATTAACACAGAGTGCCAGCTTAAAAATGGAAGGGAGTTTGTGCCGTTTCAACTCGGTCTCTTTCCCCGGGTGATGTCAGCGTAAATTATTAATCATGTATCAATGTATTACAATAACGGCATCTTAATGCCATTAATCAAAGCACATTATTGACAGTCACGATAAATTACAGCCACGCGAGGAAACAGGAAGAACTTGCGTGCGCATTTTAAATAAACCCTCGCATGCATAATTGACATTTATTACCAGTATATGGCACATGCGCTGAGTGATGTCTGCATACAGTGCCTGTTATGTAAATGTCTTTTGACAATCGCTGTTGTAATTGACTGCAAAAAGAAAATTTTCCCAGAAAGGAGAAACGCAGGGGGCTTCTCTATCAGCGTCTCCTTTTCTCCACTTGCCATTTTCAACTACACCCAATGCTTGCACCCAAACAGTGATGTCATCATGTTGACCCGCATGAAACATAGGCAGAGCATATCCATCTACAGATCCATTCAGGTGCACTAGCGGAGGTTGTAACTGTGCCTGTCTGTTTGATGCTTTGTTGTCTTGACCAAATCTTGTGCTCCAGATGCATCATTAAACTTGAGGTGAACCGACCGCAGTGCCAGTGCTTTCCGAACCATGGGTGGCAAACCGTACAGTTCAGTTTTTTACTCAGAAGAGTTACACCCTGGTGCAGCCACAGTACTTTTTTGTAAGTCATGTAAATGTTACGTTCCATCAGACACTTCTTTGTAGTTTTCTATGTAGTTTTCAATTCGCTAAAGGTGACCACTTAATGAGACAAATTCTATGTAATTAATTCTATCATCCATCATGATCTCGTTATGAAACATAGCATGCTTACCTAACAAGCTAGTGTCCCCTTTAAACTCGGCTCCAGCTCCCTGACAGTTCTAGTGAAAGAGAAATAAGTCAGGTGAAATGCTGCACATACAGACATCATACAGGCTGAATCTTGTTACTCTGGTTGCTGTAATCAGCATCTATAAAATCCATGCTCCCACGCATAAATCTGTTACAGAAATGTGTGCATTAGAGCTCAATCCTCAAAGGTCACTGTTCTGTGGCTGTGCTTATAATCATCAACAGTGCCCATATTAAATTTCTTTTGCACTTAAACCTCATGAATCAGATTAACATAAATGTTTTGAAGGAATAGGAATAGAAATGTTTCTGTTCTTTGAAGAACCTCTTGGTTTTTCCTGTTCCTTTGTTCATTTGCCAATGAATTAGCCAAGGTTATTTGATCTTTGCCCTTTTGAGGAAAATTCAGAATCTATTGTGGAAAAAGACAATAACATGCAGGTGTACTTACTGCCTGGTATTTTCTCTGCAGGATGTGCCAACTCTAGCAATGGTAAAGTTCTTGTTGAGAGCAAGAAAACACCGTATCTGATGCAGGATCAAGTACCAAGTGCAACAGTGATTGTAAACACCCTAATGAAGATCTGTGGATGTCTGCATTATCAGTTGTTGAGTGGTTGAGTCACTGTTTGTTCAGTTAATCATCCTGTTTAATCCTTTCCTGAATCAGCTGCTCCTGAAAATGTGCAATTAGATTAAATGTTTTATGATGATAGTTTGCAGAGCATAAAGCAGGAATTTAGCATAAAGAGAATACAAATACTACGATTAGAGAGAGAAAAAACTGTATAGTTATTTTATTTACTTTGTATGGCTTTCTTTTCCCTATTTCATTTTTTTATACATCTATTACTTTCGCCTCTCCCAGTTTAATGTGCAGAAACAATTAGTGGTCGACCGACATGGGTTTTTTAATGGCCAATGCCGATATTCAGAGAGCAGGGTGCCCGATAGGCCGATACAATGCCGATGTATCACACAATTTAATATAGTATATAACAAACATATAATTGCTAAAAATAATAATAATAAACTCATAGCACTATATTTATTCATTCACACAAATCTAAAAAAAATTATATTGTATTTTAAGTTTAAGATTCAACTTTATTGTCATTGTGCAGATTGCAGGTACAGGGCCAATGAAATGCAGTTGTTTTGGCATATCCCAACTAATCTGGGGTCAGAGCACAGGGTCAGCCATGAAACAGCTCTGCTGTAGCAGATAGGGTCGAGGGTGGTATCTTGGCGGTGCTGGGGCTTGAGCCCCCAACCTTTCAGTCAGTAACCCAGAGCCTTAACTGCTGAGCCATTCCTTAGGACTGGAAAAATAACAGTAAATACAGTAGCCCAGCAAACATGAATGGCATGTCCACGTTAGCAATGGCATTTACTAAAAAAAATATTGAATCAAACCAATTGTACATACAGTGCATAGTGAATAAGACATTTACTTATAGCACATCCGAAAACGTAGGCAACTGACTTGCTACATTGCTGACTAATAAGTTAATGGCTTAACTGACATCTGTTTTGAATGAATGGAACTCGTAAGGAAACTGTTTATTTTTATCGTACCTCTGTATACAGCCTCCGGCAGCAGCATTATCCTGGTTTTGAAGCAGCCTAGAAGTTGCACTCACGTGTTAGTGCAGCTCCAGCATGAGCCTCAATCTCCTGACAGTTTAAACAGCCTGGATCGCTTGTCATCATTATTTGTGAATCAGAGGAACTTTTTATCCTGATCCTAAAGGTTTTGATTCTGGGGCCGGTTGCATAAACAAAGCCATTAACTTAAGACTGCATCTAACAATTAGTTTGACTAGCTAAAGATGCCATAGAAAGCCTGTTGCATAAAACAAGCTCACAGTTGTCTTTAGTAAGAGAGTCTAATTTACATTGCATTGTGGGAAAAATAAGACACTGAACAGCTTAAAAAAAATGGTCAACAGTGGACGCTCAATACATTTTTTATTCGCTGAGAATATTTGCTTATTAGAGGACTACAGTGCTTCAAAATGTATTTTAATGAACACATTTAGTGATTTAACCCAAATAATTAAAAACACAACATTTTGTTACCATTTTTTAAGTCAAAGTCTTTAACCAAGTCTCAACTCAAGCCCCTTTCAGCCCCCACTGGCTCAGCTGACAGTTATTTTTAATGACAAAATGAAATGTAAACAAAAGTTAGCCTGAGGTGTGCTGTCTTACATTTTGGTCTTTAATTAGACTGATCTAAGTTTTTATGCAACTGGCTGAAAAAATTAAGACCAACATTTTAGATGACTAACTAGTAAGACTAGTCTAAAACGGTTTTATGCAACCGGCCCCTGGTTGATAGAATACACTCTTTAGAGGAAGATATAAGATGAGCAATTGATGGGAAGAAAACGCTGGATTTTCATGAGGTTCATGAATGACATCTGTTTAGATGAGATATCTGCATATTTGCAAAAGGTATATAATAGAAGATTTTATTGATATTTGCCTTTTATCATTAGAGAAGTTACAGGGAACTGTATTAGAGGTAAATAAATGAGCGCTCCACAGGATGCTGATACGTCTGTATCAGTGCGATATCTGTTTGTCTAACCAGTGGAAGACAAGTAGAGCATGGAAACCTGTTTAAACCCGACAACAGGTATGCAAAGATTTCTGCATCTTTCCAAATGACAGATTAGTTTGTCACAATTCAGGATGATTCTTACCCATAAAACTGTGATGTAATCCCCTGGAGTTGGGTCAGGCAAATCCATAGTCCATTGGTTGTCTTTGTTTAAAAAAATAAAACATTATCTCTATGGAACTTTACATAACTGACAATAACATGGGTGGTGTACAGTAGTCTAGTATGAAAGTTGAAATTCTGGGGTTGCAAAAAGGTTGTAGGTGTTTACCCTTCAAGTGACAATCCACTATCAGCATTGTGCTCTTGAGCAAGAACTCAAGTCCAAGTTGCTCTACAGTTAGTAACTTAATCCCAATTTTTTCCCAGATAAGTAGGCATATGATGAATATTCCCATAATATGGTGACAGTGCATGATAATCATGGAAACAGATTTCATCAGTCCAGTCATGTGGATATATAAGGATTCCTCTTCAGCTGATTGGCATTTGGTTACATGTGGTGTTTAAAGAGATATGAAGAGGACACATTTGAATTGGAGAATATCTGCTGTTTGACCCTGCTGATGTGAAATATGAGGAAGAGCTGGCCTTTATTGGGTAGTATGGCTTTGTGGTGTGTGATTTGTGCATCTTACTTCTATCTCTAAATCACAAACACTGGCCAGAATGCACTGTGCAGAGTGCGGTTAATGCCTTTCTATGTCAGTCACCGCTGTTATTTCCTCTGTTCCAATTTCCAGCAAGTCACAAACCTGGAAAGATTGGAGCTGCAATTTCAGCCAGAGCTTGTCATTGTGGGCAGTCTATAGGCATGTCATATATTAAGTATAATGTATATTTGAATACTTGAGTCACAGTGATAATTTTGAGCTCTAATAGGGTGCTTCACATCTAATGGTGCAGTTAGGATGCTCCAACAGTCTGTAAGCTCTGCTGATTTTTTTTTCCTCCATCCATAAATGCACAACATTCCATCCATCTCTAGCAGAGTCCTTCTGTTTTCTTGTGCAATGCCAGCTTTGATGGCCATTTCAAGATGGCACTTCATAATGACACTCAGGTAATGGTCAAACAAACTGATTCTGAAAGGGCATCGAGACTGGCGCGGCTAAATCAGTTGACAGGTCCATCCTGCCTTGGATCATAAACCGAGTGGATGATACGTTCAACCCCTGACAGAAGATGGATGAGAGAAGAGAGGGTGGGGTTCCTCTCTCCAGATCTGCTTTCATTTAATACAGCACTGGCTCCAACCATGATTGAGAGAGAATGTTGCAGTGGCAGACTTGTTCAAGAATCAGAATTAGGTTGGGTACAAGGCAGCTGTTTATGATGTCTGGCTAGGCATCAGACAATGCATGACTGTGGGTTACTTTGGGCTGCGAAGAATTTTAACACTGCAAAGGGGGAATGTGCTCAGCACTGACAGATGCAAACACTCACATTCAAGCCCATATCCTACACATAATGGTACATCTTGTACTATAGTAGTCAATCCATTTAGTTCTTTTTTAGTGACTTATTGCAATATTGAGGGAACAGGATGGCCAGTGTTCTATAAAATGCTGATATACTGTATACTGTACAGTGGCTCCAAAAGTATTTTGACATTGCTTTATAAAACATGTGTTAATATGTGTGAGGAGAAATATTAGCAGGAGTAGTTTGTAATTTCTCAGTGTTCTGCAGTCGTAATGAGTTGTTAAAGTCTGTGAAAAACAAACAAGGTCGTGTTATCTGTCCTTGCTCTGTGATTGCAGCTGCTGGCAGGCAAACAGAAGGCCTTCCATCTCCCTCCAGAGTAATTAGTGTTTGCTAAATGCTGCATGGCTGTCTGAATTACCACCTTATGCAGCTGCTAAAAGTAATTTTAGCTGGGAAAGCTTATTTGCCAACCTTTAGCATGGATATTATGAGAAAATGTTGTTGTTATGGATGCAATTTTATTTATTGCTTTTTTATTATGGATATAGTTTTAAAAAGATGGAAGTTTTAATTAGCAAATGCTCTTTCTCTTAGATTTAGAGTGCTGTTGGGAGCAACATGTCTCCAGCACCTTTATAGAGCCTCCAATGCATCAAGCCAACTGGGTCATGATGGTCATTCACTTGTCATTTAAATTTTGACTATTTAATTTATGAGGATTAGTAGTTTTAGACTTTTTTCTTCCTTTTTTTCTTTATTTGTAATTTATTTCTTTTGAAAGTTTTACAGGTTGTGCTTTATTTAACATGCTGACAAAGCAATGTAACGTAGTGGTTAGTTTGGATGGTTAAACCCATATTGAAAAGCTTTGTCTTTGCATCATCCAATTCAAAGCAGCGCCGCTACACCTATACTCACACAAATACACATCTAGCCTTTGAATTACATCTTGCGCTGTTTTTCATCTTGAACCATGAGCCTTGCGTTTTTTTATATGGTGTGTCAAGTTAAAAATAGTTAGGGCTGCACAATTAATTGAACAAATAATTGAGATTACAATTTCAGCTGCCACAATGAACTACTTATGAAAAATGTCATTTAGGTGTACTCACATTGTGTCTTTTCTATTTACAACCTATTTTTTGGTCCGTTGTATGCATGAATGCAATGACAAATCAATGCTTACTTTCTTTGTATGATTTATTCAAAATCTGAATTGCACTTTTATTTTTCATACAATTAAAATAATAAAGCAATTCAGGAACACGGTTCCCCTTCTGTCACTCACTCAATGTTGTGTCGATGTAGTGATACTAGGAGTCGCTCTTGAGAGCCCCGAACATCTCCCATTCTTTGAGAAAAGGCCAATGAGAATTGGCGAGTGGAATTTGCATGCCACTCCCCCTGACATACAGGTATAAAAGGAACTGGAATGCGATTCCATTCAGATTTTTTCTTCGAAGCTGAGTGGTTGTACTATCAGCGAGCTGAATACTACTTCGAATACAAGAAGCGTATGCTGTTGGATATATGGTGCCTTTCCAGGGGCTTTCTCTCCTTCTGCACATCGAGTGCAGATTCCGCCCCTGGGTGCTTCGACGATGCTAAGAGAGTGTATATCCCTGCTAAAGAGTATATTTTCTCTATTAGAGCACACACATTGACTTCAAACGTCTTTTAAAAGACGCTTCTATATAAAGATGCCTTTCCGTTTTTGTGTCTTATGTGAGCCTGTCCCTCCAGCCAAGATGGGGAAAGGGTTCTACAGCCCTTTCTTCATCATGCCAAAGAAAGGCAGTGGGTTGCGGCCAATCTTGGACCTTCAAGTTCTGAACCGGGCCTTACACAGTCTCCCGTTCAAGATGCTGATGCAGAAACACATTTTGATGTGTGGTAGACCATGATTGGTTTGCGGCGGTAGACCTGAAGGATGCATACTTTCACGTCTCAGTTCTACCTCATCACAGACCCTTCCTACGGTTTTATCAGTACAATGTCCTCCCCTTCGGGCCTGTCCCTGTCCCCTCGCATCTTCACGAAAGTCGCAGAGGCAGCTCTTACCCCGTTAAGGGAAGTGGGCATCTGCATACTCAACTACCTCGACGACTGGCTGATTCTAGCACACTCTGGAGAGTTGCTGTGTGTGCACAGGGTTTCGGCACCTCAGCCGTTTAGGGCTTCGGGTCAACGGGGAAAAGAGCAAGCTCTCCCCGGTTCAGAGCATAACCTTTCTTGGCATGGAGTTAGACTCGGTCTCAATGATAGCACGCCTCACAAGCGAGTGCATGAAATCAGTGCTGAACTGCCTGGACAGCAGTTCCATTGAAACACTTCAGGGTCTCCTGGGGCATATGGCTTCCTCAGCGGCAGTCACGCTGCTCAGATTGATACATATGAGACTGGCTTCAGACTTGAGTCCCGAGATGGGCACAATGCACGGCACACTTCGCATAGCTATCACACCGCTCTGCCGCCACTTATTCAGCCCTTGGACAGACCTTGCATTTCTACGAGCAGGTGTTCCGCTACAGCAAGTGTCCAGACGTGTCGTGGTCATCACTGACGCCTGCAAACTGGGCTGGGGCACTGAGTGCAAAGGGCGCACAGCCGCTGCTTCCTGGTCAGGCCTGCGACATGGTTGGCACATCAACTGCCTAGAGTTGCTGGCTGTACTACTCGCCTTGCAGAGGCTATTGCCGTTGGTCTAACACAGCGACAGTAGCATTTATAAATCGCCAAGACAGCGTATGCTCTCATCGCATTTCGCAACTCGCCCGCCATCTCCTTCTCTGGAGTTAGCAGCGCCTGAGGTCGCTGCGGGCCACTGATATCCCAGGCAGCCTCAACGCCACAGCAGATGCACTGTCGCAGCATGCAACACTCATTGGAGAGTGGAGACTCCTCCCTCAGATGGTCCAGCTGATTTGGCGTCGATTCAGCAAAGCACAGGTAGACCTGTTCTCTTCCAAGGAATCCTCCCACTGCCCATTCTGGTATTTCCTGATGGGAGCCCCCCTCGAGACAGATGCGCACACAGCTGGCCCCGAGGGCTGCACAAATACACATTCCCCCAGTGAGCCGCCTTGCACAGACCCTGTGCAAAGTCAGGGAGGACGAGGAATAAGTCACCCTTGTGGCCCCATACTGGCCCACCCAGACTTGGTTCTCAGACCTCACGCTCCTCGCGACCTCCCTGGCAGATTCCTCTGAGGAAGGACCTTCTTTCTCAGGGATGGGGCACAATCTGGCACCCGCGCCCAGACCTCTGGAACCTCCATGTCTGGCCTTTGGACGGGACGTGGGAGATCTAAGTAGCCTCCCACCAGCAGTCGTAGACACGATCACTCAAGCCAGAGCTCCCTCTTCCAGGCAGCTTTATGCCCTAAAGTGCCGTTTGTTCACAAATTGGTGTTCTTCCCGAGCCAATGACCCCCAGAGATGTGCAGTTGGGTCAGTGCTTTCCTTCCTGCAGGAGAGGCTGGAGGGGCGGCTGTCCCCCTCCACCTTGAAGGTATACATAGCCGCTATAGCCACACACCATGATGCAGTGGATGGTAAGTCCCTAGGGAAACACGACCTGATCATCAGGTTCCTCAGAGGCATCCGGAGGCTGAATCCTCCCAGGCCTTGCCTATACCCCTCATGGGATCTCTTCATGGTACTCTTGGGCTTTCGGAGAGCCCCATTTGAGCTGTTAGAGTCAGTCGAGCTGAAAGCCTCTCCTTAAAGATGGCCCTCCTGATTGTGCTCACCTCCTTCAGTAGGGTGAGGGACCTGCAAGTGTTCTCTGTCAGCGACTCTTGCCTGGAGTTCGGTCTGGCAGATTCTCACATGATCCTGAGACCCCGACTGGGCTATGTGCCCAAGGTTCCCACGACCCCCTTCAGGGATCAGGTGGTGAACCTGCAAGTGCTGCCCCGGGAGAAGGCAGACCCAGCCCTGTCATTGCTGTGTCCGGTGCATGCTTTGCGCACCTACTTGAAAATCACTCAGAGCTTTAGTTGCTCTGAGCAGCTCTTTGTCTGCTTTGTTGGACAGTGGAAAGTGAACAGAAGCTTGCCCACTGGATTGTGGACACCATTGCATTGGCCTACTAGACCCAAGCCATGCCCGCCCCCTTACAAGGAGTGTGGCGTCCTCGTGAGCACTGGCCAATGGCACCTTTCTAGCAGACATCTGCATGGCAGCGGGCTGGGCAACACCTAATACCTTCGAGAGATTTTACAATCTCTGGGTTGAGCCAGTTTCGTTCCGTGTTCTTTGAGGTACGAACAGGTAGAGTTCAGTAATGCAGACCAGCTGGCTGGGTGTATCGCTTACGTACATCGCCTTTCCCCTCCCCTGAGGCGAAAACGTGCGCTTTTACCCCCAATCGAGTTCAAAAAGTCATGGACTCTGGATGTTCTTCCTCCCTAGCCCTATGGTTAGCGAACTCAGTGGAGGAGTTCGCAGCCAGCCCCACTACTGGGTCTAATATGCACTGTACTGGGATAGGTGCTCCACAGGTTTTTGTCCTGTGTCCCAGTCACTGGGTTTGTAGAGTACCCCCCCCTCATGGTGGGACCTACCACCGCACCTCTTCAATGTGCGGAGCCCATGTGTCATATGAGCTCATGTGTCGTATTGCCACATGTTGACCTCCCCTTTTGGGCAGGATGTGGTCTCCACGTGGTCTTTTCCCCCTGAAAGAATAGGAAAGGAAAAGAACAGCTTTCCCGATGCATATGATAGCATTAGATGGCCCCAGCTGAATCTAATACTCTGTGGAGAGGATACATAGTGAGAAAAGGCCGCGGCTGGCACGGCCTCCTCCTCTGCAATTTACGTTGCTGATCATTTACGTTTCTGTTTCTTCATGATCCTGCAGCCCTTCTAGCAGCTTTTGAATGCAAGAACTTTTCTTATGTAAACACACCCTAAGAAATCCATCATAGTTGATTTAGAAAATATGTAGTTTTGCACATCCCTAGTCTTATAGTATATTGACAGTCATTTCTGTGACAACCTCCCATATATCTGTCTGCCTCTGGAGCCACAGGATGTTTAGGCAAAAGCCACATCGAGATTACAGGCATGAGTTGGAAAGCAGTACGGCTTTCCGAGAATGCAGGCTGCCAGCATCAGCAGCATTTGAGCTACAAAAGGTCACGTTGAATGGCATGTAAACTCAATCCATCCCGTAATGCATGTTTTATATGCTCTGCATGAAAGAGTTCCATTACTCTCCGAGATGCAACTCCGTTTATGCGACTCAACTGTTTCGAGTGTTCTGCCAGAATAGACAAATTATTGGTAGGCACATTTATCTAAACTGATTTATTTTGTTTCTGCATCTTCTGTTTATGCCCTGAAGGGATCTTGTAGAGCCAGTGATAAGGTTAAATGACCTTAAGTGAGCCATTGCACTCAGCAATGTTACTTTTACATGCAAGTCTGTAGGTTTTACTTGTCACATTGAAATTGATCTCTAAACACTTGAGGTGCAGTAGGTTGCTTTGTAATTTGTTCTCATAGATAAAAGCTGTTTTGGGAAATCTGAAACTTTACTTTGTATCTTAAGAGTGTTTTTTACATGTCCTTAAGCTGTGAAAGGAGAAAATATTTCAAAATCACCTTTAAATAGTGGAAAAGTGGCTTCATAACTCGAACTGGGTCATGCTTCAATAGATTTCTCTGGTTTGAAAATGCAATTTTATGTAATTAGAATGTAATTACATTCTTTATATAGTAGCTCACTGTGCACCGAATGAGCATTGATCTAGAGCTGGTGGTGGCGTAGTGGCTAAAACACAGGGCTGTTAATCAGAAGGTTGTTGGTTCGAACCCCATGGCCACCACCATTGTGCCCTTGAGCAAGGCACTTAACTCCAGGTTGCTCCAGGGGGATTGTCCTTGTAATAATTGCACTGTAAGTCGCTTTGGATAAAAGTGTTTGCCAAATGCATAAATGTAAATGTAAATCTAATGGCAACTTTTCTTCTCTTTCATGTGGACACATGGATCTCTGATGCTCGTCATTACAGGTAATTGGATTTTTTTATTTACAATGTCTGCTTTCAAATCTGCATATTCTTTTTCTACACGGACAGTTGATGCATAACATGTCCATGACCTTTTTCTTTATCAACAGATTTGTAAGATTTCAGGTTAAAATGTACAGCATAAGAACTTAAAAGGGAAAGTGAATATTTAAGGTGCTGTAATGTGTTACCATTTCTTTTTTCCACCATTTAAAATCTCATTTTGCCTTCAGTAGTTCTTTTTAAATGCTCCTGCGGTGTGACGAATAAATGTATACAAGATCAATTAAACCTTTAAAAGAATTAGAAAAATAATGTACATTTTTTTTAGATTGAGTTTGCCATGTTTTCCCAAAAAATATTTGTTAACTACCCGCAGAGTATGTGTACCATACAGAATATGTAAAGAGCAATGTAACCAAGATCATTTATCATGCTGATTGAAAAGGCTTCAGACATTTTTGTTTCACAGAAATGAGGACTGACAGAATAGAAGACCTTACTCCTTATATAAGCTACTGACTAAAACTGACACTGCGAGAGAACAATGGAGGTCTTGACTCATTATTCACGAAGCTTCTGTCACACAGCATTTACAATCACAGACAGCTTTAAAGATTTACACCCACAAAAAAGGGATAGTTCACAGCAAAATGAAAATTCTGGCATCATTTATTCAAAACCTGTTTGAATGTATTTATTTATTTATTTTTCCTTCCATGAAACACAAGAGAATATGTCAAGTCCAGGCTCAGTCTCCTTTCACTTTCATTGTATGGAAAAAGATGCAATGAAAGTGAATGGTGAGTGAGGCTAACATTTTGCCTATGATCTATTTTGTGTTCCAAAAAAAAAAGAAAGTCATACTCGTTTGGTGAACAACATGGACGAATAATTGATGATAGAATAAAATATTTTCATCAAGGCAAGTGTTTGATAAACCTGTTTGAAACAGTCATTCTTTTTGCAATTCTGTTCGATGATGCTTCACCAAACAAAAAATACTCTATGACAGTAATGAGAGGCTAATGTGAGTCACCATTGAGAATAATGGGAATTACAAAATCGTCTGGATGCATTATGCAATTTGGGGGGAACTGTGCTTAATTGCCATTAAAATAATATCACAATGCAGTAAAATGTTACTGATCATAAAATTATTCATTTATGCTAAATAGATTTTTCTCTTCTTTTTTTGGGGGGGTTAAATGTGAGATTCACCTCCCAAGAGAGAAGCCCAGGATTGTAATCCCTCCTGCCCAATGCTTGGAGAAAAGCTCCTATCAGACAACCTCTCACATGAGCTCAAATATCCTCTCTAGATGGAGCTCACCACTACACACGCTCCCCTAAGTCCAGGGTTGCAGACAGCCTTCACACACAGAAAGACAGACAGCACGTACCTGCTCATATAGAGACAAAATGAGCAGGGAGAGCAGGGAAAGTTGAAAGAAGTGAATATTTTAAGAGGAGAAGTGATAGGGAAAGAGAAAACGTGGTAGAGGCAAAATCATCAAAGCCGCTAACAAGGTTGGCATATAGTCTAAAGAGTGACTCTGCATGCCTGTCGTGCTGTTCTTCCACAAAGTGCATCTCCAATCTCTCTAATCATTTACATTCCATTCTTGGTACAAGGTTATCACTAAAGTGAGTGAAGTGGATCAGATCATCACTTATCTTGCTGGTGTATCCGTTACAGACCTGAATGCAAGAGCAGCTAGTAAACCATGACGTGAGATGCCTTAAAACGAGCTGTTCAGAGTTTAAAGATTGAAATTGCTTTTGATCTGAAAGCTCAATAATTATTTCGGTGGACTCTCTGTTGGTATGTCACAAGTAACAGAAAATGCTCATCACACATAAATTACCAGTCAAAAGTTTGGACACGCATGACTGAATTTATGTTTATTATGATCTCCAAAATCTTTTGATCTAAAGGCTTATGATTAAACATTTATGATTAGTTTTGTATCTAAGATTCTTCACTATTTCTTTGTCACTTGCCAAACAAAAAGCTATATTGTGACATTGAACATACTAACTCATTTGTAAAATGTCAGTTCCCCTTCTGTCACTCAGTCGACGTTGTGTCGATTGTAGTGACACAAGGGGTCTCTTCTGAGAGCCTCGCTTACCTCTGAAGTTGAGAAAAGGCCAATATCAAGTTGGCAGACAGAATTTGCATGCCCCGCCCCAGACATACGGGTATAAAGGGAGTGGGCGAGTGAATGCCAGACAGATTTTTTCTTCAAGCCGAACGGTTGTGTGATCAGTGAGCTGTGTGACACATGACTGCTTCACCGACCTCTGCAAGAGAGTGTGCTGTTGGATCTGACGGCGCATTCCAGCGGCTTTCTCCTCTCTACACAACGTGCAGACTCTACCACTGGGCACTTCGACAGCGCTTCTCTTATAAAAGAGTTGACTTCACTGAAAGAGTTTATTTTCCTCTAAAAGAGTTTGATTCTGGTAAAAGAGCAGCATACACACGAGCGTTGAACGTCCTTTTCAGGATGCGTCTTTTTAAAGATGCCCTTACGCCGCTGTGTAGTTCCTGGATGCGGGCGATTTCTCTCCACTTCTGACGGTCATAAAAGCTGTATCATGTGCCTGGGCTGCGAACACACGCGGTCGCGGCTTTCTCTTCTCATGAGAGAAAGCCACATCAGCCGCACCCCCGCCTCGTTCCTTCTTCCCACAGGATTGAGGAGGACCCGGCTAGCATTGAAGGCGATTCGGGGATGACGACGGGCTCGGTTTCTCCGGGTAAAACACCACGAACCACCCGCCCTTCGGCATGCTTGCTTGCTTCCATACGAGCTCGGGATGAGTGCCTTCGAGCCCCGGAATTGGATGGCTGCATAGGAGAGCGTCACAGCGGCGTCTGATGCTGATGACTCACCTGGGCTGCCACTTTTGGGTCCGCTCGCCCAGTCTGAGCCTGACACATGGATGTCCTCTATGCTTTCCCGGGCCGTGGTGAGCGCAAGGGGACTGGAAATCTCCGCCCCCCCCTCACGGCTACTCGATCGGTTTCACGGGCCAGGGTGACGCTCATAGCCACGCCACCCCCGCCCCCCGGTACCTTTCTTCCGGGAAGTGCATGACAAGCTGACGAGTTCGTGGAGGGCACCTTTTACTTCCCGGAACCGACCTCCTCGCTCGTCCGCTCTCACTACCCTGGATGGTGGGGTGGCCCACGGGTACACGGAGGTCCCTCAGGTGGACAGGGCGGTTGCAATCCACCTATGTCCCAAGAACGCCACCACCTGGTGGGACTGTCTGGTACTCCCCTCCAAGGCCTGTAGGACAACGTCATCACTGACAGCGAAAGCCTACAGCACCACTGGACAGGCCGCCTCCTCCTTGCATGCCATGGCTCTCCTGCAAGTTCACCAAGCCAAGGCACTCAAAGATCTGCACCTTGCTAGTCCTGATCCTGACGTGCTGCAGGAACTGCGCTCTGCCACCGACCTCGCTCTCAGAGCTACGAAGGTCACAGCGCAAGTACTCGGACGGGAGTCCCGGATCCCAGTGGATGGCTGGGAGGAGAATCCTCAGTTTTCCCTTTTTCTTCGTCGCACCCCCTTTCGGGCTGCGGTACCCAAATTGTCAAAGAGCAATTCCCTCACTTCCTCGGTCATCAGCACCAAAACCTGGCAGTTCCGGCTTCCCAGATGCGGCCATCTCGCCTCCAGACCCACGACTGCACAGCCCCGGCAGGCCAGCACTGACGAGTCTCGAGGACGTCCCTGCAGGACCCCCTTTTCTGTCTAGAACCCGCCCCCTGCCGGGTGCACGGAGCAAGGTAAGTGCTTTTGAATTTTTTCTCAGCACTCAAGCCTCGGTACATGCCTTTGGCTCTCGACGCACTATTACCTACTCCCCCCTGCCGCGAGGCCCCACCCGGTACGTCCAAATGATTTTCCCGTTAGTGCCCCTTGCACGGAGCTTAGACGCATGGCTTGCGCTTTCCAGCCCGTCGTGATGGCTGGCCAGGACCATCCGACTTGGCTACGTGATTCAGTTTGCTAGGCTCCTGCAGCGGTATTTGCTCCACACCAGTGCTCGGCAAAACGGCAGCACCTTACAAGCAGAGATTTCCACTCTGCTACTCAGGGATGCGATAGAGCCTGTTCCTCTAGCCGAGATTAAGAAGGGTTTCTACAGCCCTTACTTCATCGTACCCAAAAAAGGCGGTGGGTTGTGGCCAATCTTGGACTTGCGAGTTCTCAACCGGACTTTACACAGACTCCCATTCAGAATGCTCATGCAGAGGTGAATTCTAACCTGCGTTCGGCATCAAGATTGGTTCACGGCGGTTGACCTGAAGGATGCGTACTTCCACGTCTCCATTCTGCCTTGACACTGACCCTTCTTACGGTTCGAGTTCGACGGCCAGGCATATCAGTACAAGGTCTTCCCCTTAGGCCTGTCCTTGTCCCCTTGCGTCTTCACCAAGGTCACAGAGGCAGCCCTTGCCCCGCTACGAGAAATGGGCATCCGCATACTCCACTACCCTGATGACTGGCTCATCCTAGCACACTCTCGATATTTACTATGCTCCCACAGGGACCAGGTGCTGGTGCATCTCAGCCGCTTCGGGCTTCAGGTCAACTGAGAAAGAAGAAAGCTCTCTCCGGTTCAGAGCATGTCTTCTCTCGGTTTGGAGTTGGACTCAATGTCAGCATGCCTCACAACCGAGCACATAGTCAGTACTTACGTGCCTGGCTCACTTCAATCCATGCACAGTGGTATCTCTCAAACAGTTCCAGAGGCTCCTGTGGTATATGGCATCCTCGGCCGTGCCGCTCGGGTTGATGCAAATGAGACCACTCCAGCACTGGCTTCAGACTCAAGGCACATACCGTGTGTTTATCACCCCTTCCTGCCATCAGACTTTCAACCCTTGGACAGACATCTGTTTTCTGCAGACAGGATTCCCCCTACAGTAGGTGTCCAGATGTGTCGTGGTCACCACAGACAGCCTTTGCTATGGGCACGCAGCCGCTGGCTCCTGGACGGGGCCCCACCTGCATTGGCACATCAACTGCCTCAAGTTGTTGGCTGTACTCCTTGCCCTGTGGAGGTTTCTCCCGCTGATTCAGGTCAAGCACGTCTTGATCCGTTCAGACAGGACCGCCACGGTAGCGTACATAAATTGCCATGGCGGTGTACGCTCCCGTCACATGTCACAACTCGCCCGCCATCTCCTCCTTTGGAGTCAGCCACGACTCAGGTCACCCTGGCGACCGCAACACGATGGCAGAAGCGCTGTCGCGACAGGTCTCGCTCAGAGGAGAGTGGAGTCCCCACCCCCAGGTGGTCCAGCTGATTTGGGGCTGCTTCGGCCGGGCACAGATAGGCCAATTTTTGCCTCAAGACAACTCCCACTACCCGCTCTGGTACTCCCTAACGGAGTCCCCTCTCGGCACAGATGCGCTGGTACAAAGATGGCCCCAGGGGCTGCGCAAGTTCACATTTCCCCCAGTGAGCCTTCTTGCACTGGTGCTGTGCAAGGTCAGGGAGGACGAGGAACAGGTCCTTATTGGCCCACCCATACCTGGTTCTCGGATCTCACGCTCCTCGTGACAGCACCTCCCTGGCAAATTCCCCTGAAGAAGGACCTCCTTTCTCAGGGACGGGGCACCCTCTGGCACCCGCGCCCAGACCTCTGTAATCTCCACGTCTTTTCCCTGGATGGTATGTGGAAGACTTAAGTGGTCTACCACCTGCAGTTGTAGACACAATCAACCAAGACAGAGCTCCCTCTACCAGGCAACTTTACGCCCTCAAAGAGCGCCTGTTTGCAAATTGGTGTTCTTCCAGATCAGAAGACCCACAGAGATGTGCAGTTCGGTTAGTGCTGCATTCCTGCAGGAGTGGCTGGAGGGGAGGCTGCATGCAAATTCTGTCTGCCAACTTGACATTGGCCTTTTCTCAAGTTCAAGTTCAGAGGTACGTGAGGTTCTCAGAAGAGACCCCTTGTGTCACTACAATCAACACAACGTCTACAACAGTAACCATGACGATTTCCTTGGTTCCATTGAAATACTTTTAAGAATGTCTTTGAACCAAGTACTAAGAAATTCTTAAATTCATGTTAACTTTTTTATTCAACATTTAACTCAAATGTTATGCTGATAGTAACATTTATGGAGAGAGAGAGAAAAAAAGGGAAAATCTGAAAAATACATAATTAAAACATTTTCCCAAGTGGTTTTAGACTTTTGAACAGCACTTTGGGAATTATGCCTACAGCTACAGATTATTAATGAAATGTAAATCAAATCAAAAGTTTGAAATCAACAAAGTAATATTTTAATAGGAACTTAAACAAAAATACACAAAAACATAAATGTACACTTGGCTACTGCATTTGGCTCTCTCTCTCTCCCGAACTGCCGCATTCCGCTGCACTTATCCTTCTCCTCGGCTGATTAGCCTGATTGGGGGCCAGGTGTGCATAGTCATGGCCCAGACCTGCCCTGCTACTCTTCACACCCATATTTCCATTTGTATTATTTCATAGTTTTATTTACTTTTTTAGTAAAATGTGGAATATAGTAATAATAAAGAATAAGGTGTGTTTAAACTTGTGACTGTTTGTGCATGAATATCAGAAAAGAAAAAGCACTGTTGTTCAGGTTTAGCACACGCACACTGTCACAGACAAACTTCACATTTGAAGAAAAGTCTCCCACACACACACATACACACACATTTGGATTGATTCACTCCTTTGATTTCTTTTCTAGCTCTTTATCGCGGGTTATCATTCTACCAGATTTTTAGGGGGCCTCAATTTATCCAGTGAAAACAATCCTAAGAAAGCATTCAGATGCTAATCTCACTATGGTGGAGTTGTTTCTCCCTGCTGACAGTGGTTGGGATTGTTTCATTTCTCAGTTATACAGATACACAACTCCTTTAAGTGTTGAAGTTTCCCAACCCTCCTTGCTGGTGTCAAACATGCTACAGAACAATACAACTTCATCAGCATGAGCTGAATCTAATTATCATGATCATCATTAATATTAAAGCACTGTTGGTTTTTTAAGTCTGTGAGATGTTTAAGCATCAGTCTCTGCTGACTGCATTGAATAGCATTAAGTATGCAGACTTGTTGCCCCATCACAAGATTATAATGACCCTGAAAGAATTTGAAAGAGTTTTTCACCCTTGTTTTCCCTTTGTGAACATGTTGTAACTTAAATTAATCATGTACAGAGAATATGTGCCAGGGCCCACATTCACTACAAAGTGTTTTGTTTGCAAATGCAATTATTGCTTCTTTGCAGTAGCTCAAATAAATGGTCATTTTTCACATCAGTGCGCTTACACTTGAAATTCCAGGCACATTCAGAGCAGCAAATGGTTGCACCTGCAAAAAGCTAGACAGACATGACTTGCATCAATCAAGATTTATTAAATAAAAGTTCTCTCATCATTGACTCAAACTCATGTTGTTCCAAATTCATATGACTTGCGGAGCACAAAAGCAGATGTTAGGCAGAAGGTTAGCTTCAGTCACCATGTTAGGCAGAATGTCAGCTTTAGTCACCTTTCACCTTTATTGAATGGAATAATATGTCATTAATGTGAATAGTGACTAAGGCTGTCAGTTAGTAACATTCTGCCTAACATCTCCTTTTGTGGTTTCGGAAGAAGATTGTCTTGTGCTTGTTTATCTTCTGTGTAACAGAGGGATGAAAATCCTGCATCAGTTTGGAATGTCATGTGGCCATCATTCTTCCTCGCTTCCTCTTCCTATGAGTAATGATGTCCAGTAATGCAAACCAGCGACTGGTGACATGGGAGTTAATTTTGTATCTTAAAAGTCTATGCGAGCTACAAATATGTATTAATAGCATCAAGCAGAGGTATTGTTCAGGACTGGATTATTATTATAAACGGCAGGAGCTGCTGTTTGGTTTTCATTCCCAGTGCAGTCTGCTTCACCATCATGCACAGGAAATAAAAGCATTAGATTTGCTCATGCTGAGCGAATAAGCTGCAGCACAATAAGGTTTCCAAAGAATTTGGCTTTCAAAATAGAGCTGCGAGACTAGTGTTTGCTACAGCTTGCCTCTCTGTAGTAAGACTGAAAAAAAACATGTAAGAAATTTTGTTTAGAAATTCACATATTCACAACTTGCATTTTAGGATTCTGAAAATGGTTCTTTTAAAGCCGAACTGTATGGCAAGCCGTTTTAACATTTAATCATTTTAACCTACTAGTCTCTATTTTCAGGCTACTAGTGCTTATTTTTTAGATACTAGTATCTATTCCATTAAGTACTAGTACTTATTCATTAGCTACTAGTGCTTATTCTTTAGGTACTAGTGCCTTTTCTTTAGATACTAGTGCTTATTCTTTAGGTACTAGTGCCTTTTCTTTAGATACTAGTTACTTATTCATTAGATACTAGTCCTTATTTATTAGATACTAGTGCTTATTCCAATAGTGTCTAGTATTTAATTATACCCAACTTGTTCAGAAAAAATAGAACTAGTGCTTATTTTTTAGTTACTAGTAACATTTTAGATCAAAGATATCCTTACCTTAATAGATACTAGTACTATTTAAATAATCAGTATGAAAATAATATGTTGAATATTAATGAACCAACTGCATATTAAGGGGAAACGGAAGGAGAAGAGGAGAAAGAATTAAGGTGCAACATATGGCAAGCCGTTTTAACATTTAATCATTTAATGGAATAGATACTAGTATCTATTCCATTAAGTACTAGTACTTATTCATTAGCTACTAGTGCTTATTCTTTAGGTACTAGTACTTATTCAATAGATACTAGTACTTATTCATTAGATACTAGTCCTTATTTATTAGATACTAGTACTTATTCATTAGATACTAGTCCTTATTCATTAGATACTAGTCCTTATTTATTAGATACTAGTACTTATTCATTTACATTTATGCATTTTGGCAGACGCTTTTATCCAAAGCGACTTACAGTGCAATTATTACAGGGACAATCCCCCCGGAGCAACCTGGATTTAAGTGCCTTGCTCAAGGACACAATGGTGGTGGCCGTGGGGTTAGAACCTTTGACCTTCTGATTAACAGCCCTGTGCTTTAACCACTACGCCACCACCACACCACACTAGTACTTATTCATTAGATACTAGTACTTATTCATTAGATACTAGTACTTATTTCGATAGTCACTAGTAACTATTCTTTTGTTACTAGTAACAAAAAATTTTTTTTTTTCATTGACTTCTATGGGGATCTGTCATTTAGATATCAACTATTCAGTTCTGACTAGTATCTATTCCAATTGTGACTAGTACATATATATTAGATACTGGTAGTTATTCTTTAGGTACTAGTACTTATTTTTTAGATACTAGTACTTATTCATTAGCTACTAGTACTTATTCAATAGATACTAGTACTTATTCATTAGATACTAGTACTTATTCATTAGATACTAGTACCTATTAATTAGATACTAGTACTTTTCAATTAGCTACTAGTACTCATTCAATAGATACTAGTACTTATTCATTAGTTACTAGTACTTATTCATTAGATACTAGTACTTATTTCAATAGTGACTAGTAACTATTCTTTTGTTACTAGTAACATTTTTTTTTTTTTTCATTGACTTCTATGGGGATCTGTCATTTAGATATCAACTATTCAGTTCTGACTAGTATCTATTCCTATTGTGACTAGTACATATATATTAGATACTAGTACTTATTCAATAGATACTAGTACTTATTCATTAGAAACTAGTTCTTATTCAATAGATACGAGTACTTATTCATTAGAAACTAGTTCTTATTCAATAGATACTAGTACTTATTCAATAGATACTAGTACTTATTCATTAGATACTAGTAACTATTAATTAGATACTAGTACTTATTAATTAGCTACTAGTACTTATTCAATAGATACTAGTACCTATTTATTAGACACTATCCTTTCCTCTGATTTATCAGCCGAAGATCAAATTGTTCCTTCATCAGTTCCGCACAGCAGAATAAAAGTCCTCCGCGGCTGCATTTGTACGGATTCTTAACGCCTTTATTGCAACTATATTTCATCTTTTTCTCATCAAACAACCAGACATAATCCGTACCGGGGAAGAGTAGACAGGGATTTTCTTCTGTGTAGAGACCATAGACTGGTGTAGACCAGCGGTTCTCAAGTGCAGGGGGGTGTGTGAAATAATTTGATAACAGCCTATACTGTATTTTCCAGACTGTAAACTACAGTCACGTTTTTTTTATAGGTTAATGAAACACGCTGTGATTTAGAAGAAGGCGTTTATTGCTGTATTTTGGTTAATTTTTGGTGTGCGCCAGAAAGATGTTCAAAGAGACCGAGACGCGCTAAAGCATGTTTTCTTTATTTTTCAAAGGCATGACATGATTTGTAGTCATTTTGAATGTACACAAATAAAAATATACATTTTACTCTTTCGAATGATGTCATATTATCTGTATGACTAATGACAGTGTATTAAGTTATTTCCCTGAGGAAAAAATCCAGTGATGGCGCCGCGCCGCACGCTCACACAATATTATCAGTTCGCTTCTGGCATGGCATTGCAACACGATGTCGAAAGTGCGTAGACTATCTATACCACGACTTTAATTTCTCGTGCTATGTATAGGCCTACGCCAAAATGTTTTTTTTTTTTTTTTGCGTGCATATGCTACGCACTGCAAATCTCTTGGGATTAGGGATGTGGAGTGTGTGCGTAGGCTGTATTACAGTAGCCATATCATATGCACGTGAAAACTGCGTATCATATAGCTAGGCCTACATGCAAAAACTATTTTTGGTGTATAAATGGCACGATAAATTAAATTTGTGGTATAGTTACGCACTTTCATGAGACCACATAAAACAGTCAACAAAACATAAAAAGTTGCTTAATTTAATTTGTCAGCCTAAAATATAAAGGCTGTGCCGGTTAGTCAAACTCATATCCCTTGATGTGAAGTTGCGGATTTAGCCTATGTTGGGACTCGACTTTATATTAATAGATGCAAATGTTACATTGCAAATATGGAAACTTTTGGACCGAATGAGAGATGCGCGAACCCAACGTGCATACAATTTCATTTTCGATGCAAATAAATTTGTTTAGCCTTGGCGTTTAAATAGGCTAAATGTTGTTTGTAATAAAGAGCACAAAAGGCTTTAGGCTACTGTATATTTTTTTATTATAGCCTACATGGCTACTTATTTTTTTAAATCTTGTTTTCTGAATACCATTTATTGAAGGATTTGTCATAAAGTAAGGGGAAGTAAAATTCGCATAGCCTACATGTTTATTGTGTTTACAATGTTAAGGTTGTATTTTATTTACCGGCCTTTTACACTATTGCTGAATAGGCTAATAAAAAAACGTATTGGAACTGTGAACTAGTAACTCAGTCACCTTATGAAATCTTACCAAATCTGTCGTGAAATAACCCAAGCAGACCAAAATGACAAGTTATTACCTTTATGAAAATCTTGTGTTGCAGACCTGTGTGCGAGTGAGCAGTATAAAAATATAATAATGAATAGGCATGTAGCCTAATATAGTGCATGCTACTTTAATTTTGACATTCAATCGCATATCAGACGTAGACTATCCAAATTTTTTATGTGAATTATGAATGCTCTCCAAAAGTTACAATCTCTGGATTGTGGTTGTTTGGCTGGTAATTATGAACCGGTTGTTTGGATTTTATTATTGGCAGTTAAGTCTTTAGTATGGTCTATATGTAAAAGTCATATTAAACGCATCTTTTCTCCCCTTAACCAATCAGCTTCTTCTATTGTCGTAGTTTAGCCTGCATTACCATATGAACTCTGATTGGATGGCTGAGAGTACTCATGTTTATGTAATAATCTGCTTGAAAGAAGATATCTCCTAATATTTCCTTACTAGTTCCTTATGAGGTTGAAAATATCTGCAAATTAATATATACTAGTAGCTATTCTGTTTTGATATCATCTATTAATTTATGACTAGTAAGTATTCCAATTTTGACTAGGATCTTTTTAAATATTACTAGTACTTATTCATTAGATACTAGTACTTATTCATTAGATACTAGTACCTATTAATTAGATACTAGTACTTATTAATTAGCTACTAGTACTTATTCAATAGATACTAGTTCCTATTAATTAGATACTAGTATTTATTCCAGAAGTTACTAGTAACTATTCTTATCTTACTAGTCACAACTGCTTTTTTACTAGTCTTATGTTATGACTAGTCAGAACGGCCACTGTATAGTTCAATTAAAAATCTTACTAGTAAAATAAAAAATCTTACTAGTAACATTTGGAATAAATACTAGTATCTAATAAATAGATACTAGTATCTATTGAATAAGTACTAGTATTTAATGAATAAGTACTAGTATCTATTGAATGAGTGCTAGTAGCTAATTGATAAGTACTAGTATCTAATTAATAGGTACTAGTATCTAATGAATAAGTACTAGTATCTATTGAATAAGTACTAGTAGCTAATGAATAAGTACTAGTATCTAAAAAATAAGTACTAGTACCTAAAGAATAACTACCAGTATCTAATATATATGTACTAGTCACAATTGGAATAGATACTAGTCAGAACTGAATAGTTGATATCTAAATGACAGATCCCCATATAAGTCAATGGCAAAAAAAAATCTTTTGTTACTAGTAACAAAAGAATAGTTACTAGTGACTATCGAAATAAGTACTAGTATCTAATGAATAAGTACTAGTATCTATTTAATAGGTACTAGTATCTAATTAATAAGTACTAGTATCTAATGAATAAGTACTAGTAACTAATGAATAAGTACTAGTATCTATTGAATAAGTACTAGTATCTAATGAATAAGTACTAGTATCTAATAAATAAGGACTAGTATCTAATGAATAAGTACTAGTATCTATTGAATAAGTACTAGTACCTAAAGAATAAGCACTAGTATCTGTTGAATAAGCACTAGTACCTAAAGAATAAGCACTAATAGCTAATGAATAAGTACTAGTACTTAATGGAATAGATACTAGTATCTAAAAAATAAGCACTAGTAGCCTGAAAATAGAGACTAGTAGGTTAAAATGATTAAATGTTAAAACGGCTTGCCATACGAACTGTGTATTTGTCAATGTTAAAATTAGGCCAGGGAAATTTATCTGGTTAATTTTCGCGATTAAGAGTTGACTACTTAACATGTTAAAAATAATGCAATTAATGCAGTATCCATTTTTTCCACTTACTGAAACTTTCCTAATGTTTTCCCCCACTTCCTGTTGCTAAAATTGGAGGTACACGATCAACTTGACTGCACACCCTACAGAAACTGATTGTGTGGTGTGGGCTTAAACTTAAATGTACTTAAGTGTCCTGAAAAAAATTGCAGAATGCCCACACTATATCAAGTTTAGTCCATCAAGTTTAAGTTTGAAAAGTACATTTTAAGTTTCCTAAATCATCATTTTCCAATGTATGACTTTATGGAGAATGTTTTCAAAATGTTATGTTTTTAGTGGAGGATAATGACATTCTAGTGTGGATGAGTGGTGAAACTGTAGTGCGGATGTGGCATTTCATGTCGGGTTTCATGAGAATCATCTAATTATAGCTTTTCAGAGCATCAGTTCCCAGTTAGTATATTGACCAGTCGGCTCTGCCTGTAACAGCTTGTCACCCCCCTCTAAATAAAGGAAATACAACCGTTGGCTAAAAATTTGCAAATTCGTCTTGATGAGCCATATGTTGCTAGTCTCCCACTATGCCTGTTAAGACAAGTGTTTGTCTTCCTGATTGCCCTGTCTGTGTGCTCGCTTGCCTGCTTGTCTCCATGGTGATTAATCTGGATGGGAGAGGGGAGCCCTAACTTACCTCCAAGCTTTTGGCAGAATCAGACCTAGACGGGGCCGGAGAGCACCTATTGCCCTGCTGATTTGTAATATTCTCTTTGCCCTGTTTTCTGTGCCCTGAGATGAGCAGACTGAAAGATGAGGCATTAATAGACTGCATTGGCCTTGCAGTCAGTACAGGAAAAGCCAGATTGAGAGGGCCTTTGGGCATTTGTATGCTCGTTCTGCCCTATGAAAACTAAACTGCTCTAAACTGCAATATGGGCGATCATCACAATGTGGTGAATCACATTCTCAGATTATCTCAATGGCTGAATAAACAATACTAACAAAAAGGTACTGTGGTATTACTGTGTTTTTTGGACATGGCGTCATGATAGTACCGTGGTATTCTTTAAAGTACCTTTAAGTACCATGTAAATGGATTGAGTATGTATGGTAAACATAGTACCATGTTATATGTCAGAGTTCCCCTTCTGTCACTCACTCGATATTGTGTTTATGAAGTGACACTAGGGGTTGCTTTGGGAGCCCAAGACATCTCTGATATTTGAGAAAAGGCCAATGAAAATTGGCATGTGGAATTTGCATGCCACACCACTGGACATAAGGGTATAAAATCTGAGCTGAATTACTCTGCCATCCATTCATCTCTGTGACTCTTACGAGCTGTTGGATTCTACGGCGCATTGCCGCGGTTCTCCCCCTCTTGCACCAGCATTGTGCAGAGAACACTCCTTGGTGCTTTAGCAGCAGAAAAAAAGAGCATAATTTCTCTAAAAGTTACTATATCTCCCTTCTAAAAGAGTGACACCTACGAAAGCATCTTTTTCAAGATGCCTTTTCGTTTGCGTATTATTGACCTTCTTTCTCAGGGACTGGGCACCCGCGACCAGACATCTGGAATCTCAAAGCATTGCCCTTAGACAGGACGTGGAAGACTTAAGTGGCCTACCACCGGCAGTGGTTGGCACGATATCTCATCACTCTGGCCAGTATGACCTGAAGTGGCATTTGTTCGCCAAGTGGTGTTCTGCTGTGTACGGTGCGTGCTTTGCGCATCTACTTGTTAGAAACTCAGAGCAGCTCTTTGTCTGCTTTGGTGGACAGCAGAAAGGAGACGCTATCTCCAAACAGAGGATCGCCCAATGGGTCATTGACGCCATCGCTATGGAATATCACGCCCAGGATGTGCGAAGAGAAGAGGCCACAGGTGGGTAACATGGTCCTTATTTTTTGTGCAGTTGTTTGACACCTACAAGGCCATTGGGGGAGGTTACGGGATGGCCTGGTGCGCTGGCCACGAGGCACACAGAGGTCTGCCCGTCTCGCACCGCTAGTCCTCGTAACACAGTTCAGTAGTCGTGGCGTTTTGTATAGGGACTCCTAGTGTCACTTCATCGACACAACGTCGAGTGAGTGACAGAAGGGAAATGTCTCGGATACTTTCATATCCTCCGTTCCCTGATGAAGGGAACGAGAAGTTGTGTCCCTCCTGCCACAACACTGTGGCCCGCTGAAATGGCCAGGACCTTGTTTCGGCTCCTCAGTGCGAAACCTGAATGAGTGGCTGCGTTCCAGCTCCTTTTATACCTGCATGTCCGGGGGAGTGGCATTCAAATTCCACTCGGCAATTTTCATTGGCCTTTTCTCAAATATCAGAGATGTCTGGGGCTCCCAAGAGCGACCCCTAGTGTCACTTCATCAACATAATGTCTCATTCCCTCCATCAGGGAATGGACGTTACAACAGTAACCAAGATGTTTTATGCTATGACCATCTGATACTTTACTATGGTTCCACCACAATATATAATTTTTTTTTACAATATTCACCAGCAGAGATCACATCAGAAAAATCTGGACTTAGGAATGTACACTTACATTCATGCATTTGGCATGTACTTTTATACAAACTTAAAGTGTACGTTGCCTTTAAGGGGACTTTGGTACCAGCCTCTGCAGATTTATATGCTGGACATGCTTAATTCTGCCAAAGCTTTTCTCATAATAGACACTTAAAATGGACCCTACACACACCCTACACAAAATTATAGCCATTAATATGGCATCAACCCATTTACTTCCACTGTACAAAACCACAGGTTTGTAGTCTCTGTCATCAGTGTAAGTACTGTTGTGTAAGATGAGAAGACACCAGGTCAGGACACATCGTAGCTGCTCAGCACTGTGAATGTGTGAGTCTTCACAGATCTTTTATAAACCTGTGATCATCTCTGATCACTTTATTCTCTATGATGTTCAGAACAGTCTGTAATGGTGTTGCTGGTGATTCTCATCACAGCAGCCCAAGGGAATTGCTCTTCAAATTCTCTCTCTCTCTCTGACTATTATATTCTACCTGGTCTGTGTTTTCTTGTGCAGTGTTTGGCTATGAGTTGCAATCTGTTGTTAAGCCTCATCATTTCTGTCTGGCCAGACATCCTTTTTTAAAGATTTTTGTTTGAGGTATTTGATCAGAAATTCTCATGGTCCTTGTTCCAGAGTTGGCCAAAATTCAGATTTTAACCATTTGAATTGAGTTCACCATGTCCCCACAAGATATTGAATTGGAAATGGAAAATGGAGTTTTGCAACAAAACATATATAATGTACACAAAGGATTTTTTACAAAAAATTAATGATGCAATAAATAAAAAAATTGGTGTATTAATTATTTTGAATATTAATAATAATAAATTGTGTCTATTTATTTCCTGGTATGTAGAATACATTTTCTCAACTGATATACATATTTATCTTAAATTTGTTTAATACCGTTTAAACAATTAACTGACAATCAAAACAGATATTAATTTTCCCATGTAGTACAACAAAATGCCCACCAAATAGATATTAGATAACTTTAGTAAAATACAGAAAATATTGACTTCAAAATTTTAGTGTCTTGACTAAATATGTTGAGTAAATTCAAGTAATTAAGGGAAAAAGTGTTCCTCCACCATGGTTCATAAAATGAAAGTTAATTTATTAAATATAAATAATAAAACACTTTAATTCAAAATTCTCATGTGGCATTTCAAATATTAATATTTGTTATGTAATGTAACATGTATAACATGTGTAACAAGATTTCATCAAATCCATTAAAAAAAAAAATTTATTTATTGAATTGTTTATTGGTTATTCAAACTGGAAAAATGACACTTACAGTACTCTGTATGACATTTCTTTGAATTAGTTCAGGTATGAGGTGCTGTTTAGGCCGTAATTCAAACTTTACCAGTCATGTACACATGACACACTCTCACATTCACAAGAAATGTTCGCACATACACACAAAACACTCTCAAATTCTCACATATAAACACAAAATGCTTGCACAAACACACAAAATGTTTTTTACTTCTCATACACACATACAACACTCGCACATTCACTACATTTAACTCACACACACATACACAAAAAGCTCAAACATTCACTGCTTTTGCCTCTCTCACACACATACTCACACATTCAATACTTTTGCCTCTCACACATACACACAAAAAGCTCACGCATTTACTGTTTTTACCTTTCAATCACACACAGCGCCCACCTGTGAATCGTTATTTTGAGCTGATTCTTATTTTAAGGAATCTTTCCAAATTATTTGCAAATTCGGCTCTTGAAAGAGACTCCCGAGCTGTCAGTCCAAATAATTTTGTGTTAACTGTACATTAATTGATTTAAAACGGTATGCAAGTCTGCTTAAATACTCGTTGATTTTGTATTAACCTATTTATCCTTTTATAGTTAATGATGCTGTTCCCACCGGTAGCGTCTGACATGCCGAGGCACTATGGAGGGTGCTCTGGCAGGATGCTTTCAGTGGAAACAGCATCATTAACTATAATGGGAGCGAGTTACTTTTGATGTGAAACTCCACCCGCGTCCTATGAAGACAGAGTGTTTTTACAAACTGTCCAGGATAATAAAAAATCATTGAGTATTTAAGCAGATTGCATACCGTTTTAAAACCATTCACGTCCAGTTTACATAAAATTAGTTGGACTGACAGCTAAGGAGAAATTGGGAATCGTTTAGAATGATTCCTTAAAAAAAAGAACCAGCTCAAAAGAACGATTCACAGGCGGGTGCTGTATGTGTGTGTTTGAGAGGAAAAAGTAGTGAATGTGTGAGCTATTTGTGTGTATGTGTAAGAGGTAAAAGTATTGAATATGCGAGTGTTATATGCATATGTGAGAGTTAAAAGTAGTGAATGTTTGAGCTTTTTGTGTGCATGTGCAAGCATTTTGTGTGTATAACCATTCATTCTGTGCTTACAGTATATGTGTGTGTTTTATATGAATGTGAGAGTGTTTTGTGTGTATACGGGAGGTAAAGTTTGAATTACATCCGAAACAAGGCATTCTCAATAAATTTCTGAATGGCACCCTTGCACATGTTTAGTGGACATTAACAGCTCTTTCATTTGTATCCCTCCAAATTAACATTCCTGATATGATGCAGGTAAACATCACACCGAAGCTCACATTGCAATCTCACATGATATAGCAAATTAGAAACACCACAGGTTGGGTTGAGAGAGAGTGCTTTTTCCCAGCAGCGATAACTATCCCCACCCCTGTGACTCCACAGAACAGTCGGTTGCACTTGAAAGAAAAATATGCTCTATGCTGTTACACACATGCTGATTCATGTATGCGTTTTCTCCTTGCACTGTTTTAGCCTGACATTAGGAAATAGCTTGCAGACAACATCATCTCACATCAGCCTGAATTATTGGTCAATCAGTGACTTGTTTTATTGCATCAGCAGTTTTTCTGTTCCCCCAGTTTACTCTCTGTAATGCTGTACAAAATGTAACTATCATTTTACACTTTACTATGTGTGTAAGCAGGGTCCAGAATTAACCCTTGCCTAGTGGCACATCCTAATACAAATTACAAAATTGGGTCACTGGGTGTTTGGCTGGTAACTTTTTAAGGAACATCAACATTACATAGTTTCAATCAAATTGTAAGAATGATATTGTGACCCATAATAATGTAAGTTATACAATATCTATAATGATCATCTAGAATGATCTGTAATGCCTAAAGTAATTTATTATTTTTCTCCAAAATGACACATATGTGAAATATTCCATGCATTAAGCGACCAAAATGAAAATATGAGGGACAATATCACTATGGGTCGCTACTTTTTTTGGAACAGTGCAGAGATTGTTGCAAGGACAACGCAAGGAAAAACTGCTTATAATTTTAGGGTCATAGGGATAAAACACAAATTTTAAAAGAATATAGTTTCATGGCATGTATGTAATATTTATGGCCAATATATGTGTGAGGGAGACCTCTTTCCCAGGAAACTGAAATTTACCGTAGCAAAACTGCCTTGTTTTAAGGGGTAGTGAAAGAGAGTGAGAGAGACCTTTAGTTATGGCCCGTATACTGTAAATCCTGTCACTGGACCAGCTAGCAGTGCTGTTGGGGTGACTGAAACAGGGAGATATAGTTGGTTTTCTTCTGAAGACACCTTTTCATGCTATTATAAATCAGCCTTGTCCATGGGAGGGGGTCAGAAATGCCAAGCAACGCCTTTCAATGCAAGGTTATCTTTTTCTGCCAGGGAATTTTAACATTGTGCAGTATTAAAGCTGCCCTCTGCAAGATTACATTTCCACCTTTTAACCCAGTAACAAAGGGCAGCTCTATAATGATTTATGTGCTTTGTAAAGAAAAGAAAAAAAAATCTCAAAACATTTATGCACAAGCCAAATTCATAGTACATGTCAGAGACAGAAAGTTGGTGCATGCCTCTCTCTCTCTCTCTCTCTCTCTCTCTCTCTTTATTCCTTGCTCGAGGATCCACTTTGATGTGGATTGGCACCAAGTATCTTAAACAGCCAGGGAGTTTAGAATTTAGTTATTCAATACGTTTTTAATTTCACCAGACATTTAAGCAATATCACAGGAGGAAAAGTGCTTTTGAATATCAGCATAGCTGTGATTCGGCCACTGATAATCATAGCCATGCTCAGGGGTGGATTATCACTAGCACGGGTGCCGGGGGCCAATTTTCTTTTAGTTATAAGGTTAAACAGTTGCTCAAAAAATTTAATTAGAAACAGGAAGGCAAAAGAGTACTACAAGAGGGCTGGGGGCCCTTATAGTCATAGGGACCTGTTGAGGGGGCCTTGTATAAGCTCTGGGGCCCACATATTTAAGCATATATAAACATTTGTTTTCAAGGTTGATGGGACACAAGACCTTGCAGCCAAAAAAAGCTTTTTTTGATTTTGCTTCTATGCAGCAGTTTTATAAACAAAATGTAAAAAGTACATTTCTATCATTATAATAACTTTTTTTTGTGGTGAACCTTCAGCAAACCTTTGATATAGATGGATTTGCAGTTTGCAGCAAATTTGCAGTGAACTCTTAATTTTTGTTTGTGCACACCGGCTTGTAGAGTTATAAGCTAGCTGGTGCAATCTTACCTACATTTGTAAAATTGTTCTTGTAGAGACACTTTCCAAGAACATATCATGTGATTTTTTTTTTTTTTGTTTTGTTTGTTTGTTTAATTAGTCTAATAAATTGATCAAATCTACTCAGAAACTCTTTTGTTTGCTATTCTGCTTCACTTATGTGCCGGCTGAAGCCGAAAGCCATTCACACATCTGCCCATATAAGATATGCCTCTTTTATAATAATTATTTCGTCTATATCAGTGGTTCTAAACATTTTTTGATTAATGCCCCACATACTTCATTCCCTTACCCCAGCTGCAACCCCCCCCCACACACACACACCCTCCTCCAATTATGTGACATAATTTGAAAGCAGAGACTTTGTTGTATCAAAAACAAATGTTTTTAATAAATGCATAACTCAATATTTGTATTATTTGCTTATGTGGCAGGGCACCTTGCTCTCATGCTGCTCTGTCCATTGAGCCATCTACAGAGCAATACAGCTGCATTAGCTGAGGTCGTGCCTCTGCCTGTGTAGTTGATGCTGCTAAACCAGATACTTCAGATGAGTCACTAGACTTCAAAATCAGATGAACTGTGGTACCGCCCCCATTGAGAACCCCTGGTCAATTTTCTGACCATTAACACTCATCTTAATCTGGCCATTAACACTCTTTTATTCACCCATCTTAGCTGTAGTATCAGTAACATTATAAAATACAATAACAGAGTGCAATTGTTGCATATTATGGCCGCATATAGCGTGTTAGCGCATTAGTGCCATGAATGCAGAAACGAAACAATTTACACATTATCTACTGCATATATTACTTTAAATCATCGAGTGGTTATAACAGCTTTTTATTACTGATCTCATGTGAATTTTACTCACATTAGTCACATTAGTTAAGATTTTACATGTAGTCTTTACTTTGCTCATTGCTTTATCATTTATTGTTTATTTTGATTGCCATGGGACACAGTTAGTTTACTGAATGTCTGATCTGTGTCTCAAATAATGAGAAAAGAACCATAAAATGATCATAAAAGTAATACTTGATTCATGTGCTGTATACTGGATCCTCCGAGGCCGTGTTAAGGTTTTCTGTACAGAACAGATCTAAATTTAAGTCTTTGTTTCATGATCAGCATTCCTATCTGCCGTAACAGTCAGATCACAACCTGTGCTTATTTATACATTCCAGTATTGCTGCCTCAAGAAGCATTATGACAAATTTGACATTAGTGATATTAAATGCCATTTGCACTTGTGTGTGTCTTGACTGATCACAACCTTCTAAAGTTCGGCTATTCAGTGATTAGTTTCACTCTGTTCTGTTCCAACGTATGGTTTCAGAAGACTTTAAATTGAGCATGAGTTGTTTAGTTTACTTTTAAAGTGTTTTTTTTTGTTTGTTTTGTTTTTTTTTTAAATAAATTATTGTGACTGCTTGTTAAATCTTTTATATTGCTAACAATTTGTTGAGTTTAGACATAGTGATAGGGTTAGGGGTTTAAAATTTAATATCAGCAAACTATAGTTTTGGCAAGTCATTTAGGACATCTACTTTGTGCATGACATGAGTAATTATTCAAACAATTGTTTACAGACTGATTGTTTCACTTTTAATTGACTATATCACAATTCCAGTGGGTCAGAAGTTTACATTCACTAAGTTAACTGTGTAACTAAGTTAAATGTGCTAATAGGTTAGAATCACATGGGGTAACCTCCTCGTGGTCGCGATTAGTGGTTCTCGCTCTCAATGGGAGATGTGGTAAGTTATCGTGGAGAGTAGCATGAGCCTCCACATGTTGAGTTTCCACAGTGTCATGCCCATTGAGCCACATGATAAGATGCGCAGATTGATGGTCTCAGAAGTAGAGGCAACTGAAACTTGTCCTCTACCACGCAGATTGAGGACAGATTGACCACCACAAAGACCTATTAAGTAGTGGGAATTGGGCATTCCAAATTGGGAGAAAAGGGGATACATTTTTTTTTATTATTATTTAAAAAAAATTGCAACAGTGGCGTCTTCGTCATGAAACTGCCCTGGCTATTTTGTTAATTTTTTTTCTCTGACAGTGAACAGTCTCTGACAGTTTTTCTCTTAGAACGCTGCTTATCCAATCTAATCATAGGACTGGAAAATACTCAACAACTGTGAATATGAACAATATGAGGAAATACATTATAGAACATTTGACTTCATAGCACACATAATTAATGCCTTTTTCACTACCCTTTACCCCAAATACCAATGTCTTTGAGGTAGGAACAGTCTCCTTGGTTACAGGATTCAGAGGAGAGAGATGAAGACAACTGAGAGAAAAAAGGTCCCTCTTTTCTTCCATTTCATTCCCTTTACTCTAGCTCCAGCTCGTTCCTCCAGCTAATCCTGTTTGGAAATATTTTCAGAGAAAGAGGATTATGTTGTAGTGCGCTATGAATTTACGCACAGTTCACTCACACTTAATTAAATGTGTCATTGTCTCCTAAAAGCTTGCATTCTTCTCCCTGGAACATTTTCTCCATTAAACAAGAGTCAGGGCACTGTGATTAAGCCTAATGGGTTATCCTCACCTGGGTTTTTGTCTTTTACTCTAAAAACGTTTGCAGCTACTGAAAAGCTCGTTCTGATTCTGGAGTGGAAAAAATAAATCTCTTTCCAACAATGAAAATGTGTGGAAAACAGAGACTCTAGTCTAGACTGTGAGGCCACTATGGATGGACTGAATGCAATAGTGATATTAGCCACTTGTTAAGCAAAATATGTGAATTCACTCAACAAGGGTAGAAAAAAAACCCTGTGAATTCACTCTACAAGGGCAGTTATCTTTCTTGTGTTGACATATTACCTATAGACACAGGACAATAGCAAAGGGCTCCAGCCAAGAACCATGATTTGCTACTTACTAATTAGTTGCTGGTGGTTTTAGGGGGAGGAACATTCTCATTCAAGAAAGTTATTGATTGGACAAAAAAGTACGTATTGCAAAATGAGTCATCAATATTTTTTAGAACTATAGAACCCACACGAAAATGACTGTACATTTTAAGTGTATAGCTGCTAAAACTGATTTTGGTTAATGTTTTGGAGTACATTAGCTTATACAGTATATGCCCTCAAAGCTAAAAGATATGGACTAAAACCCACAAAACTTTCATGTTTCATGTTCATGTATTGTGCTCTTCATTGCGACATGTAAAACCAGCACCCCTGGTGCCATATATTGATGTGCTCTCAATGGGACAATTTCAAGTGTATCAGTATTTCCTCAGCAAGTGTTACTATGTTGAATTATTGATTTAATTGATTTAATCATCCGAGACCACCAGTATTGAATGCCATACCCCTAGGCTTATGGGCTCATCCAGAAAATATTCCCTATCAACTGCTTCAGAGATATATTGCAATTGTTCAAGTGTAGAGGGTAGAACCCTATTGTAATAGAACATACTGTACATTCTTTCTATTTCATTACATTACAGTTCAGCATGATCTCGCCCAAAATGAACCCTACCATACAGTATATCAAGTTATAAGTGGCAATTCCGAGTCACAAATTTGTTTGCATGACCTCTGTTGCTCTATAGTGCCATGCTGTTAGGCACTCACAAATATGACTAATTGCATTTTAGGTCAATGTCAATTTGACAATTCATAATTGTCTTTGGTATCCCAAAAGCCCACTGCAAATTCTTCATGTTGTATGTCAGGCACGTAATGTCACAAGCTGCTGTTTTCTGCTCTGACAGCTAGATTGGGTTTTTCAGTCAGCCAGATCATGCAGAGGGACAAAAGTCACTTTGTGTTTGAGTGAGTGGAGGTGGCATTCTTTCACTGCCTGGCAGAATCATAGTGGACTGAAATAGATAATACCACAATAAAAGACCACAATAGTACAATTTAAATAATCCCGTAGCATTCTCTTCAAATGGTTGTACAGAAAATACAGGGAAAATACCATAAAATATGTTTATAAATAAATAAACAAAGCAGATTATAATGTTCAGCCTGTGGATATTTAATTTACTTACTACAAAGTGCCTCAAACAAAACTCTGAATATTATTGAAATATTTGATGCCACTAACCTGGTAAACTTTAGCAAATGCATTGATTATTTCGTCCTCAAAAGCATTTGTTGAATCAGCCTGGTATGTAATGTAAGCATGTTTACAGATTGACTGATAAAAATCCCAATGTGCCATTACACCCGGAAGTTAGGTAAACTCAGCCAATCCGCTGAGAGCTTGCCAGATCGAGAAAGTACTCTGTTTTGCTGAGCTCAAAGTGCTCTGGAAGACTTGATAGATGCTGAGCTGAAAGTGCTCAGGAAGACTTGATAGATGCTGAGCTGAAAGTGCTCTAGAAGACTTGATAGACGCTGAGCTGAAAGTGCTCTAGAAGACTTGATAGATGCTGAGCTGAAAGTGCTCTAGAAGACTTGATAGATGCTGAGCTGAAAGTGCTCTAGAAGACTTGATAGACGCTGAGCTGAAAGTGCTCTAGAAGACTTGATAGACGCTGAGCTGAAAGTGCTCTAGAAGACTTGATAGATGCTGAGCTGAAAGTGCTCTAGAAGACTTGATAGACGCTGAGCTGAATGTGCTCTAGAAGACTTGATAGACGCTGAGCTGAAAGTGCTCTGGAAGACTTGATAGACGCTGAGCTGAAAGTGCTCTAGAAGACTTGATAGACACTGAGCTGAAAGTGCTCTAGAAGACTTGATAGACGCTGAGCTGAAAGTGCTCTGGAAGACTTGATAGACGCTGAGTTTTTAATGAGATATCCGTAAATTTTAGAGAGTTTCCGCTGGATGCACTTTTCACCCCATATGGCAGATAGTGTTTGTATTTCACTGTTACTCCTTCCATGTATCATATCCATGATTGCTGGATCATGAATCGTGTGGATTTTGGGGCTACATAACTCCATTTGGGAAGAGTAAAGTTTACGTATGTGGACAACCATTTACTGCATTTACTCTTGGCTGTATCATGTATTGAATGCTATACATCTTGAATGTGTCTCAGTTGTTCTTTTCATGATCCAAAAGCAGTCCGATCAGTAAAAGCGTATCAGGTGACCAAGTGTAAATATCCCCTAAGTTCACAGACCTGGACTTGAAGTCTCCATTATTTAAAGTATCCTGTACAGTTCTGTGCAATGCTATCACAAGCAGAATAGCTTTTGCTGTGTTTTGATATGATGTACTGCCCCAAATAAACACTTAAAAAACTTAAATTCAGGTTGACATTTTGTGCCAGATGTTCAACAAGAAGCCTCTTGCACTTAATTGCAGCATTTTTAAACTAAGCCAGAAGTTTTCAAGGGTGTCTTTTTGTTCTTCTAACCTTGATCTTCTTGATGATTAATGCACGCAGCTGTTGTTTTAGTAAGTTGCTGATGGGTCAAATGCAAAATTTTAAAGCACAAACAATCGACGCTCGAGCCTGCAGCTCTGTGAAAATACAACTTTGCTTTCCACGCCACACTGACATGACTCACCCATCATGAAAAGGTTGGCTCAGGCACAGATGCTCTTTAGGCACTGGCATGTTTCAGGCCACTCCCTGGGAACAGCTGGAATTAATGATGTGATCAATGTGTTGCATTCCTCTGACAATTATCAAGTTGGAGGTTATTTTATTTCCAAAGGCCTTGAATTCACATACTCTTGTGAAGAGATCACAGCTAATAGAGCACAACAGTCTGGTTCGGAAGTAAAAATTATTACAAATTTCTCCTATTCCAGCTTAAAGGAAGCCATTTGTAGGTGAATTACAGATCCACCTAAATATATACACTTATTCCAACATGATTAGCTTGAACGGTATCTCACCAGATAGGACAATGGACTTAAGAGTCGGAGGACCATGGTTGACATGTGACATTACAGAGTCTTAGAATAGGCACAAAATGATGTGGTTGATTCAGAAAATTTGATTTTTAATTTTGCTTCTGCAATTGAAAACACTAATGGTTAGGTTTAGGCGTTGATTTGGTAAGGTTGTCTTTTTTTTATGTTTTAAAAACATCTATATAAAATTCACCTTAAAACCTCGTCTGAATACAACATAATTTTACTTGCTTTTGGCACCCCCAGCTGGACATTTTACTGGCAAACCGCAGTCAAACATGTTATACAGCATGTCAATTTCGATTTGTACGAATTTTGTCATGTTCATATAAGTTTCATGAGCTCAGGCTGTAAAAATTCCTCTTTTTGTTTTGAGCGACCTGTCCAGCCCCACATAACAACATTGTGGCTCACGAACAATGGCGTGAGTTTGGTGGCACAGTTTTTTTTTTCCGATCAACAGCAGGTGGCAGGCATATTCATACGGCTGTTTAAGTGTGGCGCCAAAATTTTACGCTATCAGCTTTGAAGACAGACCTACCGAGAACTCTGATGTTGTAATTGAGTATGCTTCTATTCAAGCTGTCAGTCTGTATTATTTCAACTTAATTTTGAAACTTCTGCTATAGAACCACACTACCCATCATCCTGCATTGAAAAATCGACCAATTAGAGAATCGCTTCAAACAAAGTAAGCGAGTACAGCACAGAACTGACATTCCCATAATTTGACTGCAATAACCATATTTTAACCTTGATACTTAAATAAAAATGTAACTGTGGTAATAAAAACCTTAATGTTGTGGTTATTATGGTTTTATTATAGTAACACTGTAGACTGTAACCATAGTTTTTCAACATACGAATGGCTTACAGTTATCGCTGCACATTAAGGCCCACTCCACGTGAATAAATGACTAAATCCGCATCTAGCTACACAAGCTTGATTTTGTGTGTTGTTGCATTCTGAATGTGTCGACTGCTAATCTTAGTGTAAAGGGATCAATGGAAAGGAGGAGGCGAGAACCGGCTTGTCAACATAAATAATAGTTTAATATAAAACTTAAACAAAAGACAAACACACACATGACGGACATGTCCATAAATGATCTTTCTCTCTCTCCTGCACGATCCTCTGCAGTCGACCTTTATCCCTCTCGGGAGGCTTGATTAGCATTATACGGGACCGGGTGTGTAAGATCACGACCCGGCCCCGCCCTCCGCCCTGCCACACTTAGCATTGCTGTAACTGCCGCTATAGTGGTCAGCATGAACTGTCTCCAACTATGGCCAGTTTTGAACTACTGTCATGGATCTAGTGAAGCAACATTTTGAAGAGAATCTTATCATCAATATGTTTATAATAAACTTCCTGAATAATACGATTTTGGCACAGACATTTAATGGTAACTCTGTCGCCATCTTGAATATAGACCCTTGTTAACACAAGATCAACACAGAAGTGCATGTTAAGTGTGTTTGATGGAGTGCAGAAAGACCGTTTGCTTATGTAGGTTTGGATACAAGATTCTTGTGTGGACTCTTTAATTTACTCTGGTGCTACCGAATATACCTCTCTGCCTCATTCAGCCTGCCCTTCTGTCTGGACCTTTTTGACAAGCCTAATGGCAATCTCCACCAGGCTGAGAATGCTTGAGCACTTGGCTTCTTCCCACCCTAGATCGGTGGCCTCTGATCTTCTGCACTTCCCAGGAGTGTAAGACAGATATGAGTTGGACATCAACTCTGTTGCTTAGTCCCCCTGATCTCTTCACAGCAGCCAACTGGTTGGTTTCTCTTGTGGCAGTCACTGCGCCAGAGAGGTGATGGATGGCTTTAATGAGTGCAAGTGACCCCTCGCAGTGCTACCTCATCCTAGACTTGCGACTGCTAGATTCAGTCAATCTGACTGTGGAAAGCATTCCTCTTCCCCTCTGCATCATGCTAGATGCAGAGATGCTTTTGTGGCATGGTGCCACAAAAGAAAAAGTGGTTTCGAGATTGATACTCTGGTTGAACACACGTTTACTGAAATCAAATATACACAAGTGCCATTCTTGTTATGCAGAGCCTTTTTGAGTTCTGTAGCATTTAAAAAATGAATATGCTTGTATTTTGATTTAAAGAAGGATATGTATAAAATGGTAAATTATCCTGTCAGAAATATGCTCTTGTCATTCTCAGGTGCTTAAACTTCATTAATAATATCAAATAAAAAATTTACACTTATAGCTTACACTTGTGTGACATACATGCTCAGACATGTATTCATGATCACAGATCCACTTATGTAAATCAGTGTGATAACTACTTGAGATGGCCCGCAGACATCTCTGCGCTCATTAAGAGCGGATGGCGTGTGGACTGACAAGGCTGTGTTCCAGTCAGACAGCACAAGAACTGCATAACAACAGGCCGGGTGGACAGCTGAGATCATGGATCCACAAACAATAGAATGTGGCTGGCATAATGTCTTGAACATTTGGTTACATCCTTGCCTATTAGTTACTCTCTAGTTGCTGGGAAAAATGCTGCAATTTTTTAATGGGAATTTTCTCTTTAAAGGTGCACTCAGTGATTCCTGAGAAACACTGTTGATATTCGAACTCAACAACCAAACACACCCCTCCATTCAATGCTCCTTTGTAAGCTCCACCCCCACCAGCTCCAGACTCTCACAACTCTCCTGCTACTAAATCTAACATCACAATAACAGCATATATGGTTTCTGTGCAAACATAGCAAAATTTGTTACCCACCTATCGAGAAGAAAAAAGTGCAACTTCTGCATCTGTCTTCAGGCCTTTTACCTCTCGGAGTATGGCAAGCCGTTTTAACATTTAATCATTTTAACCTACTATTCTCTATTTTCAGGCTACTAGTGCTTATTTTTTAGATACTAGTATCTATTCCATTAAGTACTAGTACTTATTCATTAGCTACTAGTGCTTATTCTTTAGGTACTAGTGCCTTTTCTTTAGATACTAGTGCTTATTCTTTAGGTACTAGTGCCTTTTCTTTAGATACTAGTACTTATTCATTAGATACTAGTCCTTATTTATTAGATACTAGTGCTTATTCCAATAGTGTCTAGTATTTAATTATACCCAACTTGTTAAGAAAAAATAGAACTATTGCTTATTTTTTAGTTACTAGTAACATTTTAGATCAAAGATATCCTTACCTTAATAGATACTAGTACTATTTAAATAATCAGTATGCAAATAATATGTTGAATATTAATGAACAAACTGCATATTAAGGGAGATGACAGGAAACGGAAGGAGAAGAGGAGAAAGAATTAAGGTGCAACATATGGCAAGCCGTTTTAACATTTAATCATTTTAACCTACTAGTCTCTATTTTCAGGCTACTAGTGCTTATTTTTTAGATACTAGTATCTATTCCATTAAGTACTAGTACGTATTCATTAGCTACTAGTGCTTATTCTTTAGGTACTAGTGCTTATTCAACAGATACTAGTGCTTATTCTTTAGGTACTAGTACTTATTCAATAGATACTAGTACTTATTCATTAGATACTAGTACTTATTCATTAGATACTAGTACCTATTCATTAGATACTAGTACTTATTCATTAGATACTAGTACTTATTCATTAGATACTAGTACCTATTAATTAGATACTAGTACTTATCAATTAGCTACTAGTACTCATTCAATAGATACTAGTACTTATTCATTAGATACTAGTACTTATTCATTAGTTACTAGTACTTATTCATTAGATACTAGTACTTATTTCAATAGTTACTAGTAACATTTTTTTTTTTTTGCCATTGACTTCTATGGGGATCTGTCATTTAGATATCAACTATTCAGTTCTGACTAGTATCTATTCCAATTGTGACTAGTACATATATATTAGATACTGGTAGTTATTCTTTAGGTACTAGTACTTATTTTTTAGATACTAGTACTTATTCATTAGAAACTAGTTCCATACGAGTACTTATTCATTAGAAACTAGTTCTTATTCAATAGATACTAGTACTTATTCATTAGATACTAGTACTTATTCATTAGATACTAGTAACTATTAATTAGATACTAGTACTTATTAATTAGCTACTAGTACTTATTCAATAGATACTAGTACCTATTTATTAGACACTATCCTTTCCTCTGATTTATCAGCCAAAGATCAAATTGTTCCTTCATCAGTTCCGCACAGCAGAATAAAAGTCCTCCGCAGCTGCATTTTTACGGATTCTTAACGCCTTTATTGCAACTATATTTAATCTTTTTCTCATCAAACAACCAGACATAATCCGTACCGGGGAAGAGTAGACAGGGATTTTCTTCTGTGTAGAGACCATAGACTGGTGTAGACCAGCGGTTCTCAAGTGCAGGGGGGTGTGTGAAATAATTTGATAACAGCCTGTATTTTCCGGACTGTAAACTAAAGTCACGTTTTTTTTATAGGTTAATGAAACACGCTGTGATTTATTCCAAAGTGACTTAGGCCAATATAATGCATTTAACTTCGTTCAAATAATCTAAATGTTGACTTTCAGAAGTATAGACACACCAAGAAGGCGTTTATTGCTGTATTTTGGTTAATTTTTGGTGTGCGCCAGAAAGATGTTCAAAGAGACCGAGACAGCTAAAGCATGTTTTCTTTATTTTTCAAAGGCATGACATGATTTGTAGTCATTTTGAATGTACACAAATAAAAATATACATTTTACTCTTTCGAATGATGTCATATTATCTGTATGACTAATGACAGTGTATTAAGTTATTTCCCTGAGGAACAAATCCAGTGATGGCGCCGCACGCACGCTCACACAATATTATCAGTTCACTTCTGGCATGGCATTGCAACACGATGTCGAAAGTGCGTAGACTATCTATACCACGACTTTAATTTTTCGTGCTATGTATAGGCCTACGCCAAAATAGTTTTTTTTTTTTTTGCGTGCATATGCTACGCACTGCAAATCTCTTGGGATTAGGGATGTGGAGTGCGTGCGTAGGCTGTATTACAGTAGCCATATCATATGCACGCTGAAAACTGCGTATCATATAGCTAGGCCTACATGCAAAAACTATTTTTGGTGTATAAATGGCACGATAAATTAAATTTGTGGTATAGTTACGCACTTTCATGAGACCACATAAAACAGTCAACAAAACATAAAAAGTTGCTTAATTTAATTTGTCAGCCTAAAATATAAAGGCTGTGCCGGTTAGTCAAACTCATATCCCTTGATGTGAAGTTGCGGATTTAGCCTATGTTGGGACTCGACTTTATATTAATAGATGCAAATGTTACATTGCAAATATGGAAACTTTTGGACCGAATGAGAGATGCGTGAACCCAACGTGCATACAATTTCATTTTCGATGCAAATAAATTTGTTTAGCCTTGGCGCTTAAATAGGCTAAATGTTGTTTGTAATAAAGAGCACAAAAGGCTTTAGGCTACTGTTTATTTTTTATTATAGCCTACATGGCTACTTATTTTTTAAATCTTGTTTTCTGAATACCATTTATTGAAGGATTTGTCATAAAGTAAGGGAAGTAAAATTCGCATAGCCTACATGTTTATTGTGTTTACAATGTTAAGGTTGTATTTTATTTACTGGCCTTTTACACTATTGCTGAATAGGCTAATAAAAAAACGTATTGGAACTGTGAACTAGTAACTCAGTCACCTTATGAAATCTTACCAAATCTGTCGTGAAATAACCCAAGCAGACCAAAATAACAAGTTATTACCTTTATGAAAATCTTGTGTTGCAGACCTGTGTGCGAGTGAGCAGTATAAAAAATATAATAATGAATAGGCATGTAGCCTAATATAGTGCATGCTACTTTAATTTTGACATTCAATCGCATATCAGACGCAGACTATCCAAATTTTTTTATGTGAATTATGAATGCTCTCCAAAAGTCACAATCTCTGGATTGTGGTTGTTTGGCTGGTAATTATGAACCGGTTGTTTGGATTTTATTATTGGCAGTTAAGTCTTTAGTATGGTCTATATGTAAATGTCATATTAAACGCATCTTTTCTCCCCTTAACCAATCAGCTTCTTCTATTGCCGTAGTTTAGCCTGCATTACCATATGAACTCTGATTGGATGGTTGAGAGTACTCATGTTTTTGTAATAATCTGCTTGAAAGAAGATATCTCCTAATATTTCCTTACTAGTTCCTTATGAGGTTGAAGATATCTGCAAATTAATAGATACTAGTAGCTATTCTGTTTTGATATCATCTACTAATTTATGACTAGTAAGTATTCCAATTTTGACTAGTATCTTTTTAAATATTACTAGTACTTATTCATTAGATACTAGTACTTATTCATTAGATACTAGTACTTATTCATTAGATACTAGTACTTATTCATTAGATACTAGTACCTATTAATTAGCTACTAGTACTTATTAATTAGCTACTAGTACTTATTCAATAGATACTAGTTCCTATTAATTAGATACTAGTACTTATTCCAGATGTTACTAGTAACTTTTCTTATCTTACTAGTCACAACTGCTTTTTTACTAGTCTTATGTTATGACTAGTCAGAACGGCCACTGTATAGTTCAATTAAAAATCTTACTAGTAAAATAAAAAATCTTACTAGTAACATTTGGAATAAATACTAGTATCTAATAAATAGATACTAGTATCTATTGAATAAGTACTAGTATTTAATGAATAAGTACTAGTATCTAATGAATAAGTACTAGTATCTATTGAATGAGTACTAGTAGCTAATTGATAAGTACTAGTATCTAATTAATAGGTACTAGTATCTAATGAATAAGTACTAGTATCTAATGAATAAGTACTAGTATCTATTGAATAAGTACTAGTAGGTAATGAATAAGTACTAGTATCTAAACAATAAGTACTAGTACCTAAAGAATAACTACCAGTATCTAATATATATGTACTAGTCACAATTGGAATAGATACTAGTCAGAACTGAATAGTTGATATCTAAATGACAGATCCCCATAGAAGTCAATGGCAAAAAAATTTTTTGTTACTAGTAACAAAAGAATAGTTACTAGTGACTATCGAAATAAGTACTAGTATCTAATGAATAAGTACTAGTATCTAATGAATAAGTACTAGTATCTATTTAATAGGTACTAGTATCTAATGAATAAGTACTAGTATCTAATGAATAAGTACTAGTAACTAATGAATAAGTACTAGTATCTATTGAATAAGTACTAGTAGCTTATTGATAAGCACTAGTATCTAATAAATAAGGACTAGTATCTAATGAATAAGTACTAGTATCTAATAAATAAGGACTAGTATCTAATGAATAAGTACTAGTATCTATTGAATAAGTACTAGTATCTAAAGAATAAGCACTAGTAGCTAATGAATAAGTACTAGTACTTAATGGAATAGATACTAGTATCTAAAAAATAAGCACTAGTAGCCTGAAAATAGAGACTAGTAGGTTAAAATGATTAAATGTTAAAACGGCTTGCCATACTCTGAGGTCTCTCCACAGCTGAAAAGCCTTGCTGATGTTGACGCGGCTCCTAGCCCTCGACTTATCATAATCCTTTTTTAGTTTATATTCTCTTGGTCTGTTTCTCAGCCATTTGTCCTCCTTGGAGTTTATAAAGTTTGCATTAGCAAGATTTGCCATTGCTCTTCTAATGAATTTCCCTATCTCTCTGCCCCCACCCCCCATCCTGTGCACATGCAAGAACCACCCTGTTGCTGATTGGCTGTAGTGTTGTGTAGATTGGTCCTATCCACTTTGTTTTTTCCCATTTACAGAGCCAGAGCTGTATACAAATACTAGATTTTTTCAGCCCACCCACAGAACGGACAACTAGCAGATTGATTTATATTTTAAATGTGGCTTAAGAATATTTTAAGAATGTCTAGAAGTGTCTTTAACTGTTTAGAGCCACTGTAAGCTTCTTTTTTTTCTCATTGTGTTTAAAAATACATTCAAAATTCTCCAGCAAACATTTGAGCACCAATAAAACCCTGCAGATCTATCGAGCAGAGAGCAAGTGTGACCCGAGTTGCCAAGCGCCTCTTTCTGGCTGCTAATTATCTCTCCACTGGGCTTTCCGTGAATCTCCACCGCAGCACTGTCATAACATGGCCTTGTTAGTTTCCGGTGATGGCTCGTCTATGGCATTTATGTGACTCTTCTAATTGAAAAAAGAACGGGTCTCTGCATGCTGTATTTTCATAGGGCTAATGTGACTGTGATGTTTAAGCAGTGCTCTTTAGGTGTACGGTGTCGGTGCGTGGCTAAATATGACAGAGTAGAAAAAATTGTCATGTGAAAGCTGCTGTACAGTACATTTGTGTTTCCTTTGTTTGAAATTGGCAGATATTGGAAGAGTCATGCCTGATTGTGTGCTGGAAAGTGTTGAAGTAGAATGTTCAGATATATTCTAGATTAGGTTGCTCAAGTTGGCTGTTTTCACAACTTATATAAAGAATGGTCATAAGGGCGGATCACTGGTTGCGCAAACTTTGAGTTGTTTTAGCTCAAAGCCTTTGTTTGCTATTGTTCCACATGTTGTTGCGTGTGGGTTTCAGTATTGTTCTAGAGACTAGAACAATACTGGGACATGTGGAGACTTTGAAGTACACATTGATTGGGAATTTGTCTTGGGAGTCTAGACAATATTCGAGTTTGGTTGGCTTGGGATTCTAGACAATATGTGAGTTTAGTTGGCTTGGGAGTCTAGACAATATGCTGAGCTGGACTGCTTCCTGCGTTGATTCACTCTTCCAATAATACTATTGGCAGATTCCTAAACATTCCTGAACAAACTTTAGTGGCTGTTTATTAAATTTTTTTGGTCTCTGTAAAAATTCTTGATTTGAATTGTTTGGCCTTTATGGAATGTCTCAGGCCATGGAAAAAGTATTTAAAAACAATAAGTACAAACAGATACAAAAATGCATGTGAACGGCCTCTAAGCGTAGTTATAATATGGACTAGCGAATTGAGTGTTTGTATTAGCTACGGTCTAGGGGAGTTTATACACCTATACACTTACCATCTGATAAATCTTTCTATGCTCCATGTAGCTGGTTTAATGCAAGAATGCCTCCTGTGTGAACAGTCCCTTCGTCAATATATTCCATAATTTATTTGACGTAAATGAAAACGAGGTTGTGAGATGTGCATTTAAAATTAAAAATGCACCTTTTTGAAAACTTTCATGGGTCAAAAACTCCAGAAAGAATATGAGTTAAGGGTATTAGACATGACCTGAGACCTTAAGATAGTATATTGAATGGACTCTGCTTCTGTCCCTCACAGCCTCATTTTCAATCACTTCTAATTAAATATGGCATCTACCCTGACTAAGGTCTATAGACCACCGATCCACACTCCCACTCTTTGGCATTTGAGCATTACTGGAGAGAGATCACCTTTCCTAATGACTAGTGCACTTTACTCATTAAGATGAGACCAGAGCTATTGTAAGTCAGATACAGAGAGTAAGTCATAGGGATTCCAAGGGACAACAAAGAATACAAGGAGATGAGCCAGTGCAGTGAAAATCAGAGACATATTTGAGGGTGTTGTGTAAGAAGGTGAAACACTGCGAGTTAAATGTAAAATAAAGGTGGAAAGAGCATATTTAGGCGCTTTTAAGAAGAAACCAGTGCAATGGAATTGTGTCATAGTTTATTTTCTGTATCTGGACTTCAGTCACATGGCCAAACCCCTCCACCTTGATGAAAATGGCTTTGATGCCTTGATGATGAGGCACAAAAGGTGCTATTGTGTCCCGTTGCTCCCATGGGCAGCCTGGTACAGTGAGTGGAACTTGGTGCAGCCTTGTGGGAGGCAGAGGGTGGCACCCCAGAGATATGACACAGGTAATGCTACCTGACAGCGTAGCCACAAAGAGTTACTTGTTCTGTAAACAAAGACAGAGGTTGATATAGAATGTGTGTGTTGGGGTGTAGGAGAGGTTCAGTGTGTATATGTGAGTGTATGTGCATGCGAGTATGGTACCAAAATACAATGGCGTGTAAATTGTATGGAGCGTTAATGTAGTGTAAAGAGTAAAACAAAGACTCTTTGGGACATGTAAGTGACATTTAAATACAAGGATGCAAAACATATTCAGGATGGGGGTGGGGACCATGGAAAAAACCCATATCAGTAAACCACTATTATGAATATTGGGGTGGGACATGTCCCCCTCAATGTCTATGGTGGTTATAGAGTTTAAAGGAACAGTTGCACGGAACAACTCACAACATGCTGTGAAAGGATCTCACTGCTGAACACTTCACGACTAAACTGCACAATTACTGGTGAGTGAAATGTAAACATTTACCAGCCAGTTGCCAAATGTATTCACTTTAGTCACATAGCATGAAATTTGGTTGCAAATGCAAGTGATTTCTTCTCATTGTAGGGGAGGGTTGTGCATTTTTTTCTTTTTTGGGGGGGGGGATTTTTTCCCCTATTCTCCCCAATTGTTTCTGCCCAGTTACCAATGCGCTCCAAGTCCTCATGGTGGCGTTATTACTCGTCTCAATCTGGATGGTGGAGAATGAATTTCAGTTGCCTCCATTTCTGAGACTGTCAATCCGCACATCACATGGCTTGTTGAGTGCATTACCATGGAGACCTAGCACGTGTGGAGGCTTCACACTATTCTCCATGGCATCCATGCACCACGCGCCTCACCGAGAGCAAGAACCACATTATAGCAACCATGAGGAGGTTAAGCCAACGTGACTCTACCCACCCTAGAGACTGGCCACTCAGCACACCCTGGATTCAAACTAACGACTCCAGATGTGTTAGTCAGCGTCTTTACTTGTTGAGCTACCCAGGCCCCCATAGAGGGTTGTGCATTGAGTGAAATATCAATCTTGGGATTTAAGAATTGATATCGAGATCATTCAAATGAAGATTGCAATAAATCTGAAAAACAATATTTTTTTTCTGTGCGGTCGCACTTCATATTCTCTGTGCCTGATTTAGAACAGGCAGAGCTGCAGATCTAATATGTCCATTAGATAAAATGTAGCATTATTTTTTATTTTTCCACTCAAAATTTGAGCTGCTAAGAAATATATATTACAGCTGTAAATAATCAATTCTGGCAAGTGACTATGGTATAAGATGGATAATCCATGGCTAGGTGTAATTGCCCTTTGCAGAGGCAAACACGTTGTGCATTTAAAATCGTTTGACATACACCTAGCCGTGGATTACTACCCCTTACATAATGCAAAGACTTTCAGACATTTTTAAATGTGGTTTGAGAGTACAAATACTGTACTTTTTAGGCCCAGTGCATATCTTGATTTATCCAAGTCTCCCCCATTCTGTAGGCTATTTATGAATATACTCGAAGTTTCCCCCATGTTTCAGAGTGAAAACTAGGCATTTCGAGACTGTGAGAACTCCCCCAGGCCATCGCCATGCGACATTACACAAGAGCTTCAGCTAGATCTGGGGAAAATGCATTTAGCACACAGTAAAGTGAAACAGACTGGGTTTTTATGAATTGTAAGCATGCAGAATTTTGCTAGCGAACATGGACCGCATTCCTGTGTGCAAAATTATTGATGAATGATGAAACAAAGCTATTGTGGCCTGACCTAAATTCCTCTAATTTATTCTGCTTTTACAGCATCCAAAGAATTACACAATGTAGCTCTTGGACCTTGTTGTACAACTTAATTTGAAAACCATTCCTAGCTTTGAAGCCTTCCCCGCATAAAGAGTCCTTGTTTTGTATAAAAAGGTTCGCATTTATGAGCAAACACAATTTCATTTATGTCCTAAAAACCAAAGAAGTTTATAAAATAAATGCCTTCAAGCATCTGTAAGAATAAAATGACCATACTATCTTACTGATGTCACTGAAATAGGTGTCTTAAGGAATCACATTTGTCTCTGTGACACCTCAAGGTTCTGTTGCTGTCTTTTCACTGGAGCTGCTCCAATCAGTTTTATGGTCTGTATGTAACCCAAGCTCTGCACTCTACATTCAGATAAAATAAAAAAGCATTAGAAGCCCTTGTCAGTTTAAGATTTGACAGAGTTACTCATACCAGAATTTGACTCATATATTAGATAATGTTGTGCCTATTAATTGTGATAAGACTTTTCAGTGTTATGGAATTCATCATCTTTGATATTTACTTTATTCTTTGTCACTATTGTCACTGACGTAATTTATGGCTGTCAGAACAGATAAGGGGGTTGATTATTAATTCATACAGAAAGTATTTGAGACATTCCGAAATGGAGTGTGTGATTGTAGCCACTGAGAATGCATTGAGAAAGATGTTCACGGGTTGTAAAAATACTAAAATACTTTTTAGATAGGTAAAAATAGTGAAGATAAACTTTGATTCTGGCTTGTCAAAACCTTGTCTAGAAGTTTAGCACTAGTTAAAAAACTATATTAAATGTTGCAGACAGAAAGAAAAAAGAATGAAAAAAGAAAGATAGAAAACAATATAAAAAATATTACAAATAATTTTGTATTTATATATATATATTTAAGCAATATCACACGAGCAAGAGTGCGATATGGCCCTACATCAGCACTGCTGTGATTCAGGTCAAAACAAATGATGCGTGCAAGCCTTCATCAGTAATTCAATAATGTCACTTCAGAAATAGTATCACGGCTTATGCTGTTTCTAACAAGTCATTGGATAAACATGGGTGGATGGATGGATGGATGGATGGGTGTGTGTGTGTGTGTGTGTGTGTGTGTGTGTGTGTGTGTGTGTGTGTGTGTGTGTGTGTGTGTGTGTGTGTGTGAGAGAGAGAGAGAGAGAGAGCTTATACGATCACCTGTTGCCACACCCAAGCAGGTTTCTCAGTGGAAAATAGATGTCCAAGGGGGGGTATTCCTCCCTATTTCGCGGTAGCCGGTGCACAAGGGTCATTCACTATAGAAACAGCGATGTCCTCCGTCATTTTAAAAGTATGTATCCAATGTGGAAACTCCGATAAAAGGTAAGTACCTTGAGTTCTGTAATAAATCAGTTGTGTCTTTCAGCATGAGCCTTAATCCTGAAGTTGTCCGTTTAAAGCTGTTTCCTAGCTTTAGTAATGTATTAGTAATACCAGCGATCACGGAGCGCTGTTCTATGTAAACAATGACTAAAGGATTCACTTAACGTCACCAACTGGCCCATATTACACACAAAAATTATCTTTTGCCACCACCTGCTGGCTAACATATTTAATTTCAAACATAAAGACTGTAACTCCTAACAGATCTGCACTGCTCTTACACTTTAGTTTAGAACAGCATGAACACAAGCAGAGTGATACACACACACACAGTGAAACGTCTGAGTGCTGATGGTGTCAGACCATCAGTGCTCATGGAATGTCTCTTGTCCAATCAGATTTGAGAACAGGAACTAACTGTGGTGTACATGTATCATTACTTTTATAGTGGGCATAAAAAAAGATACGCTATCAACTACATACTACAATACAATGTAAATATTTCCCAGGTAATATTTTTTATATTACAATATATAATTTTTTCGATAACAAGTTTTTTCTTTCTTTTGGCTATAAGACTCATTACATTTGCCTTTGCACAGCCAAATTCCATGGGCGAAATACAGTGATCTCAATGAGAATCAGCATGATCAGGAATTTTAGAAACGGTGGAGATCTGGTGGTGAGGAAATTACCCTTCACGAATTTCAAGTGGGGTACAACTTTGGTAAACTTTGACAGGCAAATTAGCAGCATTGACCCATAGCATTGCTTTGTTTTTCAGTGTCTTCTCTGTAAGTGCTTCATAAATAGCTGCACTGTATATCTACAATAGGTAAGGAAAATATTTTAGCTGTGAATTTCTTTGTAACTCTCCATGGATAAATTCAGCATAAAGATCAAAAGTGGCTGCTTGGCAAGTAGTTTTTGCAGGTTTTGCATTCCACACCTCCTTTTACTGCAGAATTGCAACATGCAAAGGTAAATGTGACAGAGTCTTGAGTCTAGTGACAATATAAATCCAATTCATTCATTTTACAAACAACATGTTGTCTTTTTAATATCAAACTTAATATTTTTCTCACACAGTATGAATGGGTCTTTATCCATGAAATATATATAGCTGCCTTAAAATTTTTAGGAAGGGGTCCATCACAAAGAGATAATAATTTTTGAGGATCCTTGGCATTAAAAAGTTTGAAAAGTCCACATATCCTCAATGTGCTCTTGAGCAGTTAATGACTTCCAGATGTGTGTTGGCCATAGTCAGTGATGTCACTGTAAGAGGAGTCTGGGGGGCTTCTCTCCACTCTTCCTGCCTCTTCTCTTGAGGTCACAAATTATGACTCACAGAGCCTCCCTAGTGGACGCAACTGGCCCCATTCAGCTGAGTTCAGTCCTTCATTCTGCAGCTTAACAGCATCGTCACAGTAAGCAAGCATGCTGAACCAGCTATTAATCATGTATTACTCTGTTGGATATGACCACAGTATAAAATGAGTGCGAAATGAAACAGGAAGACATGCTGTAATGTCCTGCTAAACAGCCATGGAAATGGTATTAATACTAGAACTCTAAATGAGAGCGATGTGCCTCTTGAGCACATTTAGATTGGAGCAAATTAGTATGCATTGAAGCCGACCAATGGAATGAGGCTAATCTGCAATCCCAGCGGGATATCCATTTCATTGCCCATGAGGGTGGGAGAGAATTGCTTGGGGAGAGAATTGTTTTGATTACCTCGTTTTCTAAATTAGCTGGAGATATCACAACATGTTTGTATTTATTCTGTCTTGAGGCACAAATGGTGTATTTCCAGAGAGAATGTTGCTCTCAAGGCCACATCAGTTATTCTTTCTCTCTCTTAACTTGATGTATTTATGGGTGTTTCTTTGACCACGGGAACTATTGTGTCCCTGGTGTTTCTGTTGAATAACAGAGTTATTTCCATTTTATTAAAATGGCAGGTTGGCATGAATGAAAATTATGACTTTTTTGCCAAAAGAGACCAACCAAACATTAAACTGACTTTCTAATCGATTCATTACAGGCATTAAATTTCAGCAAGCCTCCTATTCACCTTATTCAGCCCCACCCCTTTTCCGTGCCTCGCTCTTCTGAATTTTGAGTTTGTATTGAAGTTATTGAGATGAGTCGATCAAAATGGATTACTTGTGGGAGCACAGAAAGTATTTTTCAGCAAGAGTTGATGGTGTGAGTCTACAGCACCCCTTTACTACGTGATAATACTAGTGAGGTGTTTTTGGTGTCACTGTAAATGTTCCTTTTTACCACACCCACGGAGGTACATTGTACCTGGCAGATCACATTCAGACAGCTGTGACACACAGCACTTATTATACATCACTTGTTATACAGTACATGTAATTCTGCTTAATGTTTAGGTTTCAACTTGTTAATAATTTGTGTTAAAACATGTAGTTGATATGAAATCTCCAACAGTGACAGCTCATATTTTTACACATGCAAGTTCAACATTAAAGAAAATTACAATTGTACTTTTTAAGAGAGTTTATTTTCTAAAAGTTCACAGTGGCCGAAAATGTCCAGAATTGAAGAAACACCCTTATATTAGCTCCTGTAGATAATTTTGACATAAATAAATTTGCAAATTTCAGGATATTGCATGCAACTAGTAAAGTCTTGGCCTGTTTTTGAAGCAGCAGGAGGAGCTGCTTCATCTGTATCATACACCCTCGTCTGTGTATGTGAGGACAGCCAGGTTTGGCTCAGCAGCTGCAGGGGCCAAACCGATGCTTATTGAAGCAGCAGCCATGTGACTGGCAAACTTGTATAGCACATCCACCCCACTCAGAGGAAAGAGTACGGTGTGATACTGTCAGCTCTATAAGACCAACAGCTGGAGACTGGAGCAGCTCAGAAAGGCAGTGCTTTTTCCCCTGCTTATCTTTGAGTTGCCACAGGAATCTTGGCTCCTGCTCTGTCAATCTCTCTTTTGGAGGGGCTTCCCCTCCCCTCCTCTCCCTGGGACTCCGCCTGAACTCCTAGCACTTTGCTGTAAGAGCGACGCAATAGGACCTGCATATTTTTTTATGCTTGTTGTCATGCATTCAACATCTGGATGCGAGTAGAAGCCAATACAATTTTTTTGAGAGTTGTTGTTTAATTAGGAGGAAGATTGGGACCGAATTCCCCAAATTTAGCATGGTTTAGTCATATTCTACTAATTTGTAATTTATTTTTTAGTTTTGTTTATTTTTTGTCACCGAAACAACTGTCACTACTGTCACACATGTTATTCTACACTCCTAAAGGTTTTTACATGGGTTTTAGCAGCACCTTGGATTAAGCAAATAATGCTCTTCTAATCAAAAATGTTTTTGGCTTTATATGGTTCTGGAGTTGTTTAGATGGCTTGCTGGTGATTGAAAATTCAAGTTCTTGGTTACATTCTTGGTTCTTTAATATGCATTTCCAAAAAAAAAAAAATAACACATTTGGTTCTGTTAAGAGCCTTTATATTTAACCCAGAATGCATACACAACTTTAAACCCATAAAATGCAAATGTGGTTAAAAAAAGACCCAGGTGAAATCTAGATGCTTATTCTTAATCAAATTGGGTCATAGCACCCACAAATGGGTGGATAGTGATTACAAACTCTTATAACTTAAAAATTGTGGAGGTGTAGTGACTTGCCTCAATCCGGTGTGCGGAGGACAAATCTCAGTTGCTTCCACATCTGAGACCGTCAACCGGCGCATCTTATCACGTGGCTTGTTGAGCGTGTTACTTCAGAGACATAGCATGTGTGGAGGCTTCACGCCATCCACCGTGGCATCCACGCACAACTCACCACACGCCCCAATAAGAGCGAACCACATTATAGCTACCACGAGGAGGTTACCCCATGTGACTCTACCCTCCCTAGCAACCGGGCCAATTTGGTTGCTTAGGAGACCTGGCTGGAGACACACAGCACGCCCTGGTATTCGAACTCTAGGGGTGGTAGTCAGCGTCTTTACTCGTTGAGCTACCCAGGCCCCCTCAACTTAATATTAAAAAAGCAAGTTAACGTGGTCAAAGACCGCTTGAGGAATACCTGGAGTGACAGATGAAAAGACAACTTCATTTACTTTAAAATGTATATTTAAGAAGTAGATGACCATACCATTTTTTATCCATATATGTATTCTATGGTTAAAGTCAAAATGAAATCAAAATTGTCCCTATTTACTTTCTTAATACTTGTTCATGGTCTTTTTGTAAACGATTCATCAATGTATAATATTGCATCAAACATATACACTCAGTGACCACATTAGTAGGTACACCAGTACACCTACTTCTTTATGTGATTATTAAATCAGTCAATCGTGTGGCTGTAGTGAATACATTTAGCAGATACTGGTCAGGAGCATCAGTTAAAGTTCACATTAACCATCAGAATGGGGAAAAAATTTGATCTTAGTGATTTCGACCATGGCATGGATTTTGGTGCCAGACAGGCTGATTGAAGTATTTCTGTAACTGATGATCTCCTGGGATTTTCACACACAACAGTCTCTAGAGAGACAAAAAACATCCAGTGAGTGGCAGTTCTGTGGACTGAAATGCCTTTTTGATGAGAAAGGTCAACGGAGAATAGCCAGACTGCTTCGAGCTGACAGAAAGGCTACAGTAACTCAGATAACCCCTCTGTACAATTGAAGTGAACAGAATGGCATCTCAGAATGCACAACATGTCGAACCTTGAGGCGGATGGGCTATAACAGCAGAAGACCACATTGGTTTTCACTTCTGTCAGCCAAGAACAGAAAGCTAAGAGGTTTTCTGAGTTACCGTAGCCTTTCTGTCAGCTCGAACCACTCTGGCCATTCTCCATTGACCTGTCTAATCAACAAGTCGTTTCCGTCTGCAGAACTGCCACTCACTGGATGTTTTTGTTTTTGGCACCATTCTGAGTACGCTCTACAGCAGCGGTCACCAATTAGTGGACCGTGGTCCAGGTCCGGACCTCAGATTGGTTCCATCCGGACCACGAGACATCTTGTCATCTGCTGCCCCATCTCACCATTTCTATACAAGTGATCAGTGTGACAAAACAACGGAGCTGTGTACAGCGCAAGTGCTTGGGCTCAGATAGCAGTGATCTTTCAGCTCTGTATTCTCGAATGCTTTTCTCTTTTACAGAACACACTTAATTTATACCTTTTTGTGAATTGCGCGCTGCCTGCAGAGACAGTAGAACGTTAAGGTCTTAGGATGTTCTTGGTGAATTTAAATGAGTTCAATAGCTGCAGTCTCTGGATGATCGGTAGCATTTAGGTAAATATTTATAAATAAATAGAGAGTATTGAGACTTTCAATATCTCTTCATAAATTGCAAAGACAATTTGCTGACGTTAGTCATGTGAAACCCGTTTTATAACAATTTATAACAATTGTTCTACCTGTACTGTTTTGAGAAATAGCATATACAAAGTTAACCTGAAGTAATTTTTTCTCTGCAGGTAAAGTGTTGAACACTGATCTGCGTCACTACCTCAGCCTGCAGTTTCAGAAAGGCTCTTTGGACCACAAGCTCCAGCAAGTGATCAGAGATAACCTGTACCTGCGCACTATTCCTTGTGAGTACCCCACACGTTCACATGTTTGATCGTGCTCTGATTCTCTGTCCTCATTAAAGGTGTTAATATCATGTCAGTAACATGTCAGTCTTAAAAGTGGCCAGATAGGTACTATGTGAACGCTTCAGACTGAATGTGTTGAACTCAGCACTGTGTCCTCCAGCATCATTTGCATGCTCTTCCACTCCATTCTGCCCTCATGTGACCTCATCTATTAGCAGAGACACTTAAACTCTGCCCTGATACACATATGTTGCAGGAGAGTCATAATTCTGAGCAGTTACTCCATTCTTAATCCTTATTCCGGTCACTTGCTGCTTTAACAATTAGCTGATTCCTGTCCACTGTTGCCTGCATGACAGTGTTTCTTGCACTGCTGAATCTTCAGCTCTACAGCAAAAGATTTTTGAGTTTGCTGTGTCAATCAAATATGGCGGAATGCTGCCAATACTACATGTCTCTCTATTGTGTTATTTTTGATGGCTGCACATGGTAAAATATAATCTGTATAATTTACTGTAAATTACAGGCAGCTGTGGCTGCCAGAGATTTACCGTGAAAAATACGGTAACCACGTTTCAGTCTTTACGGGATGTAATTTGATGCCTGTATATTTTATGGTGCATTGCAATTTATATTATTAAATGATAAACTTGATACCTTAACCTTCTGAAACTGTAAAAATCTGCTTTTCACCTTATAATGTATTCTTAGTCACCGTAGTAATTACCGTTAATTATAAAGGAAAATCATACTTTTACATCTAAAATTTGTAATATTTATAGCATTTTACCGTAAAATTACTTGTATTTTCTTTTTAAATATATTAGAAATTTTTACTGTATATTTCAAGTTAACTAGCCATTAACCAATTACCTTTTTTTACTGTAGCATTTTTACAGTCTTTTACCGTAAAAATTACGTACATTTTTTACAGTGCAATCAAAAACAAACACAATGTGAATAGAGATGTCCAATTCACGAAAACAATTTTTTTTTTTTTAAATGTATTACTTAAAAGACTCACAATCTTGTGAGTTATCAATTTGAAGTAGTCTAACAAATCCTTCAGTGAATGAACTAACTGAATCCACCAGAACAATTACATAAGTAATGTGACTCATTATCTTTTGGACTTGAAAATGAAACGAGAACTGTTTTGTGTACAAAAGTGAATCAATAGCCTAACATGCAGCATTTTGCAATTTTGCATTTTCCAAAGGATACGGGTACCAGACAGGATTCCAAGGCACCGTAACATCATGTTTAATGATCTAGAACCAGTTCAAGTTAGCTGAGTTTTAGAGCTAACAAAGCACTTAATTAGTGACTACAATGCTTATTTCTTGGTAGAAATTGAAGTAAAAGTTGAAAAAATATATATATTTTTAAATAAATGTACTCATTTCAACCACTCCTTCAGACACCATTTTTATTCTTTCCACCAAAAGAACAAACATAATTTTGATATTTAATTTGCACTGAAGGAACATCTATGCTGCCTTCAAAAACAAATCAAATGTAGTGATTGTTTCATTGATCAGTGATTGTGAAAATGGTTTGTGATGTGACATAATCTCAGCCAATCAGAAGAAGTATGATGTTTAATGTATAGTTACAAAGAGCAGGATTTTGGACCAGGGAGATTTCACAGAGGACAGGGCTGACCAGCATCACACTGCAGAAATAGAAACCATGCGATTGAAAACATTTCCTGTCGCAAACCCAAACAACAAAAACTCAGATTTACTTGGAAGATAAAGCTTTTATCACATTGTGGCTGATTCTGTATCACACATGTTCCTCTGGACATGGGGACAGAAAAGTAATTAAAGCTCTTTCCTTAGAAAAATAAGGGGGAAAGAAGAGGGTCCAGAGAACAAATTGCCACATAATCCTTGAAGCTCAACTGAAGCCTCCAACTCCCTTCCTTCTCCTGTTGCTGTCATTAATATCTGTTTGGCTTGGCACAAGTTATCCGCAGTAAAAGAAAGACTGAATGCTGAAATAAAAAAGTGCTGTAGGTGGTCAATCTTTAAGGATTGCTTTTTTTGCTTGAGCAGATTTATGGTGCCGTTTTAAACTTTTCCTGAGCTTGTAGAAATCTTACTGTAGACCAAGAGCAGTTATTGAGGTGTAAGTCTAATTCAATCCACCTTTGATGCCACAAAATAAACCAAAAATCATATGCAGTGTACAGTATAGATACACTGTATCATGCAGTGGTCATTTTGTAAAATCTTTTTGAAGGGGGATGGTATAGTAATTATTTTGTTTTGGACCCTAATACTTATGGGCAAATAAGTTTTTAAAATCCTGCGATTGAGCAGCAGCTGTCAGAGTCACACTGGAGTGATGTCACCTCCCTTCTTTGAATGATTGGCTAGAGGAGGAGCTGTTCGATCAATAACTAATGGACCAATGGGGATGCAAAATGCCCCCTGATTTACATGAAACTCTGCTCACAAATTTTGGAAAACCAAGCGCATAACATGGAATCAAAAGCAATAAAAATACAGTGTAAGCGTACAACATTTTTTAAATATGAGCAAAATTGTCAGAGCACAAAAAACAGTAATATAACCAAATAAAACATAATTTTGTTTGCAATTCTGATGACTTAAATTTTTTTTTTTTTTTTTTTTTTTTGCAGCATATTTTAAATGCGTTTATATGTTTTTGATTTATGCTTGTTATTTTTTGATCTGCGCTTATTTTTTTATCTGCGCTTTTTATTTTTTGATTCACGCTTATTATTTTGGATCCGTGACCACAATACTTTTGAGGGGATATTGATCCCATATTTTATTGCCAAAACAATTTAATAAAAAATATGCACATGTTTAATTGTACACTTGTCATAGCAATATCTTACATTCTGTTATCTTCTTTTTAATGAAAGACTTAATATTTTTTTTAACTGTTCTCTTGGACATTTTTGAAAGTCTGCAAAACTTTTTAAATTGTGCATTACCTTATGCACCTTCAACATAGCCTACCTGTTGTACAGTGTGTTCAGAAAACCGGCATCTTTTCACAGTCGAGAGAGAGCTCACACACATAAGTAATACATGACACAATTGATCTAAAGGGGATGGTAAGAGGGGATGGTGGTTTTACAAGGGGGATGCTTTTTGATATTTCTTGCAACAAGTGGGATGGCATCCCCTTGCATCCCCCCCCTCAACTCCAAAGTTGTGTATATGTATAGTACATACAAGGGATAATGTACTGTCTGCCAGTGGTTATATATATACCCTGACAGGATATTGAAATAATGCAATATTGATTTTTGATTAATGAAATATTGATATATATATTGAGTGATACCACAGACAAAACTAGCACAGTGAAGTTGTCAGCGACAACGGTCAAATGTACAGCAAAGCGATTAATATTCCGTTATATCATAGTACAGTCATTGTTTAAAATATCTGACCCCAGAATGCAGCAAATGACCTATTAGAATTAATTATTCCAGAAGACTGTACAATAAAATAAAAATACTTGGCACACAATTACACAGTAATCTTCAAATAATTCACACCTACGTTTGTGGTAAATTGTGACAAAAGGTTTGACTCCCATTCTTAGAATGATTGACACTTAGAATTGAATGAATTGTTTTAGGATGGGGCAGACAGGGGCAGCCTTTTCTTCATAGGTATTTAAGACTTTCTGCTGCAGTGCATTCTGAAGCACTGTATGCTGGTGTGGACTGCAATGTGCAGGGATGGAAGTTAAGGTGCTTAAGAAGCTGGGGTTCAGATGGAAAAACAATTTGTGGTAACATTTTAACATTTTAAAAAGGACAAATCTCAAACTAACAATAAACTCCTTGTATCTAATATTCAGTGAAAAAATGGCCACTGTGAGCAATGCCTTTTGCTACACTCACCTGGAAGGCAAAAGCCATGTTTAACATAATGAAATGAGGTTACACTAATCCATTTGTAGGGTTATATTCTTCTGTCTCTGATTGACAACGTAAGATAGTCTGTTTATCAAAAGTGTTTCCTTTACTTTACGGTACATACATGTATACTGTGTACACAAAAGAAGCAATTTCATCCAACGGTTTGTGACACTTTGTACTGTTTGCCTTTGGCAGGTACCACGAGGCAGCCTCGAGAAGGGGAGGTTCCAGGAGTGGACTATAATTTCATCAGCGTGGGGGACTTTCGTGTGCTGGAGGAGAGCGGACTGCTACTAGAGAGTGGAACCTATGATGGTACGCAAAAGTGTGTAGGAACATTGAGTGACAAGGATCGTTCCTGTGGGCATGATATGCAGTTCAATTTTGTGGAGAACACATTCTTAACTAGGTCACCTCAGTTGATGTTAGAACATTATGTCCTTCACTCTAAATATATTACTTTCTTATTTTCTAGATTACAATACCAAAACATTATGTGGGTTACAGTCATTTGTAGTTGCTGAATCACAACATGTTTTTATGCTAATTAAGGTAGTCAGTTGTGCTAAATGTAGATGCCCTTAATATTCAGACTAGTGGACAAATATGGATTTTTATTGGTCTATCCTAAACTATTATCACTTATCCTCAATATGTGGTCATGGTCACAGACTTGCAAGGAACCTCTTGTGATCTATTGTAGCTTTACCAACCCTAACCCTGTAGCTCTACATCATTTCAATATAGCCAGAGTAAATTCTGGAATTTAAAATATATGCTTGGGCTATAATTTGAATAGATCATTTTGCAGAGTTACTGTAGGGGCCGTTCACACCGGACACATGTTTGCATCTTTGTAAATAGTTTTTCTTTGCAAACATGCGCTAGACGGATGTCTTCAACCATTGTGACGTCTTGTCAACTTAAAAAGAACATCAACTTTTAAAAACACATCTTGAGACTTCTGCGTTATGTTATATTCTTTGACCTAGAACTAGCTTTTGTCTTACACAAGAACGTGTTTTGTCTGAATAGACTCTAAATCAAATAGTACCACTTAATGTTCAGTGTGCCCTGAAATAAATCAAACATAATTAAAATATTTTATATTAACAACCCATGATGTTTCTCTTGCGAAAAAAATGTTGTGCCAACCCTGTTGCATTCAAAATGTTTTGAGGTTAAATGTGCAAAAATGTCAGATAACGGCCTTAGCGGGCAAATAGCATTGCACCGTTCCACATTATTTATAGCATTGTGCTTGATTGTTGGCATTACCTAGTCTTTTTATATTTTGTATATACCTGTAACTCCTCTGCTGACTAACCAGAGGTGAACCAGAGGGCTTCATCATACTGCGATCTGATTCGTGTTTTCTCAGTAGTATGTCTAGAGACTTACAAGGTCTGAGTTATTAATGCCATAGCTTCTCTGTCTGTGAGTCTCTTACTGATAAGTCCAGAAGATGCGTAGCAAAGCAACACTTCAACACTGGTCTATGACTGTGTGGGAAGGCGGCAGATTTGGTTAATGATCCCTAGGTGAGTCACCGGGTGCCCTTGTTTAATGAAAAGGTCTGGTTGTAGTTCCCAGGGTAAAATTAAATCTGTTGAATGTGGACAGTGTCACAGTGAGTGATTTTACTAGGGCCTTCCCATCCACATGACATATCTCAGTTGTTTTTAAAATTGTATGGTTTCAACCTGAAGGATAATTTCACGTACTAATCCTGGTCAGTGATTTCTTGTCTTCTCGTGACATCTTGCATGAGTTTGTCTACACTGCACAAGATTTGATGCTTGAAACCAGCATGATTTATTGAGCCAATAAATTAATATTGTATAATATGCCTACAATATACCAACTTGTTCTGAACATTCTTACAATGATACATTTGAGAAACAATTATAAAACCAAGGGTCTTCAATAGGGTCAATGATTGATTGTTTGAGCTCAAACACATTTTTTGTGAAAAATGTAAGTACATGTTAAATAAATATACATTGAATTTTATTGCTTGTTTAATGTCCAAAACAACTTCGACCAAAGCTTAGGTTAGGAAGCTAAAGTTCAGTTAAATATTTAATTTTCCACTATTGTTAAAATATATTAAATGGATAGTTCACCCAAAAATGAAAATTCTCTCATCATTTCTCACCCTCATGCAATCCCAGATGTGTAATTTTCTTTCTTCTGCAGAACACAAACAAAGATTTTTAGAAGAATGTCTTAGCTCTGTAGATCCATACAATGAAGCTATAAGTGTGAGTGAGAAACAGATCAATATTTAAGTCCTTTTAACAATAAATCCCCTCTAACATTTTGAAAGTGAAGATTTATGGTAAAAGAGGGCTTAAATATTTATCTATTTCTCACCAGTACCCATCATATTGCTTCAGAAGACATGGCTTTCACCACTGGAGTCTAATGGATTACTTTAAAAGCTGCCTTTATGTGATTTTTGGAGTTTCAGAAGTCTGGACACCATCCACTTGCATTGTAAGGACCTACAGAGCTGAGATATTCTTCTAAAAATCTTCATTTGTGTTCTGCAGAAGAATGAAAGTCATACACATCTGGGGAGAATTTTCATTTTTGGGTGAACTATCCCTTCAAGCAAAATTAGAATAACTAATAATAATTAATTTAATGGATTTACAATGTAAGCATCATAACTGTGCATGTAAATACATGAATATAGTATATGCTGTTAAAGGCCGGGCTTAAAATGCAACTATCAATTTCTTGCAATGTGTAGCAAAGGGTCCCTGTTCTCTGAATGCTTGGGCCACCCAGTCAGCTTTCTCCTAGTCAATAAATTGACTTTGGTGCCCATAAACACTTGTTCCTTAAGATGATACAGTTTGATCTCATGTTTGGGGATGTTGCCATTCTGTAATATGCCATTGTGTTCTCTTCCATCTTTACAATGAACAAAACACTTTCTCATGGGCCATCTGTCCTCAGTGAATCGTCATTGTAGTGAAGTGGAAGATGCCATGCAACAGACTGTTCTTCCATCTCTTGCAAGCAGAGGAAGAGAGTCTGTTCTGGTTATACTGTGTGTGTGAAACAGGAAGTCCTTGTTGAGTCTTTTAAGATCTCCATGTAGTCCTGAGCCTGTAGGCTTGCTGAAACTCTCTAAGGTTGTAAACTATCTATTCAAGGCCATAGTCAAGCAAAACCTCTAAGCTAGAGAAAATGTTTTTTGCCTGCAGGAAGGAAAGTGTTGGAGCGGTGTGTGTGTGTGAGAGAGAGAGAGAGAGAGAGAGAGAGAGAGAGAGAGAGAGAGAGAGAGAGAGAGAGAGAGAGAGGACTGAAAACAGCAAAACCCTGCTGTGGAGGATAAGGAAATAATTGACCAGATTTCTGACATTCCCAGAGCATGATGTAATCAATGGCAACTGGTTTGCTCTCTGCAGACAGCATTGAAGTTTTGTGCTGTAAACTACCTTTTTACAAATGTAACTGAAAATAATGATAATGCCCCTGGAATCCCTCGAGGGAGGTCTTATGCAAATTTATTTCCTTTTCTCATGATTATTACAGTGTTGAATATTGAAGGACACCCAACGAAGAGTGACGCAGGTAGACAGAGTTTACAGACAATACCACGTCCCCTCACCATTCCATGAGAAGTGAGCGATGATGAAAGTTGATGCCAATCAAACACTCATTCCCTTATGTCCCCATGTTACCAAAGGGTCATCTTGTCCTTCTCTCCGGAGAGGCTTTGTTTGCTGTGACATCAAGAGAACTGCTGCCGAACTTTTCTTATTTCTTTGTGAGCAGGCCCTTTTTGTGTAGAGATATTATTTGGAAAAATTATTTGGAAAAAGGTTGCTTTAACAAATACAGGTGAAACTCGAAAAATTAGAATATCGTGCAAAAGTTCATTAATTTCAGTAATTCAACTTAAAAGGTGAAACTAATATATTATATAGACTCATTACAAGCAAAGTAAGATATTTCAAGCCTTTATTTGATATAATTTTGATGATTATGGCTTACAGCTTATGAAAACCCCAAATTCAGAATCTCAGAAAATTAGAATATTGTGAAAAGGTTCAGTATTGTAGGCTCAAAGTGTCACACTCTAATCAGCTAAACACCTGCAAAGGGTTCCTGAGCCTTTAAATGGTCTCTCAGTCTGGTTCAGTTGAATTCACAATCATGGGGAAGACTGCTGACCTGACAGTTGTGCAGAAAACCATCATTGACACCCTCCACAAGGAGGGAAAGCCTCAAAAGGTAATTGCAAAAGAAGTTGGATGTTCTCAAAGTGCTGTATCAAAGCACATTAATAGAAAGTTAAGTGGAAGGGAAAAGTGTGGAAGAAAAAGGTGCACAAGCAGCAGGGATGACCGTAGCCTGGAGAGGATTGTCAGGAAAAGGCCATTCAAATGTGTGGGGAGCTTCACAAGGAGTGGACTGAGGCTGGAGTTACTGCATCAAGAGCCACCACACACAGACGGGTCCTGGACATGGGCTTCAAATGTCAAACGTCTTACCTGGGCTAAAGAAAAAAAGAACTGGTCTGTTGCTCAGTGGTCCAAAGTCCTCTTTTCTGATGAGAGCAAATTTTGCATCTCATTTGGAAACCAAGGTCCCAGAGTCTGGAGGAAGAATGGAGAGGCACACAATCCAAGATGCTTGAAGTCCAGTGTGAAGTTTCCACAGTCTGTGTTGGTTTGGGGAGCCATGTCATCGGCTGGTGTTGGTCCACTGTACTTTATTAAGTCCAGAGTCAACGCAGCCGTCTACCGGGACATTTTAGAGCACTTCATGCTTCCTTCAGCAGACAAGCTTTATGGAGATGCTGACTTCATTTGCCAGCAGGACTTGGCACCTGCCCACACTGCCAAAAGTACCAAAACTTGGTTCAATGACCATGGTATTACTGTGCTTGATTGGCCAGCAAACTCACCTGACCTGAACCCCATAGAGAATCTATGGGGCATTGCCAAGAGAAAGATGAGACATGAGACCAAACAATGCAGAAGAGCTGAAGGCCGCTATTGAAGCATCTTGGTCTTCCATAACACCTCAGCAGTGCCACAGGCTGATAGCATCCATGCCACGCCGCATTGAGGCAGTAATTAATGCAAAAGGGGCCCAAACCAAGTACTGAGTACATATGCATGATTAGACTTTTCAGAGGACCGACATTTCTGTATTTAAAATCCTTTTTTTTTATTGATTTCATGTAATCTAATTTTCTGAGATTCTGAATTTGGGGTTTTCATAAGCTGTAAGCCATAATCATAAAAATTATATCAAATAAAGGCTTGAAATATCTTACTTTGCTTGTAATGAGTCTATATAATATATTAGTTTCACCTTTTAAGTTGAATTACTGAAATTAATGAACTTTTGCACGATATTCTAATTTTTCGAGTTTCACCTGTAGATGTCACTTAATATTTTTTTCCCATTTCAACCAATATCCTTTTCATAGCTTTTTGACATACTGTAGGCTTTATCCTGTATCTCAAGCTTGTACTTTGAGGTTTTCTCACAGGTTTTGCTCCCACAAAAAAAAAAAAAAAAAAAAACTCAAACACTAATTCAGACCTTCCTAGTCAAATGCTTCCTGCATTGTTTCAGGTACAGCAGCTGGCATAACCTTCTCTTGCCTTTATGCATCAGTGAATAAATTGTCACATAAACCAATAATGGTCAAATGAAGATGCTTAACTTTGTAAGACTTTCTACATACAGGACTTTAGCAGACTCATATGCAACATGAGTTTTAAATTCCACTGCAAGTTTTGAACTTGAGTGGGGAAAGGTTAAAGATGAGTCAGCTCTCATTTCACTCAGGTTTAAGGTTGGGTCTGCCTGTATGCACTTGTGTGTGTGTGTTCTGTTTGTGAGAACCTCATTCATGGAAAAAATCAGTGACAGGTCTGTATTTGTTGTGCTAGTTGATCGTCACGGGTGAATGGGCAACCTCCATCAGTTCATCAGAGACGCATGAGCAGACATGGTGTTATTTATTTGACATGAAACACTCAAATTTCAAGTAACTACCTGCTATCAGTCTATCTCTCATTCCTCATGTGTTTCATTCAGTAACCATTAGTGAAACGAAGATGGTTTCAAATCACCCCTTCGCTCTGACAGCGCCCGGGCATCTCCCACAGATTAATGCTAACAAATATTATCACGCATCTCAGTGGACGACACTCCCCTCCTCCATGCCATGATTTTTTTTTAATGCCCATCCATCAAGGATGGCATAGTGCGCTGTTTATGAGAGATCCATCATGCTGTGGCCGCTGTTTGACAGGTTAACCTGGAGGCTGTGACACGGCATGATTATGTTCATGATTTGATCACTCTTGTCTACTGTGAGACATGCTCGGGTATAATCAAGACATTTACTGGAAAATATGTCTGACAGTGCTTCTGTGCAAAGCCTAAATGTTGTAATTACATTTGATCAAAATTTAGTTTTGGGGACTAGAAAAGAGGCGCTAAGGGGTTTGTAGAACATTTTAGAGAAATACATAAATTTTACAAAGTGTTTTTTAACAGTAAGAAATGTGCTTTATTCTCTCCTTTTGACGTCAAACCCTGCAGTGGCATGCGCACATCTCACAGAGCATTGCCCTGGCAACCACACACAACAACCTGCCATCATGGCAACATTTTTTGCATGAGCAAGCGCCACTCACCTTTTCATCATAAAATGTTAAAAATGTAGTTTAACTGTGTATATACTGTATACTGTATGTAGAGTCTATACAGTAACTTGTTTACTAGAGGGCGCCATACATCCTTTAATATGTCAGTAAATCTGCCATGTATACAACAAGCAATATGTTTGTGGTCACAACATACACTCACTCTATACAGCCACACCATAAAACTGCATAAGGTGTTAATTGATTGTGCAACCTGATCCTTCTCCCATGGACTACCATACCACTGTAGGGCATGATACCATTATCTTGACCCCTCTGTCAAGCTCCTGAAGTTTGCAGAAGACACCACAGTCATTGGCCTCATTCGTGACCCATACAGACGGGAGGTGTCTGTCTGGTGCTGTCAGAACAACCTTGAGATGGACTTCAGGAGAAATACCCCCGCTCCCCCATACCATCCTGAACAGCACTGTGGCAGCAGTGGAGTCATTCAGGTTCCAGGGCTCTACCATCTATCAGGACCTGAAGTGGGGCACCCACATAGACTCCGTTGTGAAGAAGGCTCAGCAGAGGTTGTACTTCCTTCATCAGGAAGTTTAACCTGATACATCTATAACGGTCTGCTTTGGTTCAGCCACCAAATCAGACAGAAGGAAACTACAATGGACAGTCAGGACTGCTGCTGAGATGATTATTGTTGCCCCCTGCCCACCCTTCAAGACCTGTAGGTCTCCAGATTGAGGAAACATGCAGGTAGAATCACTCTGGTCCCAACACACCCTGCCCACTACCTTTTTAACTGTTGCTCACTGGCGAGTGCTACAGAGCACTCAGTGCCAGGACATCCAGGCACAAGAACAGTTTTTTACCCTCAGACCATTTACCACGTGAACACCCCATAGTGCAATAATGCAAATAAATATCTCATGTACATATGTAAATTCACATATTTAATTAATTAACTGTACATACCCTGACCTTGCACATCTATTACCACTTGCACATATTATTTGTTTGTCTATTTATACTCTTACCTTGTTATATATTCTGTCTTACTGTAATGTTCTTTGTGCACTTGCTTGCTTGTTTCTCCTATCAACAAAACAAATTCCTTGTGTACGTGAGCACACTTGGTAATATAGCTCATTCTGATTCTGAATCTGATCTAAACATAAACAGCTGGACATAATATCCTTAATTTTCTACTTATCACTGCATAACTGCCTTTAGTTTTGGATGCTTCATTCTATCCAGTCACGTACGTTCCTATAGGCATTTTATGAGTAAGCAGGTTTATTACACACATGACCTCCCACTGTTGACAGTGATGATATCAGATGTTTACAATGTGAAGTCTTTTGCTCCCTTATCATCACTTAAAAATTAAGGGTGTAATTAATTGGGCTGCATAGACATATCACCAGTTGACATTCTCTTTAATATCAACAAACACAGCTGCAGGTAAAGTATTAATGGAATAAAGATGTAATTCAATTTAGTTGTTTTAGGAATACATTAAAGTCATCTCTGTGTCTTGAGATTTGGAAAATAATGTAATATGCCATATGAGAGTGTAAATACTTAATTAAGTATTTAGAGTGCTGTGCTAAAGGCAATTGTCACCTTTGTTAATTATAATATTTTTGCTTTAAATTCAAGTAAGTTTTCAAGTTTTTTAGTTTTTTAAACACAGTGGACCTTCCCTCTGACAAAACAGAAGATGGCACCTGCATCTGTCACAATAATGTCAAATTGTGATTATGTTGTTACTTTATATTTCGGTGGCTTAATCCAAGGAATATTTTATTCCAAATATAACTGTATATGTCAGAAGTATTCGGTTTCTACTACTCGATTTAAGCTATGTATTATATAACACTTCTCTTTAAAAATATATAAAAACTAAACATTTATTTGTAGTTTTTAACTTGAAGAATTGATCATCATCCTCCGTGATGCAATGGTGAGATGCAATGGCGACACATAAGGCATACCCCCCACTTTGAAAGCCACAGTTAAAATAATTTTCAGGCAGTGAAATTGAGCCATGCTGTACTTCTCATTAATTTCATTGCATTTTCCCAAACGTCTAGAATGTGACAACAATTGTAAGATGGAGATGATTGTGATAGTAGAGTACTTGATGTTCCCAACTCCCCAAATCTCAGAGCTGTTGAGCACATCAGCCACCAAATCGGTATTCTTCAGATTTGTCTCTGTCCTGTCCTCCCTTCTAATTCTGTCAAGTAGCCTACATGTATGTTTCTGTGAATTGTCGAGAAAGCTTGTACCAGAGGGAGACATAAAGTGCTACACTGGTGTAGAAACCATTCTCACCCCAGGCAGGCATCCAAATGCAGGCACAAGGCAATAAAGCTTATAAGATAGACCTCCTTCCTCTTTGGGGAGTGGAAGAACCCATGCAGCTAGTCTTAATCTCTTGTGGAATACCGTTGCCAATAAATAACAATAAAACGGCAGAGTGCTGCATCTTGGTTCAGAGGAACGCAGAAGGGATTCAAGCTTCATTGTTGACACAACAACAGACAAGACTTCTAAGTCATACCGAAGACTGTGAGGCAGCAGGATATATTGCAAGTTCGATGTTGGTACAGTTGCTGTTCTGCAAGTTCAGCGATTGGCCAAGTCTGTAAAATGCAATGCTTTTGGAATACCTTTTTTGTCTGATTGAGTTTTGGTTCGCTTAGTTGTTATTTAACGTCCACATATGACACATCTGTGAAATATATTTGGGAAAGTGGCAGTACCACCTCAAACCATTGTCTTGCATTCAGTGCACATGCTCTGACACATTGAGGCTTAATAATGGCAACAAAAAAAAAAAGTGGCAAAAAAAGGCTAAAATAAAAGATGGTGTGCAATTTCTGTGCCACTAGTGTCAGAAGTGTGATACTTGGCAATAGTATTTTAACGTAAAACACACACACACACAAACTTTAGCTTAAAAGTAGATAAAAAGTCTGGTTAGAGAATATCAGTGGGGCAGATTCCTGTAGGTTGACGTTTTTTATCTCTTCCTCTGCAGGGAACTACTATGGCACCCCAAAACCCCCAGCAGAGCCCAGTCCAGTGCAGCCAGACCTGGTGGACCAGGTTCTGTTTGACGAGGAGTTTGATGCAGAGGTTCAACGCAAACGCACCACATCTGTCAGCAAAATGGATAGAAAGGACAGTGCAGCTCCTGAGGAAGAGGAGGAGGAAGAGAAGCCATCCATGGTCAACGGGCTCACAGGTGAGACTAGTATTATAGACGTGTGTTGAAAGAATAGCCAGCAGTCTCAATAATTTATTTGGTGAATTGAAATAGATTCTTAAAGGCATATACTGTATACGGTGGTCCAGGGGTGCACAACACAACTAAACTAGAAAAGAAAGCAAAAGTTGAAAACAAAATGGAAATAAACCACAGTACAGTGAAATTAAGCCACAACACGTTGGAAATAAGCCAAAATGCAATGTAATAAGCCACAACAAAACAATATTAAGCAACAATACAATAAAATCAACAGAAAAAAATATTTGTAAACAATGAATTTTTAGTTGTTTTATGGCTTAATTTTGTTGTGTTGTGTCTTATTTTCAGTGTGTTATTGCTTTTCTGTTGTGTTATGAATTAAATTAATTGTGTTGTGGATTTTCTGTTGTGATTTGGTTTTATTTCTATTTTGTTGTGGCTTAATTTTGATGTGTTGTAGTTGATTTCAGCTGTGTTGTTACTTATCTGTTGTGTTGTGGTCTAATTTTGTGGTGTTGTGGTTATTTCCATTATGTTGTGTCTTTGGTGTTTCGTTCAGTGTTGGGTTTAATGCATTACTAAGTAATTAATTACTGTAATTAAATCTTTCATTGGAAAAAGTAAGGGATTACTGTTTTCAGTAATTTAATTACAGATACTTATGATGTAATTGTGTTAAATACTGTATATACTATAGAACAATTCTATATAAAATAATAGTGAATTTAAAATCAATATTTAACGTCTAATGTTAAAATTTATATTTCTAATTTAATGCAGCCCCCTTAAATTCTTTGGCCAGTTCATGAATAATTTATTTGATTTTATATGATTTATTTGAAAGAATTAAAAGTACCATTTCATGTCTATCCTTGTATTTTACATCTGGACAAGGTTGATAAGGGTTTTAGAAAGTAATTAGTAATAAGTAATGCAATTACTTTTCAGACAGAGTGTAACAGCTCATGGATGGGCAAGGAGGAGGCGGGAATTGGCTGAATGGTAAACAAAGTTATAATGAGAAACTCAACTTAACAAACACAGACACATATGCAATGCGTCCGCATGCGTCTCTCTCTCTCTCGAACCGGCTTCTCCGGCAGCCCTTATCTCACTCTCCCACTGATCAGTTGATTCACGCCCTCCTCCTCGTCACACAGAGTAACTAGTACAGTAATCTAATTACATTGTAGAAGATGTAATTAGTAGTTAGTAATAAATAACATTTTTAGAGTAACTTACCCAACACTGGTTGTGTTGTGGCTTACGTTTTGTTGTCATGGACTCCACAAGTTTGTGCAAAACCTAATGATGCATGTTATACCTGGATGATATGTCAATGTCCAAAAGAGCATCTTGTGTGCTTGAATGGAAGGAAAGAAATCTGACCTTTTGTAAAAATTATTTAACATGGTCAATGCCACTAATTTGCTTACTTTTGAGAAGTGTTTAGACAGTGCAGGTTCTATGTTTCCTTCATTTTACACCATAAAATGTCTTTGTTTTACATTTGTTAGGTTTAAATGAAATAAATCCAGGTTTCAAACTTTTGACCCCACTGTATGTAGTTACAGTATTGTAATGCACCTCATAGTTGGCATGGTATACATCATATGGAAGAGAATCAAAAAATCAATATTGTTCAAATGGTACAACTGCAACTCTGCATAGTTGAAAGATTGGATATTGCTAAGGCAAAGTTATATTAGTGAGGTTCATGGTTCTACCTCAACGAAACAGTGTTATTTGCTCTCCTGGCAGTTTGTCTGCTATGCTTTCATTGTAAGTATATTACTATACACATGTTTCCCCTTCATTTTTGCAAGCTGAGCGACTTTATTTCTTGTTGCAATCAACAGCAGATGCTGTTGATAGAGCTTAAGTTTTTATTTGATGCTGTCCCCTGTGATGACAACATGAAGTGCTTCTCAGAGGGGTCCTTAGATCTGCAGTGAGTTGTGTAAAGTGAGTAGAGAACTCTGCGCTGTGGTGCTCCAGTGCTTGGGGATGGTATTCCTGATGTAGGCTTTCCACACATGCTGTTTCCAGTCACTCAGGAAGTCAGTTACGCACTTCTACAGTGCTTCCACTACTACTCATTTTTCTGATTCATCTAGAAAATTAGTTGACTAGATAAGGGAATAGGTTCACCAAATTTACTCACCCTCATGTTGTTCCAAAGCCATATGACTTTCATTCTTCTGCAGAACACAAATATAGATATTAAAAAGGAATGTTGTGATTGCTTATTTGCATACAACAGTTGATATTGACTAACTTTAAACGGGTCATGACCATACTTGCCAACACTCTAGATTCGACTGGATTTTTCCCGTTTTTCAATCCCTCCTCCTGCTGTACTCCTGGTTTACAATTTCTTCCAATAAACTCACAATTTTCCACATCCACACTTTACCCATGAGAATATAATAGACCTCCTGGTAAGGTTGCCACCCATCCCATAAATTACGGTATCATCCCATATTTAAATATGAAATGATGCATCCCGTATCGAATCAATACGAGAAACGATATGTCCTGTAAGATGGTCAGATGCAGCCATGGTGAAATCGTTCCTGATCGTTAATTTAACATTGATATGAGTTGGAAATTTTTCATACGGTAGGTAAGGAGTCATCTGAAAAGTCCACACTGTGGACAGTGTAGTAAGGGACCAGATGAAATGTCCACACATTGTGCTAAAACATGCTAATACTGTGGAGAGTGTGGTGAGGGACCATCTGAAAAGTCCACACATTGTGCTAAAATGTGCAAATACTGTGGAGAGTGAGGGAAGGGACCATCTGAAAAGTCCACACATTGTGCTAAAATGTGCAAATACTGTGGAGAGTGAGGGAAGGGACCATCTGAAAAGTCCACACATTGTGCTAAAATGTGCAAATACTGTTGAGAGTGAGGGAAGGGACTGTCTGAAAAGTCCACACATTGTGCTAAAACTGTGGGGGGGTTATTGAAAAACAGAAGGTTCAATATAAATTCTCAATAAGATGTGCAAAATTACACAAATCCAACAATGTTTGAATACATTCACTGAGTCATAAAGACAAGAAGGAATAAATAATAATTATAATAAAGTAAATAAAATAAAATAAATAAACTTACAAATACATATAAACCAATACAGATGTTCACATAAATAAAGATAAAGTACTGAACATATAAGATGGATACAAAGGAGGTACACTTTTCAATATGAATATGTCAAAGTATTTATTGCAAAAATTGTAAAGTACACGGTAAGGGGCATCTGAATACAAGGTCAGTATCTTTGTTCTCTTCATCTTCAATGTAGTATTAGTACATACTAATGTAGTCTGCATTGTTTAACTACTCATTTAACAACATCTTACGCTGGGGGGGGTGGACCAGAAACTCCACTGGCTTCTGTTCCTCACACATACGAAACACCCCCACCCCACACACACGCACACAAAAGCTCCCTATTTTTCACAATCTAATGTTGGCAGGTCTGGTCATGACATGAGGAATAAAAATTTTCTTGATCTTTTGACATATAAGAGGACATTGTACTATAAAACACTAAGTTTCAGAACTCAAAACATCCTCCTAACTGCAAAAAGAGCATATGTTGAAACCAAGCTGCCAAAACAACTTGTTCATCTCATTCTCACATTGTGATGTCACACTGCGGTAGATATTTGCATCTAACCACCTCCACAACAATACAACTATGTCGACTTTACCTTATCACTTCCGTAGCCCTGCCCAGCAGTGGTGAGCAGTGGTATGTCACGGAGAGAGCAGGTCAGTCAAGAGTAGAGATCCAGTCATAACAGTGGGTGTTTACAGTTAAGTCTTAAAGGAGACTCGACACCCAAACAGACCGTTTCTGACAGAGGTTCAGAATGAGGGTAGAAAATGAGCATGTTTTACAAATATATGACTGTTTTTGTGCAAAACAACTTTACTAATATTATAATTTACCTCAAGGAACATTAAAATAACAAAGGCATGTCATAACAATTTTAAAGCTTAAAAACGCACCCAAAAGTGTCTTGTAAGTAGCCCATGCATCATATTTCAAGTTTTCTAAAGGCATGCTTCACTTTGTATGATGAATAGACTTTTCAAATTAAATGATTAAACGATCATTTAATGATGAAATGATTAATCAATTTATACAAAGCCCAGGTCAAATGTGGTAACATATCAATATCATCAATGTTCACAATGTTGCATTGATTAAACGATCATTTAATGATGAAATGATTAATCAATTTATACAAAGCCCAGGTCAAATGTGGTAACATGTCAATATCATCAATGTTCACAATGTTGCATTGATTAAACGATCATTTAATGATGAAATGATTAATCAATTTATACAAAGCCCAGGTCAAATGTGGTAACTTATCAATATCATCAATGTTCACAATGTTGCATCATTTTATATCTTTAATAAATTTAGATATTATATAGATATTAGAAAATGTATATTCAGTGCAATGTATAGGAAATTATTTCCAGATAAATATATGGATAATCAATCAAGATTAAAAGAAAAAATAAGTAAAAATGGCTATAGATAAAGATCTCTAACTCTTGATTTTGTATAATCCAGTTGTTATGGATTAGAATAGAATTCTTTCTGCCAAGTTTGGGTATGTAAGTTGCTTGGTTTGGGTTTTGCTGTATCATGCTAAAAGTAGGTAAGATTTTCTGATGCTTCCTGCAAAAGCACAAAGTTTTCTTCTCATAAATTAATGGAACAGTGCACATCTTCAAATTATTCAATGGTAGAGTGAGAGTGTAACAAAGCATGGGAAATAAATGAACCCACTAAAGTTACCACTACTGATAATCATAGGAACTTATATCTTATCCCATAATATGTGGCATCCTTGTTTTGTACCCTTTAGAATAGACATGAGCTTTTGAACAAGCTCTCTAGAATGATTTTCACCTAAAAAGAATGAATAATGTGATAAGAGTTTACAAGATATTTTGAAGGTTTCATGACAGGCAAAAAAAAAATAATTATACATTTAGTAGGACTAAATAAACACATCTAGCTAAAACAAATCATATATCACAAATGTAAGCTTGTAGATTGTGTCTGGGATTTAGACTTCCAGTCTTTTGACATGTTTCAATTATCATTGGTTTCAACTTTTCCATTTAAGCCATTGAAAGTCTAATCCTTATGTACGAAACTCAGGCATAACCAAAACCTTAATACACATCAACACTTCTTCATAGCCATTGGAGAAACCTGGAATTGCTTCGCCAATAGAGCCAAAAGACATGTGTGGATAAGCTGAGTGAGGATTTGTTGGCCGTGTTCATCTCAGTGAATCCAGTTGGACAAGAGGTCTCACAGCTGTCCTCCATTATAATTGGACAGAGCTTTATAAACCCTCTGGCACCATTGTAAGGACGAGAAGCAAATGGAAACGGTAATGTTTTGAATGTTGCCAATAGCAAATTGAGAAGATTTTGTAACAACATTTTGTTGTGGAATTTCTTGCAACATACGACTTTTAAGTGAACCGCAAAAATCTCATTAAAAATTAAAACCTTAAAGAGATAGTTAATCTAAAATCATGTCTTTACAGAAGCATTGCATGTTTCAGCAAGCCCCATAGGTTATTACTGTTTGTGCATGCATACATATGCATGGCCAGATGTGATAAATGCAGACTCCATCTCCATCAGTATTTGAATTTACTGTACAGTCTTTATAGCCTTTGGCTACAATGACTGTCTGGAAAGCAGCCAACTTTAAAGTTTGAATAGTTGTTTACTCCATTGCCACTGTGTAGATTAACGTAGCATACCATGACAACATCTCTGCCTACTTCACACTCAATCTTCTGTGATCAAACACAATTATTGTGTTCATATGTTCCATTACACTGTTTTTGGAGAATACACAAGCACAACACATTTTTATCTCCTTCGCTGCATTCTCTTCTCTGATTTTCATGGATTTCTGCTTCTCTCTCCATTTGTACACTGAAGTACAATCACAAAAGGCTTCGTATAATATTTGCTTTTGAGTGCACATTTGAATGCAAGTTCTTGTGTTTCTGCTTGTGTCATGAATGGTGCCACCATGGTTACGGTACAGGAACAACAAGTGGTGATTCATCTGCCACAGATGCTGACGTCCCAGCGCCAGGGTGGAATGATTCAGATGAGCAGGCTTTGATCATGACTATGTCAGCAAAATCGTATCAAATCTTTTTTGCCAATATATGCACTTTTTCCATCTCCTTACCTCCTTTGCAAGTTTACAACCAGTAAATCTACATACAGTACAGAGGAATTGCCCACAAGCCCTGCTGCATATAGAAGCGCACACACACATATCTTTGGTCAGCAGTAAATGCGGATGTACCACAGACTTCTATTGTTTTTATATAAAGATTTATATATAGATTTTATTACTAAAAACTAACTCTAATCTTAAACCTATCCCTAACAGAAAACTTTTTGTATTATTAGAATTTTAAAAGTAATTATTTAATGCATTTATGGATCATCGTTTTTAATGAGAATATCGCAAAATGTCCCCAACAGAATGTTTTGTCCAATTTGGATCACTTTTGGGTGCTAAATGTCCCCAAAATATTGCTAAGTACATTAACACACACACACATAATAGTTTACTTAGAAGGCAATTAACCCTTTCATACTTACTGTCACACATGGTTAATAATTGGGCCCCGCAGAGTAGCATCACACATATGTGTTTCTGCAACTGCCTGTTACGTTACAAGCTTCCAGATTCAAATTGGCTTTCTCACCGACACAGGCTGTGATTTCAAGTGTCTGTAATTTATATTTGTTCAATCAGTTACTCATACTGTCTTTTAAACCACAGAATAGTTTTATTTTATATACATACATCCAACTCGTCACAGAAGCACTACGAAAACAGCTCTTATACGCACAGTCAAATCAAATTACTTTATTGTCACTCAACCATATACACAAGTGCAACAGTGGGTGAAAGCCTTGGGTGCAGTTCCAAGCAACATAGCTGTCATGACAGTGATTAGACATATGCCAGTCTACAATAAACATCAGATTTACTCAACACAATTTACAAAACTAATATACTCATAATTGCTCAACAAAATATACAAATAATAATATACAATGTAAAGAATACAATACACACAATATAGAATAAAAACAATATATATAAATGTGCAGAAATGTTGTATAGTGCCATATTGACATTCAGGCTGTCGGTTGATAGTCAGTTGCCAGTGTGTTGTTAAGAGAAATATAATTATGACAGTCAATACATTAAATGCGATCTTCCTCCGATGCATGCTGCCATTTGTTTACATTAGTAGCGGTTGTCATTCGTCAAACAAACAGCTACTCAAAAAGTATTTTCAAGAACATAATAGGTTTATTTTATGTAAATAAATAAATAAACTTTGTCACCAAAGTACCGCAATAACAGTTCACAGCTTGTATTTGCACAGTCATTATATCTAAATGCAATCTTCCCATGTACGGAGCAACGTCTACTTATTAGGTGCAGATGCGGTTTTCATTCATACAAACATTAACTCAAACAGTCTTTTCAGGCATATAATACATTTGTTTTCTGAAACAGATAGCCAAACTCTCACAAAAGTCCCATGATAACAGTTTAAACTTGTATATTCACAGTGAAAACATGCTGATCGATCTTGATTATCCGATGCATGCAGCCAAGTCTGTTTATATTAGCGCTTGGCACACACACACACACACACACACACACACACACACACACACACGCCTGAGAAGTCAAACAGTGCATATAGGCAAACAGGACTGCTGATATTATTTGTTGATTTGTTTTTTACAGCTATGAAAATAAATAAAACATATACAGTACAGCAGACATTACCCATATGTTCACATGTTTACTATATTATATACAGTATTTTATGTATTTTTCTATTACAAATTTAAATTAAATAAATTAAAAAAATGCTCCTCTACAGTACATTCACACAGTGTCACTTCAGGGGGCACTGAAGGGGAATTTAGACACTACTCATTAATAATAAAAACTATAAACTTACCCTAACCCACAGCCCAACCTTATTTCTAAAAGAAAACTTTTAGAGATCATTTTTAGAGTGTTCCAGGTTCAAAATAATGAACCCTTATACACTCCTTGGGTCATTTTTGACACTTTTCATTTTTGTGTCCTTTATCTGATTGAAATGTCTGAATACATACAATAATGGTCGGAAAAGAAAGAAACACTTGTACTCTGCAGGTCACAGTTGCAGGTCAGAAATTTAGGGGTGAGACTAGAAAACATCAATAGCGCAAATGATACACACCCACTCTTACACACACACAAACACACACAAATTAACTGGCAAGACTATAACACACAGCAATTTTGATATTAATTTATCGAATAAAGTAATACAACACATCCACAATGCAGAACAAACAAAGACAAAGATCCCCCATTTAGCCTTAACAGACTGTAGGGGCAAGTGCTGTTAGCGAGCACCTATGAAGGCCGGAACGGTACATGAGGGGGTGGGTGGACAGCACCACGCCCAACCACCTTTGTCTCCCCATTGGCAATGTTTTACACACCGCACCAGGTACTCATTTTGGGCTGAGTCGAACTAGGGGAGGCCCGGGACCAGTTTAGATAATTGTCACTGGTGTTGGCCATGAGCGGGAATCGAACTAAGGTTGCCATGTTCATAGCGCAGTGCACTAACCGCTACACTACCGATCCACACCACAATGCAGAATACACACACACACACACACATTTCCTCATTTTACAACCAGGGATGAATTAGTGAACCTCTGCAGCCATTAATGGATATCCTTATCAGTTTATGTAATATTTGGCAGCAATCTACCCCAAATGTGAGTGCACACGTGCACGTATAATTTATCAAAAGATCAAATTTATATTTAGGTATGGGAGCTTCACCTTCCAGACAAAACGCTGCATCTTTCTGTTTCTTGTTGGTTGTTTTTTTGACAATTTTATTGATTGACAATTTACTTTTTGAATTTTGATATTTGAACTAAATGATAGGTAACATACTTTTTCTGTCCTCTCTTTGTAACATCATGTTCAGGTATGACTGTAATCATAATGTGTCATTACAAAACAACACCTCAAACCAAATGCAGAGCTTGTAATAATATCTAGAAATTATCTTCTCTATAACCAGGGTTGTATTAATGATCTCTACATACCTGAATGAGTAAAGTCCCAAACATCTAAAACAAAAAAGGCGATTGGCTCTTTTATCTGAAAGGTGGGACTTTAAGCTGCTATATCCACCCCCTCTAGCTGCTCTGCATCTGTTCATGCAAGAATATTCCCTCTCTATCTGTCTAAGACACAAAGACAAACAGACACACATTTGTGTGGCAAATATCAACTTCACGGAAGCATCGTCCAGCTCTGGCCCTGCCTGAGAGGCGGCCCTTGAACATCAGTACTGGCATGCAAATCCAGTGGCGCTTGTTGTCTGCTTTCTCTCTCTCTCTCTCTCTCTCTCTCTCTCTCTCTCTCTCTCTCTCTCTCTCTCTGTCTCTGCCTTCCTCTTTCTCCGTCTCATAAGAAGGTTGGAAACTTTGTTCTGCAGTGCTAGCGAGAGTTGAAGTATGTATTATTCCCCTTTCTAATTTGTTCTCCTAACCTCTTTTTCTCTCTCACTCTTTCCTCTCATTCTGCCCTCTCAAAGATCACAAGCAGGGACTGGACTGGAGGAAGACAGTACCCAGCTACACACAGTCCAGCAGCAACATGGACTTTCGCAACTGGAACACACAGCCACGTGACGAGGGCCAAGACCCACTGCCGAAGAACTGGGAGATGGCCTATACTGAGACGGGAATGGTCTACTTTATAGAGTGAGTTGCTTGTGTAGTTTACTAGGCCGATTACACAATTAGTTTGTGATGGCTTACTGTGATGGATCAACATTCTTGTTGGTGCAGGACCGGCATGCTCATCAAGCAATCAGTTTTAGGGTTTGGTTTAGAGTTATAATGAGGATTAAGTCTGGGATTAATTTCATAACATTTCATTGACATTTTTAAGAAATCATTTCCCTCTGATTTTAAGGGTGGTTAAAATTTGCAGGATGGGGCTTGCAAATGCATAAATGTTAAAGACATGTCCTAGGCAAAATCGTGGCCAATATCAATGATGGATGGATGGTGACATTCTTGGGCCATGTCCACACTAATACATTTTCAGAAACCTCATTTATTTTGCTACGTTTAAGCCTCTTATCCACACTGGAATAGCGTTTTCTTCCACTGGAAAAGTGAGCATTTCGAAGATGCTATCCATTACCTCATACTTAAGAAAAAAATGGCATTAGAGTTTTAAAATTAAATGGATTAAGGTCAAAGTATACATCGGTTGTCCACACTGCTGATCGCTCTGTGTACAATATACTGTACGTGATGTAAATTTTGTTATCAGCAAAGTCTGCATTGACTGTGCGTTTGATCCTGAACGAAACTGCTGCAACACACATTTATTTGCCTAATTGCCTGTTGTGGATGTTGCATTCTGTGAATGAAGACCTTATAATCAACATTGTATTTATTTAACTATGTATATTGTATAATTACTACGTACTGTATATTGTACATGCATAGCTTATCTAGATACAAATAAAACATTATTAGAGGTAAGAAGTACATTTCTCAGTTGTTTCCAAGTCTTCACTGAATTATTGTTATGATGCATTAATACAGATTTGATGCTGACAGGTTTTGACTGTGAAGCAGATCTGTTATTAAAATGATACTTAACTGCTAATTAACAGTATGCTTGTTATGATTCCAATGCTGATAAATCCACCACACGTGGAATTAAATTAATTGCTTATTTTAGCTTATTTTGGTGAGGCTCCCTTATTTTGAGCTTGTTTTTCCAGACCAGGTTGCTTGTTTCTCTTGCGAGATCTGATGACACTACAATTGGTATTTCACCCACCCTTAGCACAGAGTACTGTCATTTTTTAAAGGACTTTATTAACCATTCTTTAATTTTGTTCTAACCGGTAACCATTTGGAAAGACGGCTGAAGAACTTCTGAATGAAAATATACAGTTTTTGCTCAGAACGAACCTAAATGAAAAGCATTTTGTTTTTAGTCCCTGAAAAGAGTATCAAAAAGAAATGGTAGTGGGGGCCTGGGTAGCTCAGCGAGTATTGACGCTGACTGCCAACCCTGGAGCCATGAGTTCGAATCCAGTGACTCCAGCCTGGTCTCCTAAGCAAACAAATTGGCACGTGGGTTAACCTCCTCGTGGTCGCTATAATGTGTGGTTCCCATTCTCAGAGGGGCGTGTGGTGAGTTGTGCGTGTATGCCGCGGAGAACAGCGTGGGCCTCCACGCGCCTACATCTCCACAGTAACGCGCTCAACAAGCCACGAGTCAACTTAGATTCGTTCTCCGCCACCTGGTTTGAGGCGAGTCACTAAGCCACCACGAGGACTTAGAGCACATTGGGAATTGGGCATTCCAAATTGTGGAGAAAAGGGGAGAAAATCAAAAAGAAATGGTAGTTCACATGTTTCAAATGCATTTATTTTTGCTCGCTGTCAAAATAGTATACTTTGAAATGCAATGCGGTCGACGTGGTGTGATCCGATCCGGAATGCGGAAAAACCCATATAAAATATACCCGGGGTTTTAGTTTGGACATGGTCCTAGAATGAGCTCCTTATTATTTAGTTGTACATTTACATGTAACTGTGTGTGCAGAATAGATTTTTTAAAATAATTTTACTTTTGCAAATGGCGATTTAGCAAAATCTGCTATAGAGAATGAAAACCACTTTTATGGGCTTATTGAAGTTAGTGTAATTATGTGCTTTACTAAATTGTGTACATTTTGTGTACCAGGTAGAAAAATGCTTTGCTCTTCTTCATTTCTTTTAGAGAAAGCTCCAGGCTAAGTGTAAATATAAACCAACACAAATAAATACAGTTAAATGCAAGACAAAACAACATATTGACACTGGGTGTCTATGGGCCACTCGTTGCCCCCCAGAATTACATTATAAATGTTTAGCTTTTTATGTGTTTTTTTTTTTTTTTTCTCATTCTGTCTTTGTTTCTACAAACTGGGGGATAAATCAACATAAATGTATTTGGTTATCAACAGTATGCCACATTGATAGAGCTTAAGTTGTATTTATATTGTGTCCTAACCATGCACAATGCAATAAACTGTCAATCGACAAAAGCCATCTCTTTCACTTAAATTAGTTTTTTTCCAAACCATCCACAACTACAAACAGCAACAGGATATTTTGTTTGATTGCTTGGTTTCTTTTTCTGCTGCGATGTGTATTGAAGACACACCCTTAGTAAAATCTTACCAAAATCCTATTCCACATAACAGTACATGAAACATCCAATGTCTACAGATTGGCTGTGATTGTGTCACATCACACAGCAAATTTCACGTTCAGCATAAAGAGACAAATGTAATTATTGGAAACTTGTTATTTCTGGTAAGGACAGCATGTTTAGGGCTATGTACAGATGGCAAGGCCTTCTGTACATAGGCATTAAAAAGTTTTTGGAGAGATATTATTTTAGAATATCTGCAACAGGGCGATTTCTGCCCATAAATACTGCACAAGTTGTGCTACATAACGAGGAACCCACTGTGGTGTATTTCCAGACAACGGAACAAAGAAAGATTTGTGGGTCCATCTTTTCCAGTTTTGCCTGTGATGTACTGTAACCTACCCCAGATGTAAACAGCAGCTCTCCAGCTAAAGAGCTCACTCGGTAAACAGACCTCCGGAACTCCTGCAGACACATCAAGCATGAAAGACTGGTGGGAATAGAAACTGCTCTTCTCCAGCGGTCTGACTCTGAAGCTTCCTTGATAGCTTCTTTTTTTTTTTCTTTCTCCAGACTCTTCTATTACCTTTGTCTGTGGTCACACAGCCCTTAAGCAAGCATCTCTGCTGCCCAAACAGAGGACGAGAGAGCCAGCCAATCATTACTTCATTCTCTGAACAGTGCAAACAATGGCTAAGTGAAGCTTTCCCAGCAGGCCTTGCTTCCTCACACATGTCTGTCTGCGAGCAAAACCTTGTCATGAATATTTCATATTTTAAAGGCACATTTATGTTAGTAGACTCTCTAGGAGAGACAACAAAAGCAGTTTTTGGAAAGGACCTCTAACAATATGAAAGACCAGATTTTTCCACAAAAGAAATGTTTGCTATCGGTTGTTAGCGAGCATTGAGCTGTGTTTATTGGCTGTTGTCATTGTTACACTGAGGAATTTTTATATAGCTGCAGATTTATGCAGTGTTGGGTCGCAAACACTGTTGAATATGTTAATACTGTATAATATTTAAAAGAATAGTTCAACCAAAAATAATATAAAATGTGTTTTTTTTTCCTTGAAGACTTTATCAGTAACCTTATTAAAGCTGTTTTATTCTACATGGAGGGGGTCTCCTCATGGGGGCTCCCATGTTAGGATCAAAGGACCAGTCCAATACAACTAGTTTAATCCAAGTAACCGCCCTGTTATTGGACACTATTCACAGTCCGCCCTGATTAATTTAATCCATGAGTGAAAGTGAATTTCTACAATGGCATCTTTAACTGAAAACTATTGATTTTGAATGATGCTGCATCCACACCAGAAGGTGTCACTGTAAGTCTAAGATGACACAACAAGTTACTGAGTGTATCTTTAAATCAGTAAATACCTAAAAAGTACCACATGACTTGGGTGCTCTATTCTAAGTGTTCTGAAGCTGAACAGCCCGAATTTTAACAACGTATTCACTGATAATCTTCCCCTCCAGTGAGCTGATACTTTGAGATCCAGAGTAGTTCATTTCTGTGAGAGAATTCCTTTTAGTATTAGATGAGTGAACTCCAGTGTAATTAAAGGTAGGGGTGGAATGATAAAAATGTAAGGCATGCAAAAAGGGTTTGTTTGCTAAGTGTTTGTTTGTATGTTTTTATCCCTATGTGTAGTCATAATACCAAGACCACGACCTGGCTCGACCCACGGCTGGCGAAGAGAGCTAAACCCCCTGAAAAATGTGATGATGGAGGTAAGACCAAGTCTATTCATGAATCACACACAGAGTAACAGTAAATAGACCCTATAGCTGAGATGTGAGGCATTAGCCTCTCTCAGCCCTATCCTGATCTCATTAAATTTACGTGAATATGAAATTTTTGCAATTCAAAATGTATGTGCTGTTTAACACGTTTTGCTGCAGTTTTCCAGTGAAATGTCCAGCAGGGGGACCAAAAGCAAGTAAAATGGTGTCGTATTCAGACAAGGTTTTAAGGTGAATTTTAGATGAATTTTAGTTTTTAAAACATACTTCCCTAACCTAAATCTTTTGCCAGAACCTAACCAATAGTGTTTTAAAATATAAATGAGACATTTAAAATAGACATCCTTACCAAATCATTGCCTAAACCTAACCATTGGTGTTTTAAAATATATATGAGTAGTTAAATAAGACATCTTTACCTTATCAATGCCTAAATCTAACCAGTAGTGTTTTAAAATATAAATGAGACGTTAAAAAGACATCCTTACCTTATCAATGCATAAATCAATCAATTAGTGTTTTAAAATATAAATGAGATGTTAAAAAAGACAAATCAATGCCTAAACTGAACAATTAGTGCTTTAAAATGCAGAAGCAAAATTTAAAATGGCATTTTCTGATGCAGCCACATCATTTTGTGCTACTTCTATGTCTATAGATATTAGTGGATTTGAGCCATGGCCCTCTGTCTCAAGAGTAATAATAAGTGTACTGTATATATGTAGGAGGGTCTGTTATACAAGCATTAAAATGTATAGTTCTCTTACGAGAGGTTCTCTCGTATTGCGTAAGCTAGCTTACGCTACGGGAAAGATTCATCTTTTCTGAGATATTGAAGCCAAAAAATTATCCTTAATTTTGTATCATTTGTCAACGCAGTGCAGCAACTGCAGTCCTTGAGCGGGCTAGCTAGCGACCTCATTGGTTGCTCTGCGGCAACTGCTGCAGCCTATAGACGAACTTGGGCGAACTCGCGTCCAATGAGAGGCGTCCGCGCCCTTACTGCATCAAAGCCCGCCAAAATGGGCGTGGCTAGAGTGCATATAAGCGTAGTTCGTAGGCTGGAACCCTGATTTTCATCTCTTCAGCGAAGCTCTTCGCATCTCTGAACTGGAAGCCGCGTCGCCGTTCGAGGGGCATCTAGCAAGCTTGGACAGCGCTCGAAGAAGCCGGCCGTCTCCGCCCCCTTCAGACCAAGCTCTGCTTTCTTCAGAGCCGTCGCCGCGCAACACCCCTTCCTGCCGGAACTCCACACTGAGCTTGCAAAGTCGTGGAACGCGCCTTTCTCGGCCAGGATCCGTTCCCACGTCTCCACCCCTCTCGCTTCGGTGGACGGCGCCACCGAGAAGGGCTACTCCTCCATCCCCCCGGTCGAGGATTCGGTAGCAGCACACCTTTGCCCGCCCTCCGTGAGATGGCGGTCTAAGCCAGTGCTCCCGTCTAAGGCCTGCAGAGCGACTTCCGCTTATGTTGGCCGCGCCTATTCCGCCGCCGGTCAAGCCGCATCTGCTCTGCACTCCATGGCCGTCTTACAGATCCTCCAAGCGGACCTTCTTCGGGAGTGGGATGAGAAAGGCAGGCACCCAGAGGCTGTTACAGATCTAAGAAGCGTGACGGACCTCGCCCTTCGCGCCACCAAAGCTGCAGCCCAAGCTCTAGGGAAGTGCATGGCCTCGCTGACTGTGACTGAGAGACACCTGTGGCTAACACTAGCCGACATGGGAGAAGCAGAGCGCTTCACGTTCCTGTGGCTAACGCTAGCCGACATGGGAGAAGCAGAGCGCTCCACGTTCCTCAACGCACCGCTCTCTCCAACCGGTCTCTTCGGCTCCGCGGTGAGTGGCATTGTTGACCGCTTTTCAGAAGTCCAGAAAGCCACCCAAGCCATGAACCTCTTCCTGCCGCGTCGCGCTAGCTCTTCTGCAGGCCGCCCACGTGACCAGCCTCCTGCACGAGCCTCTTCACAGCGCCCAGCTCAACAAAGTCAGACTTCTCAGCGTCGACAGGGCGGCCGCCCTCGATCGCGCTCAGACAGCCGCTGCAGACTGCCGCCCCCCCCGCGGACCTCGGTCTAAGTTTGCGCTGAAACCTGAGCAACCGAAGTCCTCCTAGCCTTGTTGAAAAAACGACGGCTCAGTCCCGCCGCGGCCGGACCACCGTCAAAGCTTCGCCCCCTGTCAGTCCCCCTCTCTCAGGCTACTACAGTGGTGGATTCAGCAGCCAACAAGCCGGTGATACTGCCCGCTTGCCTGCACTCAAACGCCGTTTTCACGGCGACCCAAAGAAATCTTGTAAAGAGCAAACATGCCTTATGTGTAGAAAATGTGCCCACAATCCAGTGTTCACCCCTACACACAAGCATTACACTTCCCGTGTTCCTATCAGAGCCCACTCACATAAAGCGGACACAGCCCGCTCGAGTGTTAGAGTCAATAAACGCGCTCACGAATCCGCGCGCGCCCCTTCTCTGGCCGCTCTGTCACACGACCAGCCTTATGTGTAGAAAATGTGCCCACAATCCAGTGTTCACCTCTACACACAAGCATTACACTTCCCGTGTCCCGATCAGAGCCCACTCACATAAAGCGGACACAAACCGCTCGAGTGTTAGAGTCAATAAACGCGCTCACGAATACGTGCGCGCGCCCATTCTCTGCCCGCTCTGTCACACGGCCAGCAAACACTTCTCTGTATGTAAGTCCCGTGCCCGTGACTATGCTCGCGCATCACTTAACAGATGTGACTCTTTCCCCATTCACCTCAAACGGGAAGTCACTCACAGAACAGCCTGTCCCTGCTGTCTACGAGCAGTCATGCATAAGCACAGTAAGCGCGCTCACACATTCTGTTCAGCGCGCTGTGTGCAGCAATCAGGGCGATTTGGCCATTCACCCTCTAGCGTTACGCTTCAAAGCGTGGGACGCTATCCCAGGGATATCCAAATGGGTGTTAAGCACAATAAAACAGGGCTATTTGCTACAGTTCGATCGCCGCCCTCCCGCTTCAGAGCGCTGCTCGAAACTATTGTGAACACGGAAGCAGCCTGCATGCTTCGTTCAGAAATAGCAAACCTTCTGTGCAAAAGGGCCATAGAGAAAGTGCCGCCTTCGCTGAGCGAGTCGGGGTTTTACAGCCATTATTTTCTTGTTCCCAAGAAAGACGGCGGCCTCAGACCAATATTAGATCTCAGGGGTTTGAACAAGGTGCTTGCAAAAAGACCGTTCAAAATGCTTACAATCAGGAAACTCCTCGCGCATACGCGCCACAATTTCCTTTTTCTCGAAAAGCCTACTTTCAGATTCAGATAAATCCCTGTCACAGGCCATTCTTGAGATTCGCCTTCGACGGCCAGGTTTATCAATACACCGTCCTTCCGTTCGGCCTGTCTTTAGCACCCCGTACTTTCACGAAGTGCATGGATGCGGCGCTCGCACCCCTGCGGAGTCAGGGCTTGCGAATTCTGAACTATTTGGACGACTGGCTGATTATGGCACAGTCACATACGGAGCTTCTGTCTCACAGAACAGTTCTCCTCAGCCATCTGAACAGTTTGGGTCTTGCAGTCAATTGGACCAAGAGCTCACTACAGCCCAGTCAGGCAATTTCCTTCCTTGGAATAGAACTAGACTCCGTGGCTATGACGGCTCGCTTATCTACACAGTGCGCGCTCCGTGTTCAGCGACTAGCCGCGTCCTTTCAGATGAACAGCCTCACGCCTCTGAAAAAATTTCAGAGAGTGCTAGGTTACATGGCCTCAGCCGCAGCAGTACTTCAGCTGGGTTTACTGCGCATGCGCCGCTTCAGCATTGGCTAAACACCCGCGCGTCTCGCCGGGCTTGGGCCACAGGCCGCCAGCCGATCAAGTTGACTCAGACCTGTATTTCAGCTCTGCAGCCCTGGACAGTGGCCGAATGGTATCAGCGGGGAGTGACGATGGGAGCTGTATCTCACCGAAAAGTCATCTCGACAGACGCGTCCAACACGGGTTGGGGTGCGGTCTGCGAGGGCTCTCCGGTTTTTGGCCTATGGTCAGTTCAGGAAAAGCTCCTTCACATAAATTGTCTGGAAATGATAGCGGTCGAGTACGCGCTTGTGCGCTTTCTCCCGGTCATTCAGGGTCACCACGTCCTGGTCCGTTCGGACAACAGATCTGTGGTATCCTACCTAAAATGTCAGGGCGGTGTCAGATCCAGGAACCTCTTCCATCTGACGAAACGCATACTGAGTTGGTCCCAGTGCCAGCTGCGCTCGCTGAGGGCGACGCACGTGCCAGGCCACCTGAACGACGGCCCAGACAGACTGTCCAGAGACAATATTCCTCCAGGGGAATGGTCCCTGCACGCTCAAACAGTCCAGAAGTTATGGCGCATATTCGGCAGAGCAGAGATAGACCTCTTTGCGTCAGAAGAGAACTCTCACTGCCCAATATTTTTCTCGAGCGAGGACGCAGCTGGCCCAGGACTGGCCCAACCGCCCGCTTTACGCCTTCCCTCCCGTCTCGCTATTGCCACAGGTAATGCAGAGGATCAGGGAAACGCGTCACTCGGTGCTCCTCATAGCCCCGCATGGGAGAATCAGACATGGTTCCCGGAGCTTACGCAGCTGTCACTGACAGCGCCGTGGCCCATCCCAGTGAGAGCAGATCTCCTCTCTCAAGCTCGCGGCACGATCTGGCATCCCCACCCAGAGCGCTGGGCGCTGCACGCGTGGGTGATCAACGACTACCCATCGCTCTGCCAGAAGGGGTAATAAACACCATCATACACGCTAGAGCCCCTTCCACGAGAAGACTCTATGCGTCAAAATGGTCTGTGTTTTCAAAATGGTGCACCGACAGAGACCTGGACCCACGGACATGTGGGGTGTCGTCGCTGCTTGTGTTTTTACAAGAGCTGCTGGATAAGGGCAGATCCCCATCCACGCTCAAAGTGTATGTGGCGGCCGTCGCGGCGTTCGCTGAACCCCTGCACGGCCAGTCACTGGGAAAAAACGAGCTGGTCATCCGCTTCCTCAAGGGAGCTAGAAGGATGAACCCCCCGCGCCCCCCATCGGTTCCTATCTGGGATCTTTCTATACCGCTTCAATCCGTGGATTTGAAATACCTTTCACTCAAAACCGTTTTTCTGACTGCCCTGTCATCAGTCAAAAGTGTGGGAGACCTTCACGCACTGTCTGTCAGCGCTGCGTGTTTTGAGTTTGGACCAAGTGACTCCAAGGTCATTTGAAAGCCTAGACACGGCTATGTTCCCAAGGTGATCGGTACTCCTTTCAGAGCACAGGTCATTTCCCTATCGGCGCTGCCAGCATCCGATAGCGAACGCGACGCCAATCTCCTTTGCCCTGTCAGAGCACTGAGATTGTATACTGCACGCTCCGCCTCTTTCAGACGCTCTGAGCAGCTTTTCGTTTCGTTCGGAGGCGCACCAAAGGTCTCGCCGCCTCGAAACAGACACTGTCTAGATGGATAGTGGATGCTATTGCTGCCGCATACGCGTCAAAAGACCTGCCATGCCCGTTGGGCATTAGGGCTCACTCCACTAGAGGCATGGCCTCATCGTGGGCATGGTCCAGCGGGATTTCCATTCACGACATATGTGTGGCAGCGGGCTGGGCTTCCCCTTCCACCTTTGTCAGATTTTACAATCTGGAAGTGCCCGCCCTGCAGGCAAAACTACTAGTGGTTTAATACGCTACAGCTCCCCTGGTGAGCTGCACTGATGGGACTCATTCCACACAGACCGGCACCGCCGCACTGTCGTTCCCTTCCCACTATGTGCTTATGTATTACACACACACTGGCCCGCACTCTTGCCGGCCAAATATTATTTCCCCACTCACAAGGGCTCCCCCGGGTCCCCCCACCCCCGGTGCTCATGCAGTGGATGCTTGGCGCGCACGGCGTTGACAATGGGTTCCCGTAGCGTAAGCTAGCTTACGCAATACGAGAGAACCTCTCGTAAGAGAACGAATCGGTTACCTAACGTAACCTCGGTTCTCTCTAGATGAGGGAACGAGTATTGCATAGCCGGCCGTGCTCGCGCCACGAGCGACTTTCGCTTCATTCAATGAAAACCAGGGTTCCAGCCTACGAACTACGCTTATATGCACTCTAGCCTATTTTGGCGGGCTTTGATGCAGTAAGCGCGCGGACGCCTCTCATTGGACGCGAGTTCGCCCAAGTTCGTCTATAGGCTGCAGCAGTTGCCGCAGAGCAACCAATGAGCTCGCTAGCTAGCCCGCTCAAGGTCTGCAGTTGCTGCACTGCGTTGACAAATGATACAAAATTAAGGATAATTTTTTGGCTTCAATATCTCAGAAAAGATTAATCTTTCCCGTAGCGTAAGCTAGTTTACGCAATACTCGTTCCCTCATCTAGAGAGAACCGAGGTTACGTTAGGTAACCGATTCGTTTTTCAAAAGATGCATTACAGTAAAAGTGTTTCAATATCATAAAATAGAAGGATCCGAGTAATAGAGAGAAAAATAAGTATTTATTATGTAATTTGCCATTAAAGTCATGAGTAAAAGTGAATAAATCACACAGTTGTTGTACCACCTCTAGTGTTCATTTCACCTGGAAACTGCTACTTGATAGAAGTAGTAGCTCGTTACTGGAAAAGCTCAACTATTTTGAAAATGGCTGAGCTATTGTTATGCTACTGCAAAATACAGTTGTTTTAGTATCGTAACCACTTTTAGTTAGTTAAAGTACTCCCCAACACTGCAGAGAAAAGACAATGCATGATTCTCCATAAAGCTTATAATTACCTCCACCCTCTGATCTCTTCTCTGCCAAAATACACGTGTAAATCCTTCTTGACATTCCTGGTGTTTGGCATCTCAAAATTTTTAATGTTAGAAATCAGACCCCCTGGTGTTAAGCACTTGGGTGATTTGCATCTGTTACAGCTGTCTCTGATATGCCTGTCTGATTCTCTGCAGAACTTCCATATGGCTGGGAGAAGATTGAAGACCCGCAGTACGGGACGTATTTCGTGGAGTGAGTATGCATATATCAGTTATGGTCTCGTAGGAGGCAAATATTTTTTTTTCCACAACATCTAGGTTTAGGCATTAGTTTTCTGTTTTAAATTTGGCTTCGTCTTTTCTCAATTTTCATCTCATCTTTCAAAATTCCTTTTCGGGGGAATAATAACAGTCGTACAGAAAATAAAGCAAATTAGAAACATCCTAGCCCTCATCCTCAAGCCAAACAATCAACTCAATACAGAAGAAAGTAATGCAACTTACATAAGTTGTTTGATTTGGCAGTGTTATTATATAAATAACTTTTGAATGCCAAGTCACAATTCTAAACCATCATGTTCTGTGTTAAGCAAGATTTTAATATTTGAGGCTGTTGCAGACTAACTATTGGTCATGAAATATTCATTTTCATTAAGTGACACTATTATTACTATTTTTCTATAAAAATTGGTCACCTGAAATTGTTACTTTAAAGGGGTCATGACATGAGAAACCAAATTTGCCTTGATCTTTTGGTATATAAGAGGTCTTTGTATCATTAAAACGTCCTGCAAGTTTAATATTTTAAGACGTCCTCCCCATTCTAAACGAATCATTTATTTAATCAAGCTCAAAATACAGCTCGTTCTGGATTCATGGTTAGAAGTGACGTGTCGGTTAGAAGTGACGTAACAGCGTTTGCATATGACCGCCTCCAGCACAAGATAACTACGATTTAAGCGCAAGACAACTACGCTCATTTCGTATCGCCGTGCGCCTCACAAGTGTTCAGTCGATGGACAGCGAGCTCTGACAGAGACTACTTGTGCACAGGAAAATTACGATGCCACACAGATGTGCTGTTCCTGGCTGTGGTCAAACAAAACCTCTGAATAAGCTGCCGAAAGATTCAGACGTCAGGGAAAAATGGGTGCAGTTTATTTTTTGCGGACGTTCCAGTCACGGCAGTGTTAACTTAAGCGTTTGTTCTGTACATTTTAAGGATGACTGTTTTGAGAACAAATCTCAATATGATGCTGGCTTTGCCAGAAAACTGTTGCTCAAAGATAAGTCCGTGCAGACTATTCTGGGAACAACGACGATGCAAACTGTAAGTAATCTATTTTAAACTTTAAACTACTTTTTAAAGCGCAATTTCATTCATTATGAATAATCACAGTGTTTTTACTTAGTTTACTTGCATATTGTTCTGGCTGGAGGCGTCAATAATTGATACATAGGCACTGACGTTAGCCAATCATAACAGTGGGCGTTAACACTGAAGTCTTAAATGGAAAACGCCCCCAAAACAGACTGTTTGAATCAGAGGATGAGAAACAGGGTGGGAAAAGGTCATAAATCACTAGATTTTAAAAGTTTTTCTTAAAAAAATATATATTAATACTATAATTGCACCTAAGGGAACATAATAATACAATAAAAAAAACCATGTCATGACCCCTTTAAGGAGCTATTTCTATTTGATCAAACCCTTTAAATAAGTTTATAAGTTTTTTGGTGTAACCTAATGTATTCTCGTTGATTCAGACATATTAAATAATATTTTTTACATAAATCAATCCGGTTAATTTAGCTTTTACCACTTGAAGCGCATATCTTTGGATAATAGTTTTTTTCCCAGTGTGTTATGGCTAATTCACAGTCAGCCTGTCATTATTGCAAAGTAAAGGCCCCAACTTTTTGATCAAAACTTGTGATCATAGTGATCAGGTTGTGTATCATCCTAGAAAGATTGAATTTGTGATAATGAGGGCTGACTATACATTATCCCGCTTATTACACAGCTACATACCAAATAAATACATACATTGGTATACAATATTAATTTGTGTTGATATTATTTTATTATGTGAGAAAAGACCACATAGTGATACGAGAGACAAAAAAATAGTCGACACCAGAGAGCAAAGAAAGCATGTGAAAGATTTCATTTTAGTGCCATTATTATGGGTAAGGTCATCCATGCCATGCGAGGATATTTATGCAAGGTCAACAAAACATTGTTTTGTTTCTGAATGATACAGCATGGCATAATACCTCGTTATGCTCTCCCTGAATGATAAAAAGCTGAAACTTCATCAATCATATTAGAGCTGTAACTCTCTCTCTCGCTCTCTCTGTGGATTGGGTGGGTAAGTCTCAGATGAGTCATACACTGCAAAAACACAAACAGTACATTTCTTCTGCAAACTCGCAGTGCAGCGACTGCTTTTGTGAGTTATCCGTGGCTGTTAAAAGTTCTTCTGAGGTGCAGTCACAACCAGCAGGTGCAACATTTAAAGCAATGGTAAATTATGCAGACAAACTATTTTCTACACTTTATGTGCAATCTGTGGGCTGGTAGGGGTCGTTTCTATTGATAGAACAACACACCCCAGCACCAAGTGCTAACCTCTGCAGAAGAAGTTTGCGCTGTGAAGCTTGTGTCTCTTGAAATTCTTGCCACGGTAATATTGATGCATTTCAGCAGTTAACAAACACGAAAACAAATGTGGCATTTATAGACTAGAGGTTACGTGCACAGCAATTACAGAGGAAACTTTGAAATATGGCTGTGGTACCTGTAACCAAGGATGTGCTATTTAAGATTACTTGAAAGGTCATGAAGAGGTTTACTGCAATAATAACTTTCTTAATCAGAAATTATGAAAACAAGACAGTTATTTTTGGCTCACTTTCCAGCAGAATCCTATATACAGTTGAAGTCAGAAGTTTACATACACTTAGGTCATATTTTAACCACTCCACAGATTTCATATTAGCAAACTATTGTGCATGACACAAGTAATTTTTCCAACAATTGTTTAGAGACCGATTGTTTCACTTTTAATTGACTATATCACAATTCCAGTGGGTCAGAAGTTTACATACACCAAGTTATCTGTGCCTTTACACAGCTTTGAAAATTCCAGAAAATTATGTCAAGCATTTAGGCAATAAGCCAATTAGCTTCTAATAGGATGTGTACTGAATTGGAGGTGTACCTGTGGATGTATTTTAAGGCCTACCTTCAAACTCAGTGCCTCTTTGCTTGACATCATGGGAAAATCAAAAGAAATCAAGTAAGACCTCAGAAAAAAAGTTGAGGACCTCCACAAGTCTGGTTCATCCTTGGGATTTCCAGACACCTGTAGGTACCACGTTCATCTGTATGAACAATAGTACCCAAGTATAAACACCATGGGACCATGCAGCCATCATACCAAACAGGAAGGAGACACATTCTGTCTTCAAGAGATGAATGTAGTTTGGTGCAAAAAAGTGCAAATCAATCATAGAACAACAGCAAAGGACCTTGTGAAGTTGCTGGAGGAAACAGGTAGACAAGTATCTATATCCACAGTGAAACAAGTCCTGTATCAACATAACCTGAAAGACTGCTCAGCAAGAAAGAAGCCAATGCTTCAGAACCACCATAAAAAAGACAGACTACAGTTTGCACATGGGGACAAAGATCTTTCTTTTTGGAGAAATGTCTTTTGGTCTGATGAAACAAACATTTTACTGTTTGGCCATAATGACCATAGATATGTTTGGAGGAAAAAGAGTGAGGCTTGCCGAAGATCACCATCCCAACTGTGAAGCATGGTGGTGGCAGCATCATGTTGTGGGGGTGCTTTGCTGCAGGAAGGACTTGTGCACTTCACAAAATAGATGGCATCATGAGGAAGGAAAATGATGTGGATATATTGAAGCAACATCTCAAGACATCAGTCAGAAAGTTAAAACTTGGTTGCAAATTATTTTCTAAATTGACAATGACCCCAAGCATACCTCCAAATTTGTGGCAAATTGCTTAAGGACAACAAAGTCAAGGTACTGAAGTTGTTAGCACAACGCCCTGACCTCAATCTATTAAAAAAATTGTGGTCAGAACTGAAAAAGCTTGTGCGAGCAAGGAGGCCTATAAACCTAACTCGGTTACACCAGTTCAGTCTGGAGGAATGGGCCAAAATTCCAGCAACTTTTTGTAAGAAGTTTGTGGAAGGCTGCGCAAAACATTTGACCCAAGTTAAACAATTTAAAGGCAATGCTACCAAATACTAACAAAGTGTATGTAAACTGACCCACTGGGAATGTGATGAAAGAAATAAAAGCTGAAATAAATAATTCTCTCTACTATTATTCAGAAATTTTACATTCTTAAAATAAAGTTCCAAACTGACCTAAGACAGGGAATTTTTTCTACAATTAAATGTAAGGAATTGTGAAAAACTGAGTTTAAATGTATTTGGTTAATACAGAGTTTACACTACACGATTTTCACTTGCCGACAGTTTGTGGAGATTGCCGACAAAAGCCGGAAATCATAGGCACATCGAGCTTGCTCCCGTGAGCGACAATCGCAATGTATGAACTACCAAAGATGCGATTTGAGAGAATCGCCGACGCGTCGCCGATGTCAGCAAGATATCTGGACCTGTCTTTGATTCCATATCACGCCATATGAAATATGTTTTGAATAAATACAACTGCAGTGTTGACCTATGCCAATGAGAGAGCAAGAAACGGGGCACGGGGAGTTTCAGTGGGAGGAGTCCTAATGTACCTGCAATAGAACATCAACTAGCATGGCTGCGGTATCAAGAAAGTCTCATTGGACTGAAGAAATGGAGGAAAAATTTGTGGAACATTGGCAGGAGCACCAGTGCATATTTTGTTTCAGTTTCATCTGAAACTGTAGCACAACCGGGTTTAGAAAGAGAAGTGTTGGAGAGAAATTGCCAATTCTCTTGGACAGTCAGATAAGAAAATGGATAGATTTTTCACTAGGACGTACTTTTTCATATTGTAACCAATAAAAAACATAATGCCTTAAGGTGACTAAAAACATACACATCATATTCTGAAATGCATTACATATAATCATGCATTTGTTTTGATGAGATGTATGTGAACTTCTGACTTCAACTGTAAACAGCCTTAAAATAGGATACACTTACCTAATAAGCAAAACTGTAAAAAAAATATGAACATTCTTTTTTAGAAAATATTTCTTGATTTAATTTTATTTTTCTTACCCCATTGACAACTTTTTTTTCTTTGTCTAACTAAACATCTAGAAACATTTAGTGAGGTTTATGCTTAAACAAGAAGGAAAAAAACTATTTGCCATTAGGGTTAGAAACTTAACTTAACCCTTGTGTGTCAATTTAAAAAAGTTAATCAGAGGTCCTTAGAAGACAAAAATTACCATGTAAAATAAAACATAATAATATTATATATTAATATTATTTTCCATTTTCAATGGGTTAATTTTTTTTAGCCAACATCAGTCCTGATCATAACTACCAAATATTCAGTCATTTTCAGGATTTTAACCCTATACATGTCAGTTTGTTTAAATGACAAATTTCTCAATACACACATACAAAACACACTCTGACATCCATACTAACACACCCACACAATTTTATCTGCATGATTTATTAAATTGGCCTGCAGTGCTCTATAATACAGCAAACAGAAAATAGGAAAAAAGCATTTATTTGCTCCATTGGCAAAACATGATAAAAATGGTGCCATCTGGTGGAAAATATAAAAAACTTTTCATTTTGAAGCATGGATCCGGAATGAAAGCATAATATCATAGAATTCATGATTTTATAGTTTAATGGCACTGGGATCAAATATTGCAGTTTTAATGGGTTTCAATGGGGACATTTTTGTCTGGAAGGTCCTGAGTGTAACTATTTTGTGTACACAGTGTGTTATAGATGTATTATATGAACTGAGGTTGAAATATCAAACTTCCCCAAAAAATACACACCTTTGGCAAAATGTATGCCATTGGCATTAACACAGCCAAAACAATCGAAAAGCAAAAATAAAAAAAGAAGTTCGCACAAGGTTTAATTTTGAAGTGATAGGGGCCAGTCCATAAACGTTTCAAAAGCATAGCCACATTATGTGTTGACATGATCTTAGTATGATAAAATCATCGATTTACCAGTGCTATGGCATTTACCAGATTTCAGTGTTTACCAGCATTACAGTTGTGGCCAAAAACATTGGCACCCTTGGTAAATATGAGCAAAGAAGGCTGTGAAAACAAATCTGCATTGTTTATCCTTTTGATCTTACATTAAAAAAAATCTCAAAAATCTAACCTTTAATTGAAGTAAAACAATTGAAACAGGGGAAATATCTCATTATTAAATAAATATTTTATCCAAAACACATTGGCCACAATTATTGGCACCCTTTTATTCAATACTTTTTGCAACCTCCCTTTGCCAAGATAACAGCTCTGAGTCTTCTCTTATAATGCCTAATGAGGTTGGAAAACACATGGCAAGGGATCTGAGACCATTCCTCCATACAAAATCTTTTCAGATCCTTCAAATTCAGAGGTCCATGTTGGTGGACTCTTCTCTTCATTTCATCCCACAGGTTTTCTATGGGGTTCAGGTCAGGGGACTGGGATGGCCATGGCAGAACCTTGATTTTGTGGTCAGTGAACCATTTTTGTGTTGATTTTGTTGTTTGTTTTGGCTCATTGTCCTGCTGGAAGATCCAACCAGAGCCCATTGTAAGCTTTTTGGCAGAGGCAGCCAGGTTTTGATTATTTATTTGTTGGTATATGATAGAGTCCGTGATGCCATGTATCCGAACAAGATGTCCTGGACCACTGGAAGAAAAACAGCCCCACAACATTATAGATCCAGCTCCACATTTAACCGTGGGCATTGGATACTTCTTCATCTCTGTGTGAGCTCATCCAAAAAGCTATTTTTTTGTTTCATCTGACCATAGAACCCGGTTGCTTTTGAAGTTTCAGTATTGTCTTGAAAACTGAAGATGCTTCAGTTTGTTGTTGGATGAGAGCAGAGGCATTTTTTCTTGAAACCCTCCCAAACAACTTGTGGTGATGTAGGTGATGTCTGATATAATTTTTTATATTCTCCAGCTGTGATACTTGGAGATTCTTTGGCCAATTGAACCATCCTCCTCACTGTGCCATAAGACAATATTGACACACTTTATTTTCCAGGCAGATTCTTAAGGTCTTCAGTTGAATGGAACTTGTTAATTTGCCCTGATAGTGGAAATAGGCATTTTCAATACTTTAGCTATTTTCTTATAGCCACTTCTCATTTTGTGGATCTCAACAACCTTTTGCAGCACATCAGAACTATATTCTTTGGTCTTACCCATTGCGATGGATGACTAAGGGAATTTGGCCTGTGTGTTATCTCATGTTTATTCCCATGTGAAACAGGAAGTCGTGGCTGAACAATTTAATGTTCCTAGTCACCCAGGTGCACTAAAAATTTAAAATATGAATGGGAATATAATTTAGATATATTTTACTCATAAGAATTTCTAGGGGTGCCAATATTTTTGGCCACCACTGTGTGTCATCATGACAGCAAATTTGTAATATTGGATATAACTTTACACAGATAAGGATAGTAAGCCAATTTATCACACTAAAATGAGTTATGTTATGTTAACACTTATAATGTTTACATCTTGTGGTTATACTTTTGAAACTTTTATGTGTATTTTAATATTTATGGTCTGGCCCAATTCACTTCCACTGTAAGTAGCTTACTGTAACCTACATTTTTGCTTTTTTTTTGTGCTTTTTTTACATAAATGAACGAAAAGTTTAAATTATGCTGTCGATTGAGCTTAACTTGTTTTAAACCCTCAACATTCCTTTTAGAATTAACCCTCAGAAATAAAAATGTGTATTGGAAAGGGTTACATGCTTTCTAAGTAAAAACAGTTCCCATCTCAGTATAGTGTTTATTTTTTTCTGTTGATTCACTAAATGTCTGTGGTAAAGGAAAAAGTGACTGCCTGGTTACTGAATGCTGTTTAGATGACAAACAGGAAGAGACGCATGCGCACAATGCCTCACCTTTTGGCTGTTATACGTTTCTGTTGTTATTCACAATGACTGTTTGCATAAATAGAAAGCATTGCTCATGTTCTGTTCTCAGTGTGTTTGTGCAAACGTGCATGTCTTAGTATTTGCTTAGTGTCCAGTCCTGCACACTCACTGTCTTACTGTTTCCCTCAGCCACATCAATCAGAAGACTCAGTTTGAGAATCCAGTGCTGGAGGCCAAGAAGAAACTCAGCCAGGACACGTCTCCAGTCAACCAGCCAGTAGCAGCAGCAGCAGCAGCAGGAGCCGTTCCGGCACCCTTAAGTAAAGCTTTCTTTTTCATATTCCTCCATACCTCATTTTTCTACCACCTCTGTTTTATTTATTTTTTATTGTATTATTAAAAAAATACCTAGATAAAGGTATTTTTAAAGATAAAGATGAAGATGGTTGAAGCTGCTCTTAGCTGGTTTAAGCTGGTTTCCCCGCCTGGCTAGCTAAAAAGTGGCCAAGAACCACCAGTTAACCAGCTTAGGCTGGTTTTTTCTGCTTTTGTATTTGAATTGCAAGCTGTTGAGAGGTGACTGGAAAAAAGGGAGAAGAGAAAGGCATTGAGATAAGGAAATGTCACAAGCCAAATTTATTACATTACATTTAAGCATTTGGCAGACACTTTTCTGTGCAACTTACAGTGCAGTTTAACTGTTCGTTTTATCAGTACATGCATTCCCTGGGAATCAAACCCAAGACCTTGGCATTATTATTATTATTTTCTTCTGGGAGGTCCAGTTATAATGTTAGTCAAGTTTATTTGTGCCAAAAACACATTTTAGTTTCCATGACCATTGTAGACCTTTTATTTGACCTTTAGAATTAAACACTTTGTGTCTTTAAAGGTATATTCTGGGTTCAATACAAGTTAAGCTCAATCGACAGCATTTCTTGCATAATGATGATTACCACAATATATCATTTAGACCTGTCCCTCCTTGAAATAAAATCATTTGAGGCACTTCATATGGAAGTCAATGGGGCCAATTTTTGGAGGATTTAAAGGCAGAAATGTGAAGCTTATAGTTTTATAAAAGCACTTACATAAATTCTTCTGTTAAAACTCATGTATTATTTGAGCTTTAAAGTTAGAAAATGCCATTTTATCAGTCGTTTTAGGGTTTGTAGACATTACATCTTCATGGCAAAAAAATTGTAAAATTGGAAATAGCTTTACACAGAAAAGGTTAGTAAGGGATTTCTTCACACTAAAATCATGTTTATACGCAAATTGTTAACATCTTGTGGCTATTCTTATGAAAAAGTGAGTATTTTAATGTTTACGGATTGGCCAGGGGGGCAAAATCATTTTTTGTGGTAATCGGTATTATGAAACAAATTCTGTTGATTGAGCTTAATTTATATTGAACCTGGAATATTAATTTAAGAAGCACCCCCATTGCATATGTAATGAGAAACAGCACTATGTTCTGTGCTCTGCTTACTGCCTCATCCATGTTTTACTCAAACTATTCAGATTCTCTTGATATGACCCCTTTAAATGTCAGGAGCCATAATTGTACATTAGTAATACAAATAAGATGATTTAAATACAGGCTCTAAATTGTTGTGCTCTATACTCTGAAATGACAACTTGAACAGCTAATTTAATGTCGTTAACATGATTAGAAGCACACAAGTGTGTCCATAGCCTTTTGTTAATGTGATTCACAAGCTGTAGCTGAAACGGTAATGGATGGCACTCACTAAAAGCACCTGATCCCAACCTTTTACATTACTGTAGAGAGAGCACTATTCACTCTATTGGTGAACAAATCTTCATTATGTTTTTCTACTTTATTCGATGAAGTAATGGTTTGGGTCAATTTGACCCAAAAAAAAAATCTAATAAAACATTTACAAAAATACTCCAATCAGAGAATCTTGACATTAAAAAACACACACACACATATATATATATGTTGGAAATTTAGGAGCTACCATCGACAGCCAACTCCATTTCACCAACCACATCTCAAAAACAGCCAGATCATGTAGATTTGCACTCTACAACATCAGGAAAATAACACCATAATAAGAACATACCACACAACTCCTTGTTCAGTCACTTGTCATATCTAGACTGCACTACTGTAATGCTCGGTTAGCTGCCCTTCCAGCATACGCAATTAGGCCTCTGCAAATGATCCAAAATGCAGAAGCATGTCTGGTCTTCAACGAACCCAAGAGAGCACATGATACACCCCTCCTTGTCTCTCTACACTGGCTGCCAGTTGCTGGATGTATCAAGATCTAGGCTCTGATACTGGCATCTCTGTCTTTTCTGATGCAATTGAAACTTTGTAATACAGCACTTTCCATACTACTGTCTCCTTAAGATGAATCTCTTATGTTGTATTTTTCCTCTTCTTGTAAGTCACTTTGGATAAAAGCATCTGCCAAATGAATAAATGCAAATGTAAGTGTAAATAAGCCTTAAATGCAAAGTGAACACATAAAGCGAGTGATGCATGTAGTGGTCAGATGTTTGTTTATATTGAAGAACACTCATCAGAAGAAAATAAGCAACATCTGTGCTTGATATGATTTCAGCTAATCATAGAGGCTCATAGCTACTTTCCTCGCATCCAGCAATTCTGTCTGCCAGCGTGTTGTGTATGTTTTACCATCTGTGTGTGTATTTATGTGTGACCGTGTACTTGTTCAGTTACGCTCACCTGTGTCAGCTCTGTATGTTAACGCTCATGTTCCTCTTTGTGCTGTAGGTGTCTCACTATTGATTTAAAATGTACACAACCATGTTCTATTCTCTCCAATGTGACATTAAAGGGATAGTTCACCCAAAAATGAAATTATCTCATGATTTATTCACCCTCCTGGCATCCCAGATGTGTATGACTTTCTTTCTTCTGCAGAACACAAATTAAGATATTTAGAAGAATATTTCAGCTTAGTAAGTCCATACAATGCAAGTGCGTAGGTGCCAACATTTTGAAGCTCCAAAATCCACATAAAGGCATCCTAAAAGTAATCCTTATGACTCCAGTGGTTAAATCCATGTGTTCAGACATGATATTATAGGTGTGGGTGAGAAGATAAATATTTAAGTAATTTTTTTATAAAAAATTCTCCTCCCTGTTCAGCAGTGGTAGACATGCTCAAAGAATGAGAATCTACAAAAACAGAGGGACTTAAATAATTTTCCACTCACCACCTATTATATCGCTTCAGAACATATGGATTTAACCACCACAGTCGTCTGGAGTACTTTTATGTTGCCCTTATGTGGATTTTGGAGCTTCAAAATGTTGGCACCCATTCACTTGCATTGAATGGACCTACATAGCTGAAATATTCTTCTAAAAATGAAAGCAAGTCATACACATCTGGGATCGCATGATGAGGGAAGTAAATTATGAGATAATTTTCATTTTTGGGTGAAGTAACCCTTTAAGCACTAGGTCTGTTTCTTTCACTTTCTTTTTCTCTTTATCTCTGTGCTTATTTCTTGATTTCAGTAAGTGTTTGCTCATCTATCAGGTTTCAGATTGGCCTGTTTCAACCATTGGCCCTTAGAGCTAAGAGTCAAGCCCCTCTCTGATATATACACTCACGTCCTGCATCCTAAATCATACACTTTCTGTCCAAAATAGTGTGAGTAAATAGAAATAGTGAGTCCCAAGTCATAGTGCATAGAAAATAAAATGCCAAATGTGCCTGGATTGTACAGGAATACTGTTTTTAGGCAATGTTTTTACGTGTACATTTGTGCATGGCGGTATGCTTTTTCAGCTAATATTGCCAACAATGGTTCTTTGATAACTTTTTCAGTTGAAGAAAAGCATACTAACTTCAAAAACATTTTTTTTGTGTGTTTTTAATGCTTTTAATAATAATAATAATAATAATAATAATAATACACTCATCCTCTATAATTGGAGGATGAACCATAAAACACTCATCCTCTATAATTGGATGTGTTTTATACGTTCCTTGCAAAACACATTATTTTGTCTGAATGCATAGCTACTTTTGTAGCTTTTTTAACTATAAGCAGAGGCTATCTTGTGCTCATCCTTTAGAACTACAATAACATTCCGTTAAAAGACATGCTGCTCTGAACGGTTCTGCTCTGTCATCAGCACTGCCTAGATATCTGTCCTGGGATTATTTCTTCTGTTTGATGTTATATTTGATGTGTTGAGCACATGATTGAGTTCAGTTTCAGGTTGATGAAGGTTAAACTGTTGAGAAGCAGGACTCTAATTGTTCGATGTTTGGACTCCCGGAGCATCTCTGTCTCCTATGTCTTCCTGTGTCCTCTTGTCCCCATTGGAAAGGCAGTGGATGCCTGTTTTGTCTATTGAAAGCACATGCTGCCCTCTTATGCTACGCTCTGTTAGCTGGCCAAGAAATCTTAATGAGCGGATGGCGACTGACTATCTGGGAATAGGACAGGGATGAGTGCGTGTTTTATTTCTGATCTAATCAGGTTCCTTTAGGTATACTTATTTGACTTTTGTGTTGGGGTTATATTAGAAGAAATTAAAAGGATAGTTCACCCCAAATGAAAATTCTGTCATCAATTACTCACCCAAATGTTGTTTCAAACCCATATAACTTACTTTCTTCCGTGGAACACAAAACAACACGACACTATCACACTTTACACAAAATCGAAGAACGAATGTGTGTGACATAATTTAGAACAAAATAAGGTGTTTTTGAATTTGTTTCAGTGGTTCGTAACAGCTCGCCAAGACTTTCAGGTAAACTTCGGACTGGCTGCTAATCACCTTCTTACTGCCAATGGTCCAGATCATCGGTAGATGTGACCTTCAGTTCCACCTACTTTAAGGCTGACAGCTAATTCCAGTTACATTATTTCATCCGTTAAGATTGTCAACATGAACACACGGGTTGTTGCAGAGGTATTAGTGAACAGGTGCAAATTTACCAACATCTGTACTATCGTTCACGTAGAAACGTTTTCAAAAACATGTCATGCATTTTATTTTGTTTGTTTGTTTAATTAGTTTCTTTAAAAAAAAGAAATATACTCTTAAGTGCCCATTCACTGCCCATGTTATTTTCTTTTTATGCTGCTTCACTCAAGTGCCATCTGGAACTGAAAACCATTCACCCGTCTGCCCATAATGTATAGACAATATAGGCAAAATATAATGTATCATCAGATGTGGCTCGTCCAATGGCAGGTTGGGCAGAGCCCCACCTAAATATTGATCAACTTGAAAAAATAGATCTATAATATAAACTGACAATAATGTAATTTGCTAACCCTTACTTGTGTTACAAATGCTGACATATGTATTTAAAAGCAGGCCTGGTATAAGTTTTATTTTATTTTTTAAGCCAGCATTTAACTGTGTTTGATATATTTATGAGCATGTGGACCAGAGAATCCGCAGCCTTCCCCGACTCTACAGCGCCCCTCCTTTTTCTCAATGGAAATCTGTGGTCAAACATAGTACTGCAATGAGCCCTCACTGAGATGCAGAAATAAATCTACCCATAATTGTTGAGCCAAACTGAAGTTAACTTTAGTATTAGTGTGCGCCAGCAGTGTGACGGATTGCAAACATGGCGAGTGATATCGATGGACGTATGTGTAACAGTGTGTCGTTTCTGTTGCAAATTTAGACAAATTTGCCATCTAACAGCTTGGTCAAGAAAAATTGTTTGGAAATCAAAAGACTAACAGCAAGCGTTGGCTTTGTGTAAACTGAATAAAATGTTATGTTTCCTATATTTACTTTTTCATTCCTATTTTACAAGGGGATACGGTGGTTTTATAGTCTACAGTAGTGATGTGATTTAAAATATTTATATTTTCTATTTACATAGATCTTTGGTCGCCGCTACTGCCTATCATCATTATTTTGTCTGTATTCTGGCCATTAACACTATACACCCATCTTTGCAGTAGTATCAGCGTCAAATCAGTGCATATTGTAGACTTGTATAGCGTGTTAGCGAATTAGCATCATATGTAGAATGTAAACATGAGAAATAACACATTATCTACTGCATATATATTCATTTAAATCACCATAGAGTGGTTAAATAGATTATTTTAGTGATCTCGTGTGAAAAGTCATTTTAATATCACATTAGTTTAAGGTTTTAGTTAAGGGCACCTGCATTTTCACAAACGGTATGTCGGTGCTCAGCTATATCGAACCTCCATCTGACCTCAAAAATAATAATATTTTAATTTTGTATGTTTTACTTGTTTTATTTACACACTTAAGCTATGATAAAATAAAAATAAAATAGTAATAATTTTGGCTCCATGGGGCGGCAGTGCCCATATTCACAGTGTCTACAACGCTCATATTACACCTTTAATAACACTGACATTTGATAATCAGTTCGCCCTGAGATCGACAGTGGTTCTTTATGCATGACAAGCATAATAAAGTGGACATAAACATCAGCCCTCCTCCTTTTCCCTGAATTCCCTCACCGACCAATTCTGAAAAAAGCACTAGAGAGATAAGGATACATCTAGTATGCACGGATGCATTCGCTTGTACCTGTGTTCATCACTGTACTCTGCACTTGTTAAACAACCAACTCGCATGCACCCATGTGCAGGTTTCGCAAAGTCCAACTTCGTGTCATGGTTATTACAATCAACATAATCCTTTGCATAGGGCCAGTCCAACTCATCAATGTGGTTATTATGCAAATCCAATTCCTATGGCACATCCCTGCTCTCCTAATGAGATTGATGTGGCCTCATCTGATGCAGTTGGCACTCTCAGATGAGGCAAGAATAAATCATACTGCTGCGCTATTTCAGTCATAAATTACTGTAATTAGTGTACGAGCTGCCATTTACTGCCGATCCAATATCAGTGTTAAACATCTTTATCTGAAGAAAAATAATTAGAAGCAAAAGATCAAGACTGATCTAACACCTGAAAGGTTTTGCCTATATTGTAAAACGAAAAGGAAAATAGAAGTAAAATATAGGATATTAAAACATGAAAACACCTACATTGTGGTGGCAAGCCAATGGTCTCTACTAAACATACAAAATAATGTCTTAGAAACCTTTCTGTATGTTTAGATTTAGGGGTAGGGTTAGGGGATAGAAAATATCATTAGCTTAGTGAAAAAACAACAGAAGTCAACCATGATAAAAAGGCAAATGTGTGTTTGTGTATTTATGTGTTAAGCTATAGTTTGAGGACAAAATGGTTCTGAAAAGTTAGATAAATCTGACAAACCACCCTTTAGGGACATTGTGGGTAAACTGATTAATAAATAAAGCAAAAATAATTTTTTACAAAACAAAAAATACCACAAAAAAAGAAAAACATAGACGTTTATGGTATATATAGGTAAACATTTAGCTTTAAAGAGCAGGTGGATAGAGAAATGTTTTATTCTTCTCATCAAAAATATGTTATCAAATCCAATCAACCCCCCCTAAAACTTCCTGAGATCTCTGACATGTAATCCCATCTCCTTTATGAAAGATGTCCTTCCAAGAATGATCAAGTGTAATCCAATTTTCTTTTTACTGCATGATACCGCCTGCCATAGAAATGCCGAAAATGTAATTCCTGCAAGTTTTTTTTAGCTTTCTGTTTATTACAGTGCAATATTTAAATGTATTTGTATAGCAATTCAACGTGGAGGGGTCACCATGGCAACATCATTTATTCAGCAATCAAATTTCTAGATGCTCACTAACTCCACAAATTGGTTTAAGAAAAAATTAGATCATTACTGCCTCATCAGGGAACATTTTATCAGATTAAAATGTTGTCACCAAATGTTCTTAGATCATTTATGTAATGTTTATTAATGAACAGAATTCTTAACCAGAACAGTCTCATAAATATGCTGGGGTGGTTGTAAATGGCGAGTAGTTATTTAGGGAGAGAGTGATGAATGGACTGTAATAATTAATTGAAGTGTACGTGGATCCAATCCCACAATCATTCACTCATTTAGTAATACATATTTTACTCTCTCTCCCTCTCTCTCTCTCTTTGTTGCATTATTGAAAATTAATGACTAATGAAATCCAGGCCTCCCTCTGAGACTGCTTTCTGAGTCACTCTTTTTTGTAGTTCCCTGTCCCACATTCTCAAATCTGTCTCTTTTAGAGTCTGTTTTCATAATGGTTTTAGCCATGCATTAATAAGAGCCCTGCAGGAACAGTTCAAATTAAAAGGGAACTTCATTTATTTTGACACAGAAAATTATTTATATACTAACAGTTTACGTAAAGTACATTATTGAATAAAATGTTGTGCTAGTGGCATGTTAACACAAAGCAGAATTGCAAAAACTATGTTTTGAAACAGCTTTCCCAAACCACTCACCCCATCTTCCATTGAGCCAATGTTGCATTATAGGGCTGGTCAGAATGCTCAAACAAAGCAATGTTGTGAAAGTGCAACCGTGTTTATAGTTTGAGATTAACCTATGAGTGGCTTATGTTTTCTCTGTATATTAAACTGGGATATGAGAAAGTATTTTAACTTAATACACATTTCACCGTAACAAGCTTAAAATATTTAGTGTCTCAATGCACATCATTTTCTCCCCCTTCCATTTAGATGAAGCTGGTTTGAGGGCATTCACACGGGACCCATCTCAGCTGCAGGGGGTGATCTTGTGCACAACACTTAAGAAGAGTCCCCAGGGCTTTGGTTTCACCATCATCGGTGGAGATCGACAAGATGAATTCCTGCAGGTCAAGAATGTCTTGAGAGATGGACCTGCTGCACACGACAACAAAATCACTTCAGGTAAATCCAGTTGGCTCCTATCCATTTACTTCTGAGGCATCCTGTGCTTATTCTATGAATATCGAAGCACTATCCTTCAAGCTGTCATAATTCATTTGATCTAAGTAGCCTTACCCACTTAACACCCATGCTCATTCATGTTTATCCCTGCAATCTTGAATGGTACGTTATGTGGGATGCATTTCTTGGCCAGACTCCATTACTTGGAGCATTGCCAGGCTGCCAGATCTCCAGTAAATAATCCTCTCAAAGTACAGACAGCATGATTGCATGCATAGTGGTAGAATAAATCAGAATTGTTGGGTGAGTGTCAGGGGAAATGGCATTCCTGCAGAGTTGCATTCTGCGATAATTACAGAGCTTAGACTAACACTCACTACCCTCCATTATAATGTGAGGAAACAACTGCTTCCATACTTCAGCTCCCAATGTGCTTCAGTCTGTGTATAGAATTGTAAAAACAAGACTAGCCAAAACTAACTTGGCCAGGATGGGAGAAAAATACAATAAAATTTTGTTCCAGCATGGCAAAGCTTTTTTAAAGGGATAGTTCACACAAAAATGAAAATTCCCTCATCATTTATTCACCCTTTTGCCATCACAGATGTGTGTTTTCTTTCCTCTGCAGAACACAAATGAAGATTTTTAGAAGAACATCTCAGCTCTGTTGGTCCATGCAATGCAAGTCAATTGTGACCAGAACTTTGAAGGTCCAAAAAGCACATAAAAGCAGCATAAAGGTAATCCATACGACTTGTGGTTAAATCCATGTTTTCTGAAGCAATCCAATCGGTTTTGGGTGAGAACAGATCAAAATGTTTTTTCACTATAAATCTGGACATCAGCAGTCTCCTTTCCGATCATGATTTCAACCATGATCACACCTCCTAGTGCTCATCTAATGATACATCTTCTTGCAATATGTGCATGTTTCCGGAACTAGGAAGTGTAATCAAGTTTGAAATCATGATTGTGCCTAGAAACTGCAATGGCAAGCTGTATAGTGAAAAGGGACATACATTTTAGACTCTTCTCACCCAAAACAGATTGGATCACATTAAAAAACATGGATTAAACCACTGGAGTTGTATGGATTTATTTTACGCTGCATTTATGTTCTTTTTGGATCTTCTAAGTTTTGGTCACATTCACTTGCATTGTATGCCTACAGAGCTGAGATATTTTAAAAATATTTGTTTCTGTTCTGCAGAAAAAAAAAGGTCATTCAAATCTGGGATGGCATGAGGGTGAGTAAATGATGAGAGAATTTTTATTTTTGGGTGAACCATGCCCAAAGTATTTCTAGCAGGTCAGTCCACTGTCGGCCATCTCAGTGGTTAGCACTGTCGCCTCACAACAAGAAGGTCCTGGGTTCGAGTCCTGGTTCAACTAGGGCCTTTCTGTGTGGAGTTTGCAAACAAATCCATCTTAATCCACCTTAAGCTGGTTCAAGTTTTTTTTTTTTTCAGCATGGGTTTAGTATAGTTCTTACCCCATGCTAAAGCCATCATGGTTTGCTGTAGACCTAACCCTGCCTGGAAACAACTCTCTGTAAACAACTGTACAATGTGAGTTCCTGGTGTTGTTCTCTCACAAAACACCTTGACTTCTGCGGCACTTTGACAGGATGTGTGTTCTATGCCAATATTATGAATAGCAGGATGACATAGCTAAAACAATCACTTCCAAGAGAATGCGGCTCCATTGCTTTAAAAGGAGCCTCTGTGTTGGAAATAAATGAGATCCAGTCCACAGATGGATCAGTACTGTACCTGCACCCCTGCTCTGCATTGATCGGATTGCTTGCTGAGCTAACAGTGCATGCAGGGAGTGAAGACTGGAAGGATGCCATTGATTGGCCCAGAGTAGAACGGATGCAGGAAACCCCCAACGACTGTGCATAGATCAATAGACACACTTGCCTTTAGATGGACTGACCCAACCAGGCATATCATTGACTTTAGCTCAAGTAGTGGTTATTTGGGCACAGCCTCTTTATCAGTGCACCTCATACTAATACATACTCTATGTGTGAACTCTATAGAAGGAGCCATTATGTTTTCATTGCTGGAATCAAAACAGTTTAAAGCAAGTTTGTATGATTTGTTTTGCACAGAAATTGACACTGACTGTGTTGTGAACTCAAATGAGCTAATTTGAGGGCAGGTAGAACAATCGTTGTGCCAGTTTAATCTCTCGCCGTGAGCTCTATGTGAAGACCTAGTTCAGCTTTTTTTATAAAAAGCCTCAAATCTTCTACATTTCTTTACATTACGTTGTGCTGCATCAGGTGTATTTGAACACAAGAACACGGTCTGTATGCCAAATTTGTTTTTGCATCCGTCCACAATGTTTTTCAATCCTGTTTTTTTATGTGCTAAAAGGATGTTTTTGACTGTTATGGCTCAGCATACTGTTTTTTCAGCATCTCCTGAGCAGCGCTGTGTTGTTTAGATGCTGTGTGTAGTTAAAAAAGAAACTTTTATAAACATCTCTCGAGACACCTGTGCTCTGTTTCATTCGTTGCACTGAGTTTTTTTTAAGGCAGCATTTTAACCAAAATGGAATCTCATAAGTTACTGATTTGCAACACTCTACATATGCAGCAACACCTTTAATGGTCAGTAATGCACACAACATGAATACAACTCACGTGCAGTGCATGACAGACTCAACTACATTGATTTCAAATGAGTCTGACGTTAGCATTTTGCTAAGCTAAAGGCTCAATAATAAGCAAAACAAAAATGCATACCACGTACTAATATTGAGTGAAAGAGTACTTTTTAATTAGATTTAACTACTTTCTTGTCATAATTTTTGGTATCGAATAAATATGTTTAATTTGATTGTTTTCATCTAGTTTGACGCAATGCATTCTAGGACTGATCCACAGAGGTTAAAAGTGATGCTGCCTTTGATTTTGGCCAAATGAGATATCTTGTAATTTTGCTGCCTAATGTTTGGAACAGTTTTGCTGTAGGTGCATACATATGATGAGTGTGCATGCTGTCTAGGAAGGCAGTGCACTAGAGAGGAACACAGCTGACATGTTTTTCATAGCTTTTTCTTCTTTTGTCCCTTAAGGTGATGTTATTGTGGATATTAATGGCACATGCGTGTTGGGTAAGACCCATGCAGATGTAGTCCTAATGTTCCAGTCCATACCTGTGAACCAGTATGTGGATATGGTCTTGTGCCGTGGATACCCATTGCCTGAGGACACCAATTCCAGTGAAGAAGGCACAGGAGACACGGTGACTGCCAAGCCAATGTTGGAAGGGCAGCCCCTCCATTTAGATGCCACCCCTTCTCCGCATGATCTCCATTATGTAACCGCTGATGGCAGACACCTGGCCGCACCTATGCCTAATGGCCGATACCCTGAAGCAGGGGAGACCACCTTACTGCAGCCTGAGCTTGTCAGCGTGCCTCTGGTGAAAGGACCAAGTGGATTTGGCTTTGCCATCGCAGACTGCCCACTGGGCCAGAAGGTGAAAATGATTCTGGATGCGCAGTGGTGCCGAGGCCTGCTAAAGGGGGATGTGATTAAGGAAATTAATAGGCAGAATGTACAGACCCTCAGTCACACGCAGGTGGTGGATATCCTAAAAGATCTGCCCATGGGTAGTGAGGTCAACGTGCTGGTACTCAGAGGAGGTGAGTAGAAGAGAGAGTGTGATATGGTCCAAAATTAATACACAGGAAGTAAGATTCAGTGGCTGTTCAGGCAAAATATGTTCTTGCATTAAAAATCATTAGCGCATGTTTACATAGGAAAACAAACACAGATGGACTCAAAAGCATGTTTGGTATGAACGACCCCTTAGCCTTTACTGCAATGTAATATATGGTTTCAATTAGTTTCAAACAAGTTTGTTTTGTCTCTAGAACAACTCCATGTGGTGACACTTTTGTCTAATATTCCTTTCATTAAATCACCACAATGAATAGGTCTGTATTAGAAAAAAGGTGTCACGGTGTATCTTAACATTTTTGTGATGTACTGTTATTGAGAGACGGAGAATAGTCTTTTATATGAAGCTTTGAGTTAAACATTTTCCTGCACTGTTCCTCACTAATATGCAAGGAAAACATCTGTATATGATGTTTATCCATAAATCCTAAATCCCAAAATGAGATGGTTTTAATAAAAATCATGCAAAATACTGTTTCATGGCCAGTAATAAATATTTATGGCCAGTCAATTTTCTCAATTCACTCACCACGCAGATGCGTCAAAAAAGTTAACCAAGGATTGTGTAATGAAACAGTTGTGTATGTGTGTGTGACAGTTAAAGAAAGAGAGACTGCAAACTGAGAGACATAAAGTTGAGTTGGAGAAATGGTTTATTTAAGTTGCAGATCTGCTGACAAAGTGAGAGTTTAGAGTGAGAGACAGAAGAGAGGTTGAGAAAGCTCAGAGTAAGAAAGATGGCTGTGTCTGTGTGAGGTATGGAGGAATAATGTGTGAGCCTGAGAGTGAGATAATGTCAATTTGTGAAGTAATTTAGATAAAGTGATGTCATTCTTAAAGGGACAGTTCACCCAAAAATGAAAATTATCTCGTCATTTACTCAGCTTCATGCCATTCCAGATGTGTGTGACTATTTCTTCTGCTGATCTCTAACAAAGATTTTTAGAAGAATATCTCAGCTCTGTTGGTCCTCACAATGCAAGTGAATTGTGACCAGAACTTTGAATCTTCAAAAATGGCAAGAATAAAAGTAAATCATTAAACTCCAGTGGTTAAATCCATATCTTCTGAAGTGCAATGATAGGCGTGGGTGAGAAACAGATCTATATTTAAGTCCTTTTTATTGTAAATCTCCACCTTTGACCAGCCTCTACCAGTAGGTGGCAAAATGCACGAAAAATGCAAATTGTCAAAACTAAAAAGAAGAAGAATCTGTAAATGCATGTGAAAGTGGAGATGTATGGCTTAAATATTGATCTGTTTCACACCCACACCTATCTATCATTTCAGAAGATATAGATTAAACCACTGGATTCTTATGGATTACGTTTATCCTGATTTATGTGCTTTTTTGGAGATTCAAAGTTATAGTCTGGTCACCATTCACTTGCATTATGTGGACCTACAGAGCTGAGATACTCCTCTAAAAAAAATGTATTTGTGCTCAGCAGAAGAAAGAAAGATGTGAGATGATGAGAGAGTAAATGATGAGAGAATTTTCATTTTTGGATGAACTATCCCTTTAATGATTTTAGAAATAGGCATGTTTTGCATCTTCACTCTTTTCGTTTGTCTCTAAAAATCAAACTTCAACTTCAGTCGATCATTTGTGGTATAAATTTAGAAGATTATGTGTTGTCCATATACTGTAGATATGTACTATAGAGAACCTCTGAATTTATGATCCTGCTGTTAGCCACAAAATGGTTGTTAGACCAGTGCTACTATACCTCGAACTTGTTTATAAAACCACATACAGTGTTTGAATTTAATTGAAGCCTGTATTTGCATGCACAGCAGCGAGCACATAGTGGCTATACACACAGATCTATATTGTGTCTGGTCTGTGGTTTGTCTGCAGCCCAAGTGAAAATATCAGGTTCTGCATTCACTTCCAAGTTTCAGCTGTCACAATACCCCAGTCAGACTGGCGTTACAAAGGTCAAGCAGATTCATAACCCAGCTTTTCTTCTCTGATGTGCACAAACATGGTTAAAAGCTTAAAATATGCTCTCAAACCAACCAAAAATACATAGTCATTGTCCTCTTAAATGGATAGTTCTCCCAAAAATGGCATTTCTTTCATAATTTACTGACCTCACGTTGTTCTAAACCCATATGACTTTCCAATGTGTGAAACAAAAGCAGATGTTAGACTTATTGTTTGTTTGCCTCAGTCACTGTTTATTTTCATTGCATCTTTTTTTCCATGCAATGAAAGTGAATGGTGACTGAAACTGAACATTCAACCTAACATCTTTTGTGTTCCACGGAAGAAAGAAGGTCATATGGGTTTGGAAAAACATGAGGGTGAGTAAATGATGACAGAATTTACATTTCTGTGTGAACTGTCCATTTAACATTCATTACACACACACACACACACACACACACACACAAACATTGACTGCTGTATGCCTCTTAGGCAGTTCTACCTCACATTGGATTATGTCACCAGATTTACTTTTTCTGTTTGCATAAACCCAGTGTGGAGTACATTGCCACTTAGTGGCCAGTTTTCATTTCATTTTTCATTTTGTTCCACCACATTGTGTATTAATACCAGAACTATAAACTGTATCCAGACCTATCTCCATGGATGGAATTTGGTTTAAAACTTGTCATTTAACTGTATAATGAATTCCACCAGTAGAAAAGGTTTAAAATGTTTAATAGTGGTAAAAAACCTGATATTGCCATTAAACGTTCAAATTGAACAAATTAATTGATATCTATGGCCTCTCTTAACCAATGCCCAAGTATTTAGTCTTGGAACATACCTCTCTAATTGTACATGTTCATTCTCAAGTTACTCTTTTTATTCAATTACACCTCTCTCTTTTTCTGTTCCACCTGCAGGTCAGACCTCTCCCGTGAAGTCTCTCAAACCTGTAAGTTGATTTAAAACCTTAAATGTCTGTAATTACTCAATCTTTGGGATTTAATTTAGACACACACTGGGTAGTTTTGAAGAAATGAAGCTGTGTGTAATGAAGATGAAACACGATTCATTATTTAACATCCTCCCTCACTTGCGTTCTCGGTTTTCCAGCGAGGCATGATCCTTGCAGTCTTACATTATTCACAGAGCAAGTGCCAAATGCTCTAATGTTACTTTAAGAGCTGGATGTGTTGAATCACCTTAAGGCAAACACGAGGCTCTGCAGTAGAACATCCCTGCCAAGTCAACAGGCTCCTCAGGAGCACTTCCTTTTGTACTGCTTTCTCAAGTGATGAGTATCGAACAGGCTCTACTGTAAATAAGCCACGGCTCAAAAATGGTACTCAGCCAGGTATGTTCTGATAGATATGTCACAGACAGCAGGGAATAACATTCCTAAATGCAAATACATTTCAACCAACCATATAAAAGTGCATCGCGAGTATACCAAAAGACTGTGCATTCAATAAAACTCTGTGTTCACTAGGTAGAAGCTAGCCAAATTAGGCAAATGCCAACATGCACAGGTTGCATGATATGCAGGTTGCAGCTCAGTGAAAAAATGCACAGCTGAACAGATGTGTTTTCATCTGTACTTGAATGTGGCTACTGTTGGAGCACAGCTGACCTCTTCAGGAAGCGGGTTCCAGCTGCGGGTGGCATAATAGCTAAACACTGTCTCACCTTGTTTTTGACTGAACCCCCTGTATTTCAAACTGACTTGATCCTAATGATCTGAGGGGTCTGTTAGGTTTATACTCAACAAGCATATTTACAATGTATTTAAAGGACATTACTTTTGGATGATCCACAATTTTGGTACTGTTGGGTCACCACTTGATAGCCAATGTAAAATCTAGGGTGAAACAAAACCAGTTAAGAACTACTGCAGAAGATTATCTATTTTAAAGCCGTTTGTATAGTGTCCTATTCAGCTTCAGCCACACAAACACAGACATGCTTAAACATGTGAGTCATAAAGGCATGATTAAGACATGCTTGCTCTACAGTACCAAAGGCAGTGACTTCATAGGTAAATAAGAACATTGAGTAGCTTGCATGGCCAAAAGTGTGTATCCACAAAACAAGGTCCTTAAAGAAGTGCTTTACTAAGACAGGTAGAAGAACTTGACTGGCCTGCACAAAGCCCAGAACTGAACCCCTTTGTGATGAATTGGAAAACCAACTTTGTGCCAGGTCTCTTCACCCAACATTAGTGCCTGACCTCACTGAAGCTCTTGCCATCATCCAACATCTAGAAGAAAGCCATTGCTGAAGATTGGAAGCTGTTTTAGCAGCAAAGGGAGGGCAAAGTCTCCATTAATGCCAATGATTTTGGAATTGGTTGTTCAACAAGTATACGGGTGTAGTGATCCACATGCTTTTGGCCATATAATTTACTTGGATATGTTACTGTCGTTTTTTAGTTTTCATTGAAGTGCTATAATGTTGATTGTTGATGAAGCTTTGTGTGAGGTTTGTTGATTGTGTCTATTGTGGTTTGTTGTAGATCACTCCTGCTATGCCCATTACACAGAAGCAGGACATTGCCATCAGCACCGTCACCACTGAAACTCCCAGTCCAGTTGAGCCAGCCCCACAGTCCCTCCCCTTTCCTCCTCATGCTATCCGCTCCAACTCACCAAAACTGGACCCATCTGAGCTGTACCTCAAGTCTAAAGCTGTGCTGGATAGCCAACGTGAGTTGAAGTTAGACATATTAGGGCTCAACAATAAGGATGACATAATGGTGGAACTGTCACTTTCCCCTTTGGGTCAGCGTTGTGCCGAAACTACATTATTGCATGTTTATTAAACATGTATGTGTTTATGGCTTAAATATTTAGTTTTCTGTGTTAAATTGAATATTGTTGTTGTTGTGAATTCTGTTAAATATTTAAATATGTCAACATGGAAATGTTATCTAGCTGGCTGATATAGATGAGCTTTTGGTGAAAATATGATAATGACTTGATGATCTTGGAAGCATTAAATTATTAATATATAGCCATATTTCCAACTATTATTGCAAATTAATAACATGACAAATTATTTGTTGCATTTTATTTGTATTTTTTTTTTCCTGACACTTGTTATTTTGTGGTGGGGCCAGTGAAAATGATGGCAGGGAAAGTAAAAATCTAATCTATTGGCACAACTGGACAATCCTCTCATAATTTACTCACCCTCATGCATTCTCAGATGTGTATGGTCTTCTTTATTCTGCTGAACACTAGATTATTTTAGCTCTGTTGGTCCTCACAATTCAAATGAATGGGTACCAAAATTTTGAAGCTTCAAAAGCATATAAAGGCAGCATAAAAGTAATCCACACGACTCCAGTGTTTCATTAGTGTGGGTGAGAAACAGATCAATATTTAAGTCCTTTTTTTACAGTTAATCTGCAATTTCACTTTCACACCCTCCTTTTGTTTTTGGCGATTCACATTCTTCATATTCGCCACCTACTGGGCAGGGAGGTGGTTTTATAGTAAAAAAATGACTTATTGATCTGTTTCTCACCAACACCTACCATATCACTTCTGAAGATATAGATTTAACCACTGGAGTCATATGGATTAATTTTATGCTGGCTTTGTACTTTTTGAGCTTAAAAATGTTGGTCATCCATTCACTTGCATTAGGAGGACTTCAGAGCTGAGATTTTCTTCTAAAAATCTTCATTTGTGTTCTGTTGAAGAAAGAAAATTCATACACTTTTGTGATGGCATGAGGGTGAGTAAATGACAAGAGAATTTTCATTTTTGGGTCAGCTATTCCTGTTAAGAGTACACCGGAAACGGATGAATGTTTTTCTAGCTGACAACTAATTTTCCTCTGTGATATTCAGCTCCCAACACTAAAGAGCTGGACGTTTTTATCAAGAGGAACCAGGAGACTGGATTTGGGTTCAGAGTGCTGGGCGGAGAAGGGCCGGATCTGCCAGTAAGTCTTGACATGCTCTGATGAATACATAATTATATAAACCAGGGTGCGATTTGCTGAGGGGATGGGGGGATTTCCCTGCCTCTGCTTTTGATATACCCCCTTCTAGTTGTTGATTTTTTTATCTCCTGAGGGGTTAAGTTTTTCCCTGTTTCTAATCAGATTGAATGCATTTACCATATCCAACAGTATATGGTGCTATTAAGTAAAGCCCTATTTGGATGGGATTAATTATTTAGACAAATGTCTGACTCTGACATTTGTAAGGTTTACCGTCGATTTGCAGGGAATAAAGGATGTCTGTAGAGATCCCAGAGATGGATGTGTAAACTGTATTAACACACTGACGTCACACATAAATAACCAATCAGATATTAACCTGGGATTATTTTGCAAGCCGTTTTATAGAAGGTAAAAGACGCTGTAATCTTTACCGGCGTGGGAATGAGAAAGTCCAGTAAAGGTGGGTAGAGTAGCCAAAAACTGTTCTCAAGTAAAAGTACAATTACTTCAAAAACATAATTACTCAAGTAGAAGTAAAAGTACTAACATAAATAACTACTTGAGTAAGAAATTATCCAATTAAAAGAGTACTCGAGTAGTGAGTAACTCGTTACTTTCACAAATGACATAATATACGTTTACTCTCCTATATTCCATTACATAAAACACATTGAACATGTACTACAGAATTATTATTATTATTATTATTATTATTAATTGAAATTCTGTCATCATTCACCATCATATTTTTCCAAACCTGTATGACTTTCTTTCTTCCATGCAACACAATAAGTCACTATTTACTTTCAGTGAATGTTTTATTTATATATATATATATATATATATATATATATATGAATATGGACTGTCAGTCCCTAATATTCTCTCTAACATATTTTGTGTTCCACATAATACAAAGCCTCACATTGGTTTGGAACAACATGAGGGTAGAAAAATGATGACAGAATATTAAATTATGGCTGAGCTTTTAAGAGATAGTTTACCCAAAAAAGAAAATTCTCTCATCATTTACTCACCCTCATGCCATCCCAGATGTGTATGACTTCCTTTCTTCTGCAGAACACAAATTCTAAAAGAATATTTTAGCTCTGTAGTCCAAAATTTAGATATAAAAGTAATCTATAAGACTCCGGTGGTTTAATCCATGTCTTCATAAGTGATATGATAGGTGTGGGTGAGAAACAGATCAATATTTGTCATTTTTTGCTAGACAATATGGGGCGATATGCAGAGAAGTATGTGAATCACCAAAAACACAAGAAGTAGTATGTGAAAGTGATTTGTTTTTCATCCATAACTATCACCTCACTTCTGAAGATACTGATTTAACCACTAGAGTCTTATGTTTTTATTTTTATGCTGATTTATGTTTGTTTGTTTAGCTTTAAAATGTTGCCTCCCATTCAATTGCATGAGAAATTCTTCTAAAAATCTTCATTTAAGTTCAGCAAATGAAAGAAAGTCATACACATCTGGGGATGTATGAGGGTGAGTAAATAATGAGAATTGTAATTTTTGGGTGAACTAATCCTTTAAGGGCTCTTGTCAGATCTAGATGAATTTGTCATTAAGAAGAGATGTTTGGAAATATTTCTAGTAATTATTACAGTGAAAACGTGAAAATGTCCCATAAGGACATTATATATAATGCTGAAATATAATGCCTTCTTTTGCTATTTCATAGCTTTTAAAGTCCTGTGTGGATTATTATTTCAGTGTAATTACAGTTTTCAGTGTTGTAAGTGTATAGATCATTAGTTCTGTACAGCAGTACCGCCACTCTCTAAATACAGAGTACACAACCTACGTAGGGCATCAACCCTGATCGTGGAACACTCGCTGTGTCTGAAACCGCCCCTATCCACTATATAGTGCACTATTTTGAGTTTTCGCTATTTTGTAGGAGTGTCTGAATGCTGAGTGAGCCACTCGTTCCCTACTTTTCTTCACTCATTCACAATTCACTCTAATTTCAAGTGTACATTTCAAGTACAATCGATAATGGTTCATTTCCCACAATCCACCATGGGGAAGACGTACGAGCAAGGAGTTTACTGCTTCCTTCACTCCTGCAATGTTTTATTTCATGATGAATGTAGTAAATTACTTTTTGACAAATCATTACTGGATTATAATAACATATAGAGAGACAAAACATTCAAATACATTTAAAAATGTACTCTTTATTTGATCAAATGTGTTTACTCTTTATATTAACACACAGTATATATTAAAAATATCCCCAGCCACTCTCGTCGGATGTTTACATGGATTTATAAAGTTAATCTGCCTTAAGTGGCTGCGATAGTTTCCAGTACCCCCTGCGATGGCGCAGAGTAAATGAATACTGCTTATGACATGCGGGACAAAGCACACTTATATATTGCTGCACTGATTTAAAAATGTACACTTAAAAACAGATGTCATAAGACCCCAGTTACATTGTCACCCTGAAAATGACCATCTCATTACACAGAAAGCCCGTGTTAGAATTAGAGCCAAAACTTACCTCAGCGTGCTGCCTGAAGTTGGCGCTGTGACTTTAATCTTGAAATATCAGCTTGTCTTGGTGCTTCACTTTGAAGGGCTTGATGCTGCTGCACTGATGACTTGAGTGGCAGTCTGTGAGAGCCTCTCATTGCACGTAGCTGTGAACGTCCTCTCTCGTAAAAGTCCCATTCAATAATATCAAACCCAGTAATGTTATTAGAAATTTACTTGAGTGAGAGTAAAAGTACTCACTTTTAAACCTACTCTAAAAGTAAAATATTTCCCAAAATGTTACTCAAGTAAATGTAACTGAGTAAATGTACTGCATTACTACCACCTCTGAAGTCCAGAAAACTTAGGCTACTGACAGATGGCTGATTTCTCAGATAAATAATAAATCTGATAATATCTAATGTTAGCCTTACAACAAATGTTTGACAGCTTACCTCAGTGGCTTGTTAATTGTTTAACATAATTTACAGTTAATAAGATAGTTAATTGTCAGTACAGTTTGTTTTAATGCAATTCAATTCAGTTAATTCTGTAACAATAATTATTTTCTGTGGTTTTTGTATACAGTTTAAGAATTTGAGACTGCGTCTGATATAAATTACACCGTCGTCTGAATTTCAACATTAAAATTTAAATGATGACATTCACATTCGCATGTCCCCCACCCTGCATAAAACTATCCATCAAACTGTATTTTGCATTATTTCCTATAAAAATATACTTTGGTCTCTAGAGCAATGGAATTTAGTTGTTTTTACCTTGTATAATTGCAGCAGACAGCCAATTTTGGATCCTGCTGCCACAATATTTCATTTCATTTTATTGATTTATTTCGGCATTTATGCATTTCATGACAGTTCAGTCAACATTGTATCTTTTAATTATTGTTAAAAAGGAATAGGCTGAAGCAAAAGCTTATTATGCCTACACTTTGCAATATCAAAATACTGTATGTAAAATTTGAACTATTTGCCTTGCTCTCCCTTTAGGTGTACATTGGTGCCATCGTTCCTCTAGGTGCTGCAGAGAAGGACGGGCGTCTCCGGGCTGGTGACGAGCTCATCTGTATCGACGGTGTTCCCGTCAAAGGCAAATCACACAAACAAGTTCTGGAGCTCATGACCAACGCTGCCCGCAATGGGCAGGTGATGCTGACAGTGCGCAGAAAGCTGACTTATCCAGGTTTGTGCTGTTCCTGTTAAAAACCTTAAGCTTATCCAATGGTGTGTGGTTGTGTATTGGTTTAAACGCATGCGTTTATGTTCAAAGTGCTGTAGACACCCTACAGAGGCTTCATTCATATCCAGGACTGATGTCTGGAAAAAGATCAAGTCCCAGCAGCACTGAGCGTTTCACTCCATTAATTCTGAGTGAAAGGGCGAGGGGAGCTATACAAAAATAACCACAAAATCACAAATTAATGGCCAGTATTCTCAGTCAAAGCAGGAGACTCTTGATGTGCTAACAAAACAATGACTCAGAAGCGCTGAGTAACCATAAAAGAAAAGCCTGGAGGCACCACAAACTGTGTTATTTAGAAAAAACTTTGCAATTATGAAGCTATTAGAAAATTTGGCTCGATGCTTCTGAGCAATTTCTTCAACACTTCTGTAAATGTTGCAGTGCTGCTAAAGCACACCGGGACTTTTTTGTTCATCATATTGAGTTTGTTTCATTTCCTTTCAGTAATAATAATCACCCGAGAACATTTGCGTTACAACTAGAGCAGCATCATTTTAGCTATGGTACCAAAATGTGAATAACCTCTCTGATTGTTATTGTTCAGCAATCAATATAAATCGATATTGTTTGTCATATACTACAGTACATTGCCAAAAGTACAGTATGTGTACACCCTCTTCTAATCAACCGGTTTGGCTATTCCAGTAAATACAAATATTTATTTACTGGATATTTACAGAGAATTCCTTTCAATTAAAATCAAAGGCACATAGAGTATGAATGTCTTGTTCAGGTTTCCAAATACTTTTGCCATGTAGTGTTGATTTGACCATAAACCTGTGTTTTCTTATTTAAACTGGACAAGCAGAAAGAGAGGAAGATGACGGGGCACAACCTCAGGTTCCACCGACTTCTGCTCTGGTAAATGGATCACCCAAACCACCCCACATCGAGATGCCCGGCCACACTCATCCTCAGCCCTACAACGTCACCCTGCAGCGCAAAGACAACGAGGGCTTCGGATTCGTAATCCTCACCTCTAAAAACAAGCCTCCACCGGGAGGTTAGGATTGATAGCTTTCCCCCACAGCCATCTCGATCTGTCTCTCTCTATTAGTCTCTTTCTCTCTCTATCACTTTTTCTCTCTCAGCACTTCTGATACTTTTCTAGTCTTTCGGAATGTCAAAAACGTTTAATTTAAATATTAATTAATTTCTTCCCAGTTATTCCCCATAAGATTGGTCGGATCATCGACGGCAGTCCCACGGACCGCTGCGGGCGGCTTAAAGTTGGTGACCGCATCTCTGCAGTTAATGGCCAGTCAATTATTGAACTGTCACACAATGACATTGTGCAGCTTATCAAAGAAGCAGGAAATGCTGTTACCCTCACTGTGGTGCCTGAGGAGGGTGAGCTTCTTGAAAAATAAATGTTCTCTGCATTATTTTTGTGCACTGTGCTGGTGTAAGGAAGTAGTAGATTATAAAAGGATATTTATTTTTTGTTGTGACAGAAAAAGCTGTTATGTCCTTTTGCTTTTGAGATTGAAACTGACAGTTGGAATGTTTTTTTGAAAACCTGTGTGTCTGCCACACTGATAATCCTATTTATTTTCAGAACACAGTGGCCCCCCGTCAGGCACAAGTTCAGCAAAGCAGAGCCCAGCCGCCCAGCACAGAGCTGTGGGACAGCAGCCTGCCAACAGAGATGACAGGTACAAGCGCCATCCCAACGGCCTATTCAATCATACAACACACACACTCATTCTACTTTTTTGTCTACAACAAAAAAAGTATTGGAGGTATAACAGCCCATATACAAGTTTACCTTTCTAGGTCATTTCATTTTAGAAATTCCTCAATTTGTACATTTTGGCTAAAGGTACTGTTACTGTTTTTACTGTTAGTCAATGATAATGAAGACGAGACTTAAAAGATGCATCATGACAATAATTAATCAACTTTAATTCAAACATACTGTTCTCGAAAATATGACTAGAAAGAAAATTATACTAAGAGATGAACAGTGGTGAACCAATAGAAGAGGAAATATTTAGAGAAACATCTTGAAAGAATTGATTTATCTAATCCAATAATCCAGTATATTGGATGTTTCCCTGCTGAAGATGCACAAACAGAAAGAGCTGAACACTGGCTAAATAGACTGCTTTACAAACTGGTTATAGGAATCGTTCACCCAAAAATTAAAATTCTCTCATAATTTCATACAATGCAAGTGAATGGTGACCAGAATTGTATTGGTCCAAAAAGCATATAAAGTCAGCTTAAAAGTTATTCATAGCACTCTAGTGGTTAAATCTATGTCTTCAGAAGCGATATGATAAGTGTTGGTGAGAAACAGATCTATATTTAAGTCCTTTTTTAACAATAAATCTCCACATTCACTTTCACATTATTATTCTTTTGTTTTTTATTACTGGTCAGGGAGGATTATTTATAGATACTCTATAAGAACTTTGAGAAATTTGTCGGTTTCTCACCCACACCGATCATATTGTTTCAGAACACATGGATTACTTTTATGCTGCCTTTATATGCATTTTGGAGCTTTAAAGTTAAGGGCACCCATTCACTTGCATTGTATGGACCTACAGGGCAGAGATATTCTTCTAAAAATCTTTGTGTTCAGCAGAAAAAAGAAAGCCATACACATCTGGGATGGCATGAGGGTGAGTAAATGATGGGAGAATTATAATATTTGGGTGAATTTTCCTTTTAATTATCTCACTCAAACACATCCTTATTATATATGAGATTAATCACCATTTCCACAACATTATATGTAATATTAGAACTTACATCTGCATAGACTGAACAGGTGAACTTGTAAATGACATGCTAGTTATAATGCGTAACTTGCATTGTGAATATGCTTTTTTTGTAAAACGTGCTATACACAATGCAACACCTTAAACTGTTAAAAAATTTAAAATTAATAACAGTCTATAAAGCGTGAAGAATTCAGAACTTGAAAGGTAGCTAGCTACTTCAGTGTATTATTTATATTATGCTATTCTTTCAGAAGCTCTGGATTTCAAAACAAGGACAGATGTAATTTGGTGTATCTTTTATTTACTGTATGTGATACATGTTTAAACCAATGCATGTTTATACATTTTTCTATATATCTGATTTAAGTTTGGTCTGTTACAGTTTGACACGTTTTTGTCATTTTGCACATTAACATTAACTGAAATGTGTAAATCTATATGCTATCTTAGTCAGAGTAAAACTGACTAAAATGTATAAATATACCATGACTAAATATTGAGTAAATTTAAAGGGCATTTTTTTCAACAAAAGACTTAAACTATGAATAAAACTACAGACAGTGAAAAAAATTAACACTGCTGTGGTCAGATTCCTTGTTAAGCCAATCGGAAGACTTTGAAACTCTTTCTGCCTGTACTGTACTGTAAAGTCATTTTGCATGTTCAGAAGGCAGCCCATATTTTCAGAGCAGAACACTGAACACTTGGTAGCTGAACATTCAACATTAATGGCATATTTAGCATGTTAGTTTTTCGTGCAAGTACACTATTTTGCTCTTCTATCTTTTTGAATTACACGCACAATGCAGTGGCCAATTATGGTCCAATTAATGTGTATGATGTACATGCTGGACAAAGCAGAGCCACTTTCAAACTATCTAGATCTGTTCATAAAGCATTTTAAAGTGCATGTGAACGTGCTGACTGAGGTGACGTGCTGCTGCAGTCCATCTTTGATTACAACAGTCTCAGCGGGTCATGACTAATTCTTTGGCTTACTCTTGATCACAACGTGTCATGTGTGAATAGCCCCTTAGTGTCAAACAGTAGCCTCTTATACATGTAAGAAATAGTGCCCTAGCACCTAAAAGCATGATGTCTTTTATCTTGTAAATAGTTTCTTATAACAACAGCTCTGATCTTCTGCATCCTGCTCTCTTTTATTATACGTCCTTCCATTTTCTATTATCTCTTTCCATTTTTCAAGACAGCTTTTTAATCCCAAGTACATTGTTCAGGTCATTCTTTTTAGCATAAAACTTAGTAGTGTTTTTGTGAACTCACTTCACAGTCGGGGCTGAGATAAGAGGGTGCCCAATGTCATAGATTTCTCTCATGCTCAAGTCCAACAAAAGGATGTAATGAGCTCAATAGACCATCGAGGTCTAGAATGCTGAAGAGAGGCTCTTTTTGTAGGAATAAAATTTTAAAGCCTGACCTGCACATTATTCTGAACAAAAACACTGTTAACTGTACTGTAAAATATGATGTAGGCCATTGGTGCTCAACTGGTTTCGCTTCAAGACCCAGATTTTACATTGCAGAGCAAGTGGTGACCCAGCACAGTACAACAATTGTTTATTGGTTAAAAGTAAACAAAATAATTATTATCAAAGTGATTGTTCACTCAAAAATGAAACCACTGTCATCTGTTCATTCAATGGCCTAAAGCAATATTTATTTATCTGGTGATGTAGAAATGGCATGGAGACAGAGGAGAGGAAAGACAACATGGCCCGATCCAAGTACAAAACCCTGCCTCATAGTGAGATGGGGACAGCCATGACCTTAGGGCCAAAGCAGGTGAGATTTACATGACAGCAGCAGTTGTCTGAACAATCACTCATGTTACATTTGCAATAATAGAGTTCACAGATTATTAAGCAACTCAATTAAGTACTTAATTTTTTTTGCAGCCCACGTTTTATCATGGGAACATTTGTTACCTTAAGGTTTTGCACTATACTGCAAATACACAATCTGTGAAAAGGAAGAACTACATAAAGATATGCAAATCAAGAGTCATTTCTCATTAGCAGTGACAGGCATGATAGAATAGTTTGCATTTTCACTCTGAACAGAATGTTACGAAACTATTTGCATAGTTTAGCTACTCTGGCTTGTACAGCACAAATGTATGCAAGTACATTTCAGTGTGTCATAAAATCTTCATTTTTGTATTAGAATGCAAAACATGTTAAAAACAGCTGTATTCTCTGTTTCCCAGGGCTGTTACCCTGTAGAGTTAGAGAGAGGGTCTAGAGGATTTGGCTTCAGTCTGCGAGGAGGGAAGGAATATAACATGGGTCTCTTCATCCTCAGACTGGCTGAGGATGGCCCTGCACTGAAAGATGGCAGGATACACGTAAGTTCTCACAACACTACCACGTATATCGGCACTTATTACACGGCCCTCTGAAATACTTTATTGTTGTTTGTCAATCGTACTATTCTGCATTCAAATATTTTTGACCATTGTCCCAGGCAACCGATATCCTACATGCTGTACTAGTGTCATGTCTCTCATATCACTCCCAGGTCTCTTCTTGTCACATAATTAAATAATTTCAACTCCAATAATGTCTATTTATTTATTTTTTGATTTATTTAATAGTTTATTTAATTTTTTTTGTTTGTTAGCGCTGAAACTCTTATCATTTTTATTACTTTTATTTCAATTATTTTAATGCAATATTTGTTTATTTTATTTATTGTAATTTTGTTTTCATTTAAATTATCTTAAAGGGATTTTTCTCCCCAAAACTCTCATTTTTTTACTCCCCCTCATTCCATCCCAGATGTGTATGCCTTTCTTTCTTCTGCAGAGCACAAATGAATATTTTTAGAAGAATATCTAGAATATCTCAGCTCAATTTTAGGTCCAATACAAGTATATGATGGCCAGAACTTTGAAGCTCCAAAACGCTGATCAAGTCAGCATTAACATAATCCATCAAACTCCAGTGGTTAAATCAATGTCTTCTGAAGTGATCCAGATGGTTTTGGGTGAGAACAGACCAAAACGTAACCCCTTTTTCACTTTTTGTCTGTACTCACCCAAAACCAACTGGATTTCTTCTGAAGTTATGGATAAAACCATTGGAGTTTTATGGATTACCTATATGCTGACTTTATCTCCTTTTTGGAGCTTCAAAGGCCTGACCACCATTCACTTGCATTGGACCAAACGAGCCTGCTCCATGCCATGTCACTGCCACGCCCCAGACTGCTCAATGCCATGTCACAGCCAAAACTCAGTCTACTCCATGCCATGTCTCAGACAAGCCCCAGACTGCTCCATGCCATGACACAGCCAAACTGCAGTCTGCTCCATGCCATGTTTCAATTGAACCCCAGACTTCTCCATGCCATGTCTCAAGCAAAACTCTGCTCCACGGTCCAGGCCCGCCTCCAACCCTACGACTCCGCCTTGATCATATGCTCCACGCGCAGCTACATCAAGCCCCCAAATATTGCTCCTGTTCCCTCTTGAACACTGTGTTTTTGTTTTGGGCCGTGTGGACCCACCCCTGGGGGGTATATGTCATGTTTAAATGAGCGAAGAGATACTTCTAAAAATCTTTGTTTGTGTTCAGAAGAAGAAAGAAAATCATACCCACATGCCATGTAAGATTTGTGAGTAAATTATGATTGTACACCCAAAAATGAAAATTCTATCCCTTTAATGTAATATTGTTTTAAATAAAAAACAATTAAATGCAATAATGGTTTAGATTACTACAAACACTGCATACCATTTCCATAAATATTCATCCCATGTCCAGTCCATTTTAATATCTCTTTTACAATGTTCACACTATTACCAGAGAATTGAAACGGCTCATGTTACTTTAACATTGTTCCACTTAAAGAATCAATTTTTCTAGGAGTGACTGATGACTGTGTATGTGTGTTTGTATTTGTGACTTCACAGGTTGGAGATCAAATAGTGGAGATCAACGGTGAACCTACACAGGGCATTACACACACGCGGGCCATTGAGCTCATCCAGGCGGGGGGCAATAAAGTGCTGCTGCTTTTAAGGCCTGGACTGGGCCTAGTGCCTGATCATAGTGAGTCTGTATATATAACACCTGAACGCTCCGAGATAATTACACACATTAACTGTAAATAATAAAAGCATTGCAGTCAAATAAAAGAGGACATAGCTGAGAGATGCTCTCAGTACCAAACTGGCTCTTTAATCTGTTCAAGTGTGCAGAAGCCCTCATTTAATTTCCTACCACTTCATGAACCACAAATAAAATCAGTTCCCTGAAGCCTACATGTTCCCCTTTGAAAAAACACATCAATTTCTTGGGACTGTTTTTATTTTTATTGTTTTAGTTTTAAAAGCCATTGAAAGTGTATTGTGCCAGTTACCTTTTCTGTGCAGTTTATTTTCTAAAGGTACTTTCAATAGCCATTCACGCTACATCAATACTCTTGTTCAAAAATTTGGTTGACATTCACCCCAAAATTACCAGCTGACACAAAGGATACTCATGTAACAACAAAAGCTGATTTACTGAGAAATCATACTTACCCATACACCTTCTAAACACATTGGCGGTGCTAGGGAATGTTTTCCGTAAAGCTCCAAATGTTTTTACAATTTTATAACCTTGTCAGAAGTTCCAATGTTAAGTTGATATTAAAAGTAATAATAAAAGTAATATTGTATTTGAATACTAAGTAATATACAGTAAATAAATGATAGCTATCTTTCTACAGTATCAATAACACCAAATACAGACTCAAATCAGTACACACGTGCTGTCTTCTCACCTGCTTTCCAGCTCTCATGTACTGTATGTGCACGCTTGCAAGAGTGCTCGCAACAGACACAATTACGGCTGTGTCTGGTCAAAATTCCTGTCTTGGTAGGAAATTGGAAATTATATTGAGTTGGTTAATCCAGATGCAGCAAGTACCAAATATTAAAATGTATAACCCTGAAAACAAAGAGTAATATACAAATGTGCTCAAATAATTTACAAACTTTAAAATAGGCACCAGGACATTTACATTCTATTGCAACACTCTTGACATGAAATAGACACTATACACTGTACCTCGCAAATACTGGCAAATCTGTCAAAATGTGATTGTTTTTTTCACAAGTACCTATTTTTGCCTATTTACAGCCTGTTAACTTCTAAAAATGGACTTAAAACACCCGTGTCGACCTACAGAAAGCCGAAAAGGACAAAAATACTGTCTTTTTATAAATAACGTTTTAAGTGCATAGTGTTAAAAGCACGCAATTTCTGAAATTCAAACGTATCTGAAGCTGAGAGAAACGTAAGAGGGACCTTTTAGTAGTTTGAGTAATATTTAAAGATGCCTCACTGATGTTACATTAAACTTTTATGCTGTGTTACATCATGCCATAATTACTGTAATTACGAGATGGCAACTCTGAGGTTCTACTCGGACCAGTTCATGTCCTGGGAACTAGGAAGTTATCCGTTTCTATGACATAACTCATAAGGCCAGAATGGCTTTGTGCAGCATAATTTGCATCACTACATTTATTCACTGCTATGCTGTTGCAAAATGTTTAAGAACAAAGAAAATGCTGCAGGTAATCATCGCAATATAAGATGCCATATGTTGTTGTTGTTAACTGATGAGGCCGCTCCCATATTGGTTCTTTTTACATGACGTCACAACTGTCAGGTTGGCGCTTTCATACAATTCCGAGAACTTTTTGACGCTTTTTACGAGTTGGAATCTCATAATTACAGTCATTCCAACATGACATGAACACACCATTATTATAAAGTGTATTATATTCCGATATTTCATCAAATATTTTTCCACAGAGGCCTAGGCTAAGCCCTGAATACCTACTGACCCTAGAAACCACCCCTGTCTATACATTGCATGCAAATGTGCTAATTCCAAAAATGTGTCAGCTGTGCGCAGATATTAGCGTGATTTGGGTATGTGGAATCATATGCATGTTATGTCAGATCTTCCTATCTTCATGCATCGCCCCTCTCAAAAATGCTGTCACTCTTACGCACACTCTCTCTATTTCTGTTTTTCTTTCTCTCCATCTGGGCACTGGTCTATGCATCTCTCTCTTCCTCATTTAGGTCTGAACTCTTCCTCCTCCACACTGTGCTTCCACATGAAACCAGAGCTTCACTAAAGGCTTCTCTGCTTTTCTCGGTCTGTCCCTAATAACTTTGGTAAATTTTGCCTTCCTCGTCTATGCTTGTGCAGTTCTGCCTTTCTTTCCTTTTCTTTTGCCTTAAAGCTGATGTGTGTAATTTTTTAAATATTGTTAAAATACTTGTATCCCTACTTTACATGCAGTCAACTATAAGTAAGCCTTTTGAGGTTGATTTCATCTAAAACCGTGGCACTTTTAAAACAATTATTATTTTTGAAATTCTGTTTGGTGATACTAGTTACACACTTCAGTTTTAAAATGAAAAGTTTGCTTGTAAATGTCCAAAATTAAAATAAAAAAATAATAAATACAATTAATCGCAGTTCCTACACTGATATCTATGTTCATGATCATATTTACTAGCTTAATATATATAGATTGACCCAGTTGTGTGGTCTGATATCCACTGTGGGCAACATGTTACTACATATATTTTTTGTGACCGACATCAGCACAGTTACTAAGTGACAAAGTGTGTCTTTATACCTGAGAATAAAAGAAATGAACCCCTTTGAATGTTATCTCTGAGAAACTGAAGCCCATGTCAGGAGCCAACGGTTTTGACGTCTGGTATCAAAATCTTATCTTGACGGGAAATTGAAACTCCACCATTTTGGGTCTAAATCTCTCTCATAGCTACTTCAACTGCTGGTATGTATCACACTGTCAGAAGGCCAAAAGCCACTGATGACTAAAAACTGTGACAGTTTAATTGAGAACGTCTTTATTAGAATGCAGAAATTTAATAATGTTTGGTCTACCATTTGTATCCTGCAGATTTACAAAATCCAATATGTATTGATTAAAATAAAATGTTTAATGTTTAAATTTGTAAATTAGCAAGGGGGCCTGGGTAGCTCAGTGAGTACTGATGCTGACTACCATCCCTGGAGTCGCAAGTTCGAATCCAGGGCATGCTGAGTGACTCCAACCAGGTCTCCTAAGCAACCAAATTGGCCCGGTTGCTACGGAGGGTAGAGTCAAATGGGGTAACCTCCTCATGATCGCAATTAGGGGTTCTCGCTCTCAATGGGGCACGTGATAAGTTGTGCGTGGATCACGGAGAGTAGCATGAGCCTCCACATGCTGGATGTCTCCGCGGTATCATGCACAACTGCCCACGTGATAAGATGTGCTAATTCACTAAGAAGCAGAGGCAAATGGGACTTGTCCTCTGCCACCCGGATTTAGGTGAGTAACTGCGCCACCACGAGGACCTACTAAGTAATGCTAAAGTACTTGGGAAACTCCAAATTGAGAAAAAAGTAAATTAGCCCAGAAACATACTCTCCACAAGTATTCAGATGTGAATCCTTGGCCATCGCATTGTAAGCTTGTGGTCCAATTTTACATGTTTAACTTGCGTTTATGCGTTAATGTCGCCTTAACAAATCTCAGAACTCAAGGGGGTGATAGAGTTAGCTTCAAATGCCTGTGCCATTTATCTGTATGTGTAAAAGTAGTTGACCATAGAAGACTAGGGCTTGCACGGCTGCTCATTTTTTGTAGTCGACTAAATGCCAAGGAAAGTAGCCAAGTAGTTAGTTACTTGGCAGGTCAATGTGTACCTTATGCAGATGACTTGGAGGCTGCATTACCCTACATTTTTCCACTATTTTCCACATTTCATAAACATTGACAGATAATTCCAAATGATGTCCATCATTTTGACAGATACAAAGAAAGAAACCCATTTTAACCTTAGGGCATACATTTTTCATAAAAGTTTCAGGGCACTTTGCAAGAATTTTTGCTTTTATGTGAAAATGAACACTAATTATCTGCAGTACTTTGCAGCGTTGTTCCGTCATACATGCTTTGTAATGCAAAGGGCTCCTTGTTCACTTAATTTCCACTTTAACATAGTTTCAAATATATTTCAAAACATGAGTAAATTTCCTTTTGCTATCACCATATAGAACAAGTGCAACTGAAATCATGTGATCCATTAGTAGTTGGCACAGACCCGACTAGTGGCAAAACCAACCCGAGTAGTCGTTTAGTTGGTGCAACTATAAAGCTACAGCAGTTTTTGTGGCAAGGCTGAAAATGCAAGACATACTTGGACTGCATGATGAATAGCTCTGACATATTTTGACATGCAACAATTCATGAAATTTAAGCTTGCATAGCTAGATGCATTTCCATTCAGGGAAAGAGTATGTTTCAGGCCTAAGAACAAGCACCATATGTTCCCCTTCATTTAAACCCTTCACTTCTCTGACACTTCCGATCATTGTCATGTTTTGCGTTCATTTCAGATGTTAAGGAATCTATGACAGGTCCATCTACAAACTCTCCAAGATATTCTGCATCCAGTGAGCCATCAGCACCAGCATCTCCATCCACCACCTCTCGCTCCACTGAGATGAACCCCTCTTCAGCCCAAACCAGTACACCTGAGGAGCTCCTCAACCCTGTGGCTGCTTTTCCTGGGCAACTTTACCAACATTACAGAGAAGCCAAGCACCAAACTAGAAAGAGTGACACGAGCATGCCTCGTGACAGCAATGACAATTTTGCTAGTCCTCGAAAACTGGATGCGTCACATTCCAATGGGAAGGAACTCTCACAAAGTCCAAAAAAATTTCATACTGATACCTCTGGTCATAGGGAGAGAGATCGATCCACTAGCCCGAGGAAGACTAAGAAGGAGTGGGACATTGGGATCAGACAGGATTTATCTCAAAAGGGCACTGATGGATGGAGACACAAAGAGGAGGACACCGTGCACAGACAGGACAGGGAAATGGGAGAGACCAGGCCTGAGGTCAGAGGTGGCAATGACAAATACCATAAAGACAAGATAGCAGAACCTCAAAGGTCTCACTTACAGGCTGAAAGCAGTACCCTCAACCGGAAGGACCATAGAGGGAGAGACAGGGAACTGAAAGAGAGTAGACCTATAGGGTCAACAGAAGAGGATATAAAGAGTGATCCTAGGGGCTCTCTTGAGGGTGCCACTCAAGAGAGTTCCCAAAATGGGAACCCTAACTCCAAGAAAGCCCCTATAACTCCAGGCCCATGGAAGGTCCCCAGTTCTGCTAGGATTCAGCCTCCGGTGCATGGAGTCTAATACATTTTGGAGCTTGTTGGCTAAGTACTTATGGCTCATCAGGATTGTCAGTGCAGTTATGATGGTCAAAAACTGACAACTTGTGAATCACTGTGTAACTTTTTATTTAATTTTTTGGGGGATCTTTCCTATCTACACATAGCATTACACAGATAATGTGTATTGTTTTATTCAGTGTACTGAAAAGATTGTGTATTTGTCCCACCAACAATAACAGCCATCGGTTTTGTGCCAATCAGACTGCAGCTACAGATACTTGTACATGTCTTTGGACATGTGAAACTCCATTGGGTTTGATGAAGGTGTTTGAAATGTCTGGAAACATGAAGGATGTTTTTGTGTGAAGGCATAAAAAATGTGTATCTGTTAATTCTGTATTAATTCTCGAACTTTGATTTACTGCATGTCTTTAGAACAACTTCAGGTTTGTAATGATGCAACTTTCTTTGTCCTTAAAATCCAGTCTGAACAAGTGACCAGAGGTTGTTCACTTTGTGTGTAGGCTGTGCATTAATCAGCTTTGATTTGATCATTTTCGAAGCTTGACACAAATCCATCTTTAAAAGACCAGACACTTGTGGTTAAGTATATTGTTTACTACCTGTGTGTTTATGAAAACACAAATGTAAGTTATTGAAATTAATATTACAATATAAAATGTACATGTATAGATATTTGTATCCATTCTGAGCCAGATCACTTATTAGTGTTGCAGCTTTCTGATAACACTTAAGGCTTCCTAACAAACAGTTTAAAAGGTATGTATTTGTTCCACAGTGCTAGAGCTTTTAAAGTTATTTTGGTGGACCATTTAGCAAGGTGTGTACATTCTGGGATCATGTTTGGTCATATAATTAGAAGGTAAAGCAGAAATGGGAGAAAATCAGATATATTTTTGCATTCAGTCTAACATTTACATTTTTTTGCTTGTACCCAAGGAAAATGTAGCTCTTTGGATCATATGTCCATAATCACTGTAAAGATTTAAACTATAGATATAACTTTAAAGGGATGGCTCACCCTAAAATAAAAATTCTGTCATCATTTACTCACCTTCATGTAATTTCAAACCTGTATGCCTTATACAAATGTTTAACCTTTGTATAACCTTTTTCAGTGGAAGGCAGAATGTTAGAAACTGACAGCCCCAATTCACTTTCATTGTATTGAAAAATTATGCAATAAAAGCAAATGTTGACTGATTCTAATGTTGAAGAATAGAAGTCGAGCTGGTTTGGAACAACGTGAAGATGAGTAAATTATTATAATTTTTTATTTTTGAGTGAGCTATTGCATTAATGTCCTTTTTTAGTATCTGATCTATTTTTCATAATGGTATTTTTGCAACTGTGTGTCTTACAGTCATATGGGCAGAGCAGATATCGGTCAAACATTGCATATGCTACAAATAGATGAGTACTATGATGAAAAATGTGAATATGTTTTAAACTGTTTATGATTGCTTCTTGATCATGACTCAACAGTTTTTGCAGCTTGTTTCTCTAGTGCATCTCATGTCATGAGGTTGTATGTATGATACCGTGGCCTTGCATTGCTTTATCTTACACAAAAAAAGCCTTGTGGTCTCTACATTGTGGTAGTTGTAAATGTTTATATATATATATATATTAAAAAACAATGTACAGCACCTGTATAAAACTTGCCTTGTGAGGGGAAAAAATATATAAATCGCTCCATTATTTTTTTAAGTAATTGAGAGTATGAACATATAGAGAAGAGTGGTTAATTAAAATAATCTGGTCATGACGTTCTGATCATGCACTGATAAATAAAGATTTACTGAAAAAACATTCTGCCTCCATTGTGTAATTGGACTTTATATTGCTTAGGGGCTGTGGATGAAATATAAATGAGCAAAAACAGTAATGTTGAGCTTTCGACATGATGTTCAAATTAATGTAGGCCTAGTAAATAATAGCGACCCTGCTTTTGGTTTTATTGCGTAAGGGGGCGTCCACACAGTACAAGTGTAATTGAAACATCGAGACGGGGTGCAGAGGCATGGTACAGAACGTTGCACTTTTAAAAACGCAACATTCATGTCGCGTCAGGGGCTGTTTAAGACAGAACGTATTCTTGGGTGTAAAAAAAAAACTTGACAAAGCACAACGAATGGAACAGAACGCATGTGTCTCGAGACGAATTTTTATCAATTAAAGGCTTTTTTTACTTGATACGGCGTCTTAAAACGTGCTACTAAACAGCGATAATCGGCCGCAACTGTCAAAGACGTCAGTCTGGCGAATTTTAACGGAGAAAAACAATTGAAAAATGACACGGACGGACGGAAAACGCTTTCGGAGTGAACGGCCCAATACAGTAGAAAAACCAGCAAAGACGTCCTTCTGTCGCGTGTGTAGCTATATTACAAAACAGCGAGAAAACGGTACGTTTAAAAGCCCGCTGTGAATGCCCCCTTAAGAAATACTGAAGCACAATTTTAATTATCATCGTGGTGTATTACATTACTGTTATAGTTTATCTTCAAATTTTAGATCCTTGTTTTGTTACTAATAAGCTCAACGGATGCAAAGAAGCTCACAGAAATCCCTCCTCAACGCGACGCAACGGAACCGCCCAGTCCATGAATCTGTCTACAGATTTACGTCAGCCACAGGACAAGGTGCGTGCAGTCTCGCACGCATCTCATGAACCATTGCCGAACAGAAACGGGAAACATCACTGCCCACAATGTTACCTATAGTGCGCATGCGAATTCTGACCTTGAACGCTACAAACGAGCGGCCTCTGATTGGCTAGAGACCAAAGAACTACAGATCCCAGCAGACATGCGCAAATAGAGCAGACTTTTTAAGCCTTTTAAAATATATGTGCAAAATGGCTGCACAAGTCGATTTGCTGCGCGTCAAAGTAGAGGAGAAGAGCAGGGACAGCTTTGACAAAGCTACAAAAGAGAAGAAAAAGAAGAAAAAACGCGAATGTTCGCCGTCCGATGACAAGCGCGTGAGATCGGAGAAGGAAGCGAAGAAAATAAAGCTACATCACCACCAACATGCCCAACAACGAGTGCTTCCACCGAACCAACAACAGAACAGACAAGCGTGCAACTTTAGCAGCATCAGCAAAGAGCAGGCACCTGTGCACCATCGCCATCATCACAATCACCACCACTACAGCTCCAATAAAGAGTTACCTCCGGGCTGGCCGCCAACGAAAGTGGCACCAGCAGCCCACGTCCCGCAGAAGACATCGGTGCCTGTGGTCCTGCCTCCTTCCCCGCTGTTCACTTTCACGCCGCTCAAAGTAGCGAAGGCCAAGCCCCTGAATAACAAACCGAAACACATCGAGAAGGACGTGAAACTCAAGCCTAAGAAGGAAAATGCCGAGGTCAACGTTAAAGTGGGGGAATTCAAGAAGAAAAAAGGTAATTTTTATATATTTTGCGTATATAAATATAGTTTTCAAATCCTGGCTTGGTTCCAACTTGAGAAGTCAGCAGAGAAAGTGCCGTTAGCCTCCGCTGCTAACCCATGCGCGAGCTTGCATATGTGAACGCCCCCCCCCATTCAGTAAAGTACAGTTTACATGCACCTGAGAAACGTAAGCAGAATTATAAAGTGTCGTTGTGAAAGTAAAATGCAGAAAGAAAATTCAAATGCATCTTAAGCAATCTTTTTGTACTGTTGAGAATTAGAGTTATGATTATTTATAGTTAATGATGTATACACCGTTTACATCATTACTATAAATAATCATAACTTTTTCCAAACGCTACTTTGTGGCTGTGTCCGAAAATATCAGTTTTCTTAACGTGGGTAGAACATTATTTAAAGGTCACCAAAACATTCCTGAAAACTTCGTGATAGCTTAATTTTTCAGCTTCTTGGTCAGTTTTACTTTCAGGGAAAACAGTCTAATTTATATGCAATAATTTTCAGTTACTGATGAAGAAATTCACTATTCATAGTCAGCCATGATTAATTTACATTTACATTTACATTTATTCATTTGGCAGACGCTTTTATCCAAAGCGACTTACAAAAGAGGAAGAACATTAATTAAATCTAGAAGTGTCCAATAATTGTGCGTTAGCTGGTCATGTGATCCTAACATGGCAGCCCCCATGAGGGGACCCTCTCTATGTAGAATAAAACGGCTTTTATAAGGTTTCTGATATGACTGTAAAATGCATGTGACATGTAAGTGCTCATGATTTTATACATATGTTTCTAAATGATACTTTAGGTTAATAATTTTTTTAATGAAGAAAAATTACTGAGTGCACCTTTAAATTTAGTTTAAAAGACAAACAATGTTAATAATAATTTCACCTAATATTGTGAACTTGTATTGAATACTGTTAACATCAGCAGAATGTTTGTTTCTAACCTTTACATAATGTTAGCCAACATTGCTGGAACATTGCCTGTTAGGTGGGTAGTTAGTTACTTGTCTTTACTACATAGTAACATCACAAACAAACCATACTATGGTATTCTTTGAAGTACCTTGTAGTACCTTCTAGATACCGTAATACCGAGTGGTGGTGTAGTGGGAAAAGTACTATACTGCTAAGCAGAAGGTTGTCGGTTCGATCCCTACAGCCACCACCACCACCACCACCACAATTGTGTCCATGAACAAGGCACTTAACTCCAAGTTGCTCCGGGGGGATTGTCCCTGTAATAAGTGCACTGTAAGTTGCTTTGATAAAAGCAGCTGCCAAATGCATAAATGTAAATCTGTCATCATAGTACTTTTTATAAGAGTTTGTAATAGCCATCACTGTCATTGACAAGCTTCTATCAGTGATGGAATAGGCTCCTGTGTAACCTATAGCTGTTGTAATTATGGTATTTCGGCTAAAACTGTTGTCACCCTGGTACATTTATGGAATTAGATATTGATTAGAAACACCATGCAGAAACTAGATGTCTAGAATTGTATTATACTGTTTGGTTATCCCACAAAAGTAACTAAAACGTTTTCATCAAATAATGAGTATATTATTAGACAGAAGTGTCTGCTTTTTCATATTTTGTCCAATGTTTATGTAGTTGAAATTCTTGTGAGATGTAAAAATCACCTGATGTTCTACTAGCAATGTCTTCTGATATTTTCAGAGTCCCATAGTGAGAATGGCAAAACCCAGACGCTGGAGGAATACCTCCTTAAGAAAAAGAAAAAGAAGAAGCGGCATCGTGAAAACGAGCGTGGCAAGAAGTTGCGCATGCACAATAAAGATGTCCAAACGGTGTCTGCAGGATTGACAGGAGGCAATCCTCCACCTTCTGAAGACCCCACAGTGATTTCATACCTCAAAGATGAAAAGCTCTGTCACACAAGCTCTGGCTTAGGTGAGTGCCACACTCCCAAAGGTGTGAAGATGCCCTTCCTCTCACACAGAGACCACTTCATTCGCAGCTCGTGGCTTCAGACCAACACCTCCTTCAGTAGACTCATCCATGAAGAAAAGCAGCCCAATGGAGGGGCATTGGTACTACACGCTTACGCAGATGAGCTGTCCTTACTGCAGCCGGGAGACACTGAGAGATTTGCTAAGGAGTTTCTGGAACTCGCCTTTTCTGAAAAGCCTAAAGGGGCGGCGCGCTATGCACTCGCAGTGGTGCATGGAGCGGCTGCTTACCTGCCTGATTTCTTGGACTATTTTGCCTTCAATTTTCCTATTACGCCGGTCAAAATGGAGATCCTTGGAAAGAAGGACATTGAAACCACCACAATCGCCAACTTCCACTCCCAGGTAGGGTGGCACTTTGTGCTCTTAAAAGGATATTTCTCTCAAAAAATATAATTTTTAATTAAAAAAATTTAACATTTACTCACCCATATGTCATTCCTAAATTCTTTCTTCCTAAAGTCTTTGTGGAACACAAAAGGAGATGTTAGACTGAATGCTAACCTTTTTTGTGCAATGAAAGATAACGAGAAATATATCGTATATCGAGATATATTTTTTGCTCCATATCGCCCAGCCCTAATTAAAGTGAATGGTGACAGTTAGTCTAATGTCTCCTTTTGTGTTCCATGGAAGAAAGAAATTCTTACAGATTTGGAATACCATGAGGGTGGGTGAATGACAAAATTGTAATTGTACATTTTTGAGTGTTTTATTGGGATAACCTTTATGCTTTGATGTCTTTTCTGCACTTCACTAATGGCGGGATTAGAAATGGGATTTGTAAAGAATTTAATCATTCCGATTTCTCTTAACGATTCCGATTCCTTTTTAAAGATTCTTTCAGTACTTTTGAGGAAGAATTATTTGAAAATAAGAAATGCAATTCTTAAGAACACAAGAAACGTGATGATATATTTTATTAATTTAGTTATTCTTTACCACTGATTAGCCTACATCAAAAACTACACATTGCCATATGACCAACATGTCAGTAACTGCACTGCCTGATTGAAGTTTCACAGGTCTGAAGTACAACATTCTTCTTCTTCTTAGTGTTTGCATTAGAACAGAACAGCATCTTGTTCAGCCAGGTGTAGAGCCTCGAGTCCGCCATTGAAATAAGTTAGTACAACATTACATAACAGTAACAGTTCCAGAGACGGTTTAGAGTAGTTTTCATTTTGAGTTGGACATTCATAACATGCAAATCAGTATAATATTAATTCAGTAACTGCTGAAAAAGTGTTATTGATTCACTAAAAAGAAAAGGCTCAGAGTCATTTGTTCAGGAATCGGACTACACCAGAAGCGGACAATGTTTTGTGCTGTAGATTGAAAAGGACCACCTCATTTGAGTCATTCGTTTGGGAATTGGACAACTCTGGCCTTGCTGTTGGCTAAAGAGTCGGCTCTTGAGAGTATTTTGTTTGAGGATAAGAATTCACTGGTTGCGTTGATTGTTTCATGCTGTAGATTCAGTAGGGGGAAGCACTGCCACAGAAATGAGCTGCAGGAAAGTCTGCCAGAGTATTTAATACAGTGTTCGGCCAGCAACAGCGGAAAATTGCATTTGCGAGAACTGTTAATGGAACCGAAAGTCATGAAAATAATATTAAAATGGTTCTAAACAATTACCGGTTCAATGTTCCCAACACTAGGCTGGATACATTATGAGACTTGACAGGGTTAGGAGACAAATCCATCACATGTTTTCACTCATTCTTATTCCCACTGTTAGAGGGCCATGATAGCAGCCACATTTATTATTACTTAAGTCAGGCGGCTAAAAGGTGACACAGTCCAAAGTGCATTAACAGTCTCAACTGATGCAGGCCAAATTTGTCCATATTGCCTAGCACTGGACTGTGAAGCTTTTTCCTCCATAATATTTTAGAGACTAAATAAAATGGCATTATGGCTTAAATTCTGCATAAAAACAGGCAAGAGAATTATATTGTTTACAAAGACATTAAAAGACAGAAAACCTGGCAAAAGCTTATCAGGGAATTTTAAATTGACGGTTTCCAGTCCTGAAAAAGTCATGTAAATGTTTACAGTCTGAAACATTGATTGATTAGACATTTTTCTGTTTGTCTGCCAAAAAATAAACATCAGGTAATAAGTTAATCAGACTATAATCAGTTTAAGACTTTTTATCAAAAAAAGATTGAAAAAACCTTTTGTATGTATTTGATACCTTTTTTAAATTTTAACCTGGGTTTCGCCATGGAAGCTGGTATGGCGTTAATTCCAAAACAAACAATTGTAATCGACTAGATGGTCTTTGTGAATGCAATAAAATGATAGTAATATTATTATATTAGTCTTAAAAATATAAATCAAACATCTGGAAAATGAATCAACATTTTAAGTTAAAAGGAACCCTGACATTAAATAATTATTAATAGATATGTATGCATGTGTGTGTGTGTGTGTATAATATATATATATATATATATGTGTGTGTGTATAATGTAATTTTTTTTTTATGTACACTTTGCTACGCTTGGTTTGAAGGTGCATGTGAGGATATGTTTCCCTGCTCTGACGTGCACTTGTGTTGCAGGTGAGCCGGACATATTGCTCTGGGACGTATAGAGCTGGCCCCATGAGGCAGATCAGTCTGGTGGGTGCAGTAGATGAGGAGGTGGGCGATTATTTTCCAGAGTTCTTGGACATGCTGGAGGAGTCTCCGTTTCTGAAGGTTAGAAAATATTCTCACAAATTAGGGCTGCACGATTTGGACAAAAAGTCGTATTGCGATTGCGATTTAAACTGCGATTATGATGGTAATGTTTTCCATAAAATAAATGGACCACAAAACTGCAAAAAGGCTACTGGGTTTTTCACACTTGAGCACTCTTAAAAAGAACCAAACTGAGACCTTTTTTTCAGTTCAACCACAAACAAATAAATGTGAAACAAAGTCTTCTTCATATCCAAATGTTACCATCCACCGTGTACCTGTTTTTGTCCATTTTGTGACAGGGTCTAAGCAAACTAATCATCAACATTAGTTTTTGAAACGCAGTCAACTTGAATATTAGGGATGCTCCAATCAGGAATTTAACATCTGATACCGATCTCCAATTTTCTTTTCATCTCATCAGTCGATGCTGATCATTTAACTTTTATCAGCAGCTCTGTCAACTGGTAATATGTAAGCTTTCTGCTCAATGTCACCGTTAACTAAATTTCCCTATTGGTAAAACCATAGTTGTTGTTGTCAAAAATAATGTTGGTTGATTGAATAATTCAGTATACACAAAATATAAATGTTACTCTTTATTCTAGGCCTTAAAAACTAGTAGGCTTATACAAACTGTTCTTTACTGTATATAAGATAGTCCTAAAGAATGAGGCTTAATGTCAAACTGAAGCTGAAATGATGACCCATTGGTGTAATTAAATTTAAAGTTAAAATTTTGCATAGTTTGTCACCATTACATTTAATAATTTGTATTCATTATTTTATTATATTTAATTTAGCAATGCATTATATTATAGTAACTAAATATTTGATATATATTTATTGTATGTATGTTCCTTCCTTTTCATTTTGTTGGATGTTGGTAATATTAGTTCCGCTTTCACTTGTTTCCGCTGGGAGTGTAAACAAATGACAGGAGAATGAAGAGATGTTTCTGGACTCTACAGGTGTTACTGTTAATGCCGCTTGCTCGGCAATCATTTAATAAAGATGTTTGAATTATAACCCATCTTGTATTCCGCATTATTATGAGACCTGTTTTTTACGGAGACTGAGATGAGACCCGCCAGTTTATTGTAAATAAAGCGTTTAGCGCACGTAAGCAAACCGAACTCAAGAGCAGTTCTGTTACTCCAAGCATGAGAGGGAGTTGTGGAGCACAGAACCGCTCTGAAAACACTGTAACAATGCTCTACATAATATAGACTGGACAGAGCAGCGCAAATAAACTTTGAAGGGAGCAGACTAATTTAAATAATTAAATCCCTTTGCAATTTAATAATCACACAAGGTCATATCGCGGTTTCTATTTTATTTCGATTAATTGTGCAGCTCTATCACAAATGAGTGAGTTGCGACGGTTGGCTGTTTTGTAGTGCTAATGGTACTGTCATTTCACTGTTTGCTAGTTTCTTACATTTTGCAAAATGGTGCTGTCCTGCTTATAAATACTTTTTTATAAAGTTTTCTGGCTTTTATTCTATGTCTTTTAGCTTTGAGATCATTTATATGCTAAAGTACTGCTAAAATGTTATATAATAAACAGATATATGCATTTAAATGTACAGTCTTCTGGCAAAATATGTCAGCACTGGAAAGAAAATTCACTCATCGAGACATTTCATGGGGTCTTTATTGTGCAGTAGGTAGTTTGTGCAACATTCAGACAGGGTGCAAACTACTGTTTTTCACATCTTTATACACGTTCTGTTTGCTGTGCAGATGACCTTGCCGTGGGGCAGTCTGTCCAGCTTAAAACTAGACTGCAGATCCCAGAGTGATGATGGTCCCATTATGTGGGTGAGGCCTGGAGAGCAGATGGTTCCCACAGCTGATATGCCCAAGTCTCCATTCAAGAGGCGAAGGTATACCATCCTAAAACTTCATTCTGTCTTGATGAAACCAGAAAAGATTTTTAAAACATAGAAATGCCTCAAACACATTTCTTTACAGATCTATGAATGAGATCAAGAACTTACATTACCTACCGAGAACCAGTGAACCACGTGAGGTTATGTTTGAGGATCGGACAAGAGCTCACGCTGATCACGTCGGCCAGAGCTTTGACTGGCAGAGTACAGCAGCTGTGGGTGTCCTTAAAGCAGTGCAGTTTGGGGAATGGTGAGGAAGTGTAATTATCTGCCATGTAAAAGTGTGTGCATGACACAAAGCTATGTCTAATTGACTAGAGAAAATGACCTTTGATATTCTCCTTTGATCCAATCTCTTGTAGGAGTGACCGGCCACGGATAACCAAAGATGCGATCTGTTTTCATGCTGAGGACTTTAATGAAGTGGTTCAGAGGCTTCAGCTGGACCTGTATGAGCCACCTGTGTCACAGGTAAGAGCTATGTTCTCCAAAACATTATATCTTATCAGCACAAAAGTCTCTGAGACTTGGCGGATAAAGTATGTCCGAAACAATCTGTGGCTGAAATGATAAGTTAGGCTGTGAAACACAGGTGCGAGGCATTTGTGAATCTGCATCCTTAGTTGCCTTTGTTGCACGGAACAGTATTTGAGTGGCATAATAATAGATTTATGGCATACTCCATATGTATTTTATTAATGTATCAATATTGCCATTTTTTATGTTTTTACACTGTCAAAAAAGTGTAAAGAATATAGTGTATAAAATGGCTTCTAAATTAATAGTTTTTGAACAAATGCCTATAATCATTGAGAGCTTTATTCATGAATCATAATCAGAATGAATTTGTGTATATCATTCATGAATCCAAAAATTCCTATTAAATGCAATGGGGTGATTTATGTAAGGATGCTTTTACTAACTCATTAAAACATTTGATTTTCTCATGTTTTATGAATATGGCCCAAAAGTGATTTTGATGTTCTTAATAACTTCAAGAACATCAAAATGTAATTATTATTTTAACTTCAATATTATTTTTTGTTTCTCTTTTGTAAATTTATTGGAAAACCAATTTCTATTGCTCTATTGTCACTGTAATTTTACTGGACTTTACAGAAGTTTCAGTGAACACAATGTTTGTACAGGCTGGTTGATATATTTCATTCTAAATGGGAATTACATGGCTTATTTTGGTGATAATGTCATTCACGAAGTCTCATTGTCTTCTAAACTATACTAACGCCCGTTTCACACATACTCTGTGTGCAGTGCGTATGCGGTGCGTATGCAGTACAGGAGCAGCACGCGCTATAGTGCTTTCACATATGCTGCGTTTGCAGTGCGCTACTGATCCGCAAAATCAAAAATGTGTAAGGAATTTTGATTTTAAACCCAAACGTTAACTTTGAGATTGTTTAAGACATTGAAACAGTATGAAAATTAATTTTAATCATTGAGTTGTTGACAGAAGAAAAGCTATCGCGAGATTAATAAATACTGTAAAGCATATATTGTTAATTGTTTCTTCATGATACATTAACCCATGTTAAGGAATGGAACCTTATTGTAAAGTGTTACCGTTATCTTAAATGTCATGAGAATGACAATACGCATGTCTAAAAGAGGGCTGCATTTCCATGATGCCATTTCTCTCTACAGTGTGTCCAGTGGGTGGATGATGCCAAACTCAACCAGCTAAGGAGGGAAGGCATCCGATACGTTCGCGTGCAGCTCTGTGATGACGACATCTACTTCATCCCCCGCAACGTCATCCACCAGTTCAAAACCGTCTCGGCCGTGTGCAGTCTCGCCTGGCACATCCGCCTAAAGCAGTACCACTCCGACGAGGAGTCGTCAGTGGAGGTAAAGACAAATGACCTGTGCTCCACATCCTGTTCACCCCCATCTTCCTCGTCCCCTGCTCACCCCAACACCAAAGTCACCTCCTGCGCTCAGCTACAAATGGACACCGTACAAGGTGGAGTGGCAAAAACAAACGAACTGGTCATTCAGAGACCCACAACACCACCTAGAGAGCCACAATCCGCACTTCCGCAGCCAGCTAAATCTGCCCATACCCCCACCATCGCTCTCTGTTCTGAGATCAGACCTCTCTCAGTGTCTTCGCCCACACCAGACCCAATGCTTCCAGAGGCTCCAGTCGAGCCTGCAACTGACTCCCCACTGAGTGGCAGTGGCACCCAGTACAGGTCCACGGATTTCCTTAAATGAATACCCAAATGCTTCCTTTTGCAGAGGGGTGGAACTTTATTTAACTGACATTCTGCAGAGTAAATAATGGAATATCTGGACTTTGCCTAAAATTATGAAGACTGTATATTTGTTTCTTTTTTAGATATTGGTTAAGAAAGTACTTTTTAGGTTTTTCTCAGCCAAAGTATTTAATTTGAAATATATTTTTTTGCTGAATACTCCGTATTGTTTTATATTTGTTTATATATTTGAGATGAACTCTCTCTGGAGGGACTTTTTTCCATGTTTTTTCACATGTTTCATGTCCATCTCCCAATTGGTTTTTATGAAAAAAGAAAAAAAAAAAAAAAGTGCCTGTCACAAGTGTAAAGCAGCAATCATATCTTAAAAGGATAGTTCACCCAAAAATGAAAAATCTGTTTTTCATTTTCTTTCTCATTCATTCACCTTGATGTTGAGTCATGACATGAATAACAAAATGAAGGTGAGTAAATTATTACAATTGATTTTTGGGTGAACTATTCCCTTGAAAGAGAAATAGTTTTATTTTTTCCCCATGGTGTAGTCTGATGTTGAAGTATTTATTCTAGACTAGAGAGTAGATACCAGTTTATAGTGAGAGATATTTGCTTTTTCATTGATTGTTCTCTGGTTTTGAATTATACTGCTTCGCTTGAAGGAAAATTATTATTATTATTTTATTTTTTTTTACTTTTTCGACTGAGTTATAAATAGCAGCAATTATCAAAGAGGAACATGTGCATTCAATTACTTCTTATGTATGCAGGAAATAGAATTTGGCCACTGCAAGAGGGTTTTTCATTTGTTTTGTTAATTTTAATTATTTATTTCTGTCCAGAATAGTCATGGCAGTCTTTTTATATCATAGTCTTTAATTCATTTGCCATGTTTGTTTTCTGTCTGTATTGTATTTAGAAGCCATTGTGCTTTTTCAAGTTTGTTTTATTTACATTTTTATTGTGGAGCAGGAAGACATATTCCATCTAAATATGGGTATGTGATCTGAATTTGGCAGAAAATTAGATGGAAATACAATAACCAAACCTGCACTCAGGGGGCAACATCCTAATGCCTTTTTATTTGGTCAAGCCTCATTCCTTACTGTGTTTACTGTAAAGTTTTAGAATGGTCTAACCCATACATTAGAATTATTGGAATTTGTTTCACTTACTTTTGAACGTATGCTATCCTCAAAAACGTATTCTGACCTGTGTATGAATTTGGGCTTTATGTATGGAAAGTCCCTAAGTTCAGTTGCATAAATTAAACAAGCTTCCATTTAGATGTCACACATTATCCTGCTTCTCAGATTAGTTTTAGAGTGCAGAATGTACCATTTGAGAACTTTTAACCATACTTTTTCTGATAATATGTTGATTTGCTTTATTGTCCTTTGGACTTGTCATATTTCATTTTTTTAATGTCCCAAATGATTAATCCTGTTGCATCAGCCATTGCAAGTCTTTGTTAAATATCTCTAAAAAAAAACAGTGAAAGAGTGCGAATATGAATTAACTCAACAATATACATTAATAAGGTATGAATAAATTCCTATCTGTAATCAGTGGGTTTATTTTTTTCCTGTTTTGCCATTGGCATCTGTTACGTTGCTTCCCCAATCAAACAATTCTCCTCCAGAAAGCATTTGATATTATTTGTGAGTATAATGTAAGTAGGTATGTCCAGTGCTCCAGTGTGTTAGTGTGTTAGAATTGAAGTTGTCCATAATAATGTATGGTAAGCATTCTAGGTGCTTATGCTATCCGAGATAGTTGGGTGAGTGCAATTTAGAGTTCACTTTTTGAGTGTAGTTACGTTTGGGATTAAGTCTTAAAGCAGGCATTTGTTTGTGTTGATAGCGTTAAGGGCAGCAGTTGTGCTTCTGCATTGATGCCGAGTATAGGCAGTGACTGATTTGAATGTAATTTTACACCAGCAAACCAATCAGTCAACATGGATTATGGATTTAACAAAATTATGTAATGGCTTTCCGTAATCAAATGCATCACATATAAATGAGTGCCTTCTATCACATCTTTAATTGTCTGCTATGTTGCTAATTGATGTTTCAAATTTTAGAAAGCATTGATTGTGAAGGATGTTCTTAAATCTGGTAATAAGTAATGATTGGGGATTTTTTTATTGTATCTCAGAAAATCTATGAGACCTCAACTCATGCCTATATTGTGTAACAAATTCTTGTAATCCAGAAGCAATTTAAGGGGACAGTTTCATTGGCCACCAAATGATGAGAATGCATAAGGAAAAAAAGAATAATTTGCATTAACTGACCTGTACAGACTTGTTAATCATGTGCAATATGGATCATACCTGCTTGTAATGTTTCCCACTGTTTTTGAATTGGGATTACAATTACTCAGGCAGGCGTCAACAGCTAAACTGTTATCAAAGCTGTTTTTGCCCCCCACCATTCAATGGCACTTCTGCAGTTCCGAATTCTGCACACTGACTGTTTTACAATTAATGAATGGACTTGGAAGATAAACCTCAAAATCAGACAAAAATATTTGGATTTTATGGCTGTTGAAGTCAGTAATTCCAATCCATTAATGTTTTAAACATGTACGGTTTTGGACATGCTCTCAGCTCAGTCATACACAATTATGCTTTATACCTTACGCGGGTGATTTCACGGTATATTACAGTAATAAACATGATGATGTTTAGTGTTCTATGATTCTAATGAATTTTGGCAGCTAGTTTCTTTTTTGTGTTGATCAGGTTTTTGATTGTTGTTTGTAATATAGGAAAAGTCCACTTATGGATCAAGGCATGCTCTGTGTGAGTTTGATTCTTTATTTGCTCTGTTTGTTATTTGGATTAAAGTTTTCAATTTCATTGATTTCAAGGACAAATAGATGGTCAATTATGAACATAGTCAAAGTAATGTTTTGTAAATGCTAAGTTACATTTAATAGGACTGTCATGTGGATCTTTTTGATTGTGCAATGGAATGCATAGACCTTTTCTGTATTTTTTTAAATAAACCATTTTATGAGTATATCACTGCAACAGAGATTGAAAATATGCTTGACAACATTTATCCACAATCATTTGTCAATCTGTTCTCTTTCAGACAGACCTGCCATTAAATGTGCTGTTACTGAGGATAAACAAGATGTGAAATGCAAAAGCTTGATTGATCCTGGTTATTTGCAGGATTGCTTATGATAGAATACACTGACATTAATGTTAAGTTAAGTGACTTTTAGAGGAGATTCCACAATTACATGTATTTCCAATACATTAATCTCTTAAATTACTTTTAGTTGGCATGATATTATATTCATTCATATACATTTTAGTAATTTATTTCATAAAGACAATTTACTCAATATATTAATTTACCCCATTAAAAAGGTCATAAAGTCATCTAAGGAACAATCTTGTTTGTGTATAATGTGAGGCCACTGCAATCCTCTTCCTGAAAGGCTTATAAAAATCTTTAGCAAGCAGCCATGTTTCATGACTGTCTCTGTTCTGAAAGACTGCTCTTTTTCAGTTCAGCTTCAGCATGAACTAGACCCAAGGTTCTGGCTTATTCCGTGGCCCCTTCGGCTTTCCAAAACGTGATCCAAAAGCTGTGGAGTTAGAACAGCGTCGTTATCTGAACTGAAGTTTTCACAATGCTGTATGTCAGAAGCTATAAACATGAACTGTGGGAATATGAATGACAGTAGCGCCATCTTGTGGCAGCTCAAGAGCTTTTCAACTCTATACATAAAGACCCCATGAAATCACTTGAGAAGTTTTATTCTGTCCTGTGTGAAACAGGAAGTTTGGGCTTGTACTTTTTTTTATAAAATAGCCAGTAGTCGCTGAGTCTTTCATATTTTATGTCTGTTTTCCCAGAAGAGGAAGACTATACATTTTAAATGTGTTTATCTGCTAAAACTAAAACGACAACAGAATTTTATCAATTTTTAGGAGTAATAATCATCATCCACACATTTCCATCTAGCATATAGATGACCTTAAATAGAACACGCATGGACTAAAAGCCACAAAACTCTAATGTTTAATTCCATGGGGTCTTTAACAGCTAGTAACATTCAGGTTCAAGGGGAACAAAAGCTTACAAAATAAGAATCCAGAAGGGGCAACATAGGTGGGTGGAGCAGACTGAGGCGGGGCTGGTTGAAGGGCTGTTTTTGCTGCAAATTACAGTTACATATTCAAGTTTAAAATTCATTTGATACACATTCTTAAAGTCTCAGCACAATTTAATAGAATTTGCAGTGTCAAAATGTAAAACCAAATTAGTTACTATACATACACTTCTGTCTTCCTTTCAAAAATTTTATGCTCTGTAAGAAAAAAGAAATATGAATTTACATTGTAAATTTTGTGCATTTGGCAGACGCTTTTATCTAAAGCTACTTACAGCACATTTACATACATTTTATCTATATGTGTGTATCCTGAGAAACAGGATTTTTGTATTCTCAAAACAGGATTATAAAATGGCTTAAACTCCCTGCTCCCTCCCAGTGAAATCATCTCAAATCTGCCTTGGTGGTTATGCTGGTTTTAGCAGTTCTCCCAGCCTGGTCAGACTGGTCTGTTAAAACGTAAAAAAAAATCATTGACTCATCCCTCCTTTTCTTTAAAAAAAAAAAAAAAAAAGGGGGCAAAAATCGAGGTTACAGTGAGGCAATTGCAGTGGAATGTGGCCAATTTTGAGGCTTTAAAGGCATATGTTTTAAGCATCAATTCTTCTGTTAAATATTATTTGAGCTATAAAGTTGTTTAAATAGTATTTATTACTGTAATGTTTGGGTGTAAGGGTTTGTTGACATTACCTCATTATGGCAACAAAGTTGGTTGGTGGTTTTAGCTTTACACACAAAAGGTTAGTAATTCATTTTCACACTAAAATCATGTTAACATGCATATTGTTTACTGTATGTCTTGTGGATATATTTTTGAAATAGTGAGTATTTTAGCCTTTACAGATTGGCCCATGTTCATTTCTTACTGCAACCTTGATTTTTGCCTTTGTTTTAAAGAAAAGAAGGTGCAAGTGTTAATCAATATTACTGTATGCCACAAATGCTGTTGATTGAGATTAATTGTACTGAACCCAGAATATTCCTGCAAGCTGTTTTTTTTTAAATCAATAAACAGGATATTTATGTGGCCAAGAAAAACATTTAGTGCATGTTATTATGACATTTGTACATAATACTCTGTGTATCAAATGCAGCGGTATGGTTCCGGAAGTAAAAATCCAATTCATTTTTCCCATATTAACTTATCCTTTAAAGGGGTCATGACATGAGGAATCAAATTTTTCTTAATCATTTGACATGAAAGTGGTCACTGTTCTATAAAAACATACTGTAAGTTTCAGAACTCAAAACTTCCTTCTCACTGCAAAAAGAGCATTTGTTCAAACCAAGCTGCCAAAACAACTCGTTCTTTACTTCCTCCACATTGTGACGTCACACTGTGGTCGACATTTGCATCTGACTGCCTCCACAACAGGACATCAATGCCTACTTTACCTCATCACTTCTGTAAACCTGCCCAGTAGTGGTGAAGAGTGAGATGTCAAGGAGAGCAGCTCAGTCAAGAGCAGAAAGCCAATCATAACAGTGGGCGTGTACTGTCCTCCTGAGACCCGAGAATGACTGCTGAGTGCAACTGCAACTAGTAGCCTCTAATAAAAATTTTTTTAAGCAAATAGTTTTTCTAAAAATTGATGTCCTCATATGGAGACAGTGGGACTAAGTTGTTAAATGTTAAGTAATACTAAGCTATAGAAAGTTAGTATTAGTAATAGTTTTAGAATTATGATTATTTTTTATCAAATTGTTTGTTGTCATTCCAGGAGTGTTGGTTATTCGTGTTTTTAAGACGTTACAGATTACATTACAGTTGATTTTCTGTACATTTCCTTTGGAACAATGTTCATTGCGAAAAGCACAAATAAAAAAAAAAAAACAATAAAAATAAAAATTATTTAAATCAATTTGACTCTTATGTTACAATGAGGCTTTTTTTTCTACTTTGGCAACACAAATGTTATGTTTTCTTTTAGCACAATCAGAAACTGGTATTAATACTTCTGATTTAAAGTTATGGCCAGCATCATCCAATCACTGCCAACCATGTTAAAATAAAATTCATCATTATAAAATTCTGAATCTATGTACTGATTATCATTGTCCCATATCAGTCGAACATGTTGGGTGGCCGAAACATCATCTGCAGCCTGAAACTGAACTTTTGGTCAGATTTTAGGAGTGAATGCACTTGGCTGCATCGGGTGGAAACACTTGATGGTTTGATGGGGGCAGTGGTGGCTAAGCGGTTAAGGCTGTGGGTTACTGACCAGAAGATCGGGTGTTCAAGCCCCAACACCACCAAGACATCACTGAGTTTAATGTCTGTCATTATTGAATGAATTCCAAACACATGAGGCATCACAAATGGCATTAAAGCTGATTTGTGCTTTTCTCAATACACATTGTTCCAAAGCAGCTTTACAGAAAATCAGCTGCAATGTCTGTAATGTCTCAAAAACATGAATAACACTTCTAGAAACATAATAAACAATTTGATTAAAAAAAAATGTGTCTGATTTTCTATAGAGTGGTATTAGTTAAAATTTCACAATTTAGTCCTGTTGTCCAAATATGTGGACATACAATTTTAGGAGAACAATTTGCTTGCTTTTTTTTTTTTTTTTTTTTGCATGTTTATTAGTTGCTACTAGTCTTGTACCTTTATCTCTTTGTCAGATTTTCAAATACTTTTTTGTGGTTGCTTGTTTGATTCATGGCTTAGACCTCTTTTATAAAGGATCTTATAAAATCCCTCCTAAAAAAAATACTTCCGGAACCAAGACGGCTGAAAAAAGTATTTATAGACGTGTGCGCGCTATACAGACAGAGACTTTAGAGTTGAACCTTGGTCCTGGCCTTGCTGACCAGTGAAGTCTTCTCTCCCCTGTTGTCTGACTGGTTCTCTGCTGGTCCACCTGCTACTGGCTGGCTGCTGTTTCCTGCTTGGTTCCCTACTGTATTGGGTACAGGGTGAGCTGAATCACTAAGGTTTCTTAATTGTGGTGATGCAGTTTCTTGAACTGATATCAGTCAGTCAAGGGTCACTGCTGTTGCTCAACTTGCCCTCCAGTTGCCATGGTTACACATACTGATAGCGTTAGCAGAGCCACAGATATAGGCTCTGTAAAATTAAACACAGCTGTGCACACACACTGATCAAATAATAGAGTGCTCTCTTTATATTGGTTTCACACTCACAAACACAGAAGTGTATTAGATTTCAGAGATGGAATTTGCTTGTAAACATTATGTTGTGATGACACTAGTGTAGAGGGAGGACAGTGGAAACATTAACCTACCTTGTATAGAACTTTTTGCTCGCACGCTCTGTTGGAAAATGACAAATAGTAGCTTACAAAGCTTGTAAGACTCGGCAGGAATGAGTCAAGCACTGATCAAACAAGAGGAAAGTCATAGCACAGTAGACCTATGTAGCCTATCGCCAAGTTATTTTCCATTGGTTCATGCATTATAAAGTTGCTATAGTAATTTCATTATGCTATGTGGAAAAATCAAAGAATGTGTATATAAATATCACTTTGAATTATATAACAAAATATCAAACAAAGACATTTATACATTTATAAGCTGACCTATGGCTTAAGTGTACAAATACTTATTTGGGTTACTTTGCATCTGTCATTTATACATCTATATATACACTTATGTCATTTTTTACATATATAGTGAGAGTTTAAGGGGAGTAACCTTGCTTCGGCTCCAAGAATGATCCAAGAATGATCTCTGCTGAGAGCTGCCTGACCACTCAGATGACGTGCCAACTCTCAGTCTCTGCTGTTCAGTATCAGCTGGCAAACAGGGGGCGCTATTGTTGGGCACTTATAAAGAAAAAACAGAAATTTCTCATCAAAAATGTATTTGCTGAGTTCAGTTATTCTGTATGATGCAAGGTTAAATGATGTGTGTGTGTGGGAAGGGGGGGTATGGGTATACTGCACCTTTGTCCATGTTATAAAGGAAAGATACTGCAGTCCTTTCAGGGAGTGGAGGAGTTGAACATTCTTAATGAAACAAAACAGCACAATACACTGTGAGTCTATGTGAGTCTATTTAAAGATGGTTTCAGTGGTCTGCTCATGTGGTGTCAGGGCATGACACCATGCCAATTCAGATGTAAAACATTCAAGTAAAGTTTTTTTTTTAAAGCTTGTTGTATATTAAATTAATGAACTAGAAGGACAATAGCGAAACTTCCTTAAATGTATTTTTAGAAGTTTTAGAACAAAAGTCATAGCCTCTGCACTGCTTTGATTAAAAATGGCCTACTGAGGAATTGAGGTAACAAACATGTATCCTCAGTTTTGCTTAAAAACAAAAAACACTGAGCATAAATTATATCAGACAGAACACATTTTTCAATAAAAATCACAGAGCCACACAAAAGTTTAAGTCCTGGGTGATTTGTTGATTTATGTCAAAATCAGTATCGGCCAAAAAAAAGCAATAATTTGCACTTTTGGACATTGGCCATTGAAAAATTTGAAAACGTTTCAAGAATTTCATGAGGTGGAACTACCATTAAAACTAATAACACAATTAATTTGATTACTCATCTTAAAGGGATAGTTCACCCAACAATTTAAATTCTCTCATCATTTACTCACCCTCATGCCATCCCAGTTATGCAAGACATTATTTCTTCTGCAGAACACAAATCATTTTTTTATTCTGGCGTGGAAGTGGCTTTCACTTTCACATTCAGCCACCTACTGGTTGGGGCTAGTCAAAGGAGCAGATTTAAACTAAAAAAAGGACTTAATTATTGCTCTGATGCTCACTTTCCTACCTATCAAATTGCTTTAGAAGACATGGATTTAATCATTGCAGTTTAATTTATGTCATTTTTTGACCTTGTGAGTTCTGGTCACCATTTACTTGCATTGTAAGGACCAACAGAGCTGAGATATTCATCTTTAAATCTTCATTTGTGTTATGCAGAAGAGAGAAAGTCAGACACATCTGGGATGGAATGAGTGTGAGTAAATGATGAGAGAATTTTCATTTTTAGGTGAACCATATTTCGACACAGCAAAAAAGATTATGAGATTTGTAAAGCTAAAGCGAAGGCTGCTTCAGCCCAAAAGGGACTCCGAATTCAGTTAATGTAAGGAACATTAATTAAGTTAAGAAACCTTACCAATTTATTGTGAGCCAAACAAGAGGTTAAAGAATTCAGTTAATGCGAGTTAAAATATGCTTTGTTTCAATTTATTGTTTATAACTAAGACCAGTTACTCTGAAACATGGATAATATATAGAGACATAGAAAATAAAATTATTTTTTACATTTATTTTAAAGTTGTGTAAGTAATTGTCAGTGATTTGAAACAAGGTAACATAAAAAGCACAATAACCAAACTACCAGTATCGGCAGATGCTCTTCTAAATAATCAGATATCGGTATTGGCACAGAAATGTTGTATCAGTGAATCCCTAGTTGTTTTGGTAACAGTTTTATACTTGCAGTATATTGCTTTTAGATGTTAGGAATTCCTTGAAAATGACTTCTTGGAAAAACAGAGCTTGTGAGACTATATTTATAGAATCTTATGATTATATGTATGTATTTACTTACATTAGTAAACAAATATACATAAAATATAGTATATATCTGTAAATAATTATAAATATATAAATATACAGTTGAAGTCAAAAGTTTACATACACTTAGATAATTAAAACAATTTTTTTAACTACTCCACAGATTTAATATAAGCAAACTAGACTTTTGGCAAGTCATTTAGGACATCATCTTTGTCCATGACACAAGAAATGTTTCCAACAATTGTTTACAGAAAGATTGTTTCACTTTTAATTGACTATATCACAATTCCAGTGGGCTATAAGTTTACATACACTAAGTTAACTGTGCCTTTAAGCAGCTTGGAAAATTCCAGAAAATCATTAGACAATTAGCCAATTATCTTCTGATATGAGGGGTACTGAATTGGAGGTGCACCTGTGGATGTATTTTAAGGCCTACCTTTGCTTGACATCATGGGAAAATCAAAAGAAATCAGTCAAGACCTCAGAAAAAAAATTGTGGACTTCCACAAATCTGGTTCATCCTTGGGAGCAATTTCTAAACACCTGAAGGTACCACGTTCATCTGTACAAACAATAGTACACAAGTTTAAACACCATGGGACTATGCAGCCATCGTGCCGCTCAGGAAGGAGACACATTCTGTCTCCTATAGATGAACGTAGTTTGGTGTGAAAAGTGCAAATCAATCCCAGAACAACAGCAAAGGACCTTGTGAAGATGCTGGAGGAAACAGGTAGACAAGTATCTATATCCACAGCAAAACAAGTCCTATAGCGACATAACCTGAAAGGCTGCTCAGCAAGGAAGAAGCCACTGCTCCAAAACCTCCATAAAAAAGCCATACTACAGTTTGCAAGTGCACATGGGGACAAATATCTTACTTTTTGGAGAAATGTCCTCTGGTCTGATGAAACAAATATTGAACTTTTTGGCCATAATGACCACCATTATATTTGGAGGAAAAACGGTGAGGCTTGCAAGCCGAAGAACACCATCCCAACTGTGAAGCATGGGGGTGGCAGCATCATGTTGTGGGGGTGCTTTGCTGCAGAAGGAACTGGTGCGCTTCACAAAATAGATGGAACCATGAGGAAGGAAAATTAAGTGTATATATTGAAGCAACATCTCAAGACATCAGTCAGGAAGTTAAAGCTTGGTCGCAAATGGGTCTTCCAAATGGACAATGACCCCAAGCATACCTCCAAAGTTTTGGCAAAATGGCTTAAGAACAACAAAGTCAAGGTATTGGAGTGGCCATCACAAAGCCCTGACCTCAATCCGATGGGCAAAACTGAAAAAGCGTGTGCGAGCAAGGAGGCTTACAAACCAGACTCCAGAGCAACCTGAGTTACACCAGTTTTGTATGGAGGAATGGGCCAGCATTCCAGCAACTTATTGCGAGAAGCTTGTGGAAATCTACTCAAAATATTTGACCCAAGTTAAACAATTTAAAGGCAATGCAACCAAATACTAACAAAGTGTATGTAAACTTCTGACCCACTGGGAATGTGATGAAAGAAATCAAAGATGAAGTAAATAATTCTCTGCTATTATTCTGACATTTCACATTCTTATAATAAAGTAGTGATCCTAACTGCCTGAAGACAGGGATTGTTTTCTATGATTAAATGTCAGGAATTGTGAATAACTGAGTTTAAATGTATTTGGCTAAGGTGAATGTAAACTTCTAACTTCAACTGTAAGTACTATATAAATATAAATGTAAATATTACTTATATTTATACTTATCTCATAATTATAGTAATCTTCATGAGAAAGTGAATATATCATGAATTCTGTGTGGACAAATTTGAATTATAGTACCAGTCAGCAGAATTTTATCCCCAAAAATCTAGACTAAAAAACAAATGCATCACTGTAAGTAGATGCATTTTAGCATTGCATTAAATACTGGGGCTTTGCTTTTATTTCCGATTGGTGACATAATCCAGCAAAACATACCAGTGTATGACTGTAACTGTGGACTCCTGCAGAGTGCATTCTGACATGACTAAATACGTATCTTGCAAAGAGAGCTGAACTTTTACTATGCACTATTCTCCTGTTTTCTTGGAATGTGTAAGTGAGTCTTACCCTGTGGATGTTTGTGCAGTAGGGGTGGAGGGGTGTGACTTGTGATTGGAAAAGGGCATAATGGAATAGATGATGAGGCTGCAAAACAAGGAAGTTTTCAGCACTATTCTGATCCAGAGTAGCCAAGATAAATGTCCTAATAGTGTGCTTTGGTGCATAATCTTATCTCAGAAATATCTGATTTTTTTTTTTTTTTTTTTTCTAAATTTACAGATAGATATATACTTGACTGACATACCAGGAAGTGACATTCTGAGTTTTAAGCTCTGAAAGAAAGAAAGGAAAAAAGCCTGTTAGTTTTCATTTTAGTTAACATTATAAATATATTTTGTGTTGTATATTATGTTCTTATTTTCAAATTGAAGAAGCCTTTTAGGGAATAATGTTTTTTTTTTTGTACTTTTATTTTAAGAATGTTTTGATACTCTGATGCTGCATAGCTACAATAGCTTCTTACTAACTTCTTATAACTTATCCTAAGATCTTTCTTATTTTAATTTTCCTTAAATCTGGGCCCTGGTTATTGGTTTACACTACACAACATGGCCAAATGTATGTGAACACCTAAACACCAAAACAATATGTTCTTGTTGTCCATTTAATCTAAAAAACATGAGCATTAATAGGGCGTTTTTCTTCCCTTTGCAGATATAACAGTTTTCCACTAAATGTTGGGGCATCGGTGAGGACAGGCACTGATGTTGCACGATGATGCCTGGCTCGCAATTTATCCCAAAGGTGTTGAATAGGGTTTAATTCTGTTCTTTGTGCAGGCCCATCAAGCTCTCCCATCCCAGACTTAGTATACCATTTTACTGGAGCATACTACTGGTGCCACACTGAAAGTCACTGAAGTTTTTTGTTTGGCCCATTTTACTATAAATGTTTGTCTAAGGAAATTGCAGTGTGTATGCTTGATTTAATGCACCTGTTAGTAATTTGCTCTGTATTTATTCAAACAGATCCTTATTAGTTGAAATATGAACAGGTAAGCTACAACACACCTTGCTCCTGGACCAGGATCGCTTCAAATCTGTCTGAGCCTCAGATGCCTTCCCAGACCATTCTAAAGATTTCCCGACTCTCATTACAGCATCCTGTGGTTTTTCCAGGGTTGCACTTTTTACCAGATCTGTATGAACAAAAAGCAGAATTAGATACAGTACCAGAATGTGTTTCTAGGAAGTTATTTAATTAATTCCTTTACATCACCCATTCCCAGTGTTGCCGTACCCTCATCAGTGGCCAATTCAAAGGACTCTGGAGTTCTCTCGGGCAGTGGGGGTACAGGTGAGGGGGGTTTATCTTTTTGCAGAAAGAGGAACATTTACAGCTGCTGTCCACTGAAGACCACTACAATATTTTTAAATAACTTTTGAGCAATCTATTTTGAGATGTTTGGTCTGATTATTGCTTACCTTTGTTGACACTTTCAAAGTCTGAACTGGTTGGGATGACTAATGTCAACAGCTCACTGGTTTTACTGATATCTGGGAACAGAAGACCACATATTAAAAATGTTTTACCACTAAAGTAAGACTCCAGTCATATTAGTAGTCTAATAAAAGCCATTTACATTTACAGTGAGCCGGGCTGCCTCATGGGGTCCGACATGTTGAGATCACATGACCAGCCAAATATTAAAACAAAGAAATCTCAGTAATCCACCTATTCTCAGAAACTTTCACTCAAAAAATAAATTAATCATGGCTAAATGTGAATTGCACATTTCTACAATAACTACGTTTCCAAACAAGTTGCGAATTTAATTTATGCGGGAAACACAGTTCTGGGAGAGCTATGTGTGTGCGTTCCTCCATTTTATGACTTTGCCGGACTGATCTATAATCAGGGTTGGGAGGGTTACTTTTGAAATGTATTCCACTACAGATTACAGATTACAGATGCTGTTAAATGTCATTTGTAATGTATTCCGTTAGATTACTCAAGGTCAGTAACTTATTCTAAATACTTTGGATTACTCCTTCAGCACTGGTAGATTTTTTCTCTTGTTTTGACTAAAAAAACTCTGCCAGTACAGTAAGACAATTTACACATGTTAAAAATATATTCTCTGAAAAACATAAATATCTTATGCAGTGTTGTTTCTGATCAAACTAATCTTGTTTTAAGGATTTTTAGATATTTTGACAGGAAAACAATACAAAAATTATTATCAAGAATAAGATTTTTTCCCTAATATCAAATTTCTTACTAGAAAAAATTAATTATGATCTAACCTGAATTTTTGTGATACAAAATGTGATGGTGTCTGTAACATCTGCATGTAAAATGGCTAGAAATAGCATTTTAGCTTAGCATAAACTGACAATTTACACAAGGTTTATTTCTATTTCTTCTGCTCCAAACTTACTTCAAACTTCTCTGTCTGTATCATATCATAAGAAAGTGTTTCACCGCTGTTCAAATGCACTTTGGATTGCATCATTTATATGAATAAAGGTTTTCGATCTGAAAGGTCTAAATATTAAATGAAACAAATGACAATAAAATGCAAGGTAATCTCTTCAGTAAACAAAATGCTTTTTGAATGTAACTAAATTCTAATTACCAATGATTTAAATTGTAACTGTAGAAGAATACAGTTACTTATATTTTTTGTATTTTAAATATGTAATCCCGTTACATGTATTCCGTTACTTCCCAACACTGTCTATAATATAGTTTTCAAAAGTATCAATAAACCAGCTCTTTGGCACAGATCAAGTTTGTATTTGACTTATTTGCAGTGCAAACTCTGTAGGCTTTAGACTTTCAGGACACCGTTATTTCAGTATGACCAGAGCAACATTTCAAATTATTGGCCCACTGGTTAGTCCAGTTACTAATTATACAGTCACAAGAATTTTTTGATGCACATTTTGTATTTCGAATAAATTCAATAGGAGATTATTCGGTAAATATAATAGTTTATGCGCATTTGTTCTTATCGAATAAAAATGTATCCACCACAAGCTAGCATATAAGTTATTTATGCTCATTTGGTCATTTAATTAGCATCATTGTGTTTCCATCCTGCAGTTTTTATGCAATATCCCAAAATGCACATAAAAATACATGGATGAAAACCCAGCTAATGGCAATGATAACTGAAAACTGCTCTTGCTTCTGCATAATGCTGTATCCACAATGCTAGGTTTCAGTACATTTCCAAGAGGACTGTCATATCACCCAGTGAACTTTTAATTTTCAGTGCATATACAAGGGCTGCAACTATATTTGAATAGGTTTATGGCTTGAAATGTCAGTAGACAGAGGTGAGAACAGTAAATGGTAAATCAAGTAAATTACTGGCACTTTAAAAACTCTAGGTTGGACCAACCGTTGTTTTCATCAGCCAGAATAAAAGACTCTGGGGTTCGCTTGGGCAAAGGAGGAGGAAAGTTCTCATTCGATGCAGGCGTACTTATGCCTGAAAACAAATTGAAACACAAATTGATCATGATTCAACTAAATCATTGTTGAGAAAACCAATTGCACAGGTATCTGCAACTTGATTGTTTTTGAGGTTTTCATACCTTTTTTATTGCAGTCATGTTTTGGAAGTTCTAAAGCCTGATTATTAAGAACTAAACTAGGTATTGTGAAACAAGAGCTCTCCATCCATGTTCCATGGGCTGTAGACTCTATAACACTGGGACTTTCACCAGTTGATGGAGACTCAGGACCAAAATATGGATCTTCCACAGTAAAACAGAGACTGCTGGGAATAACAGGGTTGAGGTGTTCAGCAACAAGTCTAAGATCTTGGTTCTCTACCCACTCTACATGCTTCAGACTTGGCTTCAGCTCTTGTACTAGGCTGATGGGATAATTTGAACATGCAGCTTGGGAAGGATCAATTTTGTGGCTGGTGAATGGCTCAGTTCTTTGAGTTCCATAGATCGTGAAGTTTGTTTGAGAAGCCTGTGTTATGAATGAAGTCTGGTCTTCTTTAATCTGTGCCCATTCACTCATTGTATTAAGTGTGTCTGCGGGAATATATCTGATGGAAACGCCCACTGGGTTGAGTGGTGGAAAATGAGGCTGTGGCCAAGAAGTGACTTTCTGAGTAATGTGATTGCAGTCATCCATAGGAATGTTCTTTTCACAATTCCTATTAGAATGATAAAAACAACCAAATTAACAGATTTTATTATGAGGCATAATGATCAAGAATTATAATCAACATTTTGGTCTTAATTTCCATACAAATATTTAAACATTCTTATTAAACAAGATATGTTTTATAAATTCTCTGGGAATTCTGTTTGGAGACAATAATGAGACAGAAATTACAGGCTTCAGTTCTATATAATCTGGATTAATAGCATTCAAAGCACAGGTTTCCTCTTACCTGTGTTCAGTCTGAAGCAACACTCGGAAGTCTGTCCCAGTTTCTAAATCTGGTTCGCTGAAATCTGAGAGCTCACTCTCTCTGCTTGTGTGGATAGGGGAGGGCGAAGCTGGGACCTATTTTGATCATAAAATTTATTGAAATCCAAATTTCCAACCAATAACTGCAACACAGCAAAAGTGTGAGCAAATGCTCTGGCTATGACTTTCAATGTGTCATAATTGGAAAGCTAAATCAGTGGGAAATACTGAGGCTAATGTATATGAATTATGTAATTATATATGCATGCTGAGTAATAATGGTGCATTATTTAACCTCTTGGTTTGATTCATCCATTGCAACCAAATATCTCTCAAACAGCAATTTAATGGTCCTGTACACCAACTCATATTGTTCCTAACAGGGAGAGAGGAAAGGCAAATGAAGAAAGCTCTATGGAATTATTGGATGTAATTCTTATTAAAACAGTACATTTGGGCAGAAAATATTGAATGACTTGTCCCTTGCTATTACTAGTAAGATATAGGGACATTCTCATTCCAGAGAGCATCTGATTGGACAAAAATGTATACTGTATGCACCCCTGAGTGCAAAGTGAGTCATCAGTATTTTCGGTCCATTTTCCCAGAAGAGAATATATCTACAGAAAGTTGGTCTTTTAGGTGTACATTAACATACAGATGACATGCTTGATGGTCTCTTTGAGTTGAAACTGAGTTGGTTACCTTAGTCTGAACCACAGAGGTCCGCTGTGTACGCATTTCCTTTACCAGATCAAAGATGCTGAAATTTTCTGGTATCATCTAAACAAGAGCAAATCAGATCAACATCCTGTCAGGATAAAGAGCATCATCTGAAATGACCAAAGATCAGCCATGCAACACTAAGTGGTGCAAGTTGACAGGTTCTTTTACTTGTTATCTGTTAGCCAATCGGCTCGCATGGTGTAAGCTGATTGGTCCTTTGAAATGTAATCGGGAGGCCAAACAACTTTTCTCTTTTGTATTGTAATCGTCTTTTTTGGTCTAACATTTAAATGACTCAGATATGCAGATTAGCTGGTTCTATGCAGCGTTTCTCTGTAAACACTATTTGCTCACGTGGTTTCCTTCTATCAGTTTGCACGGTAAGGTCTGCTCTTGGCCATGACACATTGAAGTGCGTCTTTAACAAAGTCAGCCTTTGCTTCTTACCTGTCTCTTCAGTAGATTCCAGGTATAGTCAATGGCACACAATGCACCTGTTCTTCCACAGCCTGCACTGCAAATCCCCAAAGAGTCCCAAGAAGATAAGCCAGAGTCAATACACAATGCTCTTTTAACAATACAATAGCTAGAATTGACAGACTGTGTGGCATTTAATGCATACAACAGTATATTGCACTGCGGATTATCTTTCTGAACAGTCAAATCTTTTAGTCAAAATCTTTCAATGTCTCTAGAAGCGTGACTGTATTTCTTGTGGATTTTTTCTAATATTGTGATACTGAAGGCAGAACTTGAGGCCTATAAAATAGGGTTCTAATACTAATTGTATTTCCTTTTTCAATTATCTGCTCTAACACGTGGAAAGTCACTTGTGGCAAAACTGCCATTGGAGCCTGTAGGCAAAATAGCAGAATAGTATTGTATTAATTTAAATGAATGGTCTAAAGCTAAGTCAGGGTAGATAATTGGTTGAGGGATGTCTAAACAAATATATTTTAAGTTATTATATAAATTATAGTCAAATCAAGATCGTAAAATTTGGCTGGCAAACAAAGAAAGCAACATACAATATTTTTATTTATTTTTGAGTCTGGACTTTGCACATTAAGCTACTTTTTAAAGTCATGTAAAATTGATAAACAATCAAAAGAATAAATAAAAAAATTAATTTCTAAATTATGCTAGCAGATTATAATTAATTATTAAGCAAATATATTGTGTATTCTAGGAGAGTTTTTCATTGTACCATTATCTGTCATTATAACTTTGTGTTACGCAGTAGAACATATGAGTTTTGTGTTGTTTGCTTGTTGTTGGTCAACCACCTACACATTTCCTTTAACAAAATGGTGGTGGGGTCTTTAAACAAAGATTTTTTTCTTTCCAACCAGAGAGCACTGTGTATGGTGAGCTTCCGTTTCCATGGTTCATGTATGTTTCTGACCACCAAAAACTTTCCATCATGGACACAATTATTACCTCTGGTCTACTGATTAGACCTCAACTGCAAGTATTACCCAAATCGTTCATCGGCAGCTTATTTAAATGTTGAAGGTATTCACCTGCAATGAATGCAGATAGGAAGGTCCTCATGATCCTGGTAAATGCGCATGTCTTGCAGCAGCTGCAAGACTGCTGGAATGGAGTCAGGTATTCCATGATCTGGCCAGTTCACATAGTGCAGCTGCTTCAGGGTCCGGGACTCCTGGATATAGTCAGTGTTATATGTTTATCTAATAACTGGGTTTTACAGTCATAAAACCTTCATATTTATCAGTCCAGTTAAGTCAAAAGACACTTACTTTTTTAAATGTCACCTTCAGTGTCCTTGTCAAATATTCTTCCTTATTGTCATCAGACTCCTAGAAAAGATCAAACATATACATGGAATGCTCATCAGATTATTAATGTGCAGAAATTATTTTGGATTATTACATGGCTCTCTGGAATAGGATACAATATGGGGTAAAAGCCTTTTCTAATTGTTATTTTCTTCCAAAACACAAAGTAGCAACAAATACTGCCACAACCGTTTCATAAACACCTGTTTGTCACTATGCACCCCAATATTTTCCTAATCCATTCGATCTTCAAATATATTGTCAAAAGGCTGATTTTTAACACATTTTCTAAAATTTGATATTTTTAAAAAGCTTGCAGATTTATGTAGCTAATGAAAATCATGTATTTTGTGATGAAAAACGTATTTGACATTTTAAAATTTTCAAGTAACTATCCAATAAATGAAAGTGTGGTATTTGGTGTAAAAATGACCCCTTGGAAAAGCACATTTTCCTGACCAATGCCTTTAGCCCCATTGTACCCCACATGATTCTGATTGGTCAATTGTGGCATTGAGTGGTCAAATATTAGTTGCATCCTGCAACATACTGCATCACTCTGCAGTCTACGCAAGTTAGAATTTCTAACTGGCTCAAAACTCAAAAATGTTAGATGACTGTAGTAAAAACTGTAAAAAAAAAAAAAGGTCACTCTGAAGTATAAGAAACCAAAGAGTTCATGCTCTCATACTTCCATGGCATGCATATCACTCCATGATCTTGCTCCTTTCATATTGTATCAACAAGTTCTATTAACGAATTGGCGGCGTCTTGCGACTATATTTGCTGATTGTAGTAAAACTGTATTAATTTTAATATATTATACAGAATTGTTATAAAACCATTGATAAAACAGCTTGAAACTTTAGAGACCCCAGGGAAAAGAAACACGTGATATGAGAGTGAAGCAGTCATGTGTGTTTCCGCAACTGCTTTCGGGACCTTGAAAAATGTATAACGTGCGAGTAAGGGCAGCCGGTAGACTTTCTGGTGCCCCCCTAGGGTAAGATGGTGCCCCCTTAGGGAGTTGGTGCCCTACACAGACTGCGTAGTCTGCTTATAGGGAGGTCTCTAGGCCCAAATCAAAGGAGGTTGTATATATTTAATTGTATTTATGCAGTATATATAATAAATGTTTTGCTTTCAGTATATCTGTCATTTATGTTAATAAAAATTACATCCCATTTTGGAGAATCTGTCACATCTGTCTTGTGGGCAGGGCTCTGCCGAACTTAAGAGAGCCCTTGTGATGGATACTAGTGAAATTTGTATTGTCCCTTTATTCCTTTGGTTTGCACAAATTTTTATCCCTGTACAGTAGCTGGATGTAAATGTAATTTAAACACTTTGCACACAATGGGACAGTGGTGCTCGGCCATTCTGCAAGCTTCATATTGTATCTATTTAAACTTATTGGAGCTCATTTCTTTAATTGTTTTTATTCTTTTACTAAATAATATGACATTTCTTGTGATCAATCGTTTTAATTAAGAAATAAGTGTAGTTTGATGCAACACTTGACACTTTCACTATGGCTGATGATGATACAAGCAGGTAGAATTGAACTAAGGCATTGGCTGGCATACTGAATGTCAATTGCTAATGAAAACATTTCATTGCGTATTGTGTGTGTATGGTGATAGACATGATCCCCAGGGAGACACGTGGTTCTCTGATGCCCTCGCTGCACATGCATGTGTATATCGTCCACCTAAACAGCGGCACCCCTTACCAAAAATGTGTTCCTGATGCAAGGACAGGAAGTGTGGTGTAAGTGAGGGAGGAAGCGGTTCTTACATAGTGTATGGTAAAGGGCTCACACACAAAAACGGTGTCCTTTGACACTGGCCAGTAACGCTCACATTTTTTCTGAAAGAAAGAAGAAAAGCAGCATTCAATTTAAACCAATCTCTTTAGATGTGTCTAGTAGTTAATGCTATGAGTGGGTCAGACTGGCCACAGGGAGAACTGGGACTTTTCCTGGTGGGCCGGCCATAAAACGGGGCCGAACGGGCTGAACGTCCAGGTTTTTATTTCAAGTCCAGGGCCGATTTCTCTTCCCAGTCCACGCCTGGCTATGAGCTTTATATTCTAAATCAAGAATGTATTGCAGCACTATAGCTCAAAAGTTACTAAACATTGGGAGCTAAAAAAAAATAAAAAATTTTAAATGTCACGCTGGTACTTTGAATTTCTTCACCATTCTGACGCAAAAAGGATGTGGTTAATGCAAATATTCACTTTAAGACAGAGTGACTCTCAATATTTCCCCCTAGCAAGGTTTCTACACTCTGTCAGTTACAACTTACCCTTCCCATTTCAAACTCTCGGCAAGCCATAACAATAACCTGCAGAGAGAGATATTGAACAAACGTTTTCAAACATTCTTTTAAAGATGGCTCATTTAATAAGTTGCACCTGTCAAATGGTCATAGGCTGCACAGTGAAGAGCTCACCTGCACGTTGTATTCCCACAGCATCCTCCAGAAGTCAAGTACAGTATTTGGCAGTGGGCCCTGTGTGGCAATGTATGCCTTTGTGCCCAACACCCCCTGCAATATATAAAGAACAGAAGCAACAGTCAATGCTTGTAGCATCTTTAAAATAGTTACAGCATTGTGTCAACAACCATTTAAAAGTTTCGACACCTACTCATTCTTTACTATTACTATTTCCACAATTTTTAAAAATAGTAAAGTCTTCACAACTATGAAATATATCGGAATAATTGAATAACCAAAAAATTATAATAATACTAAGCAAATCAAAACTATCTTTTATTTTAGCTTCTTTCAAATTCGCCACCTTTGGCATTTACAGCTCTTCACACTCTGGATATTTTCTCAAACAACTTCATGAGGTAGCCATTTAGTTAGCTGAGGGATCTTTTTTTAATAGTATTGATAGAGTTCCCATGTATGCTGGGCACTTGTTGGCTACATTTCCTTCATAATCCAGTCCAACTGTTTTTGATTCAAATTAGAATTTTGTATAGAAATTCATCCATGGGCATCACTGTATATTTGTCTACAAAACACTCCTTATCTGGAGGTCTAATACATTCTCATGGGTAAAGTGTGGATGTTGAGTTTATCAGAATAAATTGTAAATCGGGAGTACAGCAGGAGGAGGGGTGGGAAATCGGGAGAAACCCGGTAAAATCGTGAGTGTTGGCAGGTATAATTTAGACCAAAAGGTTTTAGATGTCATGAAAAGCATTCATTCAGTTAAGTGTGTCCAAACCTTTGACTGGCAGAGTATGTTATTGGATATTGTTTATATTATGTGTAATTTAATGATTTCTTTCCTGTGTCTTTCATCCAAATTTGCAGATTTATCATGAAACGGTCTGACAGAACCTGCTTACCTTAATGAAACTAGCATTGATGTAGTCTGTGTCATGTTTGGATGTAATGAGGGTGAGCTTCACTCTGCTGTGATCAACTGTGAGGAAAATAAAGCATCTTCAGCACTTTCAGAGACTCGCTACTGTATACTAATCTTCACAATCATCACATTTCTGGCTTCTTTTTTTTTTAACGAGTGCATAATTATTTCACCACATTCATTGCATTGTAATCAGTCACATCGTTTGCCAACCATGTTTGTGTCTGTCACTTTATAGAACATCATTAAAGCATTTCTCATCAGAATTATTTACAGAAAATGATAACCCTGAATTCCAGTTTGCTTAATATACATGGCCAAAATACCTATTGAATCTTATATTGTTAAAATGGTATAGTACAGTATAGTATAGTAAAGTATAGCATAGTGTAGTATAGCATAGTGTTACACTGATTCTTGAGACAAAAGAGAAAACTAAAAAGGTTCTTATCAGAAATATCCAATTTCATGTGATGTTGAATTCTCACAATTATGACATTACATTATCTCGTCCTTAAGCCTCCTGTCCTCAGACCTTAACTCAGGACTTCACATACTCTAGATCAAAATGTACATTTAGGGGTCATGAAATGCATTTTCTATTATTTTTGTTTTGTTTCTATTATATGTTTTTTGAGGCTTTAAATATTAGTTAAGATATGTTTTTGCACAAAAAACAGTCACATATATGTAAATCATTTTCATTTTCCACCCTCATTCTGCCCGCGACCCTGTACACAGGATAAGCGGTTGACGATGGATGGATGGATGGATGGATGGACCCTCATTCTGACCCTCTGTCAGAAATGCCCAGTTTTAGTGACTGCTTCTCCTTTAAGTAAACACCAACTGTTATAATTGGTTCTTGACTGACCTGCTCTCTCCTCACCATCCCACTGATACTGGGCTACTGGGCAGGGTTACGGAAGTGATATGATAAATTAGTCGTTGATGTGTTGTTGTGGAGGCAGTCAGGTGCAAATGTTGACAAACAGTGTGACGTCACAATGTGGAGGAAGAACAAGTGGTTTTGGCAGCTTGTTTTGAACAAATGCTCTTTTTGCAGTGAGAAGGAGGTTTTGAGTTCTGAAACTTACAGTATGTTTTTATAGAACAATGACCTCTTTTATGTCAAAGAATTAAGAAAAATTTGATATATGAGAAATAAAAATATACATTTTATAATAAATATTTCTATACCTTTAAAATCTACTCTACAGTATGTCTTGACTGAAGGAAGAGGTTCATTTAAAAATATACCTCTTTTATAAGATTTCAAAGATGTGTTCCTTTTTTTTTTTGTCAACGTCATCAAATATTTATGAAAACATTTTAAAAATAAGGCAAAAGTTTGACAAGTTCACACGGGCTCTGGTAAGATGTTTTACTAGTTTATGATTGCATAGGACAGTGTAGGGTAGGATAGAATAGAATAGTAAAGTATAATATGTAGTAAAATGTCATACTCACAAGGTACAATGTCTTTGTATCTGTTCTTCTTCACGTTATCTTGTTTGTCTGCAGCTGTGGAGGAGTACGTTTTCTCCGCACGATACTTGGTAGACTGCCACTTCAGTTTCTGTTTTGACCATGTTACATAAGATTCAGTTATCAAACTGTGCTTTCAATCTTCTGTATTCTTTTGGCTTAGTTTTATTTTCAGTTAATAGTATACTGACGGTTGCTAAAGCAAAGTTTGTGGCACAGGTGCTCAAAGCAAGGAGGAGGCGGGAGCTGGCTGAACAGTAAACATAAAGTTTACTGGTAAACCTAAAACCAACATAAACAAACATGCAGCGCAGCCAGGTACATCTCTCTCTTATACTCTTATCTCACTCTCCAGCTGATCAGCTGATTCAGTGCGGCCATGCTCCATCAAGGCCTGGCCATGCCTTCCTCCTCATCACAAAGTTACTTTCTAAAACACTCTTCATGGAAAGAGTTTTTCTGCTCAACAAATTAAAAATGTATGTTTTCTTCTTGTTCATACACTCAGCCTACTACACATTTCTGTGGAGTGAAAACAATCCTCCCACAAATGCAAGCAACAGATCCACACACGCACACAGCAATCTTCAAATACACATAACAGATCCACACACACCAATCCATAAATGCACGTAACAGATCCACACACAGCCATCCACAAATGCACGTAACAGATCCACACACACCAATCCATAAATGCACGTAACAGATCCACACACAGCCATCCACAAATGCACGTAACAGATCCACACACACCAATCCACAAATGCACGTAACAGATCCACACACACCAATCCATAAATGCACGTAACAGATCCACACACAGCCATCCACAAATGCACGTAACAGATCCACACACACCAATCCATAAATGCACGTAACAGATCCACACACAGCCATCCACAAATGCATGTAATAGATCCACACACACCAATCCACAAATGCACGTAACAGATCCACACACACCAATCCATAAATGCACGTAACAGATCCACACACAGCCATCCACAAATGCACGTAATAGATCCACACACACCAATCCACAAATGCACGTAACAGATCCACACACAGCCATCCACAAATGCACGTAACAGATCCACACACAGCCATCCACATATGCACATATCAGACCCACACAAAGCCTTCCATAAATGCACGTAACAGATCCTCAGGGATTTGGGTGGTTTACAAGGACTTTTTTTAAGGTTACAAACTGGTATTATGCTATAAATGTGGTTTATGAGGACATTTCTAGGGTCCCCATAATTCAAATCACATAACATACTAAACAATTTTTTTTGAACATGTAAACACGTAAAAATGCAGAACTTTCTTTGTGAGGGTTAGGTTTAGGGGTAGCATTAGGGGATAAAATCTGTAGTTCGTACTGTATAAAAATCATCATGTGGATATTATTTATATATATATATATATATATATATATATATATATATATATATATACAGTATCTCACAAATGTGAGTACACATTTTTGTAAATATTTGATTATATCTTTTCATGTGACAACACTGAAGAAATGACACTTTGCTACAATGTAAAGTAGTGATTGTACAGCTTGTATAACATTGTAAATTTGCTGTCCCCTCAAAATAACTCAACACACTGCCATTCATGTCTAAACCACTGGCAATAAAAGTGAGTACACCCCTAAGTGAAAATGTCCAAATTGGGCCCAAAGTGTCAATATTTTGTGTGGCCACCATTATTTTCCAGTACTGCTTTAACCCTCTTGGGCATGAAGTTCACCAGAGCTTCACAGGTTGCCACTGGAGTCCTCTTCCACTCCTCCATGACGACATCAATGAGCTGGTGGATGTTAGAGACCTTGTGCTCTTCCACCTTCCATGTGAGGATGCCCCACAGATGATCAATAGGGTTTAGGTCTGGAGACATGCTTGGCATGACTCTCAGCTTCTTTAGCAAGGCAGTCTTGGAGGTGTGTTTTGGGTCGTTATCATGCTGGAATACTGTCCTGTGGCCCAGTCTCCAAAGGGAGGGGATCATGCTCTGCTTTAGTATGTCACAGTACATGTTAGCATTCATGGTTCCCTCAATGAAATGTAGCTCCCCAGTGCCGGGAGCACTCATGCAGCCTCCGGACCATGACGCTCCCACCACCATGCTTGACTGTAGGCAAGCTTATTATAGCCTAGGCCATCTTTAAGTAGAGCAACAATTCCTTTTTCAGATCCTCAGAGTGTTCTTTGCCATGAGGTGCCATGTTGAACTTCCAGTGACCAGTATGAGGCAGTGTTAGAGCGATGACACCAAATTTAACACACCTGCTCCCCATTCACACCTGAGACCTTGTAACACTAACGAGTCACATGACACAGGGGAGGGAAAATGGCTAATTGGGCCCAATTTTACATTTTCACGTAGGGGTGTACTCACTTTTGTTGCCAGCGGTTTAGACATTAATGGCTGTGTGTTGATTTATTTTGAGGGGACAGCACATTTACACTGTTATACAAGCTATACACTCACTATTTACATTGTAGCAAAGTGTCATTTCTTCAGTGTTTTGACATGAAAAGGTATAATCAAATATTTACAAAAATGTGAGGAGTGTACTATATATATATATATCAGCTCTGTGGATGAGAGACAGATCAATATTAAGTCCTTGGATTTTTTTTTTACTATAAATCTCCACTTTAACTTTCAGATTTGAAAGTAAAACTAAACACCTACAGATGTGAAAGTGTGGACTTACACCGATCAGTCACAACATTAAAACCACCTTCCTAATATTGTGAAGGTCCTCCT